>NW_028321881.1:29845000-31095000 GCF_036245765.1 Copidosoma floridanum
TTTTTAATATACAAAGACTAATTAACACATGTCTTACAACAATTAGTGATAGTAATATTTTTACTTCGAGAAATAATTTAACAACATCAGAAAAACAAATGTTTCAATCATCAGTGGTTTTAACAAAAACTGTTTTACAGATATTTTATGATTATTTAGAGATAGCCGGAGTAAAAAAAATATTTAGCATTGAACCAAGTTTTTGTGTCCGATAGTGAACTTGCAGTGGAAGCAGCAGTTAGTGCATTTGAAAATGAGCCTGAAGATTTTGTACATGACAGTATTCAAGAAGTCGCAACGAAAGTCAAGACATGGAGAAATGCTCATACCACACGCGTTCAAGGTGAAGGTATATCAACTGCAGCTCCAAATGTTATACTGGTAGGTCTTAGTGACATAAATAGTGCATTTAAAAATCGCATCACTACAGCTTTAATTGTAAATTTTAAGCATCTAGATCTAAAAAAGTTTCTTAAGGATGCTGAACGAAAATTTGTTCAACGAATTAAAAAATCTCTCGAGAAACACTCAGCATTAAAAGTAAATACCATGTTGACGGCAGAATATGTAATAGTTAAAGATAATGTCGAGGATATAGGTTTAAAATATTTTAATACAAAATCGCAAACGATTTACCTGTCTACTGCCATAAATAAGTGGTTTGATGTAAACGTGAGACAGTCAATTAAAAAAAGTATGGATGATTTTCAAGATAAAGAATCTGGCTGGTCTCTACACTTAATTTTAAACTTGGTTGTAAACATTAACAAACTCAACCCCATGCGAGGCAGTTCCTTTATAGAGTTACCAGACTACATAAAAAAAAATGCTGGCGTGAATATAACAAACAAAGACGATCAGTGCTTTAAATGGGCTATTTTATCAGCGTTACATCCAGTGCAAAAAAATCCAAATCGTCTCTCTAACTATATCCAATATGAAAATAAATTAAACTTTGATGGTATCGAGTTTTCTATGAACCCTAAGAAAATTGCAAAATTTGAAAATCAAAACGAGGTTTCAGTTAATTTATATTTTTTTAAAAAGAAGGGCAATACTTATGCAATTTTTCCTAGTCATTTGACTGCAAACAAAAAAGATAATCATGTAAATCTTTTATTTATTGAAAGCTTCTACATTGATGATGATGATGATAATAATAATGACTCTAACGTAAAGTATAGATACCACTATGTTTGGATAAAAATTTATCCCACTTAGTACGCAAACAGTTAACACAACATCATCATACAGTAAATATGTGTGATCGCTGCTTTTACTATTTTTGGTCAAAACAAAAGTTAGAAGCTCATGAAATTGATTGTAAAAGTTTAAACAAGATTAAAATTACATTACCAAACAGGAACAATAATGAGCATATACTTGAATTTAAAAATTTTACACATAAGAACCGTGTACCTTTCGTGGTATATGCAGACTTTGAATGTTTACTGGAACCTATTAATGGTGCCCGTGCCTATCAATGTCACAAAGCATATAGTATTGGATATTTTATTAAATGTTATTATGATGATAGTAACTCAGAATATAATAGCTACAGACAATATGAAGAAAATGATGAAACACCTGCTCAACCGTTTGTTCAAGCTCTTCATCTCCTCGCTCTAAAACTGGAAGAACTGTATGAAAATCCCATCAAAATGATTGATTTGACACTTCAATCAGTCTTGTAAAATTTTTTTACATTGTTTTCGGTATCGAGGCCCCGCTCATAGCAAATGCAATATTAGTTATCAAGACTCAAGAACGATACCAGTAATATTCCATAACCTTAGTGGTTATGATTCACGTTTATTTATAAAAGAACTCGTCAGATGTTTTCCAGGAAGAGTTCAGCTTTTACCACAGACAAAAGAAAAATATATTTCATTTACGAAATTCGTAGAATGTACCAATATTAATATCAGATTTATAGATTTATGGCCTTCAAATTTATGGCCTTATCTTTCGATAAATTATCATCATACTTAAACGAATTCAAAGTACTAGAATACGCGTATTTTTCAATGATGATCATTATACATTAGCGCAGATAGACTTATTAATAAGAAAAGGCACATACCCATATAATTATACTTCTTCTTTTGAAAAATTGAAAGAAAATAAACTTCCATCAAAACAAAATTTTTACAGCAGCTTATACGAAACCCATATAACTGATGAAGAGTACGAGCATGCAAAAAATATCTGGAACACTTTTCATATCCATACTCTTGGGCAGTATTCTGACTTATATTTAAAGACTGAAGTACTACTGCTTGCTGAAGTATTTGAAAACTTTTGGAATAACTGTATCGAAACATACGAACTAGACCCAGCTCATTATCATACAACACCCGGCCTAACTTGGGACGCTATGCTAAAATATACAAAAGTTGGTAAAAGTTTCATTTATAGAGCGCGGCATACGAGGTGGAATAAGCCAATGTTGCAATCGATATGCCAAAGCCAACAACCCCTATGTGAAAGAAGGTTATCAAGCAAACAGGGATGAAAAATACTTAATGTATTATGATGTTAACAATTTGTATGGTTGGGCTATGACTTAACCACTACCTTATGCAGGATTTAAATGGGTGCAAAATATTAAACCCTTGGGAATTTTAAACGTGGCAGATGATGCTGAAATTAGTTATATACTAGAATTTGATCTCGAATATCCGAAAACTCTTCACAATGCTCATAAGGACTAACCTTTCTGTGCTGAGCATATGGTACCCCCAGGCTCCAAACAAAAAAAATTAACAACTACGCTGTATGGTAAAAAACGTTATGTGATATATTATTGTGCACTTAAGCAAGCTGTGAGTCACGGACTCCGAATAACAAAAATTCATAGAGCATTATAGTTTAATCAAAGTTTATGGTTGAAAAAATACATAGATTAAACAGTAAAAAGCGTCAAAATGTGAAGAATGAGTTTGAGACGATATTGTTTAAGTTATTCAACAATGCTGTGTATGGGAAAACGATGGAAAATGAAAGCAAACGCATTGATGTTAAACTTGTTTATAAGTGGAATGGTAGATATGGTGCCGAGGCTTACATTGCACGACCAAATTTTCATAGTTGTGACATATTTGACGCAGAGTTGGTAGTTATACAATTGTTGCGTACTGATGTATGCATTAAAAAACCAATTTATGTGGGATTGAGTGCGTTGGATCTATCAAAGACGCTTGTTTTTAAATTTCATTATGATTTTATGAGAAATAAAATGAATGATCATTGCAAACTCTTATACACAGACACTGATAGTCTTGTGTACGAAATAACTAACCAGAATATTTATAATCTTATGCAAGAAAATATTGGAGAATTCGATATTTCAGACTATAGTTCTGATAATGAATTCAATATACCTAGTGTCAATAAAAAAATTGTTGGGTTAATGAAGGATGAATATAATGGAAAGATTATGTTGGAATTTGTTGGATTAAGGAACAAAATGTGTAGTATAAAGATTCAAGGTCCAAATACGCTGAAGAAAGCTAAAGGTGTTAAAAATTCCGTTGTAAAAGCTACGATAACTTTCGATGACTATATTACATGTTTGTATGAAAATACTAGTATAACACGTGAGCAAAAAAATATTAAATCACGTCATAATCAGGTTTTAATGGAAAAAGAAACTGAAATTGTTTCAAGTGCACATGACGACAAACGTTATTTGCGGCCGGGCCACACAGATACTCTACCATGGGATCATTTAATCACAATAGTAATGGAAGCAGCCAATAGGGAAGAGCCGATAGAGGGGGGAGCCAATCAGATGGAGGAAGAAGAAGGTGAACGGGTATGCGCAGATGAACAGCTGAAAGTGGAGGAAGAAGCCGCCGCAGATGAGCCGCCGAAAGTGAAGGAGGTAGCATCAGAATTAGAGGAGTTGCAGCAGCAAGCAAAACTTATTCTTCTCGCAAGCAGAGATGTGAATAGATCTCAAGTTGGATCCCAGAAGCTTTTTAACGAGCCATCGTCTTCCTTGGTACGTGTCTCTACAAGTGAACCAGTGAGCAAAAAACGTCGATATTTTTAAAGGTTAGTTAACAGACACGATTGCATACATTACTTGTACAATTTTTACTTACTTCATTAAATTTAAATATTTTTTTCTTCTGTGATTGTATTACAGATGGATCTCACAGCGTTAAATGAAATTGCTAGCAATAATCTTCTACCAACAAAAAAAGTTACCGATATGGTTCCAAATCAACATTATATGGTAACTAAGTTAAAAAAAGTGAAAACCAAGTATGGAATGAAGATAGTTGCTGAGTTGGCAGATGAGTTTGTTTGTAAATAAAATCATTGAGATAATACGTTGTTGGATTTGTTGCTGCTACTCGTGTGATTGTAAATATTTCAGTCGACCAATTTGGTGTATACCCTTACTCAAATGCTTGTTTGATTTTGCTCACTCGTAATTTATCACAGTTTCACTAAGCACTTTTTCAGCCTCATTTTTCCCAAACTTCAATAGTCTGTACTTTTTTCTAACAGCCTCACGTGCCTTCACTAATTGATGTAGAACGTCTTTCTCTTGTTCATACATAATGCTAGTGATGCTGACGATGATGATGCTTCAATGTCTTACGACTGACTGTAATGATTGCACTAAGTATGTTCTAAATGTACAGCAAAATTATCAAAGCTTTTTCTGTAGCGGCTATTATTTATTTGTTTATCTTTATTTATAACAACAAATCCATGTTTATCATCATTCCAGCAATTAAAGCATAAATTTTTAAATTAAATGTATGGCATGTCGAAGTTTACATGATCATTATACACATGCTTCAAATTAACTTCATCTTGACGGAATAAAACTAAAAAATTAACCGTATCCCTAACAAGATGCTTTGGTACTTGAACATATGACTGACAAAGATAGAAGCAGTCAACATTTTTGTGTCTACCCATACAGAAAAAGGCCTTTACATTGTCTTGTTTTTCACAAGCTCTATCATCAAAAATCATTATAGAATTTGGTAAAGCATCATCGGGCGAAACTACAGTCTCGTGTTCGCTGAAAGGTAAGTATTTCACACCCTCTACAGGCTCCAATAAATCTTTTAAAAACTTGTATTTTGGCTGATGCAGCGATTTAGAATACACATACACATTTTCAAACTTAACTCCATTGGGATGCACGATTAAAACCAATAAGCTATTAGTTTTACCACAATTAGATGGACCGCAAAATACAGCGCGAATACTATCGGGGAGTAGTTCACCATGTCGATTTGAACGCTTTTCTTGTTTTAAAATAGCGTCAAAATTCGGAACCATGTCTAATCGGTATGAATAATGAGTGACAACTAATCTTTTAATTGAACAGTATAACGCTTTTATATTTTGAGCTTTTTATTGTAACGAATTCGTCTACTATAAGTACATTATTTATTATTTTCGGAGCAGTGATGCCAAGGTGTATATAAGGAAGGGACGCGTTTGAAAAATAGTTAGTTGAAACAAGATTAATATTGTGAGTCTTATCGTGAGTATCTTTGTGCGTGTGTGTTTTTTATTAAAAATGGTACCCTCATATCTAGACGAAATTCCAGCGTTCGAATGGGAAGACTTGCAGTCTGTGACAAGAGAGGCAACAACAATCCCGGACACTGAGGATGAGGATGTGGATGAGGTGGATCTCTCTTTAGTGGTTGATCCGACCCCTTCTATTCCGAAGATATACGAGGAGGAAGCGCTTGATCTGCGAACTTATTTTAAAGTCTTGAAAAAGAATCATCTCCATCTCCATCGTCATCAGCAGTTGAATCGTTGGTATTTGATAATACAACTGTCTGTGGTAAGTTTTGTTTTAAGTTGCTTTACACTTTGTTAGTGAATACCGATATATACATTTGTAGTGTCATTCTTATGAACATTTATAGTATTAGGATCTCAATGGAATTAGAGTTGTTGTTAAATCCAAAAAATTTTTTTCCAGATTTCCAAGACATTTTGTTGTCATACTCTCCTGCACTGACACCTCCTTCACTAGCCGTCGGATCAGAATTGCCGACGGATGACATCGCTTTGTTCGGTAAGTTAATTTTTTTAAATTAAAAAATGAAAATTTTTGTCTTATTCATACATTTCATATTTTTTTTAGACTATCAAAGCGAATTTTCAAATTGCTTCCCATGGTCTATTAACTCAATTAGAGGAGTACCAACATCACTTGAATTGGCAATTTTTTCTAATTCAATTTTTTCAGACCCCAGAGAAATTGAAATGGCCAACCAAGTGACAGTGCCACCAGAGGATGAGGTACTATTGCCGTCGTTGATAACCTTCATTTTCGGTAAATTTTTTTTTTTTTTTTTTTCTCTTCAATGTTATTCTTATTCATTTTTTTGTTCAATTAGCTTCCACGCCAGAAGAACCGTAGGCACCAATACCATACATCGATCCGAAGTCAGCGAGGAGTTTGACACCAGACATCATTAAAGTGATAGATCTGACATCACCAGTTCAAAGGGTGACACCAGTGATTGACATATCAGAATCACCTATAGCTGATAAGTCCATAGCTGAGGTAGACCTTACTGTCTCACCTGAAGTAAATAGATCGATAGCAGCGGTCAACCTCATGGGATTGTCACCCTACCACAATATGTCGCTAGAGACACTTTGCACCATGTCGACAGTTAAAAGAAAGAAAGGTTTCTACAAAAGATAGGCCGACAGTTAAAAAAAGAAAGACTTCTATGGAAGATAGTCCAAGGAACAGAGTTTGCTGGAGACTATCGTTTTCAGAATTATTATTTAAAAAATGCAAATATGTACAAACTTAAATAAAATTGTAATTGTAATTGTAATGGTAATTGTAATTGTAATTGTAATTGTAATTGTAACTGGAACTGTAACTGTAATTGTAAGATTCCCACGATTTTTAAATAAATTTATTATAACAATACTTACAATTACTACTCATTATTTTTCTTAACAGATCCCTAACATGCATAAAAAAGAATAAGTATTGGGATCAACTCTTAATGTGCCATAAGAAATAATGAATGCATAAAAAAAACTTTCTGTAAACTAAAGCATTGAAAACAGAGAGAGAGTGAGAGAGCGTTCAAGTTGCTTCTGGGTACCAAAATAATGCAGCACGCGTGGATAAAAAAAGCTGTGCAAGAGAGAGCTCCATCCCCCACAAAAAAGAAATTCAAGCAGCGCGCCGATTATACCAAGCAGCGCGCGCACACAAAAGAAGCTGCGCAAGAGAAAGCTCAAAACTCCCACAAAACTCACGCACCACGCGCAGAGAGAGAAGTACACTCGAGGGACATTGATTCGTTACGCGCGAAATTTAAAAATGTAATTACTATTGGCTGGTTCCATAACATAACCTCCTTCAACTTGTTGATTTTAAACTTCACGTGTAACCAATCGATGTCCCTCGAGTGTACAAATGCAGCAAAAGGGGGGGGGGTGTCGGAGTCGCCATGGCGATTGCAGCACAGGTGTGTTGAAGTCACCCTTGTTTATTTACTGTAGCATGTAGAAGAATCTTGTGCGGGACAAAATTGTTCATCAGAAGATGCTCTGTTAGTGTGATAGAATTAGATTTTTGGAGTTTTTCATTCTGAGTTCAGAGAAAAATTACCTTAAGCAGATTATTACGATACAAATTGAAAAAATTAAAATCGAACACTTTTCAACAACAGAAAATGACCTAAAAAAGTGGTAAAAATGGCCACAACCAGTTTTTTGTTTCACACGTAGTCGGATGGAGTTAAAAAAAAGCGCTTAATAATCTTATGAGTCGCAAAAATACAAAAAAAGTAACCAGTGGATGAGCACGATTGGTCCAGCGGTAACCCCATAAATTGCCAAAAAATCATCGCTTTTGCTAGAAATTAGAAAAATTTAAAATTCTTGTTCTTTTCAAGATAAGAGCTAAGATTTTTATAGGTTGTAATTTTGTGTCTATCGTACATATGTATGAATTTGTTCAGTACTCTTTCTAGACATATTTTGAAGAAAGTAATCGATCATTTAATTCTAAAATTTTACATAAGTTCTTACAGGGGTCACTTATTAAATTTGATTTAATGTGCCTTTATAAAAGTTTTTCATGTAATTTTTTTTAATTCGTTTATTCTTTCTTAGTAAGCTTCTTAGAATAAATTTTTCAACTGCTTCTACATTTTTTATTTATTTGAATGTTTATTTGAATGTTTGAGTAAAATCAAATTAATCACTCTTATAAAAGCAGCAACTACGTTAAATTGTAAAATTAAAAGAGTTTTTATCTTAATAATACGTTTTGAAAAAAATTTTTTAAAATTTAGACACACTTATGGACGATCTCCGAGTATTCATAAGAATTTGCTGAAATTGAAATACGTGTGAAATGAAAGTATTATTTACACGTGTGCAAAATTTCAACAGGTGTTTCCTTACTAAATTGCGAACTATTCAGTTTTAAAAATTGTCGATTTTACAGTGCAGTATATGTTTAGCTATAATCTTGGCGAAAAAACGCACACTTTCGAGCGTAACTTAACGAATTTTCGCAGTATTTTCCCCAAAAAATTTTATGTAATAAACAAATTCCTTAGGAAAAAAATGAATACAATTCTTATAGGCCTTTCCATATTAATTATTGATTAACAATAATTTTAATAACACCTCATCTGGCCTTCACCGAGAGAGAAGCAGACGCCCCAAGCAACTTGGCAACACCGCAACATCCTGTTACTTACTGAGTACAGAACAGTCAGACGACGGTCACGAAAAAAAGCCCAACTCAAATTTGCCCAAGTAAACTTGCATTTATAAGTGAATAAATAAAATAATAAATACATGCTAATAAATAAATAATTATATGGCAAAAAAATCGTGTTGGTATTTTGTTTTTAGGGGTCATCAACTTCTATGATAAATCAATATGCATGTACGATAATTTTTGCTCTATTTTTGAAAATTAAATAATTTAATAGAACAGGATGCATATGATAAAATTATCAAAATAATTTTTCTAAAATTCTTTAACTTTTAAATATTCAAGGAAGACCACTATTATCTTTAAATAATAAAATTAAAAATAAAAATGATTTATATAATTTGTTTAAGTATTGTATTGACGCATAAATATCCAAACATCCAAAAAGTTTTCACTTTTACCTTTGTTCTGGGATACGGCGAATTTAAATGATTTTTGAATTTCTTACTTTATTCGGCGTTTCTGTTGTCATATACATATACATAACCTAATTGTAAATGTAAACACAAGCAGAAAGTCTCTATACTCGCCTCGCGGCACCTAACGATAACGGCCAGAGTACATATAAATAGTCGGTGGCGATATGTTGCAGTATCGCCAAGTTTTTTATGTGTCTGCGCATCGTCTGCTCATGCAACGAAAAAGAGATTCTCATCTTACATAAATTTTGATTGAGAACCGCTGATCCTGGAGATCGTCCTTAATGTTCTTAAAAAAAACTTAATTTTTTTCAGCGTTTTCTAAAATTTTTTATTTCATGCCAGAACCTCCTAAAAACCTTCTTCTTACTTGGCCAACAAACAGCGCTTCACCCAAAACACGTTATTGTACTTTTTATCACCTAAAAAATCATAAAATAATACATTTAGATAATATAAATATTAGTCTACTCGTACAACCATTGACATAGTAAACAATTCGAGGTTTCTTGAGGGACCACACAGTTTTTTTTTGTTGATCACTCATTTTCCAAGTTACTTTAATTTTTAATACATACTATTTTATTTCAATTTAATAATAATACAAGAATGATACGACAGTGTAATTTACACTGTTCATTTTTTCTACAAGTCTACTCTCTCAGCTTACGAAATCAGCCTGTACGGGGTGCTGATAAATTAGTTCCAATTCCAATTTATTTATCACACCTAATTGCTTGTTAACAATATGCATATGTATGGGTAAGATTGTCTGTATTACTATCATATAGATTTTACATTTGTGCTCTTTCAGACTTTAAAGTAAGCCTTTAAATTACAGAATATCGTTATGTAGTCATGCCAGTCATTGGCGTGTTTTAAGGCTCTAGTTTACGCTCACATACAACTTCTACCCGTTTAGCCACGTGTAGTGAACGTTTGCTAATAGATTACCGTGGCTGATGAAGGTCCATGAAAATTTCTTTTCTAGTTGATGCATTTTGACCTCCTGAGTTGTTAAACAAAGATATTTGACTTTATTTATTAATAAATAATTGTAAATAACAATTTTTCCTAAAAAATAAAAAAAATTTATGCTGTCTCAAAAAATATTTCTTTCACATTTCTTGGTTCATTCTGAACAAAAAACTAATTGGGGTGTCTATCCCCATACCACTTCGGTTTCGAGTAAAAAATTCCTGAATTTCTAAAAAATAATGTTTTTACAATTTTTAATTAGGCTTTAAATGCATTATTTTTTACTCACCTAGACTAATATTGAAGGTGTATGCATTTACAAAAAATAAGATTTGTAACAATATGCAGCTTGGCAATTATGGTATTAACATACGCATGGTTAATTTTAGACTTTCGATAAAAAACAATGGTAATTGTAATGTTTTACCTTTTTTCATAAGAATAATAAGTATACGAAAATAATTTTCAAAAAGTGCCTAATCAGAAATTTAAAACTCTAATAAATAGGAGCAAAACCTTTGTGCAACTGTCGCAGAGTACAATGCGATAAAACCTGTTACTGTATTTAAATTGGACAAAATGAGTGTCATATAAAAATTTTCTTGCACTCCTAGCGTCAATAGTTTTTTTGGGTGCTTAACTAGGCTGGTACTCTCAAAACTGGTTCAATATTTGTACAAGAGCTAGCTTATCATTTGTAACTGACTGTATTCTGTATTCTCTGATTTTATTCTTACTGTAGATGACGTGCGTATACAATGACATATAGAACGTGAAGAAAACTACCTTTTTAGGAAGCTCGGGGCATAGATTAGTAGGAAGATTGCTGCCTGGTTGCAATATGCTACGGAGTGTGCCTACTTTTTTCGATGGTTCGAGTACCGTATAGTGGCTAAGTGGTGTAACCAGGTGTAGATTCTTTTTTTTATTTGAGAAGCATGGTACGGGTATGCACCTACGACTAAAGGAGTGAATTTAAGGTGGCTCCTCACTAAATCAAAACACTGGAGTATTAAATGATATTTTAAAGGATGATTCTTGAAGGTGCAAGGAGTCTTTTCCCAAAATTTTAGACCTCGTCACCACCAAAATTGTTGAAAAAAACTAACTGGAAAATAGACTCTGTAACATAGCCTCTTATGGAGGGTCGCAAAATTGGTGGCGCAGGTTGTATGATATCTCAGCAAAGATACTGTAGTTCTTAATAGAAAACTATGTAAGTTAAATAGATAACTGTGCAAGTCACGGAACAGATGAAAAGTGTGGGGCGTCTGCTACACCGAAGAGCGGTAGTCCGCGTATTTGGAATTGGTCAGAAAGTTGTACGTAAAATGAACAGGAGTTGTGGGGAATCGTAATTATAATAAAAATAAATGAGACGCTAAACTAAGAAAATAATTTAATGCGGGGCTGACTTATGTACTTTTTGTATACATATGTCTGCTCGGGTCACTGTATTGTACGATATAGGTCAACGGTGTAGATGTGACTAAACTTCTTTTGAAGGGACTATAGGTACCCAGCTAAAAATTTGTCATAAGTTCTTACATAAGTTCTTATGTAATTTCTTATGTAACTTCTTATGTAATTTCTTACATATGTTCGAATGTAAGTTCTCATATAAGTTCTTTAAATAGAACTCATGTCAGAACTTGTACACGATTATCTACATACATACACAGGGAATTTTAGAATTTTTTCTGAATAAAAACTGTTAGAATAGCTAATATAAATTAGTAAATACCAAAAAAAAGCATCTCTTACCTCCACTAAGAGGATTTGACCCTGAACCGGAGAATTCCTAGTCAAGTGTATTACCCATTTAGCCAGAGTGGATTTGATACATGGGAAAGAATTATTTCGTGGATAACATTTAACACCTTGGTTATCTCATTGGTTATTGAACATTTTATAAACGTACATTGTTTTGAGTCTGATAATGCGTTTTTTGACAATAAATCTAGTAATTGATTTTACAACTACTTTTCGATCACAGATTTTATTTGAACTTTACTTGTACTTTTTATTCTAAGGGAAAAATAATCTATTTTTTAAAGTGTAATAAATTTTATGTAATTGTTACAACAACAAAGTTGAGGATTAACTTCTTCTCTTCAATACTTAAATGTCGGTATCAAAAACCAGTCGCAAAAATAGTTTCTCACTTACATAAATATTACTCAAAAGATTACATAAATTCTTAAAATACAAGTTACTACATAAAATAAAGTTTAAAAAAAAAGTATTTGATTTAAATAAGAAGTGGAAAAACACGTGCCTTAACTAGTATCAGAGATTGTAGAAAGCAATGATTTGAGGACTCAATAACATCGATGTTAGTATCAGATGTACCACATGAGGACGTCAATTCTTTCCCATGTATCGAATCCACGTTGGCTAAGTGGATAAGACACTAGACTAGAGATTCTCTGGACCAGGTTCAAATCCCCTTAGTGGAGGAAAATCCCTTAGGATGCTTTTTTTTGTATTTACTAATTTATATTAGCTATTCTAACAGCTCTTATGCAGAAAAAATTTTAAAGTTCACCATGTATGTATCTAGATAGTAAATAAATACGTTTAAACGACTGATAGCCGAAGTCTTATACGAACTTACATAAGAACTGACGTAAGAAATTACATAAGATCTTAAGTAAGTTCTTGGTTGATAAGCAAATGTAAGTTCTGACACCAGTTGTGATAAAGTAACTTATAAGAGAACTTACGTAAGAACTGACATAAGAAATTATATAAGAAATTACGCAAGAACTTATGTAAGACCTTATGACAAATTTTTAGCTGGGATACCTATCCATTTTTAGTCAAGAACCTTCACAGCCAATGAAAAGCTGTGTTGCAGCATGCTTACTCTTCTTGTGAGGTTTACAGTGAGGAGCCACCTTAAGTAGAAATGTGCATATAGGCGCACACATTGTAGACGCGTCGAATTTTCGCCTATGAGTAGAGTGGAAGTGTTAGCTATAGCTTTATAGCTAGGTGTATACGAAAGCGACGGTATGAGTCTTTCTTTCTACATACTGTAAATGTAATTAAGGGGGCTCCTACGACTACTGCTGAGGTCAAAGACAAACAAAAAATAAAGTTTTGTTTTTCAATAAACAAATGTGTCTGAAAATCATTATGATATTTTTAATGACGTATGAAGTGGGAAAAATGATATTTATGTGTGTAGTTTAACTTTGTACGAAAAATTAATTATTGTTTAGACCAGTCTAGTGCACACGAGGGTACACCATCAGACCACCTGTGTTGGTGTAGTATAGCGATGTAATATATAGGTATATGGTATATATATGTCGTGTTTGCATGCCTTTCTGCTATTACTCTACCTCTGTAGTGTTTAGTATCTGTATGTCATTAACATCATTTAATTGATAAACAATGGATGACGGTCCTTCTAATCCACCTAAAAAAAAGAGTACCACGCACATAGAGTCTCAAGAGGATGGAGGAAAGGCAAGTTCATGAAAAAAAGTATGTAACAAAATATGAGAAAAAAAGGCACTCAAGAGGTTATACCAGGTATGTTTGTAAAGTTAATTCTTGGATGAAATATGAAATGGAGACGTATTAAGTGATGTTAATTGTAAATACAATTATTCGATAAAAATAATGCTAGGTACATACAAACTTCAAGCTATACGAATCTCAACTTTTGGAAAACTCGCGCGATTAGGTGAACAAGTACGTCTGCTACCCACGTGACCTCCTGACCTCCCGGATACTATTTATTTATTTCCATCACAAATATCTCGCTAAAATGGTCCTTTATTCACAATTTTTAATACAGCATATTACAGAGGAAGACTTCATCTACAAAACGTATATATTCAGTCTGCTGGGACATTTAATTTAGGTTTATTATAAACGAAAACAAATTGTTTTTCACGCTGCCCCATAGGAACACGTGCTAATAGTTACAACTTTGAGCTCGGATTTCTCAAAACTTTGACCGATTCGAAATATAATTTAGACCACCATTTAATTCAGTAGACTTTTATTTACAAGAAATAATATATCTCTGTTTGGGGACTTCCGTGAAGGAGCCCCCTTCAGTATATGCTATTTAACTGCACAGACTTTTGACTTCAAGGCATTTTTTTTTTTTTTTGTACGTTTAATACTTATTCTGAAATCCAGTAATATTTAAAAAAATATTTAGCTAACTATTTTTTAAGAATGGCAGTACGACTATAGCCACCAATTTGTTACTTTTCATAATTATTTCTATGAACTATAGGACACGCTCTAGAGGTTATTTATGAACATATGTTACTTCGTCGTCCATATCTCTGGTTTGGAAGTATGATTCACAGAGGCAAGGAACGAGCAGTTTCCTCTGCTTGCGCAGCTAGTCATACGCATATGTGGTACTTACAATGCTTAAGAATCGACGGCATATCGTTTATATGAAGTGAAAAAATTAGCCGGCCAAGAATACTGCCCTGCAGAACACCCGAAAATCGGCCCAAAGGAGAAGACCTACCGCCCCACCTTCACCATCCACGGCGACCTGTCGTCAGTCAGTAAGGTATGATCGAATCCAGGCACATGCTCTCGAGCTTTCCAGCAACAAGGCCGACATTTACCCTGTCAAACGCCTGAAGAAAGTCAACGGCGTCAAGCAATGTAATTATCTGATCGTCCGCGGCCCCTCGAATATCTTCGATGTGAGCACTGTGATGCTTTCTGAAGCCCGACTGGAAAAGATCGATCAGATCAGTGCGTTAAATATAATCGAAAATCGGCTCCACCACTGCAGCCTTAAAGACTTTTGAGGGCGCCGGCAAAATGCTGATGGGTCGCAGGTGGCCCATTTTGGTGGGCAGTCGACGTTTGGGTACGGGGCATACCGTTGCTACATGCCACGCGTCTGAGAACTCAGCCGACTGCAGCAAGCAGTTGGAGTTGTGCAGAAGCACTGCAAGTATCACCGGGAAACATTCCTTGATGTATCTAACCGGTATCCCGTCGGGCCTAGTCGCGTTACATTTGGCCGAGTAGACCGCCCTTACCACGCTCTCCAGCGTGATGTGAGATTAATAAAAGCGGCTCTCCAGTGCGACCCTCAAGGTATCGGCGTGGTAAGGGCTTAGCTTGCGGGAGAGCTGAGGAGAAATGGATGAGTGAGATATGAGAACTTTAAATGTGTGCATCGTTGATAGAGAGGGGAAGGTATATTCATACAACTTGCTACATATCTATAGCTATAGTTGTATACTCATACGGACGGAGAAGAGCTGCGAGTATTACTTTTCTCGCTTTTCCTCCGTGAAAGCAAGATGAGATTTTTAAATGCGGTTGGTCATTCATTCAACTGTAGAAACAAAAACATAGTTATCAAGTTATTAAAATTTTTCGTTTCACTTTTCCGAAAATAATGAGCTCAACACAATTAACTTACTATTTTGCTTTAGTAATAAAGGAGTGCCTTTACCCCAATGACCCAGTGCACTCAATTATTCTTCACTTTTATGAGAAGTAAAATTACTGGATAATAAATTAGCGCATTTATCACAACGACACAGTACGCTCGAATCTTTTTTTTGTCATGAGTAATATTATTTAATAATATACGAACACCTTTACCCAAATGCCCTAGTGGGCTCAAGTGTTTTTTATTTTTGAAATGATTTATATTTGTTAATACGATAAAGTTTAAATTAAATCTTAAGCTTTGGAACTTTACAATAAACATAAGTCACTTTTAATTTTTCTGTACCCCATGCGTTGATAACTCAGATGGCTAGCGCTCATGTCCAGACTTTTGTTTTACGGCACTTGGTTCTAATCTAACTCGGAGAAAGTTTTTTTTTTTTTATTTATTTAGCAAAACATTCCATTGAATACTGTTTTATTATTTACACTTTTTTAGTGTTTATACTTTTTTTATGATTACTAACGTATTATGTTTTACCTGTGACCACAACTTTTTTTTAATTCTTACAGCATTAGGATACGAACCAAGATAACCAATTGAAATTAAAAAAACTTATATTGAAAGCATTAGTAAGCCCTGATCTACTTCTTATATTCATATAAATATTTTTTAAGAGCGGTTTTTAGATAACTTACCAAGAAAATCCTGTTCGATTTGTAGCTAAAACCATTTGACGAATTAAGTGAAAAGTTGTTTCACGATAAGTGTAATCTACAGTTATGCGTCAAATATTTTTGTTTTTTTGTTAAAATTTTATTTAGAAACTCCGAAGAGGCTGTAAAGTCTAATACATGAGTAACTGGGAGTTATTTCAGCCAACTTGTTTTTTTATTTAATGTGTACAATGACACAGTAATTTTAAATCATTCTGAAATAAAATATTTCTTACACTTTATAAAAAAAAGTACACGACCTCTTGAGATTTACAGAACTCACACAACGCGTTTGTTGTTGTGCATGTTACCTTTTAATTTCCTTGAAAAAACTTGCAGTTACATGTACAACTTAAAAAATTCGTTTATTAGCACCAATATGAAAAAAAAAAAAATCATTTGTGTAATGCCACTTAAGCTGAAGGTTTATCGTTTAAAAATGGTATATCGCACGTTACAAAACGTGCTTGTTTATTTCTGTCATCGAAGTCCAAACACACTTTTTTCAATTACTTTTTATGAGAAAGTTATTATAAATATAAGAGGTCATTACAGATTTGTTTGTGGTAACACCTTCAATAGGTTATTATGATGAGATGCACGCTCTCTCTGTAGTTTTTTCCGGGCTTGAGGCGGGCACATAAAATGTGACCACATTACGCGTGAACTTTTTTTTTTTAATATTAGTTAAGTGCTAAGCGAATTTATTGAAAATACTACTCTCAGACAAATTAAATAGTATAAATTACTGATTAAGTAATCCTACAAATTAAAAAAAACTGCGAATTTTTTTAACCTTGTTATAAACTGACGTGTTCATTTGTTAGTGTAATTGTTTTCCGAAAGCATTATAATTATTTAATCAAACGACTATTTTACGATTTGAATAGAAAATAATAATACAATTCTCAGTGACACATACAGATCTGCATATATACAAAGACAATAAATATCTTACAGTGAACAAACTTTTACAGAAATTTGAGTTCATAACTCCTATCATTTACATCAGCGCATCCTATCGTTTTTATCCCATTTTACGTATAAACTGATTTGAATTTACTGCAGGTAATAGTAATAGTAATAATAATAATAATAATAATAATAATAATAATAATAATAATAGTAATAATAATAATAATAAAAATTAAAACAACAATGATCATGATAATAATAATGATCATATGATAATAATAATAATATTAATAATAAAAATTAAAACAACTATGATCATGATAATAATAATGATCATATGATAATAATAATAATAATAATAATAATAATAATAATAATAAT
Organism: Copidosoma floridanum; assembly: GCF_036245765.1. NCBI lineage: Eukaryota > Metazoa > Arthropoda > Insecta > Hymenoptera > Encyrtidae > Copidosoma > Copidosoma floridanum. The sequence goes on from NW_028321881.1 coordinate 29,862,566, forward strand.
AATAATAATAATCATAATACTAACCTGTACTAAATTTGATATACAACACAAAAAGAGTCTTTATTTTTTGGCACAAAAGAAACAAACTTTTTCTACAGAATTTTCTAAAAAATACTAATTAAACATTTATAATGCACAATGGATGAAAAATGTTTAAAATTTATAATTGGAAAACTTTTAAGAAATTCAAAATTTCGTGATGTCATTAATAATAATACAGTCTAAAGTGTGAAATTTTTTCTGAACGATTCTTCAACTGTGACATGCAGTATGCTGACGTTATTTTGCACTAGTAATATAATTGACAAAATATGCAACTTCACAAAATTGTGTAATATTATAACCGTATGTACTTAACACATGATCAAAAAATTACCTTTTAGCATTGAATAACCACTAACCAAATTATTAATTTTTTAACAAGTGAAACCGATATTGAAACTTAAATATTTCGTTATAAATCATTTGAAAAATAAAATACTAGAATAATTGAATGTTTTCATATTTCTAAAGCACTTAATTAGCTCATAACTAGAAACTAGATATTTTTATGTATAAACGACATATTATCAATGTTTAACGATTAGCAATTTCTCATTTTTAGTGACAAACTCACTATATAAATCGTGCCTTTTACTATGATTGTGATCACTTGTCTTCCGATAAATTTAAACTTATAACGTCTTTTTTAACACGAATAATTTGTGGTTGTAACATTTATTGGTTTTATCGAACTGTTCAGGAAATCTCTGATTTGTGTATTTTCGACTACTTCTTTCCAAGTTAAAAGCAATTTTCTTTTATGCCAAACACTTGCTTAGTGGTCGTTAAAAGCATGAAATTGGCAACTAATTATTTTAAAAAAGTAGTCACTCACTCCGGTTAAATGACTGACGCTGGGTAAATTCCGATCTGAATGAAGATACTTCCTTTTTTCTAAATATATTTTTCTGTCAAAGGCTTACACATAATTTTTTTAGAATCAGAACACCTATTAAAGCCACCAAGAAATGTGATCAAACTTTGTTATTATGTGATTTAACTTTTTGACTGTATACTTCGTGGCTCTCGGAACTGTCAAGTGACAACCGAAGCGAGCCACGAAGCCTAAACACATAAAGTCAGCAAGTACCGGTCCCATAGCAAGTAAGACAAAGAAGTTTAACTAAAACTTCGTGCAAGGTGCATTTCCTTACGCGGCGTTTTTAGTTAGTAGCCCGCTGCCGCTCATCGAGTGTAGTACTTCATTAAACAGATAGCTTACTAAACAGTGACTGACAGCTTTTTTCCCTCATTACTTTGTATCATCAATTTGTATCTGAATTAATTAGAAATAAATCAATTAACAACAAATCAAATAAAGTGAAAATGAGTAAAATTATTCAACCAATTTACCTGAAGTGACTATAAATAAAAAAGGGGAAAGAACCGCCGGACGACGAACTGATAGCAATGAAGTCTAATACAACCAAGGAGAATAAAACCAGGTATTTGACCTTTTGATTATTCTAATACACACACATCCACATAAACAAATCTAAAATCACATTACACTAAGGAAAGTAGACAACCGAATAGTTGGACATACTGCTGGTTCCGCAGCCCGTCAGGGAGCGTGAGACTCAAGTCCACAAACATCCAGCTGTCACTGGATGATAAAGTTAAATAATCACAATTAAGTATTTAATATTAAGATTTTTATCAAAATTTAATTGTTCACTGTTATAAGTTGGGTACCATCGATGTTGTTTCATTAATATTCAGCGTTTTAGCACTTAATAAGACCGATGAGTGAGTTTCATTTAAAACAACGTTACCTCACTTACTAGTACCAAGGTCATCAGTTGATAAAACGTGTCTTAAACTTTAACGATACATTCTGCAGGTAGGATTAAAATTAAAACCACATCTTCGTTGAAATTTAAAATGAGCATGTTCAATGCTATCTTGGTTGCAAAAATCTGTCGCAAGCGCAAAATTAGGAAAATCTGCTTTTAAATCCTTATAAATTAAAGTTGAAGCTCTTACTGTTTAAGGTTAACAAGTTAAACAAGGCGATCTTGAGCGTCTCATGTAAGTTTCACCCGCATAAATTTAAGTTACAACCACAGTATACTATTTTTCAGACCAATCAATAAATGAATTTAAGCGTTCCAGCATCTCTGGATTGTCATTAGATAAAGGGCGCTTCTATTTGTCAACTGTGAACTGAGTGCAGAGAATAACTGTTACATGCATCTATTACAGCATTTAAAGTCTCGATAACTCTTACAGATTTTGCCATGGTATCAGATGCCAAGCAAAAAAAATCCTGAGAAACAGTATGAACCGCAGTAGCCATTCGACGTCTCAACAGTTGCATAGCTGATTTAAACTCCAAAGTTGTTTGGTGTGAAATGGCTTTGATTTAAATATTCTAATAGGTTTAATGTACAGTTATTTAGGTCCAGCTTTCACGTCTCAAGATATATATACCTATCAGATCTCAATTAAACGAACAATCTTTTAAAAAGGTGAGGCCAATCAAAAATTACATAAATTTAACGATCATCAAGATAAAAATGGTTCGGTAACGGATGAATTTAACAATTTTCGGGCAAGTTTTTGATTGTTAAAACCCTGGTCGCAAACAATGACCTTAACATTCGCTCCTATCTTAAATAAAGCCCTCAATGTTTCAAACACAATATCGTACAGTTCTTCGGACGATTTGCTATGTTCATTAAAACCATAAGACAATAACTGGCACCAAGAATTTTTTGCATTTATGATATCTAAACAGAATAATAACGCGTGATTAGCTAATTTTGATCCATTTCGATTCTTACCCATATCAATAAACTGTTTAATTAAATCTTAAGCTTATGAATACTCTTTATCGAATTTTATAGACATATCATCGAATTTCAAAGCACACACGCGTTCTTTAGGGGGTAATGACGTAAGCATATTTTCAAGCATTTGCAAAACGACATTGTGTAATCCCGGTAAAATATCGTATTCAGCAATCCACCCTCTAACCGTTGATTCTCCGGCCAACTACACTTTAAGGTCCCGCAACTAACTGTAATACTGCTGAATGATAATAAATAATTTTACAAAGGTTTCTTTCTTCTCCATTATACTATTGTGTCTCGCTTCAATTACATTTTATTTAAAATAGTTGCAGCTTTATGAAGACTAACCCTTTTAAGATTTCGTCGATGATACGAATTTCTGTTTTTATTATATTTTTGGGATGGAGTGTTCCTTACGTTTAACTCATTGCTTAAAATTTTTCACTAATCTCTGGAACTCGGCTTTGTCGTCTTCTAAATCTGCAACTCTGCATCAGGCACTTTGAAATCTGTCGTTGGTACATTACAAATATTAGAAGCATTGTTGATGCAACTATCAAATTTTTCAGTCTCATTTTCTTGACTGACTCTCTCATAACTTAAGTATTTTTCATTACTCTCAACATCTTCAATACCAAAAAATAATCTTTATCGGATAGATACGTTACATCTCTTGGTCTTTTTCTAGGTATGGGAATTTCCTCTACTACGTCATTCACGCCCAAAGTTTGTTAACTATTTACAGCTAAACTTCGTTCGATATGAGAATCAACCGATGCTTCTTCGATTGGATCAATTTGAACGCCTTGACATTCATTTAGCGATTGTGATGGCTCATCAGCATTAACTGACGAGACATCAGCATTACTGAATGATGCTGAAGACGCATTGTCAACTGAAGCCATTGTTTCTGTAGGTACCCCATTTTCTACTTTAGATCGCTGCTGTGTGAGTGCTACGTGATATTTTCACTTATAATTTTCATACACAGCTTTTGCTTCAGGAGCCTGCCTAGGAATAGGAGTACTGTACCGTTTTAAGCCTTTTATTTTACCGGTATTGCCTGTCACTAAATCAGCATCAACAAAATGTCCGTCACAAATTCCCGCAGATCGCTTGGAAGATGGGGCCCAGTATTTTATTGTAGTGTAACCTGTTATAAAAAAATATATTTCTGGCTAGTACAATCAGTTTCGATATTAAAAAGCATTCTTGATTCATTGAACAACTTCTATTATTCATTTAAATAACCGCAAAAAATGTAAAAGTATTTGAATATTTCAAGTATTCTTTATTATGAATGGAAAAATGCTACTCTTGGAATATTTATGGATTGTGTGTATCTACCCTATCCATGCCATTCTTACGTACGAGTCTGATTTTAAAAATTTACGATGTGCTATGAGAATTATTATCTTCAACTAACAAAAGAATTTTTCTTGAAAAGATGATAATTAGTTTTTAAAAAATTCAATTTATTTATTAAAAAAGGTTATGATCGTTACTAAAAAATGAACCTATCAAAATTATTTAAAACACTTTAAATGAGGCTCATTTTTGTAGTCAAGACATCTAGTAAGGAAATTGTTAAAAGCATATTGCACATGAATAATTTTTACCTTCAAAACGGAAGTGACAACATTGTATAGGGTAGCAATTTTTGCTGATAATTTTACGAAAGATCACCGCACTAGCATGATTTCTTTAAATTTGCTACCTGGCACTTTAAAAAGAATTTAAAAAAAAATATTCCCAATAACTAATGAAAACAGTGATAAAATTGCTTAAAATGTTATCTGCTTCAGCACGAATCAAAATATCCAAGTACAAATTTCTTGATTTTTCAGCAGCATACCACCTCAAAGCTAAGATAGCTTGAGCGGTTGGCACCGTACCTAGGGTAGGGTTCCATTAGGGACCGTAGAAAATGGACGCTTTTCAACGGAAAATTTTTCAATAAATACAATTATTTCGATAATAACCAAAGTATGAGATCAAGAAATTGTCAGAAAAGTACCGTGAAATTATCATTGTGAATATTGCGAGATGTTACAAGGCAAGCCAGATTATTATTTCATACTTTTCTTCTGATTTTCTCTTAAGTTAAGTCGTTGACTCTATGTTTTTAAGAATTTAATCGATTCATTGTAAAAAAATACCTAAGAACTATTTTAAAATTTTAAAGGTTAACAAAATGTTTTTAAAGATATAGTCGATTTTATGACCACTATCCTTAAGAGTAGGCGTTTAATTGATGAATTTTCAGTAGCAATTTGCGAAAAAATTAAGTCGTTGACCCCAGTATTTTTTTATTACGAATGAATTTGGCATACTTTATCAACATAATTTCAAAGGTTTTGATCAAGCCAATGAAAATCGCCCAAGTCATTTTAAAATTGTGAAAAAATAAGAATTTTTCCAAGTTTTTAATTTTAGCTTTATGTATAAATAAAGCTACAAAGAAGCTACTTTTTTTTTTTTCAACGGAAAACAGCATTTTCAAATATATTATTGAAATTTGTTGCTGAAAATTGAACATTTTAGGTTAATCACCCTTGTTTTTTATATTTTAGAGGTCATATAGCTTACAAATAAAGGCTGCACTAACGAGCCTCGATCGGCCACGAGCACTTACGTCTGAACTCGAACAATACATTATGTTCAGACTGCCTAATATTAATTTTTTGAGCCTTTGTTACGTTCAGCAATTCACTATATCTTTGCAAGGCTTTGGATTATCGTTATAACTATATTTATATCGTTGTAAAATTAATTATTAATTATTCAGTATATAACTTCATACTTGGGTACACAAACACCCACTGTCCACTGGTTTGTTTATAATTATACGTATATTTAAAAAAAAACATTTTGATTTATGTAAATCAATGAAATTCCAAAGTTACATAAATACTTTGAAATAAACAAAATTGAGGCCATGCGGTTATCTTATGAGATTTATTTTACTAAACTTAATCATTGAAAATAGTTATGAATTAAATGCTGACGTTGCCTTATCCCAAGTTGATATTTATTATCTGCTTCTTCATATCTCCTACCACCAAAAATGTCATTTATGTTGTAAGTAACTATGTTTGGCACAGGCATTCTAATAATAATAAATTTGGTTTTTTAGTTCGTAATAATTAGCCATACATCGTACATAATATTTAAAAAATTAATTGAAAAACTTTTACCTTCGGGAAAATTATGTAATACCACACATGCATTAATTATCTCAGAGCTAAAATGGGGGTTGTAATGTAAAGCTCTAGCATTATTCAAGCATCTCCACATATCTTTGAACACTCCAAAGGTCTGTTCTATTTTGCATCTGGTTCCACGTATCATAGATGTCTTCAGGAGATCCTTGTACTGTATCTGGTATCGGTGTCAATAAAATACGAGATGAAGTTTAATCTCCTTTACCTTAAAAAATAATTTTAATTCATTAAACTTTCAAAGTTTAAAAAAAATTTTTTTATCAGCTCTTGTCAGCTTTTCGTAACTATATTATAGTGTATTTACATGAGTACCTATTATTGCGTTGGCAGCGTAGACCTGACCAAAGCTGATCAGGATTGGGTATTAAAAATGTACCGAGTAAATCTGATACAAAAGATCAATAGTACACGTTAACGTAGCGTATTTTGCAGATGAGATAGAGGGTGGATTAAGGTAGTAATTTTGTGTTATGTCTACCATACAAAGAATATGTATTCTTTAGAAGATATGTACTTAAAGTATTTAATTACGACTAATTGATTTTTTATCACCATCTAAAAGTTACAAAACTATTTTACTGACAAATGACTCTCCTTTTTTCACTTCTACACATGTTTTTAGATCACCAATTAAACAGTAAGGTCCTTTTTCTGGCACGTATTCTCTTAAATAATACATGTAGTTTTGAATTATGCTGTGTCGCCATACATATCGATCATTGGTGGATGCGCTACATACTTTTACAGATAATATTCTATAATTCATGTCACAGATCTGGAAGGTAAGTACGTTTGATTTTAGATACTTATCTTAGAACAGTACATATACACATACATGTACCGTATGCGGGGATAAGGTCACTAATTCTAATTATAGGAACATTAGAATACATATCAAGCGATGCTTTGAATATAATTTTTATATTTCAAATATTTATCCATTCTTTATAAATTAAATAAATAATAACAGTGCCCGTCTCCGATTTTCAAGAAACTGTATTATAGTATATATTGTATGTTGTAGAACATTAAAAAATAAGAAACATAAATTTGTTGCTTCGGTGGAGAAGCTTTTTTAGGGGGTGAAAAGGACCTTTAAAAATTACCCCTGGAAACGAACTTTTCTGAATATCTCTTAAAAAAATTAAATATTTATATAATTTTAACACCGAAGTGTTTGTTATAAAATATCAATTCTATGTTTTATTTCTGTTTTATTTCGACCCTAAAGAGTTGCAACCCCTAAAACTTTTTAAGTAAACTTCCTTTTTGTATGTCACCTAATCGATTTTTTTTTTTTAATTACTCACAATTATACGTTGATTGTACTTACCATCTGGATATTCAAAGAATTATTATTCTTGCGATCAACGTATGCTTCTTCATGGTCGCTCGGAGTAAAAATTTTTATAAGCGTACAATCGATGGCTGCTATAACTCCAGGAAAATCTAACCACTGTTTAAAACTAAAACAAAGAATTAGTAAGTTAAGGTAGGTATTTTTAATTTAAATTTTTAAATAAATATTTTGGATTCTGTACTCTGCTTGAATATTTTCACGACTTGACTCTCTTTTGTCGAAAAAAAGTCACTTACCTCGTTAGCTTAGTGAAACTTTTTGTTGATTAGCCTTTATTATACTTACACTGAATCTTAATCTGATTTCTTAAAAAAATGATAGACTAATTTCATTTATTTCTAACTATGTAGGAAAGCTGTAAATGCAAAAAAAAATATCACTCCTGCTCAAAAAAGACCTCTTTTTGCGTACATGAAGGGCCACTCAAACTTAGCTACAAACAATTTGATTGGTTCCAATGGAAAAGAAGACCAAAATAGGCAATGGGATATTCTTGCTAATCTCCTTAATAAAATGGACGGTTCCACAAGAGATGTAAAGGTTTGAAAAATCGTAATATATTTGTTTTATTTTTTATAAAAAAACAACTGAGTTTTAAGAAAAAATTACTCGTAAAAATATATATTTATGTTTATGTACTCAACTTTGGTAAGTTAGAATTTTTTTACAACTTTTTTTACAGACATGGAAGGATGTTAAGCCGAAAGCACGCCATGCGTATGGATAGTACCGATCTCTAAAAACTGCTAGAGGTAACAGCGTGGAAGAAACATTTGACTTATACCCTTAAGTTGAAAGAATTATGGACATCATTGGATGGCCTCACAATGATGGTCTGCAAACAACTGAAGAAGTGGGTATGCCTAGTAAGTATTGGTTTATACTTTTTTTCATCATTTTGATCAGCTATGAACTTTTCGAGGAACTTTTACATAACCTATACTTGAAATTTTTAAGATGCGATCGAGAGCATTTGTTACTTAGATCGTAATTATGTGATGTTTAATTTAGTCACAGCATGGCTAAATGTTGCCAAATTATAGCAAAGAAACACAGACTACGGCAAAGCTGTGTGTATCTGGTTCAAACATGGAGCGTTAATATACTATATGTGTAAGTAGAAGAAAAAGAGAATGTGTGTCAGAGAGAGGGAAGTCCCAGCTAAGCCGTAGTAGCTTCATTCTAATAAAAGTGACTAGTGTTTCGCTATGCTGTAACAAAACGAGATGCCATAAAAATCAACTATTTATCACTGACATATCAACTAAAAATGTGTACTCTTCTCTATTATGCAGGCACTTCCACTAAAATAGAATACGAGTTTCTAAGTGACAGCAGTGACGTTGACATGATTATTATTGAAGGTATTTTGCCAATATTTTACAATAAAATTTCGACTGTGTTTAATTATGTATAATAATTGTATGGATTTGCTTTAGTACAGAAGAGACCAAGAAAAAATTTAATAAGGAAACAAAAAATTTGTTAACGAGGCTTGAGCGTTTGGTATCGTATCTATTGAGGGGCCCCTGTAGGGTACTTGTCATACAAATGATTCTTTGTAATATTTTTTTTATAATCATTTTGATTATACACAAGTGTGAACAAAATAGCAATAATACGCGGAAAAGTCATTGGGAAAATCGATATTAAAAAATTTATTAGTTTTCCCGAGGTACCTTGTGTAAAGATGACGGCCCTGCCACGATAAAGCTGACAACACCGTACTCTCTTGCTCTCATCTGCTATTATATACCTATACTTGTGTTAGACTTAAATTTTCATGCTTGTATGTTTATGAATGTACAGCGCATGCGCACTTACAGTACCTGAACAAAACAATTCTCATGTTCGATGTTTTCCTCGCTATTTTCTAAAAATTTAACGTGTTGATCCTATTCTTTTTTTTAAATAATAGATTCTTTATACTTTGAAGTACATGTACCAATTTAGTGTGTGGGCCCACAGCTTTTTATTGCGGTACGGTAGTCTATTGAATTCCGGGTTCCGTAAGGTTGCGTGTTAAAATGACGAATTTTCACAAGCGATTTTCTCGAAAATAAATGTGTTGACCTACCTATTTTGTTTTCCTAAAAAAATCTAGCAAACTTTATCTATATAATCTCTGAATTTCAGACCTAGCCAGCATTCAATTCAAAATCGCCCAACCTTCCTTTAATACCGTGACTATTACTCAAGTTATCGACCTTGCAAAGTCAGGTAAAAATATAAAAACAAATTTTTCAAAAATTTTTAAATTAAAAAAAATAATTTTGAGATTTTGATACGATAAATCTATTTTACAAATATTTCTGAGTATTTTAACAGAATCAGGCCGAACTTCACGAGAAGTCACTAAGATAAAAAATATCAATAAAGATCTGGATATAAAAATCGACCTCATAGAAACAGTTATTAGTTTAAATAGCTGACATAGATAATTAATACATTAATATAAAACATACGAAAGTTTAAAAGGATTACAAAATTTTATACAAAATAACTTTTAAATTTAAAACTTATGTTAAATACCTAATCCTTAATCGTAATTATTTAATTTTATCATCCAGTAAAAACTGGATGTTAGTGGAATTTTAATCTCACGATCCCTGACGGGCCGCAGGACTAGCAGACTGTCCAACTATTTGTTTGTTTGTATATTGGGGAAAGGAAAAGCTAAAAAAAGAAAGAAAATGTTAGGCTTCGTAAAATATTTGTGTTCACGTACCTTTTCTTTTTGCATGTTAAATTCTATATGATTCTTCAGTACTGCTTCTTTTGATATTATTAATTTTATTTGGTTTCAAATAATAAAACATTCTGCTCAATCTGATATACTTGTTCTTTTTATTTAGTTTCACAATAAATAACAATGAATTTATCAAGCAATTATAACAACTCAGATTGAAATAAAGAACTAATAATTAAGAACCACACTCGATGAGCGGTGGAAAGCTACTGACTAAAATTCCGCGCAAAGAAATGCACCTTGCGCGAAGCTTCTTTGTCTTACATGCTATGGGGCTGGTACTTGCTGACTTTATGTGTTTAGGTTTTGTGGCTCGCTTCGGTTGTTACTTGATACTTTTGAGAGCCACGAAGTACTCAGTCAGCTTTGTTAGGGGACGACTTTCGTTAAGTTTGACTCTTTTAAGAGTCTTGAAATTTCATAATTAAGGGAATAAATATAAAAAAGAATAGAATAAAAATGAAAAAATTATTTATTTACGCAAGTCGTCACTTAACAACTTAATTTTTACTGTACAGCGATGGCAAATAAAATAATATAAGCAGTGTGGTCGACGCTGTTTCAAAAAAAACATTGTCTATGATTAAATTAATTGATAATTTACAAAATTTTATAGTGGTCCAAGATAAAAATAATGAGAAAAACGAAGAGTTGAAAAAAATGAATCAAGTTTAATTAAAAATACTAAAGAAATTAGAAGCGATATGTGAGGCTAAATTGAGCCAAATCCTTGATAAAAATAAATAGGCATAAGTATAAGTAGTAAACTATGAAATTAATTATTAAGTTCTAAAATTAAAATCTATATTTTATTTTTAATGAAATGCAAAAGGTAACAATAACTTAAATAATTATTCATGTTATTTTTATTGAATTACCTCTCAGCTTACTTGCATTATTTTATAGTAATGTGTACACTGATTTGTTGTAAGGTGTTTCCTCGGGTGTTTCTTTAAAGATGAAGTTCGATTCATTAAAACCTTTTTGATGAAACTTCTGTTATACAAATTATTTTAAAACATAAAAAAAACTATTACTATACCACTGGTCCCAATATACTAATTAAATTGATTAGTAAATAACACACGAATATATAAATTAAACTTAAACTTAAATTCAGACCGTTATTTTCGTTTTTGCCAGCGGTGTATATAAGGAAATCTATTTCTAATTTAGATTTACATGTTCCAAAGAAAAAAAAATTTTTTTTCGAGGTACACACTTGAACAAATTTTTTTCTCATTCATGGAGAACTATAGAGAATTTACTTGTATACTGTTGAGTGAAAGAGTTAATTAGCATTAAAAATACCCCTGCACACAAACAGATCTCAAATTTATAGTCAGTGACCTCGAAAGTCCATGAGAAACCATTTCAAACGCATAATTATGAATTTTTTAGTGATTTGCTAAAAAAAAGAATGATTTTAATAGTTTATTGCAACTGGGGGTGGTTTTAGAGGGTTGAAACTACCCTTGCTTGCAAACAGACTTCCAATTCGTGATCAGTGACCTCCAAACTCCTCGAAGAGAGTTTTTTGAAGTAAAATAATATGTTTTCACACCACTTTTGGTACTGCAGTTTATGGATAGGCTTTAGTTGGGTAAATTTTCCTAAATCTTACAAATATATAAAGCAAAGTCGCTAAAACGGTTGTAATCGCTAACCGCGAAAACTACTCAACAGATCTAGCTGAAATTTTGCTTACCAATTCTTGACACTTCTTAGATGGTTTTAGTATAGTTTTTATCTTTAAAAAGTCAATAACAATAGCAATAAATAAGCTCAAAGTTTTGCAAATCTACGACAGCTTTTAACGTTAGTTCAGTAGAATCCGTTAGGTGGTGTCGACATAAAAGCTAAGCTACCTGCAACAGAATAAAAAAAAAATGGTCATAATAGGCCAGAGCGTCTCGAAAAGTTTTGCCGTCGCCTGCTGGCGGTACATCAGACTGCATCGAGAATGTAAATGTTAGTCTTACAGCTGGGTATGTCCCGGTTACCGATGACGCTCTTCTCCAATGGGCAAGTGACCTAGGTCTACTTCCACCCTGAACCTTCAGGATTGACGAGTGCTATCAATAAAAAATTTTGTCACCAATAAAGTCTTCGGCGGAATACCAGGTCTAGCCAGAGCACAGCCTGCCTTAACTATTTAGAGTAACGTAGCCATTCCACCATCCAGCTTGTTGCCATCAGACAATTTTTTACTACAAATGTAAGCCAGGGAAGACAGCCCTGAGGAGCACAGGCAGCCACAACGGCTTTCTTCTCAGTGGTCGTCCCAACGGCAGACCCACAAAGAAGGTATTCTCTAGGCCCACTTTGCCGACTAACGATGGGCGTGTTTATCCGAGGAATGGTCCTAAAACGAGATATCCTTTATTCAGCGGTCTACCTCTCTCCATCACGGTCTCCGTACACAGAGACGTTGAGGGTACGTAAGAGTCGAGCTACCAAGGGTCTAATTGTGTGCTTTGATGTACACAATACGGTTCAAGATTTACCGTCATACCACCAACCTTATGACGAAAACGCATTAGAAAGCTTTTTTTTTGATGTTTAAAGGTATATTATGACTGTTAATCTCGAAAGCTATTGCGTATATCAAAGCACGCATTTAGACCCCTGCAGCCAGCTCTTCACCATAAAGAATAATAATAAGGACAGCTGGAAGTTTCACCACTGGTCCTTTTCAGGGCCATTATAAGTGTTTACGTTCCCTACTTAACCATCAATCTCATTGGTTCTTTTAAGGGCCACCTAAATTTAAACTACCTTGCCAACAAATAAATTTTTACCACTATTTTCGGAAACGAATCGTCAACTAAAAGACTATGTTAACTAAAGACGGCCACTACTTATTAAACAAGTCAGTCATTCACTGGCAGTCGTCACGAGCGGAGTTGTTCGTCACAAGGCTGGAAACCTCGGTGACCGACGACCCTATATTACCCTCTCAACTCTAAGCATTCAACCAGGAATCACCGATTCTCTCTAAGGTCTGTGCTGGGCGAACCTAACAGCTATGAACGAAAAACAAGCTTGAGCCAACGGAACAGTCTCCAACGAGCAAGCATCACTAACCAATCTGCCCACCTTAGATTACCAAAACAACTAAGTTTGCAAAAAAAAAAGGTGCTTTAGATACCAACGTCTTCGACGTTATACCAGGAGACGTTCGAAAAGATCTGTACAAGTAGCTCCAAAGCTTCGGACTTTATAATTTTTTTTCTGATCAGTCTGGGGCTTCAACAGCAGGCCAGAAAAGATCACCCTAAGGTATTCAGGCAGTCTTGTTTGCTGGAAACTTTAATGACGAAAGAGTTTACTTAAGAAGGTCACCGCTCCTTTTTAGGGCCATAAGGCGTTTGTCTAGTATCGGAGTGGGAGTGTGCTTCTATGTTAAGTAAATTAGACTGATTTTGTATTTAACACTCTTAAACGTATTTGTTGAATAGAAGCACCAAATTAATAATTTTGATACAAACACTTTACTTTGCTGAGGTAAAGATTCGGAACAATCGAAACGAGAAGTAATAGGAGTAAACGAGTTATAAAGAACGGCAGTAAATTGATCGTTAGAGTGCGCGTGTAAAACTTTGAAAAGAGGCATATGTGTAGGCTCGTGCAAAGGTGCGTGCACCTTGCTCAACGACCGAGTACGAACTGGCTATTACATCGCGCAGCTACATCTGAAGAGCAAGCCGCTGCTTACTTTACACAGCTATTGACTAACTAAAGAGACGCGGTGCATTGCGATTGGTTGTCTTGAAACTCGGCGTACTAGTGACCGATTGGTAGATTCAATCAAGCGCGTAAACTTAAATCTTAGGACCTCAATATTGAACAGCGTTGAACTACCTTGCCAACAAATATATTAGAACTTAATAATGTTGACAAAAAACAGCCCTTAGGGCTCTCATAAGTCTTAACTATATCAAAAGTCGTAAGAGGGCGAATTAAAAAAAAAATGTTATGTGCATCTAATGAATACAATTTTAGGCGTCAAGAAACTGACGCAGAACATTTATCGAGATTGAAACAGCAGCGTCAAAATTGAAAAATAAAGAATCCATTGGGTGAGAGATCAGCTTTTTGATCAGTATCCTCACAGTAATCTCTTAAATCTTCCAGATTTTAGAGTAGGTAAAATATGTATTTGTCTTTTTGTCGATAAAAAATGTAGAGTTGAATCTCCAGGACTTTGTTACTCTGGTAATAAAGTTTTGAGATAAGAGATAAAAAATTTTTTTTTCAATATATATATATTTTTGGGGGCTTTTCAGCATGGTTATTTTTTTTTACTTTTTACAGCCTAACATTTTACCAAATAAACTGTAAAAATTTCGAAAACATATGTTTTTAATAAGATTTTTGTTCTGAGAAGTGTCAGGAATAGATGAAAAATTTTTAACAGAAAACGTTTCACATTACATGTCAACACACTACAGTGTTACATTTAGTAAGTCTCGGGCGAAGCCGAGACGGGGGGCCGCTAGTTACACATATTTCAAAGTAATGCCTAGGTTCTGGGTGATAAATGTTTCCAAACGTCTACAAAATGCGGAAAAATAAGATTTTTTTGAAACCCGGTACGATTTAACCAGTTTTTGACAGTTTTCAGTTCAGTCTGGCTTTTCACTTTAGAAAATCAGTATTTAAAATCTTCAGGGGGGTGGAAAACAGTGTCACAAGCCCTTAAATGCTCGCGCACAGTTTGTTTCTCATTCCTGAGGGTATATAGAATAAGAAAAAAATTCAAGTGTTGGTTGGTTGGTTCAAGTGTGTGCCTCGAAAAAATTTTTTTTTTTTTTTGAACATGTAAATCAAAATTAAAAAAACATTTTCTCATATATGATGTATATATTCACAGCTTGAAGACTTGTACAGCCAAAGGGTTAAAAAGGTTAAGTGACGCTATCAAAATTTTTTACGTGAATTGGAAAGCGTGAGAAAACGATGTTGAGAGTTTTTGCTTTTCCCTACCTCACTCGAGCCCCTGTGTAGTTCTTGTGTACTCTAATAGTGTATACCTTTACTTTTGGGTTCATATTATCTGTGTATTGTGTGTATTGTATATATTATTGTTGTGACCGTGCGTGACGTCCGAGCGTGCGTCAAAGTGACGTGAGGAAAGTTACGAGGATGAGAGCGTGGAAGGGGACACCTCGTCTAGCCCACCTCTGTTGGAGCCTTTGTTGACAATTAATGACGTCTTCAGCATTGCTCATAGGATCGGCGAGCATCGCAATACTTTGCTTCAGCTCTTTCACACAAAAAAGGAAGCACCTAGATACAAGAAACTACGAAAGCCTTGAAAGGGGGTCGATGAGGCTCTCTAGCGCTTGTTAAAAGCTTACGTTTAACATCTAACGGTCACCAATACAGGCATACCGAGGTGATCCTTAACCGTGCATGTAATACTGTGGGCGAGGCAGTTTCAGCGCCTGCCGCATTGGAACCACCCAGCCCATAAGGTTTCGCTTAGTGGAGGCAAGGCTATGCCTATAGCACGTGAGAAACGTATGATCGTTGGGCCATCGAAGGATACCCTAGACAGGCTTACTTCATCTGCCACAACTAAGCAAATATTGCTAAGTGTAGTGCGGCCAGTACAGTTAAAACTCAATATCAAGTGCAATACGGTTCGAGATTTACCGTCACACCACCAACTTTATGACGAAAACGTAACGGAAAGTTAACTTTTTGATGTTCAAAGGTATATTATGACTGTAAATCTCGAAAGCTATTGCGCATATCGAAGAACTCAATCAGACCCCTGGAGGGTGGTGACAGGCTTTCTCGCAATGCCCTGAATTTTTGCAAGCAAGGCTTAATGTAACTGCTGATGAAAAATTGCGCCCGCGTCTTATCGTGCATGATATCCCTGATGAACTAGAGAAAGAGGAAATCGTCACGTGTATTGCCATGCAGAATCTTAGCAGAGCGACTGTAGATGACGTCAGACCTGTCTACCTGTATCCAGCAGCGAAGAAGAGACTGCGTTTATGTGTGATCAAGGTTAAGCCGGAACATAGACTAGAGTTGCTGCGGCAGCAAAGAGTGAGCATTAATTGGACAAGATGCCGCATTTAGGACCACATTAATATCATGCAGTGCTTCAAGTATGCGGAATATGGTCACATTGCCGATAAATGCCAAAATAAACCGTGTTGCGGCTATTGTGCAGGCAAGCATACCAACTGTAAGTGTGCAGTGAGAAAAAAAGACAATTTAAAATGTTACAATTGCATGATATCTGGCGAGTATGTACTTTGTTACTCTGCATTTGACAAGGCTAAAGGTCCATTCTTGCGAAGGAAAGTGGAGCGAAGCATCTGACTCATCAATTATGGATCTATGAGATAACATTGCATTGAATATCCACATCAACGTCACATTAACGCTTAGTCACTTAATGCACACTTTACGGACATCTTAGATATTATTACAGGGCACCGACTTCATCTGCTGGCAATCACCGAGTCCTGGTTTGAACCTGGTGGATCATTTGCACGATTTTTTGTAAGGAACTTCAAATTGCTCCTCGTGGATCGCCTTGGCAAGATGGGTGGTGGCGTGGCGCTTTACGTGAACAAGTCAATACCATGTAGATGTATGTGTAGTAATATGTCAGTCGGATTGTTCCAGGGCGTACTCCAAGAGGCCTGAATACCTGTTCGTTGCAACGAGTGCACTGCAGCTCGGTTCAACTAGGGTTCTCCTTGGGGTTATATACTCCCCTTCTAAGGCTGGCCACTGGTCAGATGTTAAGGAGGCACTGATGATTTGCAGTGTCGCTTACGACTTTTTCATTCTGCTTGGCGATTTTAATATAGATTAGGCGGAGAGCTCGACTAATCACCGCATACTCCAGTCCTCATTAAAAATTTGCGGGCTGGAGCCGTTTCTGTTTCTGCCGACATATCACGCGGGGAACTCTAAATCAACTGTAGACTATTTTGTGTTAGTGATACAGAACAACAGAACGCGTTTGCGGACACTCACAGAGGTTATACTCTGGTGTCTTCAAGCATGATTTGCTTTTGGCGGCATTGTCGTTTGAGGTTCCTGAGCATAGCGAGCGCATGATTTTGAGCGGTTCGTTTTGAAACTTTGACCTGGGAGAGTTTGGTAGAGATTTGCATTGCATTGATTGGAGCGATTTGCACTCACTGAGAGACGTCAGAGGTAAGGTTGAGTTTTTCTCAGAGAACCTTAATCGGCTGTATGATTGCCATGCGCCTTTCCATTCGCTCACACCAAGAAGGAGGGCCTTGCTGTGGCACTCATGTGAGCTACGACACCTTATGAGAGCACGTAACAAGGCATGGAGAGTTTACTGATCACTTGATATATAAACACCTATGAAACCAAGTAAAGATCCAGACACGTTGTGCAATGTCCACCTATTATGCGACGAAGCTGGCTAACTCCAAAAGTGCTACTGAAATGTGGAGGTGCGTCAGTGAGATGGTTGTCTCCTCAAGAAGCAGGGAACCGTTAACTCTTCCTGCCAACTGTGACGAGATTAACCGATACTTTGTCAAGCAGGATCATGTGGAGACGATGCAGGATTTACGCCTTCGAGCCGTTGATGGAATTGATGGAAAATTAAGTGAAGTAATGTGTCATCAAATTGATTATAGTGGTTTGAATGATGTTGTATTAAAAAATAAGATCATTGATAGTGCCAGTGAGTGTATGTTTTTCACATAGATCATGCCAGCGAGACTTTTGGATTAGTAATAGTTTTGAATAATTATTTCATCTAAAACAATATACACTCTGCAGATCACCGTCATGCTCTAGCTTTTCTATTACTGTCAAGTATAATACCAACTAGCACCAGACAATACAACTCTGGTGAGTGAAAACCTACTATGAAGCACGCACCAAAATTTTTCATAGGACACATACAGGTAAGAAGTTTTAAAAATATAACTGTGAACTTTTAAAAGTATACCAAGTGAGAATACAGTACGTCACTAGAGCACGAAGTACGACTAGCGTGCCCCAAGGGCACGGTTATACGTTTATGACCGAGTTGCATCTACTGTTTTTCTTAAAAAGGGCGCAAAGTGTCGTTTTACACCCATAGGCATACATTGCGCCCACTAAATTATTTTGCACCCGTGGGAGGAAAAACACTTCTTATCTAATTTTAATAACTTTGTTATTGCAGGTTACATCTGAAGAAGAAATTAAAGACTTTATTCTCAATAACATAAAAGAAGATAAATCTTGTAATAGAGAAACAGTGCCATACATTATTTTTTCTGGCCCTCTGGGTTCATGAACGAAAGCCTATCTTGTCGTTAAAGAAACGTATCATTACTGTAACAGTGTTATGAGAGCATTGGATATTTGTTATAAGTTATTTATTATTTCTTACCATGGGCACTAAGTGCAACTGCCGCTTTGCACCCTCCGGCCACACTTTGCGCCTTTGTAATAATTTTGGGCCCATGGGCAAAAAAGTTTTTGGCGCCCTCAGGGTGACGTACTGGGCACAAAGTGTACTTACGGGTACAAAATTGCACTTTGTGCCCTCGGTAAGAAAAATATTACACGTGACTCAGGCACCAACAGACAGCACCCACGCCCTTCGGGCGCTTATGTTGGTACATTGTGTCCTAGTGATGTAGTGCACCATTTCCGATCTCGGGCGTTTTTGAGGGTCGAGTGTGCCCTCAGTAAGAAAAATAGGATTCACCACATAAGTGTCATCGCTCCGTGGTTACGTTACGTTCCTTGGGCCTTGCTTTGCAGGTCCCTTGGGCCACAAAATAGCCCTGGAGACGACGGCACTTATCCAACGAAAACCAGTATTTTTGATGTTGATTTTCCACCCATATTAAATGTAAATTATAATCTGCTAATTCAACAGAGCTACCAAAACTACTCTTTTTTCAAGAAGATTGAGAAGATCTAGTTTGGAAGCTTCGTGACCTGGATGGTCTTAATATTTTGCCTGCTCATCCTTAGAAATGGGATAGCACGAGAAATAAAAACAATTTTTGAATGTTATTACTTTGATAGTGTATAATCGTAACTAATTAAGAAATAATAAAAATAAGTAATTTTCATCAAAGCAGTCATTGAATTATTAAATAATTCGAAAATGTTTGTTATTTTTTGTTTCAAAAACAATCCCACCAGTTTGTAATGCTATGACAAAAATCCTCTTCATTTACTTTCCCATCTTCCTTAAATTGTTTATTTACAAATTCTAAAAAATTAAAAATAATTGCAATCATTATAAATTTATATTTTATTATATTTTATTATATTTTATTTTAAATTAAATTTATTTTTATGATGTACAATATTATAGTATGATAATTTCAAATTACAAATTACCAAATACTGTGTAGTACATGCTCTCAATGTTTTTCTCATCCTGCCCCAACCAGTTGCCGTTATTTCTGAAAATTTTGTTACTCCGACTACATTAGTCGTGTTATGACCAGACTTGTTCAGAGTTTGGTCTTAACTGTTTTATTTAAGTGCCATTCATGGAGTTCTTAGAATTCAGATCGTGAGCTTTATTTGTTCTTTTTTGTATTGAATAATAATCTTAATTAAATAATATGGGTAATTAATGTCTTTCTTTATTAAAGCAATTTAATAATAATTTGTTCTTTTAAATACAATTTAATTGGGTCACTTTAACAAAGTTCAGCGTAAATTTTTTTGCTGATATTTTACTTACATCTATCACTGATTATTGTTACTGCTGCTTCGGAGTTCCCTAATGCTTCGTGCTGTAACCGTTAGTGTTTCCTTAAACTACACGAACGAGTTCGTGGCTAGTATGATGTTGCGATTTCTGCTTTCTCTGCTATTACCGGAATCACTTTCGGTGGGCCTCCTTTGCTGTACCTCGCTCCTTAGCGTAGTCCGATACTATTGATGTCCTCGATACGCACTCGAGTTGCCTCAGCCAACACGTTATTCCTTACGTGTATAAGGTACTCACGAGTCGCGAGAGTCAAGAATTGACTTAAGCATTAGAGGACAGGTGACAGACGTAAAGAGAGCGATTTTTCCTCTTGATGGTGCGTTTTTATAGCATCAGAGCGAGTAAAAGAGGCCTTTGGTTGAATTAGGTCAACCAATGAGTGATGTTCTTGCTGACTGCGTTGACAGTTACATGATGATGTTACATGTTACAATTTTACTTATTAGGAAATAACAATACAACAGTACCAATTGCATTTTCTGACAAGTGCGATTAAGTTTTTGGGTCAGTGATGATGAAAGCTCGTATCAGCAATATAAGAACGCCAAAATACAAGTTCAATTGTGACAGTAAGTTTACAAATTTCAAAATTAATCGTTCTTAGGATTTCACAATCAACTTTGAATATAATGAAGTAATGTGTGTATTACAAATTTTAAATTAGTATACATTATCAGAATCAAACAAAAAAATAATAACTATCGTGTTTATGGCAAAAAATAACATTATGACTAAAATATTGACTAACAATTAATTAAATCATAATTAAATATTTGATGTCTGTTAAAGTCTCGCTTACGTCATATTGGGCAACACAGTGTGTAGCTTATATTATATGGTGTAGGTGTGCGTTGGTATTTACTCTCCTGCTAAGAGATATGTACACAGTGAATCGGTTTTTAAGCTGTGCATTGAATTTCTCGTCTATAGCTTAGTATATAGAATTAAAAATAAAAGAAGTTTGTGTGCTGTATGCAGACTGAGACTAGCAAGGAAATGGTTTGTATAATAAGATGATTCGTGAGAGTTAGGCAGACAAGTTAATATACTAATAAGCACATGATAATAATAAGATTTAAATGTTGTTAACAATATTCTAGTCATCTCCAGTTATGTCAACTTTTACGTTTTTTGAAATATTATATATAAAATGTTTGAACGTTAATAGAAGTTGTACATTGAAACGCAAATTAGTATTAAGTAATTTGAAGAAAAAATACGCGTGGAAGCAAAGAATTTTTTTCAATAATGTTTGGTGACTATTTAAGATAGCCATACTATTTTTAATAAGTACAAGTGTTACAGATTTCCAACTTGTAACACTAAAATTTTTCAAATATAAAGCACGCTCGTAAAGCATATGTCAAACCACTAAAATTTGAGAAAAAGCTTAGCTAATTCTATTAGTTAGTCTTATCATGGAGAGGAAAAACATGTGGACCGTGCTCCAATATAATATGTTGCGTTTCGTACTAATTGGCTTTGAGCACAGCACTCACAGACGCTAATTTCGTGCGTCTACAAAATAATGTTCTAGCATTCACAGCATGGATTAATATAGGCCAATAGAATTATAAAAGTGGCTGGACGAAATTCCTTACAGGTGACGACATATATTATATTGTCGAGTGTCTATTTGGATAACAAACGTCCCCATGAAATACCTCAAATTTTACAAGGTCAAATAATTTTTTTTTTACGTTTTTATGCAAAAAAAGACAGTTTTCCAATAGGTATAACATAGCTAAAAGCTGTAAGGAATTCCGTCTAAAAAAGCCTTCCAAGTAGTTAATTTATTGGCCTATTTATGTACAGTGGAAGCAAGCAGCCCCTTGCACGCACAACAAAACCTTTAGTTTTTGGCGCATGAAAAAGTGTATGGGCTCAGCGCTCATGGCATTCTTTAGCACTGATTGTATGCTTCTTATCTCCGTGGCAGGATCTTACAGCTTATGCGCTTGAACCATACATTAGATATGTAACATTTTTTTCCATTATTTCTGGAGTTTTTTATTGAATACGCGTAATTTTCACTTAATTTACTGTATGACTTTGGTTACATCAAACATACCGCTCGTTTCTCAAAGTAGCACATCAAACTAGCCACTACTCCATTTAGCTACCAATTTCGTCTTAAATTTAATGTCCTTACTTGCAACAACACTATAACTTTTATGTATTGTCAAAAAACTAATGAACAAGCTATTTTGAAATGACTAAGCTCAAAATGATTTAATGAAGAAAATAATAAAGTTCATGATTATAACTGACGTAAAAAATGTTATCAATCAAATTTTTTTTTCGCTGGACTGAAGTTAACAGTTCAAAAATGAAAAAAGGAAGGTTTGTCACTTAACATACGTTTTTGAATGTACAAACTTTTTAAACTTATAAATTGACAACGTCAATTTGCAAGAGCGTTTTCTGCGATAGTTTTAAATTAGACGAACTTTGAACCCACCAATTTAAATGAACTAAAGTAAAGGAAATCATTAATATTTCTCTAGAATGTATAAAAAATGATCTTCACTTTTATGTTGATTTTTACTTTTACTTTAGATTCTGTAGTTTGGAAAAAACATAAAAACCGTATTTTTGTTAGAAGTGGGACACGAGGTCGTAATGTTGATTTTAGCTATTGTCTTTACATAAAACTTAAGAAATTATTCATTATAACCTGATAACTGTGTTTGAGCTTGTTAATAAAAAATTGAAATCTAACACATTTATTAGATTCTTATAATCAAGTTTAAAAGTAATAATCATTGACAAATAGTTTATATTTAATTATGATTTTTTCAATAACATTCTCAAATATTTTTCAAAAAAAGGCTTGTCATTAGATTAAAAGTGTGTAAAAATGAAAAAAAATTTTTTAAGCGTATTTACTTCAAAGCATAATACGAAATAATAACCTTTACCTCTATGTTCTAATGTAGAGATGTGATTTATCATAATTTTTTTCGAATACACAATCAGTATTCTCATTGAAAAGACACAGTATACGTTAAATACATATTTACCTTTTTAGCACGTTATAACTCCAAAACGACTTTTAATAATTTTAATTTTTGTAGTAGCAAAAGTGCTAATTTATACATGTATCATTACATTTACTTTCCATTTTTTTATGTCACCCTAGAACGCGTAAACAAGCCAAAGCCATCATCTGAGCCACTTACAGTGAAATTAGTTGTAAGCTATTACAATGAAAGCATAGATAAATTAAATAGTAAATCGATGATTGGTCTTGAAAATTCAAAAATTGAATTTACTGGTAAAAAATTTAACGTATACTTAACAAAAAATTGATTATTTACAAAAGAAATATTCATTTCATATAAGGTGCTAGTATAATGATTACTACGTAACTAATAAAATCCCAACTAGGAAGGTATCCTAATCTGTTAAAAGAAAGTTATGGTCTAAGAAAAACAAGTAATTAAAAAAAATTCAACCATCTGGCAAAAGTGATTCATTTACTGAAATGTAGGTGACAATCAGGGCAACTTTTAAGCAAATAATAAAAAAAAGGTAAGAACTAGTGTTGCTCTATGAGATATCACAACCTCTTTTCGATGTTCATTACAACTCTGTGAATTTCAGCTGGAGTTATTGCGGTGCATTCCCGTCTAATCCTCCCGACCATGTTTTCTGGTGTTGTTGCGGCAGTCAGGTAACATCGGTCTTTCAACATACCCCATAACCAAAAATCTAAGGGTATTAAATCTCAGCTCCTTGCAGGCCACGCACGAGGTCCATTTGTTCCTACCCAGCGACGTAGGAACATCTCATTTAATTGATCCGTGGCGAGAGCACTAATATGCGCTGGGCAGGCGTCTTGCTGCCACCACATTTCAGCCACAGGTAGTATAGGATTACCACGCAACAAATTCGAAAGGTCATGAACAAGAAACTACACATACATATGGTTATTCAAATTCAACAAATTCGGAAGGTCATGAACAAGAAACTACACATACATATGGTCATTCAAATTTCCTTCCAAAAAACGAGGACCATTAATCCTATCTCCAACTATTCCAGTCCAAACGTTTACTCTCCAGTGACAGTGATTTTCAGCCTCATGGATGTCATGAGAATGCTGACCTTTAATGGCCCAGCTTATTTTATTTTGAGAGTTTAAAATTCCTTGCTGTATGTGATTCATCCGTCCAACAAACGTGACTACAAAAATTTGGTTCTCGCCTTAGTCTTCTTGACAACCATCGAGAGTATAACATTCTTCGGTCCCCATTGTTCTCATGCAGGTTATTTAACTTTTCAATACTTGTACGGATGTCTCGTTTCCTTAACGATTAACCTGTATAGTTTCACGAGGAGCATCTATAATTTTCATATTATTTAAATTTTAGTAAGAATAATTTGTAAACGTATAATGTATGTAACTATTATGTCTTGGTATCAAAATTTAAAAAAATTAAAAAAATTTTTTTGTATGGATTCCGAGCTTTAGGAAACATGTGAAACAGTATACCCATTTAAACGTGGAAACCATTTCATAAAAATGGTAAATGACCTTTTAGAGATATTCTATATTAGTCCAATTCAACCTGCGAAATGAATGACAAAATTGACATCAGAAAACTAAAAGTACATTATTATAGTACAAGAAAATAATCCAAGAACTAAAGTGTTTTATTTTTACAGCAAATCAATAGTTAAGTTAACCTAAAAAATTCGCAAAATTTAAAGAAACGATTTTCTTGTGGTAATAAAAAAAGTTGACGTCAGATGCAAAGAAGTCAAACGGAAAAGTTGTAGATCTCAAAAAAACTTTATGATTCACGTCTGGTAAGTTCTTATGGGTTAGCAAAAGAAAGTAATATATTTTTATGAATTTTTATTTTAAAATGAGGAATAAAACCGCGAATAGTCCATACCAAAAATGCCCTTTTTTCGAGGCCCAATTTTGGCATCAAAAATTAAAAAATTTCTCTAGCTGCTAAAATTTTATGATAGAAGAAGTTTAGACAAAGAAATGAAGCTACACAAAAACCGCTCTACGAAAATCTCTCGACTAAGAGAAAAGGTTTTACGAAAGGTGTCATTTTTTCAAAAAAATGCCATGTTTCAAAAAATTTTCAAAACTTTTTACTTGAAAAAAAAAAAGGTTCGTAAAGTCATTACTCATAACTTCATCAAATATCAATGTTACAATCAAAAAAGAAGAAAAGTTGTTAACATTTTCAAGAACGACTATTTTTGCTTATTTTTTCAAGTTTTATTGGCACCTACGCATCCAAATTAGGTTTATCATGTGCCAGTAGATAGGTTTTTTTAAGATTTACAACTTTTTTGTTCAACTTTTTTGTATTGGACGTCAACTTTTCTATTACCACAAAAAAACTCTTTTTTTGACTTTTGCGAATTTTTAGGTTAACTCAACTATTGATTTGCTGTAAAAATAGAACACTTTGTTTCTTAGATTGATTTTTTCTGTAACAGCGTACTTTTAGTTTTCTTATAACAGTTTTATCAAATTTAACTTAGGGCCTCTGTAGGCTGATTGGATTATACGTACAATTTTTAATAAGGATTTCTGTTTTCTCTATGTTTCTTAAACTACTTTCGTTGTTTTATTACAAAAAATAATAACCAGACGACAAATATACTGAGTTTCTGGCATGTTATTGAAACTGTACAGATTAATACGTTGTCATTAAAGTTATAAATTGAAGGAATCGACTTTACAGAGCATTTTTTAGTGTGAGAACATAACGTGTATAATTATTGACTCGTTTCTATTAGAGCAATATATTTTTATGAATATTAAGGAGGTTTGGGAGAAGAGTTTAAAATGGAGAAACGTTCCAAAAATATGTATGCTATATTTGTGCATGTTAAGTGTGCACATGAATTTTTTCAGATTTTTCACCAGGGGAGATTGTCGAGAAAAAATTATTATATATTGACAGTTTAACACGGTCTCTTATGAGAGAACAAGGTTAGGTTTACCTTTTAATTGAAATTAAGGTGTATTCTAAATGTGTTGGGATAAAAAAAAATGTTTTTATAGATTACTTGGTATAAAAGGAAGATGTTTGACAAAAAAATCATGCCTTACCGGGCATTTTTCAAAAATATAAACAGTTACAGTCGTACAGTTTCAAGTTTGTAGAGTGCAAGAGAAGGTGCGCGGTAAAGGGGGCCCAGATGCGCGGGCAGGGGGGATTCCTCATTCCTCGTCTCTCTGAATGATACTCCAAAAACTCCTTAAATAATCACAAATACTTACTGCAATGCCTCGCCACTCCTCTGGCACTTTGCCACAAATTACGTCTAAACTCTTGATTCACGATTTTTCTCAGAGGACCATCCCTCACCGGTCTGTGCCTTGGTCTTCGGGGTGGATTAACAACTCCATGCTGATTGTAAATTCTCTAAATTTTATTGTTGAACGAAATAATGTTAAACGAATTCTTTCAGTATAAATATAAATCTATTATGTTCGTGGGTCTAAAAAAAAGTGCTAAGCGTATTAAAAAACAGTGTTTTGTATTTTCTATCAAACAGTATTACTATCATATGAATTTGTGGAATTTTAAAGTTTTGGTATTTTCTCAGCATATTTAAAGTACATTATAACATAATTAAAATATAACATATAATTAACATACATTTTTTTATGTAGGATTAGTTGAAATGATACCTTGCTATAAATAAGCGCATTGCTGCTCGAAAATTGTTTTCACCATTCACCCGTGTTTCAAAAATACACTCCGACACTCTATTACGACGCACTACACGATCCATGTCAATTTATGTTTAATTAATCAAACAATTATCTAGGTGTTTTGAAAATGCATGAAAAATAAGCTGCATGATGACAGATTAATTGTTTATCGTGAAGTTACATACCAAATTCAGGAAAAGTATCGTCGTTGTCAAAGCATCCATATTGTGGAAAATTATAGTTTTTTTGTTTGTTTTATTTTTAGATTAAGACTGTAATATATAAATAATAATAAAGGAAAATATCTTGAAGTTTTTGTATTTAGCAAGGTAATAAATATGGCAGTTGAAAAAAAAGTTTTTGCAAACGTTCATAATACCGTAAACTTCGTACAAATCAAAGGATTGAGATTGGCTTTTTTGGGATTGATAGGTACGAATATTTATTTTTAACCCTTCAAAGTTCGTTGTTGTAAATGAAAAAATAAAGAAAAACTTGTAAAATTTTATGTAATATTATAAATTTTAAACCTACATATTATTTACAATAAAGTGCAAACGATGGCGTTTACTTTGTCTGTAGTAAAAAGAAGTTTATTTAAAAACTAAGTGCAATAGAGTGACGATATTATCTATTTTTAACTTGTCACGAGCGTCAAATTTTTTTAGCTTGGATCAGGCCTCTTTTTAAAATCTTCGTAACACAAAAGTTTCTTCCTATAAGTTTTATCGATACTTTCGTCACAAACGAAAATATGATAGTGAAAATTTGTGCATATGGTCTGTCAAGTTTATCAGTTACTATTACGTGACACTTACAATTAGTTGCATAATTAATCAATTACTTATCAATCAACAGTCCCCTCACTTTATTTGTATAAAACTTTTCACAGCCATACATTGTTGCTGTAAAATTTTGTGACTGTAATAAGTTGTTATTCTAACACACATGCTGTAAGAATCTTACTGATTATTTATTTAAGTATTTGATGGGTAACGGCTTAAGCCTCGCCATTTGCCTTTGCTGTTGATTTCGAGGAGTGATTAACTATTTTTCGATCTCTTCGACAACGTGAGTAGGAGGTGTACTAAAGTTCAGTCCTGGTGCCTATGCCTACACCTAGATATAGACACACGGTCGACATTCAAGCAATTCACCGGGCCCTTCCAGGCTAGGTTTCTCAAAATTTCTTCAACTGGAGTTTTCCTGAGTTCCCCTGGTCCATGGGGCTTCGTTAGCTGCGAATTTTTCCGTAAAAGCACAAGCCACGGTTGGATGTAGAATGTTTGTTAGAATTAGAATGAGGTCTAAGTGATAGTCACCCTCTACCCCCATTGATCCCGATTCTCTCTCCTAAGTGATAAGTAACCTTAATAGCGTCTGTAGCCAGAACTCAAATTATACGTTATTGGATATCAAACAAAACCGGTACGAAGCCACATTAAATAAAGTGCTAGTAAAGTATGGTGTTAAATATCTGTACATTGGCAGCACTGTTACAAGAAAAGGATGCAGATCATGATAATAATAAGTAAAAACTATCTAAAATGTAAAACTTATTATCTCCACAATTGCGTAATACACGTAGTCGATTGAACTGATGAATCTAGGATCAGTTTTATTACTTACTTAAAAGCAAACTTTGCCGCCGTCAACGAAAGTAAGTAGAAACACATGAGTGTGGTGAGAGAAGTCAACGAATGTGAGTAGAAACAGACAAGTGGGGTAAGACGAACCATCGACAGACAGACAAATAAATTAAAATAACTTTACTTTTACTTATCTTTACTTGGCCTGCGAGCAGTAATTTATCGGGACGCGACGCTGCGCTCACGGTGATGATTCAACCATCGAATTATATCCAAATCGCATGGCCAAACGCTTACGTAATATGGTGCTACAGCGCAGTTCGTTGACTCTTGTACGTATGTTCGTATACCTCATCCACACATAATAAGTCTGGACTGATATTTTCTATGTTGGTAATTGATTCCTGATTTTGTGGTTATAGTCGAAATTTCACGCATCTTGTGTAACAATGTTGTATAGACTCTCCAGACAGTGTTGTTGTTTTATTGGTCGAAGACTTTAACAGTACTTTACTCAGACTTTTTTGCTATTTCAGTGAGACTTGATTAAGACTTTTTTAAGATCTAACTGATTTTTGATTTACACTTTAATAAGACCTGCGACTTTTATAAGACTCCTGTTTTTTGATTGGGACTTTAATGTAAATTGAGACTCTTATAAAGCTTTACTTTACCGGTTTTGTATTCGTGAAATTTTTCTAGTTTCAAATTTTTTGTCACTTTATTATTTTTATGTGGATTTATTGTTATTTTTTTGAGACTTCCATGAGATTTTTCGGGCACTTGATTGAATCTAAACATAAAATTCAACTGGAACGTGAAAAATACTTTTTTGTGACTGTACCAGTACATACTTAAGGCGTTTCATAGGCTTTATTGTTACTTAATCAAACCTTGTTTAGGTTATTGGTTTGTATGGATTATACTGGACTCTTCAGAGATTTTTATAAAACTTGAGATTTTGATTAAGATTTTCCTAAGACTTCACCATTTTTTTTATTGAGATCTTAATGGGACTTTATTTGTGCTTAGTTAGTATTTTTAATAATAGCTTACTCCCCCTTGATTTAGCCTTTAAAAAACTTGTCTAGTACTGTAATAATAAATCATGCATTTTTATAAGTTTTCAAATCGGTGTTTAAAGATATTTTCGTAATATTGTTATATTTGTATGGTACTATGTAATTTTCAATTTTTTTCTTTACCTTGACTAGTCCATAACAGATAAGTTTTTATTTTTTCATTATTTCTTTAGCAAGATAATTTATGGTTTAACTCAATTTTGAGTATTACGTTGTTCATACCCAAGTCTAAGACATCTTACAGGTTTCTTTAAATTAATATTTAAGCCTTACCAAAAAATAAGTGTATGATTGAACTTTAAATAGTCATTTACGAGACATTACTAGGTTCAATGATTTGCATATATTTCTTTATTTCTGCCTTTACTTAAAATTCATACGTAAGACGTTAGTTATACATTGTTGAAATTATAGCAAGATATTTTCAAGACTTTACCAATACTTTGATGAGACTGAGGACAATGGCGTGTCAACGGTGTGTTATTCTGCACTGTCATAATATGTTTAGGAGTAGAGCGTGTGGCAGGCATTCTTATACTGACGCAACAATCTTAGGAACAAAAAGAGTGTAGGAAATTCCTTCACCGACGCGGCACGCTCAGGAACAACAAGAGCAGTGGACATTTTTGCAGAGTCACGACGTGGTCAGTACCTAGACTCAAAGTGGATAGCATCTCTCTCACCGTGGTCAGGACTAAGCAAAATTAATTTTTTTTTATAAAAAGTACTATCCACAATTGAAGTTAAAATTTTTTTTAGAATGAAGTTCTTTATATAATCCCCGTGTACTTCCTGTGTATAACGACGGTTGGGAACAGGGACCTGTCAGCCATAAAGTGTAAGAAAAAAGTGTGCACTAAGGGGGGGGGGGGACACAGAGCAGTGATGCTAACAACCAAGAGTTTTCGCGCAACCGCACAACGATTTTACTCTCTCCAGGTCAGGCAGGCAGTGCAGGCACTGCCAGGCAGTGGAGGGAAAGCTTCCCCTACCGTACCTTTAACCTAAGCCCCACCCACTTTCACAGCTTAAATACAATCTAAGGCTTCTACGGATCGTAGCTGTCATAGTTGAGTTGACTAACTCTTTTGCCCGCGCGTTGAATCTGAAAAACTCAGGTTCAAGACACGCTGCCGAGCAACTTTTTTTTTTTTTTCTTTTTTTTTCTTGTTACTACGTATACTTAAGACTTTTGCTTTATTTCAATGCTGCAAATTAATATAATCTTACGTCGGCGCAACGTACTATTCGAGCCTAAGCTTTCACTTAATAGCTTGGGACTCACACTGGGCGCGTAGGTGGGACGCGGGGTTAAAGGGGTAGTTCAACTTAACGCTGTGATACTCGAAAGGGGCTACGACTGCTTTCACGCGACTAAGACCGACTGCTGTGCAATATTCCGATGCACTTGCTCACGGCTCGCTTTTACCAGGAGCGGTGTATATCTCGTTCGTGATCTAAAAACTGTTAGCACCGTCACGAGTGAGGGTATGTGGATTGTACGTGGAAGAGGCGTGTTAACTCGCGATCTGACTTTGACACCCTAATATCATGGTGAGTAATTGCTTTAATCCGATTGGTCCTTGTTATTCTGATGGTATTACTACCACGGAGAGCACTGGTATACGCGTGGCTAATTTAATATTCCCGGTGACCGTCGGGTACCAATACTATGGCGAGTAATGGCGTTCGCGAAAAACACTTTATATTTCCCGGTGGTCCACGGGTACCAATACTAGACGAGTAATGGTGTTCGTGGAAAAAAACACTTTATATTTCCCGGTGATTCACGGGTACCAATACTAGACGAGTAATGGTGTTCGCGCAAAAAAACACTTTACATTTCCTGGTGATCCACGGGTACCAATACTAGACGAGTAATGGCGTTCGCGCTAAAAAGAAACACTTGACAGGAAGAAAAAAACTTTAGAAATTTAGTAACTTGCCACTTACTTTCATTTAAAAGGTAAAAATTGGTACAGGCGTTGAACCAGCGTAGACAGAAACCGCGCTCGAAGAAGATCAAGTGGCAGTAGAGGCGGACTCTGGTTACTAGTTGATCGTTCGAGGGTGACAACAAAATTCGACTGTGTCCTCGCTTCGTAGTAGACTAGGTTGTAGCAGAGGCGGACTCTGACTACTTAGTCTACTTTGAAAGGTATCGTCAAATGTCGTGTACCGAACTGAACTGTGACTATACCTCGCTTCGCAGTAGACTGGGTTGTAGCAGAGGCGGACTCTTACTACTCAGTCCACTTTGAAGGGCTATCGTCGAACCGAGTCGAGTCGAGTCGAACTCCAAACTATGAACTGCGAACTGCGAACTGATTTTTCTCTGGGCCTATGGGCCTTTTTATTGCGAGAAGTGGACCTCTGTCACGCGCTGGCTCGAAAAACGCAGGAAAACTTGCCGGGGGAAAATTTTGAAGAAAAGACAATAGCCGAAAATCTAATTGGCTAGAACTACTCTAGTTTAGCCACTCAAAAATTGGCACATCCCACATCCAGCTTGTTCTCCTCTGTGCGTCAAGAGAAGGGAAGGTGATTCACTTACTCATGCCCTTCCTTTCTCTTTTACATCAAAAGTTACAAGATTTTATCATAACTTAATATTAATATTAAGATGTGGTATTATCATTATTAACACATAGTAACCATTTTTCACCCATTCAATCGAGCCCAATGCAAAAAGAGCGGTGAAAATCGCTTAATATTCAGGTTTGATAGAATAAATGTTCAGTACTTCGTGGTATTAATAATAGTCTTAGTAGTTGTTAATTTTAGATATTAATAACTATAATAATTGCTAAATTTTCCGCTGTACACGTGAGCATTGATCGGACTAATAAATAATTATGAATGATTAATTAACAACAGCGGTTTCTTTGATTAAAACACGTACATCTATAGAAACAGTAGTGGGGAGCTCGTCGCGAACTATTATATTCTTAACTTACTTAGATTTACCGATAGTTTCTATTCATTGTTAGTTGTGAATGTATTTCGAAATGTTAGTAGCATTTGGTCAACTATGATTTTCTCTGCTTGTCGTAGGAGAGGAAGTTGGCTCAGGGTGCCCTGGGGAATCGGAAATTCTGTTACCCGTGTTGGGGCAAGAGTGCGGACTCTCTCTCGACATCTCTGTGTCAGGAAAAGGGGGAAGTGCCTTTACTTTCCCGTTTTCCTTTACATTTGAAACAGTGAGTTTTTAATAAGATTACAATTTGGGCTATTGCAGTATGTTTATGAAATTGTTAACGCGATACAAAAGGGTTGTAAAGTAAACCATGAGCCTGCGAACATGAATGGTAAAAATCGGATAATTCTTTGAATGTCAATAAGATTGCTTTCGTAGGTTTACGTAATATTGTTGGTGGCTAATGGTATACAGGTGTGATGGTGTGGCGTGTACAGGTTGTATTATCCATATGTAATAATTCTAGCATTTGCTAATATTCCCGCTTAGTCTATAAGTCTTGACTCTACGTTATTCTAGTTTTTAACATTAAACTCGATCTGTGTGTACTAATATCTAATATTAAACCTCAGCGCAGCTGTTCTCCGTTAACCTTTTGCATCTGTTAGTTCTTTAAAGTTATTTTATTATTTTACGCTTTGAAAAGTATTTCATTTGATTTCTTTTCCGGTCAGCATGGGCCAGCGTGCATGTATGTGAGTCATGCATGGTCGTAGTACCTTAGCTACGAGCAATCTTGTAGGTGATTCACCTCTTTGCAGAGACACATTGGCCCCTGCGTTTAGTGTTATAAAATTGGCACGGAAAGTTTTGAAGAAAGGGGGGAAAAAAATTGATGTGGATACACCGATGTTACAATAAAATTACTATTTACGGTTTTTATTATTGCTTATGTACTAAATAAAAAAAATTTACTCTGTGTTTGCGAAATCCTTTTTTTTCAGAAATAATGAAATTAATTTTTCATGACACCAAAGAAACGTAAATCATTTCTACACCAACTACGTTTTTTTTTCTCCAAGAAAAAATTTATTTTTTAAAATTTCGTAATTTTTAAAAAAACTATATAAAATTATATCCAATGCGCTTCTTACGATCTATGTTACAGACTCTACTACTATATAGCTACTATGTCCTGCAGTTTGATTTAATATTAACTAAAAACAAGCTCAAATTTTTTCCAGGTAATTTTTTTTCAGTATTAAAATATTCAACGACTATTTTTCTGTACCAATTTTTCAAATATGTTGTTACCATTGTACTAACTCGTTTTTTTACGAACCTTACCAAACAAGTTTTGTGACTATTCGTCGCTAATTACACAACAAAGAATGAGGCTTCAGTCAAATCATAATCAAATTTTCCTACAAAAGTTATTACTAAGCTAAAAAGAAATACAGAACATAGGAATGAGGAAAAAGAAATGTTATTAGTTGACTACTTTTTTCTGGTCTTTTTTTCCTTGAGTAGTTTTTAACATAGACCACTTCCATTTTTAATAACTTGCCGCGAGTTGTTTGTTTTGATGATATATATTCATTCCGCGTCCCGTGTTATTTTTTACAATTTACAAATCTTTGAGCAACAAGTTTTGGAGTTGAGTTGAGTTTTGGAGTGAAAACCCGAATATAGCTCAAGATCTTAAAAGGTCTTTTCCTGACAGTGATGTCAACTAGGAATTATGAAAAAGTAAGATCGTTTTGTTTCCGTCATATTTTGTTAACGATAGAGCACAATTGTGTCGATTAGGAGTCAATATTTTTTGAAATAAAATTGTTAACATACGTTCTGAAAACAATATCTTTTAATTCCAATTTTAAAAATATTGGTTCAAACTATTTTAACTTTGCCGCAGTCTAATGCTTAAAGAGTTTTTTATATTGTTATCGACTTTAAGCAACAAAAAAATAAAAATAAAAATGAAAATGGATTTCTTGGATGAAATTTATTTCATTCAGTCTTGTTTTTCTGTCCGTGGTTGAACTGCATTAAAGTTTGTAGAAACATAAAAATCATCTTGATTTATTAAATTTAAAAAGGTATAAACAAGACGTTGATATCACTCTGAAACATAAATCTCAAAGTAAATAATCTTGTAAATATTTTAACTTTTTTCTTTTTTCGTTTGCTTTTTGTGCATGTAATAATGAGTGTTTTATTCGTCAATGCGCTATTACAAACGTGCTCATTAACTAA
Source organism: Copidosoma floridanum (assembly GCF_036245765.1). Classification (NCBI taxonomy): domain Eukaryota; kingdom Metazoa; phylum Arthropoda; class Insecta; order Hymenoptera; family Encyrtidae; genus Copidosoma; species Copidosoma floridanum. The sequence continues at coordinate 29,897,025 of NW_028321881.1, forward strand.
TCATACTTAGATGTTCTGCTTTAATAATTTATTAATAGATTTTAAATGTGTGAATCAATAACGTAAATACAATTTTATTGTATAATCTAATTAAGCTTATTAATGCTTATATTTTGCAACGTACATCAGTATTTCATTAATTTCGTTCAAGGTATTTTTTACCATTAATTTACTACTTTCTGAATTGATACAGGCATAATAACGAGTTAAATGGGCCTAGTGGGAAATCAATTAAAGAAAAAATTAAGAGCTAGAGTACTCATCAAATCATAAATATTTTTTAAAAATATTAATCCAATAGAATGTATTCCTCTTGAACTACCTAGTAATTATAATAATAACATTATTTTATTTAAAAAAAGGCCCCGAGATACTTACCGCAAGGTGATGTAGAAACTGTATTATTCTTTACTTAATTATTACTATTTATTTATAAACAAAATATTTTGCATAAATAATTTTTATTTAATACATAAGCAGTAATAAAAACCGTAAATAGTAATTTTATACTAATTTGCAGCATTGAAATAAAGCAAAAGTCTTAAGTATAAGTAGTAACAAGAAAAAAAAAAAAAAGTTGCTCAGCAGCGTGTCTTGAACCTGAGTTATTCAGATTCAACGCGTGGGCGAAAAAGTTAGTCAACTCGACTATGACAGCTACGATCCGTAGAAGTATTAGATTGTATTTAAGCTGTGAAAGTGGGTGGGGCTTAGGTTAAAGGTACGGTAGGGGAGGCTCTCCCTCCACTGCTTGGTGGTGCCTGCCTGACCTGGAGAGAGTAAAGTCGTTGTGCGCTTGCGCGAGAACTTGTGGTTGTTAGCATCACTGATACAGAGCAGCAGTGGTTATACAGAGAGAGAGAGAGGAAAAGAGAGCTAGCCAGCCAGTGCAGGGACCATCAGCCAGAAAGCGTAAAGAAAAAGCGTGCACATCCATTTTCACTGGTTAAAAAAAAAAAAAGAAAAAGAAAAAAAGCCAAATTGAAGAGAATTTGATTACGAATGGAATGCAAAAAGAATTTTTGCAAACGGAGGTTATTGCGAAATACATGAAATGGGAGCATTTTTTGGTGGACACGTATACACACGACTCTCAGACCCATCGAAGCTCAGGCATCACAATCACACAACCAATAGGAAATTGGTGACAAATTTGAATATTAAAATTAATGAAATAAATAATATTAATACTATATACACTATTTAATATTATTATTGTAATAAAATACATTAACAAACTATTTTTGCATGTATGGCAGACCAATGCAGATAGCCAGTATTGATTTAACGGATTTTTATAATATGGTATGACCTCCTAATATTACAAAATACGCCATATCTTTAAAAGGAAAAATCATAGAGCAAAAAAAAATTTTTACGGGTTCTCTAAAGGGAACAAAAATATTGTGATTCACAAAAACAGAAGCTTTGGGTTATGAAAATACATAATCTCAATTTTTTACGTTTTCAATGTACTTTCATAAAAGGAAGAGGAAGAATCATGGGAAAAATTATGTTACGTTTAGTACAGGATAATAACAATGCAGAAATAATTTTCCATGGTCATGCATGCACATAACCTTGAAATATTAAAAAATATGCCATATCTTTAAAAGGAATCAAAATATAGAAAAATAACAAATGTTACAAGTTTCCTAAAGGGGAGAAAACACCGCAGTACACAAAAAGAGAGGTTTTAAGTTATACGAAGACATAACCTCAAATATTAATATTTTTAATATTTTTCTATAAAATCATAGTGAAAAATTTGTGGGAAAATTATAGCATATTTGCAAAATGATTACAAATATGTAGGATATATTTCTCGCTTTTTGCCCAACAATAACTTTGAAAATGATTCTTAAAATTTCGCGAGCCTTTCATACGTGACAAATGTATAGGAAAGACATGAACATACTGCCATAACCCACGAAAAAAATACATATTAAGCTCACATGTATTTACGAACCGCGTATTTTACAGTATACATGTGAAATCTACATACATGCGAGAACTTCGTTCTTACCGGGGGACTCCAAGTCCTACACTCTGGTTTTAAGTACTTTAAAAAATGTTGGATTCTCCGTAATGTATTAATAATAGTTCATTGAAAATTCAAAAACGAAATTATATTTTGATGTTCAATAAATAAACCTGACTGCGATGACGTGGTCAGGATCATGATAAGAAGGGGCTTTCATCTATTTCTACACTGCCACCTCGTGGTCAGAACCAGGGGGGTAAGGAGCAGCGTGCAATTCTGCACTATCGCAACGTGCTCAGGATCTGGGAAAATAGGAGGAGACAGGCATTCCTTCACTGACACGTCGTCATCAGGACTAGGGCGAGAAAGATGGTAAGTCTCTATACAGGCTGATTTTCAAACGATATGCTTACGTAATTCAACTTTGTGGCAAAAAATCAAGTTATAAATAGCGTAATATAGTGTTTTTGATGCAGAAATCATCAGAGCAGCCAAATATAACATCTAAACCAACCAATAAATCTTTTTCAAGGAAATAATTTTTTTACTTTGGAAGCGATTGACCCTACAAGTATATGAGAAACACTATTACATTTAGCAGCCAATATCACCTAGGAGATATTACTTTTACTTATCGAGGACTATCAGTAGGTTAGGTTCTGAAAGGGGGGTAAAGTCAAAATGATCACTCGGCATAGTTAAATACGACTTTTTGTTCATTATATAAAAGATTCATATGTGATAGGAATCATTGAAAAGTCTTTTGGTTTCCAGTAGTTTTCTTAATGAGTTTTTGATCAGTAAATGATACTATTGAGGATTTTACAGTTTTATGAATTTACTTATATTGTCATGCAGAGATTTTGTTTTTTCAGTGGTCTTAAACACTACTTCTACAGGTTTAACATATAGTCCACAATTTTCGTACATTCTTAAACGAATATCGTCTTTTTGAAACTGCTTAAATGGATCACTACATTTTGAAAGTGAATTTTATGTATCGGATGATACTTCTTTGCTTACAGAAATTTTTAGGTTATCATTTAATTTTTTTAAATGTAAGGATTGTAAATATCTTTGATTAAATTACTAAATACATCAAATATCTGCTGAATGTCATTTCTTGAGTATTTTAAATTGTGGTGCAATTCGCACGTTAGTTTCGAGATGTGTTGATTTATATCTCCTTTCATTTTAACTTTAAACAAGAAGATTAGGAAATAAGCATTGACTAATGTTTACTCTAAATTTGTATTAACCATAAAAGTATTCCTTATCTCAGTGAAATTAAAAAAAAAAAAACAATATGAGATCGACTTTGGATAATAAGTTCAAAGTAATTGAATTCTTAGTTAATATTTTTTAATTAAGTAGTTTAAGAAAAAAATAGTAGAATCACCTTACTACATAACACTAACTCAGGTACAATAATACGTATAGCGATTAGCGATCAGCAAGCGTGAAAGCATGACTGTACATAGAATGGACAATAGCAATGATTGTCACTCTTTGCAAAGCTGCTTTTTTTTCATAAGCTGTAAAAGTGCGAGTCATGCTTCTCTAGTCTACTAAGCATTTTTCGTGGTCGTGACGTGATATCACCTCAAAATGGATGGAGTGACATGCTGCTATGAACTGTGTACTTCTCTCCGCGATAAGATCCAAAACTAAGGAAAATGAAAATGGCAAGGTGATGGTTATAAAGCTGCTTCCAGAGGTCCAAAAAAGGGATATAAAAAAGAAAAAGATGCTCAACAGAAGAATATTCGCAGGACATAATATAAATTGTTAGAAAAGAGAAGTTCAAAGTGAGACAGTCCACTACTGGGCTGAGACATAAAGGAAAAAAAGTGCAATTACAGAAATAAGACACAAAAAGATTTATGTAGAAGGTGTCTGCTGGAAGCTTAACTCTAGGCAAATAAAGTTTATGTTGCCTGAGTCAGTGAACATGAAATGCGAGGATGTAGGTATAGATGAAGAAGATAAGCCAAGTTAATACGAGGGCTTATCAAGAGTTATCAAGTAAGAGTCCGACATGATCAACTTCAAAGATGAAAAAAACCGAGATGACGAGAGTTTGTTGAGGCAAGGTAAAACATTGCTTAATTAGACCAGATGCCAGGGATAGAGGTCTGCATGTATCTAATGTAAGATCTGTAAAATCAGCAGTTTTAACCAAAATTATCATTGCATAATCTTTACACCACAGCTGTGCTCGTGTCAAGCAAGAGTAATTGGATTAAGCTCTGATTGGTCGTTCAGATCTATTACCTGACGTGTCCTCCTCAAATAAAATAGTTTAGAAACTCCTTGCACATACAACATTCTTTTTAATTTTTTTATCAAGTGGTTTAAAGTTACTATAAAGGTTGGGAAGTAAGTCCAGTTGTATCTTTTAAGAGAATGTAAGACTTAGTTTGGTCATTAAGTTGTGTATTGGAAGTATGCATTTCAAGTAAATGTAAGACTTCCTTCGGTGCCTAAGTTGTATGAGAAAAGCTCGAGCAAACCAGGCCAGATATATTATTTGTAAAAATCAACTATTTCTGGCTTTACCTAATTTATTAAATCATCACAAATAACATAACTTGGTTAGGAGGTAAGCTGGAAGGATTCTGGCTCACCGAGGGGGGGGGGGGAAGCTATAGCGCGAGGGTATGGGGCTCCGAGGGCAGAGGGGAAGTGCTGCAAGAGTGGGTTAGCCAAGCTATATTGCGCGAGCTTATCTGTGCTCCTCTTTCCAGTATTGGATTATTCTCTAGACTCGCTTTGGGATGGGACCACTTACCTACACGCATGAAGATGGCACACTCGTGTACGCGCATGTGTAAGTGTCGATGCTGGATGGTATTTAGTTTACTCCCGCTCCGAGGGAGAGAACGATCCCATGTGTTGACTTAGGAGGAGGCCCCTGCTTTGACCACTCACCTGTACGTGCATGCATGAAAATGCACATACGTGTACGTACGTGCGTAAGTGCGCCCACCCGTGCTAATATTTTCCAAGTGATCATACTTATATCCTCCCAATCGCTCAACGCTTGCCCACTTGCGTGCTTTTTTTTCTCGAGAGCGGGCGCATAGAGTTATGGGCTTTGAAATAAATACAAAAAATATATTTTTAATATGTAAATTGTATAAAACACACATAAAACACACCAGTATGTTCGAGTCGCTTACAGGCTACAGTCAATTAACTAAGATCTCGACAAATGTAAGCGATCACGTAAAGTCTGTATACTGTGATATAGTTTGCTTGAAAAGGGCCTCATTCTAAAGTGGCCGAAACGTTGCTTTAATAAATAAATAAAGACCATTGGACAGCATTGCCGTTGGAGTCATACTTTAATATTATAAAACACACATCTTAAAAATAAGCTTACATATGAGTGCGCAAATAAAACTTGATACGTATATTTTTAAGAACACACTTATTTGAACACTCTTTTATATATTATTAATTCACCATCTGAGGTAAAAAACCCCCGCACCAGGTGACACAACTCCTCACACTAATCTTTGTCGCAATCTATCTCTTTTATCATCCCGTTCTGAAGATAACAGTGGCGATTGATTGATTCCAATTCACGCTCCTACTTTTTGTGTCCTTTGTCGTTTAAATTATACACAAATGAATACTGTCTCCGCAACAGTAGTTTTAAAAACGACACAAGACCTTCATGAGCCTGTGTAAAACCTTCCGTCACCTCGGCCTTACCCATCAGGTGGTAAGCAGCACATAATGGTTTTTTCATATTCTCATGTTTAATACACAATGATGTCTGGTGATGCTTAAAGTTTTTGCACTGCATACCTGGATAAGGGGATATCATACTAGCCTCACACAAATATAATTTCTTGAACTTGAGATTTGCGATGTATCTATTCCAACTCTTTTTTTTTCTTTTTCTTGAGGTGACATATGCTTGCGTAAATCGTAGTTTGTAACATCCTTATATATTAAATATCCATCCCAAATCTCGTTGCAATATTACATGACGCTTATCAGAAATAAAATAAAATCATGACGTAGAGAATACGTTTTCTGAGATTGCTGCTAATACCACTGCTGTGAAAAAAAAAAAAAAATAAAGAAATGACGTTTATTTTGAAAAAATTAGTAGGAGTGAACAACTCACTATTCAAGAAGATAAATCTTTTTCTGTCCTCCACGCTATACTTTAAAAGTTCACAGCAGCGCAAAACAGTGTCAATTTTTATTTTAAATATAAAATCATGTGTAACAGATTTCCGTTACTTTTAGCTTTAGAATACACATTATAAGGTCTCCATATATTCCTGTTAGTTATAAGTTCTGGTAATACACCATTCAAGTGTTCTACTGAAATAACCCACAATTAAAAAAATCCATAATGAATTTTTTCACAGTAGAATTTCTACGACCACGTTTCCTCTAACACACCTTGAGGGAAATCGTTGACGACGTCTCGATCTTAACAATAGATCAAATTTAGGATGTACTATTGGTAAAGTCGCACTCTCGATTAAGGGTGTAGAAGTATCATTGGGAACGGCTGCTTCCTCACTCGAAAGCATCTCAACAACTGCAACCTTTTCCAGCAAATCTTTTTGTTATCAAAAATTTTAAGCTAGTGGAGAGTTGTATGTTCTAACTGTGAATATAAACAAATACGTGCATGTATATTCTTAAACCCTTATCTACAGTTGACTTGCGTATTGAATTGCATTATAGGGTAACATTCAATATGCCTTAATTATATATCAGTCGCCTCGTTCTCGAGATTATGTATAGTAACCAGCGTAGTCCCCCTTCCCCTAATGCTTTGGCTACAAGTTTAGAGAGAGTAAGCGAGATTTTTGTTTTGCCGCTTACGCAGCGTATCTTCTCCCACCATCTGCCCTGGTCGCGCGCTCTTCCCGAACGCCTCATTCCCTTTTCTTGTGCGCTTAATGCTACAAGGTTAGGTTCCCGCCTTTTGTCACCGTGAGCAAAAGACATATCTCCGACGAGGACGTGGAAGCCTTGAGGAAGAGATTTAAAGAGGTGGAGCAAGAGCTGGCCACCGCTCTGGACGCACAGCAGGGTCTAGGCGGAAGCGACAGCGAGTCATCCAGGTCCAGCCGATCAAGCGAGGGAGAACTAGACGAGGAAGGAAAGACTGAGAAAGGTAAAAAATATTTTTCCTTCTAGTGCCACTCAAGTGATTGTTCTCAGAAGTCCGTGGCGCTTGCATAACGCCACACATGGACTAGCATTACAAACAAGGCGTTCGCATGACGCTCCCACGGCAAAGCGATCCTGGTGCTTGCATTACGCCAGACGTACCGTAACATGGTGCCAGCCTCGGCACTTCGGTAGATACCGATAATATCAATGCACATACATGCACGTATACATACTTATTTACGTATGTAGGTGTATATGAATGCAATCATGTCTACTAAATGCTCCTCCCCTTTCTCTTCTGACCAGGGCAAGAGGAGGATATAGAGCAAACGGAGGAGACCCTCGACCCAGAAATAGAGGAGGCTCTAGGAGCGGACCCCTCGCTCTCCGGTGCGTTAAACATAACCATACACTCATCGCTCAAAAGACGCTGGTCCTGGTGGCTTGAGCGTGGTCTCCTAAAAGAAGAAAGAGACGAATTGCTAGAGGCGTACGAACCCCTACTGGGTTTCGAGTCGCCGAATTTGAACCCCGAGACAGCACACGTGATGCCAAAACACGCTAAAACCCGTGACATGCACATGCAAAAAAGGCATGATGAAATCAGCGCCGCTCTGGCAGCAGTGGGAGGGGCTATCACAGTCATCATGGACTGTGACGACGGAGGCCCAAAGGTGGACCTAATCAAAAGCCTAATGCGGCCAAACTGATGACGGACACCTTACATAACCTGACCAAGTCCAGGCGAGCCCTCATCACTGCTTCGGTGGACAAACATGTCAAGCCGATTCTTGAAGAGACGACTCCTGGCAAGTGGCTGTTTGGTGAGAACTTGTCAGAAAAGCTAAAGAATGCCAAGGCTCTAGAAAAAGTGGCCGGTAGTCTGCGAGGAAAAAGTCCAAACTCCTCTACGCAGGCTTTAAACTCGACGAGCTTGCGGAGGAAACGGCCGCCTCTCCAGCAACTGAGCAAGAATTACCCGTACAACCGGCCAAAACTGCAGTTCAGGGGAAACGCAAGATTCCTGAGAGGACGCGGGACCCAGAGAGGCCAAGCGAACTCCAGGGCACCGACGCAAGAGAACGAGTAGATGTAAGAAATATTGCCGGTCGTTTAAAATATTTTAAAAGTAACTGGGAAAAAATAACGTCAGATAGATTTGTCATTAATTGTATCGAAGGCGTAAAAATTAGCTTCAATAGTAGAGTCTTTCAATCAACGGAGCCCTATATAACAAATAACTTCACCACAGAAGAGAAGCAAAAAATCAAGGCGGAACTAGATTCTATGCTCAACAAAGGGGTAGTAGAAAAAGTCTCGCCTAGGAGGGATCGATTCTACTCACCATATTTTTTAGAACAAAAGAAAAACGGGTCATGTCGATTCATTCTAAATCTCAAAAATCTTAACAAATTTATCACTGCCCCACATTTTAAATTAGAAGACATCAGGTCAGCGCTAAAACTTTTGCAAAGAAACAATTTTATGGGTACCGCTGATTTGAAAGACGCCTACTATCTAATCCCTCTTCATAAAAAATCGCGCAAATACCTAAGCTTTCTTTTTGAAGACAAAGTGTACGAATATAGGTGCTTGCCCTTTGGGCTAAATATGTGTCCTTACATTTTCACGAAAGTTATGAGACCGGCAGTTCAATTTTTAAGAAAACGCGGCTTTAGTTCAGTGATTGTCCTCGACGATTTTTTATGTGTGGGGGATAATTTTCAATCTTGCCAAGGTAATATAAGAGCAACTACTGAATTGTTGGAATGGTTAGGTTTTTTAGTTAACGAAGGGAAAAGCCAGCTCTCTCCAGTAACTTCGTGCAGGTATCTGGGCTTTATTTTAAACTCGGGAAAAATGTGTATCGAGCTTCCGGAAGACAAGGTCTCGAAATTACTAGGTTTTATTACAAAGATGGCAAAGAAAACGCACTGTAAAATCAGAGATTTTGCGCAGCTACTGGGGAGCTTGGTTGCTACATTACTTGCAATAAAGTACGGTCTATTATACACGAGACTATTGGAAAGGCAAAAGTTATTAGCATTACTAGAAAACGACCTGAACTATAACGGTACCATGCGTATAACTCCAAACACCGTAAAAGAATGAAACTGGTGGAAATCAGCTTTACGAAAAGCTAGCAAGTCTATCCTGCCGGAAAAATTTGATAAAACAGTTTTTTACCGACGCGTCAAATACAGGCTGGGGAGCCACAAACGGATTGAGAGACGTTCATGGATTTTGGGAAGCCGAGCAAACTGATTTGCCGATAAATTTTAAAGAACTTTTGGCAGTAAAATATGCGTTACTATCCCTAGAAGACCAGACCAAGAACGCATTAATCCTACTCCGAGTGGATAACACGACGGCTATATCCTATGTAAATAAAATGGGAGGCGTCCTCTATAAACAATATAATTTATTGGCACGCGAAATCTGGCAATGGGCAGAGAGCAGAAACATTTGGCTTTTTGCTTCGTATATCCCGTCATCAGAAAATACCAGAGCCGATAACCTATTACGCATGCCAAATGTAGACACAGAGTGGAATCTAAGTGCAGAAGCCTTCAGGGTGATCGCAGCTAGACTAGGGTGCCCAGAAGTAGATCTGTTTGCCAGCGATACCAATGCGAAATACAAAAAATTTTTAGCTTGGAAGCCTTGCCCAGGAGCTTACGGTATTGATGCATTCACGGTCGATTGGAACAAAATAAAGTTCTATGCATTCCCGCCGTTTTGCTTAATCCTAAAGACTTTAAACAAGGTCGAAAATGATAACGCAACGGGAATAATAGTAGTGCCGGACTGGCCTAGCCAGGTGTGGTTCCCGCGGTTCTCAAACATGACAATAAGCCCGCTAGTCATCCTAGAGCCTCGAAACGATCTTCTGACTTCTCCTTTTAGGTCGGAGTGCCACCCCCGGGCCCGCCACCTCCGATTGATAGCGGCCGTTATATCAGGAGATCCTTCAAAAAGAAAGGAGCCCCGGACGAGACACTAGACACGTTGGTCGCATCCTTAGCGCCATCTACCTTAAAACAATACGGCAGTTCGTTCAAGCTGTGGGACCAACTTTGCAAGAAAAGAGGTGTTGATCCCTTTAACTCTTCCAAAGCGGATGTTCTAGTCTTTTTAGCTGAAGAGCTCACCAAAGGAGCAATGTTTGATACACTAAACGCCCACAGACGTGCAATCTCGCTGATCTCACAGGATAAGATAGGGGATGATCCACTAATCAAGCGATTCATGAAAGGTGCGTACCACACAAAACCAGTCAAACCCAAGTATGACTCAAACTGGGATGTCTCAGTCGTCCTACAATACTTGAAGCGGCTGCATCCTCTAGACAATCTTGATCTGACTGATTTAACCGAAAAAACGGTCACTTTGCTAGCTCTAAGCACAGGGCAAAGAGCCCAGTCCTTAGCTTGTATAAAGTTAAGCAACATTTCCACGTATCCGGATGGAATTGTGATAAAAGTACCTGACAGGCTAAAGACCTCCAAACCAGGGAGTCACCAGCCGTTGTTAAGATTACCGATGTTCACGGATGATCCGAGTATATGCGCAGCATCCGCGCTGACAAGATACGTGGAGGTGACGGAAAAGATAAGAGCGCAAAATTCGGACCACGTATTTATAGCTGTTAGGAAGCCCCACGATTCGCTGGGTACTCAGACAATTAGTAGATGGATCAAGTCCACGCTGAGCAAAAGTGGGATAGATACCTCAGTGTTTTCGGCACACTCGACTCGACACGCGAGCACTTCAGCAGCCTCCATGAAAGGCGTTATCTTAGATGTAATTAGATGTACGGCGGGCTGGTCCACTAACTCACAGGTTTTTGCAAGACACAATCATAGACCGATCCAAACGAACAAAAACGCATTTGCGGTAGCCGTATTAAGCTGAGGAAAATAATAATGAAAAAAAAAAAAAAAAAAAAAATGTATGCTCTGTAACGTCAATAAAATAATGTGTTAGTTTCTAAACAGCTACGTTGGTTACTGTACATAATCTCGAGAACGAGGCGACTGAAATATAATTTAACGATCAAACAAACTTACGTGTACGTGAAGTTCGATCGCAATTATATGAAGAGCTTCGTTCGAAGAGATTATGGTCCCACCCAAAAAGGTACACGATCCTCTGTCCCTTCACTCACATTCCTGCCCATATACCAATAACAACAATTATTTTATTTACTCTATCTCTAAAAAAATGAGGCGTTCGGGAAGAACGCGCGACCAGGGCAGATGGTGGGAGAAGATACGCCGCGTAAGCGGCAAAACAAAAATCTCGCTTGCTCTCTCTAAACTTGTGGCCAAAGCATTAGGGGAAGGGGGACTACGTTGGTTACTATACATAATCTCTTCGAACGAGGCTCTTCATATAATTGCGATCGAACTTCACGTACAGGTAAGTTCGTTTGATCGTTCAATAATAAGAGAGCAAAAGCATTGTGCGAAATTTATTCTTAAAGATGCCTATGCTGAAATAAAAAGTGGGTACGTATTTTAATACGTAAAAAATTTTTACTTATTAGTGCACATATAAGATGTTCATTTCGTATTTTGCGATTGCCTATTTAGAGAGAGGAGTTTCTCTTTCAGTCAGATGAGATGTGACAAATGAAGCAATAAGAGCTAAGTCAATGTGTTGTATAAATAAAAGTTGTATAAATAACTTCTTTACAATTTAAATATTATTATTCACTTCTTTTTTTCATGCATTTGCCATATGTCTTTTATATATTATATTTTTTTAATTATAATTGATCTTTTGAAATCCAACTGCTGTGGGTATTGTCGAAGCCCAACCATTTAACGAAAATTTGATTTTTTCGTCAGCGTAGGATTGTCTCAACAAGATAAGTATTAGGATACTTGGTTTTTGGCTGTTCTATCTCGTAAAAGCCACCAGAGATTGCCTGCTGCTGATAATCCTGCAAATGGTAAGTGAATGACTTTGTTGGTGCCACTCGGGTTACAGTAAAAATTTCTGTCAACCAGTTAGACGTATGACCTTTTTAAAAGACTTGTTTAGTATTACTCACACGTACTTTATCACCAACTTTCAATTTTGATTTTGTTCCTTTTTTCGAATACATAAATTTTTGTAAAATATTTTTTTCATTAACTACTGAAACATCTTTTGGCTTCACACTGAATGTTCGGTGTTTTCGATTATTGTCAGAAGTTTTTAACTATTCTAAAATATTGAGCCACTTTAATTGTGTAATTACCTCTTACACTAAACTTTTTCCACATAGCATGCTTTAGGGTACGATTTAATCGTTCACACGTAGACGCCTTAAGATTACTGTACGTGGAGTATAAAATAATTTTGTGATTTTTCATAAGATTTTGAAAATTTGCGTTATAAAACTCTTTACCACGATCGGTTTGCAAGTTAGTTGGAACTTTTCCTTTTGTTGATATAGTTCTCATAGCTGCAGTCACATCTGTACCAGTTTTATTTTTTACGGTCACGGCCCATGCATACTTAAAAAATACATTTATGACAGTCAGCAAGTCTCTGTAACCTTTATTTCCACGAGCATAAGGTATCGTCTCCACAAGATCCACTTTCCTTGTTTCATCCAAGCCCCGAACGTCAAACTTGTTCACTAGTAGATTTATTTTTTCTTGCTCGTTCAAAATGAAACTTTTTTCTTTCTGTAAAGTAGTAAGATTTATAGCATCATTAGGTTGAACAGCTGATGCAACATTGCACAATCTTTTATTTTGTAAGTCAAATTGACCATCTGAGGTGAGATTATATCCAATTACAGGAGGACCTCGAGTACCACCTTGAGACTTAGCTGATCCACGTCCAAATATATCAATGCTCATTTTAATACTGAAGTTAAATTTAACAAGCAAGCTTAATTTATAATATTAGCTTTACGAAGCTCCTCGACGATTGAATTTATTTCATTAGTGTGACTAGGATTACCTGCTGATCTTTCTGCCACTAACAATATTAGTCGATTAACGAGTTCGTTAGGGTTGTCCCAGTAAATATAGTCCATTTGCGTGTTTATTTTAGGAATTTTAAATGAATGTATGGGCTCACCTTTTTTCTTTACGTGTGTAAGATTAAGTAATGGAGCAATAACATCAATAAATTTTTTACTGTTGTATGGTCGAGTAGTCTCATTTTTTAACTTCATCAACCCATCAGTCATTGCATATTTTAGATTCTTTATTTGAATTTGATTGTTTTTGAAATAAATGGGTGAATCACTGAGTACATATTGTACGGTTTTTTCTATTCTTATACCATAAATTCGATTCAATTCAGGCTTATTTTCATCAAGTATTTTAAAATATAAGTTTATGGACAAAGTTTTGTTAATATCATGTGCTAAGTCATCATTATGATTACTTTCTTCAACTTCAGTATCATAGTCTTTGATAACATAATTGGATGAAAACGTATTTTCATCATCATCACTGTTACTATTTGCTGATTGGAACATTGATGTGTCGATATATATTTTTTCTGTTTAAAAGGCTTGAAAGGCTCTTTAGATTAAGATTTGAAGCTTTGCGGTACATTTTCTTCCTCATATGTTTAATAGATGATTTTATGAAGTGGATCAGTAATAGGCTTAAAAGTTTCACTAATTTGTTTTTCAAAATTTTCTTTTCCTTACTTTAATAATTGATGCTTACGTTTAACAGCTTCTCTCACTTTTTCAATTTGTTGAAGAACGTGTTTTTCCTTATGGAATGCATCCATGTTTACCACTTAATAGTTGACAAAAGACTGATGCATACTTAACGAAAATGAGTAATATTTATTGCGAAGGAGTCGAATCCTCGCCTATACCTACCATTATTCACATCTCTTTCCTTATCTATTGCGACAAATCCATGTTTTCCAACTCCCCAACATTTAACCCATAAATTTTTTAAGTCATTATACGGCATTTTGGTATTAACATGATCATTATAGATGTGTTTCAAATTCATATCATCTTGTCGAAATATTACCCAGAGATTTAAATTATCTTGGACTTAATGTTTGGGAATTTGAGCATAAGACTGGCAAAGATAGAAGCAGTCAACATTTTTGTGACGTCCCATGCAGAAGAAGGCTCTTACATTATCTTGTTTTTCACAGGCAATGTCATCGAATTTCATTATGGAGTTGAGTAGTGCCCTATCCAGTGATATAACTGGTTCATTCTCACTAAATAAAAAATATTTTATACTATTTATATGATTTAATAGTTCTTTTAGAAACTTATACTGTGGTTGATTCAATGATTTTGAGTACAAATAAATATTTTCAAATCTTCATCTATTGGTGCGAGTAGTAAGAGATAGTAAGCTATTTGTTTTTTCACAGTTTGATAGACAGTAAAAAATAGCTCTAATAGTATTAGATAGCAAATCACCGTGGTGTTTTATTTTCTTATCTTGTTCAACAATATCATCAAAACTTACAACGGGAAGTTTAATATTCTGTTCCACAAAGCTTATGTTAACTGTATATTGACTCAACTGAGACTGAAAGTGATAATGTAATCAACATGTTTTTAAACATTTAGTCCTATTTTTTTTAAACATAAATAGCGTGATACTGATGTTTAGGAGCTCAGTTAACGTTGCACACTCGAGAAGTGATGATCATTTATCGACGAAAAGATCGTGGCGTCATAAATACAGTCATAAACAATATGCCAGTCGAACTCCACGTGCCAGGATATCAGTATTATAGATCAGGCACTAAGCTAGCTAAGAGATTAGCCCATGGAGATCCAGGCATCAACCTATTAGATGAAGCTTGTAAACAATACGATATATTTTATTTTCAAAACCCTCACAACATTACGGCTAGAAACGTAGCAGACAAAATTCTATCGGAAAAGGCTTGGTAACGCTTTAAAGCCAAAGATTCAAGTATTGGTGAAAAAGCTACCGCTTTTGCTATGAGCAGCGCAATGAAAGTGAAAATCAAAATTAGGAATGGATTTATAAAAGAATAAAAAAACAAAAAAAGTAAGAAAAAAAATTTTGAAAGATAGTGACTTTGAAAAAATTAATTCAAAGTGCTAAAAAGTCTGTGCTTACAAGTAAATGTGCTCACAAAGTTGTAAGTTCTGCTTTAAAGAGAGTTCGAACAGCTATGAAAAAAGCTGGTGATAAGAAAAATATTATAACACCACGCATATTACGTATACCTCAAAAGATTGGAGATTTTTTTACTATACATCGTACCCGCATTTGCAGGCCTAAGCGCTGTAGGGGCTATTGCTAATGATGCGAGTGGTATACATAAAGCAATAAATCAAGCAAACGAAGCCAAGAAACAGCTTGAAGAGAGTGTGAAACACAATAAAAAAATGGAAGCTATTTTACTTGGTAAAGGCTTTTTCCTAAAACTGCATAAAAAAGGTTTGGGTCTATTCTTCAAACCAGGGAGAGGATTAAAAAAAAAGTTCGAAGTAAAACTGCCTAATCAAGCTCTCACAAATAAAGATATTATGAAATATACTATGAAATATACAAAAATATTAAAGATACCACATTCTTGAGGAGTATTCATGAGAAACGATATGCCATTTACTGGTCCACATCAGAATAAATCAGCTATTGTTAATCTAGATGATAAAAGAGGTCCTGGACCTCATTGGGTTGCATACAAAAAACAAAGTGATGACGTAACATATTTCGATAGTTTTGGCAATCTATAACCACTGCTAGATTTGATGTCATACCTCGGTGTTGGTATTATTAAGTATAATTACAAAAGATATCAGGAATTTAATACTTATAACTGTGGTCATCTTTGTCTAAAATTTTTAAGTAATAATCTTAACCGTAAGCCTTCACAAGCAAGTGATGGAAAAAAATTGATCATTTATCGATGAACCGTCATGAGAGGCACATTCACTTTAAGTTTATCTAGTACATCATTTGTTCTCGAAGCACAATATTTTCCTCCGATTGAGCTCCCACCGCAAAAAACTATGTTCTTGGTTTAGTGGAATTACTAACATTTAATTTTATACCTAATATTGATGAGAGTAATAATAAATTATGCTTAGGTAAAAAGGTGGTAACTTTACCAACATGCAACTATGAAATTTAAGATATAGAAAATTTTTTCATCGACATATTAACACCTGAAGATATTTTGATAAGTGTAAAGCCAAACAATAATACGCTTTGCAGCGTGATTCTGTGTAGGCACCCAATTGACTTTAGACCAAAAAACTCGTTGGAATCAGTTTTAGGCTTTACAAAATGCATTTTCACATCAAATGAAACTCATAATTCTGATCAACCTGTATCAATTTTTAAGGCAAATGCACTTCGAGTTAAGTGTAACATTACTACTGGAGCATATATAAATGAAAATAAAGTTCACACAATTCATGAATTTTTCCCTACAGTTCCTTCTGAGTATAAAATTATTGAAGTTCCAACACAAATAATTTACCTACCCGTTGCAGTCAAAATAATAGATCATCTTCAAGTTCAGATCGTTGATCAAGAAGGAAAATTAATAAATTTCCGAGAAGAAGTTATAACAATAAGACTACACGTGAAACAATTAAATTGAATAAACGGGTACTTTATATGTCGTGAAGGAAAGAAAAAAAAAATTTCGTAGAGGATACATAAGTAAACCAACATGGGAAAGACAAATCAGTTATCAACGAGTAACGAAAGCATTAACACGTCAAAACGTACAGATTTTAAAAGGCCTAGGCTTAAAAGTGATCATTGGCTAAAGTTTATTTGCATATTTTCCTGCTGTTTTAAAGATGGATGAAATTCTTAGCATACAGTCAGGTATCACTTTTGACGAATCAATTGCGCACTATAAAATTCATGCATATCAGCCTTACATTTTATCAGCATTCAACAATAGTGATGAGATTCGCATCTCGTTTCAACATTAAGATTTATGTCTCTTACCCTCACAAAGCACTCTAGATATTTTTGAACGTATTACATTAAACAATAATACTGCAGTAACGCAAATTGAGTTAGTTAATAATACTATTTATCATTTGTTTCAAGAAATTCGCTACGAACTTAATGCCATTGAAATAGACGAGTGTAAAAATGTTGGTATAACAAATTTAATGAAAGGTTGGAAATATTAATATCCAGGTCAAAGTTCAACACTAGAAAACGCAGGATGGCTAGATATTACAGAAATAAATAAATTAGTGAACGCTGAAGGTTATTTTGATATTTCTATACCTTTAAGCATGATACTTGGCTTTGCTGAGGACTATCGTAAAGTTGTAGTAAATGCAAAGCATATATTCATCCTCACGAGATCGAGAAATTACTTATATGCAGTCCTACAAACAGTTGCTAATGATGTTTACGAAGACTTTAAAATTACATTGACTCGAATAGAATGGCTCATGCCTTACGCAAGTGCATCAGACAGACTGAAAATTCGTCTGATTAATATCATTGCAAAAGATAAGCCAATTTCCATGAGTTTTCGCAATTGGGAGTTATATGAATATCTCCTTCTTCCAATAACTATGAAACATGTTTGGAACGTAAAAACATCAAATCAACTGGAAAAGCTGCATTTTGTTGTTTTAGGCTTTCAACGAATCGTAAAGGTCAGAAAGCTGCTAATGCTAGTTGGTTTGATCACTGTAATATAGTTAATGTTAAGTTATTTCTTAAACCTCAGTACTACCTCTATGGAAATCTTAATCTCAACATTAATCATAATTAATTTTCTTTACTCTACGATATGTATACAAATTTTCAAGATGTCTATTATGGTAAAGAAACAGAACCTATAATTAATAAAAAACGATTTTATTACATAAATTCCACACATCGTTATTGACTGTTCAAAACAAAATGAAGCTTTGAAAAATGCAACAGTTGATGTGCGTTTGGAATTCAAGTCGAGAGATAATTTTCCGCAAAGAACAGCTGCTTATTGTCTGATTCTGCATGATTGCATAGTCGAGTATAATCCTGTGAGTGGGGATATGAGGAAACTTGTCTCAACTTGCTCATAAAAAATAAAACAACAATAGTCATTTAACTCAGTCTATGCTAATTATGCTATGATGGAGTATGTAGTGGACATGCAAGGCTTTAAAAAGCCTGGCAATGATTATGTGTTAAAAGAATTAGCAATTCTTTCGTTAAGCGAGAACGTTGAACCACATGTGCTTCTCTTTAAACTACCGTTTCCTTGGTGTGAGTTGAGTCAAAAGTATAAATGTAAAAATTTATAGCTTGAGCTTTACTATCATGGATTAGAATGGAAATCTAGTAATATTTACTATATGGAAGAAGTGGTTGCGGTGACGCAACGGTAGAGTTGCAGTTCCGTCGATCTCCGAGATTAAGCTGCATTAGGCTCAGTTAGTACTTGGATGGGTGACCGTCTGGTAACCATTCAGGTTTCGCCGTTTCGCCTGTGCTTTTGATTCTCGAGGGTCGATTAACTGTTTTTCTTTCGCTTCGACATCGTAATCATAGGTGTGACTATAAGTTGGTCCAGATGGTTATATGCGTTTAAATCCATGTGTGCCACCCACAATGTCAAACAAATGAAATAGTATATTGCACAACAAAGGCAGGAAATTCAACACTCTCCCCGTGTAGTGCATACTATTTTTCTTCATATCTGGTTGAAAGTACGTTTATTATATAATATTAGCAATTCAACTGCGCTTCAGATGATACAGTTAGGTACAACTATATTTTACTTTCGTCCTCGCTTCAGCGACGTCTTTGGAGACGACGGACACTCGTGAAGCTTCAAGTTTTCGTATGTCTCTCTCCCTCTCGTATACATAGTCACTGAGTTATTCTTTATACAATATTGTATTATATAAATATCGTTTTTTTATACACATATATGCACATACGCACTTTACTAAGTACATTAGTTTCATTCAATAATTCTCACTTTTTTTCTTACCAACTATCTAGTTCGGGTTTACGTATTGCCTCTTTTTGGTCTCAGCGAAGTGAGTGTTTACGAATCAGTTTGCTATTATTCTATCAACTAGACTTAACAACGAAGCCGATCGGCTTCGTCCGATGAGTCTGAAAATGAATAGGAAAATTTCCGAAATTTTGACGAGGAAGTGCTTTCATTAAATGCACTGAAACACTGCCGAAAAAGTTGGCAGATAGATACAGTCTTGTATATGATACATATGTAAAGTGAAAAACTCAACATACAAGTTCTTTGTCCAGTTTGGAAGAAAACAACCTAATAGTTTATTCCAAGGAATTTATTGCAAAATTGAAACCAACAACTGTGTGGAGTATTTGGTCTATGCTCAAAAAAACTTTAAATACAAAGGAAAACGTTGACATAAGCCAATTTCATAGCCTAAGGAGCATAGTGAAACAAAATTCTAATGGTTATAAGCCAACAAAATCGCTTGTATTTAAATGGCAAGATATTATGAGATTTATCAACAATACGCCAAGTTTTAAATATTTAGCCTCAAAAGTAAGTATTTACATACATTTGTATTAAGTAAAATACCATGCTGTATTGTTATACATTTCAAAATCTTAGGTTCTTCTCATATTTGGCATTTGTGGAGCTATGTGATGCGATGAACTGAAAAATTATGTGTAAAATGAAAAATGATCAATTTGAGAAATTTTGAAGAATACTATAAAAAATTTATCTTTTCTTAATAAGAAATTACATCGTCTTTTATTAATACTGCACTTATATAATAATTGTGATAAAAAATTATCCTACTCCTATATTATAACTTATCTTATGTATTGTTTCAGAAATCACGGTTTTTTCTATAACAAAGTATACGTATATATTTTCAAACATAACTTTTTTTTATCCATTATTTAATTGATCGCGTAACAAAAAACTTTTTTATTTTAAAGATTAGCTACTAAAACATTGAAAACACTATGAGTTCTTATTTCTTATTTCCGTATGATTTTTCAAGTAAGACGTCTATTTTTCTAATAAAAGTGTCAACTACAAGACATATTTGATGTTATAAAGACTGTTAAAGATAATTAGAAATTTTACGCTTGTGTCTCCTACACAAAATAATTTTGTATTTTTAGCAGGAACTTATGCATCCGCAACGTTTGAAATCACGTTACATATTTTGTTTCCATATTTATCTGACATTATTTATAGAAAAAACTCTTTTTTTATTAGTGAAACAGTAAGTGTATGATGTTATTACGTAAAATTCTATGCAGATAAACATAAATATTTTAATTTTTTAGAATAAATGAGTCAGTAAATCAAATTATTTTTAGTTTATTTTTTGTCTAAGATTCATGATTCATAATAAATCTTAATTTTCTTTCCTTCTAAATACTAGTATAATAACAATTATGTTTAACTTGAACTTCCTATTACAAGTATCACTTAGGTAAGCCACGCCCCCTTTTACCGTCAAATAAGTAGAAGCGTTAGCTCAAAAATAATTTTACAAGTTCTATAAAAAAAGTCAATCATAAATTGCTCTATACATATGAGCAATAAAAAGGCTACCTTCTCTAAGTCTTATGAAAAGTCTTTCTATGATCTGTACAGTACATAAGGTGAATATATACAGGGTGTTCTGATTTTGAGCCCGGAAAACTATACCACGAGATAAAGCTCATCAAAAGCTCTCGAAAAGCTTTTTACAAAATTTGGATTCGATAAATAATTAACGAGATATTGTTGATTTAATAATCAATCAATTCCTCCAATTACAGAGCACTTAGCCTCAGGAGGCGGGACCTAAGCATTGTGGAGGGGCGACTACGCATAGCTAAACTCTTTTACAGAGAAATTGGTAGTAGGTGTGCCAGGAGACAAAAGGTTACCGACTGCAGAGATTTGATCAGTTACCGTACCAGTGCAAAATTCAGATAGCAAGGCCGAAGTATCTAAACCGGAGATCTGATTTTTGAGAAATGATTACGCACGTCCACTACGCTTATTCAGTGCATATTTTTTTCTCAGTAAATTTCACAGAAAAACAATTCAATTCAAATTTTTTTTAATATGCATCGCCTGATAAAAAAAAAATGTGAGAGGGTCTCTTGCGTTGAGCTCGAATGCTCAGTAAGACTCTTGATCTTTTAACGTTGAAGTACTTGGAGATAAAATTTTAATTTTTTTATATACTGTAGAAGAAGCTCGCTTCACGCATTTACTTGGTCAAATATTTTTATTCCATCAAAATTTTCAGTCTGATTTATGAAAATAAAAAAAAATAAAAAATAAAAAATAAAAACAAGATTAAACGCGTCAAGTGCGTTTATGCGGCACACCTCTTTAACGTGTAAGATTTCACTAAAAAAGGATCAGCATTTAATACGTACAAAGCTCTATCGTCTGAAGAATTACAAGTAAATTTAGAAACGCAAGGAAATCCCACGTGTTCAGCGCGATGGCTCAGCGCGAATGATTATGCTTGTTTTTCAATCTGCGTGTCGATAGGTCTTGAACCTCTTGGTCACTGGAGTACCACATCACGAATAATAAATGAAAAAAAGCTTAAAAAAACCGTGCATCAAGCTAGTTCATTTATCAAAAATCTTCTAAATCAAGAGCTTTGATTATCTAATTTTAAAACATAACTATTCTTATGCCCTCTAACGTTATAAGCACTAAAAGTTCAAGTAGGCGGAAAGGTCCAACATGGTGAGAGTAATTAACTGGCAGAAGCCCCAATTTTTATATTGTTTCCTTTTTTTTTTTTTTTTCTATGGAAAATAATTTACAAAATTTTGAAACTACTTTTAAATAAAAAAAGAGTGTAAAAAAAGAAGAAGCCCATTTTACGCTTTAAGTTGGTCAAATTTTATGCATTTTGTCAAACTCAATCGTCTAAGAAAGGATCAGCATTTAATCCATACGAAGCTCTATCTTTTCAAAAATTACAAGTACATTTGGAAACGCAAGAAAATCTCACGTGTTAAGCACGATGGCCCAGCGCGACTGATTATGCTTTTTTTTTAATTTGCGTGTCGATAGGTCTTGAGCCTCTTGGTCACTGGAGTAACACATGATGAATAAATAAAAAAAAGCTTAAAAATACCGTGCATCGAGCTTGTTTATTTATCGCAAAGCTCTTAAGTTGATTGAATTATTATCTAAGAAGACAACATAATTATTCCTAATTTCTCCAACGTCCTCAGCATTAAAAATTGAAGTATATCATGCGGTCCAGCATGGAAAGCGTGTTTGATTAGCAAAAACCTCACTTTTTCTTGTTTTTCACTTTGAAAAAAAAAAAGATCTTTTATTATCTATGCAAGAGCAGGTTTTCAATTAATTATTACATTAATAAACGTATTTTATGGAATCGAATGAAGACCATGATTTAGCTCGTATCAATAATCAAAACATGGTTTTTTTTCAGAGCTGTCAATTCAGGAAACTCAAATAAAAGTTAATTGTCGATGCAATTTTTAAAAGCATAAATCAATATTAATAAACGTACTATAATAGTAACCGTAAAAAAAAAGAACAAAAAAAAAGAAATTACGCCGAACCGATTTGAAGGTACGACCAACAAAAACGAAAAGGATTCCAACCACTCAGCAACGGCGTGTTGTATACGAGGGGGTACAGATGTAATTTACATACACACGAATACATAAGCTTATATTAAAAACAGATTGCATTATACATAAGTACTCATATTTTGATAATAAAGTCACTAACATTTTGAGATCCAATATCAAACAGCTTTATGTGGGCTGAGATAGGTATTTTGATACATTTAAAACAGTTTTTTACGTTGTCTTAAAAAAATTCGGTTTTTTCATAAAATTTGAAAGTTAGATAAATATAAAATACTTGCATTGATATATATTCTATTCTACGCTATTTCACAAATACACTTCCACAAAAACTATCATTCTATTTGAACCTATCTTTTAGGTATTTAATTTTGGAGAAAAAAAAAATTAAAAAACTTCGCTTTTTGCTATTTTTAGGTTACTTGAAGTCATTTCATATTATATCACTAACAACAGCTTTATGTAGACTAAAATAAGAATATAGTAAAATTCAAAAATGTTTAAAATGTTTTTTTTTTTAAATTCAATTATTTTTTTGTAAAATTAATACAGTTCTTTAATAAAGAATCAATGAGAAGCCTTTAAAAAAATAATTCTAGAAAATTCACTTTGTAACTTTCTAACATTGCTTGCATCGTTAGAGGCTTCTGTTTATCCTAGTCTTATACTAACAAACATACCCTCGCACTCTGTTTTAAATCTATTCTACTGTACTATTTATCACTTTATGTCTCTCTCTCTCTCTCTCTCTGTCTACTCTGATCAGCTCGCTCTTTTTCTTTCCGTCTGTCTACTTTGATTTCTATCTATTTATTCTATGTATTGTCACTCCTGGGCATGCACTCCATGGTACCTTCCATACCTTTTTGTCTCGTCTACACACTCTACTTCTCTCTTACTTTGGCTAGCCTTCTCTTTCAGTCACATGTCAGTGAGTTTAATCCAGCCTGATGGCATCCGGGGTCCTCAAGTTGGTTATTTATCTTACGGTTTCACTCTTTTTCGCTTACTCTTGCACCCTCCTTGTCCTAGTCGCTTCTGTTGTCTTGGACGCGAATATTTTATCCTGGAAGAACACAGCAACTGCAGGACTTATGCCCACATTTCACTCTCTCTCTCTCTCTCTCCCTCTCTGTCTCTAAACACTTTACGTACCTTTTCAAAAACTCGTTCAACTCTCTCTCTCTTTCTCCCTCTCTCTCTTGCTCTTTCACTCTCTCTCTTTTTCTCTAACAAGCATCCCGAACCCACCCGCAAAAATCACTGAAACTGTCACTGCTAGCACACTACTCCTTATGCAAGCTCTTGCTTTCCCTATGGCCACCGCCACTGTTACTGCCACGTACCTTCCCCAAAAATCACATTTGATATAGCTACTATGATGCTTGCACGTAGTCGTGTACGCGTTTTCTTGTCCTCTCTTGTCAGTGATGCTATGTTTTTGCTATAGGGCTGGTTGTCCATTGGCGTCCTTTTTTTACTTCTCTTAGTGTATACAGAATTGCTGAGAAACAAGTAAATAGATAGCGTTTTGGGCACGGATTTAATTTTGCATCGATACAGTTTTTGAAAATATTTAATAGCCAAGGTGTGAGAGAAATCAACAGTACTTAAATGTTTTAATGTTGCTATGATTGAAAGAAATCTGCACAAGTTAACAATGTTAGTAGACTGACATATTTTTCTGAAGTACGTCAATATTGACTATGAAATTTACAAATACAAACTAAACAGTTGCGTAATTAAGATACTTTAGACTGCTACACAACAATACTTTTTCAAATAATAACTTCTATATTGATTTTCATTTTTTATTTCATTAGTCAAAGTAAAATCAACTTATCAAATAAGTTTTATTTTTACTTAAACATTATACTTATTATTCTTAAAATGTAAAGTTTCTTTATTTTATTTGAACTATACGACATTGTTTTTAGTTTGTTATTTTCTATCATATTTTACAAGTGTATATAAAAGTCAGCTATGAGAAGTATAAAAGTTACACATTTGACTTTTACTAGATATCATGATAAAATTAATTCTAGTAAGTTGAATTAAAATTATAATAATAAGAATAATAATAAGAATTACAATAATAATGATAATCGTAATAGTGATAATAAAAATTTTGAAGCACAACCTGAAACCCTAGCCAGCAATATTATATTGGAGCTACCATCCGATATTTTTCGTGAAAGACAAAGAGTATTTAGTTTAACATAAGATATATTGCACAATAATATTAAATATTATTAATGCCGAGAGTAATCTATCAGATTGAGATTTAGTATTATTGTATGATTATAATTTGATTGATAAAAAATACTTGTTGCACAGCACTTTCAGCCTATTTCACCAGAGCCCATAGTGACTCATTTAGAAGAACGTATTTTTTTTATTTAGGTTAGCTTGTCATGTAAATAAGCTTGGCACTATTCTTAACTTCTAAAAAATTAGCCTAAGACGCTTATTTTACTATGACAAAAAACTCTGTTCACGTAACATTAATATCAAATACCTCTCTAGAGGAAAGAGGAATACTATATCAAGTGGGAAAAAATTACGGTGATGAGTCAACGAGAAATAATGGAGAGAGCAAGCCCAGCAAGGATACGATAGAGAATAGTAGGCTTGAACCCTGCACGTCACTGTCCTTCTTCTGTGACACTTTCACCAGAGCCTGGAGTGACTTATGTAAGCGGACATTCTTTGACAGAGGTAACGGACCATAGCTTAAATTATTTAATTATCTCTTTAACTTTAAACACTCAGAGTTTCATAATTAATGATCTTACTACATAATAATCTTACCTCAAAAACTGCCAAAATTACTCAACCCCTCTACATTACTGACTTAAGATTTTTTACTCCTACGGTTAAAGTGGAAACAGCTCTTTCAGTTAATCATAAATCCATAGATCTTTTATCAGTTAAAATGACTATTTCCCGTTTATTGATAGATTTATACAGAAACACTTAAAATTGTAATTTAATGCCAACGAACAACAATTAAGGCTGGTGTGAGAAATAATTACAAACACTGTTTTTTTCGTAAATATGATATGAGATGGGGGCAGCAAAAATATAAGTTTAAAAATCAACGAGGAAACTAAGAAAAAGAAAAGGAAAGCTAGCAGAGCAAAAAAATTATTTGAAGATTAGATGAACAAAAGACAAAAAATATATATGTAAGACATTGTAATTGTTATTATAAGTTGATAGAATATTTTTATAGCTTAAATTTTAATAAGTTAGTTTATATGTTAAAACAGTTGTATAGTAAAATTTATGTGGTGTCACGGCGCAGCCGCGAGGGGTTTGCGGGAGCGGGAAGAGGAGACAGGAAAAGAGGAGTAAAGTGACAAAGAGGATAGCAAGGAGGCAGACTAGCTTGGGAACCGGTACGAGATGGAGCGTAACACGAAGTGAGTGCTCGCGAACAACAGAGGTAAGGTGTGTGAGAACGGTAGCCAACTGAGAGAGAGAGAGAAACTCAAGGTCGACGCCACCCGAGTACCCGGTAGATTTAGGCGTCGAATACCAGGTCAAGTCCAAGGAGTTTGGCTGGTGGGGAAGCCAACCAGTTCCTCTCGTAGGATCAAGAAATCCATTGGCCAATTACGACACCTGATACCACTACGAAAAAGCAAGTAAGTTGAGGCGAGTGTTTTTGCGCGCGTTCGGTTATTCGACTCGCGAGGTCTACCCGTCGTATAGAGAGTAACTGGTGCGAGAGTGACTGTGGTCTCAACTTGTTGTTAATGTTGAGGCGAGTTTCTGTTGCGGTAAATACGCACCTTCGTAAATTTAGACAACTTCTTGTATTTTCTTCTTTATAATATATTTTCTATATTCTATTTAAACTGAAGGTGTTCGTGTGTCAAATTATATAGCTCATATATGTGTGTTTTACATCCAACCCGAGAATTCCGTGCCCAGTACCTGCGCATGATAATAAACTTCCAGTGTGGCCTCTCGTACTAGGTGTACAGGCACTGCGGGATCGTCGACACAATTTCGAGACGCTTCAGTATATTGATACAGGGACGAAGGCGAAAAAGCAGGTAAATTGACCTGCGAATTTATTGAGGAGTATCAACGAGGGTTTTCGGGCCTAGCTGCTCGATTGAGATATAATTTGGCAGAGCGTGAGGTCACGTCCTGTTCCTGGTAACATATTTTCCCCCGTGCACCCCGTAACAGTGGATATTTTCTGAGACATTTGTTATTGTATAATAGTGTCAGAAAAATACCACATTCAGATCTTGTTACAAATAATGAAACATACTTTACCAACAAAAATATCTTTGTACCACAGAAGAACGTCTGTTTTCAGCAATATCTAAAAGTTATGGCAAAAATATTGAAAAAGTTCATTGAAATAAAAAAAATCAGTTTTTTTTAAATAACTAAACAATGACAAAATATGTTTTGACTGACAAAAAAATTATTTATAAAAATGCTTACAAAATTAAACAAAAACTTTTTAGATTAGTTAATTTGTTTTCCCAGTGAGTTAGAAAAAATGTCAAAATAGCATATTATTTCAATTGTCAGTAACTCACAACTCCTTTGAAATTTTCATTCTGATTTGGGCGTGAAATGTGTACCTCAATGATGTAAATGAACTCTGGAAACTGAGAACTGATATCAATGAGCATCCCTGTTTTAAAAAGAATTTTTTTTTTTATTGAAATTTTAATATTCGTTAGATTGCCTGTTGATCTTTAACTCATCAGATTTTTAAATAAAATGAACAAGCTATTGATTAAAATACGGTTATAACAAGACACATATTTTTATGTTTTATATCAGGGAATTTCGCGTTATCACGTCTTCAGTACTATTTATTTACTATTTACTATTAAATGGCGTACAGTTCTCGACTCTGAGGGCATTAAATCGCCCCAACCGAAAAAAAGCCATTATCTCTCGAAATACAGGTTTAATAATGTATTTTTTTAAATTTAGATAAGCTTGTCATGTAAATGAGCTTGGCAATATTTTCAACTTCTAAGAAATTAGCCTCAAGGCTCATTATACTATAACAAAAAATTCCGTTCACGTAATGTTAAAATGAAATATTCTCCACTCTCTACAGGAATAAGTAATATTATTTTACTATTTTAAGGTGGGAAAAAATCGGGGTGATGAGTGAACGAGAAATAGTGAAGAGAGAAATCCCAGCAAGGAGACGATAGAGAATAGTAGGCCCGCACCCTACACTAAAAATTTTACCATCTCCATGTATTCTGGTGAAGAAATAATTTCTTGCATATTATTTAAAAATCAGTAAAATCGAATAAATAACAAATTTAACTTTCAATTTAGGGCATTTGCATCTATCAATTGCGGTACTTATATGAATGTAACAAAAAATGAGTTTTGGGCTCGTAACCTAAATTTTGTCTTTCTATTCATATATTCAACGCCTTGCTTTCTTCAGTATTCGCTCCGAGATTGACCGCAGCGCCCTCTGATGATGGTCAACGTTAAAGTTAAAGTACCTTCTAATACGTTTATGAAGGACATTTATTTATTTTTTTTTAAGTTTAGTACTGTGTGACTAACAATGATCAGATAATTATAAAGTTGATTGACTCTAAAACTTAGTACATGATTTTAAGCAGAGGGTATGTGTCGAATAGTCCATAAAAGCTAGCTATTCATTTCGGATTCAGGTTATTTTTGGCATGAATTTTGGGTAGGATGTGAAAGGTTAAAATAAACATAATTTTCAACACAGAATTTGAGAGCATCAGTCATAACATTGATTTTCAGCTATAGACGCAAATTCGAGGAAAAAAGTTGGTTGTAGCTGAACATGTTTACAAATTGCAAAAAATAAAAGAGCCAAACCACTGCACAGTTATTAAAGTTGTAGTATTTATAAGGCATTAGTTTCTTTTCCTTATTATAATGTTTTTTTTTTTTTTTTGAAGTAATAACTGTAATAAGATTTATTGAATTACTGTTATTTGTGCATATTCACAGCAAACACCTTTTTTTCTAGCTAAGCAAAGATAGAAACATCAAAAATGTGTCTTGTGACTGTGGTTATAATCAAAGCAATAGATATAAACATATCACTGCTGTTATTTATTTTATCAACCACAATGAGAGTATACCAAAGACTGACAAAGAACAGGAGTGGGGAAAGCTAACAACTAGTTAGTTTGCGAAGGAAAAATATTCCAAAGGAAGATATTTTTTTGAAATGTTTCCTCCTCAAACCGTTTTAGCTCCAGAAATACACCCTAACTACGTAGATGTGAGAGATCGCAAGCAACCATTAGCTCTGCAAAGAATTTTAATAGAAGGCAACAAAAGGTTGAAAGAAAAAAATTAAAAAATAATCGAAAAAGCTAGAAAAAAATTTTTGAAAATAATTACAAAATTAATTGAGTGTAAGGCATGTATTATAAATTATTTTATTTATTCTAATGATCATCAGATATACAGAAGTTTAATTGCTGTTGATAAAGAATTAATGTTGTTTTTCAATAAAAATATTGAGATGCCTAAAAATAAACTGGTCCAGTTGTGTTGTACTACTATTACTCAATCTGATAGTCAAGAGTGGAGGGCAGCGAGAAAAATTAGAATAAGTTCTAGCAAATCAGCTCATAGTATTAAATATTTGAAGCGCAAGACTGTCAATTCTTTGCTATTGGACATGTTGTACCCAAAAAGATTAATTAGTAATACCACGCAATCTAGAACTGATCATGAAACACAGGCAAGAAAAAAAAAGGAAAGAATACGCCACTGTCGAGTTATTCAGGTCGGTCTTGTTGTTATAAAAGACCTATAATCGCTATGTGCTTATCCCGATGGACTTGTCTGTGACGATTTTAGTGTTACAAGAATCGGTGAAATTAAGTGTCCTATTACATGCTTGGCAAAATTAGTGTTTGACAGGGTGTCACAAATGTGAATTGTATGTTCATTATACTTTAAAAATGGTGAAATTCACTTTTAAAAAAATCATATGTACTTCACACAGACTCAAGTATTACTGTATGTGTGTGGTTTAACTGTATGCAACTTTTTTTATTTATTCACCAGTTCCTTTAGTTAATTGTGTTGTTACAGTTCATTGGGATGGACTGGATAGACACGAAAGAAACACACAAGAGAAGCGGTGCTAGGGCCCGTAACCTGAAGGGTTATTGGTTTGAGGAAAACTGAGAAGACGACTTTATAGATTATTTTGAGTACTTCTATTTTGAACTGACTTATTTATATGACTTCAAAAACTTAAGACGACTGGCTTGACTACAACGGACTCTGTGAGATACACAAACTTATTTGTCAGGCAGAACTAAGTATAGCGAGCACGCTTGACTAGGGTCAAATCAGAACTGAGGCAGGCCTGAATGGCACTGTTCATACCTCTACTCAAACACACGCACATACTATATACTCACACATACCTACAGCCTATTGATACAGTCATGCACTTTAACAGCGTATGAACTTACTTTATTTTTTCAACAAAAGCTATCCATTTTCTTCTTTGGAGTAGTTTGTGACCTGCAGATGGAAAATGATAGAAAAAATAAGTGCTGTTTCAACCTTCATTTTTACAAAATAATACACAACAACTGTGTCTCCTTATTACACTCATGAACACAATACTCCAAGTACTATATCGAACACATCTGCTACATAAACGCATGCAGACAGCGGAAGTACTGTAGCACTAATATTCTCTATTTACTAATAATTAATGATAAAGTTTTATTAATATATTGATTTAAATAGAGAGTTTTTTTTGTTTCCTACAATTTGTCATCCTTTTTTTTTTGATACAACTCATATTTAGCAAAATATTGCATGAAAACAAAATTAGATACTCAATTTGGTGCTGTGGCGTACCTGTAGATTGCACCTTTTCTCCATCATGGCCACTGGCGTAGATTCTCTTATCCCCTCCAACTTTATTCTCGGAGCAAATAAATGAGATATTATTTCATTATCAATGAAATCCCTGATGGATTATCAAGAAGACACTAATTGAGACAAAAATAATACGAGAAATCGAATTACTATTACAAACATCAGATGAGTATATTCTTTGTGGGCAGTAAAACAAAATGTTTCCAAAATACTTCGTATAAAAGCACTCGTATTGCTTATGCTAATGCTAATAAGAACATTTTTATCTCATCCTGATTTTCCTCATGATTATCTCTTGGAGGGTGATAAGGCGCACAAATAATGCATGAGGCTCATGTCCTGTGTATATAGAATTTTGTAAAATATTTTGTACTATTTCTTTTATGATATAAATAAAGAGTCGAATTCAAAGCTTTCATAATATTATTACACTTGTATTCAATATCTCACGCTCAAAACATAGATATTAATCCATAGATATTAATCCATACTTTAGTACCATAGCGTAACAAGGCCCACACTTCTGAGACTTTTTAATTTTGAGAAAATCGAATACAAAAAAGACCGTACAGCTAGGTCAATGCACTAAGTAATAAACACTTAAAGTGCGTAAAGACCTTGAGCAAGCCTAGAAGCTTATAATGCAATATATGCGTATACTAACAAACGATCATCATTTTCAATAATTCTTACACTTAACCCTTGAACACTGTTCATTGAAAAAATTTCTGTTTTCTCGTTGCCTATTTTTCACTGAACTTAAAAAAATACTCGTGAAGATTACTATTCTCTAGCGCCCTCAGTAGATTCTTTTTGTGAAGAGAGGGGAAATGCATTGACGCAAACTATAAAGAGTATGGTAGTGTGAAACTCCATGAATTTTATTTTTCTTAGGCCACCAGTGTTTATTAAGCCCCCTCCCTACAACGTGGCTTTAGTTCTACCCCAGAACAGTATCAGCAGTTCTTTAAGGTGGAGCCACCCAGGAGATTATCGTATCTTACAGCCTAAGTGAGAGAATTCGAAATTAGTTACTAGAGGTGCCAATCTTCTCAAGTCTTGGAAAGGACTCAGAGTTCCTTGAAACTGGAATCCGTATCCAACCCTCCTTTATAAGCTGCATTCTTTGCAATCACCACTATGTACATGATAAGTTAACATATTTGGTGCAGCGTGGGTCTAATTAGTTAATTTAATTATTGACTTATTTGAGCAGATATTAAAAATGTTCTTCTTCATTATGGTGAGATAATTGACAAAATCGTACATGCAGACCTGGTATTTTGAGAACAGGAAAATAATCAGGAGATACAGAAAATAGCCAAGTTTACGTTGTTAGTAGTCTATTGAAATGAGTGCCTTTTTTAATGAGGTTATCTGTCAAATAAAACAATACTTGGTAAACAAAAAATGTAAACTTTTGGTTTGTATTTTTTGTTATAAATTCAAACAAAAACACTTTAATTAAAATATTTTTCTAAATATGTTTTACAGAGCACTGTAAAGTAAAAATATATGTGAAATTATTGCAAAAATAAAGATTAATTTCTAAATGTTGCCAATGTAAAAAGACAAAAATTTATTGAGATTACAATCAAAAACAAAAAATAATTTTATTTACCAATAATTATTTTTCATTGACGATGTACAGTTCTCATATAAATTAATACTTTTACTAAAGATAAAATTTTTTTTTACAAAGGATCACGAACGCAGAACGTGATAAAATTATTAAAAAAGGTATTCGTTTATTAGTTAACACATATATTGTTTTATTCGTCTCTTGGACTAATTTTTTTTTAGTTAAAAATTTTTCCCAACTTCTTTGTGTTACAAGCTACCTGGAACAGAAAAACGATTCTCCACGACTTACAGTTTTGGAGATACTGCTTTTTTTCCGTCAGTGCAGTTTAAAGCGGTTGGAGTCAAAAATTGTTCACCATCGAGCAGTACCGATGATGTTACAACGCGTGAGTTTCTGCTATCTTGTGATTTCCGAACATCTTGTCAAATCCATCACATAAAAACGGTTTGGTTATTTTCTTTGGAAATTTGACACGTTGAAGATCAAATGGTAATCTGATTAACGTGAAAACTTTAATAGAAAACTTCTTAAAAGAGTGACGCTGAACTAATGAAAAAATGAATCAGCATCTGTGTGACCTGTATCAACTATTTTTTTTGTAATTTTTAGAAAAATGGTAGATTCTCAAAGTGTGCCAAATCCCAAAGACGTACAACTTGAAACTATAAAGTTAATGTGTATGTTTATTAGTTAACAGTGGAGGTGTTTTTACATTTGTTTTTTAATAATAGAAAAAAAAAAAAAAAAAAAAAAAAGGAAACAACTATCAAATAGTATAAATTTTTAAGAAAATATGATTTTGTTTGAATTACGATTCTTCGTTTCTTAATAAAAATGACATAATATTTACAAAACTACCTTTTTAATCAGTAGATAACTTTTTATAAAATCTGTTAATAGTGTTATTTTTAAATTTTAAGCTTTAGTTTACATCGTTAAGATACGCAAGTTACACCTAGTTTAAGATTTAAACATTGGAAGATTTATGAGGTATTAACAATTTCATCCATAGGCTATTTTTACGATTATCTTAACAGTGCAGATGAACCGATTAAGATTTTAAGTTCGATTTTGTAGGTATTTTCAGGACAATTTTATTTTTTTAACATTTTTTGACACAGTCTTTAGTGATTAAATGCTTTGATAGAAACTGATTTTTTTAACTTTAAAAAATTGTTAGGACTTTTTTGAGACAACTTGTAAATGTTGCCAAAAACTAAAATTTGTTATTTTGTATTTTTTTTTACATGACACTATTTTTATTGTAAGAGTATGTCTTATTATTTAACTTAACTCGTAAATGTATTGCTCTATAAGTTGTATGCAGTGTTTTGGATGTACGAAGATCTCAATTAAAAATATGTGAAAACGGTATTAATGATACTTTCTTCCTTCCACTTGTATTTCTCTGTCTCTTAATAAGAATACATTGTTCAAGCACTAACATAGCTGATTTCATTGTCTTAAAATATAAGTAATTATAGTTGTCCTTTATTATTTTTCTACATCTTTCATTATTGGTAGTTGCAACATGATTTGTTTGCGCCAGGGAGTACTGCTGGTATGACAATTGTCGTTAGTAGAAATCAGGAATAGCGGGTTGATAATTCGTCACGTTGCTTAAAAAACTATATACAAATTTAATTATAGAAAACTACTAATAAATGCTCACTGTGAGAGAAGCGTTCTCAACAGTGGCCGTGAGCTGACTGACTGTGACGCAGGACAGTTAAATTAAAACGTCTCAAGCATTATGGGTCTGTACATTGAAATAATACAGTGGAAACAGCTAGTAGTTAAGAAAAAATAAACATAAGCTTAATACAGGTAAAAGTCTTTGTTTTGATATGAATGCAGAATTAATGTACACAAAAGAAAAAAAATAAGGTCTTGATCTAAGTCACTAAACAAGAAACAAGCACTAGCGATGTTTATACATGTACAAGACTAGAGAGCGCCCAGCCGAAGATAGTGCACTGAGCTAGAGGTGTTCTTGCCTGTTCGATTCGTTAGCCTTCTTGCAGCACTTGGGGAAGTACATCAGCTCCGTGCAGCAACTCGAGCTCCACGGGGTTCTTACAAAAGTCGTCGGCCAACTCTAGGCCCTGCAGATAGTTCCAATTGCTGGAAAGTTTGAGTGTGCCAGGTCTGTATTTGCTGAATAGCGAAAGAACTAAGGCATTGATCGTTAGCTTTGTGTCACTGCCATTGGTCGAAGTGAGAGTGAGGCTAGCTTGCTTCTGAACTTGCAGACCATGGGTGCCACCGATGCTAGTGATCTCGTGAGTTGTAGCTTTTCTCGAAAGCTCGAGCTTTTTTAGCAAGCTTTTTGCGATGAACGACTGCTGTGAGCCACTGTCCAGCATAGCACGTGCCACGTGCATGCAACCGTCAGGATCTTGCATCTTGACTAAGACAGTAGGGAGCAACGTAGTGTTGACTGACGAAGCAAGCCAGTTGCAATTGATGTGGCATCTTTTGGCGAGCGCCGCTGGCCAAGCAGATGCTGCAAAGTGCACAGATGCAGCCTCATGCAGCATGGAATAGTGGTTGCCGTTGAAAATCTGACAACACTTGCTTGACTTGCAGCTTACAAACTTGTGCATACCCGAGCAGTTTATCCACAGGCCTTTAGCTTTAACGACTTGATTTATTCTTGCGGACTTTTGGCATTGAATTCAACGCAGCGCATGATAAAATGTTTGCCTTTGCACAGGCGACATTTCTCGTTTACGTTGTTGTGCGCGAAGGCAGAGCTGCTTCCGACCTTCTTGCAAGTCAACATCTCTGCAGTGGTGTTGACAATCTCAAGCATTGAAATGCGTTGCTCGATGAAGAGCTTTATAGCAGTAAAGGTAGGAGGTTCGCTGGTAGAGCTCTGCAAGGATTCCTATTTTTGCAGAGCCCATGCGTCAAGCTTCCGAATGATGAGCGCCACCACCAGGTCGTCCCAATGAGCAGTAGGATGGTCTAGCTGTTTAAGTGCAGCTAAGACATTAACAGTGCCACTGAGCAATGCCTTCAGCTCTTTTGCAGAATCTGATGCAGTGGACACGGAAAGCAAGTCCCTGGTAAATTCTGAGACCAAGAGCCGCTTGTTTGTGTAGTGGTCATCAAACATCTTCCATGCGGCTTCAAAGTTCGTATCGATCGTTTTGCATCGTACGCAGCATTTCCGCTGCTTCACCCTGGACATGAATCTTCAGGTGCAGCAACTTCTCTATGTTGCTTAGTCATAAATCATGCACGACGATAGCTCCGAACACATCCTTGAATTCTAACCAGTCTAAAAACTTGCCTAAAAAGGTTGGTACAGCTATTGGTGGGAGACTTCTTGGCGCAGCCAAGGGCATGATTTTGTTACTTTCTGGGGGTGCAGGAAGCTTCTGCAGCTCCTCAGAAAGAGGTACAGCTGAATCGAAATAGGCCTTCTCTGTAGCACCATAGTTATCACCTTTAAAATAGCTTGTTTATTCAGCATCGTCTTGAAGTGCGAGAATTTTATCGTGATTTCAGTGAAGGTATCCCAATTAGCTCTTAACTGCTCTTAGCGTCGTTGAATTATAGTACATGTAAATTTTTCCTGGCCTAGCTTTTTCAGATTCACGTGTGCGTTGTTGATATGCTGGAACAACTCGCCTTGTTTTTTGAAAAGCGATTTCAAGTCCAACGACATAGCAAACTCAATACTGCCGTGAAGCGCGCGTGACAAACGAGCTGAAGTGCGTTGAAGTTAACGATCATCTGGTTTAATGATTCAGTGACGGAAGTCGCCCGCACTGCACTCGAACTCGTAAAATCTTTCACGAGCACACACGCACAACACACCCAATACCAAACAGGTCACCGCTGAACTTGGAGTCAGCATACGTTGCAAATCCTGACCCTACGCTGACGGTTAAATGGTCTCCGGAAGCACGCTCTGCTATCAAATGTTTGCGACGGGAAGTACTGCTGGGATGGCAATTGTCGCGAGTAGGAATCGGGAATAGCGGATTAATAATTCGTCACATTGCTTAAAACTTACATACAAATTTAGTAATAGAAAATCACTAATAAATGCTCACTGTGAGAGAAGCGTTCTTAACAGTGGCCAAGTGTTTTGGGTCTGTACATTGAAATAATACAGTGAAAATAGCTGGCAGTCAAGAAAAGATAAACATAAGCTTAATACTGTTGAAAGTCTTTGTTTTGATTTTGAACGTAAAGAGATAGTAGAGATAAGAAAAGCGTTAGTCTTGTAAGAGAAAGAATTTTGATGTAAAAATAGGGGCAATGAATATAACTTGTAAACTGAACATGATTACATGAAAGGAGAGAGCCGATAAGGCTAGTTTTTGACTTGAATCAGATTTGGGTGAAAAGATTTTTTTTTTAATTCCTGTAAGGCCTACGGATAACTTAAGTTGATTCCAACCTGAACAGACCAATTCCAATTTCTTCTGGCTTTCTCAAGCCACTGCTTAAAATTATGAAATTGCTTTTACTTGGACAGAGCACTTTTAAGATGTGTGTATTTTTTATGATCTTAGGAGCACTAAAAACGACTAGCATTATTAAAAATCATTTTAATTAAGCCATAAGATGTGCATTGCACCAACCACAATGAAACCATACTGTTCTCTTCTTACCTTTATGAAAGCTCTCTCCCTGTTTCTCGCTACAATTCCCAACATTCTGTGAAAAATTATCAAAATGTGGGTCAAGAAATGTCCTAGTTACTCATTAAGCAGCCCAGTTTCTTGTGAGCCTAAGTGGTGAAGGAGATAGGATGGTTTTGATGAAGGGCAACTGCGATTTTCTTTTGTAAGTGGTTTGGAATAAAGTATCTAACAATAATTAGGGAGTGCGCTGTGACTTTGTGAAAAGTTCTTTTTGTAGCGACCCCTTCATTGACAATTTAAAAGAAAAATCACTATTTAAGGACACACTATCTTAAATAATTAAAGAATCAAAAGGGAACATACCTGGATATTATTATTAATAAAGATCCAACACTTCACTCGATAATTTAAGCAAAATAATTGTTTGGCTTGTGTGTGCAATTATATTGTACCTATACATGCATACGCACTTTCTCTATGCCAAGAAATTTAAACTGCTTACTAAAATTTAAACTCAGTGACTGTTTCATAAAGCGTGGTGTGCATTTAAAAATAAAACAAAGCATAGTAAGGAAAAGTAAGGCAATCGCTCTTTACTTGATCGCTCGCTGTAACTCATCAGTGTGGCGTGCTAGCGATCTAGCCACATACGAAAACAAAACTGAAGTGCGCTCGTGCGTTTGTGTGTGTGTGTGCAAGTTATATAAAACCTACATATGCAAACGTACCTTCTCCGTGCCGAATAAGTTTAAGCATTAAAAAAAAAATACAAGGAATAGCAGAAAAAAGGGAAGAGAATCGGTTTGTTCTCGCTTTTAGTGGGAAGTCATTAGTGCTACTTGCTAGTGATTTAGCCATAGACGAACACTTGCACTAGTACGTATTACTATAATGCTGGCGAACTTTATGTATAAGGTTGGGAAAATGGCACGTATTTTCTATCATATGCCAATAATACATCAGTTAATGTAATCACCCAAAATGGCTTATCCACTTGTGCAATAGAAAAATTTAGTAACTATTTATGGTACTTGAAACTAGAATTAGCAGCTACACCCTTTTTTGACTCCAATTAATCAAATGAAGAAAAACTTAGTTTGTGTGAAGCTTTTACGTCAGATTATTCTTTTTTTTTAATACGTGTATTTTATAAATTGTTTTTACAGTTCTGAAAATTCTTTAGAATCATAAATCAAGTGGTAAACAATATAGCTGAAAGAAAATTAAAACTGAAGACTGGTTATGACGAAACTATAACTCAAGATAAACAGAAAAGGTAATATTAGTCTAAAGTTGTGCAAGATGATCCCAGTATCTTATCCAAATCGTAAGAATCAAATTTTGATTTTAACGATTAAAAGTATTGTTAGTATTTTAACATAGGCGCTACATTCAATACAATAGTTATTTACGTCACAAGTGCGGAAAAGACGATTTCCCGCACGAGTCGTGATTGACTCGCACGAGTGGCCGGAGTTGACGGGAACGAGTACCAGTTGAGCACACGAGTGTGATCGCACGGCACGAGTTACCGTCACCGACCACGAGTGTGAGTCTATCACACGAGTGCGAGAAATCGTCCCACACGAGTTGCGTACAAGTTTTTTCGCAATAAATGTGCACTGATATTAGTGTGGAAAATTGATTTTCCCACATAGTGTGCGGAAAAACCTTTGCCGCACACCTTTTCCGCATACGAGAAAACACCTATTTTCTGCACACTATTGCGAAAAGTTGTTGTAATACGATAAAAGAAAATTTTAACTCGTGATTTGTGTTTGTTAACAAAGTTTTTAAGGAAATTCTCTTGTTAACCTTTTTTTTTCTCACAAGAATTTATCAAAATAAAAAAAAAAAAATTACAATCATCCTACCACAAAAATCAATGAATTATGTAAAAAAATAATCTTCATGCCAATT
Organism: Copidosoma floridanum; assembly: GCF_036245765.1. Taxonomy (NCBI): domain Eukaryota; kingdom Metazoa; phylum Arthropoda; class Insecta; order Hymenoptera; family Encyrtidae; genus Copidosoma; species Copidosoma floridanum. Next base: position 29,935,713 of record NW_028321881.1, read on the forward strand.
TATAATGTTTTCTTAATTTTACTACAAGAGTTAATTTATGATTCTAACAGTTTTAATATAAAAATATAGTAAATTCTTTATTTTTAAAAATTTTCAAATCTAATGATAATTATAGCTCTTCAATTTTTCGGTTAGTTTATTGATGAAAACTAATAATTTCATTAGATTAAGCGGTAAAAATTGTAGAAGATAAGTGGTTTTTAAAAAAATTTGTCTCCATTAGATGTTTTTCAAGAGCTTTTTTTATTTGGAATAGAAAATTTTTTTTTTTTTTAGATAGAAAAATTTTACTTGTGCAAGTCTCCGTAATAAGCATTGATTTGATGTCAACTGCTTATAGTTGCTGCTCTTTAAAGTTTGCGTTGAGTAGCTGAGATAAAAATCATCGTTTTGTGCCACCGTTGTAGATTGGAGTTGTTGTCTGTAAATTTTAACTAATAACCACCGTAAAACTCACCCATTGCGTGCACAAATTTGCTGAAAGAGTAGAGATCAACAAATCCTATAAGTAATTTTTTTGTTTTTGAGATTCAATTTCCTTCAAATAAAGTGTATTTATTTCTGGAACACAGACTTTTCTTGTGCAATATATTTGAAATTCTGAATGCTATTTTCTTGCACCTTACTAATAAATGTAGAAGAAGTTGTTTTGAAGTTATCGTAATAGTGTATTAGTAGACCGATGTAGGTAAATCCTAATAACTTCTAAAACTAACATTCATGGATTGAAAGAAAAAAAAAGTTTGTAAATCATTGCTGCAGTGATTTTTTGTTTTTATAAATAAAATTTCAATGTCATAAAATTATTCATGATAAAAAATAAAAAGTAAAGTAGACGTACTAGAGTGGATGACATTTTATTATCAATCAGTCAATACTTGTCAATTTAAAACTATTTATTAAAATATTTTATATCATAATATATTTTTAATAAGTGCGTGAAGCACATCTGATCCGCATAATTATAAAATTTTATGGTAACACTTTTGTTTGCTTTAAAAAATTAAGAAAATATCATTCCAGTACAATATATAACATTTAAGTATTTATTTAACCCGTATGTTTTGTGAGGCATGCGTATGTTTTATTTTATCCACACATTTACTATTCTTTAATAATAATGTCATCAGAAGTTAGCTTGAAGAGTCAATTCATTTATTTCTAGTTGTTCTGGTACTCTAAGTACATGTATTATAGCATCTGCAACATCTTCTGGTTCTAGTGCTGGGTTATGTAAATAGTTATAATCAACAGCGCCAGCTACACTCATCATTATTGTTTTGGTAAGACCTGGACTGACACTCTAGAATGAATATGTATACAAATTTAATACATTCGTTTTTTTATCTATTTATTTATCATTATTTTTTTTTTTTGTTATACATATTTAAACGTAAAGAAAAACTATTTTTCGAAGCTCATAACTTCTTAAAATAGGTATCTAAGTCATTTTATATGTTAAAGATAATGATTTTTGACAAGCACTTACTGTGACACGAATGTTCAAACCACACAAACTATTTCTTAACGTCTCTGATAAAGCTGTAACTGCAAACTTAGTAGCAGGGTAAATGTTAAATGATACAAGGCCTGGCTCAGGAACAATGTGACCTAAAATACTGATTACACAAAATTTATATTTACATTTCTAAATATACATGCTTACTTACATGCATTCATGTAAATAAAAATAATAAATTTACTTTAAGGTTATTTTGCTGTTACTTAAAGTACCTGTTAACATTTATGATGTGAGCTTCTTTTTTGTTCTCTTTCATTAATTCTATGGCTCTTTTGGTACAGTAAATTAAGCCTTTAAAGTTAACATCAATTATCTTATCTAATTCAGCAGACGTAGCATCTTTAATTAGAAAAAAGACACTGATAAATACACATGGGATATGTAAACAATAATGAAAAATAACAATTGGAGAAATTCTTCAAGTGCATGCTAATAGTCATTTATAATTGAGGTAAGGAATTTTTTGTTTACTTATTTAAGCAAGATATACTACATGAGTTAGAGGAATTTCGAAAAATAATTAAATTATTGTAAATAAAAATTATTTAATAAATTGTTCAGTAAAGTTTTAACCTAATTAACTGTAAATAAAATAAATAGTTACAAAAATTCAAAAACATTTTTCCATAGTCATGTGCACGCATAGCCTTCAAATATTAAACAGTACGCCGTATCTAATAAATAAAGGTAGAAAGACATCTATAATTATAATTCTTGTAGGTTCTAAGAAGGAGAAGTATCGTAGCGTACATATAGGTATGAATATTAAAACAAAACTTTAATCTTTAGTGTTCTTAATATACGAGGTGTGTTTTAAGAGCAAGGTGATTTTTATTGAAATAAAGTATTCATTTTCTTATCAATGTTCATGCTGTCCCCTTTCAAGTAATCACTTCCAGATATAATACACTCGTGCCAACGCTCTTTTCAATCCTCAAAGCTATTTTCACAAGCTTTTTTCGTATACGTAGGCAACTGATCGCCTAGTGGACTTGAACTTTTTTTTTGGAAGAATGAGTGAAAACTAGATTTAACAGTTTTTAATTAAAATTTCCAAGTTTATATTTTCAAGTTTATACGATAAGAGAACAAATAATAATAACTGGCCCTTCTCCTTAAGAGTGACAAATTTAACAAAACAAGAATAATCGTTTTCAGACAACGATATAAAAAGTCATAACATTTCTTACCCAAATGTTTGTGTGATCGTATACGGGGTTAAGACAACCTCCATTTTTTATATCTTTCTTCCGTTCTGAACCTCATAAGACGAGCAAGTGGCGCGGTCAATACCTGACCTCCTCTTTCAATTGTCGGGCGTGCAGTACACATGTAATGATTTCATTATTACTATTTTTAACATTTGAGTGCTTTCCTTATAAAATTAAAAGGAGAATAAACGAGGAACGAATCATAACGTTATATCAGGAACATTCTCCCCCTCGTGTAAAACTAATGAGTTTTGTACTTCAGAAATTAGTATTAATATTCTTGTTATTCTTATAAATAATTATTTAATTTGCAGTATATACTTTTACCACCTTAACTTGCTTGACGAAAGATAAATTTCTCATGCTTTTTTACGGCCGCAAAAACCGTGTAATTGAAGATTGTCGCAATTTTATTTCTGCTCCAATATTTCAACACTCGGTGGCTGCTCGAAGGCAACGCCTGTGTTACGTTTGTTTAAGAAACGGTCAAATGCATGAGAAATGCGAGAAAAAGCGATGAAAATTATGTTAAACAGATCATCATGTTTTTTTGCACATTGAAAAACCATTGAATCACTCACAGTATAATTCCAGTAGTGCTAGCATCGGAAAACCGGTTAATATTGTGAACACGTTAGGTTGACTAAATAAAAAAGTATTAAAAATAATTTCAGTTCTTAAGAGTGGCCCGAGGCTTTCAAAAATCATTCATGCAATTTTGAATGTATGCCTAACCGTATGTTCAATAAATTCTTAAATTTTGAATGAGTTAGGAGTAAAGAGTTCGTCCATAAATGTTCGTTTGAAAGACTTTAATGAAAATAGTCCGATAACTTTAGCTAGTAAGAAAGTAGATATTTTAATTAAAAGTAACGATTCATTTCATTTTTTAAAGAGCGTATTAGTCGTAAAAATTTAGCACTCCCTAAGCAAACATTAAGTGTTAGTTTATCGAATTTCTGTTTTGAAAAAACTGGGATTTCGATTAACTCATTTGATAATGTCCCTGATATGTTAATCGGTCACAGTCACAAAAATTTAATACTGATACAAAAGTATTATTGTTTTCAAGGAGACAACTTGTTTGCCTCTCGTTGCTTGCTTGGATGGTCAATCCATGCTCAGTGTGCTCACTTTTCTCAATAATGTATCATATATATATAGATATACTAGTGGGGCTCCGCCCCCCTGCGCGCTCCGTGCGCCAACCCCCCCTTTCATTGTGTTATAAGTGTAATTTTTTCGAAATAAGGTTTATATTAATATTTTTTAAAGCCTTAAAAAATGATCAAATTAATTGTTAGTATGAAAATAATATGTTGAAGTATATTTTACAGAATTCGGAAGACTATGGCATTTTTCGAAAATACTCGGGAATAAATTTTTTACGCTGGGGTATGATTACTGGTATGTTTTTAAAGAAATATGAAGAAAAAGCTGCTAATTTCAAATAAAAGTGGTAAAGTTTATATAGACAGAGAGATGTGACCTTGAATTTTTGTTGGTGAGCTTTATTAATTCTTCTAGCGGCTCCCTTTTTTAAATGAGCTGTCTATGCTGTATGTGTCAATAGATATTTCTAAGCTCTTATAACTATATATGCCCCCTGCGCGCTCTGCGCACCAACCCCCGTAATTGCAAATTAGATTTACGAAGTACGGAAAAATACCCGAATTATATTAATTGTTACTTAAAATTTATATATGTAATGAATGTATATTGATCATAATTAATTACATGAATTTTTAACAATCACTTTTTACTTTCCCTCACTAATAACAGCTATTTCTATGGAATTAGTAGAACACGATTTTCAAAACAATATAATTTTTGAAGAAGCATGTAACGTTATGCTGCCTTTTCAACTACGAAAATTTTTCGCATGGTTTATTATGTCTGAAAATTTTTTTGTTAATATTATTTGGAACAAATACAAAAAATTTTTCATTAAAAATTGTGAAGATGATCAAAATAAAGCTCTTTTACATTTAAACGAAATTTTTAATTCTGAAAATATGTCTTGTAACGATTTCAGTTTACCAGAACCAACAGAAACGATGAAAAAAAATTTTGATACTGACAATGATGAATGATTATTTTGTTCCATGAAATGTTTTTACAACTCAATCATCAATGATCAATGTAGAATTTTTCAAGAAATAATAAAATTAAAAAAAAAATTTTTTTCATCGATGGTCCTGGTGGATCTGGAAAAACTTTTCTATACAAAAGATTAATTTATTATTTCATATCAATTGAAAAAAGATTCTTTCAATGGCTTGGACAGGTATTGCTTCTATTCTGCTTCCAAAGGGAATGACCACTTACAGAACTTTCAGACTTCCTTTGGAATTAAGCACTATAGAAAGTGCATTCTTCCAGTTTGAGCCAGATAAACAAAAATTACGTAATGTAAAAGTAATTATTTGGGATGAAGCTTCTATGGTACCGAAAAAAGCGTTAGAAATCGTTGATAGGACTTTAAAAGATTTATCTAGTGGTAATAAACCTTTTGAAAATAAAATAATAATCTTAGGTGGAGACTTTCGTCAAATCCTCCCAGTAGTAAAAAACGGAAGCAAAATTACTATTGTTCAAGAAACCATAAAATTTTCCAATTTTTGGCCTTTAGTTAATATTTTCTATTTAAAAAATAATATACGTTCAGTTGAAAAGAAATTGTCTTCATTGCTAGTGGATATAGGAGAAGGCAAAATTAAAACTTTTACAATTCCTCAGACATTGAAAACAAATGATATATATTCTTAAATTTTTAATAATAATGATGATTCTTCTATAAGTAAAGCTATATTAATATCTCACAATAAATAAACTCAATTTTTGAACAAAAAAATTTAAAATAATATGGTAGGAATATTAGTAACGTACTATAGGATTGATAAAGCAAATCACAAAGGAGTAGATGAATTAGACGATGATATTTATACTAATTTCTCTACAGAATATTTAAATAGTAGTAAAAAAAGTCTTTTTACACGAATTAGATTTAAAAATCAACGCTACTGTTATGTTAATACGAAACTTAAACATATCTGAAGGACTTTGCAATGGTACAAGATTATGAATTACAAAATTATTCAAATACAGCATCGAAACTGGAATAATCTCAGTGCATAGTATGAGATTTCTGCTCATCAGCCGTATGTATGATCAACATAGAGCAACAGCAATAAAATTCGTATTTCAAGTCAACATCAAGACTTGTGTCTTATACCATCTAGAGGTTTTTCACATGTTTATGGAAAATTAGTCATAGCAGATAAAAATATAGCATTAAAAAATACTTTATTCAAAAGTAACACCACATGCCTCTTAATTAAACAAATAAGAAATAAGATGAATGCTATATGGGCGAACGAGTGTTAAAATGTTGAATATAAAATATTTATATAAAATTAGATATCACCTTTTCCTAATAAAAAATTTGTCATACATGCAAGTAAACCTGGTATTAAAAGAAAATGATGGTTTTAGTTACAATAACGGCTACTGTCATATCATGCTTCTACTTAATATGATTTAAGAATTTTCTGAAAACTATCGTAAGATAGTTTTTCGTGTAAAGGCTTTTTAAGGTGATAACAAACATAATTACATAGAAAACATAATTGCTTATTACAGAAATATTAAAAAGATGTCAGTCATAAAAATAAACTTTCTTTTTGTATGAATTTTATGGATAATACGAGGTCTGTCCAGAAAGTATCGGACCTACCTCCACAACTCTGCGCTGGTGTTATTTTTCATCATTCAGTCAGTATCCTGTCAAGTCATCCCCATGTAATTGAACAACACGATTCTAGCGATATTTCCACTTTCCGAAACAGTATTGGAACTCACTTTTAGTTTTCTGGTCACATTATTCTCAACCGTCGTTTTGCTATCAAAACATTGTCCTTCAAGTGGTTTTTTCAGTTCTGGAAACAGCAAAAAGTCACAGGTTGCTATGTTGAAACTGTACGGAGGTTGTCACAGAAATGCGAGACTATGTTTAGTTAAAAACTGTTGCACAAGATTCGATACATGCACTGGCGTATTATCATGATGAACGAGCCAGTCACTACTTAATCATAAGTTCAAGTGTTGTCTTTTCACTGATTTACGCAAATGTTTTAAAACTTCAACGTAAAATTCTTTATTGATTGTCCGATCTGAATAAAAGCTTTCTATCTAATTTTGTATCTCTTTCTGATTTCAGCTTCAATAATACATTTTAACAATGCAGTTGCTTTCATCCTTGTACTTATGACTACATTAGCTAGATTTGGATATTCATGAACATAACTATTGCTGTAGTTTTCATTGGGTAGAAGGCCATTTCAAATACTGTTTGGAATTAAACTAGGAAAACATGATAAAATGTTTATATAATTCCTTATATAGTTGTTACGTTAGTCATTAAGTTATATCGTACTTGTTTTGTGCGATTGAAATTTCTACTAAAACTTTTTAAACAAATCGTACTTTTTGACCTTTTTTAACAATTTCAAACGCTTCATCCCAAATGATTGAATACACTTTTCTGAATACATTTTTTCCTGATACCAATTAAAAAAACCGTTACAAGATTAACAAAATCAAAAAGCAAATAAAAGTTTGTTTACCTAGTCATTTTTTTCAAACTTAATACAGATGTGATACTCGTCCAAGACATTGGTATTATTTTTTTCTTTGAGAAATGAGATAATAAATGAATGTTCTTTATAGAAAGATTTTAGCTGAACCTCCAGAACAAACAAGAGAAAAATTTTGTATTAGTCTGCTGACATATTATTTCAAAAATATTTTTTTGATTATTATTTAACTTAAGATTTATCTAATTAAATATGTATCTTGTTACTCAAAAAGTCTGACTTTTTAGTATCATGATTTTAGTTAAAGTAACTTACTTTTCGATTGAGTAAAATAAGTGATAATCATCATATACTTTATTTAAAAAAATTCAATTTATGTGTAGAAGACCTCAGATTGTTTTAGAATAAACAAAATACTCTGTTAAATAAAATTCATATTTTTTTCCTATAACAGTGCTGCAGATGCTGTCTGAAAATGGAAACTACGAAAAAATTGTCATAATTTTATAGGAAGCACAATGATCATAGCTTTCTTAAGAATTTTGTCAATTTAAGCATCATGATCAATTAAACTCATAGTAATTGCTGTATCTTTTAACGTTATATATTTATTATTTTGATGTTTTTTAAACTTTTTAAAAATGTTGCTCTACAATTTCCAGTTAATCACTTAAAAAAAGTTTTACCTATGAGCTTCAAAAATACTGTCTTCACTCAACCTATTGCTATATTTCCTTTCAGGTTTTTTGCCAAATAATGAAGTTATTTTTGAAAATATTATTAAAGTTTAACATTTTTTGCATATTTTATAAAATTATTAATTTTATTAAATTAAAACTAAAATGTTGAGAGTGTCTGATGATAGTAGTAAGGAGGATAATTAAAAATAAGAAAAAACACCTTCTAAAATACTTTTTAAAAAAAGTACCCATTATCTACATCTGAGGCAGTTGTAGCACAAAGCTTAATATATGTCTTTATATTGATGAAGTTTTATATTGATGTAAGTATTTATATGATAGATAAGCTTCCTATCCACCTACAGCTAACCCTATTACCCCTTGCAACCCCTGTTTGTTTTTGTCCACACCGGTCCTCCTTTTTTTTGTCCTTTTGTCAATTTTTTGCCACCCATTTATCAAGCTAGTAGATTTTCGCACCGCCTTCTAGTAAAACGGGATCAATAGTTGTATAATAATTCTGTATAACAAATATACATTCTTAATTAATTTTAATTTTGAGATATTGCAACATGGTGCATGGGCTCTTGAAAAGAATAACAATAAAATTATAAAGCTATTGCAATATCATCATAGTATAGTATTCTAATGTGAAGTTTGTACAGTTAAACATAGTATAATGTATTTCAGATCTAAGGATCTTAAGAGTGGCTGAGATCCCCCATCAATCGCTGTTCGTCCCTGTATGCCTCTGGCATTTCCTACATCTTTTGTATTTAAAAAGTTGCTGTTAAAATTTTCAAAAACTAAATATCATTTCGTTTCAAAAACTATTGGTTCAACATTTTTTTGTAAAACAATATTTTGTATCCTAAATTGACTGTCTAACTCCTTTTGTATGTATATTTTTTTTGGATTTTTACTCGTACAAATATAAATTATTTTTGATAGAAAACAAAAAGTAATGATTAAGAATTTCTCGTACTAGAGTATTGTGTATAGTAAATACTTTAGTTCCAACAGCTCTACCTCTAATAATTTTTGCTTGAATATTGTACTTAAATAATTTTAAAATTTCTAGTATTTTTTCATTACACACCCATCTAATATGCCTTTTTAAATAAATTTCTAATGAACATCACTGTTAAATTTGTTTTCAAATGTTGTTTATAAAGCAGAAAACCTTCATTTATATTATTCGAAACTTCTAGAAAAAATTTTAAATGCTTATCATTATCAGTTTAATCGAAAACCTAATGAGTTGCACAGTCGATGCTTTAATGAATTATATCATCACCTTTAATATTATTCAAAACTTCTTCATTTAATGAAATAATATATTATGTGTTGTTCAAATAACATTGTCTGACACGTTTATTGTTTCTTCTATTATTGATGATCTACAACTGTTTTTTTTTATTGTTGGTAAAATTTGACGGAAATCACAGTCTAATATTATTAGTTTTTCTACAAATGGTTTATCACAAAATAGGGTCCCCCCCGTCCCAAGTCTCACTAAATGAGACACCGTAGTGTATTGACGTGTAATATGAAACCTTTTCAGTTATAAATTTTACATCTATGTCTGACACTTTTCAGAAAAAAATCTTTTTATTAAAAACTTATGTGTTCAAAATCCATACAGTTTATTTGGCCGAGTAAAATACTATAAAAGTAAAAAAAATATAATTATGTTGAAAAGTACCGTGCATTTCTAATGCCATAAAATTAACGTTGTCCCTAAAAGGCCGTTGATTTGCAGTTTCTCCGTATAATCTATAAACAGGGCTATTTCTTAAAGCTGTCAAGATTTAAAACTCACAAAAATATGTAATTAAAAGTAAATTTTGTCTCTTATCTCACAACTTTATTACCACAGCATTGAAGTCCTGGAGCTTAATCTTTACATTTTATGTCACCACAAAAATACAAATACATATTCAAACTATTTAAAAATCTGGAAGATTCAAGAGATAACTATGAGAGTTACAGTAAAAATCTTATCTCTCACTTGATAAATTTTTTTTTCATCGATTTTGAAGCTGCTTTAATCTCGATGAATATTCAGTGCCATTTTATTGATGCCTAAAATTGTATTTGTAAGATGCATTTGGGGTTTTCCTTCCAATTCGACTTTTTGCGACTTTTGGCATTGTTAAGACTTTTGTGAGCCCTGAAGGCTATTTTTTTTAACTTTATTGGGTTGCAATATATTTGTTAGCAAGGTAGTTCGACGTCCCATGACCATAAAAATGACCGGTGAGCTTTTTGAGTAAACCCTTTCTTGACTAAAGTTTCCAGCAAATGTGATTGCTTCTATATTTTAGAATGATTTTCTCTGCCCTGTCATAGTACCACCACACTAATCAGAAGTAAAACTACAACGTTTCAAGCTTTGGAGCTTGTTGTAGAGCTTTTTCCCAACATCTCCTGGCATAAAGTCGAAGATGTTGGTGTCTAAAGCACCTTTTTTGGGGGGGACTCAGTTGTCTTGGTAATCTAAGGTGGAGAGATTGCCCGTTAGAGACGGCCCTGCTGGCTCAAGTTTATTTTTTCTTCATAGCTGTTTAGTTCTCTCAGTGCAGACCTGGAGAGAATTGATAAGTCCTGGTTGAATGCTTCGAGTCGAGAGGGTAGTATAGGGTCATCGGTCATTAGGATTCCCAGCCTTTCGACGAACAATTTCACTCGTGACGTCTTTCAGTAAATAACTGACTTGGTTTAATAGTGGCTATCCTTCCATATTCTGTTAGTTATCTACATAATTGATTCTGGAAATGGTACGAAAAACTGTATTTGTTAGCAAGGTAGTTTGACCACTAAGAAGGAGGCCGTTGTGGCTGCCCGTATTTTTCAGAGCTGTCTTCCCCGACTTGCATTTGAAGTAGAAAGTTCTCTGACAGCTTACAGTGGGTGATTTTGATTTTTTTTCCTCAAAACCTAGTATCTTGCGAACATTGATAGATATAGAAGAAATCGTTTTTTTATTCTCTTTCTTTAATGGTAAAAAATAAAGAAAAACTATAAAGAGGTCAGTAAAATTTAAATCTAACCTACAAGTTTTTGGTAAACATCAATTTTTTATGATTTTTCGTCTGCTTTTTTGGTTTTAACTATAATTGGAATGAATTTTCGCTGATTCATGACTAACTTGAATAATTTTATTTCCTATTGAATATATACTTTATATATCTTAAAAGATAAAGATATACACAACTCTATAATAAAATTAAGTAAATGAAATATAAATGAATTTCTAACAAAAGACAATAACTCAACTCATTACCTGTTAGTGGGGTGTTGACGCGCAGGGGGGCAAAGCTCCACTAGTATACACATATATATACATGTATATAAGTGTGTGTATTTATACTTGTGGGATATAGTATGTGAGTAATCATGTGGTTTTTTATAATTAGGAGACCAGCATAAAGTTAATAAATAAGATATTACTTAATGAGCATTAGTTATAACTGGCTTGATACAAAAAAACATGCTAGTAGAAAACATCTGTAAATATATCAAAAAACATACACATACATACATTAATACGTATATTTAAGAAGTCAGGACTTTCTGTATAAGAGAAATCAAACGTTCATAAAACTTGCTATGTTTAAAGCCAAGTTACCCAAAGTAAAGGATTTTATATATATATATATATATATATATATATATATATTTAGATAAATATAGGTACGTATATTTTCATTTATATAGACACGTTCTATATTCTGTCAGCTGGTTTTAATAAATGACATTCATAAAAACTGTATGATTTACTGTAATCTGGGATATTGGATTGCAAAGCATATACATTTATATACATATACATACAAGTATAACAAAATACTTTCGTATACCTCTGTTCTGTATGATTTTTTGTACGGAATAAGAAAGATTGTACTTTTATTGTTGTGAGTATAGTAATAACTGTAAACGTTAATAATTTGTACTAAGTTTACATACATATATATATATATATATATACAGATACAAATGAGCGAATTTTAATGTCAGTATAAAGTATATATTAAATAAAAAATGAAATCATCAAAGTAAGTCATGAATCAGCGAAAATTGATTCCAATTGGAGTTAAAACCAAAGAAACAGACAGAAAATCATGAAAAATTGATGTTTACCATAAATTTGTAGGTTAGACTTAAATTTTACTGACCTAGATAGTTTTCCTTTATTTCTTATCATTAAAGAAAGAGAATAATAAAAGAATTTCTTATATATCTATTGATTTTCGCGAGATATTAGGTTTTGAGGAAAAAAATCAAAATCGCCCACTGTGCGGCTCCAGGCCAGATGGTTGAATAGCCTCAAAACTCTTAGGTGTTGGAGCAGGATATGCTCTGGCTAGGCACGTATCCTGGTATTCCCCCGTAGACGTTGACGTTCCGAGCGCCTATTTTTTTGTAGCACTCGATTATCTTGGCAATTTGGAGTAAAAACCGATTCATTTTGCTTGCCCATGAAAGGAGAGTGTCATCGGTAGCCGAGATGCCCAGCTCTACGATTAAAAACTCTGTTCTTCGTGTACTGCTGATGAACGACTGCGATAATCAAAAACTCGATGTAGCCTCTTATGACCACTCTTCATTATCTATGATTGCGGGTGGCGTCAATTTTAACTCAATGCTGCCTACCAGATCCTGCTGAACTCAACCGCAAAGCCAGCTTATTTTAGCAAAACTTTTAGCTTATTTATCTTTATTGATATCAACTTTTTCAAGAAAAAAACTATGCTAAAAGCATCTCGAAATCATCAAAAGTCAGTATGTAAAATTTCAGCAAAATTGGTTTAGTAGTTTTTGCGGTTAGCGATTACAACGGTTTTAGCGACTTTTTTTTTATATTAGTAAGATCATCACATCTGCTTTTTATAATACTTTTTGTCAGAAGCTTTGTCTAACGGTACGCTTTTTTAATACTCAAATCCAATGGCAGCTAGAAAGTACGAAGACTAGTTATGCTTTTAGGTACTGAAATTAAAGCATTACCTGTTCAAGCAGTTGACAAGAAAGTTTTATTCATGGACGTATAGGAATAAATCATAATTTTGTACAAACGTTTTTCACCAGAATCCCCTGGCCCATCAATAAAATACAATTTCATGTTATTTTAACAAATCATTTTGAAAATAAATGTTTGATCTTTATTAAATTTCTTGAAAATGGACTTTAAATTTAGAAACAACGCCAATTCCTTTGACGTTGTTACTTACATTGATTCAGGTAAACCAAAGCCAAAGCAAGAATTATTGTTTGATTGGAATGTGTCATTGAAGAATCTACAATGTATTGTTTCTCTTAGTTTTTAATGAAATATTCCATAAAACATTTTTTAAATTGATTCAAAACTCCATTAGCTTGAATGTTTTTATATAAAATGAACAACGCAACAAGCTTTCTCCATTGTAAAGGTAACGTAACGCTGCAAACTTCTTTAAAAATCAGTAAAATTCGTAAATCATGTTCAATCTACTTTATACTTGTAGCTGCTTCTTTATAAATATCATAATCTTAGGTGTACTTTAAACTTTAAAATGAAATCAGTCCTTTTATTTTAGTTGGAATTAATTTTAAGAACAAATGTTCTTTAATTTCAGGTAATATTTTTTTAAATATTTGTATTCTATGATCAGAATTTTGATAAGTTGAATGAAATATCAAAAAAATTGCTAATGAATCTAGTTTTCAGAAAGTAAAAAAAAAATCTCTTTCACATCTACCGAATAATTCAAATTCAAATTTGAAGTAGAAAATTAATCAAAGTAAGTTTTTCTTAATAATTAACACTAAAAGTTAATTAATACTTAAGCAAGTCAGTTAAGATTCTAGTCAAGTTTTACAGTGAATCTTAGTAAATTGTATACAAGTGCCGCAAACGTTAAAGATGAAGACTAATCAGTGATCATGGGCAGGTTTCTAGGCTTTGGAGCAGTAGACTGCAAGTATACTTTCTTTGCTAAAAAAGGGTGTATTCCGCTTTAACTGCCAGCATGGAGACACCTTAGTCATGGCGACACAAATGTAAAAGTAAATAACATAATTTAATTTTTATAGATTTTCCATTGCAAAGGTATTGAATCGCACGTTATATAATATTTCATTGTGCTGGTAATTTGAATAAATCATGAATGTATAAATTTTATTAAAATATTATCTAAATATATTGGTTTAACATTATAAAGTAAGTTTTTATGATTATTCGAAAGCTAATATAATTATTTTTACCTGCACTGGAACCACTTTTATACTGCAAATACTTTTCAGTTCTACTGAATATCTTTAGTTAAAAATTTTTTTTTAACGTATCAATTGAGTTTTAGAATATTTATTTAATATAACAGGAACAGAGGTTCATTAAAATAATATTTACATCAAAGCTTACAATAATATGAAGTTTTTAATAAATCCAAATTTTTTTACGTAAAGGTTGCGCATGGTCTTGGTTTTGAACAGATGGGCGTATTTTACTGAAATATTTGACATATTTCAAAAAAAAATATAAGAAAATTTTTGCCGTCACATGATCAATTGGGTCATGTTATTGTACATATATATTAATAGCGTTTAACCTATCATTATCGTTTGGCATTGTGCCGTTGTTATTCGTTATTTGCCGTCCCAAATGCCTGGCTCATAATTTCATTACATATTCTTAAGGCTGTTAAGTGCATCCTTTTTAACTGTGTGCCAACACTTTTTCGCTAAACTAACACTACTCTTATAGGTTCCGCCAGTTTCGTCCTATCTATTAGAGACTGCACCTTGAGCTTACAGTAGAAATCCTTTTAAACATTAAGTTGCCTGACGTGCACTCCCAAAGTATTTGCAGAATAACACACTATAACTTACTTATTGCAGGAGTGCATCTAGCGTATACTAAAGAAAACTTGTTAACTAAACTATTTACATTATTCTTAACGTTGATCAATAACTTAACTGCTAGTAGTGCTCAAGCCTGTTGTCGATTGAGATTGGTAGCACTGACTCCTAACACGTCTACTCCTGTAAGTTTTCCAGCCTCAGAACCTCGTTATTCCTATATTTCACTCGTTTGTTACCGATCCTACCACACTTGCAGTAGTAGATGTCTTCAGGGCAATCTCTTCGCCACTGTCAACTTTGCTTGCATACAAAGCAGGTGCTTAGTTTCATGCCCTTTTGCCCTTTCTAACTTATCATGTTTTCGTGTTTTCTTTTAAAATCAGAAAGTCTGTGAAATTTCGAATGAGAGCACAGTTTATTGGGCCCCAATAACTAGAGTGTAGATTTCTATATGCTCCATTGACTTGTTGTTCCAAAGTAATAAGAGGGTGAACTTAATCCATGAAGGCTCAAATTTTTAACACGTAGCTCACCACGTACTCATTTAGTCCTTGTATGCACCTATCAATTTCTCTCAATAGCTGCTCCTGCAACTGTCCAATCTTAAATTGTAGTCAAAAGGCATTTGCCATTTCCTAGATCGAACACCATAGAGATGTTTTCTTAGGGAACCAGTGGTTAGTCTTGGCATCCAGAGCTGCTGGTAAGGCTTGTACTACATCTTCTATTGTCAATCCATGTGTTAACGCACATTAACACAGCTTCCCTATAAATGCTTGTAGATTGTCCCTACTTGTATTGCGAAAGTCTATCCCTCATTTGTGAAATATATCTATTGTCCACAGTTCTTGCCTAAAATCTGTGTTATCCCATTGCGAAATTACTGAAATATACAGGTGATCTACTTGATATAAGCCCGGCTGCATGTAAATCTGCTGATCCTGTTCGTAACCCAAAATGTGTCTTATTAAGGTGTCATATGCATGTGCAAAAGAGAGTTGGCGTATTATTTCTAAAAAGTACTTGTAATCCCCACCATGTCTCAGTTCGTTAGAATTCTCAAGGTTAATTTACGGTACACGAAGAGGGAATTCACACGTTGAACGCATGGAGGTTAGCTGGCTTTCAGCGCATGCGGCTTCCCTTGCGTTGAAAGCACGAAGTTGTAGCACTGAAAGCATCGAGTATACCTGAGCGGTAAACGCAAGGAGCGTGATGGGTTTGACGCTCGGAATCTGTTGCGTTTGATTGGTGCTCAGCTGACGGTGTTGAAATGGTCCCATGACTCGACCTCGTGCGCTCCCCCTCTTTGGCTTCTGAACGTTCAATGCTACCACTGAACTGTAGAGAGCCTACCGTCAGAGTTAGGTGGCGCCAACGATTGACGCGTCGCCGTTCAATGCTGTATTGAACGCATACAGTGCAATCTTCTGCCTGTATAAAGTCGAGCTCAGGACTGTTATACCTCAAAGAGATGTTTGAACACAAATAGTCCAATCACCTAGGCTGTTTAAGTACCAAAACTTTTTCTGTGTGTTAATATAATAAATAAGATATTTAGTGTACTAAAGTGCTCATAGAGCTTTGTCTTTTATTTCCTTAAACGTTAGTGGCTACACTGTGAATATAGCCGTATATGAATTGGTAGTACACAATCTATAGATATGCAGAAAGCCACGTTGATGTATCTTTAAATCTATAAGGGCCCCAGTAAATAAAATATAAGAGGAAAAAGCTTTTTAAAGAAAATCAAAAGGTGATCTGATACGAGTCTCATTGTTCACCTTCAAATTTCGCTCCACACACACCTTCACACCCACAAACTTACACACACAGAGAGAAAGAGAGTTATATATGGTTTATATATGGTTTTATGTATGCATATTGCCGTTGGTGTAGTGTGTGCATGGTGGAAATATATGCATACACTACACCAATATATGTATAGTAACCAATACCTATATGTGTGTTCGTAACTTGTGTTCTTGAGGACAGAAGTGTGCAATTAGGGGCAAGTGTATACTATCTCCTTACTACTGTGTGTATGGGCACGTGTGTACATAATACAAACATAGGTAAACTAATATTATTATTTTAATAAAGTAAATTACTAAAAAAAGTTCGCATGCATGAGAGATTGATGCAAACAGCAAATATTGATTCAATTGATTTTTACAATATAATTTAACCTCTCAATGTTAAAAACTACGCCATATGTTAAAAAAAAATAGTAGGATACAAACGAAGAATTTATACAGGATTCTTAATAAGAAAAAAAAATATCATAGTACACAAAAAGAGAGGCGTTTTGGTATGTAAAAACAAAACGTTAATTTTGTGTTTTTTTGATGTGCTTTCATGAAATACAGGGGGGAAATTCAGAACAAAACTATATTACTATTAGAAAAGTATTGAGACAATGCAGGAATAATTTTTCATAGTCTTGTGTGCACATAACCTCTAAAAATTACAAAAATAAGCCATATCTGAAAAAGCAAGCAAGATAGACCAAAAATAACAATCTTTCCAGGTTTTTTTAAAAAAAGCCCAGCAGAATAATAAAGTAGAGCTTTGTTATGCAAAACTATAACCTCAAAGTTAGGTACTTTAGATGTTCCTCCATGAAATAAAAGGGGATAGAATTTTTAAAAATTATAGCACATTTACAAACGAATAAAAAATATACAGACTTTTCTTTCGTTCTTTAGCTGAAACGTAACCCTAAATATTATTTAAAAAACATAACATTGTTGATGTAAAAGTTGATAAAGGGACAAAAAATAATAATTTTTATGTTTGTCAACATGTATGCAAGGAATACAGCTTACAATATCAAGGGACATCAAGCCAAAAAATTAGTTGAACTGTAATGCGACCTTTTTTTGACGAACAAACGCTGGGACCAGTATCGTTGTCACACAATATTCTTAAGCAAATAGGCATTACCTAAAAATATATGTAAGAGGAGATGGCAAATATATAGAAAATCTTTCCCTCTCCCAGCCACGAGATGATGCAAACTAATTCTTAGAACTTATGTAAGTATTATCTCCTCTGGCCATTGTGGTGATGATAAAGAGACAAGATTTTCGGCTATTTAATTCCATGGCTTCCTTCGTGAGCAGTCAGTCAGTCAAATTCATTCGATAGTCAGTCTAGTTTAAGTGTATACCTAGAGTAACAGCCATAGTATAAAACCCACTATTACGTGCCATTGAAACCGAATATTGGTGGCCAGGCAGGTGGGAAAAGAAAAAAATGAGTTAAACAAATTAATCAAACGTCAACGCAGCGTTGTGTACCAGTTGGTGTAAGTGCTGATGGTCAAGCAGCTAGCCTTTATTGAAACGATTAATTAAGTGTCAACGCTACGTTGTGTATCAGTTGGTGAAGATAGTGACGGCCAGGCAACCAGCCTTTATCTTACAAAATCACTTAAGTATTATCTTGACGTTGTGTACCAGTTGGTTTATATGCCAAGCAACTGGCCTTTATTTAAACATTCAATTAAGTGTCACTATTACGTTGTGTGCCAGTTGGTTTGGATGCTGATGGCCAGGCCAAGTAGTCAACTAGCCTTTCTATAGTTATTAATCCTGTTCCTACCTCAGTGCTTCATTTTAAGCTCCTCCCTCATATGTCTTAAGACTATTAGGTGAAAGCTTAGGCCTAAATATAAAATTTACTGCTGCGCCATCTCCAACATAAAATAGGAAATTTTTGGCTGCTTGGGAAGGATAGATAGTGTTAGAGTTGCAGTAGCGATGACGTGTAGCACTTAGTGCAATAGGGGAAGTCATAACCACCTTAACAAAAATTTTTTTTATATATAAAAAAGGATTAGGGCAAAAAAAAAATCAATTGACCCTCTCTTTTACTTGTGTATATTTTATTTGTACGAGTTCAAAGTATTTTTTCAGTAAGGGAGTGTGAACTCAGTGAAGCTGCTAAAAAGTGGATTCAACAAGCACTGACTGAATCAGATAGGAAGCAAATTTTAAGGTACATTAAAAAATCGCAAAGGTGGAACAGTAATAACAGAAATAGAAGATTACTAGAGGAGTACCAAAGGCAAGGTGAATCTCAGAAACTATCTGAATAGAACCTAGATCTACCGGTACTACTTTGGCCAAAAGAAGAGAAGGTTGCGGTGAAATTAAGTAACCATAATAAACAGCCCTCCAACGATCAAATAGTCAACGACGTTGTTCTAACCATATCGTTACACATAAAGATAGTGTAGTCACCAGTGTTAAAAGGTACGCCATATGATCCCAACGCGTACGATCCTGGTTATCTGGAAATAGTGAGAGACACAGCTGTTGATCGTGAACTATGAGTGATAGAGTGGCAGCAAACGTTCTTGCCTGATTGCCTACAGCAGATAAAGTACGATTCAGTAATCACTCGTAAACAGCTAGAATACCCAATGACGCTGGGCAAGTGCTATGTAAGTGCGAGTGTGAATGAAAAACAAAAAAATTAATAACAGCTAATTCTTACTAACGAATCAGTGAAAATAAACTTTAAAAATGCATTCAGTGTGATTTGAAAATAATAATAACAGGAAGATAAAGATTTCTTTCTTTTTTTTTTTTTTTTTTAAGAATTTTAAGAATAAGTAGAACTAATGAATAAATCAGTTACTGGTATATAAAAGTTAAAAATAACTTAAAAAATCTTTTTTCTCTACCATAAAATAGAAGCAAAGTTAGTTTCAAAATACAATGCAGATTTTGTTTTCTTTCTGATCTGTGGTGCAAGCAGAATACTAGATTTGACTCTATAATGATGCGATTTTAGTATATTCATTTGTGTAGAGGCGTATCGAGTAATCTAAGACCTTGTTCATTTCAATATGTGGGCTAGGCCGGCTCTCCACAACGCCTCCCTCAGAAGTTCAAGTCGGAAGCTTGTATACTTTAAGTAGCACCTAACCCTACTAATAAACGAGTATAAGAATAAATATACTTTTTTTATAGTAAATTTTCAGGTTCAAAAAACTTTTTATTAATAAATGGTTGGAGAGCAGAAAAACACAGAAGTTGATTTTTCAAGAATGTACGGTTATTACAAAGGACAGTAATAATAAACGGGACAGTTTTAAATTGAAGAGTGGCTTAGAGCACTACTTTACCTCAAATTGAACAACATTTACTACTGAACAAATGCAAGTACAAAATATTGAAGCCCCATCACTACGGACCTATACCCACACTTGTAGTAGCACAAGTGCCCAAGCCAAATAGGCCCGCGTCTGACCAAGGTAATTAATTATGCGCCACGCAACGCATTTTTGTACATGTCCTACATATTATCGAACTAGATTAAATGATCTTGAAAATGACAGTGATTAAAATTGATTGTAAAAATGCAGATGATGCTAATAAGTTTTCAGGCATGAAATACTCAGTTTGTGTTTATCTCATAATACCTAAAAAAAAAAAAAAAAAAGTGTCCTAATAAACTAATTGACATTCAATAACGTGAGCATACTTGCTTGAAAAAAAGACAAAAATAAGATTGCTATAACTTAATCAATCGAACGATAAAAAGTAACTAAAAGCATTTGTGTAATTGAGAAAGTATGGAATAAAAGCAGGGCTAATGTTAAGGCAGCATTGAAAAAGAAAGCGGAATAGAAAGGAAAAAGAACTGTAAGCAACGCTCATCAAAGCCCAGACGAGAGATTAAGAACCTTGAAAAAGAAGCTCAAGATAAGAAAAAGAGAGAGAGAAAGAGAGTGGGTGAGGAAACACGCAAGAGCTCTTCTTAAAGGTTAAAAGAGCCAAATCTCACTACCAAGTTTAACGTTCTATAGTTTTTTTTCACACAAACCAAAAAAAATACTAATCTTTGACTAACTCTTTAGTTTTCGATATGTAATAAAGTATATAATCATAATTACAGAGTTATGCTTGAAACTTGCTAAAACTCAGCGTTAATTGTTATGGATGCTGACAAACTTATTAAATTCAAAGAAAAACAAGACATTTTAAATAACTTTGACAAAAACCGTTGGGCTACTGTGCCCTTACTGTTCGATCAAGTACAAACTCTGCCAAGTTATATAAAAACCTTACACTGGGTACTAGTAAAAAATCTAAGTGACAAAAAGGATTGCATTCTCGACAAACTAAGTGATTTATTCGCACACTTGCATCTAGACTAAATAATACTTAAACGTCTAAACTATGTCCTATATAAACACAAGCCTTACAGTTTTCGAGAAGGCCACTTTCAATTTGTACTCAGCAGCCATCAATTTAGCGGAAGCATTTGACAAAGAGTACGAAGTAAAAGTACTTTTACCATAAAAATGGACGTAGATCTGGAATTTGAAAAACTATTCCATACAAAAGGCGCATTGTAAAATACTACGAAATTGACACGACGAGAATTATCCCTATTACTTCCTGCGATTTGCTCATGAATATTGAGTATAATCGTTAAATTTTCATTAAATAAGCCTTGTTACACAAATTTATATATTAGTGATAGGGAATTATCAGATAATTCAGATTTACTTCTTGATTAAAGTTCAAGCATCTTATTATTGGGTATTGATAATAGTGAATTAGACGAAGCAATACGTGAAGCCAAAATATATCACTCTTTGGCAAGAAAGGACGGCTAAAATACTCTTTATAATACTGCTATTGAAGTAACAAAACGAAGGATCCCATCCTTATCAATTGAGCCTGCTATGCGTTGACATGAAATCCCTTATTAAAAATATAGCAATTTAAAGTGTCATATTAAAAGACGCCTTAAAGGTGGTACCCGAATACAATGGAGAAAATATACCATTGAGTATACTTTGTAATACTATGAATCTGACGACAGCAGAATATTGCAATATTAAAGTATGACTCCAACGGCAATGCTGTCCAATGGTCTTTATTTATTTATTAAAGCAACGTTTCGGCCACTTTAGAATGAGGCCCTTTTCAAGCACTATAAATTTCATACAAATCATGACAAAATTAATAAAAAGGTAAACAATTATACAATCGCTCGTAGTTTAAAACACTAAAACTTACAATTATATCACAGTATACAGGCTTTACGTGATCGCTTACATTTGTCGAGATCTTAGTTAATTGACTGCAGCCTGTAAGCGACTCGAACATACTAACGAAAATTAATTTCTATACCGAGGACAGGTATCCATGAGGCAGGACCAATACATACATGTGCAAGAGTTGCAATGGTTGATGTATGTATTAGAGAAGGCGTGACCTATATAAAATGATATTTTTGAATAAAATTTATTTAGTTATTATGCTGTTGTCTGCGACTAGTGTAAATTACTTTTGATAAATTCTTTAAAAATTGGTAATAAATTTTGTGTATCAAATTGTCTATTCAAGTTATGGATATTTCTACTTATGTGTATCATTTCTGATACCTCACGCCTACTCCTTACATTTTCAACATCTAAAATCTGTACATTACTATATTCAAAATCTATATTGTGTCCTGAATCTTTCACATGGTAATACAATGCAGATCTATCATCTTTTTTCTTAACATCTCTCATGTGCTCACCAACTCGTGTTTGCAGAGTTCTACTTGATTGACCTATATAATACCGATGACAATCTAGACAACTAATTTTATACACTATATTTGGTTTGTAACGCGGTTCTATTTTGTCTTTACCTAATTGATTATTTATGTTAATCTTATTAATGTTTTTAAAAATGACGTTAATATTGTACTTTTTTGAAATCTTCTTTATCTCATATTCATAGTCTTTTGAAAACGGTAAGACAATATAGTCATTATATGGGGTAATACTATGATTTTCATAACTATCTTTTTTATTTAATATGTTTAGTCTTTTTTTAATGTATGTATCAATAAATTTTAATGGATAGTTATTGGCTTTTGATAATTTTTTAATCATCTCAAAATTTTCTTTATGGAACTTATTATTAGACAGTTTTATATTTTTATCTTCTAAATTATAACCTATTCCAGAGGAAAATATAGATACACTACTACAAACGTTCAACAGTTTTGATTCATATACACAATTTACTTTGGAAAATCCAACACTTAGAATAATAAACTTTTTAGACATTACTATTTACTTTAATTCTGACAAAATCATTACTAACTGGTATAGAAAACCAAGTCATTCAGGACAATATCTTAATTTTGAATCACACAACCCCTTATAACAAAAAATTGGAATAGTTTATAATTTAGTAGATAAAAATATAAAACTGTCTAATAATAAGTTCCATAAAAAAAATTTTGAGATAATTAAAAAATTATCAAAAGCCAATAACTATCCATTAAAATTTATTGATACATACATTAAAAAAAGACTAAACATATTAAATAAAAAAGATAGTTATGAAAATCATAGTATTACCCCATATAATGACTATATTGTCTTACCGTTTTCAAAAGACTATGAATATGAGATAAAGAAGATTTCAAAAAAGTACAATATTAACGTCATTTTTAAAAACATTAATAAGATTAACATAAATAATCAATTAGGTAAAGACAAAATAGAACCGCGTTACAAACCAAATATAGTGTATAAAATTAGTTGTCTAGATTGTCATCGGTATTATATAGGTCAATCAAGTAGAACTCTGCAAACACGAGTTGGTGAGCACATGAGAGATGTTAAGAAAAAAGATGATAGATCTGCATTGTATTACCATGTGAAAGATTCAGGACACAATATAGATTTTGAATATAGTAATGTACAGATTTTAGATGTTGAAAATGTAAGGAGTAGGCGTGAGGTATCAGAAATGATACACATAAGTAGAAATATCCATAACTTGAATAGACAATTTGATACACAAAATTTATTACCAATTTTTAAAGAATTTATCAAAAGTAATTTACACTAGTCGCAGACAACAGCATAATAACTAAATAAATTTTATTCAAAAATATCATTTTATATAGGTCACGCCTTCTCTAATACATACATCAACCATTGCAACTCTTGCACATGTATGTATTGGTCCTGCCTCATGGATACCTGTCCTCGGTATAGAAATTAATTTTCGTTAGTATGTTCGAGTCGCTTACAGGCTGCAGTCAATTAACTAAGATCTCGACAAATGTAAGCGATCACGTAAAGCCTGTATACTGTGATATAATTGTAAGTTTTAGTGTTTTAAACTACGAGCGATTGTATAATTGTTTACCTTTTTATTAATTTTGTCATGATTTGTATGAAATTTATAGTGCTTGAAAAGGGCCTCATTCTAAAGTGGCCGAAACGTTGCTTTAATAAATAAATGAAGACCATTGGACAGCATTGCCGTTGGAGTCATACTTTAATATTGAGTATACTTCTTGAAGGCTGTAACGAAGCTAAAAAAATAGTAAACGCCACAGAAGAAGCCCAAGCTCTGACCAAGCTCTTGAGAAGCAAGCTAATTAGAGAAGCACGATTGACTATACATGGAGTAGTCTTTGAAAATATGGATGCTTTAAAAAATCACGTAAGAACTGTTTATGCATCAGCAAAAACCATACATCAACCACAAGGGTTAATGGGAAATAAATTACTAAGAGATAATAAGTCTGTGATAACCTACACTAACAGAATGGGAGATGTACAAAAGCGAATTTTAAAGGCTAAAAGGTTAAATGATGAAGCCGCTTGACCTACAGCATTCACCGCAGCTCTTCAAAAAGTACTATAGAGTGCTTTAGAAACGGAATAAAACCAGAAATTAAGATCAAGCTAAGTAATACTATAAGTAAACCTAAGAAACAGCTACTAGTAAACACTGTATCAGAAAATAGCATCAACTTTTGGCTCGACTATTTTATTATTTAATGAGGTATTTATGTGAGCTTTCAAGTAATTGATAATGACTCCAAACTATCGTTTGAAGGGATTATCGGCTTAGATTTTCTCACAAAATTTTAATTGAGATTTAATTTTTCTAATAAAATAATGGTGATGAATAAGAAAAAAATTTTCCTTCCAGTAAGAGAAACACGTGTAGAATTAAAAAACCAACAATAGTCTGAGTTTAAGTATAGCGATGCAAATGAATCATCGAGTGATGAGACTGATATATGCGAATCACAAGCAGAATCACTTTTAGAGCTAAACAACCACGAAATTAAAGATCTCTTCAGTGACGGAGCTGTAATTAACGAATTTTATAGCCACCATGAAAGAGAAGCGTACATAAGATGAATAGATAAAACTTTTAATAAACTCGATGTACCAAGCAAAACAAGTGAATGTTTATTTTGCACAAGAAGAAAACAGCAAACCTGCAAACTCTATCTCTGAGTTAAAAACAGCTCAACTTATAAGAATAGCGAATTTAAGTAATAAAAGTTAAGAGTCTATATGTATGAGTATATTACGTCATGAGGCCAAAAAGTGGCTGATGTGCGGCTGCGTGGAGTGTGTCACTTGAGGCAAAGCCAAGTTGTTAAGCCTTCCTCCAATTACCCTTAAGGGACTTTGCGATTGTTTAGCCTAACGTCGATAGTACGTGGGGTCGCTTAATACTTATTTTATTTTCTTCGATAGTATGTTTATGTGTTACATTTAGCTATTATATGTAAATTTACTTTGGTTAATATACCTGTAAAAATTGATTCCATCGGCCTTACATTTATTCTCCTTTTCCATTCCTCTGTTCGAACCACCTTATCGAGTACTGAGCAGATGCAATAAGTTGCAAAGTAAATCAGAAAGGAAACAAGCCTTGAATTACTTGAGTGACACAATGAAAGATTTTATTTGGAAGGTGACGATCTCACGGCCAATCATATAGCTACACATTGCATACCAATAATCGATGACCTTTCTGTATCTACCAAGCAGTACTGGCTTCCCCATGCCTGAAAGGATGAAGCCGAGCGCCAAGTACAGGAACTGCTCAAAAATAATATAATACAGCAGTCGTAGTTCAGCTGTAATACAGCTCTTTGGATCATTCTAAAGAAAAGTCTCGATAGAAAGCCTAAGTGGCGTGTAGCTATCGATTTTAGGCCTTTAAGAAAGAAATCAATACTGTTAAGATTTTCATTCCCTGACATGAATAACTGATATATTAGATCAAGTCAGAGATTCTAGATATTACTGAGTCATAGATTGCAAATCAGGCTTTCATCAAATTCTATTACACCCTGACCATATACATAAAACAGCATTTTCTACCCTAAATGAACATTATAAATTTATTGAAATGCTTTTTGGCTTAAGAAATGCCGCTGTTAAGTATCAGTTAGCTGTGTCACAAGCTCTTGACGTATTAATGGGCAAGGGAACTTCTGTGTATATGGACGATTTTGTCTTTTACGCAAAAACACTCGATGAACACGAGCGACTCTTCAATCTTGTAATGGAAAGATTAAAAAAGGTTAGTTAAAAACTAGAGGTTAGTAAATAAAAGCTGATGTAGCAAGAGCTCAATTATTTGGGGCATATAATAACTCAAAAAGGGTTAAGTTCTGACCTGAAAAAAACTGAAGCAGTAGAGTTATACCCTCGTTCTAAAAACATAAAAAATATTAGGCAATTTCTAGGATTTGCAGAATATTACCGACGTTTTGTTAAAGATTTGACCAAAAAGTCTAAGCCCTCTTGTAAATTACTCCTGGGTAATGAACATCTTCTTTGGACGAATAATTAAGAAAAGGCCTTTCAGGAGCTTAAGAAAGCATTATACATGGCATTACTCTTACATTTTCCAACATAAGTTAGAAGTTCAACATATGCCTCAGTTTTTGCTACAGGGGGTACTCTATTATAAGGAAAAATTGGAAATGACTTACTCATCGCGTATATTTTTTGCGTATTGAGAAGACCTGAGCTTAGATATACACGTATGAGAAAGAGGCACTAATGATTTTACACTTTGTGTAAACTTTTTTTTCATACTTATAATGTCAAAAGTTTACCACAGTCACGGATCACCAACCAATTGTATGGTTTAAAATGGCAGACCTTAATGCACGAGTACAGAAATGGCAATTCAAATCATCCAAGTACGATTACAATGTAATTTATCACCCAAAAATATTAAATCTGCCTGCAGACGCATTATCTTGTAATCCAATAGTAACAGAATATGTAAATGCGTTAACTAGATTAAAAAAAGCTTTGCTAAATCTTGAAAACAAAAAAAGAAAAAAAAAGAAAACAGAGGTATCAAAGATGCTGAACCCAAGTCGGTTGAAAAAACACGCGCCCCCAAGCAGTAAAACCGCCTTCAAATGGGCTTGACTAAGGTTATACTAGAATTACTTGGAAATTCTAAACAAAAAAATTCACAAGGAAAAATTAGGAAGAAACGAGGCCAAATAAAGAAAATCAAAAACAGTGATAAAAATAAAGAAGAAATCACTGATTACAAACGGTAAGAGCAAGGAAAGGTAAACAAAAACTAAGCAATCATATGGATTCTAAATTTTCTGAAAATAATATCGATCAAGAAAGTAAAGCTGAAAATCTTAAATTAACAATGATAAGCCACTACCTAAAAAAGACTCTACTACCGCTGATGATGAAATTAGTAACGCTCTGCACGGCGGTAGCAATATCGTCAAAACAAAAGATTCATTGGAGCATAGATAAAATTACATAATATACTTTGTTGATACAACAGGCGTCCCACTTGACAAGGGTGTGCATCGATTACCTGAGGCTAATAAAATACCATTTGACCAACAACTAGAAATATGGAGCATTAAAATTAAGAAACAAAAGATATCAATTAACTTTATGTACTACAGATAAAGTATTAGTATCGCAAACTGGAATAAAAAACCAGATGCGAGATTTTTCAGAAAAATTTCGACTTGTTTTGACAGAGAGAAACTTATCTACCATAAATATATTTAAAAGTATAACCGTATATAATTGAGATTGCGCAAAAATATATAGTATGCTTAAAAGTACATTGAACCAGCCATAAGGGATCTACTGACCCCCGTTGGAATGTAGTTCCATTTGCTTTTTTGTAGACGCTGGCCATGTACAGTCATAATGTGAAAGATAAAATATGAAATGAATGAAGTAAAAAGATAAAATATAAAATATATTTATTCTGTATAAAATCAATAATGATTACTTATGGAAACATTAAAAAAAAAGCAATACATTATTCAGAGTATATTGACCAAATAATTTAGTGATTCAAATATATATTAGATTTGAGTACATTAATAAGTTTTGTTTGATGTTGGAACACGTTTTACGATATTAGCAAAAAACAAAATATGAATTGCGACAGTATTAAAACAACAGCATTATTTTTCTTGTAAACTAACAATTAGGTTTGTAAGAAAACTTCAAAGTATCATTAAAAAAAATAATTAACAAAAAACTAATAATTATCCTATGATTGTGTGGATAGTATCTTATCATGCAATGTTACGTCTATATTTTCTTACGGTTTTTTTCAAATTAACATAAGAGTTTTTTTTCTACCCCAATCAAATAGTTTCGTACAGAAAAATTTTTTTTTCGCTCTTTGTGACCATTAGTGTGTTATAAAAATAAATAATAAAGTTTCGAAAGTATCTGTTTTGTAGGAAACTTGATGATAAAAAGATAGATAGGTCGTAAAATTTCTCTTTGAGCAATAAAAGTAGAAATAAAAGCAAAAAAACCAGGTGTGGGTCTCGGAAATAACGACAGGTGTGAAACATTAAAGAAAATGTTTTAATTAAATTTCCATTATGGTCAAATATTAATTTTTTTAAATAATCCTGTTCACAGAAGAGAAATTTCTTACAAATGATTAAAAAAAATGATACTTATTCTAATATTAATTCATCATTTTCTACATGCGCAAAATATTTAAAAAAGCAATGAAAAAGGCCTACTTCTATAAGTATAATAGAGAGAGAGAAAGGGAGAAAGAGAGAGAGAGAAACAGAGCGAGTGCGACAGCAGATGATCAATGGTTCTCTCTTTCCACTTACTTTTACAGGTACTGCCAAAATACCTTTTTCATTTTTTCTCAACATTTTGTGCTAGTCGAAATGAAACTAAAAGTGCTGATTAATAGAAAATTTTTTACCCTACACGCTGGTATTTGAATTCTTTTTGTGTATCAAACCGTTAAAAGATATAAGTTAAACGAACTTTATAAGACAATTGTACATAATTTTGACATTATTAGACCATTCAAAAATATTTATAACTATTTCTTTTGAAATTGGCGGGTTTAATTATAAATAATATAGAAAACGCCCAACTATAGATTGATTTTCTAATTCAGAAGATTTTCGGTTAGTGTCCATAAGTAATAAGAACAGAGATTAGATCGGCATGCTGTAGTATAGCACAGTCCATAAGGTTTCTGACTACTAATCCACACCATGTGGGTTTGAGTCTTGGAGTAAGTAACATTTGCAAGTTTTTCTTACACATACATAATATATAATATACATGCGTACGTATGTATATGCTATATGTACAATACACATATGATATTGAATTATTGTATACTGTTTCATATAGCTATATATACGGGTAATACACTTTAAAAACGAAAAAGGGGTGGCAGTAATCGCGTGGAAAAAGAGACATAGCCGAGCCGAGTTAAACTGGAGATCGTGCTATCGCACGGGTCGCTTCATCGCGTTGGTCGAACTCCCAAGCGTGCCAATAGATGTTTTACATCAGGGACTGAAAAAAAAATTGTTAACTTATCATAAATTTTAAAATAAACAAATAAAGCTGACTTTTAATTTGGATGAAATTATTTTTTAGTATTTTTGGAAAAATTTCATGGGGAAGCGACCAATTTTTTTTTTACTGAAAAACACAAGATTGAATCATATTCTTTGTTTTTGGGCAATGGAATAATTAGCCACTTTTACAGCCAGTATAATCTGTGCAACAGTGCGAGGTAAGACTAGTACGTGATATGTCGAGTCAACCTATACGCACATGCTTACAGTGGCCACTGTAAAAGTATACGTAGTGCTGATGGCACGTGGCGTGGGGAGGAGCTACTGGCCGAGTACAACCCAATGAGGCCAAGCAGAAAAAAACCGTTAAGTCCTTCAGTGCAGGTGCAAGAAGAAAGAGAGAGCTGCGTGCGGCAGTATATACAGCTTAATACATGGCTGTATTACTATTGCGGGGTTGAAAAAAAGTCTTGTTACACTTTTTTCTGTCTAGCCCCCATTTGCCAAAAACTCATAACGCGAGAAAAGGAATTTTTTTTCAATAATAATAATATCAAGATGATAGTACGTAAAAATTCTTCTAAATATGTAGAAGATCAAGATGAAGATAAAATTTCTTATGAGATTTATAAGTCACCCGAAGACACAGAGGTATCTCAAGAACTTTCGGCCGCATACGCCAAGATTACTGTTGGCAAGGTTCAAAGGATGATATCTAACGACGCATTTAACAATTCCTAAAATGCCATTTGAAAAAGTTAGTAAGACTAAGAACAAATCAGCCAATACTAATATCAAACATGCCTGGTACCATATTTGACAAGGTTGCCCTCAACATTGTTGGATGTCTACCTAAATCTAAAGACAAAAGTACATTCTAATGATGCAAGATCAGCTGTCAAAATTTAAAACCACAGTACCATGAAAGGACGCAACGTCTTCCACGATTGCCAACGCTTCTGTTTGATGTTTAATTTGCATAATTGGATCACACAAGATCATTTCCAGATAGATAAAGGAAGAAATTTTTAAAGCAACTTAATAAATAATGTTGCAAAACTCTGAAAAATTAAAAAACTTACAACAACGACTTTACTCCCCAAATCAAATGGATCACTAAAGAGATTGCATCATGCACTGGGCGAATATCTCAAGCAATAGGCTGATAGTGAAAATGGTTCGGATGAATGGGTAGAATTGACTATCCTTTACTAAAACACATACGCACAGGAAAACACCAAACATACGCCATATAAAGTTATAATTGGAAGACTTGCAAGTTTATCATCATCTGTACAACCATCGAACGAAGACCTTCTAGTAACAAATCAATATTTTATTATTAATTGAGTATCTAAGCTCAATAATATTAAGAAATTAGCGTGCAAAAACTTTGTTAAAACAAAAATTAAGTGCAAGGAGTATTATAATAAAAATACAAATGAAAAACTCTTTAGGGTTCGTGAATACTTCTACCTGTTAGAAGGGGTTAAAAAAGTTAAATTTGGAGATTATTTTACTGGGTCTGAAAATTTTTTAGAAATATTAAACAAACATAACATTTTAATACAAGTAGAAAATGAAAAAAAAGTAGTTCACGCAAATAGCTTAAGAGTATAGAAAATGCTTCTTCCCAACAGAAAGAAAGTTAATGCGAACTCTAGCGAGTCAAGCGATAAATAAAGCCCTAAGTAACGACTAATTTTGTACATAAAAGTATTACCCGTTCTTCTACTATTTACTTTCCTTTTTTTATTGTTTTCTTATTTATGCAATACCGCATGATTTCAGACATCCCTGCATTTACTGGAAGTATAACTTTGCGATATTCTCTTAGATACCGTTAATAGAACCAAACGTTATGTCAATTGTTACAACTAAATTATTTTGCTGTAACACGCGTTGTGCAATGCAAAGTAACAATCTAAATAAATATTAATTATTGTGGCATGCACTTACACAACTCTATAGTGCAGAATGGTGTATCTGATTTCATCGATAACATGAACCGCGATGAATGTAAGAAAATATACAATACTGGAATATATCAGCGTTACCTACTGATCGTGAATAGTGTTGCAGTTAACAGGTTAACAATTACCGCTGTAACCTTTGCTGGTTCTGTAAATTCTGAAAAAAAATGTAGTGGAGCATACTATGCAAATTGCTACGGGTCATGGAGTAACATCACCGTAGTTGGTACCCTCTAAATACAATTACAAGAATTTTATGCTTGCGTAAAATTGCTTGAAGATAAAATACCACTACCCTCTGAAGTTTGGTGCTCTTTAAGTGTCGGCAACTGTATGGATCAAAATAGTAGCAACACCTATGGGGATGCACTACCAAGATCATCTTGCAACTATAAATTATACGACGTTTTATTCGAAGGTATTGCTGACTAACTAGTAGATATAGAAAAACCCGCGGAAGAAAAAAAAATATAGCCTGAGGGGTCTCAAGACCCATGACAGAAGCGAAGCTGCCTTATATATGTCACAGTGAAACATTATCTGATTTTAATTGTACTAATATTGTCTATAGATACACACAAAAATATACATGCCAAAGCATCCATGCACGCTCGCACACCCACCCACCCACACACACTAACACACACATATTTCTTGGACCAATATCTAACAATTTATTGTCAAATATGTAAGTATACATTGTTTGCTGAAAAAAAGTTAATAATAATAATAAATAATAAATAAATGGAAAGACGTCTGTATAGCAGACGTTCTGTAAGATAAATGTCCCTATTATGACCACAAATTTCATCATACTGATTTCATCAATTTTTTCTTCTTAATTGTGAGCTTTAATGGTGGAAATTTCGGTTTTTACTGGTGCTCTTTAAAATGACCATTATTATTCTACCTTTCAAGTATGGTTTCTGATTGTTAAATTACTTTGTTTATAAAAAGATTATAAGACCAAAATGTACGTAATTATGAATTATTGTGCCTATTGTTTCAGAATTATGTTTTTACTTATGAAACTTTTTAAAAACATGAATTTAAGATAATATTTTACGACAGTTACAGTTTTCTTACTTGTATAACACTATTGCACCAAACAGAAATAGTTTTAACGTTTATTTGTTTATTAGAATTGTATTAATTACTTGTTGTAGTTTGGTACCACATTTTTAAAGTTCTGGTTATGGTTGACTTTGTCCCTATTTATGGAATTATCTTAAAAATTGGTCATTTGTCGCATGTATAGTGTAACGTTTCTTGTGAATTCATAAAAATAAATAAAGTATCCAATTACCACATTTTTTTTATCGAATATGTTGCATAACAAATACATGAATTTTTTCGTCCCATTAATAGGTACACGTTCCACAAATAGGAATATTTACATTATGTGCTGTGAAGAGTGACCACTGTATGTATATATAGTAGTATATCTGAGTCGAGCCCTGTCTGCTTCCAAGCAGGCGCTGTACGGCAACACATACTATTATACATGTACGACTAATACACTTACATATTTATGATACGCGTTTGACAACGCATTAAGATATTTTATTTCCGTATTACTGCTACAGTTCTCTATCCGCGTAGGTATGGACTTGTTACCAGTATGAATAATCAATAGCTGCAGTAGCTAGTGCTATATGCGTATGTATACATTTATGCACGAGTTGGCTGAGTTATGAATGTAAGTGTATCATACATATACATAGTATAGAGGCAAGCTCGGCAAGCTGCTCGCTAGCCTGCAGCAGCAGCACTGTACCGTATATGTATAGGTACAATTCACAGCCACTGAAGGTGGAACAGAGACCACGTGACCATGTCATCAAATAACGTCAATTTTAAAAAGTCACTCCCCAAGTCTAAATCCCGAACGTCCCATAAGAAGCTTCGCCTTAATAATATATTTATTCAAGACGTAACCTTCACCTTGACAATTAAGGAAAGGGATCATATTTGTGGGTACAACATAATTAGAATAGAACACCTGAAACTTCTCATCTTTGAAACAGAAGAAAGAGGCCAATTTAAAGCTACTAATAATAAGAAAGTTCCAACAGTGTAGATTTATTCGCATGTGTTAATTCTAAATTCATCTAGGTAGAAAAATATTTTCGGTCACAAGTCAAATCTTAACATAGCGTTGTAGAGTAGGGCGCATTGTGCTACCATACGCTCTAGCAATAGCTGACAAATCCCCAGATTAATTTGCTTACAATGATATGAAGGGTCTCGGATATATGGTCACAACTACTGGCAACGCCATACATATAATTAGGTGTATTCCAATTAAAGTAGTATTTAAACATTTAGACTGCTATGCTAATCTTCCAGTAAGAAACAACGTTACTAAGATATTCAGTACACCTAAAACATGCATATTAAAAAGTTATGATACAAAATCACATGTGACCATATTTTTCCTTAGCTGCATAAAATAAGCGAATGGTACCAAGTATCAGGTACTCCAATAGAATCAGAACCACCAAAGGCTTTGAAAACTATGACTTAGGATAGATGGCACTATTTCAAGCTGTCTAATTTAGCGACTAGTGGTATTTACACAGCCAGCAACTTGAAAAAATTAAAAAATCGCGTAATGTTTCCAATTGAGTAAGATTCACTCTTCAAAAAATTAGCCTGTGATATGCATAGCTAATCATCTGATCACGAAAAGGGCTCTATATTTAGATTATTAAGCGAAGAATCCCTCAGAAAGCTATCCAATTCAACATGGAGACGAATCTGAAATGGATTCAGTGATTTTGGAACTACAAGTGCCGGTTTGGTAGCATTATACATCCTATTTCAAGTTGTTAAAACGCTATCAGAAGTGATGATAAATAGTAATACTTCACATCAAACTTATAGATGGTCCATACAAATGCTCTGAGTTATATGGGACAGCTAAGCAAATTTTATATTTTTTCTTGGCGAAAGAACTAATAATAACTGTCGAAGACCTCGCAATGAAACTCAGTTCCACCGAGAAAATCTAGAATAGTTAACACACTTCACAAATATATACATGTAAACAGTTGGACTTTACTTTTTAAAATTTTATAATTCTTTTTGTTTGAGGAGGTTTCTAAAATTTAATAACTAAATAAGTATGTAATTAATATATAATTAGTTGTTATCTGCAAAATTATAAGCCTGAATGCACATTATAAAAGGTTCTACATATTTTAACAAACATATGTTAATTGTTATCCTTCGTTAATCTTACTATTATTTATTTCACAAGGAAAAATTGTAACCCTTAACTTATATTACAATTTAAGTATCACCATCCTTCTCTTAAACTGATAGGTACTCACACACTAAATAAAGTACTCAGTGGACTGTTCCCAAATCATCATTGGAAGCCCTCGTACCACTTTCAGGAGAAGGGTGATAGA
Organism: Copidosoma floridanum; assembly: GCF_036245765.1. NCBI lineage: Eukaryota > Metazoa > Arthropoda > Insecta > Hymenoptera > Encyrtidae > Copidosoma > Copidosoma floridanum. Next base: position 29,970,611 of record NW_028321881.1, read on the forward strand.
AGAAGACCCAACTCTAACTTATAAATAATTACCGAATTTTTTTCTCCTTTTTCCAATTATTTATAGTTAAATGTAGGAGAAGGTGGTTTAAAGTGGATTTGTTTAGGTTTAAAGCCCTGAAAATTTAGTATTCGTAGGATGGTTATGATTAATTATTTTTTTTTTGGTCAAGGGCACATAGAACTGTAAAATAAAAAAGCAATATTTGGTCATTGTCTGTTAATTTCTGATCTACTAATAGAAATAAAGAGACCCTTAGTAAGCCGTTTTGCCCTAGGAGAGGGCTGGCTTGAAGTACGTTATCCGTTAGGGCAACGCAGAAAAACAGTACAATGAAGTAAGGTACGCATTGTTTAGTTATTTAAATAATAATTTTAGTCTAATTTAATAATCCTTTAACAGCTTAAGAGACTTGTTTATAAAAATACGGCTATGCGTGGATCTAAATGATTATTGAATCGGTAACTTGAGAACTTGAAAATAGTTAACAATATTTGAAAAACTTCTAAGGTAAATTCCTTGTTTGTGACATAAATCACTGTGTTTTTCTCTCATACTTACTTACTTTTTTTTAAAAATTCAAAAAAATAACTAACATGTGATATCAGGGCAAATGGGACACCTTGTTTAACAACCCGCTTTGCCCTACTCACTTTGTCCAAGCACGAGTTCATTATTTAAGTAATACTTACCTTAAAAAATTTTAAATAAAACACTAAAATTTTGAGCTTGATTTAAACTTGAATGGGTTAAGCTTTATAGAAAATTGTTAACGATACAATAAGTGTAGATTATAGATATAATAAGTGCAAATTGTAGATATTTTAAAAATCTTGTGTAATTACGTTATTGGGAATATGCCTGTACCACACAATATGGCGATATATATATGACCACTAGAGAAAAAATAGTACAGGCCTTATGGAAGAAATTAAGTTTTTGTTGTTTTTCGTGGTGAAAAAGGTGTTGAACAATAAAGTTACTGGATTACATGTTTTTAACATTATAAGAGTTAGGTTGTTACTTTTTTCATACGATTAAATTGCTTATTAAGGCTGTAAACAGCGTTTTGAAGGTACAAAGTACAATTAACCTTACGTTGAGCTACTCGTTTCTGCTGCTGCTGCTGTCGTTGTTGCGCCTACTCAGAGGTAAACAAGCAGCTTGATGTTAGGTTAAACTGTACTTCGTACCTTTTAAAAGATGTTTTCAGCCTTCATAAGCGATTTCATCTTATAAAAAAAATAAGAACCTAACTCTTACAATGTTAAAAATATGTACTCCGAAAACTTTTTGTGTTCAACACCTTTTTCACCACAAAAAAAAACTTAATTTCTGCCATAAAGTCTTTGCTCCTTTTCTCTCATTATCATTTATACATAACCATGTCACGTGGTTCCGGCATAATCCCAATACCACGGTGTTACGGTTCGTTTGGGACTGAGCAATACTTGCAGATACTTGGGTGACCTCGACATACCCACACTTAGCCCTTCGCATTTCATGTGCCGACACACAAGCGCATATAAGCGAATAAAAAAATACAACTCTACAATGGAAACTGGCTATATGTCCATTGTTTTCCTTCATCTCAATAGTGAATAATTTTACTTTTATGGTAGCCAAAATTAAAAAAAATTTTCATTTGTTAGATATACAATGATTCTAACAAGAATTGATAGTACATATACTTATGATGTCATATCAAATGCACCAATATTATATAGAAGTAATTTTTGTCTTGCGTAACTGGACAAACGTACCTTTTTTGGGGCACTATGGTGAAAATTTTTGTTTTGTTCTGCATTACATGACCATAAATCCGTAAATATAATAATACATATATCATAGCAAACGTGAAAGTACTTAGAATGTTTGAGTCACATGTTACAAAAGTACATGTATTTTATGCACGCGCGTGCTCGAATACGTAATAATAATGTAATTTTCACTATTTTAATACTGGATTCTTAAAGACCTTTTAAAATTAGGTGTAATCTAGCTTTTTAAGTTTGTGTTGTACCGAGTTTAATAACATTTGAGTTGGAAGTTTCACTTCAGCCAGGGGTTCCAAGATCCACCCCTAGTTTTTTTTTTCTTTTTTTTCTTCTCTTTCATTTTTCCTGCCAGTCCACGTTTTTATATCAACCTGAACACTACATACATACACATAAGTCAAGCACCGGAGCTAATGTTTCGTGACGCATACATAAGGAGAGACAGAGTGAGATAACGACGCAAAAACTAGTCTACATCTCCTTCCCTTCTTATGCGCTGACAGATTTATTTGTATCGTTCCGTAAAACTCAGTTATTACTTTTTACCTTTTCTTTTTCTGCCTTAGTTATTCGTAAACGAGATGACCTAGTTAAATAAGCTGACGCTTAAGCCAGTCTTGGTTCACACGTTAGGCAACGTTCGTGTAATAAGATTTAACAGTGGCATACACCTCTATTATTCTCCTTTTTTAACACTCACAGTATCACAGGACATTAAACCAAAAAATCATGTGAACTGTAATGCAACTTATTTTTTACGAGTGAACGCTGGGGCCAGTATCGTTGCATTACGATATTTTTTAGCAAGTCAGCATTTAACTGAAACTGTTAAAAAAATTTTAAAGAAAGACAGAAATTGTATACAAAATATTTCCCTAAGATAATGCAGACCAATTGTTAGAACTTACGTACATTTTACTGTCTCTGGCCATTGCGGCAATGATAAGGAGGTAAGATTTTTGGCTATATATGCCCATGGCTTTCTTCGCGAGAAGTCAGTCAGTCAAACTGATTTGATGGCCAGGCCAGCTCGGGTGTGTACCTAGGGCAATAGACAGACTAAAATACACGACCTGAAGAACCCGCTTGGTGCGTCTACGCTACCTGGAGGACCCGGTCCATTAGTTTCGACTTTAATTACATTTGGCCATCCGGATCTTGCTTTGAGATCTACTTTTGTACTCCCTTGTGTATTATTAGTTTTGAAGACAAAAATAATAGTTAGAAATATTTATGCTCACAGTAAATTTTTAAGCATCTCTCACTATTGCGTGGCATTGAACAAGTGTGGCCAGGCAACTAGCACTCATTTTAAAAACCTAACCTTTAACGATATGTTGTGTGTCACTAGTGAAAAATGCTGGTATCCAGACCACTAGCTTAATGAAAAAGGAATGAGTGAAAGGTGAGGCCTAAATATAAAACTTACTGCTCCGTTTTTGACGTAACAATGACGTAAGCCGTTTTTTTCAGAGCATTGTTGTACAAACGAAAAAGATTATTATCAGTGTAATCGCTTTAAATAGTAGACGAAGTGTTAAAAGAGTTTACTGACTGCAATTTAACATCGTAAGTAAATTTTAGGTTATACGTAATTAACAATCATACTTTGAAACTTATGTTTATGATAGTTATTATTATTTTAAGAAACTTAATAATGCATGATAAATATAGTGTATTGAGCCCTCAAAAATTCAGCAAGTCTGCAATTTTCTTTAACTACGGGCTCTGATGTCGTTCTTTTTTATCTAACGGCTTTCACAGAGCAAATAGTCTGTTAATATTAGGATTGGAACTCTGGCAATATTCACCCTCATGAACAGCGTAGAAAGTTTCAGGAGAAGGATCTAATCAGAAGCGGTATTGAGATTGATAATTATCGTATAAAATGATTTGGCTGAATCAAAGTAAGCATTAAATAGTATTTAAGAATTGAATGCATAAAAATAAATATGTGATAGTAAATGTCAGTTAAGAAAAATTGAACAAGTAGATTTAACAATCAATAACACTGTAGTAGTTGTACAATAAATTTTACAAAAGTACATGAAAAAACTGATGAAGATATCAATAAAATGATCAACTTCGAAGTACAATACCAACATGTAAAGAAGACATGAATAATGTATCAGGTATAATGTAGCATGTAAAAAGTATCAGGTCACAAGGTGTTTTACAATAGTAGTGTATCAAAAAATCATTAAACATGTATGTTACGTCAAGAAAATCTATAGTTTTTGAAAATAAAGTAGATGTTAAAAAAAAAAAAATGATCAAAAGGGCTTAAGATCTTTATGTCTTATTTTTACAGAAAATTTAAACTTTTTCAACGAGATTAAGAAACAAAAGTAAGTTTAAATATAAAATATCATGAACTGAATCCATGTTTTTTAAATAAGACAGTAATTTCTTAAGTATTATAATTACTTCGGTTCAATTATTATAAATTATAACAGGTTGATTTAAGGAGTCCACAAAAAAAGTAAAATCTTTATTAAAAAACCATCTTTACTTTAAAGTAAAATATAAAGCTAGTTTGATGTGTTTGGTATCCATCGACAAAAAAAAACAAATAAAAACTACAAAAATAATAATTAAATACAGTGGTACGTAATATAGCAGTCATTTTAATTGCAGAAACCATGGTCATGTTGAGTGACTTTTCAAAAATGTATAATGTTTTTGATGTTACTCAATCAAAAGTATTCAACGAAATAAAAAATTTTAAACTATATAAGACTGACAAAAAATCAAGTTTTCAGACACATAATCATTAATCTATGTTTAAAAAACTTTAATTCAAATAGTTCCCAAAGCTTTTTTTTATTTGAGTACTAAGCATTTATGCTTCTGGCAGTGTACAGGGCATAATTGTTATATTCTAATGAAACAAAATTATAAATACATACAATTATCGCCACTCATAAACAAGTAAACTTGAACTTTAACGCTCATAATAAACCCACAACATTAACGTAATGACTTTTATTGTAGATGATACAACTATTGTTTTTTTTTTTTCTTTTTTTTTCACGAAGTGAATAATTAGAATACATCAGCTTGTACCATTGAACATTACATATCCGTCTTGGAAGTTTTAAAATTCTGAATTTAATTAACAGCACACAGGGTTTATTTTTCTTAGCTTTCAAACGTATAAACATGCAAAATCCTTGGATGGTATATTGCGACACAAGGCCAAATAAATTCAACTCAAGCATTTGTAAAAATTCTACTCAACAAGTTAAGTAAATTTTACTTAAGTATATGTACAAATCTTACTCAATGAAGTTCACTCAACTATATTGAGTAACTACTACTGAACATTTAGTAGATTTTACTAAACAGTTTTTCCAGTACGTTTTCATAATTTTTGTTATCCGTTAAAAAAAGTATGAAGCTAGCCTGGCAAGTTATACATATTAAATAATTTTTAAAATATGGTCAAGTTTTTCTCTGGAATAAAATATTAACCTTATTTAAGTATTGCAAAAATTGTAATATAGATTCAAGATGGTGTTCAATAACTTTATTTTCCTTTGTTGATCTTATTACTTAGTAAATATTTAATCTTGCTTTATACAACATTTACTTAGATATCACGATATAGATATTTCTTCTAATATTAAATCATTTATAGTAAGTAAGAACTTTTTATCGTAGTAACAAACTTAATATTTTGTTAATCTCATTACTTAAAAAATCTTTAGTTTCGTTGAATACTTTTAAATAAGTGACGTCAGTAATATTATATATCTTTGAAAAGTCACTTACAATTATGATTGTTTCGACTATTGAAGTTACTACTGTATCAAGAATCGTTGGGTTAGGTTATTATTTTTTTAGTCTTGGTTGTTTTTTCAATAGATTCGAAACACATTTAGCTTTTCTAGCCTTTTACTTTCAAACAAAGTAAGTCTTCTTATTGAGATTTGCATGTCAATTAAATTTGCTACATTTTTGGAAAGACACTTAATATTATTATCGTTTCTGATATTAAAGTAATTACTACGTCCCACACCACTAATATCATACACGTCAAACTCGCCTCACCTTAACATTGAAAAAAAGTGAGTTTTTTTTTTATGGAGATTCTACTTCTTTTTTGTACACTTCTTGAATCAACCTGTTATCATTAATAAAAATTAAACACAAATAGTTATAAAACTCATGAATCATTATCTTATTTAAGGGATAAAGGTTCGTTTAGTTCATATTATTTTACATTAAGACTTTCTTTTTTTTTAGTTGACTTCTTAAACTACTTTAAATTTTCTCTAAAAATAAGAAACAAAGATCTTGAACACCTTTTGACTTTTAATTTTTGACAAAACCTTTATTTTTTTCATAAAATGACTGGTTTTTTTACCATAATATATTTGTATAAATGACATCTTGATATACTACTGTGATCAAATATTCCATTGACAACGTAATACTTTACAATATTCATGTCGTCTTTTCACATTGGTATTGGATTTTGGAGTCGATCAGTTAAATAACACCGCCATCAGTTTTTTTATGTAGTATTTATTAGATACTGATTGTTGAATCTTCTTGATCAATTTTTTTTAATTAACGCTCACCGTCACATTAACATTTTATTTATTGCCAATTTGTAACATTGTTCTCTATAATTTCTTTAAGTGTACGGCTTTGAGAATTTTTTGACAGAGAAAAAGTTACATATCCATAGATGTTTTATAATGGTATTGTTTGTTGCAACCAAGACATCTAAATGTAACGTTTTGTTGAAGATATCAGCAAAAATTAAATGAGTACTTAACCATAGCATGCCAACATGTAATAACAAAACATTCTGAAGTGCAATAATTTTTGATAAACTACTGAACAATCAAAACGATCTTGAAAAGTGAGGTGGAGTGTGGCCTATATCTCGTATTTATTTGCGCGATCCTTTGCATACGTAAGTTAAGAAAACTATAACAGTGACAAGAAAAAAACATTTTCTTATAATTTTCGCTAAAATACGAGCGCTTAAACTAAATGAGAGGTGTACGAATAGCTCAAGTTTAGGCAATGGCCACCAGCTAGCGCTGGCAGCATGGATTGTATGTTGAATACTAATTCATAGTACTAGTATTTTATTCATAGCTATTAAAATTTTTACTTTCGTCTCAGCGCGATGTAAAAGCTGATTTTGTAAGGTAGGAGAATAGGTGGTTAAGAACACTAAATGGTGTAAATAACACTATGGTATTTTTATTGGCTTATTATGGAATTAAAGTATAGAAGTATTGACTCAATTCAACAAGGTTGAATAAAAGTGTATGGTCTCTCAGAAAAACTCGGGTTTCTTGCTATGTCAAGAGCTGCATTAGTGGGCTTACGTTTGCGTAATCAAAATTTATTGTGACATGATTTTTCGGGTATTAAGGAATACATGTACCTGTTAAGAATGTGCCATCTATTTTCTAAGTAAGTAGGACATAAAAAGGCAGTTTATTAAAAAAACTAAAAATTCTTAATGCCACTAAAAGAAAATTACATTTTTTAGGAACATTTCATAAGCGTATAAATTATTTCAAAATTATTTTTCGAAGGTATTAAAAAAAAACTTATTTGATTTCAAAGTTTAACGTAGGCTTTTACAGGGGTCAGTTATTAGGTTGTTTTTAATCTACCATTTTAGTAAATCAAAACTTTTTAAGAGCAGTTTCAAAATCTCTCCTATCTAAATATAAGCTTACTTAAAAAGTTTTAACAACTGAAAGTAAAATTACTCCAACAACCTTAAAGGAAGTGATAATTAATAAAATCTAATTAATGATCTACATAAAACCCTACGTTAAGTTGTAGAATGAAATGACTTTTTTTCGGAAATATTTCTAGTAAAAATATAATCTTAGATCGGAGTTTATTAATTAAATAAGTGTTAGATCAGCATTTTAAATTTAAATTTGTGACAAAGAACACCTTATTTTCTCACCAGTGAGAGTCAGAAAATTGCCGCAACTTTAGTTACATACAAAAATTATTATGGAAAAGTGCTTGAAAAAGATGCAGCATTAGTTTTGTTTAGAAGAGGGAAATATTTTTTAAAGGCCTTTTCTGGCTAGCAGTAGAATTCTAATTTTGCCACGTGTGGCTTTTCTATAAAACAACTTTTCATTTTCTATCCATTAGACTAGATTGCGTTAGTAATATGGTTTGTATGAAATTGATTCTTTTTCATTACTATATAACTTGTGATCAAGAAAAGAGATGACAAAAATTTGGATCTTGTTAGCATCAAGGATGGGAGCTACAGAGTTACAATCAAACACACCGCCGTATGAATATATAACCTTATATTTTATTAATCTTTGTCTAAGTACAATCTCGCGATGGCAACGCTCTCGCGTCCAGAACCTTTCTGCCTCACACACTCCGCCTCGCCTTGCCTTCCCCCGCCGATGTTCCCCCTTCCCCGCGCGCCCGTCGAGCTATACGCATTACGCTTACGCAATTCACACGAGTAAGTATACCCATACATACATATACACATTCTCACGTTGCCGTACATCAGTAAGTAAACGTTATATGGGGATATAGAATGTACTATAGGCTAGGGTTATAAGTTATAACATTCGGCCATCCTAAGCGGAGCTTGGTCTCCAAGCTCTCTTTACAAGTGATAGTCACTAAGATAAGCGGGTGTTCGACGCTCCCGCTTCCCCAATTCGGGCGATCGGTCTACTTGTTTGTCAATAGAGTCTTTGAGTTTAACCGTCGTTTGCATTACAGGATTTTTTTCGCTTACATTTTCGTTTTCACTCGCGGAGTCAAGGTCAGACTCATTACTATCGCGCGAGTTAGTTTCGCTGTCGTCGTCGCTCGCATCATCGTGTTTACCGCGCCAAATTTTTAGCTGGCTCACATGTGCTGTCGTATCACTTTTAGTCGCTCTCTTAGCAGTCAGATTTTGTATACGGTAAGTGTCAGAAGGCAATACGTCTGTAATAACATAAGGGCCTTTAAATTTTGATTGGAGTTTGGTCGATTCGCCAGTCGCTATAGGGTTGGATTTTATAAAAACGATATTGCCTTCGGAATAATTAACATGTTTTACTCTATGTCTATCGTAACGCTCTTTGGCCGATGTCTGCTCGATTTCGATCTTTTCAATTGCTTCGCGCCGTATATCTTCGGGTATGCGATAAGTCTCCGCGTCGACTGTAAGTAGCCGGCTAAACCCTTCATTTTCCCGCGGTAAATATCCATACAACATTTCAAAAGGGGTTCGTCCCGTGGTTTTGTTAATTGAGCTGTTCAAGTCTCGCTCGAGCTTATCTACTAGTAGGTCCCACGCGGAAGGCTCTTCGCCAGCGATGTTCGCTTGCAAGGCTGGTACGATTGTCCTATTTAGTCGTTCTACCTGTCCATTCGCCTGTGCGTGGCGACTCGAATTTAGGGTGTGACGTATGCCGTGTCTCTCGCAAAATTCCGTAAACGCGTTCGAGGTGAATGCGGTGCCTCGATCTGTAACGAAGCGGATAGGCGCGCCGTAGCGATTTACGAATTTTTCCAGCCATCGTATGGTAGTGGCTGCTCTCACGTCTTTGACCGTATACAGTTGAGAAAATTTTGTAAGATTACAGATCGCGGCCAGGATGTATTTATTTCCGCGCGGAGATGTTACGAATGGACCTAAATGGTCAAGGTGCACTATCGCGAACGGTCTCTCCCCCGGTGGTATCGGATGTAGTTCACCAGCGAGTTTTCCGGACATACCCTTTGCTAGTAAGCATTCTATGCACATCGCTATATGCCGTCGTATATACGCTTTCATTCTTGGGAAGTAATAATGTTTTTTTATTCTTGCCATGGTACGGTCGATCTCACCGTGACTGACCATATCATGGTTTTTAATAACAACCGCCTTTCGCATCGCACGGGGCACCACGTATAAGTTATTACCGCTCGCATTGGTTTTAAACAGCAATCCGTTTTGCAGTACATAATTGAGCACTTCGCCTTTCTCGCGTCGCGATCTTTCGCGCTCCGGTTTCTCCAATATTTCGACCTTCCGCGCTAGTAACTCGTCTACTCGTTGATGCATTAGTATGTCGTCCTCGTGAACGGTAATATTGCAAATAAAGGCACGTTTTATACCTTCGGCAGGCTCGGTCGGCACGCGCGATATTGCGTCTACATGTTTCATTTGCTCGCCTTTTCGATGACATATTTCGTAGTCGAACTCAGCGATCGCGGCCAGCCAGCGGACAATCTGAGGGTTTTTTATCTTTAACGAGTTTACATAGACCAGTGCCTGACAGTCCGTAATGACAACAAAATGCAATCCGATTAACCATGGTCTCAACCGTTCCATGGCCCAAATTATGGCCAGCAGCTCCAAACGGCTTGAGTGGTGTGCATGTTCGACCTCAGACGTACGGCGGCTGATCGCGTACACCGGGTGCATACAGTTATTATCATCCGCTTGCAACATAATCGCCCCTAGCCCATCGCTCGACGCATCAGTGTGTAGTTCGGTACGTTTTGATTTCGGGTTATAGTGCGCCAAAACCGGTCTGCTGCATAGCTTTTTCTTAATTGTGTCAAACGCGCCTCTTTGTTGCTCACCCCATTGGAAAGCTTGATCCTTGCCGAACAGTTTTACGATTGGTCCCGATATATACGCGAAATCTGGTACGAACCGTCTAAAAAAACTGGCCATGCCATGGAACCTACGGGCTTCGTGAACGTTCCGCGGCGTAGGAAATTCACTAATTGCCTTAACCTTTTGCTCGTTAGGGCTGATACCGTATCCGTTAACAGTAAAACCCAGGTACACGACCTCGCTTAGCCCGAATTTGCATTTTTTTAGCTTCAAGGTGAGCCCGGCCTTTTTCAGTAATTGAAGCATGAGTTCCAGTTTGTGGAAAAATTCCTCCCATGTTTTCGCGTAAATGAGGAAATCGTCAATAAAGTTTAAAGCCAGCTTATTGCCGTATGGCCCAAATATTTTTCTGATCAATTTTACAAAATAAAACGGCGCGTTCATCAGTCCGAACATTGCCCTCTCAAATTCGCCGGTCTCATCAGGTGTGATGAAAGCCGTTTTTTCTTTGGCCCGTTCGGTTAAAGGCATTTGTAAGTAGCCATGGGCTAAGTCCAAAATAGCAAAAATAGTCGCTCCGTGTAACTCTTCGAGCCCATCATCAATGTTCGGCATTGGAAAATTCAAACGAACCGTTTGTTTATTTAATCTGCGGTAGTCAACAACGAGCCTGTGTGTCCCGTCCGGTTTTTTTTACTAAAAGGCAAGGGCTTGCGTACGCCGAATTGGTCTCCCGCGCGATGCCAGTTCGTTTCCAATCCCCGACGATTTTTTTTATTATTTCACGTTGCTCAGAATTAGTTTTGTACGGCTTGGACTGCACCGGTCTGCTGCCCGGCTTCTCCTCTATATCCATAGCCAATTCCGTACAACACCCAATCTCGATTTCGTTCATCGCGGAACACTCGCGGTACTTATTCAGGAGATTTATTAACTTGTCTTTATGCTCCTTGTTCATTCCATCTGGCACGTTGACGTCGCACTCAGATATTGGTTCGCGTCGGGGAGGTATCTCTGGTGCGGGGCCCACTACTGTCAATACATGGTTACTCAACGCTGTACCTTTTGCGATATTAATGCCAGAATAAGACGTGCACTGAAAAGGCAGGTTTACCTCCTTATGGTCGATTTTAACCTTAATAAAATTAATGCTCGCGGGAGGAATCGTTATTTCCTCATTTGCTACCGCGTCATCTCTCGCCTCGAGATCTTTAAAAATTTCGTCTACAACGGATAATTCGCCGCGATTTTTAAATATCAATTGATCCGCGACCTTGCAATATATCACGTGAGGTAACTCGGTGAAACTCTGCCCAATGATTACGTCATGTGGTTGCACGTCATCCGGCACGACGCGAATCCATATATCGGCCGCGATACATTCGTCAATTCGCACACGCGCCCTCACTATACCGGGCGACATAACCTCGTTTCCCGCTTTACCGAAACCGACCAGCATGCTCGTAGCATGCACGAACTTCAGACCGTGCGCCAAAACCAGTGACGCTTTAATCGTGCAGTCGGAACTTCCGGGGTCGATTAAAGCTATAAACACCTGGTCGTTGATCTCAACAGATTTCTCGTATTTTTTTGCGCCATTAACACACGGTGAACTTATGAGTAACGCGGTCGCATTAGACAGCTTTTTCGGTTTTTGACAGTCTCTCGCGATATGGCCGTCTTCCTCGCAATTATAACATTTTATTTCGCGTTTTACTGGGCAATTTTTTGCAATATGATCGGGTAGCTTACAACGGAAACAACGCACGCTTGGTATTACATCACCTGATACATCGTCGCGCCACCCTATGATATTGGCGTCAGAACCTGTCATTCCGCCTGATGAACCCGCGTTGCTCGAGCGGTTGTTGGTAGTGCCGCCGGTTTCTGGCGCTCGCTGCCTGTCAGTGGTCGTGGTTTTTGAATTTATACGTTGCATCCTAACCGCATCTAGCCTCTCGAGCTCTTGAATATTCCGCAGCAGTTCGTCTGCATCAAAGTAAGTTCGACACATAATGGCGGTGGCCGTTGTTCTCGACCACAGCCCGACGGCGATTTGAGTCTTCGTTTCTTCAAAGGACAACTTTAGAGCTTTACACAAGCGCACTTTGTCAAAAAAATATTCGGCCGTCTCTTCCTTTGCCCCTTGAGTGCGCTTTAGCATGTCTTGGTATCGTTCCGTCAGGGATTTTTCGACCATAAAGGCGTTGGCAAATGCTTGTCTAAATTTTTGCCAGTCAGTTATGTCGTCGATATTAGCAAGATACCAGTTGCGCGCCGCCCTCGTCAATCGGCTACGAGCCGTCTCGAACGCTACGGCCCCGGTCCATCTGTGCAAGTTGGCGGTCGACTCCAACTGTCTCAGCCACGCGTGTGCCCGTGTAGGCCCGGACAACCCGTCAAACTCTTCGATGTTGTGCGACAGGTCAGGTAGAACGTTGTAGTGCTGCGTTTGATTTGCCTGACTCTGCTGCAAGATCTGTGTGTTCACACGCATCATTTCGGCCATAGCTTGGATTAGCATTGACATATCGTTGGGAGGTTGTCCGGCGCCCGCGCCGCCGCCATTATTTGCCCCATTTTCACCTAGTTCGTTTTGCTGGTGCTGGTGCTGGTGCTGGTTCTGCTGCTGCTGCTGTTGCTGGTGCTGGTTCTGCTGCTGCTGCTGCTGCTGCAGCAAAAGCAACGCGTCCACGGCTTCTTGGTTGTTCACCATCGTGCGTTTTGATTTTCCTGCTTCGGAGGTTTTTTGAATGGCGTCGCGCATGAACTCGCCAGTCACTTCGGAGAACTCTCCCCAGACGTTGGTCCTTGCTCTTTTCCCCTTCCGCGGCCGTTGCCACTCAATCGATGCCCTGCGTTTCGACACTGTGCCCGCAGTATACCTTCCTAGTCCATACACGACTATCTGTTCCGCCCCGCACTCCCGTGCACGATCACTGATACCGACACTTCTGTCTCAGTCGTTTTCTTGCAACCTTTTCAACACCTGTGACCCACGTGCCAACTGTGGATGATTATCCCACTTCTGACTTGTTAGCATCAAGGATGGGAGCTACAGGGTTACAATCAAACACACCGCCGTATGAATATATAACCTTATATTTTATTAATCTTTGTCTAAGTACAATCTCGCGATGGCAACGCTCTCGCGTCCAGAACCTTTCTGCCTCACACACTCCGCCTCGCCTTGCCTTCCCCCTCCGATGTTCCCCCTTCCCCGCGCGCCCGTCGAGCTATACGCATTACGCTTACGCAATTCACACGAGTAAGTATACCCATACATACATATACACATTCTCACGTTGCCGTACATCAGTAAGTAAACGTTATATGGGGATATAGAATGTACTATAGGCTAGGGTTATAGGTTATAACAATCTCTACAAATCATTACATTTTCTAACTTTTGTAAGAGTTGTGACAGTAATTTTTATTTACACACTTGAAATGACGGCCTTTTTCTCTGTCTCTCTCTCTCTCTCTCTCTCTTCTTCTTCCTCTCTCTCTTGCTTATAGTATCGTTAATAATTTGTTGACGGCTATATTTACAGCCTAGTTATGCAGGCTTAAAGAAATGAACTAAAAGGTTATTGAAGCACTTCTGTGTGACTGAACTCTTGTTTACAATGTTTTTGATATTTTTTATTCAAATTTTTTGCTGAAAATCATAATGTGACGTATATCATGTAATACATACAAAAATTTACATTTAATAATGATAAATATTAATTTCTATTTATTACAACTCAAGAACCAAACGCAGAAGTGAGTAGTGTACGTAAACGCTGCGTTGCAGCAAGCTTTTCAAATTTACCTGCGAGGTGCTACTGCGCTACTTGGTAATTACATAATGGTTGAGAGGAAGACAATTCCAGCATGACGTCACTCCATGTTATTTCAAATGGGGAGACGTCACGCTGGAATTGTCTTCCTCTCAACCATTGAATTATAACGTCAAATACGCTTGGGCTGATTGATTGCAGTCGATAAACTCTTCTAACCTTTCGTCTGTTGAATAAAGTGATCGCATTGATGACATTGTTTTTTTTTTTTTTTTTACAAAAATTCACTTAAAAATGGGGTGTATTCCATGTGGCTTACTGCAAAAGTGAGAGCTTTGAAAATAATCGAAGTAGAACTCCACAATAGAACTAACCAATCAAAGCTATTGCAGATATTTGTATTTTCAAGAGGCAAAGTTTGCTATGGTCTCATGAGCAGGAAAGATCAACATGTAACTGATTCAGGCCAGTGAGTGTGAGTGAAAGATTTGTGGCATCTCTTTTATACTTCTACTTAAGTAGATATTGCTACACAGTAGACCGTTAAAAGAAACCTCCACTATCTAGACTGGTTAGACTTTGCTGATGCTGCACTAAGTCACTGTACACTTACTAGGAGGAAGTAGACTGATCCCCTCCTTTTACCTTCCGTCTCTCACCACTGCTAAGATTACCTAAGCCTGCTTGCATACATAGATATGCTATATTCTTAATTTGATTGAAAGAAGTAGAAATTACGTCTATAAAAATAGCGTCAGAGAAAAAGAAATTATAAAAGAGTCCTTTCATATTATTGGTTTATCTTACAGCTCTTATTTAAACGTTTTATATTTTACAGAAGTTCAAAGTATGGCATCCACTCAAATCACTTGATCGAAAATTTTCATGCAAAAAAATGATTAAATAATTACCTTGATTTATAAAGAAGATACAATTGGTATCTACAATATGAACCAAATAGAATTTTGTCACAGATATATAAGCTGGATTGGTATTTTTACCCCAACCACCATCAATACAGTTTTGCAGAATCTCTACACATATTCACTTTTTTCTTATCCCTGTTTAAATTTTATCACACCATACACACTTGTCACTACATCTAGCTTTTATTCTTTCCAAACATCCGTATATAACTCGAGAGTAGTTATTGTTCACATTCTTCACAGTTATAATAAGCATTGGTAAATCTCTTACAATTAATTTCACTGTCATTGTTACTACTATAGGTTTTATTATTGTAAGGTATTTATCTACCAACGGAAATCATAAACATTACTAAATCATTTTCATTATTACTTGACACAATATTTACAAACTTTACATAATCAAAATCACTGTAAATAACGAATTCATCATTTCTGACAGAAATTACACTTTTTTCATCATGGGTAATGCAATCACCGTTTTTTTATCTTGTTTACTATCACTATAGTCACTCACCGTATTACTATTCCTATAAATAGTTATTTTAGTATTTTTGTCTCACTTACTATCACTGTTTTTATTAACATAATTCAGTAACCTTTTTTTTAAATGTACCCATTAGACAATGGTCTTTTTTTAAAGGTAAGGAAAACAAACTGTATTTAGCCATAGTTTTCAAAAAATGTTCTGCCGCTTAACTAACCTTTTATGTTTTTTCATTAAACGATAGCTTATTAATAAGTATTGATCTTCAGTTACATAAATCACTGCATGCACTGCTTCACGATTATTTCATACCCTATAAAATCTTCTTCATGAACGCTGTTATGGATTAATGAGTCTAAAATCTCGTGCCACAATGTCAGAACTCACTTAACTTGTTTGATAAATTCTAAAATGATTCTGGTAAAATCAAACCTTACTAATTAAACAAACTTCTGGAAAATAAGTAAATATATAATCTCGTTAACAACGTGCCACTAAGATTTCGAAAAAAATTGGATCAGGATGCAGTTCACGCGTACTGTTGGTTACAACATTACCATTTGGGAGTGAATTGTGATGGTTGTAGAAATCAAAAAAGGGTAATCAGCATGTTGAATCTTTTACGTAGAAATGGACCATTATCGACTTTACTTGTTAATACGATGGGCGTGACAAACAATCTTTATGTCAAAATCATCACAGAACAGTATTCTATTGTGAGCTATTTAATGAAAAAATTACCAAAATTATATTTTTCTTTCAATAATGATCGTTTTGTACATGATTCTTTGATCAAAACAGTCTGTCTAAGGTATCAGTTTCGAGGTCTAGGTTTTCAAAACAGTTGTGAAAGCACTCAAACAAAAAGTTGACAGTGAGTACCCGCTGGCAAAAGATTTAATACGATGTTACTGTAAGTTTGAAAAGCCCTACAAGGGACGGATGCACTTGCGCTTGATTACTCCGTCCATCGTGCAGATGCACTTCTCCCTCCACCAAAGTAGGAGCCAAGTCGATACAAGGGGATGGTTCTGCGTACAGCGGAATTCGGTCCCAAACCACTGTGGCGCACGGTCATCATCGGCCAGCTGGACCAACTGGCTAACGATAGGACCCTCACTCCTCCAGCAGTGATACTCAGGAGCAATCTGACTAGGGACCTTTGAAAATAAACGACCACGGTCACTTTACTGGATACGACTTCTTCTCATTCCCCTTGGCCTCTCCAGTCTTCCTAGCAGAACCTAGCGCCTCACACTGGCAGGATTCCCAGCTGCTCAGGATCTCGATACTGAGACCCTTTTCAAGTCGCTAGCAGCTACTCAAGATCTCGATGCTGAGACCCTGTTAAGGTTGCTTTACTCCGGCACATCAGGAGAAATCTCCAGAGAGCTCCACGCCACGTTCACCGTGAAGTCACCACGGAAAAGGAAGCGTTCGGAAAGATAGAAAACCGGCGTAATACCAGGAGACGATGGGTCAAGCCAGCCGTACGTCCACGCAGCGTAGTGATTGTTGCAACCACCAACACCCACCTTTGGGAACACCACTAGAGGGAACATTCCGCCTGGGAGGCCTTTGGTCTGAACAGGACTTCCACGGCCTCGCCCTTGGGTGAGTGTGCTCATTTAA
Source organism: Copidosoma floridanum (assembly GCF_036245765.1). Taxonomy (NCBI): domain Eukaryota; kingdom Metazoa; phylum Arthropoda; class Insecta; order Hymenoptera; family Encyrtidae; genus Copidosoma; species Copidosoma floridanum. The sequence continues at coordinate 29,987,782 of NW_028321881.1, forward strand.
GGGAAGTTCCCCAAGACTTGGGGGGGCCAACAGGGAAGAGGAAGCCAACTCGACCCATACTGCGCCCTCCTCCTGCGCACCCTCCGCACGCCGAGACCCCTCGAGGTAGACCTAGGTTACCTAGGGTACAGTTACCCAAACTGAGGGATCCTCAGAGACTCCGTCAAGTAAAACGGAAGCTGCTTGCAAGGCCCTTGACAATTTCCTGTGGGACCGTCATTTTACCATAGCCTGACGCTCCACATTAACAAGCGGCCTTTCTCAGGGCCATCAACGAGTTCGAAGCATCAGAGGCTATTTTTTCGGTCTAACAAAATCAGGGAACGAGCTGCCACTAAGGTAGGTTCCGCCGATCAACAAGGGGCAACCACCGAGGCAGGCCCCATCTATCAACAAGTTTCTTATTTTATCTTGTATGAATCGTTTTTTTACATTTTTTTTCATACAAGTACTTGTTACAGTACTTAGACGTATGCACGACGGCACATCTGGTAAAGAGTTAACTATACAATGCGTCAATGTAGCTACGAAAGAAGAAGATGAACAGAGTATATGATGTATTTTATTTAAAGAATAATTGATCGTGACTTCTGTTAATTTTTTAGTGGGTGAACAAAAACCGTAGACGAGCAGAGTCGACAAAACTGTACATGAAAAGTCAGAGATGATGGTAAGTAACAAAATTACTTATATTTTTAGTCTAATGATCATTTTTAAAATTGTTTCTTCGTATTTAATTTTAAAGTAAAAAAATAGTAATGACTTTACTACCAGTACTAACAGTAGCAGTAGCTGTTAAAAAAAAAAAAATTTATATAGTAAATTTATACATCTTGGAACAAGTTAGTAATTTTTGTATCGATTTAGAACTAGAGTCAGTTTCAACGAGATGCGACTACTGTGGAATACGTAAGTATATTTTTCGAATTTATCCGATAAAATAATTAATAAATGTCATGCTAGATCATCAGAAACGTTTTCAGCAAGATGTTTGTATTTCCCACAACGACCAAGGATTCGACTCCATTTCTCATTATGAATAGGTCTAAAATTATTTTAATAAAATTTATGAAGACAAAATTTATCGATTCTTAATTATTTTTAGATGCCTTCAAGTAATCTATTCAAAGCGTATGGTATAACTGATATTCCAATTGGTGTGCTCCCACATTTTTTCAACACACCCGAAAAATAACCATACGTAGGTTCTCTACCACCATTGAATGTATATTTACTCGATAGTATGTCTGCACAAGATAGAAAAAATGTTTTGAAATAGTACATCAAACAAGTAGCCTAGCATTATATATTTAATTTACATTAGTAAATTTTTAAATACTATAAACAAGATGTAAAATTTAAAGACTAGCTGACGCAGCTTATCAAAGAAATTTTGTAAGGCTCTAAGTGGATCCTTTCATCAAATGTATGACAATAGCCTTGAAATGCATGCGTGTCTATCGGAAAAGTTCTTACGGAAAAACTAAATCAGTATCGTACGACCAAGAGGTTACAGATTAGTGAATAATCCGTATGAAGTAGTGCTGAAGTGGCCGTGTTGAATGAAATATCGCGTTCTTGATTAACTCATCGAACATGCTGGTAGACGCAAAGAGAAATGATTACCAGAAGATATAGTTGTTAATGGCTATTGCTCTTCACAAATTGGTGTAGATAACCTTCAAGGTATTGTATCACAGCTTCACAGTTGCTTCTGGTATGGTTGTCCACAATGTTTTACAATAAACAGAAATTTTTCTCTTACAACTGGTGATATAATAAACAAGTGATACGAAAAAATCTGTGCCATCAGTGAAAAAATAGTGGCATGAAACTATTAACTAATCAAAAATTTGAATGTCTTTTTAATAACTCAATTTATGGCAGTGAGAACCTTCGACATTTTATGGAAATAAGTAAAGGATATTAGAGACAAAAATCTCTTAATTCACGTGATTCATTTTTTGGAGGACGTTTTGGAAATACAGTTAAAAAGTACCGATGCCTGGAGACAGAAACATTAAATACGTCAACGTTTGTTTATTGTACCCCTACACATGCAAACGTTGAAGTTGGACAAATAGAGAGGTTTATTTATGAATTACATTCACCAGTTTTGTCAGTGGGAAATACAGGCCTCTGATTTTCTCCCTAGGTGTCTCACAAATGAAGGCCAATGTATGTATAAGAATAAAATACGAGAGGCTGAAGCATTAGACCTCAATAAAAGTATACAAAATTTTAATTCTAGATTGAGATATGTTGCCTAATTGTGTCTGAGTTTTTTCTGGGGTCGTTCTGGCTAACGCCAGAATTAAAAAAATAGAAGTCATAATTACCGCTGAAAAACTAATGAAATAACTTACGAGTACAGAAAAAGATGTTAACGGTATTTTGAATGTAAACGATGATACATTTTTCGAGAATTTTAGCTATAAAATGGAGGCTTCAGACATAACTGCCTCAACTAGCGTAGTTATAGCTGCTTTTGTTACTATCCAAGCTCGGTTGAAATTGTTCAGCTACTTACACGTATATGGGCTGCGTGCACTATATTATGACACGGATTCTGTTTTTTTATATGAGTTAGGAAGGAGAGCCTGATTTTCCTCTTGGTACAAAACTTACCTGTCTTACGGGTAAAATGTTTAATAAAGTTATCGGTACATACATAATATCGTTTAAATCTGGTAAACCTCAGTTTTACTTGTACAAATATAAAAAACTACATGGTGATAAGGAGTACGTTTTCAAGGTAGGGAGTATGAGATTAAATTGTACCAATAGGCAAAAGATAAATTTTGACACAGTTCACAAATTGATTACATAAGACGTATCAGAGTTAATCTTGTTGAATAATTTTATTCAGTGAACAGCTTTTTATGATATGATAACGCAATCTGAAACAAAAACTTACAAACGAGTTTACGGGAAAAAGAAATTTGTAACTGTGGATGTAAGTTACCCAAATAGTTACAAACACACGCGCGAGCTTACTGCTACTTACTGTTTACGGATACTTTTATCATTGTAATGACTATCATTTTACGGAAAAAAGCTATTTGTGGGGTATCATGATGGGGTAGAAAGTAGGAAGTTGCTCAGCCACCCAAAGTATGATTGGGCCTTTGGTTCGATTATTTCTCTTTGAACGGTAAGTGCTTCAACAACTAACCGGTAAGATGGGTTCAAAACTAAGTACATCAAACTTTATCGCTACTTGCTCGAAGAGTGAGATTATCAAATTCCACTTTTAGATACATCATATTCAAAATAATGAAAAATATTTCTTTCAAAATGTTTTCCATGATTCCAATAAAAATGAATACAAATAAATAAAAAATAAATAAAAGATAAATAACGGCCTTTTTGAGAAAACTAAGGCCAACACATTTCCCATTAAAAGTAGAGAGTTTCTAACGAAAATGTTCTGTGATTTTAGTTATGTAAATGTATCTAATAACCACATACAATGACATTCTTGAAAGCTTTGTGACAAATATCTTATCATCAACGCCAGAACAAACATTAAAATGGATGTTCATACATTATTGTTTAATAAATTATGACACACATTTCAAGAAATTTTACGTCAGCACGTTCTCTAACCTTGAAAAATAAAATTTTCTCAATCATAGCTGCACGAGTACTTATGCAAGTAACTGTACTAACAAAACTTTAAGGAAAGTTTACACCACTTTTACGGCGTGTATTTAAACTTACTATCCGTGCGATCACCTTTGAGCAAATCCTAGCTGGAAGTTTGAGCAGTGGTAGTGGTCACAGTGATGGTGGTGGTGGCATCAAAAAGAGCTTGATTGGCGGTCGATCCAACAAAACGAACTGATTGGTCACTCAAACCACCTTTGCGCTAGCCTTCGAAAAGCTATCATGGTCTTGCGAGTCGTGCGCGGAGATCCTAGCCACGGTTTCTCCACTTTTGATTAGAGTTTAGTTTGACAGCATGGATACTTGATGGCAACATCTCTGGACGTGCATACTAAGTGGACCTACTAATTTACTACCTCTCAGCGTCTTTAATGTTCCCACTCTTTCGAATAATAAGTAGCATACTTTTGTGCTTCAACAAAAAGCAGCTGTCAGTTTCTGGTCATTTATCTGACAGTTAATACATTGCAACGGGAATAAAGTGAAGGTTGTGAAAAAGAAGGTCTTAAAGAGAGAAGCTTCAGATCTGTCAATCTCAAAGTAGCCTTAACAATCATTGATCTCTTGAATTGTTTGCAGCTTTAAGGATTAAACAGATCATTAGGTAAAAAAATAATTTTTAAACGTCAATACGAAAAATTTTTGGACAAAGATTGAGAAGCTATGAAGACGAGAGCTGCAAAGAAATATCATTGAAGTTTAGAGTTAAACAAAGTAACATTTGATCATTTACACAAATTTATTGTACATTGCGTTGATTTTAACTTACGCGCATTCAGCAAAATATAAGATTATATGCCTATCATAGTGCAGGAATTTTTACCTAGACTTTATTCTTAAAAAAAAGCAGTAGTATCTATTAAGCACAAATTGATTACTACTTATCAAACATTGTAAAAAATATTCTAAGTGATTTAGATGATAACGATGTGTAGAGTATGTACGAAAAAATTGTTGCACGTGACATTGCAAATCTGCAGACATTGGCAAAATTTCTTATGTGTGATATTGAATCCAATATTACGTCTTTTCTTGTGGAGCCTATCTTTCTATTACGTCTTTGTTAAGGCTATTAGTTATAAGCATAAATAAAATATATTTATTCATCTTACTGTTTTTTAACCGTTAACTTCCTCTTTTTTCTTTTAATAATGAAAAATAATACGTAAAATAAAAATAAAAAGTCAGAATACCTCTCTAGTGTTCTCGACTATTATTATTATTTAATAAAATCAAACACATAATCACAAAGCGGGTTCAGGTAATCATAGCAGTGGATTGGGAAGAAAGTATTACGAGGTGGAATATACGGTGGCCTACCAGACACATCTCTCCAGTTCAGATGTAGAAGGAGGGGTACCCCCTCCCATGGTAAGTGTACAATGGCACACAACTACTCATATGCCTGCACGGAAAAAAGACTGGCACGGCGGCTCGCCACTGAGAAAGAAAACAGCGTGCCCTATAGGTTGGAATGATGCTCATCCAAGCTGAAGTCTCGCAGCAAGCCCTGAATAGGTGAGAGGAAGCTGATCTATATATACATGTATACACCACACATAATGGTAGTGGTAGACTTGGCAGTCAGCTAAGCCAGTCAGCTCGCCTTGTCAGGGCTCGCAGCGAGCCTTGACGTGGCAAGCGGTGCACTCAAGCAATAGGCGTGCCGCGTTCAGTGTGTTTGGGCGAGACAGTGTTTCTGCAGGGCGTGCTGCTGTGCCAGTCTTTTTTCCGTATGCCTACATGAGTGAAGCAAAGGTCTTTACTGCACATGGGACCATATCGAACTTTGACTGCCCGAAATATAATAACATAACTAGCTAATCAAAGGTGAGTTTATTTTTGTTGTAAATTTTAGAGCTAAGTGTGTAATCTGTGATCCAAAAATCAGTATTCTATAGAAGACTATACTTACTTAGGTAACCATTAACGTAAAAAAATTAATATCATAAAAAAATAATTCGTCAGAGCATACTAAAATTGAAGTAGATGAAAATATCTTATAACAATGCTTATTCTTGTACTAGCGCCCCCCCCCCCTTTTTTTGGCTTCGCCCGAGACTTACTAAATGGAATACCATAGAGTGTTGACATGTAATGTAAAACGTTTGAAGTTAAAAATTTCATACCTATACCTGACACTTTCCAGAACAAAAATCTTCTTATTAAAAACATATTTATTCGGAATTCATAGGATTATTGGGTCAAATAACAAGCTGTAAGAAGTAAAAAAAATTAAATTATGCTGAAAAGTACCATGCGCTTTTTATGCCATAAGATAATCATTGGCCCTAAAGGGCCGTTGATTTGAAGTTTCTCCTGTATCATCTACAAAAACAGCTATTCTTTTAAGCTATAAGAATTTGAAACTCCCACAAAATGTATAATTAAAAAAAAATTTTTTCTCTCATCTCACAACCTTATTATTAGAGTCACAAAGTCCTGAAGCTTAATATCTACATATTTTATCACCACAAAAATACAACTACGTATTCAACCTATTTAAAAATCTGTTAAATTTAAGAAAATATTGTGAGGGTGGAATCAAAAGCTTATCTCTCACGGAATAGATTCTTCATTTGTTGATTTTGACGCTGCTATTTCAATCTCAATAAATGTTCTGCATCAACTTCTTGATGCCTGAAATTGTATTCATGAGATGCATTTGAAGTTTTCTTTTCAATTTGCCAGTTAGCAATCTTTGACATGATTCAGACTTTTGTGAGCCCTAAAGGCTGTTTTTTGTCAATTTTTTAAGGTTCTAATATATTATACGACGTCCAATGGCCCTAAAAAGGACTGGTAGCTTCATGAGAAGAGTCTTTCTTGACTGAAATTTTCAGCAAACGTAATTTCCTCTATCCCTCAGGATGATCTTCTCTAACTTGTTATTGTAGCACCACACTGATCGGGAGAAGAACTACAACGTTTTAAAGTTTGAAGCTAGTTGTAGAGCTCTTTCTCAACGTGTCCTGGTATTAAACCGGAGACGTTTGGGTCTCAAGCACCTTCTTTTTTGCAGACTCAGTTGTTTTGGTGATCTAAAGTGGGAAGATTGGTTCGTGATCGTGGTCGGGAAGATTAGTTGGGCACTGTCCCATTTGCTCATGTTTATTTTTTCTTTATAGCTGTTAGGTGTTCCCAGCGCAGACCTTGGAGAGGATCGGTGATTCCTGGTTGAATGCTTAGAGTCGAGAGTGTAACGTAGGATCGTTGGTTACTGGAGTTTTCAGCCTTGTGACGAACGACTCTGATCGTAACGTTTGCCAGTAAATGGCTGACTTGGTTTAATAGTGGTTTGCTTTATATAGTCTTTTAGGTGACGAATCGTTTCTGGAAACAGCAGTAAAAATGTGTTGGTTGGCAAGGTAGTTTAAACTTAGGTGGACCTGAAAAGAGCCGATGAGATTGATAATTGAGTGAAGAACGTCAATACGTATAATAGCCCTGCAAAAAACCAGTGGTGATACTTCCAGCTATTCCTTATTATTTTTTTCGATGATAAAGAGCTGGCTGTGGGTAGCTTGACTCTTACCCTTGGAGTCTCTGTGTACAGAGACCATGCTGGAGTAAGCTCTTAACTGACCAAAAAATATCTTGTCTTCAGGTTGTTTTTCGAATAATCAACCGCTCATTGTTAGTCAGGAAAGTGGGCCTGGAGAATACCTTCTCTATGGGTATGACGTTGGGATAACTTCTGAGAAGAAGCCCGTTGTGGCTGCCCGTACTTCTCAGGGCTGTCTTCTCTGGCTTGTATTTGTATCAAAAAATTCACGGACAGCACTAGGCTGGATAGTTTAACGGCCACAACAGTCTGAAGTATTGGAGCAGGTTGTGCTCTGGCTAGCTACGTCTCCTGATATTTAGCCGGAGATCTTATCATTTAAACCATTGTTAAATTGGTGCCACTCGTCAATCTTAGTGGTTCAGGGTGGAATCAGACGTTGGTCACTTGCCCACTAGAGAAGAATGTCGCTGGTAGCTGGGATACCCAGCTGCACGACTAACAACTGTATTCTGAATGTACTGCTGCTGAACGACTATAGAAATCGCTGAGACGCCTTGGCCTATTATACCCACACTTATTTAATTCTATTACAGGTAGCTTTGATTTTACGTCTTCGCCACCTAGCAGATCCTAGTAATGTAACGTGAAGAGCTAGCATACTTTCACAAACTTTGAGCTCATTTACTGTTATTGTTATTGATTTTTTCAAGACAAAAACTATACTAAAACCATTTAGGAAGTTTCGATAATCAGTATGCAAAATTTTAGCCAGATTGATTCAGTTGTTTTTGTAGTTAGCGATTACAATGTTTTTTTGAGACTTTCCATTATAGATGAGTAAGATAATACTAAAATTATACTTGAAGTTAGCTACTCGAAAAAGTCGTTCTCACAATATTGGGCAAGAAAAATAATCATAACTGACGCTGTTACGAAATGCTGTATCTTCGTTACGTAATTTACTCATTTTATTTTGTTAATTACTTTATATAATCCAATAGATTTTCTGCTGGTTGATACAGTATACCTATAGAAGGATTTTCTCGTAGTGTCTGCAACAGTATGATCGTTCGTAATAGCTTTCAATGACTTTTTCTATTACCAACAGTCTTTTGCTAAGCTCTATTTTGTACTATGGGACTACACCCTATCAGAGAGAGCAAGAGTTCATAAACAAAAGAGTGGGGATTGTAAGTTGTGGATGTTTATAAACATGTTCTCTAATGTGTTTTCCGGAAAGTGTATCGTACTTGTACCATGGACAAAAAAAAACAGTTTTATGGTAAATGCGCTGACACAATGCTCATAAAAAAATAGTTTCATTCAGTTGAGAAAATATAAGAAGTAACTTTTAAGGTTGTATTTCCACAAAATAATGAAATATGTATTCTACTTATTTTTTATAATTTTTCCAATATGCTGTAATTTTTCCTGAAATTTTCACCTTGATTTTATAAAGAAATATCCAAAACACTAAAATTTGAGGTTATGCTTTTGCATAACTCTACAGCTCTTTATTCATGCATGACGACTTTTCATTTTTTTTGGGAATATCGTTATTTTTTAGTCTATATTGCTTTATTTGAAGAATATGGCGTATTTTTTATATGTGGCTGTTACGTCATATTATAAAAATTCCTAAATGTACTCCAGCTACCAATTCCATTTGACATAAATTGAGGATATTCATATTTCACTTATACTCTCAAGCTATACTTCTCTAATACTATAAGAAGGCTATATGTTAATTGATTTATTTTGAATTAGGTTATTAAATAGTTTCCTTTTCAGAAAAATTTTTCATAAATTACTAAAATGGTTTCCTTAGATGTACTATTTATGATAGTTTTTTAAGTATTTTTTAGTTCAATTAGAAACCAACTTCTGAAGTGTAAGAAGTGAGCACTTTTTTATCCTTCAATGGATCAGATGTTGCTTACGAGAAGCTATTGCTTAGTTTAAATTCGCACGCACGCAAAATTTATGCATGTCTCTGAAACAACAGGTCAAATAAATAAGATAATTATTATAAGATCGCATTTGATTTTCAGTTGGATATGGGTTTTTTGGACGTGCCTTTTTGCCATAAACTAATATTTATATGGTGTGAATCTGGTAGCTAAATGCAGTAATTTATGGTATTTATACACATTAAAACGTGATATTTCATCCCAATCCTGATAAGGTGTAGCTTTTGTTCTTAAAAAGCTTACAAGTATGGCATAGTTATGTTCTAGTGAACTAAAAGATCTGGAATGGTAAGATGTAAAGGTTTTAAGGTTGAAACCGAAAATTTGGGCTAAATTTGTTAGTATTCTATTTCAAAAACTCTTTCCATGATTGCTGAATATTATTTAAGGCACTCCAGTATATAAGCTATGGCGATTCCAGCCCAGGTGGGCTCAAGTCGCCAGGCGATTTCCGCCCACTCCCTCTCCACAGCGAGCAGCCCCTCTTTTCGGGTGGAGTAGTCCCTGCTATAGCCCATGGGCAAGCAGGAGCTGTGGCTTCCTTGTATTCCTTGTGCGTGCGCTGCTTGAGGTTGCGTGCGCTACCTGCAGCGCTGCTTGAGTTTGCGCGCGCTGTTTGAGTTTATGCGCAATGTGCATTAGCACCCATAGCGCCGCCCGCTCCAGCTAGTGACGTGCAACGCAGTTTGAGTTTGCGTGCGATGCAGTGTGCATAAGTCGTCTCTAGCACTGATTTGCGCACGCTGTTTGAATGTGCGAAATCGTGTGCAGCTTGTGCACATGGTAGTTATATGCATACAAAAACTTTTTTGTGTTAGCGAGCGCGTTGCATGATAATGTAGGATGTGGAGTGGTAGGGAATTAATTGTTGAAAATTTTTTTTTTTATTTTGAAAACCAGTTTATATTAAGTAAAAAATGTAAATGATTTACTAAACGATTTTGTTAAACATGTTGTTCTTGAAGTACAATACAATGCATTCTTACAGCTCTATATTATTATTATTATCATCATTATTATCAAAATCAACCCATTCTATTTTGAAGTAAAATTTTTTCATTCACTTCACATTATGAAGAGCACACATGAATTTTTAGGCTCCGTTGTGATGTTGGCAAGTAGTAACCAATCTTGGAAGTTCGAACGGTGGATAGTCTGTCATATCAGTGACCTTAGAATCAAATCTTTTAAGCCCCCTTTTTTAATCTTCAATGACACGTATCTTTGTAGCATTTTAAAGATTCTCCCATAAAATATTTCCTATCTCTGTATACTCAATTTTTTCCGAGTCCCAGGTTAGTCCATGATAGCAAAGTTCAAGGTATAAATTTTTATGCTTATACTTTTGGGGTAATTTTTGCCAACTGAAGGGTGCTTTAAAAAGAAATACTTGAGCTTCTGCATCGTTAGCATTGAGCGGAAGGATAGCCAAATCTTTGAGCATATAATCATTACCTGGTTTCTTGAAACCTTGCATGTCCACAAAATACTTCATCTTTCGCAGTTATAATACTTAGTTTTGTTGCTTTTTTATTTTTTCGTAACCTTCATTTTCCGGACAAGATCCTTTGTGGGGTGAATAATTTTCGACGAAGTTTTTTATCCCAGATTTCTTATTTCTATCATCATCCTTCGTTGAGATTTTTTGATACTTAACATTAGTTGTAAAATTGCTTGCACTCGGTTCATGTGACATATTGATTAAAGTAAAGCTTATTAAACATTTTACTTTTAAAACAATTTTACAGTCTTTATCTTTCGATTTTTTTGCAGACTTTGTCTTATCAACCTTATGTCTGTCTTCTCATTTCTCCTCATAAATTGTTCCCACTCTTTGTCGTCATTTGTTTTCTGCTTCTTCTTTACTCCAGCTGTTGCTCAGATCTTTATTCATTGATTCATTGTGGTTGAAAATAAACTGATGCTAGCAAATTTCTAAATAAACTTAATATATCTCTACACAAGTTTCTTGACATCCCCACTCATCGGACTGTATTGAACTATACGGTCGTGAAAAATTAAGCAATAAGCTGACGTATTGGCAGGAAAATTTGTATGCGACTCAAATTCTAGCTTCACATCTACTGGAGCATTTTTCAATAATTCGTTTTGTTTGGAACAATCGAGAACGATTAAAGGTATTCGATTGAGAAAGTGCTGTTTGCCGAGTGAAGGTGTAAAATCTTTGCCATAGTGTAAATTTTGAAAATTAAAATACATATGATATAGCAATGCATACTGATTACGCGTTATATCAAGATTCAGATCACCATAAGGATAATATTGTGAATTTAAATAGAGTCTCACATTTCTTATGTTTCAGTGATCAAACATACTAGCGCTTACATTTTTCTGACTTTTACGGTTAGTTTAAAAGGCTGAAATAACGTAAAGTGGCTTTTCTAACTGATTTGATGTTTTAACTGTCCATATATATTTAAAGGTGCTAGGTAACAGATGATACTCATTTAATTTCCAAGTTCGAAAACTCATAGGTATAAGATTGTCTATTTGCAGATAATTTAATAAACAAATTTAATGAGGATCTGACACTACCACATAGAGCATAAGCCACTCAAGCGTCAATATTACTATTTTGAAGTCTTTCCAAGTTGCTACGGCCACGGAATCAGCAGCATTATCATTAACTAAAAATTTCTTGCTCTTGTAAGTATAAGCTCATATTTTACATTAACAACTATCTTACGATAGTCTTCAGCAAAACATAAAATCATATTCAGTGGAAGCATAATATTAAAGTAGCCGTTATCATAAGTAAGATCATCAGCTTCTTCTCCAACACCAAGTCAACCGGTATTTATCATAAATTTTTTATCAGGATGAAGTGTTAACTCATTTTTCATAAGGGTTGTTGATCCTACATTTTTGCACTTGTCGACCTCTATGGCATTTATCTCATACCTTACTTTTTCAAATAAGTGGCAGATTGCGTTGTTTATCAAAGCAGTATTTGTTACTGCTGTATTTCCATCTGCTTTGATCAATTTTCCATAAATATGTAAAGAACTTCTGGATGGTAAGAGACACAAATCTTGATGTTGAACTAAAATTCGAATTTCATCGCTGTTACCATATGTTGAAGATGCATACGGCTGATGAGCATGAATTTCAGAATGCGCAATAGATTTATCAAATGCAACTGGAGACTGAATACTTAGAATCTCGTCCATTTTGTATACAACAAAAAAGTATCCAACTTTATTTTTTACCAGGGCTTCTTATTCTTAAGCCGAGACTTTTAATAAACTGTATGTTTTGATGAGTTAGTTTTTGACGTGTTGGCTGTTTTCTTAGACGTCTTGAGGATTTTATAGACTGTTTTTTCTGACGTCTCAACGGTTTGAGAGCTCCTTGTTGACTGAATACTGGAGTAAATATTGAGCTACCTATATAGTTTGTTTGATTATAAATGATACCCATTATGAATAGGGTTTTATATTATGCAATCTTATAGTTATGACTTCACCACGAAAATTAACTAAATTATCGTCCTGATCTACCATACGTAGTTGGATATGATCAATAATACGTCCAATAATCGGTAAATAAATTATTTTTGAAGGAACTTCAATAATTTTATATCCTGGTGGTACAGTTGGAAAAAATTTACGAATCGTGTGCACTTTGTTATTATTTATGTAAGCTATTATCGTAATGTTACATTTAACTCTTAATGCGTTTATCTTTAGAATAGCTACGGGCAAGTCTGAAATATGAGGAGTATTATTGTTTAGAACTCGCTGAGTGAAACCTCATAGACGACCTATTCAATCCTTAGGTCGAAAACCAATCGTACGGCTGCTCTTGATAACACTTTAAAAGGTATTATTGTTCGGCGTAATATCAAGAGTTATGTTGCGAGGTTGTAATACTTCAATTATAAATGACTTCATATTTTTAATCTCATATTTACCGGTTGGTAATACAATAACTTGATTGACAAAGTAAAATTTATTACAATTTTCATAAATATTTGGAACTGAGTTGAATGACAAAAGTTCTACTAAGCCAAGAAATGATTTTTGATGATATAGCTTGTGAAAAGCAACACAAATAAAAGGCCTTTTTCTGTATGGGTAGACACAAAAATGTTGACTGATTTTATCTTTGTCAGTCGTATGCTCAAGTACTAAAGCATCTTGTTAGGAATAATGTTAATTTTTTAGTTTTATTTCGTCAAGATGAAGTTAACTTTAGGCATGCGTAAAATGATCATGTGAACTCCGACATGCCATACATTCAATTAAAAAGTTTATGCTCTAATTGCGGAAATAATGATAAACATGGATTTGTTGTTATAAATAAAGATAAACAAATGAATAATGGTCGCTACAGAAAAGGCTTTGATCATTTTGCTGTACATTTAGGACATACCTAATGCAATCATTACAGTCAGTTGTAAGAAATTGAAGCATCATCATCATCATCAGCAGCATCATTATCATTATGTATGAACAAGAGAAAGACGTTCTATATCAGTTAGTGAAGGCATATGAGGCTATTAGATGAAAGTACATACTATTAAAGTTTGGGAAAAATGAGGCTGAAAAAGTGCTTAGTGAAACTTTTAAACTAATTACAGACCCTCTAATGGAAATTGTTGCCGAAACAAAAAAACAAAAAAATAGCAGTAATAATTTCGTTATTCATAATTATTTTGATAATAAAAACGATAAAAAAAGTGATAAAAATGATAAAGAAAAGCATTAAAAAAACAGAGAAAAGTTTAGTGAAAGTGATATAGCATTCGAGCCTGCCGTTAGTGAAAGTTATGATGATACTAATTTAAATGATACTATTCAGAATTAATCAGTTGATTCAGTGCAAATTAGTAAGAATTCATCCAATAATTTTTATTTACAAATACTTGATGAAAATTAGAAAGATTTATTAGATTTGAAGTATGGAGTACGAAAAGAAAATGCGGTGTACAAGCTTGGTGATTCGTGAATAGACTTTGAAAAAAATCGTATTAAAATGAATAATTCAAATTTTCCAATTACTCCTGGAATAATGGAGCTACTTATTAAAAATCATCCTAATGAATCTCTGTTAACACGGAAGGATTTTGAAAAATACTACATAATATTACAAACTGCAAATGTTCATAGGAAAGGGTTTTAAAAAAACGGAGCTATACGAACCCATAATAGTAATAAGTTCAAAAAAATTATTGCTCGAATGTTCGACATCATGGTCAGCAAAAAAGGCGGCTTGTTGCTACCTCATTGTAAAACTGCTGAAATAACGCAACAAGTAGATTATATTTGTTACCGGCAAAGTGTATAATCAGGCATTCTATAGAATGCCTAACAGAGTTAGGCAAAGTATAGAATCAGTCTATATTTCACACTTTGCCTAGGCATTCTATAGAATGCCTAAGAGATATACGGCAAAGTATGAAATTATTAACAAATACTCGTTGATTAGCGAATTACTTCCCAGTTTGCTGTTTACTTTTGACGTACACGGTCGTAGTTTGAGGACTGGCTTAGAAATGGCTTAGGAAGCGAAAGAAATCATGAGGCAGCGTTTTGAGAATAAACTGAAATCAGTAGACAGCAAATCGAATTCGGTTATACTAAGTAATGTGAAAATCTTAGATCTAGTAAAAGAAGTTAAAGAAGAAAAGTGCAAAGAGACTGGTAAATCTTCACGACATTATTGGTTGCTGCAACACTACGATGTGCTAAACTTTGAAGGACGCGAAAAGTTAATTTTGCCAATCAGTGAAGCGAATGCTGATATTAAGTGTTATTGTGCCATGGAAGATTTATTTGACGTACTGTATGATAGTCATTCGTCAATTGGACACGGCGGACGAGATCGAATGATCTATGAAATAAGTAAAAAGTATAAGAACATAACACGTAATCAAATTCAATTATTTTTTAATTTGTGTGAACCATGTCAACAGAAGAAAAAGGGAATCAAGAAGGGAATTGTGGTGAAACCAATAATTTCACACCATTTTAACTCCAGATGCCAAATAGACTTGATTGATGAAAAGATAACGAAATGGTTAATGATGTGAATTTTCATTGTATTGTTTGCGATTTAATTACTACCGACGATAATAATTGTATTGACTGTAAGGAACCATTGCATTTATCTTGCGCTAAAAAGTTTAGTTACTTAAAAAATTTATATTTTTTATGTTATAAGAAACTAGCTACAGAAAGAGAACGCGAAGAAGCTGTAAACAATACACAACATCAAGTAAAAAAAATGAAAATGTTATCTGATAAGAAATTCGCACAAATCGAAATTGGTACGACGGTAAGAGTTCCAGTACCCGATGTAGATAAGGGTAAGGATGACGTGCGTTATTTATTAGCTGTAGTTTTGGAAATAACTGACGACGGGTTTTCCAAGTTAGATACGCGTAATGGTAAAATCAAACAATTGTATGCACGATTGCAATTTAGTGTTTGTGAAGAACATTTGATTCGTACTGACGAAGTTCCAAAGACTGAATCTTTGGTGCGAGCTATAGCAACTGCACAAAGTAATGGAACTGGGCAAGGCATAAGAAAATGTTCATGAAAATTGCGGTGTACGATAAAAAAATGTATATGTTTTAAAAAAAACAGACTGTGTAATTCGCGATGTCATAAAAGTTTATCGTGTTGTAACAAATAAGTTTTTTTTAACCATATTAATTTGAATAGATCGTCTGTAAATAGTTTCGTAATTAGAATAAATGCATTTTTTCGATGCAAATGCAAATTCCGAGCCTCAAATAAATTTACTATTAACAGATTATCCTTAATTATTACTTTGCCGGATACCTCTTAGGCATTCTATAGAATGCCTAGGCGTTTCATAGAATGCCTAGGCAAAGTGTTGAAAGAATCTAGTATTTCATACTTTGCCTAAAACAGCCCGGCATTCTATAGAATGCCTGAATTTCATACTTTGCCGGTAACATATACATTGGGATGATCCTAACGAGTTAGTAGATCGTTTACGCTTATTAACAGCTGAAAAGTCAGCAAGAAATACTAGTCTTGACAATGAAATTTTATCCATCGTTGAAGAGCTTCGTGAAGGAGGATATATATGTTGATGCACACAATTTTCGCTTTAGTATCAAAATGAGTGTCGATGTATTCGGCCGAAAACTAGGTAGAACCGAAGGTGGTAGCCGAGGTCCTCCTGATATTGGATATAAACTTACAACAGATAGGCAGTATGATTTGAATAATAAAAGACTGTGCAATGTTGGAACATCGAAACAGCCTCAAGATGCAGTAAATTATGCTTTCTTGATTGAAGTAATTAAAAAGCTTGAAAAAGAAATAGATAGGTTTCAACTTACAAAAAAAATTCCTATACATTTAAGCTGACTTAGAAAACTTAAACCTAGACAATTAATACATGGAGCAAATCGTTGAGGAATGGCATAAGGTAGCAAGGCGTAATTATCTTTGCCAAAAATTCAACATACGTGGTTTAGATGAGACTTGGCAAGCAGACCTTGTAGAGATGCAGCCTTACGCTTCCAAAAACAAAGGATATCATTATATGCTCACTGTAATAGATATTTTCTCCAAGTACGCATGGGCTGTACCCATCAAGAAAAAAACTGGTGAAGAAGTAACAGCAGCAATGCATTCAATATTGAAAAAAGGACGGGTGCCAGTAAACATGCAAACTGATTGTCGCAAAGAATTCTATAATGCAAACTTCTAAAATCTCATGCAAAAATATAAAATAAATTTATACTCAACTTACAGCAATCTTAAAGCTTTAATATGTGACCGATTCAATCGTACTTTAAAAGATTTGATGTGGAAAAAACTCAGTTTGCAGGGCAATTATAAGTGATTGAATTTGATACAAACGTTAGTTAAATTATAAAACAATAGGAAGCATCGAACAATTGGTTTGAAACCAAAAGACGTTACTGCTGAAAATGAAGTTCAAGTCTTGAAAAAGTTTTTAAAAAAATGTAAAAATTTAAAATTGGTGACAAAATATGCGTGAGCAAGACAAAACAAGTATTTGAAAAAGGTTATACACAGAATTGGTCAACAAAAAAATTTACAATCGTGCGAGTAGCAGTGAGGAGGTTTTTACGAGCAAGAATTGCAGAAAAGAAAACATCCTACTGAATTACTTTAAGTTAAAAAATTATAAGATTGTACTGTGTATACAGTAATGATGAAAATGTTACATAGAAAGAATGTTTGAAATAAATACTAAGATTTTAGAGAACATTGTAATTTAATTCATATTTTTTTTTTTACGTCACACATAAAAAAATACGATATGTTTTTCGTTGTATACTATAAATAATTTAAGTTTAATTACAGCATCCAATAATTCATTATAGAATCCTTCGTTTTTAAACAAAGCTGCACTTATTTTAGTCTGCAGAAAAGATTGAAAGTCACCGTCAAATTCTGCAACTATCTATGGTCTGAATTTAGTATAAACTTTTTTTAGTTTTGACACTATGTAGTTTTGGTCGGGAATCAATTTGCAAAGTTTTTTCGTTGGCAGAAAATCACTGTCAGCGATTTTTTGGAGTGTTCTAAGATCCATCTTTAACAAAACAGAAAAAAACATTAAAGTTAGCATAAATTATTCATACATTACATATAATGTATGAATATACACAAAGGTTTACTACAAAAAAAAAATATGTTACCATGACTGTATTTAGATTTTTTTACGAGGTGATTTACTTACAGGTGATGTCAGCTTCTGTTAATTAAGTTCAACCTTACTTGGACCTCTGCTGGAGTGTAGAATGAGCTTGCCTGATCGAGACAACTTCTTATATAGTACCAACCCCCCACTGTAGGCTCATCTGTTAGTGTTCTGTCTATTTTTAAGGGATCTAGAACAGGAACAGTCCTTTCAGCTTCTCCTACCTGATCCGATCTGATAATTTTCTGCTCTCGAGTGATGCTAGAAATTTCTGTCAGACACTTGATGTAATCTTCAAAGGTTTTCGTGGCTCTTACAAAAGAGCTTTTTATGCCTTTAGCTTTTTTTGTTGGTTTTTGATTTTAAATTTTCACGCTACACATTTAACTTTGCAATCCTACAAATTCCAACATATTATTACCATTGCATTCATTTTTCATAAAACCAACAATTTTTTTGTTTTCATGAGGCATATTAAAGTCATTGTTAATGGGATAGTCCCACGTGTCAAATTCTTTGATATTCTCACGCATCATTTTATAGATTTTTTTATTCTTTATTTCACATATAAGACTATCAGTGTCTGTATACAACAGTTTGCACTGGTTCCTAATCCTCATAAAATCAAAATAAAATTGACACACAAGTGTTTTTGACAGGTCCAAGACACTTAATCCTATATATAAATTAGTTTTTCAATAAAAATATCAGTGCGCACTAATTGTATAGCAACAAGCTGCTCGTCAAATGTGTCACAACTATGAAAATTGGGACGTGCAATATATGCTTCTGCCCCAAATCTTTCTGTCCACTTGTTGATAAGCTTAACGTCAATTCGCTTACGCTCATTTTCCATTGTTTCTCCATATACTGCATCATTAAATAATTTGTACAACATCTTCCCTAAGTCGTTTTTTGCATTTTGACGTTTTTGACTGTTTAAGTTGATATATATTTTTAACCAGGAATTTTGATTCAACTGTATTCCTCTATAAATTTTTGTGACATGGAGACCATGACTCACAGCTTGCTTGAGTGAAAGGTAGAATATTACATATCTTTTTTTGTCGTACAGAGTAGTCAATAATTTTTTTTGTTTGGATCCTGAAGGTGTCATGTGCAGAGCACAGAATGGCAAATCCTTGTGTGCATTATGGAGAGTTTCAGGATAAGCAAGATCTACTTCGAGTATACACCTGATTTCAGCATTATCTTTAGCATTCAAAATACCTGTTGCGTTAATATTTTTAATCCATATGAAGCCACTGTAAGGCAAAGGTTGGGTCATGGTCCAAGCATACAAATTATTGACATCATAATACATAAGATATTTTTCATCCATATCATCGCCTTTGCCTTCTTCCATGTATGCATTATTTGCTTTAGCAGAGTGATTACAACATTGACTGATGCCACCTCGTATGCCACGCTCAATAAGCATAAGCATGTCAACATCAGTTAACAATTCAAGTTTCACCTTAAATCAATTAACATCATTAATATTATTATTTCATAATAAATTTTGATTTTAAAAAATATTTTCAAACCGTTGTATACTTCAACACAGCATCCCAAGTTAAACCAGGTGTAGTATAATAATGAGACAGGTCTAACTCATATGCTTCAAGACAATTGTTTCGAAAATTTTCTAAAACTTCAGCAAGTAGTAGCACATCAGCTTTCAAGTATAAATCTGAATACTGCCTAAGTGTTTAAATTTTAAAAGTATTCCAGATACTTTTAGCATCCTCATACTCTTCATCAGTAATATGAGCTTCGTATAAGCTACTGTAAAAATCTTGTTTTCTTGATATTTTTTTTTCCTCCAGTTTTTCAAACGAGGATATATAATCATACGGAAATATGCCTTTTTTTAAATAAATTTATTTAATTTATATTGCAGTTATTTTATTTAAAAAATAAACTTTTGATAATTTTTTATTTTATCTAAATATGATGACAGTTTGTCGAGAGATGGAGGCATAAATTTGAAGGTTTCTATGAATCGTAAATTAATATCAGTTCCTTCAACATATTTTGTAAAGGAAATGTACTTTTCTTTTGTCTGAGGTAACAATTGAACTCTTCCAGGGAAGTTAATAGTGAATTCTTTTATAAACAAATGAGAATCATAACCGCTTAAGTTATGAAAAGTTATCGGTATCATTCGTGAATCATGATAATTAATATTACACTTGCTATGCGTGGGACCTCGAAACCTGCAATAGAAAAATGTTTTTTTTGTTTGGTTTGTGAAATAATAATAATAATAAAAATAATAATAATAATAATAATTATTATTATTATTGTTATTATTATTATTAGAGTAAAAAAAGAATTTGCGTACTGCCCAGTCAACTCAACTAAACTGAAGGGATGGTTACATACATGACTTAAAGAAGCTTGATCATACATAAACTTGTCTGCTGTTGTCAAATCAATCATCTTAATAGAATTTTCATACAATTCTTTCAGTTTTAAAGCAAGAAGGTAAAGAATATTGACAAACTATTTAGCAAGTGTCTCATCATTATTTATATCATTTTGTCTATAACTTTTGTACTCTGATTTACCATCATCATAAATGCATTTGATATAACATCCAATACTATATGCTACATCATGTTGGTACAGACGTTTATTTTCAACAGATTCCAAAAAACATTTAAAGTCCGCATAAACAACAAGAGGTACTCGGTTCTTGCATGTAAAATTTTTTAATTCAAGTATGTGCTCATTCTTCTTATTTTTAGGTAGAATAATTTTGCAACCATTCATATTTTTGCAATCTTCTTCATGGGCTTTTACTTTATCTTTTGACCAAAAGTAATGAAGGCATTGGTCATAAATGATAACGGCATGCTGATTGATATTCAGACAATTGTTTGCGTACTAAACGTGACAAATTTTTAATCCAAACATGATGATATCCATACTCGGTATTTGAATCTTCCTCAATATTGATTTTATTATCATCCTCCTCATCATCAATATAAAAACTTTTAACAAGTAAAAGGTTAACATGATTTTCTTTATTGTTTTCTGATAAATAACTAGGACAAACATTTTAAGTATTACCTTTCTTTTCTAAAAAAGGTAAATTAACCGAAACGTTATTTTGTTTTTCAAATGTAGAAATTTTTTTAGGGGTAACCAGGAACTTAATATTATTAAAATTTAACTCGTTTTCGTATCTTCTATAATTTGAGACGCGATTAGCATTTTTAGTTATTGGATGCAATGCTGATAAAATAGCCCAATTAAAGCATTTATTGTCCGTGTTAACAATATTTACACAAGCATTTTTTTAAAATGTATTCTGGTAAATCTATAAATGAACTACCTTTCACAGGATTTAATTTATTGATGTTAATAACTCAGTTTAAAATTGAACGTAAAAACCAGCTAGAACCGGCATTTTCAAAGTCATCCATACTTTGCTCAATTAGTTGTTGCACATTCTTATCTAACAAACCGTCTAAATCAGCTGTTTTATAAATGGATTGTAAATTTGTGTTAAAGAATTTTATATCGGTACTTTCAATGTTATCTTTTACTGTAACTTATTCAGATGACAACACTGTGTTAACTTTTAGTGCTTCATGTTTGCTAAGAGATTGTTGTATTCGGTTAAAAAACTGCTTCTTTGCGTCTTTAAAAAAATTTCTCAAATCTAAATGTTTTAAGTTAACAATCAATGCATTCATGGTTCGTCTTACGAAAGCACTATTACCATCTTCGAGACTTACTATTTTATTGTTCTCAGCAACTGGAAGTGTTGTTGACAGTATTACTGGTGCTGTAGATGCCCTTGCAGCCATACCTTCACTTAAAACGTTTTTTGTGGAGTTATTTTTAAATTTGCTAGTTGACGCAATTTCTACATTATTTTCCGGTTCAAACACTTTGGGTTCATTTTTAAACGCTGTAATTGCTGCCTCAACTCCACGATCACTGTCTGATACAAAAACTTCAAACTCATTAATAAATATTTCTGCTGCTTCCACTATTTCTAAGCGATCATAAAGTAGTTGTATTCAAGTTTTCAGTAACGCTATCGCTGATTGAAATTTTTTCAATTCAGAAGTTAATAAGCCTTTTTTTTACATAAAAAAAAAATCACTATTCTTAAAAACTGTAAGACTGCTATTTATCTGAATTTGGATAGGAGCAGCATCATATCTATTGATAGTTTGCTGATATGTTTTCCATAGCTGGTGAGCCACATCCTTGAAATGTTATACTGTTGCCATAGCTAACTTGAAACTGTAAGTTTACTTACTCATAGATTGCATAAAAATGAGCTGTTTGAGCAGCTCCAATCTTATAATTTAACAAAATTTTTTGGAAAATAGTGGGCGATACGGAGGAAGGGGGTGGGATGGGGGGTAATTTATTCGGTATTTAGTATACTGCGCTTTACTGTGGTATTCATTTGTTAGCATACCCTCAACTAAACAACATATATTTCTCCTTTTAATGATGGAGTATATTGTAGATAATCAGTGTTTTAACAGCACAAATAAATTCATTTTCAAAGCAATGTCTTATGTTCAACTTGAGAAAACATTTTCTATGAAAGAGCACTTAATACATTTAAAACTGAACTTGTTGACGCGGAAACGGTTTTCGTCAAGGGTCTTTAAAAAAAAAATACCTGGAAGAAATACTAACATGCAAGTATGTATAATTGCACACATATGATAAAATGTAATAAAGGTGAAAGTCATTCATGCTTTCTACACTTTTGGAGTTGTGAATATTGAGGAGTATGACTGCCCAGCACCTGTGAAGCCTATTTGCCATGCAAAGACCATGCCCTTAACAGTAACTCTTTATGCGCTATCAGAAATGTTTCTGCAATAAGGGATGGGATATATTTTAAATCAAATAAAAAAATGTGCTTAGTTCGATGTATGAGGTAATTTTTCCTTACTAAAACATTTTTTGCCAATAATAATAAAAAGCTGTTGGAATATTCAAATTATTATTCAAGAATAAGATGTCAAAATAATTTTTAAAAGTAAAGTTGTGCTTCTAAGCTATTCACTCGGAGAGAAGAAAAGCTGCATCTCATTTTTGCTCATGGAGAGAGAGATTGCACAGTCTTACGCAGCGCTGTGGGTGGGCAGATGTCACTAGCTCTGATAAAAAAAAGTTATAAATACAGGTTGTATCTTATTATTTACTCAGTTTTACCCAGGTGACACAAGTAGTAACAGCAACGGTGAAAAATAGAGCCTTGTCAAATAAAGAATACATTAGGAAAAATAATTTTTAACTTTAATATTCACAATTTCAAAATACTTATCAACCACATCATGGATTTCATCATTAGTATCCACAGCTTTTGTAATACTGACAGATACTTCATACTAAAAGAATTTTCAGTGGTTTCCTTGCAAGGAAACGTTGTTGGCCATTGGATAATCAAGCCACCTTGCAATTTCAATGATTTACCGCCGGATATAAAAAAGCATAATAATCACCAGACGGTAGAAGTCCATGGAATCGAATGGTTTGAGAGTGATGTTACTTTAAATGACTTAAAGTATCATCTCATAACTATTGCCAAAAACCTGAAAAGAATTCATACTTGAGGAAGTGATGAAGCTACGTTCATAAGTTTAATCCTGATGCGTGAAGTTCACGATTTGTATCAAATGCATCGTCCTTTTAAAGACTTTGAAGACAATGTCTCTTCTCCAGTATGCCTTAAACAGGAACAAAACCATTTTGAAAAGAAAAGACTATTTTGTGCCCTACATAAAGCACATTTATAAAAACAATGGTTTCTGACTAGCATATAAATCAAGTCATCAAAGCAAGACCGCGATTTATATAATGCAGCATTTGAACGCCTTAAACGACAAAAGCAACATCCTACATGGACGACTGGCTACAACGTGGTTGGTTGAGCGAAGCACACAATATAAATAATATTCATAAGCTTTTTCCGCCAAATTTTTGTGTATTTCAAGAATAAGATGTTCACTAAAACGAATTTAGTAAATCATGCGTGTTAAACGAGTCATACTTTTTAAATCATGTACATTTTTTATTTAATACAAACTAATTCAAAAAATATAACAAAAAATGTTTAAGAATTATTTCCCTGCCACTCCACATCCTACATTATTATGCAACGCACTCGCTAACACAAAAAAAGTTTTTGTATGCATATAACTACCATGTGCACAAGCTGCACACGATTTCGCACATTCAAACAGCGCTCGCAAATCAGCGCTGCAGACGACTTATGCACATTGCATCGCGCGCAAACTCAAACTGCGTTGTACGTCACCAGCTGGCGCACGCGGCGCTACAGGCGCTAAAGCACATTGCACATAAACTTAAACAGCGAGCGCAAACTCAAGCAGCGCTGCAGGTAGCGCACGCAACCTCAAGCAGCGCACGCACAAGGAATACAAGGAAGCCACAGCTCCTGCTCGCTCATTGGCTGCAGCAGGGACTACTCCACCCGAAAAGAGGGGCCGCTCGCCACGGAGAGGGAGTGGGCCGAAATCGCCTGGTGACTCGAGCACACCTGGGGACCATTTTTTTTCAAACAAGCATTGTATAGTTAAAATATGTTTATTTTCAGATGTTGTTATTGCTGACGTTTATATAGTATCGATGGCTATTTTTGAGAAAACTTTTGTTGGAGTATAAATTTTTATCATGGGTTCTTCTGTTCTTATCCATGTTTATTTTTGTTCTTGGAAAATTTTAAACTCGTGTACAAAATTTTTAATATCTTTTTTATATTTTGCTTGTAATAGAATTCTCGTATTATTCTATAAGTTTTGATTATGCCCCTATGCGATTGTTATTACATTTTATTAGTTTTCGTTGTCTTACTTTGTCTAATAAATAAGCACATTCACTAAAACGCATATGTATACATTTTTTGATATCTAAATAGAATACTTATTTATTTATATGAATGCTCGTTGTGAAGTTACTTAGTGGTTGTGTTTTATTTAATCTATATTTTGAAATAAAATTTAAATCTAATAATAGTTTTTTGTTACTAGAATTGTGCGTCAAGTCAGCTGAAATAAAACTTGCAATGTTGTCCTTTGTGTACGTTCAACATTCTCATGTACTTAATATTTTGAGGTTATCCATTGCTGTTCTTATCAATGTTTTAATTATAGTGCTTTCTTTACAAGTGAGTTGGCTATTATGTTCAGCATTCCATTGATGCTCTTACATTTCAAATGTGGCTGTGGGATGTTAATGAGAAGGTGTATAAGCAGTTCTTTTTCATCTCTGATTTTTTCGCTATCTTCTTGTTCAATAGTAAAAATATTAGGCTCTATCCAAAAAGTATCGACATTGTCTTCTATTACCATAGATGCAGCTTTGGAGCGTTTTATATGTGATTTTCATCTTATTGGGAAACTTTTTTGTTTTTCAAAATTTCTAGAGTCCTTGGAGTAGTTTAGTAAATCATTAGATGCAGTTTTTAAATTCTCAAAATTTGCCTCATTTGACTATGGCGAACGATTTTCTGTTATTTTTATAGTATTCATCAGTTCTAGCGGTATGTTATAATCCTAACATAAAGAGGAGCCAGTGAAATTTGTATTTTACAAACTATTAGTTAAATGAGATTCATTATCATTATTTCTATTGTGACTACCTTCCAAAGCACGTTCATGCATTAGTCTGTAAGCAGTGCATTGCAGTTTTGGATTCAGTGTTATCTTTGCAATTATTTTACCTTCTGATGTACTTGATGAGTTGGTGTCAAACTTTAATCCTACTGATTTTTGACGTGCAGCTTTAATTTTCTTATTTGTAGGAGTCCTAGGACTTAATGGTTGTACTTTTAAAGAGGGTTAAATCTTTTTTCTATGTCACTGGCTCCAGTCACAGCTTTTTGTTGTAACTCATTATCTGTTGTGGTTAAAATTGGTGATGAAACTGGTTTCGTGTTTAAGAGGCTAGGAAATAGAGATTTAACTCTTTAGGTTATCGGTGCTTGCTGTTCTTCTTCATCTTATAATGTACCCAAAATTTCTATGTCGTCATAATCTGATGTGGCCATGTCTCCGTCAGGAGTAGGTGAACTTCGTTTTTCTTGAACTTGTTGCTGAAGTAACCTTTGAGCTATTGATGATTCAGTGAGTTCTCCTTGCCCTCCTTCTATTTCTGACCGTATAGTAACAGGAGACTTTTTGGAGCCTTTTTTCCTCTCGTTGCTTGCTTCGCCATAGTAGTGAGTTTGAGCTTATTCAAGCTTTGACTGTATATATCACTAGCTCTATTAGCACGTGCAATATATGTTTTCGTTTGTCGGAAAAAATTTCAAACGGGCTTGAAATATAGCATACGACACTGTACTATTTTATATTTCCTAGACTCACTATTTCAGCTTGAGCTATTGGAGCGACTACTGCTTCTGATGCTGCGGGATGTTAAATTTGTTTAAAGTCTTTTACCCCCCCCCCCTAATAATCCTTTACGGTCTTTATTTTATGGAAATCTGAGGGTTACGTGGTAAAGCGTCAGCCTTTGAATTTAAAAGTCCAGGTTCTTATATGTGTAGCTGTACCCACGGAGTTTCGCTTTCTATCAATGAAGTCGATTAATGGAATCTTTTATTGATTCAATCCATGTAAAAAGCTCGTGGTCTTCATAAACTGTAAGCTTTTGTCCATATAAATAGTGTTGAATATGTTGTACTGGAGTAAAAAGTTGTAGTAAAGTAATTTCTTTTGCTTTTATTAAGAATGCACGAAATCTAGGCTTCATTTCTAGTTCTACTCTCTTAGTTCTCCTTGACTTAGAACAGCACTGATAGCTAAATTGGATACGTCGGTAGTTAAAATAAATGATTTGTCGAGATGTAAGTACTGGGGCTTCACACAGGGCTGATGTGAATTTTTCAAAGCTCTCTTCCTGAGCTTAAGTTGAATCGAACTTCTTATTTTTTAATAATAGGATTAAAGGCTTTGCGATTTCAGCATAGTTTTTTATAAATTGCTTAAAATGTTCTGTGAACCTTTAAAACTCTTGAACAATTGTGCAATTTGTCGGTATTGGAAAATTTTTAACTGCTTAAAGTTTTTTGAAATCAGGTTTCACTTCGTAACCACCTATTTTATGTCCTTAATATGTCATTTCAGGGGTCGAAAGTTAAAATTTATCTAGTTGTAACTCTAATTCAGCATTTGATCATCTGTAAATTAATTTTTTTACTTATATTTCGTGTTCTTCCTTAATTTTTGCACATATTATAATATTATCTAAAAATGTCAATAGTTCCATGCCTTGTCATCCCAATAATACAGGATCCATTGAGTCTTTGAAACATAGCTGGTGCATAACATAATCTAAGCAGCATACCTATATCTCGTGTTGTCCGTATAAAGTACTGATAGCGGTTTTGTGAGGATCTTCTAGAGATACTTTAATTTGATAAAATCCGTTAGCTAGATCAAACGCTAAAGAAAATGTTAACCCAACAATTGGCCTACCCAATTAATATCTCTATTGTACAAGGCAATATGTATAAATCTGGGATAGTTTTAGGGTTTAATTTTCTGCAATGTATTACAAGACAATGTCTCATCTCACTGTTGGGTCCTGGCTTTTTGGAGAGAATCCACAGCCGAATATTATATGGGCTACATTAGGAGCTAATGGTTCTTTCTTATAATAATTTATTAATCTGATCTCTTACTTTTGTGTACAGCAGGAGGGTATTTATATTGTTTAGTAAAAACAGGTTTATCATCAGTTGTTGGTATATTGTGTTTTACATGCAATATACGTGGAACGGCATCACCTTTGATATAAAATAGATGGGAATACTTTTTTACTACTGAGCGAAGTTAATTATAACTAGTGTTATCATGATAATGCTTTCAAAACTTTTTTGTAATACATTACTTATTTTTCTGTTGTTATGTTGGGGACATCATCGCTAAAATCTGAATTGAAAAAAATTTTTGAGTCATCTAAATCAAAAGGTACGAAATTTTAAGAAAGTATTTATATTTTTGCTGGCTTTTTCTAGTGTTTACAGCCATCGTAAAACAGTGACATCTATCGTATGTTACCACTGCCTCACCTATTATTATACCAGGAATACTTTTTATAAAGTGCAGCTACGCTATGTTTTGTAAAAACTCTACAGATTAATCTGTAGAGTCGTTATTTTGATATTGCATTAATGGCAAAATTTATGTGTCATTTGAATTGTAATAATAAGATATATTATTGCGATTGCATACGTTAGGATCGTCATATTAAACTTGTACATTGTTTTGAATGGGCTGAAACCCATATGGTATCGTGAGTATTGGGGTATAATATTTCAAAAGAAGACAACATCGTTCCTTGAAGAAGTATTTATAGCGTATTTTACAGAAAACTCTGAAAAACATGCTCCACCAACTTTATGGACACAATATTCGATGATTAAAACGTGTGTCAAAAATTTTGATCACATCGATCTGGGCTATTATCACACGTTGATTGCTTTTATAAAGAAAAAAAACGCGAGATACAAGAAAAAAAGCCAAGATTTTTGAGCCTGATGAAATCCGTAAATTTATTAATGAAGTGTATAT
This sequence comes from Copidosoma floridanum, assembly GCF_036245765.1. NCBI lineage: Eukaryota > Metazoa > Arthropoda > Insecta > Hymenoptera > Encyrtidae > Copidosoma > Copidosoma floridanum. The sequence continues at coordinate 30,016,194 of NW_028321881.1, forward strand.
ATGTAAAAAAGTAAATTATTGAATTTGGCTTTTTTTTTACTACTTGTAATTACGCTTTTTAAGCGATACGATCATAATAGTTTTATTTTCAGGTTATTCTTATTTTTGGTATAAGTGGTGGATGTCGACGAAGTGAGCTAGCAAATCTAAATTTAAACGATGTTAAAGACACCTCAGACAGCTTTATCGTAAGCATCAAAAAGAAATAAAAAAATTATAGATGTAATTAACTTAACAACATCGCTCGCCAATTCCCATGCAGTTGAAAATCAAATTCCTTCTACATCTAATATAAGATTTGATAACGCAACTGTAGATATAAATAATGTCGAAGCCGAGTCGAAGGACAATTCACAATATCAAAGGGTGAACAATGCTCTGACTACCACGCAAAACGCTACATTTGGATCGCCATTGAAGAAAAGAAAGAGAAGTAATGAAAAGGAAAATTGTGAAACAATGGAAATCTCAAACAAAAATAAGAAAATTAAATTGAATTTTATAAATTGTAATGTTACGATAAACATCTGTAATGACAATAAAAAACAAATAAAAGCACGATAAAAACATTTTGTTTAGACTAAGTTGATCTTCTCACACACTGTTTCAAAAAATAGTATATGTAACTCATGCGCGAATCGCTGTCCTCGCGCATTCGTCACATAATGTACTATAAGTGTAAGTCTTGAAGGGAGCAAAGTGTGCCTTCAAATGATTTATAAGATCGTCTAATGTATTTATTGTTTGTATGTCTAGACAACTTCCTGCTCTACCCCTTAGCCTGAAAATAACGATTCTCAAAAATATAAGTTCTTCCGCATTTGAAATAAGGGACCTACCGTTTTCAATATCATACAAGAAATCTCTAAACGGTGTATTTTGGCCACTACTTATGGATAGGTATGGGACAGCTTCATTGATATGAAAAGCTGAATTATTGAGAGCTACGTTACGTTATAATTTGAGAAAGTCTAGAAATTCTTCTATTGTTCAAGTAACTGTACTTTTTTAGCTACATCAGCTACTTTTTCAAATATCCTAAAGCGTATAATCTATGATGAAGAAATGTTGAAAATAGAAAAGAAGATATCAAAATTTAGAAAAAATAGAAAACGAAATAAAATAATACAAAAAAAATTAAAGCTTTGATTTAATTCAAGTACACTGTAAGTAAAACTGAAGGCTTAGTTTTTCACCAGGGATACCAATTTGTTGTATCCGAACTCAGTGAAGGGTGAAGCTCGTGGATTCCTTCTGCAAAGAAGTAAATTTAATTTTTGTTCATCAGGAGCCAGCCATCGGTCCAAATGCCATCTTTGCTCTTACTTATAGCATTCAATATTTTTTAACCGTTGATTTTACGTTGTAATATTAAATTTCGTCAAATGGTATGTATAAAATGGTGTTAGTGTATCATATGCCAAGATAATGTTGACGTACTGTATTCTTGTTAAGATTTTCGTTGTACGTAATCTATTTAATTTTTGCTTGATTTTTAATTTATTTATTATAGCTAAGATTATGATTCCATCAGTTAGAATTTTCAATCTTAAAATTTTATAATTCTGCAAATCAGTATAATTAACAACCAAGTAACGTCTTATCTAATAGCTTTATAAATTTGGTAAATCTGGAGATAATAAATTTTTATATATAAAATAAATCATAAAGTTTTAAGTTTGTATTTACAGTGTTTAAACAATTCGTAGTTTTTCTTAACCTAACTTACCTGTATAATCAATGGTTAGTCACAGCTTACACGCACGTAGTCACAAGATCTCACAACAGGGTTCTGATGTTACACAAGAGCAACCATGGCGATAATGATTATTAAGCTGCTGTTTATAACGTTGCAACCCAAGTCGATGGTACTTTCTTCTTTGTTCCTCTTTGATTTACTTTTTGGGCAAATCTACAGTGGCTTAGTTTGCTCCAGCTTTTCTCACAAAGCTTAGTCACCCAACTAAATCTTACAATTGTTCGTAATACAAGCTTCTTACACGCAGTTTAATCACCGAATTAAGTCTTACATCCACTTAAAAGACGCAACAGAACTCACTCTCCAACCTTTATAATTACTTTGGAGCAATTCACGAAAGAGAAAAGACCAATGATGTTATATATGAGGAGTTTTTATACTCTCGCATTTAAGGAGGACACATCAGGTTGGGGATCCAAACGGCCATTCAAAGCTAAACCTAATTACTCTTGATTGCCACAAGTACAGCCGTGGTGCAAAAATTACACAGTAATTAAAGGTTAAAACTGCTGATTTCTCGAATTTTACATTAAGTACAAGTTATGATTGAAATTGTATATGATATTTCTCGTTAATATACTCGGTAATACATGTTGAAATTGTTGATTGCTCACATTCTTGGATGTAGTAGTGAAAGTTAATGTTGTAAGATGAGAGCTTTATTGAGTTGCTAAGAGGTTTAATACGTCGTTCAAATTTTGCGATGGTAGCTTGTTTTAAAAAAAGTTAATATTACTGTATATAAATATTACTATCGCATATGTAGTAATATATAAATATTACAATTAAATTTACTAAAACCCTTAGTTACATAACTTAATTATAAACCCTCAATAGTATAACCCATGCTGTAATGTATTTTCATTTCTTGTTTTACATAATATGAAATTTTATTATTTACAAAATAAGTATATTTGTTTTTAGAAGTAAGTTTAACGTTATTTTTTAAAAAAGCTAACGTCCTTTTTAAAAATATTGGAACAAATATCCATTATTGTTTACTTACGTGTGAATGTATGAGGCGAACTTTTCTGCACACTGGCTGCTGGCCTTTTGATTTGCGGTAGGAACTGACTGCTGGGAGGGTGGGGACACTCGCACACACGTATGAAGCGTAATTGACTCTTTTGCGTGCGCGTTCTGGGGCCCCCTCTACGCGTAATCCTTTAGCTTCGTTTTCTTTCATTGCTCCTGCTCCCAGAGCCACGAGCTTGTTCTCTACTCTTACGACCTTTGTAGCAGTGAGGCGCTCCCGCGCAGCAGTTCTTTCTTTGCTGCTCAAGTCTTATTAGCAACAATTTCGCTGTTGCTATTTTGTTGTTCCTTGGTGCTGAAGACGTGTCCTCAAAAGCAGTTCAGCAGAAAAGCTCACCTCCCACTGAAGTTTCGCAAGAGTGTCAATTTACTTTGAATTATAGTTTAAAGCTTCAACACATTCTTTTTTTCAAGTCACAATTGATCCTCTGTACGAACGACGCAATCAATCATCGTATCGCACTAGACTTGGCTTTTGTTTAATTTTGATTTTGTTATTTTGAAATAGTTGTATTTTTTTCTTCTCACGAATTTTCCTTCGATTATTTTTTTGTATATTTTGTCTTTGGTTAATAAATACTTATTTAGTTCAAAAATTGATTTGAATATGGTTTCTTCTCGAGTTTATTGTTGAGCAGGAAACTATATTCGGAGTGAAGACAAATGATTTATTTCACGAAAATTGTCAGTTATTAAGCCTATATTAAATGACTCAAAATCTACCCTTGGGTCTTTTCATTCGTGGCATTCAGATTTGCGCGAGTCACGAAAAAAGCCCAACAGAAACAAAAATTGTCTACTTATTGGGCACTTGCAAGGATTTAAATTTTCCTGTTCCAATATTTAACAATAATTTATAAAATATTTTGTTAATCAAACTAATATTGGTATTTAGTTATAGAATAGACAGCAGTGATCAAAGCTATTGTATTTTAATACTTTTTTGTACAATTATGCTTCTATTACTATTTTTTAAAACTCAAAATTTCTAACTAAAATCTCCTCCTAGAACAATTTCTTTATTATCAAAATAATTATTTGTACAACATAAGCAACGTAAAGTTCTTTCAACTTCTTCTAAGGCTATTTTTTAAATAATTTTCGAGTCTTTTTCAAATAAAAAAGTGTAATTTAGATGTAAAAAAAAACTTTTTTAAAAATTCCTTTTGTAACTTTCAGCAAAACTTGTTTGAAGTTTTCTCATTATATTTTGCCTCAATTGCTTCAGACATTAAAAATCATACAAAAATGTTTTTTAATTGGCATGGCAGCATAACGAGACATGACTTTTCAAAAATATTATGAATTTGGGAATCGGATTCCACCAAATGTAAGTAACTTTAAATGTACTGCAAAGTATTTCGTCAACTGTTCTTGACATGTTAAAAGATTCTGATTTATTAATATGATTTAAAATTAGTTTTAAAAAAATTCTCCAGGTCCTTAGTGAACACTGTATGAAGTTGACCTATCAATAAACTATTATGAAGTCTTTTTTGTTACACCTACACGGAGGTAAACGTCATGCATATTTCTCATGGCACATGTGCAAATAATCCACAGTAAGAGGACACTGGCGTCTCAGGCATCAAGTCTATGCTTTCGTCTCAATTCAATCGATGTCCCGTTCACATGGACTGTAACCGTGGATTACGGTCAAGAAACTGTTAATACGTTCTCAGTTATCTACAGCCTATATCCATAGTGTACCGAGTCCCGAACGTATAGACTGTAGCCAAAAATGACACGCATGAACCGGCATGGTCCACTCATATGTAATGGGTGCGTTTTTTTAGCGATCGATCGGTCGGTCGATCGATTGGTTCACTCAATCGCTCCGTTCCTCAAAGTATTTCAGACTCGGGAACAGACTTATAGCTGAACAGAGTCGTCATAGCTGGTTTTATAAGTAAATGCGGTGTACCCATGTAACCTCAATTTTCTATTATTACTCTAATTTTCCGAAAAAAACTAACTGTTATCTTCTTTTTTGAAAACAAAACGCTGAAAAATGTTAGTAAGCTAATGCTGATGAAATGATAATGATGATGGCAAAAGCTGATATAACCGTACCATTCTTAACAAAAGACCGTCAAGGTCAACGTTTTGTCTTACATTTATCAAAAAAAGACTACACAAAAGCTAAAAAAGGGATGTCCTAAAAGTTAACGCGATCATATAAGTTAAACTATGACTTTGTATAAAGAAGCTGATAATATAAAAATTTTTTTTATATTTGTTCCTGTGATGGATTCCAGGTTTGCAATGCAGCTTTTGGATACTCATAAAGCTTCTCTTCATAAAAATGAGGTTCAGAAAAATTTAGTCACAGAAGAATCAGCTGCAACTCAGCAGAACGATAACAGTAATCGTTTAAAAGTAGTTGATTGGAGTCTTTTCGATCCCGAAGACAACAAGATGCAAGTCTTACACGCTTCTGAGGAAGACTATAATCGTGGGAAAACTGGTAGCTTCTTTCAACTAAGTACCTAAAACTACTGCTAACAATTAAATTGATTGCAGATGATGAATATGCAACATTGTTAATGGAAAAACACAAGCTTCAGCTTAGAAAATTAAATGATGAGTCCTCCTCAAGCACCGTTGATTATGGTATGGGATATCATTATTATCAATTATCGTTTTTCTTTTCCATCTTCAGTGTCAAAAAAAAAAATTAGTGAATTTTAGCCTTGATCTCAATTTTCTTTTATATCAGTTTCTGCGAAGACAGCATCCATTCATGCTAAACCATCTGTATCTGATTTTTATCTGCCAAACAATAACGAGGATGATAGTAGCAGTACTAGAAGCAGTGAGTACGAAGAAGAGTGGTTAGACGAGTTCCTCGACGAAAAGGAAGTGTACGATGGCTTTTCGACAAGTGAAACGAAATTTATTTCAACAGAAGAAAGCGACACTCCTAAGTCAAACAAAGGTCTTGGCGAATGAAATTATTTATGATTAATTAATCTACAAATTTGTAAAGACATGTGTTTACTGTTCTTAAACAGATAAATGGAGTGACAAAGCTATTTCTGTGCTATTGGAATATTACAAAAAACAAAACAAATGCGTAAGAAAAAATTCGTTTCCCTGCTGTTGGAAGAGTATCGCAGAACAGTTGTATTCTGAAGGGTTATTATCACTATTTGTACGAAAAACATGAGAAACGAATGTAGTGTAAAATAGACTTTTTCTGTGCAGGTTTTCCTTTACTGCTACACAAGCCAAGCGAAAATACACTGACTTATTCAATAAATATAGAGATATAAAAATCTGGAATGATAAGACAGAAAATAGTTACAAAAGTTGTCCTTACTTTGGGTACTTTGAAGATCTGCTAAAGAAGGAGCCTAACGTCACTCGTGTTTACGGTATTTCATCATTGAAACCAGAAATAACTAAATCTGAAAATGTGCATGAAAACTCTTCAGAACTTAAATCTGAAGAACCGATCGATCGATCGATCGCTAAAAAAATGCACCCAATATATAGCCCTACTACATAGCAGTTGATGCTCTTAACGCATGAGGTGCAGCCATGGAGAAATCCTACGGAGGCATTGGTTTTTTTTCCATTGCCCTGTTGCGTTTTTTAACTCTCAAACGATGTTCCCAGCCCTGATGCACGGACCGTGAAAAAATGTATAAATGTCATTATTTATGTAAAAAGTTGCGCAATTTCTTCTCCAACCATAAAAAACAACGTTCAAACTTATCTTAGTGCTCAAATACTTTGGCCCCACTTAGCTTAGGAATAGAAAAAGAAATTAATTACTATTAAATGCATATGTATACTTTTTACAGTATTACAAAATAACAGTGGTAAAATTAATTTTAATTTGTATGTGCAATAAACTAAACTTATGTGTATATACTGCTTATTTGTAAAAAACGATGGAAATGTTTTATAATGTACATACACACAGTAGGTCAGTACTTTATAATACAAATGTATACATACAGAGATAGAGAGAGAAAGACAGTAGCGACGAAACGCAAGAGGGCAATGGAAAAAAACCAATGCCTTCAGAGGATTTCTCCACGGCTGCAGCTCATGCGCTTAGAGCATCGACTACTATGTAGTAGGGCTATATATTACAAATGAGTGTACCATACCAGTTCGTGCTTGTCATCTTCAGCTACAGTCAATGCGATCGGCACACGGTGCACTATCGACATGGGCTGTAGCTAACATAAGAACGTACCACGGTTTTACGACAGTAATCCACGATTACAGTCCATGTGAATCGGGCATCGATTGGACTAAGACGAAAGAATAGGCTTGATGCCTGCAACGCCAGTACCCTCTTACCGTGGATTATTTGCACATACACCATAAGAAATTTTCAAAACTTTTCCCTCCGTATAAGTTTTTGTTACTAAATAAAAACAATAGTTTTAGAATACTAACATAAAAAATTGTACTACGCAAGATTTTTGGACTGTAAAGGACACAAATTTAATTATTGTAAGCGTGGAAGAATAATTTTATTTTCCTTATGTCTGTATGATAAGAAATTAAAGCAACTATTGATGCATAAAAATAATTTTAGATATTTTAATCTATAATACAGTGATTTTTTTTTTGCATTATTTAGTGCCAATGTCGTGAGTGGCGAAAAAGAGCTATTTATGACTTGAAAATTCAATGTCAAGTTTGCCGCTTGACACCTGAATCTTTTACAAAAAATTTTGATAATCCTTCCTCCACACACACATACACACAAACACACAAACACGAATGGGTCTTCGCTCCCCTAGGCACACTGTGCACCAACCCCCCGATAACAGAGTAATTATATAGTATCAACAGTCAGTTGCTTGGTTACAGATGCTTAAAAAAACTTACTTAGGGTGAGCTTAGCAGATTTAAAATCATACAACTATACTATTAATCCTTTTGCATGCTTAGTGCGCTGACTCTCCATTACCAGATCATAGTTAAGTTCAAAATCATTATATTTAATGCGCTCACCTTTCATATGCTGAAATTTAGAGCGACACGTGAATGTTTAGAGCTGAATATATTTAGTTCTTTATTAAAATAATAACTTAGGATTAAAAATAATTATTTTATTTGGAAAAGTAATAATCCATGTTTATACTACAGAATTTCGAAAACGAGGTTCACTACATGCACATCTTCTCGTAACACAACAACCTAATAATAAAATAATTTTACCTGGACACATTAATGAAATTATATCAGCTAAAATACCTTGAAATAAAAAGAAACTTGCCAAATTAATTACTAAACCCATACTTCACGGTCATCACATTAAAAAAGCCCATGTTTAAATACATCCAATAACAAATGTAACGAAAATTTTCTTGAACCATTTGCTGACATAACATCGTTAAAAAAATGGCTACCCCGAAAGTATCAGAAAAAACAGTATTTCACGCATATAATAAGGTAATCACGTATATAAGACTAAAAATAAACATAAAATTACAGTTGACAACACTTGTACCATATGATAAAATTTTTTTAATGAAATGTAGATGCTACATAAACGTTAAATATTGTGCTTCTATTCAGAGCATAAAATACATACACTACTACATTGATAAAGGTAGTGATAAAGATTTTATTTAAATTTAAGATTACGTCATTCTAATGATGATGAAATTCTAGGTTACATGAAAAACTATGTTAATGGTAAATATTTCAGACCTATGAAAGCAGTATAAGGATTACAAGAACATTAAATCTGTGGTAGGAATCACAAGGTTGTAAGTCTTGCTGTGCACCTCGAGAATGAACAAAAATTAATTTTTAAGTTTCGCAAAAATACGCTAGCTTAGCGCTTTAGTTCAGTTGAATCCAGTAGGTGGCGTCAAATTAAAATCAAAGAAACCTGCAACTAACTTAAAAAAGTATGGTTATAAAAGGCTCAAGCAACGTACCAAATACAGAGTCGTTTCTCGGCAGTGCATGAAGCTTAGAGCTAGAAGTCGTGCAGCTAGGTAACCCGGCTACCGTCGACCTGGCTACCCGACTCACGTTAAACTCTATCCTTACCCACCGTGATTAACGAGTACTTACCAATATTAAGACGTTATAAACGCTAACGTCTTCAGCGAAATATCAGGAGACGTCTAGCCAGAGTACACTCTACTCCAGCAACTTGGGGTTTCACGGCCATTCTTCTAACCGACCTAGTGCTGCTACCAGAGCAGATTATATTACAACAGCAAGACAGCAAAAACAACCGTGAGTTCGGGCAGCCACAACAGCCTCCTCAGTAGTTCGTAGGAACGGTATGTCCACAGAAAAGGTATTATCTAGGCCCATTTTCCCGACTACTGATAAGTGGTTGGTTATCTGGGGAGCAATCCAAAGACTAGATATTCTTTGGTCAGTGGCGTACCTCCCTCCATCACGATCACCGTACGCAGAGACTCCAAATGTTGGAGTTAAGCTACCCGCACAGATAGCTATCCATTATCAAGAATAATAATAAGTAATGGCTAGAAGTATTCCTACTGATCCTTTTCAGGGCCATCAAAAGTATTGACGTTCCCTACTTAACCTTCATTTTCATTGGTTTTTTTAGGACCACATAACGTTACACTATCTTGCCAACAAATACATGTTTACTACCGTTTCCGGCAACGATTCATCAACTAAAAAAATGTATAAAGCCGGCCACTATTAAACCAAGTCAATCGTTCACTGGCAGACGTCACGAGCGGAGTTGTTCGTTGCAAGGCTGGAAACCCCGGAAACCAACGACCCTACGTTACGTTACTCTCCCGACTCTATAAGTATTCAACTAGAAATCACTAATGCTTTTCAGGATGACCGCTGGGCAAACCTAACAGCTCTGAAAAAACAACAAACTTTAAAAAACAGGACAGTCACCAACGGAAAAGCATCACAAACTAATTTTTCTACATTGGATTAATAATTTTGGAGAGGGAAAATTAAAATCACTGATAATTCCTCAAGAATAGAAGATCAATGATGTACGTTTAAATATTTAGTAACAATCACCAATTTTTATTAAACAGTGTTATTATAACTTCTTATAATGAATACACAATTTTTTTAAATAACAAAAGTTTAAATCTAATGGAAGAAAGTAAGACAATTTATTATAGCATAGATCATGCCACGTACAAAGGTATCAACAGATCGGATAATAACATTCACATAAATTTTCCTATCAAAATAGTAAACTGTTGAGTATATTGTACATTTATACCAACGAATATATATGTATACGTATGACAAATGGACTCGTGGCGCTATCTCTGGCCAACTACAGTTGTAAGATATTTGTGGACGCTTGGTGCTCAAATGCGGGCGCAAGGTAGATCTCGTCTGTCCGTCGAAGCATACGGTCATGCATGTAAGCAGCCGTTTGTCGTTGGCTGTGATGTGTATCGTTCTTATAAGTATATTCTCCTTTTATTAAGTATTATGAACTATTACAAAGTGTGTTTGCTCATTTCCCAATCCACGCAATAAATTCCTCAATATATTAACATAAACAATATTCGTGAAGGTTTCCCACCATATGAACTAAATTTGAAAGTTGGAGCAATGGTTATGTTAATAGAAAATTTGTGTATAACAGACGGTTTGTGCAATGGCACACAAATAAAGATTAGAAAATTGTTTTAATAAAATATTCAAGCTGAAATTTTTACGGGAGAAAAACTTAGAAATAGAGGATTTATACCGAAATCACTCAAAATACAAGTAATACCTCGTCGTTACCTTTCATACTTGACAGAAAGCAATTTCCTTTGGTCTTGGCATTCGCTTTGCTAATTAAAAAATCTCAAGGAACAAGTTTTGAGTAAGTTAATGTATACTTAAAAAAACCTGTATTTTCTCATGGATAACTATACATGCCGTTATTAAGATGCAAACTTGAAGAAGGGATATTTATGCAAATTGAACGTAAAAATAATTTGGAACTAGAAAATGTTGTTAAGGAATAAATTTTTAATTAAGAGTAAGTATACTTTTTAAATAGAAAAAAAATTAACGCATCAGAAGTTATCACATACATTACAACAACATTGAGTAGTAACATATAACATGATATATATACATTTTATTATGTTACAATTTTGTTAGAAATCATTAAAGTTTAAGTTTTAATTCAGGATAACTATTTGTAACATTTTTCTAAATAAGATGTTTCTTTTAATGTTCTTTAGCAAAATTTATTTATTTTCGTGATAACTTCGTATCCGTATTGAAAAAAAATAATTAAAAAGAACCAAATTTTTAGATTTTGTACTAAAAATCTCATCCTATAAAAATAAGGATTATGTATAAAATAACAACTTTTACATATTACATAATTGTTTTTTAATTTGTGTACATGAAAAGTTGTACGTTTAAGACAGGCAGGTTTTTGAAGAATAAAAAAGATCTAAGCAAATGCATAGAATTTTGAATGAGCTATTATTTAAATTCCTTATCTATTAATAGTTTTTTTTTTTTTCTTTAATTAAAACATCGAAGAGCTCTGTCTCTTCATGGTTTTATAAGACTACTAGCGATAAATACTACAGTTTCTATAATTTTTTCACTACTTGAGTTTCAATAAATATTTGTGATTACATCATGTCATACAATGACACGTATTAATTCAAAACTCAATGTAAGAGGGAAACACTACAAACAAAAAAATAAGTCAACGCGCCCTTGATTTTATACTAATCAATATAAATGTGGAGTAATAACTATATTTGATGTTTTTTGTACTTATTGTTACTGAGTATAAAATCAATTTTTTTCTTCCTGGGTGGTATGAAAAAAATAGATAACTAAATATAGCTAAGAGCTTGTTTACTGTTAGCTGCAGAAGCTGTCACTTGAAATTGCTGGCTACAGTCAGCTTCAGCTGATGTACAGTTTGTGTATACAACAGCATAATGTTACAAAAAAAAGAGTAAGATTTTTCATGGGTCTAAATAACGGTGGAATCAACGAAATTTTCCCTTATTTTATAGGGTGGCTGCGGGGGGCCAGGAGGCCTCAGTGGGTCGTCAGATAATATTTCGTTGGGTAAAAATATCATTGACAGTAATCAAATTTTTCCTCATTTTGCAGGGGGTTAAGGGGTGGGGGTGGTAATAAAATGGCTGCGGAGGCTGTGGGGGGGTATCGTGGAAAGCCTCGTCCTTAAAATTACTTAATATGGTAAGACACCCACAAACACACATACACAAAAACACACTTACACATGCACACACACGCGCGCACATCCGCATAACTCCATTTTTGGCCTCATAATTCCCCTTACATACATGTAATCATCCACATAGGTACCCTGTGGATAAACATAACTTCCTGTATTGTATGTTTATTTTTGTGGGGCATACCAAATATCCCTTCACAGCCCCCCCCCCTCCCACAACTTCTGCACAGACCCTCACAGACCCCACACAAATAAGGTAAAAATTCGACAGTTTTTACCTTTGAATCGGGATTTCTCATTTTTTCTTGAAACCCCCACGGCCCCTTTACAGCCCCCACACATATTTTTTCTTGTCCCCCCACAGACCCCCACACCATTTTTCGTGTCCCCCCACAGCCCCCAACGAAGCCCCCACACTATTTTTCTTGTCTCCCAAAGCCTTTCCACACCATTTTTCCTGTTCCCTTACAACTTAAATTCAAAATTAAATTTTAATTATGAATGAATTTAAATTTAAAATTAATACGTTAAAGGGCTAAATTATCTTTAATCTTAGGCAAACTCTCCATGAAAGATTCTTTGTATTAATTCTACATTTTATGACCTTGAACGTTTTCTGAAATTAAATACCGAGGAAAAATTATCTTAATTAGAAAGGAAACATAAAAACAGTTGCTTCTTAAAAAACATCATCGTTTTTTCGTCATTGTCTATTAAACCCATGGCAATTGCCGTTTCCTTATGCTCTGTCACAACCTTTGTGTATAAAGTTAAAAATATACTTCATGCTTTAAATTTATGGACAGAATCCAACGTTAATATGACATGTATATTTCATAAACAAAAATTTATTGTACGGTACGACTATTAAAGTATCTACTTAAATTTTATCTTTTCTTTAAATTTTATAAACATGTTGTTGGGAAGTATTATTTTTTCTTCTATATTCAGTTCTGTATGAGGTCTATGAAGCATGTGTTTAATCACTAATTTTGTGAGCTGTGTATTACCAGAAGGAATTTTAGCTGAAGTAATGGCATCATTTTGTTCGGGTGTAACAATTTTTTTATCAGGACGCAAAGTTATTTAAATATGTGCATAAGGTAGACTACGTTTTGTAAATTGGATGGTGTAGACGTATGCTAATACTTTACCGAATATATTGTTTTTAATGATGTCATCCAAAACTGACATTAATTTCAAGTAAACTAGTTTAACAGTGAAGTTTTGGATATCATTTGGTGTTGTATTTTTAGGAAATTTTGATAAAATTAACTTTAATTCTTTACATTTAGGACTGTATGTTACTGTTATAAATAAATCTGGTCTACCACATTTCCTCATTGTAGACATTTCATCTTGATAAAGTTTCTGCATATATCTTGGACTTTCAATGTTTGTAAATAATGGTATAAAAAGATTTCCAGTTTTTCCTTCGTCTCAAAATTTTTAAAAATGTTGGATGCACATTAACAATTGCGTCTAATAAACCTTGATAATATTCTATTCTTAAATTTTTTTGATTATGTCTTAAGTAATTTAAACGGTTATATTCAATTATAATGTAAGAATGAATAAAAATTTGTTGTGTCAGCCGTCCCCCGCATAATAATGGATAAAAATTTATTTGATTTGATTTGTAAAACAGTCTGTAGGAATAATGTTGTAAGATAGTTAGTTGATCGCTCTTATTTAAGTAATTTTTAAAATAACCAGTCCTTTATCCTTAATTTCCTAAGAAAAAAAATAATGGAATTATCGTGGGATCGATAGAATGAGACTGTTTATTTGAAAATGTTTCTGTAGAAAAATCAGCGGGAAATTCTTTCGAGTATACAGAAAGATCAAAACTTTCTGGTGTTCCAGAGTCTGAAACTATAATAGCACCACATTCTGCTGTCAATGGTTTATTGTATGTATGTTTTTGCTGGCCAGTTTTTCTTGAAAAAGTTATTTTATAATTTGGCAGTTTTTACACATTCGTGATTTAATGTAAATGTTTGTACTTTTTTGCTATTGGATTTTCTTTTATATTTTTCTTACAGTTTCGATATGTGTTTTAAGAATTTTACTATTATTTAAGGATTTCAACCTTGGATTAATAACAATTTTATCATATATATATATATATATATATATATATATATATATATATATATATATATATACATACATATATAGCTGACAACTTTTTGGTTTTTTATTAAGATCAAAATTCAATGTGTTTTACGCAACATACAAAATTTGTCCTTAAATTTTAATTTCATATATACCTTTTCCTTTTTGTTCTATTTTTCTAGTTATCAAAGATGCAAAACTAATCAAATTATTGTAGTACCTGATAAGTATTCTTAAATTATCATCATAAAGAAAGAGTTCTTTTAATTTTTAATTATGTTTACTCAACGGACTAAGACAAAATTTTCTCTTATGACATCACGTTAATTTTTTTTCCATCTGGCCAAAATACTGCTGAACAATACATGCACTTTTAACTTATTTCACCATAAAACGCAGGATTCACTAATAAATCATTATTTTTATTAAGAGTACTACTTAAAAATTTATTTTAATTTTTATTATTTAACGGATCACTACTTCTTTTATATTCAGATTTATTATTTTTTTTTTTATTCAATAAATGTAAGATTTTGTAGTTTTCTTTTGATACCAGTATTTTGATAACACAATAACTTAAATGTACCTAAATCCACATTTCCCAAAGAAATGAATATTCGACTTCAAATCACTTGAACAATCACCAAAATATAACACGTTTATAGAGTTGTTAATATCAGTTGTAATGTGTAGATTTATTTTATCAATAAAACGTTGTACTTTTATTGACGTACCGTAAATCCCTGAGTTATGAGTTATTTTAAAATAATTTTCTGAATTTTTTACATTCTTGAAATATTCATCTCCGACAATGAAATTAATTTAAAAGTTGCATTTTTTCATGACATTTTTAACTATATTTAATCTTGTTCTACAATGAAAGTATTCTTTATTATACAAAAAAAGAGAAAACATTTTGAACAATCCATTCCCATCTGTTTGTTATGTTAAATTATAACTATTATCTAGTGAGTTTTTGAAGTTTTCACGTTCAGTATGATTAACTATTGAGTTATCATAAAACTTTTTTTTTGTTTTATGTTCAACGTATTACTTATTGAATTGTCAACTTCTGTTTGGATTTTATTTTGATCCTTTGAGGATTTCAAATTTCTGATTTTTAGAAAAATTTCTGAATAATAAAAATAATTTATTATATTACATGATTCATCATTAGGTTTTCCATTGAATTCGTTTTTTAGACATATATTAACTGTTTAGAAATTGGTTTCAATTTTTTTTTATCAATACTTTTATCATTGTTACGACAGATCTGTTTTTGTTTTCCGTGAAAATCAGTGTATCCACATTAATTTTTTTTTCCTTTCTTCAAAACTTTCCATGCCAATTTTAGAACACTAAACGCAGGGGCCAATGTGCATCTGAAAAGAGGTGAATCACCTACAAGATTGCTCGTAGCTAAGGTACTACGATCATGCATGACTCACATACATGCACGCTGGCCCATGTTGACCGGAAAAGAATTCAAATGAAATACTTCTCAAAGCATAAAATAATAAAATAACTTTAAAGAACTAACAGATGCAAAAGGTTAGCTAAAAACAGTTGAGCCGATAGATAAGAACTAAGACAAGTAGACTAAGATAGAGTTGGTGTATAGTTGATAAGCAACCACAATATGAGTAATAATGTTAACTACTGTAAACCTACTAAAGCGACATTATTAGTTTCCGCTCGTTTTTGATACATGAGTTGCCAAGCTACCCTCTTGCACCATAAAATTTTTATACCATTCGCAAAAATCTAATTTTTGTAATCAGGACAAATGTTACTACTTTTCAATAAGTAAAGGAAAACGGGAAAGTTGAGCCAACAGTCAACAATAGCTCCTTCCCCTTTTCCTGACTCAGATATGTCGAGAGAGATTTTGTACGACCGAGCCAATATAAGTAACGGAATTTTCAAATCGTGCCGACGTCCTCTCCGACAAGTAAACAAAAGAAAAAATGAGAATTGATCATGCTACTAACATTTCGAAATACATCCGTAGCTTACAATATCCGACAAGCTTAGTTAAGTTAACAATCAATCGGTCGCGACAAACACCCGATAAGTTTTTGGACTACAACTACAGCTGCTTCAGAGATAAATGGTTGGACCGCTGTTAACAATTACTCTTTCCGACCATCAACTTGTTCAAATAATGTATCTGGCAACTCTAGCAACTATTATAGTTATTAATGTATTAAAATTACTATTACTAACCCTATTACTAATATATTAACACAGTAAACGATTGTTCAGTCAACACCTTCATAAAATATTGGCCAATTTCACCGCTCTCGTTGCTATAAATTTAATTGAATAAACGAACAATGCTTAGTTGAAGTAAATTTTAGTAATTTGTTATCCTTATGTTAATATTAAATAACATGGAAAACCTGTAAAATCTTGATGTAAAAGAGAAAAGAAGGGTGTAAGTAAGTCAATCATCTTCCCCTCTCTTGACGCTTGTAGGAAAGCTAACCAGAGGTGGCAAGTGCCAATTTTGAGTGGCTAAACTAGAGCAACTCCAGCCAATTAGATCTTCGACTATTGTCTTTTCCCCCAAAATTTTCGGCAGCAAGCTTTCCTGCGTCGTTTTACAGTCAGCGCGTGGTTAAGGTCCACTACTCTTTATAAAAAGAGTCTGGAGGCACAGTGAGAAACAGTTACAGTTCAATTTCACCCTCAAACGGTTGACTAGATAGATAGAGTCCGCCTGTGCTATCTCACGGTCCTCCATGAGTGCGGTTTTAGTTCTTCGATCTCGGATATTTTGCACTGGTTCGGCACATGTACGTTTCATACCGAAAATAAAAGTAAGTCAAGTTTAAATACTCAAGTGACAAATTTATTCTTCCTCTCAGTTTCAACGTGAACGTGTTTTTTAGAGTCCAAAATACGGTGTCGGTAAAATACCACACTACGAGATTAAATGAAGGAATTATTCCTCACGTAAAGTCTAGGGTAATCACATTTGCTCCGGATGGTACTGGTGGCCCCTAGATAGGTCGTAAACTTAAACCATTTTACTCCCTTGCGTAACCTCTAGAGTATAACTACCTTTGCTCGTTATGGTACAGGTAATCTCTGGATCGCGAACGGGATACTATTCGACACATCGTACCGGGTATTTTCGATAAATCCGAGGCGCGCCGAAAAAGAGTGCATCGCACTATTGCTCGACAACCACATTAATTTAATTAAAACGGCCGCCCTCGCCCCCTTTCAAATACTTAGACCAGAAATATAACTACCTTTTGGCCCCACGTCCTACCTACAGTAAAAAAGGGAATGCTTGGACTCAAATAATACGTTACGCCGACGTAACATCCGAATGACTTTCGTAAGCTATTATTAATAAAATGTTTCGTAGGATTCTGAAAGTTTAGTATATCATAATGATAAGAATTAATGTTAAAAAAAAAATCAATTCAGTTTAAGATTACTATTTACATTTCCATGTGTTTAAATATTTTTGTTCGAGAAATTAACTGCAACGTGAACATTTAATTAATCTGAGAGGTTTTTAATTTTAATATTTGTACCATAAGTCCCACTTTTTGACATTATGTTAATATATTTATCCCTACTTTTTTATTTTAATACTAATTGTTTCCTTCTATAAATTCATAATAATTTTGCTATTTATTTACAACATTATTAATGACTACAGAATGACCTGTCAAATGAAAATCTTCGTCATTGTACAGAAAATAAGAAAAAGTTCTAAGTAAACAATTTTCATGCCCTTTTACGCTTACTTTTATATTGCTTATTTTTGCAAATTCTAAAAATATTTAGTTTGATTTGAAATTAAATTTTAATTGTACAAAATACAAACGGTTACTTTTATTTACAGTGTGAAATACTGAGAAGAAATTATTTCCATATTTGTCATTGAATCTGAAAATAAAAAATTTTTTCTTACCACTTATACTCAATTGATAAAATACAGAATGCATAACAGTAACAAAAGCAATATAAAGTATATATTATATCAAATTCGAATAATTTATAAGTGATTAAAGTAATTAAAAATTTTCGTTGTTTAGAATATAATCAATAAACAAATAATGTAAGAGAGATAAGCCTCCTCTAAAACTATTTTTATTTCAGAGTTTTGACGAGAGCGTTTTTTAATAAAAATGAAACCACAAGACGATTTTATAATACTTTTTGAAATTTATAAATAATACTGTAATTTGCATAAAAACTTAAAACATTCATTTCCGTACATAGTAAAAAAAACTGAAACAAACTGATTTTTACGTTTTTGGTTTTTCAGTATTCTTAAATAAATAAAATTAAAGTAGTACAGATGAGTTTCAAGGCATTAAAGATTTAAAAAAAAAACTTTCAAACTTTTACGTCAGGAGTTAGCGCAAAGCGCGCAGGGGATTGGAGCCCCACTAGAATATATATAGCACGTTCCACGTTAACCGGGCCACCGCTGGAAACAAAATTTGTAAAGTCTTAAAGAATCGTGCAAGGGCTTAAAATATTTGTATTGAGAACCTTCTTTAAATGTCAAGTGGCATATTAATAAATTCAATATGGCTGGTCCAATATGGCAGCCGGTAGCCGTAGAAGAATCATGAGTCTAGCAAAAACAGGTTGTAAAAATGAAAATTCGCAACGGAACAGGTAGTTTTATGGCAAAAATTGTACCTGATAGATGCCCCTGAAGAACTTGTGTGGTTGGTAGACAAAATCCAAAATGGCGGATTCAATATCGAGGTCCAACATCCAATATGGTGGCCGAATTTCTCAAAATCAATTGATTTAAACCAAATTCGGTGTACGGGTGTTTCATAGGTCACTGATCACGAATTTGAGGTAAGATTTACCAAATTCAATATGGCGGATTCAAGATGGGGGGAGAAATTTTCGAAAATCAACCGATTTGTACAAAATTTGGTATAAAGGTGATTTTGACGCCGTTGATTATGAACCAAAGGACAGACTCCTAAAAGTAAAGATGGTGGACTCTATATTACAAAAATTAAATAACTCAGTCCATTATATTTGGTCGGTCATATTGAATTTTTCAAAGATCCATGTGGATTTTCAAAGCTCATGTGTTTCAAAATATTTTGAGCCCTTGCACGATTTTTTTTAAACATGTCAATTTGTTCCCGCCGGGACAACTCTGGGAGTGCAAATTGTAAAGCTTCAAAAAATCGAGCAAGGGCTTTAAATGTTGTTTTCAAAAAGCTCATTTAAACGTTTAATGGTATTTTCAAAATTTTTCAAATGTTACCTTAAAAATATTTAGAAATATGTGATAATTCTTAAAAATTAAACATAAACGTGTTTTAGAATGACATATGGCTTTTACAAAATCATGTGACATTCAAAACGGCTGTTGAAATTATTAGTACTAAATTGCCGTATCTTAAGAGGTATGGTACAAAAGAATGAATGACAAATCATAATTAGTTTTACAAGCCGTATTATTTATTTGAGGATTGAACTTTTGAAGCTCTGATTTTACGTAAGTTTCTTTACAAATAATTTTTTGCTTAACTAATATACAATTAATTCAGTGAATCAGATTGTCGATATCAAAACTTTAAATAAATCATATTAATATTGTATAATAGTTATAGGGCTCACAGCATCTGAATATCTTTTAACTATTAATAATTTTTCTGCGTTTATGGAAAATGCGTGACCTTTAGAGATATTCGTGACAGGTGGAGCACTAAAAGATCTACATGGAAGGTGCTTTTGCGTTATTTTGTGGAAATTTATACCATAATACATTATTTCCATGTAAGGGAACTTTTTTTACCCCATGTATAAAGAGCTCCAGGTGTCAAGATGGCTTTATTCGGCTTAGCCTGAAGACTTGCTCTTGTGGCTTCCCTTTTGAATATAGCACCTAAGCCATCACAAACACACTTCCCATGAGCAATGGCATGACAGTGCTACTCAGCCAAAATAGATAAATCTTTACAATGATGAACTAAATTACACATTTCAAAGCGGTTTTTGAAGTGTTGTTTAGCTCCATCAGAAGCGTATATAAATTTTGTCACATTCAGACCCATGTTTTTGATTTCTGGTATAATTTTTTATTGCATTACGTATACAGCAGCTGTATCATGGTTCATACTGTCAGGTAGGAGGACAAAACTATTATGCTTAATATCTTGTCCAGACTTGTAATAACAAGTAACTGGGAAAATAGTACATTAATTATTATTGTAGTGGAAGGCTTGTACCGCATCATGTACTACAAAAGCAAAATTTTCAGAAAAGTCCAGTTGAACGAGTACCTCATTTTCACTTTGATTTTCCGTACGATTAGACACGTATGCTGGCTAAATTTTTGAAATAAAATAATGGGGTATGAATTCTTTCAATTTATTAATAAAAACTCCCACGAAGTCATCAACAGGGAGACATTCTTTCTTTAATGTGTATCTATCTGCAGATTTCCACATACTAAAAATTATTTTTTTCATACCCTGTGATTCGAAAATATTTGATACGTAATCTTTCAATATTTCAAATTTCGGACATGATTGATACTTATTTAAAAAACAATCAGGCTGTGGATTTTCGCACAATGTAAATTTTAAGCAGTCGTTGTAGTTTTGTATTTTATTTTGTAAATTTTTTGTCATGTTTTGTAAATCGTAAGCATCAAGCATATTTTTGAAATTCTCATGTACTGGACATACACATACACTGTGTGTCCCCTTGTCACCAGCAAGAAGACACCACTCCGGTCTGAGCTCAGCAAACTTGCTCAAACTTACTGGATTTTTTGTATTAAATTTCATAAAATCTTCATATAAAACACATACATCTGAGAGAAGTAAACGTTTCTGTACTTTATGTTTTTCCCCGTCCTTTCTTACAATAACAGCATCCTTTTTGTTTGCCATAATCTGTCTATTTTCATCTGACTCATAAAAGTTCACAATCTTTGCAACTGTATCGGACGATAAAGTTTTACCTGCTCTCAGAGGTGGCATTGCTAAAATGCCCTTCGTTTTTTTAAAAATTTTTGCTTTTTCAGCCATTCTTCTTGAAGTTTCAAATTCTTTAGCTACTTTTCGTGTTGACCAACAATCAGGAGCCGTTCTAAGTATTGCTACGCATAAAGGATCGTCTGGTGGCAAACTTTTGAATCGTTCTTTGAGTCCATTTAATAATGGTTTCAATTCGTCTTCTCGAAAAAACATGATTTTTTTTGCTGGAAAACAATCAACATCACTTTCAGACATATAACTGTTTTTGAAAGAGGTATCTTCATTCTGAGAAACTCGACTATCTGACAAAAGTTTACTATTTTTATAATAAAGTTTCAGACAATCCATTCAAATCTTGGAAAACTTTGAGCAATGTGGAAAAAATTCCAACGTACTCTTGGTCATATTTCTCCAATTTGTTCCTTTGTGACTACTGATTCTGAAAGAATTAGCACATCTATCTGAATGTAAGCTTTTTGCAACATTTTCTTAAGAACGAGATATAATATGCCTTTCAATTAAAACACATTGGACATTAAATATTGTAAATAAAATTACTCTTATTGTTATAAACACTTTTTTTACGTATATTACAAAACCAATCAAAGAAGTAAATTATATATGCTAGACATATAATATTTCTCACTTACATATTATTGATAACTGTAAGGTATATTATTTAAATTATGTAGGACTGATTGATCACAATTTATGTATAATAAAAGCTACAATAGTTGCAGTTCTCAGTAAAAATACAAACATATATTAATACTTCAATTCGATATCTTATAAAATCCTACTACCGTGGTGTCAGTTGCTCTACCTATCACGAATATCCATAAAGGTCACGCATTTTCCATGAACGCAGAAAAATTATTAGTATTTAAAAGATATTCAGATGCTGTGAGCCCTATTACTATTATACAATGTTAATAAGATTTATTTAAAGTTTCGATATCAACAATCTAATTCACTTAATTCATTTTATATTAGTTAAACAAAAAATTGTTTGTAAGAAAACTTACGTAAAATCAGAGCTTCAAATGTTCAATCCTCAAATAAATAATATGGCTTGTAAAACTAATTTTAATTTGTCATTTATTCTTTCGTACCATTCCTCTTAAGATACGACAGTTTAGTACTAATAATTTTAGCAGCCATTTTAAAAATCACATGATTTTGTGAAAGCCATATGTCATTCTAAAACACTTTTATGTTTAATTATTGAGAATTATCACATATTTCTAAATATTTTTAAGGTAACATTTAAAAAATTTTGAGAATACCATTTAACGTTTAAATGAGCTTTTTGAAAACAACATTTAAAGCCCTTGCTCGATTTTTTGAAGCTTTACAATATGCACTCCCAGAGTTGGCCCGGTGGGAATAAATTGACAAGTTTAAAAAAAATCGTGCAAGAACTCAAAATATTTTGAAACATATGATCTTTGAAAATCCACATGGCACTTTGAAAAATTCAATATGACCGACCAAATATAATGGACTGAGTTATTTAATTTTTGTAATATAGAGTCCACCATCTTTACTTTTAGGAGTCTGTCCTTTGGTTCATAATCAACGGCGTCAAAATCACCTTTATACCAAATTTTGTACAAATCGGTTGATTTTCGAAAATTTCTCCCCCCATCTTGAATCCGCCATATTGAATTTGGTAAATCTTACCTCAAATTCGTGATCAGTGACCTATGAAACACCCGTACACCGAATTTGGTTTAAATCAATTGATTTTGAGAAATTCGGCCACCATATTGGATGTTGGACCTCGATATTGAATCCGCCATTTTGGATTTTGTCTACCAACCACACAAGTTCTTCAGGGGCATCCATCACGTACAATTTTTGCCATAAAACTACCTGTTCCGTTGCGAATTTTCATTTTTACAACCTGTTTTTGCTAGACTCATGATTCTTCTACGGCTACCGGCTGCCATATTGGACCAGCCATATTGAATTTATTAATATGCCACTCGACATTTGAAGGAGGTTTTTAATACAAGTACTTTAAGCCCTTGCACGATTTTTTTAAACTTTACAATTCTGGTTCCCAGTGGTGGCCTGGTTGACGTGAAACGTCCCATAAACATTTTAAATACGTATACATGATGAGCAAACTTTTAAAGGAAGCCGTTTGTCAAATCAGCTCATTTTCATACGTTTTAGTTTTTTGTGTAAAACATTTTTAATTGTACCTGTTCTATTTGCTGACACGTTTTTTCTCTAAACTGTTATTTTTTTATTTTATTTTACTGTTTGTGACGATACAAATATTCTGTTTTTTATTAGAAATTGTAATGTTGTTAGTATCCGGCAACTTTCATTATTTTTAATTATAAAAATTTTTGTTTATAATTTTCTCTAAGTTTTTCTTTAGTCCTCCGTTAGTATAATGTAGTGTATTATAACATTTACTGTTAGTGTTACCAGAAAAAAGTGTTAAATTTAAATTTCTTGAATTATTTCCAATTTTTTTTAAATCTTAAAAAAGTTAAAACTTTTCTGCTTGGTTTTCACGTAAATACTATAAATTTCAAGGAAACTTTTAATTTGAACATCAGTTTTAAAAATTCTGTTTTGTTTGATTAAAATATTTGTACTTAATGTACATAAATTTTTGAAGTATAATATCACATGACTCATAATTTAGGACTTAAAATCAAGTTATTGTAATAAGTCACACGAATCTTTTTAAGAAGTAGAGTATTAGGGGGTTGGCACGCGAAAGAGGGGTGAAGCTCCACTGGCATAACTATATACATGTATATGTATATGATTAGAGTAAATTTCTAGCTAGTGCCCTGTCATTCCCTTTATAATTTCCTATCCGAAGTTTTTGATGTTTCCGAGCCAAACACTTGTGGCACACTTCCTGGAAGAAAGAAATCTAGCGTCAACTTACGTAAAAGGTGAAGTACGAAATAGTTTTATGACAAGATGTCAGGACCGCCATTTTTCGGCCGAAACATCTACGTCACAAAGTAAGGTTAGTAGAGGTTATAAAGTATACTGCTTTAGCACATTAAGAACCTTTGAAATAGGATAATACCTAAAAAGTTTCAAATAAGAGGCCTTTAACAATAACCGAGCCCTAAATTATAAACTTTTATATAATAAGCCTAATTGTACCAGAAAAATGATAACACAATGCATAAAAAAATTATGAGTATCTTTTCCACTATATTAAGTACACCACAGTTAGAAGCTATTTTTACTTTTAGCACTACATATTGCTGAGGAACTTGCGACAACCATTTTATTTTTAGCTAAAAGCAATTTAAAACATCGTAGTTTAATCAATTCTGCTAACAATTCTTTTTTTCATGTACTAACACTTTTATATATTTACTGTACAATTTCAGTTCGTCCTCGAGCTAAGAATTTATTATGATAATTATGAATGAAATTTGAGTCAAAAAGCCTTGGCCAACATGCGTAGTCCCAAAATACTTTTTCAACATATCTACTAAGGTATTATTTAATTCAAATAATAAATAATGTAAAACGTAAAATTAAACTTAAAGTTACTACATACTTTCGATTTTGACATGTTTTATTGATCCAGCATTGTTAATAAGGATGTTTACTGTACCAAATGTATTTTTTATCCAATCAAATACATTATCCACGCTTGCTTCTCTTGAGACATCACACTCCTTAATATAAAATTTGCCTTTTCCTTCAAAATTTTTCGTTCCTTCCTAGATAAAAACATAAAAGTGTAAGTTGTGATGAATGTTTTATTGCATAAATGATTCAAATATGTACGTTAAAATTGTACATAAAATATACACCAATTAATTATGTTTAAAACCCTTGATTTTATTGATTGCGTCTTATCTTTATTTAACTTAAAGCTACTTATACTCAGAACTGTATGGTTTAGATAATTCAGAAGAACCCAATAACATGATATTGTTAGGCTGTGTTCACAGTGCGAAAGTTTCCTGGCAGCCAGAAATACCTGTACCCTTAAACGTCGAATGATCCTATCGCCATCTAGCATGATTTCGTGTTTCAAGAAAATCCCTAGGACTCTGGGTTAGCTGATCATATCAAAGATCAGTGATTATTTGCAGTCTCAACTATCCTTGACTAGCATCGAATCCTATCGTGAAAGCCGCTGCATCGGTATACCTTAGCTTTGCCCGGCGAACCACTGTTAAGTAGACAAAGAACATTGTTAAACTTTCTAGACAATTTAGGATTTTTACTAGCTCGTCATGGAATACAGCACATACGATATCGATCACCCCCTGGACTACAAACATACAACCAAGTGGGGCATGACAACGTAGCTCGCGTAAGCCCCGAACATGGCACACATATAACATGAAAGTCTTGGGCGATGCCTTACTTAACTTGCGTATGCACTTGTAAGTGACCCAATTTCTAGTTAACATAGTATCTGACAAAATTAAATTTATGACTACGCCACCGTAGCTTCCTTAAATTTTAATCTTATAATTATGCATATTAAATTGAATAGTTTTTTATTGGCTTTAAATGTTACATTAGGTGTGTTTTGGTGCCATCTAACGTGCCCCTGTGTATTATAGGCTATGCGTACCAAAACTACCTATCACGTCTTATCGTTTTGATCTATGACTAGTGATTCCAGCCCCACCTAGCTATATTTGGTAGTTATGCACTTATCAGACATTCTCGAGTGGCATCTAACATGCCCCATGCGTGGCCCCGCGTATCATACGTACCTCAGCACAACCGACAATATTCTCCAGCTATTCCGCACATGTGCAATGTTCGAGGGAGTACTAACTGATCAATTTTTTTTTACATGCGTCAACAATAGTTGACTTTAAAAATAATATAAATTACAAAGTTTCAAATTCACACTTACAATGTTTGTACAGTTTGTAGATTTCTTAAGTGGGGGGGGGGGTAAAGTTTGTTCCGTTAAAAAAGGCAAATTTTCAATAATTTTTTTAGAGCATTTTGCTATTATTGATTTATTTGAAAATTTAGTACGTTGTTGTACAATATTTAAAAAAGTTTTTAAAAATTTTGGTGCAAAAATATAAAAAAACAACGGAGTTATAGCAGTTTATCGCTGATGTCTCGAAAAATATTTTTTTTCCGGTGACCACGACTGCTCATCGCTGGATTATCAAAAATCGAAAAAGTAAGTAGTTTTATTTAGTTAATACTATTTTTGCAAAAAAAACGACTTATTTGTTATTGTAAGATTCAAAAAAATTCAAAAAAAAAAAAAAAACAAAGCGTCACCTGAAAGCTTTATATGTGTAGAATATGTGTAAAAAATTTTAAAACGATCGGTTGAGTAGTTTTTCCGGGACGCTGGTCACTGGCTTAAAAAATGACATGGTTGGGGAAACTAATTTAAAATGTTGTACATGAAAAAAATGAAAATAACGTGAAAAAATTTGATTTTCTAATAAAATACCTACACAGAATCATTAATGCCAAGTCCATATAGTATATTACTATCATTCAAGAGATCTAAGGCTTCTTTTTGATCCTGTCTACGTTGCATTCTGCCTTCCTTAGCCGCAAGTCCAGCTTTCTCGTCCACTCTGTTGATCCACAAATTGTCTGTAGCATTTGCCCATTGATGAGCGTTTGGTCCTGAAGTGATGCCCATTTCTGCCATGACTGTGAGAAAAGCAGAGCTGCCTTCATTAAATACACATGCTGTCACATACGCAGAAATTTCGACTGATGTTGAGGTACAACTCACTGACTTAAAACTAATCTTCCAGACGAGTTGATTGTAAACTGAGTTGGAGCAAGGTTCACCGCTACTTGCGCACACGCAGACGTAATATTTTAAAAGGTTTACCGCAACCATGATCCTAATCCTACACAAGAGTTCTTGTGGTGATGATGATAATCAGGCTGCTACTTTTAACGTCAGAACCTAAGTTGACTGTCCCTTCTGTCTTATTCTTCGTTGATTCACTTTTTAGGCAAGTTTACAGTGGCCTGGTTTGTTCGAGCTTTTCTCACAGAGCTTAGTAAACGAGCTAAGTCTGACATCCACTTAAAAGACAAAACATGACTCACTTTCCAACCTTTATAATTACTTTGGAGCACTTCATGAAAGAGAAAAGACCAATGTTGTTATATATGAGGAGTTTTTATACTCTTGCATCTAAGGAGAACACGTCAGGTTGGGGATCCGAATTACCAATCAGAGCTTAACCTAGTCACTCTCGATTGACACGAGCACAGTCGTGGTGCAATAAGTCGTCGTCTACACAGTAATTGATGGTTAGAACTGCTGATCTATTGGATTTCACATTAAGTAAAAGTTTCTGTCGAAATTGTGTATGATATTTCTTGTAGACGTACGCAGTTAACAATGTTGAAATCGTTGATTATTCAACTTTTTGCATGTACCATTGTAAATTGATGTTGTAAGATGAGCGCTTTATAATATTGCTTGTAGTTGCATGCGAAGTTCGAGTTTTGCGACGGTAGCTTATTTCAAAAGAAGTAAGCTATATGTCTCGCGATTGGAGAAGCAGATTTACCGCTCGATGTTTAGAGATCGCTGAGCTTTTGCTTTTTATAATTTGAAAACGGAACTCTACGTTTTGAAGTAATTAATGTTAAGTTCATGACATGAGATGTCACACAAAAATGATTGCAGACTTCTAAAACATTCCGTCTCTCAGTAATTGGTTTGAATAGACTGAAATGCTGTTTAAACGACAAGAAATTCGTGATTTAATAGTAAGAAAATCTATGAATTATATAAATATAACGTTGTTATGGTGAATACCAATATTTTTGATAAGTTATATAAAATTTGAAGTAGTGCTCGTCAGTTAAAAATATTTTTAACAGTATTGTAGAATGCTCTGTATAATATTGATAACTAGTATACTAGTAGCACAGACTTACGCACTGGCTATGCAAATAACTTACGTACTGTCCGCTTCTGCAGATTTACGGCAGACTTGCAACAGACAAGTGCGTTTGCTTCGTACGAAACAATTGCGCAAAATCTTACGTTGAGTAGAGCACAAAAACCGAATGATACTATCTCACTATCACTTCCAGCAGATTTGCGATAGACTTGCGGCCAGACAAGTGCGTTTGCTTCTTACGAAAGAATTGTGAAAATCTCACGTTTAGTAGATTGAAAAAAACGAACGTCGTTACCTTACGACGACTTTCAGCAAATTTGCGACAGACTTTAAAAATAATAAATATTAAGTATATGGGGATGTAAAAATATAATAAAGTACTCCCTCGTATAAATTGTCCTAATAAACATATAAAAATTAGTCACGCTACTCATCAGTTACGAAGTATTAACTTCAATACTTAGAAAATACTTTTTACAAGACCACAGTTGAAAAAATTTTTATTGAAATTTACCATATGTGTCTTTCGTTTCATCAAAGTTAATAAAACTGTTGCAATGCTCATAATGGTAACTTTTTTTGGAACGGGTAGTGTGCTACTCAAAATAAGTGCAGGCGTATAAACATTAGAGAAATGGAATTAAAAAAATTTATGTTAGATTAAAATAGCATTCTAATAGTTAGTAGTTTGCTCACAACTTCATTCTAATACTTTTAACTGTTGGTTAAGATATAAAAAATATCGTCATCGAATCATTAATGCAGCAAGTTGATAAAAAATTATGCGTAGCTGATCGGGCATGGACAAAAATGATCTGGTATTGACTAAAAATTTTTATTTTTGTTTAAGAATAGACAAATTGATGATTATATAATTATCTAGTAAAGTTCAATCGTAATTATATGAGTAGCTTGTTTGGAGATATTTATTAATATTACGTATTTTAATACAAGAGAAAATTTTTTTGACAGACTTAGAGACAAAAAAAGTATTATGTAAGAAAACAGTGTACAGCTTACTTTGTATGAATAAGTAAAAAATGCTGTTCATTCTACTAAGATATATTATTTGTCTGACAGAAGATTTTAAAGTATATTTCATAGTTCTAGCCTAAAATATGGCAAAAGTCTTATTGGTTAGGCATTTCTGAGTAACTGAATATTCAAGAATATATGACTGAGTTTTGCAGTGCATTTTAACCTTATGAAACAGAGCCTCAAGTTATGTATATTTTACTACTTTTATATGCAAAAATTAGTGCAGCGCAGTTGAGAAAGGGCGTAACTGTCTCCTTTCTGCATTAATATCTTTGATTATACATATTTTATTACGTTTACACCTAATCCACTGCGTCAATCAAAAGCGTTAACACTTTCATCAACCTGGTATACCTATCTATGAATGTGGGTATGTTGTCGACTGTAATTATTTTTTAAGTAGCGTTTAAGGAATTTAAAAAGTAAGAAGTGTGTGTACGTATTGTAAATACTTTCTTGTACTTCGTTACAACAGTCTAACGACGAATTTAGCCTTTTTTCAGTAGCTTGACTACAGCAAGGTTTTGTACTAGATTCGCAAGATATTTCATAGATTTACTTCAAAGTCATGCCAGACCTTTTTACAAGGGTTATACCCACATACCTTACGGTTTCAAGGGCTAATTAAAAAAATAGAAATTTTTTTTTAATACTTCTATCAAAATATCAAGTTTTGATTACATGTTTAAGAGACAAGGGTAACGTAGTTTATTCTTAGTAAAATATTTTATTTACTGCCTAATGGTTCAGGTTTTACTGTCTTTGTCATAAAAGGTGATGACCGTCACTTTTGGCGGAGAAGATGTTTTTTTACAAAGACGATATGAAAATACTCTTTTATGAAGGAGATAAAGTGATGTATACTTAGAAAGTTTTACTGCACTTTCAACTCTGAAATCAAAACAAAAACTTTATATTCTTATAGAAAAATGTAACATATGCAACTCAAATAGAAAGTACCTCTTAGTTTTCATTTTTTAGTGTGTGCTGTATTATTTTTTCTGTTCAGGTTCAAACATACCCAGATTCTTTCTCAGTAGAAAATCGTATTTATAGCTTATGAAAATTTTTAAATTATAATTTTATAAACAGTGTAGCAAAACGAAAGGAAGAATTACTTTGCGAAGAAGATGCGATTGAGACTATTAGAAACGAAGTTAAGTTTGACTGTTCAAATTACGGTTATTTTGGGAATCAAGATGACACTCATACAATTATTATTGATGATCTCCACAAACGGTTAACCTTACTATTTAAAAATGTAGATTTGTGGGAGTAGAAGTTTTTAGGTAAAATTCAAAGTCTCTTTTATTTACAGAAGCTTATCTTGAAGCGCCCATAGCTGCCGTAAACGCCTCACTTTTGTACCTATGGCTGCTGGATTAGTGCCCTATGCTTGTACTACTATTGCGCTCACCTGCACTACCGTAATATATCCCGTGCTCGTTTAAAATACGCGATGCTGGTACTTAATCCAGTGAAACTATCGAGCACAGTGCTAGCTTTAGAAAGCTGGTACAAATGTGGGCAAAAGCGCACGTACAAGCTCATCCCTCTCTCTCACCTATGCTTGTAGAGTAGCATCATTTGTGACCACTACTCTTTATTCTTACCCCCCACTCCACCACTTCTCAATAAAGAAAAGAGGTCAGAGAGCTAGAAAGCTCAGTCAGTGCTTGGAGTTGTAGTCGGACATGTCTACGCTCACCAGTGTCTAGTAACTGAGCTCTTCATTTCATACTTATTCCCTTTTCTCTCTGTTATAACTTATCCCACTATACTTTATATCCGTAAGGATCCGACGCAACCTTCACCTACGGGGGTACTGGGCCATCCTCAACGTACCAGTACGAGGCCACTTTAGACCTGGCACACATATCTTAATCCGAACTATTTGAATAAGCGTATGTTTTGAAATGTATTTTCTATTTAATTTGAAATAAGCCTACATTTTAAAATTGTTTTAGTCTACTGTTATAAAGATAAGAATAAATTTTTGAATAAAAATACTCTTGCTATCATTTAGATTTGAACCTTGGTCTTCAGGTTCAGGATAATAGCCAGACACGCTACTGACTGCTATCAGATAGTTGGAAGGTAGCTGTACTAATAGAGATGAATTTGGAAGATGGTTGCATAGTAGCACATTTAAATAAGCATGCATTTTTTGAAATCTTTTCACAATCCATTTAGATTAAAATGAGCGCACACTTAAAAACAATTTTCATTCTATGAAGATAACCTAAGAAATGAAGATTTTCTTGCGTTCGATCAAATTTGAACATTGGTCTCCGAAGTGATGGTCACGTACGCTACTGACTGTGGTATCTGAGAGTTGGAAATTACTTGTACTAGTGCAGAAATGTTTGGAAGATAGTATCACACTGACTTATTAACGATAAGTGTAAATGTATTCAAGATAACTTAAAGATGACATAATAGTCATCTGGCATTGCAGTAAAGGTGACTTTAACACAACTCAAGTATGGCTGAAACATAACTCAAAGATGGCTAAAATATAACTTACAGTTAACTTAAACACGATTTTAATATTGTTGTTTATTAATTTAAAGAAAGAAAGTAGTGAGGGTCCCATCCCAACCCCCACCAGTAAAAATCAGCCATAAATTAATTTTTTCTCCCTTAACTTTCTTTTTTTTTTTTAATTTTATTATAAAATTTTACAAATCATTATCAGAGTCAAGTGTCAAGTCAAGTATCATCATTTTTTTGTATTCACTATATCTCTGGAGGTGAGCAGCCAGTCCTTTAGAGTAGTGGCATTTTTAGAAGCACAAACTGGTCTTGCACAGAATTAATGTGCAAGGCATGCTACATACTTTGTATTAATTTTGCTGAAAGCAGGGGATCCTTAATCTTCAGCATTACAAATGGGACTTAAATATAAAGAGCAATGTTAAGATTGAATTTCATGAATAATGTGTATCATAGTTTTACTGTTCAGATATTATCTCCTTCAGCCAGTTATTTTTCTCCAATCATTTAACGTAAATGATGCTGGTGTTGTTTAGAAAATATTGAATGACAAGAATTAGTCTAGAGTAAGATGTGCTTCCCGAATCCTGGTGGTATCCCATGCAAATTTATTTCAAGCCACTCATTGACCATACGTTCCTCATGCAAAAGTTTTGACGATTTACATAAAGCATTAAAATAAAAATTGCTGTTGGTCGAGAATTTTCCTTTAAAAGTAAAATAACAAGCTGCTAAGGAATAAAAATGTTAGAGGATCTTCTAAAGCCCTGAATATCAACAACATATCTATAATTAAGGAGGTCTGATTTAATATTCAATCTTATACGCTTCTTATATTCAATACCCTCCCACTTTATATCCCCATCACTTCTTAACACTGAGAAGTGGTAAGAAAGCTAGGAGGTTCAGTGGTCGTAGACGTTGATTAACAAGTCTAAAGTCTTACTTACTCCCTCTCTTTAGTGTCCCGAATCGTTCCTCCCACTATTTAGATCCGATTCAGAAGTAAGGTAAAGGCTGCTCATATCACAGTCCACTAACAATTTGAGAAGTGGGGATGAGTAGTAAGCATAAAAAGTTAAGAGAAGCGCAGAGAGGCTCGGTACGTACAAAAAGGTCAATGCTAGCAGAGCTATTAGCGCGTCTTACTAACATTGTTGTACTTTATCATTTAAAGTGTTAAAGTGAGAGTCAGAGCTACAGATAAAGCTACATTTGTCCTTTCCTAAGTTCAGTATTCATCATACTGTAAGGAGATTTTTTTTTATAAAACTTATTATTAAGAGATTTTGGTGGATGGATGGAGGATCTCCCACTACCACCAGTAATGCCGAATGAGAAAGTATCCGCAATTAAAGCAAAGTTTAATACTCTAGAGACTCGTGAGCTATAGGCTAGCGCAACTAGAGAACAGCTCAAAGGAGTCTCTACCCCAGTTCCGCTTCTCCTGCTTTCCCTCTCCCTGTAATATATGTATATGGCTAAGAAAATCCCGCTTGACAGCTTATTTATAACATCCATACTTCTTTCGTCGTACGTACGTCTGTACGTACAGCACGGTAGTCAAAAAGGATACGTGTTTTGTGTTTTGGCTGGTCATACCTTCGAACCGCATGCACGGTAATTTTTTTTTTCTCTTTCTGTTTTTTTTACGGCTACCACTTTCAAATACTTAATAAAATAAATTAATGGTTTCAAAAATTTCATTGACAAGTAATTTTAAATGTATTAGTTTATATTTACATTTTAGGAATTTTAGCCAAAGCTTCTGCCTACAAATTACTACAAAGTTTCCTGAAGCATAAGGATCGCTATAAATAAGAAATAAGAAACATTTGAAGCCCTTGATTATTAAAATCTGTCAATGGGTATCTAATATATATATATACACTAGTGGAGCTTACGCCCCCCTGCGCGCTCTGCGCTAACCCCCTAACTTCCGAATATTTTATAAGAAATACATTTTTACAATGTTTGTGTATTTATTCTTATTTATTCTTAACTTTTTCAGTTACACAGAGAAATAATTGTTGGAAAATAATATATATTGGAATGTGATAATTTTGACGTCACCACGTCAAATTTTTAGTGGGAATTTGTGATTCCTGATACATTAAGTTATCTTGAAACATTTAAGTTATTATCTGAAATAAAAAAACACGTACACTTTTTAATAAAATCCAATATTCTATTCATGTTAATTAATGATATTAAACATACATTAAAATAGCAAAATCAAACGAAGTAAATGAAGAAATAGTAGATGAAATTAGTAGTTAAGTGGATGCTAGATATGTAAGTCCAATGGAAGCAGCTTGGAGACTTCAAGAATATCCAATTTGTGGCAGAAGTCATACAGTTCTAAATCTAGCTGTTCATCTTGAAAATAAACAAAAACTCATATTTAAAGAAAATAAAAAATGTAATAAAAAATTATCAAACACCCCTTACAGCTTGGTTTGAATTAAATGAAGTAGATGATTTTGCAAAATTACTAAAATATGTTAACATTTCGGAACATTACATTTTTGACAGTAAACTTAAAATTTCAAAAAAAAGGAAAGTTACACTGAAAAATATTGCTATTGGTAGATTAAACATAGTATCTCCAAAAGATCATGAATGCTTTTTTTGAAACTTATTTTAAATAAATAACATGGGGGTACATCGTTTGAAGACGTTAAAAAACATAATGGAATAACATATAAAAATTTCAGGGATACTGGATACTGCAATTGCAATGGGTTTAATAGAACATGATTCTGAAATCGACAATATTTTTAAAGAAGCCATAACAATTATGTTTCCATACCAGTTAAGACAATTTTTTGCTTGGTTTTTGATTTCAGAAAACATTCAAGGAGATAATTTATGGAATAAATATAAGAAATATTTTACGGAAGACTTCGATGATAAAAATAATAATTGTGCTCTTCTACATATTAATCAAATTTTAGTATCAGAAGGTAAATCATGTGAGTCTCTTAGTTTACTGACACCAACCATTAGGAACTATATAAATAATTGCAATATTGAGGAAATATCTTTCAGTAAAAAAATGTTCGATATAATGTACACAAATTTAAATGAAGATCAAAGAAAAATTTTTAAAACTATGTGTGAACAAGATGAAAAATATATTTCATAGATGGTCCAGGTGGATCCGGAAAAACCGACTTATATAAGACACTCATTAATAAATAATAAAAAGTAATAACTTTATTTCTAGAGGTAAAAATATTTTGTCAATGGCTTAGACAGGAATTGCATCTGTATTACTACCAAAAGGTATGAACAGTCATAGAACTTTTCGTTTACCTCTAGACTTAGATAATATTGAAAGTGTATTTTTAAAATTTGAAACTGAAAAAAAAAAATTAAGGGAAGTTATTTAATAACATGGGACGAGGCTTCTATGATTCCAAAAAAAGCTTTAGAAATCGTTGATAGAACGTTGAGAGACTTGTGTAATACAAAACTTTGCTTTGGTGATAAATTAATAGTATTAGGAGGAGATTTTCGACAAATCCTTCCAGTTATAAGAAACAGTAATATAACTATAATAATAGAAGAAACTATTAAATCATCATTTTCATGGATCTTAAGATTTTAAGATTAAAAAATAAATTACGTTCTAGTAATAATTGATTTCCAAAATTATTGTTAAGAATTGGAGAAGGGGACATAGAAACATTTAAAATTCCTAAATTCTGGATAACAGATGATGTCTGTACTAAAATATTTGGTAATTACAGTAACTGTTTTGACAATGACGTGATACTAACTTCACATAATGAATATACTTTTTTTCAAACAACAAGATTTTAAATAAATTACATGGGGAAACTAAAACTTATTACAGCATCGACACTGCAACATACAAAGGTGTTGATAAATCAGATGATAATATTTATATAAATTTTCCCGTAGAAATGTTAAACAACATTCGTGAAGGCTTGCCACCTCATGATCTTAAATTAAAAATAGGTACAAGAGTAATGTTCATTCGAAATTTGAGTAAATCAGACCGATTATGTAACGGTACACGATTGCGAATTACTAAATTACTGAAGTATAACGTAGAAGGCGAAATAGTAACAGGAGAAAAAATTGGAAATAAAGTTTTTATTCCAAGAATTACATTATATACGGGAAATACTTCATCATTACCTTTTATTTTATATAGAAAACAATTCCCATTAGTTGTAGCATTTGCTATGACTATAAATAAGTCTTAAGGTCAAAGTTTTGATAATGTGGGATTATACTTAAAAAAACCTTTATTTTCTCACGGTCAATTATACGTGGCTTTAGGCTTTATCAAGATGCAAAAATAAAAATGGAATTTTTTTCCCAGTCGGTAGAGAAAACAGTTTAGAGATTTAAAATATAGTTTGGAAAGAAATTGTTGAATATAATAATGTATCTAATATTCATAACATGATTTAATTATTATTTTTTCATGTATAGGTAAAATTTATTAATTAATATGACATATCATGAATGTATATCGTGTTCATCTATTGTACCAATTTCAGCGTTAATTTAAAACAAAATAGATATGGACGTAAGTCTTCGTGGTTTCATCAGGCTTTATAAGATGACTCATAAAGTGATGCGAAACTTTCATTGTTTACATTAATGATACTTTTAATTTAACTCAAGTTTATGTACGTAAAAAGAAAAATTGTGTAATAAAGGACTTTATAAGTGATGATGATATAATAATTATGCGCACCAATATATTTTATAATTTTAAATTTCTTCTTGACGATAAAATAAATCATGGCAATAAGACAGTTTTGTCCAAAGATAGGTAAAGACGGTATGATTACGGTCAGGTTCCAAAAAAGTTGTGTGGGGAGGCAGTGGGGGCCATAAAGAAATTCGTGGGGGTCAGTGAGAGGGCCATAGGGGGTAGGTGGGGGAATGTGGGATGTTTTGAGAAAAAATACTATACAATATTTCCATGTGATTTGGTAGGAATGTGGTAACAGACTTTAACACATTGACAGGGCTGGCAAAATGCACCGTTAAAAAATGCTAACAAAAAAAGTCAGTTCACCAAAAACTTTATGCTTACAAAGAAACCAAGGGATTCAGTAAATCGAAATACAATTGATTGTATTAAAGTTAAGCTGATTGTAGTATTGTGCAGTAATCTGTAACTATTCAATTAAATATAAAAACATACATTGTTATTATCCCATGAAGCCATACGTGGTTGAACCCCCTGGCTTGAATAAAGACTTATACCATGTTTCTATACTATTCACATAATATTTCGTGGGGGGTGGTGGGGGCCATGAAAAAATGTGTGGGGGGTCAGTGGGGGGGGCTGTGGGGGGTCGGTGGAGGGCTGTGGGGGGTTTTAAAAAAAACTACGATATGTCAAAATAAGCAAGAAAATAACGGATTTTTACCTTATTTTGTGGGGGGTTGGTGGGGGGGCAAATAGGGGGTGGTGGGGGGTTTTTGTGGAATTCCCCACTGAGTTAACTATATAATATAGGAAGATGTACAAATATATATACATATATACATACACACATGTACATACATATGTATGTACATGTTTATTTATTTATTTATTTATTGATTTATTTATTTGTTAATTATGCAATTGAGTATCAGTAAACCTTTTTTTTGTAGCTTCTTGAAGTAATTAATGATGTTACTTTTTTTGCAAGGCTTTTATTTATTGCAGGTAAGGTAACAATTTTTTTTTTTATATTTATTATAAAAAAAAAATCGAATGCAGTATTAAAGCGTGTGTTGACAATTCATAAAACATGAATTAAGGCATTTTTCAATACATACCACAAATTTTAATAAAATAATACACTTCTATAGGGTGAAACATTAATTTTAATACCATAGCTACGAAATACAATTGCCACTTTGCGCACTTAAAAAAACTTTGTGCATGGGCAGAAAATGATATATCTGGCAGAAAATGGGCTCACGGGCGAAAAATAGCACGTTACGCCCTCGTTAAGAAAAATACGCGACTTACACGCTATCTAGAGTGAAGTACGTAATGTATTATATTAGGCAGATTTCCACACTACCACTAAGGTACCAACTATTTGCTTCGTGGAGCAATTCGACGCCACGTGCAGGAGAAAATATGTCGATACTAACTAATATACTACAAAACTGACGTAATTTCGTTGGGCGTTGAGTATACTTCTGAGATGAAAAATATCTACTTAACAGTGCACTGAGAAAAAAGGTTTTTAACTAGCATTTTTTTACGATTAAAATGATATTTGAGACTTAAAAACCTCATTTTAGTTTTTAAAAATACGTTATTATTATTGAAATAAGCCCTTGTAACGGATCATGGCTCATAAAGGCCATAAGATACTGTGTATTCTTGTTAGTTAGTATCGACATATTTTTCCCTGTAGGTGGCGTTGTTTCACATTGCTGCATGAAGCGAATAGCGCGTTAGGTTGTTTTAGTTGTAACTACACTAAAAATTTTAATTAGCCTTAAAACGTTTTGCATTAAAAACTACATAATCAGTTTAAACAAATGTCACGTATGTTAATACAGATGTACTTGAAACGAAGATACCTTCGCCAAGAGCCATATTTTAACTTTGACTATCATCATATTTAATCAAGAAACTTGATCATGCAACATGCAATTGAGAATATTAGCTATCACCAAAAAGTAAGTAAGAGTTCGTTTCCATTAAATACAGTAGTGGAATTAAAAAGACTGAAGTTTCGCTCCATTGGTTCAAAATCAATGTAAGTCTGACCTCGAGCTTTACCAAGTGAACGTGAAAAACATCGTACATTAAGAAACTCTACACCAGTCTTGTTATCTTTGACATCTTTAAGATCAGTAACGTCAGAAAAAATTCTTTCGGGTTTTGCATTGGAATGTGGAAGAGAAAAAACAGCTGTCACTTACAACCTTAAAGACCGAAAGACTAAGACATCTCCGATAGTCGTATTAAATATAATCGTCCAAAGCTCTTAAACTCATAATTTTAATAGTTCATTGCGTTTCACAGGATTAAAGAAAAACTGTAATTTTATATATTCCACAGATATTTTTGTATAGTCAAATTTCAGGAAATACTTTTGAAAACAGTACAAATTTTAGCTCTCCGTTTCTTTCAGTACTTAAGGCAACCGATGGCTCAACAACAACTAAATACCGCAAAAAACTGTGATGTTCTAAAAAACGCGTTTTCTTTTCTTCTAACGATGTTGCATAAAAATTTAAACAATTTTCTCAAACTTTATTACTAGAATCTTTCGACATTTGAGCAAAAGTTTCGGGAGCATACGGGCCAAAATAAACATCGGAGATTTCTTTTAAATGATCGTAAACAATAAAATTAGTTAAAACTAGAAAAATCAAAGGATTTTGCATGTAAAAAATTAGACCCAATTTTTTTCATAATTTGTATTACAGACCGATCAAGCGGATGAATCATAAATTTTTTCGTTTGGAAAATAGCATTAAAAGAGTTGAAAAATTGTAAACAGTAATCTTGAACTCGAAATTTTCTCATTTTTGTATAACCATTTATATTTATGTACTTGCAATTGATTGATAAAGGTGCTATAGACAGAACCTCAATGGTAGTGTGGAAATCTGCCTAATATAGTACATTACGTACATTACTCTAGATTGAGTTTAAGTTGTATATTTTTTTTTACGGAGGGCGTAACGTGCTATTTTTCGCCCGTGAGCCCATTTTCTGCCCCGTATATCATTTTCTGCCCACGTACAAAGTTGTTTCAAGTGCACATAGTTGCTACTGCACTTTTTAGCTATGGTGATAAAATTATTTTTCGCTCAATACAAGAGTAACATTTAATTATGATTTGGGGTATGTATTGTCACATGCTTAATTTTGTGCTTTATAAAATGTGAAGACATACTTAAATACTTCATTCAATTTTTTTTTTAATAAACGTAAGAAAAAGATTGTTACCTTATCTGCAATGAATAAAAGCTTTTAAAAAAAAGTAATATTATTAAATATTTAAGGTAGCTACAAAAAAACAGGTTTTATAATACTCAATTGCATAATAAATATAAATATATATGTATACATGTATATGTATATTTTAGAATCAGAAGATAAATTATGATATAAATGATGAGATACGTTCCAGTAAAGAAATGTTTAATTCGATGAATAAAAGTTTGCAAAATGACCAGAAAAATATATTTCATTTTGTTAGCGAACAAAAAAATAATATTTTCTTCATAGATGGTCCCGGAGGGTCGAGAAAAACTTTTTTGTATAGAACGTTAATTTACTTTGTAATTTCTTAAAATAAAAAAATCATGTTAATGGCATGGACTGGCATAGCATCAATTTTACTTCCAAAGGGGATGACCAGTCATAGAACTTTGAGACTTCCTTTGGATCTTAATAATATAAAGAGTGGATTTTTAGAATTTGAGTCAGATAAAAAAGAATCAAGAGAAGTTGATTTACTTATTTGGGATGAGGATTCAATAATTCAAAAAAAAGCATTGAAAATTTTAGACAGAATGTTAGGAGATTTATGTAATACTGAAAAAAGTTTTGGGAATAAAATAATTATTTTAAGAGGTGATTCTGGTCAGATTCTTCCAGTGCTAAAAAACGGTAGTAGAAAAATTATGATTAAATAAAATACTAAATCTGTATTTTTATGGAAAATCTTCCAAACTTTTAAATTAGAAATTAACATTCGTTCTAACGATAAAAAATTTTCAAAATTAGTACTAGAAATTAGGGAAGGGGGAACTAACAACTTCTTACATTTTTTAAAATTTGATCTCAAATTATGTATGTTCTTAAATATTTTCTAATATCTACAATTGTTCAATTAATAGTGTTATACTTATATGGCATATTAAATACGCCTCTAAATTAAATACTAAAATTTTTGAAAAATGAATTGGAAAAATTAAAACTTACTATAGTGTAGATAATGCAATCTATAAGGGGGTCGATAAATCGGACGATGATATTTATTTAAATTTTCCGGTGGAAATGTTGAACAATATTTGTAAAGGATAACAACCTCATGAACTAAATCTAAGAATTGGTACAGTCGTAATATTACTGAAAAATTTAAGTATATTAGATGGACTCTGTAATGGAACAAGTATACGAATCACAAAATTATTACAGTATAATGTAGAAGGAGAAGTAATAACTCGAAAAAAAATTGAAAATAGAGTCTTTATTTCAAGAATAACTTTTAAAAAAGAAAACTTCTTAGCATTACCTTTTGTTTTGTATCGTTAAAAATTTCCAATCGTTATGGCATTTGCCATAACAATAAACAAATTCCAAGGTCAAAGTTTCGATAATGTAGGTTTGTATTTTAAAAAATCCTTGTTTTGTCATGGTCACTTATATGTGGCTTTGTCAAGATGCAAAGATAAAAATAATTTATTTATGCTAGTAGAAAAGCAAAAAATACAGAAATAGAAAACATTTTTTCGAAAAAGATTTTTACATAATTTATTGACTTTTGTTAATGATTTTTATAGATAAGTCAGCAACATTTGTGGCAATAAATTGAAAGTTATTTATGAATATTTCATCATTTAACAAGTGTACATAATATGATAAATATTTTGTTATGATGATTATTTTTGTTAAAAAAATTTAATTTTGAATTTTTCGGCTCAAAAATCTCTAACTTTTCTAAAAAAATTTATTTAAATATAAGAGCTAAGTATACATGTTATAAGAAATTCATTTTAGCTTTTTTGAAAACATTTAGATTATTTTATTATTATTATTATTTCAAATGGCAGTTAGAAAGTTAAATTTTTATTTATTGATGTACAAAGTTAATGTTCAACAATAATTAATTTATAACACATATACGTTAAAGCAATAGGTAAGAGATAGTTGGGTTCTTCAAATTGAGATGATACATTTATAAATATATATATAAAATATTGGTACATTTAAAACATGTATGAATTTATGATATACATAATACAAGTATACACGTATATCATTATAAAGATTATCCGAATTTACAATTGGGTGCAGGGAGTTCTGTCTTTTCGTGGTTACTATAGAGCTCGATTGATTAGGTTATGTACCTAACTTTTTTAAATTAGGCGATACTTTCACGGTTGTTATTATTTAAAAATTATGTAACGTTTTAATTTGTATATGAAGTTGTATCGTGTCATATATGTACATATAAAAAATAATGAATGTTACATTGTTTTAAACTAATAGTAACACAAAAAAAGTTGAATGCTCTGAGAACTTTATACTTATCAATGAATAATAACAATTCGATAATCATTAAATTACGATTTTTAATAAATTATTTATTAACTCTATAACATAATTGAACGTAGATTTTATGTTACATCTATATGTATAAAGTCCATCTATTTGCCTAATTGGTGGTGTGGAAAAATAGATGAAAATAATTATTTTTTAAACTAAGTAGAATTAATATTTATTGTTAATAGGGGTTATTCATACTTAACAGATGAAGTTGTAAGAGGACAGGAAAAATGGTGTGGAAAGGCTTCGGGAGACAAGAAAAATAGTGTGGGGAATTCGTTAGGGGCTGTGGGGGGACACGAAAAATGGTTTGAGGGATCTGTGGGGGGTGTGTGGGGGAACAAGAAATAATGTGTGGTGGAACTGTGGGGGGGCTGTGGGGGGTTTCAAGAAAAAATGAGATATTTCGATTGAAAGGTAAAACTGTCGAATTTTTACCGTGTTTTTGGGGGTGTGTAGGGGGTCTGCGGAGGAGATGTGGGGGGCTTAGGGTGGATATGTGTAATGCCCCACACGAATAACTATATAATTTATGAAGATGATTTTTTTTATATATTTGTTTATAGAAAGTTACTTCAGTGGACATTACGTGATTCTAGGATAAATATAAATAATATGGTGGAATCATGCAGACGTCCTCATAACTTCCCTTACATACATGTGATTGTCCGTATTAATACCCTCTGGATAATCATATATATACGTTTATAGAAAGTGCCTCATGCGGACTTTAGGTGCTTTTAAAATATACATCAATAACATGGTAGAATTATGCGAACGTTTGCATGTATCCACTTTTGTCCTCATAATTACCCTTACATACATGTGATTGTCTGCATAAGTCACCTCTGTATGCACATATATATATATGATGCCCATTGACAGATTTGAATAATCAAGGGCTTTAAATGCTTCTTATTTCTTATTTATAGCGATCCTTATGCTTCAGGAATCTTTGTAGTAGTTTGTAGACCGTAACTTTGGCTAAAATTTGTAAAACGTAAGTATATATGAATACATTTAAAATTAATCGTCAACGCAATATTTGTAACGATCAATTTATCTTAATAAATATATTAAAGTGATAGCCGTAAAGAAAGAAAAAAGAAAAAGAAAGAAAAATTACCGTGCATGTGGTTCGAAGGTATGACCAGCCAAAACATAAAACACGTATCCCTTTCGGCTACCACGCTGTACGATGGAGGAGGTATGGATGTTATATTTAAGCTTTTAAGCGGGATTCTGTTAACCATACATGTGTATGTATATATATATATATATATATATATATATACATATATATCACAGGGAAAGGGGAAGTAGGAGTAGGGGAACTGTGGTAGACTCCTTCGAGCTGTACTTTAGTGGCACCGGCCTATAACTCCCGAGTCTCTAGAGTTCTGAACTCTGTTTTGAGGGAAATATTGTCCCGTCTGACATCACTGGCTTTCACCATCTTCTCGCTCTTTTTCGTTCTTTCTTAAAGTTCTTACCATAATATATTCTTTCATTTGTTCATAGATAAGATATTATGAACGTTTAGAACTCTAAGTACGCTGCAGATTTTTTGCAGAAAGCCTTGTACAGAGTTTCATTCTGTCATATTATATCTTTAAAAAAGAACAGTCATGTAGATTTACTCCTAGTTCAACATTTGAACATTGATGAGAATTAAAAAGAATGAGATGAAAACCAGAAAATTCGAGAATTAAAAATTCACTATGTATGGACAAAAGATCTCTTAAAATTGATGGCAGATTAGATATTGACGAGAGAGAAAAAAGTGCTAGGTTTGTGTCTGATGTTTACACTTTTTCTACAGTGAAGACAAGCTCAAGATGAATGAACTTGATAGTGCTAGTGTGAATAAGTGCCGGATAGATTTACCAATCAAAGAAAACAACTTTCTTAACTTAAATAACTTTGATTTCACACACACATACGGTAGAAGCTATGACGTAAAATGCAGCTTCAACGATAGTCAATTACACTAAACAAGTTATTGAAGAAAAGATAATGCCCAAACATCAGTAGGATAGTACATTCAAAAGCTAAAGACCATTGCAAGTAACCTGCAAAAATTATATGAGAACCCTAAACTCACGATCTTAACTCAAAGAAGAGAGAATAAGTTGAGACAAGTTTAAGCTTGTCATATTTGTGGTGACTTGTTGAAAAAAAAAAAAAAAAAAAAAAAAAGAAAAAGCCAAATCACTGCCATCTGACTGGAAAGGTTCAAAGGTGCTGCACATGAAATTTGCAACATAAACTTCCAGAATACAAAGTTCATTCCAGCGATATTCCACAATATCACTGGCTACAACTCACACTTTATCATCAGAGAGTTGACCACCAGTGGAGATTTAGAGGGAAGAGTCAACGTTATTGATAAGGAAAAGAAGAAGTATACTTAATTAGTTAAGCATACAAAGGGCAGTAACATTAATTTTTGATGTATCGATTTGTTTCGATTCATGCCCTTCTCTTCGGAAAAATTAGCGTCATGCATGGATAAGTGTTATATCATTGGTAGTAAATTCCAACGTGTGTACCGGAAGAAGCAGACGAGACTTTTGCTAAGAAGGAGTGTATTCCTTCACTTATGTGTTTAGTATTCTTGAGAAGTTCAGAGAAATAGTGCTGCTGTCTAAATGGGAGCTTTACAGCAAATTGAACGATACAAAAATTTCTGATGCAGATTACGAGCATGCACAAAACGTATGAAGAATATTTGGAATTCAAACACGAGTAAAGAGTACTTGGATCTGTACTTGAAGATTAACGTTTTTCTCTTGGCGGACGTTTTCGAGAACTTTCGCTCAACTTGCATGGCACCATAGGAGGTAGACACTGCACGTTACTACACCATGCTCAGTCTAATGTGGAATTCAATTTTGAAGCTCAACCAAGTTGAATTAAAACTTCTAATAAATATGATCCTGTTTGTGGAGAAAGACATCAGAAGAGGTGTGAGACTAAGCTAAGGCAAACAACAAGTACATGAGACAACATTAAAATCTAAGGACCAAAGATAAATACCTCGTGTACTTTGATGTAAATAATTTATATGGATGGGTAATGACACACGCATTACCAAGAGAATATTTTCAGTGGGTTGACTACATTACAGAATCAAACTTCCTTGAAATATCAGATGATGGTGATGTTTGTAAGAGTAATGACCGTTATGGCTACATGTTAGAGGTAGATTTGGAGTA
Organism: Copidosoma floridanum; assembly: GCF_036245765.1. NCBI lineage: Eukaryota > Metazoa > Arthropoda > Insecta > Hymenoptera > Encyrtidae > Copidosoma > Copidosoma floridanum. The sequence goes on from NW_028321881.1 coordinate 30,061,179, forward strand.
ATAAGTAGCTATCCATGATGGATACAAAGATTTGCCTTTCTGCCCACAGCAAATGGTTCCACCACTCTCCAAGCAGCAGAAGCTCATAACAACTTTGTATGATAAAGAGCGCTATGTTATACATTACAAAGTATTGAAATAGGCTCTAGTACATTGACTAGTGCTTAAAAAAGTTTATGAAGTCTTGCATTTTACAGAAAATTCATGGCTTGAATCGTACGCTTATCTCAACACGGAGAAAAGGAAGCAGAGTAGAAATGAGTTTGAAAAGCTTTTCTTCAAACTCATGATCAACACCCTGGATGGTAAGACCATAGAAAATGAGCGAAAAAGTGTAGGTGATAAGCCTCGTAAATAAGGGAGAAGGACGCTACAGTACAAAAACTTTCATAGCCCAACCAAACTTCCACAGTTGCTTCATTTTTGTGGAAAATCTTGTGGCTATACAGCTTCCACCTACATAAATTAGCGTAAGAAAACCAATATAATTTGGTTCAAGTGTACTAGACATATTGAAGAACCTTATGTATGATTTTTATTATTCATACATGAAGAACTGTTCTGAAAGATGTAAATTGCTATATACTGACACCAACAGCTAATATATGAGATTACTGGTTAAAATGTTTACGAAGTTATGGAGTAAGACATACATAAATTCAACACATCAAACTTTTCATTGAATATCAATTTTATCTGCCTCTCGTAAACTGAAAAGTCATAGAGTTGATGAAAGATGATGTTACGGCAACATCATGACAAAATTCATGGGACTCTGAAGAAAAATGTATTGCATCCACGTACAAAACGAAAAGCTTTTTAAGTAGGCCAAGCTTGTCAAAGCTACAGTAGTAAAAACAAAAATCGGCTTCGAGGATTACTGAAACTGTCTCTACTCTAAATATACAGTCATATGTCAAAAAAATAATATTTGATGTAGGCTATATACATTGTCCATACAGTACAACACCGGAAAATAGCTTTCAGTCCACAAGATGACAAACGTTAGATACTTTCGAATAGCATAGATACGTTACCTTGGGGCTACATCACTTTGGACGATGAAGATCACTAGCTACTAGATATGCTCGTCCATCTAGGTAATGAAATTGAAAAATAAATGAAGGGAGAAGAAATGGAGGAAGAAGAAGAGCTACAAATAGAGCTGCACCCTCCAGAAGAGCTTATTTTGTTGCTGGATGAGCTAGAGAGCTTACTAACTCCCTGGGAAATATTTATCTCTAGTTAAAAAAACAAAAACAATTTAACATAAATTAAAATTTTTTAAATCTTCTTTGTTGTATACGAAATTTATTGATTTCTGTTTCAGTGAAATCGACTTTGCTTCATTGAACGGTATACGCTAACACAAGTACCTCCTGACAATAAGGTTGTCGCAGCTGGAGAAAGAACGGAAATATATTATGACCCAGCTTAAGAAGGTTAATACTCACTTTGGATGCAGAGTAGTAGTTACCATCAATGATAAATTTCAAGTCTCTACTTTAGATCATGTTTCAAAAGCAATAAAAGCCAATGATAATTTATAAAATGAATTGAGAGAAAAAGTTAAATAATATGCTTTATTTATTGTACATTATGGTGTTATTAGGTTTGAATTTGTAAATTTTTAAACTAATAAAAGAGAAAATTCACGGATGAAAAAATGCATAAAAGTTTGTTCAACACTGAATGTGGCGTATCTCTTTCTTTCTTGAATATCTGACTCGCTAATCCAAATATTATGTGATTTACCAAATCCCATAACCATATTACATAAACATAAACCATATTACCACTTTTTTTCATGACTTGTACCACTAGATATATGTCTAGATATTTGAATTCTAAAAGCTTTTGTTGGTAAAAGCCACCAGAGAACAAATAATCCTTATAATCTTTTAAATAACAAGTCACTAGACTAGTTTTTCACACTTTATAAGCTGTTAATATTCCAGTAAACCAGTTTGGTGGACAGCCTTTTTCGAAGGCATTTTTGCTTTACCAACGCGAATTTTATTATTAACTCTCAATTTCAGCCTTTTTATCATTTCATCATTAATCATGAATTTTTGTAAGACTTGTGCTCAATTGCCAGCTGTGACATCGACAGGCTTCACACCAATTGTTAAATGCTTATGAGCGTTATACGCTGCAATTAGATCTGGTAAGATATCAAGTCATTTGTAATTTTTAGAAAGACTCAACTTCGTCAACATTTTGTTTTTTTTAAATACGATTAAAACGTTCATATACTGATGCTTTTTTATGTTACTATATGTCAAATAGAGATTGATGTTATGTTGTCACATAAGGTCTTGAAAACTTTTATCATAGAATTCTTTACCCCTGTCAGTATGGAGATTTTTTGTTACCAGACCATCTCGTAATACGAACTTCACGACTGCTAAAACATCTTCTCTTGTGATTCTCTTTACAGGAGCAGCGCATGTATATTTGAAGATTCATCTATTACAGTTAGCATGTACTTATGACCTTTGTTTTTACGAGTACGGGGTATCATTTCTACAAAGTTAGCATGCCATGTCTCATCCAAACTTTGAATATCATACTTTTAACGTGAATAGTTACAACGAACTGGTTTTTGGAGCTCTTCTACAAACACTTCCTTTTTACGATCAATCCTGAATGACGGCTGATAAGCAAATGAGACTTAAATCATCGATTTTATACATCTGGCTTAATTGGTTTCTAGAGTAATATTAAAGATCGAAGACAATACCTTCTTGATTGTATTTCCTATCCGCTTTTAGTTTGCTTTTTTTAGCACACACTTTACCGTCATTGCTTAGTTTTTCTCCTTGTTCATCCCTAACAACATTACTTCTTTCTGAAAAGTGTTAAGACTCATTACACCACTCCGGTGAATAGCTGCTGCAATATTGCATAGTCTTTTATGTTAAATATCATATTGTGCATCTGTAGTAAGTTTATAGCCAACACCAAGAGGACCAGGACGTCAGCTATCACCTTAACTCTTACGTCCGAACATCTTAATTTTCATTTTTCTACTAACATAAATGCTAGATTTAGTTTTGTAACGAAATTTTTCGATTGTACTGTATTAAAACCTTTTACAAAACCTTTACATTTAAAATCCTTGTGCACTTATAGAATTATTTATCCATATTATACTTGACATCACGCCATTAAAGTGGAAAATGCGGCTCAATAAGCAAAGCGAAGCGTCGAGGAGAATTAGCGTAGAGCGGCAGTTTCAGCAAAGGAGTCGATAGCAAGTGGTAGGCTCGTACTCTATAGCACTGTCCTTCTTCTGTAACTCCACTAAAACCAATCGAATAGATTCATGTCACATAAGACTTGATTTGTCTATGATCGTAAAAGATAAGTTCCTATTGTAATATTTTAAGCTTGACAAAACTTACTAAACAACAATTTTAACCCTAACTTTGGAGTACTTTTATCTCATGTTTGGTTTTCGTATATATATACATGAATGTAGTAAAGACGACTTCTGAGCTCGTACCCTGAATTTCGTCGTTTCATCCATATGCTTTAAACTTTTTTTTTTACTTATTTCTTCAAAGATCATATAGGTCATTATCGTGTCATTAAGATAATCACCGTTGAATCAACGAAAATTCAACAGTGGAAGCAACTAGTCCTCGTAAAAAGAAATCACCGTGAATAGTATAAGATAAGTACACCTTTCGTGGGCACCCAAAAACCTTTCTGAAATAGTTCGCGTGAAAGTACCACCATTGCTGACACCAAGAACATTTCTAACACATCCTTACACCTTCTTAATAATCACCTGGAGGGTCATAAAATATACGAACCATCCAGAGTTTTGCCCATGCTCCGTGTTTGATAGAGTCTACGTAACGTTCACGCATTAAATCCTGTATTGTAGTGAAATAGTGTAAACACATCAAATTTAAACTAATACACACTGAATATAAATTTTTTTTCTGTCATATACATGCACATTGATTAATCCAAACTTCGGTAATGTAGTAAGCAAGGCTACGGCCGTTCAAATTCTAAGAAGTTCATGCGTAAGGGAGGCCGTTGAACTGAGTCAATATGATAATAAATATACATTCAAGGTGTGCAAAGACCGTGAAAAAGCTATAGAAGCTTCAAGTATATATACCCAGTTTCGCGCAACTCTTCAATATTATCTCATTGTCATAGCTAGGTTTTTCTGCAGATATTTCTGCTACCAGTAATAGAAGGCAATCGACAAGATCACTTAGATCGTTCCAGTGCACACATTTTACTTGCAATGTTTCGAAGAAGAAATTAAAAATTTCGCAGTAAGGTCACAATAGTCCACCTTTTTTGCTATCAATAACATCACACATTAAAGCTACGTTTCCATAAAATTTATTACTATTGTGCGTTCTGATAGGTCTATTTTTGTTACAGTCCCTTTTGTGAGCATTTTGAAAAACTTAAAAGCATGTTATGTTTTTGTAAATCATTTTTAGTCACGTAAGATCTATCAGGATATTTGTTTACAAGTAGCTCCATCAACCCATTGTTCATTGAAAAGCTCAACTTACCCAAAACAGTTTGATAATTCACAGATAACATTTGATTTAAAAATTATCACTGAACCTTAGTATAGTTTCTAAGGGTTTGTGGGATCGCTGATTTTTAATTCAAAGTCAGTTGACCTCCATTACATCAGAATTAAGGTCACATCGAGGTCAAAGTAGGAATACTTTGTTTAAAAATTCAGATAAATTACTAAATAAGTTTTTGGAGTCGCTAAATCTGAGTCCGCTTTATATTAAGGTCACTTCAAGGTTGAATCAGAAGAGTTCAGTTAAAAAATTCCAAAAAAATTTCGATGTAAGTTTTTGGACTAACTTAACTTAAATTGAATGTTAGTTTACCCGTGAAGATCATTTAGTAGTTATATCAAGATTAATTTAGGATCAAAGTAAGAATGCTTTGTCTAACAAATTCAAAAAAAAAATTCTAAATAAGTTTTTGGAGTCGCTGAATCCGAAACCGTTGTTTATTTTACCCGTTAAGGTCATCCATCCGTTATCGTAAGGTCACTTCAAAGTAAGAGGATTTAGTTAAAAAATTCTGAAAAAATTTTTATGTCAATTTTTGAAGTAACTAAACTTAAATTGACTGTAATTTTTATACGTCAAGGTCATTTAATGGTTATATGAAGGACAATTGTTGGTCAAAGTAAGAATACTTGCTTAAAAATTTGGAAAAAATTTCTAAATAAGATTTTGGAGTCACTAAATTCAAATCCATTGTTTGTTTTAACCGTCAAGGTCATCCAACCGTTACATTAATGTTACTTAAAGGTCAAAGTAAGAAGATTTTGTTGAAAAATCCTGAAAAAATTTTTGTGTAACGTAAATATACATAAATGTAAATTTTTTGTGTAACTGAACTCAAATCGGCCGTTAGTTTTACCCATTAAGATCATTTCACGGTTACATCAAGGTCATTTATAGATAAAACTAAGAAGATTAGCTTAGCCAAGTAAGAAAATTGCTTTTAAATATTTATGGGTCTTTTTATTTTAATTTGGCATTTTCTTTACCTGACAAAGTCACCCAGGGTCCTGTATTCAAGGTCTTTCTAAGATTAAATTGTTTTTATTTTTTTTAAACTATTTTTCAACTTTTATGTACAGGTTTTTGTGTCACTGAATCATATTTCGGTATTTGCTGAACATGGCAGTATATCTGCAGGTCATTTCAAAATCAATGTTTGTGATGTGAATTAAAATATTTCAAAAACTTTATGCTCAGGTTTCTTTGGATCACCAATATACAAGCTGGGCTTAATGAGACGGTTAGAACCCTGATCTTTTTATTTTTTCCACCTGTTTCTAAGACTTTAACGCTATGTAACTTGTGGTAGCAACCAGGGCACCTCGACGCGGTGATGATGTGCAACGAAGTTGTTCCACTATCTGGCAGAGTCCCCGGGTTACGACTGTTCAGCCGTCATAGGAACCATAAGGAAAAGTGTTACGGGACAGGAATTCGGAACCCTAGAACCGGCGGCTAGTCAGGGTGTGAAAGCAGGCTCACAGGCGTCGTCATCAAGCGACCATAGTTCTACATTGGTGGAAGACTTGGCCTCTGTAGGATCCAATGCTACAATCAGTGCTTTTGTTCTTCGGACTGAATGAAGTAAAGTTCAGGGTTCATAAAACAATCTAGTTCTTTGAATTACCTAAACCTGTGATATAAATATAGTACACGTAATTACGTCTTTTAGAAATAATTTGTAATAGTTCGTATTATATTTATAGTTTCTCAACATTCTTGAAGGAAAATAAGTAGATCTGTGTTTTCTGTTAAAACTTAAATAGTACAGGACATTTATTGTCACAAAGCATTTCCATGTGTTTTTGTAATATTAATATTATTTATTTTTTAATTTATTTTTAAAAAAAATTATCACTTCCACAAGTCTCAAAAATTTTTATTCTTATCAATTAACACCTAATATTTATTGATTTTTTCAACACTTGCCGATGCTATAGTTTTATATGATTTTTTTATTGCCATGGAATGAGTTGGGGACACTAAATAGTTTCAGCTGCATTATGTAGTCTTCGACCTTGAAATTATACTAAATGAACCATGAAATTAAATTTACAGGGCATTTTTGAATAAAAAAAGCTTGGTCCAGTGGTCTTATATACATATACACAACAAAATAACCATGACTGAAAATTTAGATGACCTCGTCAAAAATACAAACACTATATTTGAATTTAGAGGTTTTGAAAGCTTTGATTGAAATATAAAAATTAATCTCCAAGCAAATTATTAAATTTTGACCCTAAAAGAACCGTAATATAAGGGTTAGATGACCTTGACATGTAAAACAAACAGCGGATTTGGATTCAGTGACTCCAAAAACTTGTTGAGAAATTTTTTCCAAATTTTTAAATGAAGTATTTTTACTTTGATCTTAAATTGACTTTGATATAATCATTAAATGACCTTAACGGGTATAACAAACAGCGGATTTGGATTAAGTGGCTCCAAAAACTTATTCAGAAATTTTTTTCAATTTTTTAAACAAAGTATTCTTACTTTGACCTTGCAATCACCAATTATTGGTAAAACTAACAGTCAATTTGAGTTTAGTTACTCAAAAAACTTACATGAAAATATTTTTGGAATTTTTCAACTATATCTTCTTACTTTGACCTTGAAGTGACACTTAATATAACGGTTGAATGACCTTGACGGGTAGAGCAAACAGTGGATTTTGATTTAGAGACTCCATAAACTTATTTAAAAATTTTTTTCCGAATTTTCAAACAAAGTAAGCTTGTATGTTTCACCTTTTTATTGCACTTCATAAACCGAATCCAATACATCTCTTAAATTTTCATCAACAATCTATACATATACATTGCCACGAGAATGAGTGGTAACATTCATTTTATCATCATCATCATCATCATTCTTACTTTGACTCACAGCAGACTCAAACATCATGTCATTATCGCTGTACTTTTCTTTTTTACATTTATTTGATGGGTAGTGGCTTGGCTTTATTAGGAATAACAGAATTATTTTTTTTAACCTTGTTTTAGTAATAATTTCCCCAAGAGGACCAATAATAAGTTGAATGGTCTCATTCACATTTTTCAATCTTGTATCTTCCATATTTCAATGATTGATACTTCTTTTTGACGATTTCTCTAAAATTTACTAATCTATGAAGTACGTCTTTTTGTCCTTGTACATGTTGTTGCTTCAACAGCTCATAGTAGACTGAAAAGTGCAATATTAATGCCATATATTTATAGCAGAATTGTCAAACCCAATACCAACCACTGTTTATTTTTTTCTCCTTATCGATAATAACCAAACCATGTTCATCAACATTTCAACAGTTCGTGGAGATATTTTCGAACTGGGTATACGACACATCGGAGTTTACATGGTCATTATACGCATGTTTCATATTCCGGTTATCTTGACGAACTAAAGCTAAGAGATTAACATTGTCTTTCACAATGTGTTTTGGTACTTGTGCGTATAACCGGCGTAGATAAAAACAGTCTACATAAATATGTCTTCCCATACAGTAGAAAGCTCTTACATGATTCCGCTTTTTACAAGCTATGTCATCAAAAATCAGAAAAGAATTGGGTAGGGCATCATCTGCAGATACTACTACTATTATGTATGTAACAACAATTATGTATGTGACTACTTTCTAACTTCTTTATTCACTAAACGCGTTAATAGAAGTAATAAAAATAAATCATTAAACTATCTAAGATAACAGACACGGTACAGAACAAAAGGTAGCTACTGCAGTAGTGCTACGCATAATTTCTGTTATATTTCAATAGATTCTAGTCACATTATTTACTTATCTTTTGTTAAAATATTGATGAGAGATTTTAATTTTAAAAAAAAAAAAAAAACGTACCAGGATACTTACCGCAAGATGTTATAGAAGCAGTATCATATTATTTGCTGCACAAGCATGTTAGTACATTATAAGAAAGTTTTTTTATTTGAAAAGTACGTTAATTTGCAGAAAAAAATATTATTATGAACGGTAAGTTGGTGTGGTAAACACCAAAAAACTGTTTTATATTAATCATAACATTATTTAAATAATGAGTGTAATTTATAGGACAAACAGGAATTTTTTATCAATAAATGTGATGCTTTCTAAAAACATGGCGATATATAAGGGCTATTATAAATAGAAAATTTTAGAGACTATTATAAAAAAAGATACTAGAATAAATAACAACAGAAAAAAAAAAGAAAAAAAAAATTGCCATGATCAAGCATGGTAAACAAGACTCGTCAGATTCTATGCGCAGGCAAAGGACGTAGTCCATTCGACCAACGATGATCATATCCCTATGAGGTATAAAATTGTATTTAAACTATTAGAGTGAGGAGAGCTTGGGTGAAAGCTCTTCCTCCCCTGCCCGTCTGGTCGAAGAGAGAGTAAAATTGCTGTGTACTTGCGTGAGAACTCTTAGTTGTTAGACACACTGATTCAAACTCGCAGTCGCGTCCAACCGGTGAGTCTTGTTCTCGTTTTTTGGAGAGTTAGGACGAGAGTCTTGGTATCGTTCTTGATTATAACTTTAATGTTGTTTTTGGTTGTAGTATTGAAATGGAGCTTGTTGATGGTAAGCATAGCCTTGAGTATGAGGATAGGGATAATACATTTGTGGGTAGTAAGGTGGATAAAAGAGTGATGGTTGAAAATATGGAAATTCTTAGAAATTTAGAGGGTAAGAATAGTGATTAGGGTTAATTATTCCAAGGCGGTGGTGGTGTACGGCACGCTGGTGGAGAACATGATCGTCGTTGACGTGCGTAGCTAAGTGAGAGATGTACAATTTTTTAACCATATTCATCAAAATTTGTTTGAGTCATCTTGACATCATTTTATTATAGGTAGCGGGAAAAAATTTCTATTGTGGGTCAGTGGGTCATTAAAATTGACGTATTTTTTTTGGTGATCGAACTGAGTAGAGACAGGAACAAAAATTTCGGTAACGTTCGGTACCGAAGATTCAGGAGTCGTAGAAGTAGAGGTCGTGGGTACGGCCTTGTAAACGTACTTAGCCTGGTTGTATACTGGTGGGCAAGTGCGTTTAGTAAGTTAAGCAGCTTTTAAAGCTTCGTGGATATCTTTAGGTTTCAAAAGTTCTATACTTAATTTCCATGAGTCAGGTAAACCATTAATAAACGTTTGTAGTACTAATTTTTCAAGTTATGGTTTTTGTGTTGTCTTGAGTTTGTCATCATTCAATTTAGTTAGCAGGGCTGTTAAGGTAGTTTCTGTAAAAGAAATTATTCTATGATAAAAATTTCGAACTGTTTCGTTTCCTTTCATTATTGTATTTAGAAGTTCTGTCATGTATTTATGATACGATTTAGTTGGTGAAAATTTTTTTTTTAGATGTTTTTTTAATTAATCAATTGATACAAAAGTAGAACCTACTGAACTCTCTTGAGCTTTGCCTTTGAGTCTAGAAATAACTGTGTGAAGGTACATAGGTTCTTGAGCGGCTGTTATAAGAGTTTGTCTATTTTTTACATCTTGTAAAAAGTCTTTCAAGGAAGTTGAATATCTGTCAGAAAAAGGTATGTGTTAAGATGCTTGATTCATGCGCATTAATAAATTATTCGTACTTAATCCTTGTGAAACATTGAAAAACCATTGTATAAGAAAGTCGTCCTCTGACGAGTTTTCTCCACTATTTTCGGGAATTTTTATTCACTCATTTTTTTCTAATTCATATATATATATATATATATATATATATAAATTATTTAATTAACAATGATTTTTTTTCGTTTTTCAACAAATCTAAGATTTGAAGAACGCACAAGGGATGCCAATTTGTTATGACAGGACTTGCTTAAAGGATGGTCTTAACCGTTTTATTTTAATGTCATAAGTGAGTCTCTTAGGATTCAGCTCATAAGTTTTACTCGTTTTTTTAGTTAAGTAAAAATAATTATTTAAATAATATAGATGATTTTCATTTTTTTGTTGAATTTTAATTCCTGTATTAAAACAATTCAAAACAGGTATTCTCTTAGATACAGTCCATTCAGATCACTTCACAGATTTTGATATTAATTATATTACTGATGAAAAACGTACGTCTATCACTGACTGTTGTTACTGCTGCTTCGGAGTTCCCTAATGCTTCCTGCAGTAATTTTCTGTGATTACTTAAATTACACGAATGAGTTTGTGGCCTGTAAGGGGTTGCGGTTTCTGCTTTTTCTGCTATCGCCGGAACCACTTTCGGTGGGCCTCTTTCGTTGTACCTCATCCCTTAGCGTAGTCTGATATTATTGATACTCTCGAACTGCACCCAAGTTGCCTCGGCCAACACGTTATGCCTTACGTGTATAAGGTACTTACGAGTCGTGGGAGTCAAAAGTAGACTGAAGCCTTAGAGGACAGGTGACAGACGTAAAAAGAGTCATTTTTCCTCTTGATGGTGAGTTTTTATGGCGTCAGAGCTAGTAAAAGAGGCTTTTGGTTGAATTAGGTCAACCAATGAGCAATGTTCTTGCAGATCACGTTGACAGAAAAATTGTAGGCTTGCACGATGATGTTACATGTTATGATTTTATATACTAGGAAATAATAATACAACGGTACCACTCGCATATTTCTGACAAGTGCGATTGAGTTTTTTTTGGGTCAGTGATGATGAAAGCTCACATCAGCAGTAAAAGAACGCCAAATATAAGTTTAAAAGTGACAGTTAGTTTACAAATTTCGAAATTAATCCTTCTGGAGATTTTATAATCAATTTTGAATATAATGAAATAGTGTGTTAATTACAAATTTTAAAATTAGTGTTATTAGATGTGGACAATCAATGTGCAAGTTAATTATTCATTCATACGTACAATACGACTTATTCGTTCATACATATAATACGATTTCAATACATACGTGCATTCTTACAAAGAGGCTGGCTGTACAATATTTCAGCATATTATTGAACATTCACCTTAAAGCTATTACATACACGCATATAAGAGACGCATAAGCTCCTTTTATCATATAAGCTTGCTTTATATTCACAATATGTCTTATCTGAATTTGACGGACAGACAGATTTAAGTTATAATATAATTTGTCTGTATTAACTCGGGATGTAACACTACATACTAATTTTTTTTTCTGTTTCAGCGACATGGACCCTGCTGCATTAAACCTTATTGCCAACAGTAACTACCTCCCAATAGTAACGTTATCGCAACTAGAAAAGGAGCAAAAATACACGGTAATTGTGTTTTGGAAGGTTGATACCAGCGTAAGATGCAGAGTAGTCATTATTATTAATGATCAATTTCAGTTCCTTATTATAGATCGTCTTGGAAAGGCATTAAAAACTGATAACAATTTTTTAACTGAATCAAGAGAAAAAAATCAAACATTGAAGCTATAATCCCATTGAACTTATTACTATTGGGCGTTGTAATAAGTCTATTTTTGGCGTAGCCCTTTCTGTGAGCATATTAAGTATTTAAAAGTATGTGATATTATTCTAAACTATTTTCAGCCATACGAGAGATCTATCAACATGTATTTTTATCAGTAGCTCCATCAACCTATCATTCATTAGAAAACTTAACTCACTTATCCTAATACAATTATTTTTTAAACTTATCGAGGAATTAACAAGTTTGTACAATTCACCTTCTTTTCGCAGTCCATACACCAAATTTAATGAATCTCTACAAATTTTGTCAACTATTTGTGAATACACAGTGTCTAATGGTTGATTGTAAATGATAACACTCATTTTATTATCATCATCACTTTCACCTTAACTCACGGCGGACTCAAACATTATATTATCGTCGCTGTATTTTGATTGCTATTGAGTTAATAGGTAGTGGTTGGGCTTCAGTATAAAATATAGAGTGACTTTTTTGTCCTCGTTTTAATAATAATTTTTTGAAGAGGATCAGTAAAACGTTTAAAGGTTTTATTGAGGATTTTTTTAACCATATATTCCCAAATTTTGATAACTGATATTTCTTTTCAATGGTTTTTCTAGCCTTTAAAAACTAATAAAGAATGTCATTTTTTCCCTAGTACACGTCTCATTTTAACGTTTCAGAGTAGGCTTAACAGTGCACTGTGTGCGACTTATATTTATAGAAAAATTGTCAAAACTCTTGCGATACCCACCACTGCTCATTTTTTTATTCTTTCCGATGATGATATATTCATGATTATCATCATTGCTACTGTTTGTGCAGAGATCTTAAAATTGCGTATAAGTAGAGTTTACACGACCATTATACACAAGTGCTTCCAAATATTTTTATCTTCCCATACAGAAATAATCTCTTACATTATTTTCCATTCCATAAGCTCTATCGTCAAAAATTATGATATCGTTGAGTAGTGCATCATCTGGAGATACTGGAGTTTTATGTTCAGTAAATGCAAAGACTTGTAAATCATAATTGGGCCTTAATAGATCTTTCTAAAACTTGTACTCTGGCTGATTAAGCAACTTTAAGTACAAGTAAACATTTTCAAACCCCACTTCATTGGGATCTATAACTAGTAGACTATTTGCTTTGCCACAATTAAATGAAACACAGAATATGGCTCAAATACTATCTGGAAGTAATTCACCGTATTGATTCGAACGCTTTTCTTGTTTTACAATAGGATTGTAATTTATGGCTTGCAATTTTACATTTTGCTTTCTGAACTGCAAGTCTGATTAGTATGATATTTAGATAACGACTGATCTTATAATTAAATGTATAGTATTTTTATTGCCTATAGGCTATAAAAACAGTACTCTAAGGCTTTAGGGCTTAGTAAAAATTCAATGACAGAAGAATAATGATAATTTATCTTACAAGAGGACATGGTTTTTAAAATAGTGTTGTTAATACTTTACCTGTAAAGCTACATATATCAGGCTATCAGCACTGCAGTCCTGTCACTAAACTTATTAAACGTCTGGCTAGTGGTGATAAGGAAATAAATTAACTAGATGCGTGAAGAATCGATAATACATTAAGGCTAGATATTCAGCCTATAGAGTCTTTGTGAAGACTCTAGAGTAAAAAGCAGCTGTTCTAGCCATTACGAGTACTATGAAAATAAAAAGTAAATTGGGTATAAGTGTAAGATGTATAAAGAGATCGTGCACTATTTTAAATACAGTTAATAAGGCTACACCACAGAAGAATAAAAACTAAAAGAAAAAAACCTATGTTTAGGAGTTACCAATATAGAGTATAACTATGTAAGATATCAAAATTATAATTCTTATAATTTTGGTCACTGATGCTTCAAATTTCTCCTGAAAAGACCGTAATGTAATACCATAGTATCAACGTTAAGTTTATCTCTAACTTATTCTGTATTAAAAGCACAACATTTTTCACCTATCAAGTTGTCATTTAAACATTACTACGTTCTTGGCTTAGTAAAACTTCTAACATTTAATTCGATTTTGAATATTTACAGAAATCACAATAAACTTTACGTGGCAGACCGAGTAGTCATTTTTTTAACAGGTAGCTCCGTAATTGGAGATACCAAGTCATTTTTAGTAGATGAATTATAGTCTAATAGTATAGCTATCCATGTTAAACCTAACACTAAAACACTTCATAGAGTAATTACTTGTAGTTATACAATCGATTTTAGACCATAAGATTCTATAGGCCGTCTCTTAGATTTCACTCAACGTGTTCTTAAAGATAGCTCTATTCACAGCTTACAGTAGCCTGTAGTTATCCTCAAAGTTAATGCACTAAGAGTTGAATGTAATCTTACGACTGGACCCTGTATAAGTGAAGAAAAGTTTATACACTTCACGAATTTTTTTTAACTATATCAGCAGGTTATAATATCATTGAACTGCCGTCATAAATTATCTATTTTCCAGTTGTTAGACGCACCATCAACTATGTACAACTACGTATTATCGATTAGGACGGTATTTGGTTGATTTTCGTGGAGAAGTCATAACTATAAGGTTACGTACAAAACTTTAAGTGTAATGAAAATGGTATAAGACTTTTGAGGCTATGTACGAAGTTCAGCTTCAACAAGCGCACCTGCAGTCGGTTTGTCAACATGTCAGCAAAAAGACAGCTAACAGGTCAGAACAACTAACTTTCATATTGTTGTTTTGTTTTATAAATAACTCTAAGTATACAGTTGCCTGTCAGCTTCAATAAATCTATGGTACACTATAAGATTTATGCCCATGAGCTATATGTATTAACAACTCATGGTAATAGTGATGAAATCCGTATATTGATTTAACATCTGGGCCTATGTCTGCTACCATCTCGCAGCTTGTTACATAATAATAGAAAAGTTATAAAAGCAACGATAGTGATACAGCAACTACGAATACTTAATTAGTTAATAATAGCATCTGCCACCTTTTCATTAAAATTCAGAGTGCGATGAACGCCAACTGTTGCAACACCTCTTTTATATTTAGTATAATCGTGGTACAAGGACGACGACTAATATATGTTTAAGCCACGAAAACCAAGAAATTAAGGTCTAACACGTAGCTGTCGAAGTCAACTACTTGTCAGAGGGCGGGTTCGTTGCCCAGTGCAAAAATCAAGTAACTTTTAATCGTCAATTTAATAATACAAGAAAAATACAAGAGAAACTTTCTATGTTTGTTAAATAATCTCAGAATCCTTGCAATTCATACAGCGATTGTTCCCGATTATTACTTTATTGATTAAATAGGATTTCTTATTTTATAATATGATTAAATCATAACTTGAAATATTAGCCGCTGGCCGAAACCAATTGAATAGTTGACTCAATTTAATTAATTTTATAAATTTCCAATTAATCTAAGATTTATAAGTATTTATAAAGAACTCGGAATCACCTGAAAAGGGGAAAGGTTATTTCAAAATAAGTGCACACCGAAGTTATACTGGTATGGAATATTTATTTAATAATTAACAAGAAAAAAACAAGGAATCACTTTTTAATCTGTATGTACTACTAAAAATATCTAATATTAAGAATACTTCACTGATAATTTAATTTAGATTTAAATTTTCGCGCTTTTTCCAATGATATGCTCCTATGGTCAAAAAGATAGACAGCACAAGGTGAGATTAACTTGAGTAAATTCTAGTAGAAATATTAAATTGTTTACCTTATAAATCTCTACAAAAATATTCCAACCCATCTTATAAATATCTGGAAACTTTCTTCACTTGCTCCTTTGTCATCAAATAATATATTTGGACTTAATCTTGGTAATTTGGAGCATGACTGTTATATATTAAATAGTCATGCTCCAAATTACCAAGATTAAGTCTAAATATGTATAATATTCCAACCCAGTTGGTTGTCACTTCCTTGGCTTGTCTGCTGGATCAACCTTGTCTGGGTAGCGCCGTACAACAGGTTGCAGACAAAAGGGTAATGGAAAACGTAGTCAGGATCTTTAGTATCTCTCTTGACAAGGTAACGCCGCGCGCCGTTTGAACGGGTACTAACTGAAGGGGGAACTACTTTTCTGAGATCATTTCAGACCGTTTATCCCCTTGTTTTTCTCCTTAGTGTAGAGGGTTTTTAATTTTTTTGGTGAACGTACTCTAACATTTGCTTAGCGGACTATAAGTACATTACCCGCGCGTGACGTTCAAATTAAAATTTTTATGTTTTAAGTAAGGACGTGTTTTAAATAAAGAATTTTAATTTAAAAAATGATATATGTATACATATATATATATATAGAAACAAATAAAACTATTAATAAATGTGTACCCTTTCAGTGTAAAAATGTGGGTCTGACACCCATCATGAAACAATAGTCAATGGTTTTATTCCTCAACTTCAATGGTTTTATTCCTCTCAGCATGATTGTAGGTTTGAATGACGATTATTGTAACATTACGGTTAATGTAAAACATAAACTCATACTGACAAGATCAAGAAATTAGATTAGTGCAGTTTTCCAAAGTTTTGAAAGAGATTCATCAAAAAGGCACATACGGCAACCATTAGCAAATTTACCATCAACGTAAAGTACCCAAAACTTTTGGAGACTCTAAGCTAATGCATAACTTTAATTAACATTTTTCATCTATTAACCGTCATGTGACAGAGAAAAAAAAGTAAGACAAAAAATACAAAGGGTGTGAAACGTTTATTAGCAGGCTCGTTAAGTATAAGATGAAAAAAATTTTAAGAAAAATTAATAAAAAGCAGTGATTCATTAGTAAGGCAAGTATACAAAAATATTATTAATAGCAGCTTATAAGCAATTATAATTATCCAGTGATGAAGTTGATATGCAAGGCTTTTAACAGCCTGTCAACTATTGAATTATCAAAGAAGTAGCCATACTACTACTTCGTTCTAATGATGAGCCTATAAATTTTTACTTTTCAAAGAGCCATTTCCGTGACAACGACTCTCAGACAAATAGAGACAAAGATGAAACTTATAATTGGAACGCTGTTTTCATAGTATACCAGTGGAGTCGAAAAATTTTCTGTACAATATCATAGAAATAATTTGTCGAGAACACCAACACAATGCAAAAAAAGTGCATGAGTTCAGCTCAGTAAGGAAACACTTGTAGTAGAAATTTAAATTTAACGTTCATGATGTTACAAATTTCGGCTGTCATTCAACTAATAAAATAAAACTGGTCACGGTTTGTTGACATCATAATGAGACATACAACGTCAAACTTTACCGATAAATTAACCCAATAAAAAATACATTACCAATCTAAAAAGCCCCTAACCCCCCCCCCCAGACCCCCTTACAGTTAAAGTGGTCTCGCTCCAGCCCTCTTTAATACCATTTAATATAAAAAACATTATTAATTATAATTTATGAGTACGCGATAAGAATATAAAACAATACACAGTGAGATTGTCATTTAAGTTGTCGGTCTATTAACACAATGTATTTGTGTTGATTCTAGAAATTTAAATTGGTGTTAATAATTTTTTTAGTGTACATCTAAACAATAACATACTTCATTCAAAAGTACAATTAGTGTTGGATACCATTTATGTGAGGAATATTCTAAAGGAAGGATGCAAAAAACAAAGAGAAGGAATTTTTCTATTTAATTGTGGATAGAGAGCAATTTTATTAATATAAAAGTTGTCTGCAACTGTTAACTAGAGAATAAAATTTGTTAATTTTTAGGTATAAGCAATTTCTTTCCCATATTATATATCCAATAGTTTATTTTTTTACAGAATTATTTTGTGTGTGTATATGTGTGTGTATATATGTACATACTCGCGAAGTTGCGCCCTCTTGCGCGCTCCGCGCGCCAACCCTCTATTTCCAGTTTAAAATTAATTAGTAGAATAAAGAAGATTCTCATGCTTCGTTTTTTTTATACAATCTTTTATCGAAAAGTAACCTAATCAAAAATATTAAAAATTAAATTTTAAAATAAAATATTAAAATATAACAACTTTTGGAATTTATAAGTTAGTCATACAATCAAAAACACAAAAAAATAGTAAAACTTTTGACAAAATATTGGTGGTTCTGGTAAGACTTTTTTACATAAAACGTTGATAAATTATTTCATATCAATAAAGAGGAAAATTTTTATGCATGGCTTAGACAGGTAGAGATTTGATCCTATTACCAAAAGGAATGACGAGCCACAGAACTTTTAGATTACCGTTGAATTTAAATTCAATTCAAAGAGTTTTTTTAGAATTAGAGTCCGATAAAAAAAAACTACGTGAAGTTGATGTCATAATTTGGGACAAAGTTTCTATGGTACAAAAAAAGCCTTAGAAGTAGTTGACAAAACTCTAAGAGATTTGTGTAATACAAACACACCGCTTGGAAACAAATAAATAATTTTAGAAGGTGATTTTCGTCAATTTCTCCCTGTAGTTAAATATACTAATAAACTAAACATAATAGAAGAGACTATAAAATACTTAAAAATTTGGAATATATTTCAAATTTTACTTTTAGAAACAAAAATAAGATCAATAGGAAAAAAATTTTCGTAGTTTTTATTGAATATTGGTAATGGAAAAATAGATTCTTTAAAATACCTTAACAATAGAAAACAAACGATGTATGTATGAGAATTTATAGTAACGTTAATAATTATTCAAAACATAATGTGGTATTAACGTTCTATAATGAAAACACTTATTTTTTGAACTATAAAATCCTAGAAAACGTAAAAAGAGGAGAAAAAACTTATTATAGCATAAGCCGTGCTACTCATAAAGAAGTTGATAAAACAGACTATAATATTTACATAAACTTCCCACTAGATATTTTAAATAATATTCGAGAAGAACTTCTATCACACGAATCAAATTTAACATTAATGCTTTAGTTATGTTAATAAAAACGCTGTGTCTATTCGCACCTTATATCCACGTACACGCATGTGCCTCGCTCGCTTCGCTCACTTGGAAAAAAAATAAACTTGGACCCTATAAGTACCGGACGGTAGAGTTGTCCACTTCGCATACGTATCCACTATATCCACGTAATTACGTGGATATACGGTGCGTTTTGGTAGGAATCGACACTAAGTAATAAAAAATTTAAGTATTTCTGATGGCCTTTGTAATGCTACAAGGTTAAAAATAACAAAATTATTTAAACATAACATATAAGAAAAAATAATTACATGTGAAAAAAAATATGTAAAGTTCTTGTACTGAAAATAACATTATGTGCATGTAGCTCATCATCACTTCCTTTTATTTTGTACAGAAAACCATTTCCTTTTGTACAAGCTTTTTCGATGACTATTAACAAATCTCAAGGTTAACGTTTTGATTCTGCAGGATGGAATGTTAAAAAATCTTTATTTTCTCATAGACAATTGTATGTTGCCCCTCCGAGATGTAAAAATCCAAGTAATATCTTCATTCCAATTGAAGCTAAAAATAAATTTGAAGTACAAAATATTGTTTAGTCCAAAATTTGTCAACAATTTAAAAAAATTTAGATACTCATCTATCCACATTATCCACATTAGGAAGTGTATAAGAAATTTTAAGGGTAAAAAGTTTTTGATCCATTTACCCATGATCTATATTTTATAATGTTATACGTAATTTTTAAATTTGCAAGACTTTATTTTGAAAAATCAAAATTCAGAAAACAATTAGATCATCTGTTTTTTATATGTACCCAAATATTTTTCTGGTTCTTTGGAAACGTAGGAAAAATTAATGCAAAAAGAAATTACAATAAATTGACATTATCAAATGAAGAATTAATATTATTATTTATTTCAGATCACACAATTCAGTTGAGGTAAAAATATACCATTGAACTCACACAAATGATTAAATACAACTTGTAATAAGGTATTATGTTTCAGTTTGAAAGATTTAATTACTTGCAATGTATTCAAAACAAAATTTTCAAACCCTGAACAGTTAATAGAACATAAGAAGACACGTCGAAAATTATTATACGTATGTGATACTTGTAAAATTGTATTTACTCTAAAAAAAAATTATGTTAGACATCAAAATGAACACAGTTTAGAAAAAACAGTTACATGCATACATTATAATAAAAAATTTAAGAGATCAACATATTTAAATAAATATGTGAAGATTTACAGTAAATGTGAAATTAAAAAAATTTGTACAAAATGTGGAAAAGGATTTTCAAGGTTAGAAAACTTAAAAAGCCAATATGAAAATTTACAATTTATAAATTTATCATGTACAATGTTTTTGAAATAAATTATTATTTTGGAACATGAATAGTATATTTTTTTTCATTAGTACAGTATATTATTTAAAAAATTTTTACGATCATACAAGTTTTAGACTACTTAAAAATATGTCGAAATCTCTTGTACAACATTTTAATTGATTGGCGCAATCAAAACAACTACCCAATAAAATTCAATCATTTTCTGAACTGTTAAGGTTGTTTAGATGTAAGGTGGAGATAGTAGGGATAATAAGGTATTTTGAGGGGTATAGGTGTGGTATTGGTGGGTGATGGGGGTGATGGAGGGGGATGAATGTGGGTTAGAAGCTGCATTTATTTGAAATAACTATACAATATAGATAGATATATAACAAAAATTCAACATCTTAAAAGCAATACATAAAGTTACTGGTAAAAAATAAGGAGCATTTATAATAAAATCTTAATTTATTAAAACTCTGGCCCTGTGTTTTATTAATCGTCATAAAAAGAGCTAGAAGCTATGGAAACAGTTTTCTGTATAATATAAAGTGTAAAAATAAGTTATTATCCGTGTTCAATGTAATCCTTAGTATTAAAATTATATGGCCTGACTTGTGGCTCCACGTATTATTTTTGCATTAATAGTATTTTTTTTAAATGGAGTAACTTCTTATAGCGCTTAACTGCCTCAGAGAGAAAAACCGAGAGCATGAAAAAGATATTTCTGAATTATACCGGATTTGTTGTAGCGCTTTACTGTCTTGGAGAGAAAGCTCGACAACAAAAAAAAAATATTTCTGGAAAATTATATTCACTTCATTTTTAATTGGTACATTCCATACACAAGTTTTTTTTACCTTTTCTTTAAAAATGAGCTAAACAATATCAATGTAAGCTTTACAGTATATCTTAAGCTTCGAAACCTTACTATGGACATATTTAACTGTTAATCCGACCTCTCCAAGATCGTTGTTAGTTGTCTAGTGCATAGGTAACGTCATCTTTTGCGTCCTAAGATCTCAGGTTCAAATGTCACAGGAGTTCCAGATTTTTTTTTCCTTTGTCAGTATTAATTTTTTTAAATTTTCTTTTATTTTTCATTTTCTTCTTATCATCAATGCATTGATATTTGTCAGCTACCAAAAATGGTTTTTTTCGAAATAGCATGCGGAAAATAGGTGTTTTCCGCACTGATGTTAGTGTGGAAAACCGATTTTCCCACATAGTGCGCAGGAAAGGTGTGCATCAAAGGTTTTTCCGCACACTATGTAGGAAAATCAATTTTCCACACTAATATCAGTGCGGAAAACACTTATTTTCTGCACACTTTTTGCGAAAACACTTGTACGCAACTCGTGCGGGACGATTTCCCGCACTCGTGCGATAGACTCGCACTCGTGGCCGGTGACGGTAACTCGTGCCGTGCGATCAACTGCCCCTTGTTCCCATAAACTCCAGCCACTCGTGCGAGTCAATCACGACTCGTGCGGGAAATCGTCTTTTCCGTACTTATTACGTAAATAACTATTTTTTTTTTACTCACTCAGAAATGGAAATCATTAATTGCAATTAAAACATGTAATTCATATTATTAACGGTGTTATAAGAATTCACAATATTTATGTTATTAAAACACGTTATGCTGTAAGTAGTTATATATATATATATAAGTTTATGATACTGTAAATAATATAAACGTCATTTCACAAATACTGTGAAGAGATTTTCGAAAGAAATTTCGACTGAGTGTGGTCAATCATTGAACTAATTATAAAATTATTATAACCGTATAATTATTGTACAGATGAAGCTGCCTTTTTTAATATTTAATTTTAATCACAATCATTTGTAATGATATGGAAAAGTGAAAGGAAAAAAAACAATAATAATCAATAAAAAAAAAATCGATGATATCAAACATATTGTGTGAAATGAAGCTCAATACCGTATAAATAATTTCATAGATAATAATACTTTATTATTAGTTCAATGATTCGAGTTCACATCACATTCGTTATTATTAATTGTGATGAGAAAATATTTATAGTGAGGAGAATAGATAGATACGCACTTATGTTGAGAAAATAAAGGTAGCGTTAAAAATGTTTATTGAGTCCTTTCAATTTTTTATACAACGAATGCATGTACTTGTAATTTGTAAACATCATTCAAAATGTTTGCAGCTACTTTTATCAAACATTGAAATTTTTTCAAATGTTACCGAAGATTTTAACGATGAGGTAAAGATTTTCAATTATCTATTATTAATTCATATAAATTAAAATTATTTTATGTACAGTACATATTATTAAAAAAAAGCTTTTTCACCTTACCTTTCAACATTATTTTGATAATCGAAGTAAGCTCCCATTGTGCTCCAAGAAATTTTGAGTTGTCGCTTGGAACTGGTTCATTTAAATCGCGCGCGAATATTTCGACTAATAGCTTGGATCACACTCTACTCTGTCTCATTTCATTATTGGTTCGATAAGTTTATGCGGTGACTTTGCTTGTTAAGTAAATGCTCATGTGTTACTTCCAGGACGGATGCAATAGAGAGTTTGCTAAGTTGGCAGATCAACGCTGTAATATTTTCAAAGTTAAAACGGTATTGTAGAGAATTTTGTTCAGTTACGGATGATTTAACAGTTTTTTTTTACGTGTATGAGACCAAAAAATGCCATCTCCCCTTGTCCAGTGTTCCTTTACATGTTGCTCTAATTCCGAACAAAGAACACCATACAAAAACGTTTCACAGGTTTCCTACAGATGAATCTCGGTATGTTTTTTTTTTTTCTATTATTTCTTCCAGTACATTTGATATTAGTGATGAAAGTGCAACGTTGCATTTGTTTCATCTTGTACATTAAGTTATTCAAATCCTCTGCGCACATATTAACTTTTTATGAAAAATGGAATAAAATATTGAGAATGTGATATTTGGTTTTAATACATACGCAATAATCGATTTTAATGCAGGCGCGATCAGTGGGTTAAATAAATTAAAAACATTCATCTTCTGGAATTGAAAATATGATAGTTTGACAACAAACAAGTATGTACTGATAATTTCAATGACGACAATTTTTATTACAGCAACGGAGTAAAAAAACTAAAAAAATCAGCATTGCCGCAAAAATTATCTAGAAGACACGATCACAAGAAGTACTTAAGAGCAAGCAACCATATTAAATTCGAGCGTAAATGGTTTATCTACTCGCGAAACCGTAAATACTTATAACAATATTGACAAGTTAAACGAAAATATAGTAGAATTTTTTAAAATGCAAGTTGATCACGTCCAGCAAAAGAGGTGGGTGAATAATAAAAAAGAATTAGCTATAAATTTATTTTACAAATCACCAAAAGCCTATTATTATTTACGCGATAAGAAACAATTTACTTTAGCATATGTTAACTTGATTCTTAAGTGGGTTAACGAGTAGAATTCGTCTGCTGGGCGAAACATTTCATTATTACATGTATTACAAGATAAAACCAGTAATATGACTACAAAAGAACGCGAATGTACAATTATGTGGGATGAAATGTCTATAAACACTTGGCTGCAATACGACTCCCAAAGAGACTATCGAAAGTTTTGCCGATCTGGGTGTATTCGGTCGTTCGCCACTCCGTGAAAATCACGTTTTGACTTTTTTGTTGTGAGGTAGACAATTTGATTGGAGGCAACCCATTTGTTGTTACGTGTCACATAATGTTGATGGGGTGATATTGAGTTAAATAATATTACACTTTATTAATTACATTAAAGAGGCGGACTTTGTTCTGAAATCCATGGTATGTGATCTTGGTTCACCAAATCAAAAAGCTGTAAAAATTTTTAATATTTCAAAAGACAAACCTTACATCGAACTTATAACGTAAGATTTTTTTTAAATTTCAATGTGCCACACCTGATTAAATGCCTGAGAAACACCTTTAGAAATCGCGAATTCATGTTTGGGGACGAATACGTATCGGGAGTTGTTATTCGGGAGTTGAGAAACCGCGAGCGAGATCAACCATGCAGAGCAGCGCCAAAATTATCTGACAAGCACGTTGACCCAAATGTTTTTTAATTAATGAATGTGAGCTTGGCAACTCAAATATTTAGTAACTCGGTTTCGTCAGCAATTATGGCTGGTGCTACTGCACCTAAACGTCCACTTATGCACCCATACTGTATTTTTATAGCAAATTAAAAAAAAATTAACGATCTCTTTGACTGTCCTAACAGTAGATCAGCAAACGATAAAAATTCTTTAAGACGACCGTTATCTAATAAAAATCCTCAAGTTATACAGTACTTACAGGACAGCTAAGACTACGTAAATTCCTGGAAATGCACTAAAAAAATGGAAATCCTTGTTTTTACGATTTTTATTTAACCATCAAAAGAATTTCACTCCAGTGGGGGGATATAAAAAAGCAAGGGGAAGTTTTTTTGCTAACGACTCGTCTACAGCAAGACCCGTTAGAGAAATTATTTGCAGTGCTGTGACATCGTTCTGGCCATAACCAGGACCCTACGTTAATGCAAATTAGATATAATTTTCAGTACAGCATCACTGCAAGTTTATCATCGATTTCACATTCTGGTAACTGTAAACCAGACAAAACGGTCGCTCTGTTAGCTTCGGACAAATTTGATGAAGCGCATAAGGCCCTTGACAAGTACAGCTCCGAAAAGCCAGTAAATAACAGCGAAAACGGTTTTCTTGAGGATAGTGACGTAGATTTTTGTGCTGATTATTATGTACCAGAACCACACGATTCTTGCACAGAGAGTGGTACAGATAGCAATTTATGTAACAAAAACACTGTTCTAACAAAAAATTCTAAATCCAGCAACGACTCATCAGAATCGCTTAATATTTTTAATCAAACTGTTGATCTACAGTGGGACAACTGTAATATCTCTTCCGACGCTCAAGCACTCGAGTTAAGTATATCGTGTACGCCTCTACGAGTTTCAATAAAGTACGTTGCTGGATATATTGCTATGAAATGTTTGGCGAACTCTGGCTGCACTGATTGTAAATCCAGTTAAACTCGTGAAAATAAGAAATTTGAGCAAAACGACGATTTGTTAATTTTTTTTATGGCTTACAAGGTTTTTTTAAATAAATGATGAACTTGGTAATTTATGTGTTCCTTCGGATTATTTTTTGAAAGTGATTGTGTTGTGCATCGAGACATTTGATTCCATTTTTAATGTTTACGCTCATATTGAAGATGTAGGTAAAATGTTGGTCAAAGAAATAACGTTAAAAATAATATGTAAATATTCCGAGTTTTGGCTTGTTAAAGAACCATGTAAATCTAATAGTGACAAAGTCATTGCTTTTTTTGTCGGAGTCCATATTTTTACCAATTAAAATGGATGAATCGTGACTTTAGAGATGAAAGAAAAAGAAAAAAAAACGATAGTAAGAAACCAAATGCCAAACTAAAAAAGCTTAAGCATGAATAAGACTCTAAGAAAGTTACTACAACGCTCTTTTGACGTACAGTCACTCTTTTGACGTCAAAATATGATTTTTTTATAAAATTAACTTTTGGTGACGTAACCCTGAATGGTACACAGCGCGGCCGAAGACCGCACTTTGCAGCCAAAACTCGAAAACTTTAACGATCGACCTGAAATCTTGTACTCGGGAGTTTTTGGGGTCGCTGATTACGAATCCATTGTCAGAATTACGAAATTCAAGATGGCGGAATATCGCCACACCTAATACAGCTAAAAATGGAGAAATTATAAAAACGGTCTGTATGTATACATTGTAAAATATAAAATATGTATTTTTGTTTATTGTAAATAAAAGTTGATTGTGAAATAGGAATTTTGTAAATTCACAACATTTACAGTTACAAGAATAAACATTTTAAAAATCATGTTCCGAAATATTTTGTGCTAATGCTTTGAGGAAAAAATTGTAATCGAAGAAAATTCGTGGTTTGAGTTTGTATGTTATAAGGAAAGAAACATTTTTGAATATTGTTATAACAATCTTTAATTTCATTGAGCATAAAAATATACAAAAAATTTTTAATTACAAATAATTGGTAGGTCAATTATGTTATAATAAAAAATTGGTTTTGTTGGAATCCACATCTACGTCTGCTTCTGACTCTGAGGCAGAGGAACTGTTCAAACTTTTTGGCTCTTTTTCTTCATTATGTACAGATGGAGCTGATAATAAATCGATTATATCAGGTGATAAAGACTTAAGTGGTTTAACTGGTAATTTTCGGCAAGTAGAAATGTAAGGATCAGATGAAATCAAAAATCTTTTGAAAACGTCCTCCATCGTTCTTTGCCGATGGTTTTTTCTTGCATAAGCAACGCGGTAAATGTTAAAAAATTTATGACATGCCTCTTGGGTATCCTCGGACATTTGGCCTATGGGTAGTATTGATTGTATAACGATGTCTGACGTGAATTAGAAGTTAATGCACTAAGGTAGGTATGTAATACCAATCATATGAATGTACAATACTTTCAGCTAATTCTTTGCAATACTGCTTAAATTTGTTCACATCGATTTCATTTCCACATGAATTTGCTTGTAATATGACGTAAAACTGATAAATAATATCTTGATCGATTCCAAGAATTTGAGCAAATTGCCCATGATTTTCGAAAAATAATCGTGCTGTGTTGCCATCGTTAGAAGTTCCACTACCTTGTTTTGGTTTGTCAACGTTCAAACCCAATTGTTTTTTAAATGCCACTTGGATTGCTGTTTTTCTTTTTTCAACTGATTCTTTTTCCTTAGTTGATCTAGATTGCCATTTTTTGATTTCCAATTTATAGGATAAATGTAATAAAAATTCGAAGCAACGAATCCAAAAATGTAGAGACGATAAGCCGAATTTTAAATTGTTGGAACAAACTTTTTTTTGCAACATCTTTTCTACATTGTTGAACTCCTTAGATGTGCAATTGCATATGTAACAGCGCATTGCGGAACTTGTGTCAGTCAATGAGTTACAAACTTTTATGTCTATCATTGTTAACGTTAAATGATAACGTACACACACAGCTTTTCCGCAAACCGCAGTAACAAACGGAATTAAATTATTTACCTGCTGTTCTACATTATTGGTTGATTCTTTTATTGGATTTACTGTTTCCTTTGTACATTCTATCTTAATAGGCCGACAATATCTAGGAGATGATGGCCTTAGATTCTTCCAGACAACAGTGGTTGTCATATTTGTAGTGTTTTTACACACAAGTTGTAAAGGGACGCAAGACGTAAAAAAAATGCTCTCGTCACTGGCACTGTTTTCATCAAGCTTATGCTTGTATTCACTATGTCCCGAACTGCCATCGCAACCCCACTTTACAATTAAAGTTAAATTTTGAAGTTGTTCTTCCTATAAAGATTTAAGAACTTTCGTTTGACAGAGCATAATACGATCAATCGTCTGATCCAAAAGAGGTTGTAATTTCACTTCAGCTACACTGTCTGTAAAAGATAGACCTGATGTAGGGTAACACTGAACTTTGGCTTTTTGAATTTGTCAATACGAAGGGAGCATCTTGGATTTTTTTTTGTAAATGTGCATTGCGCAACTTTTGATATTGACCCTGCGATAATCCAATTTCAACGAATAAAGACAATGCTTCGTCATTTGAAAAAGGTAAATTTGTATCTGACGATTCAATAGATCTTATGTATTTTAAAGCCTTCGTAGGACTTCCTTCTGCAATGTCACGAATGACTTTGACAAAACCTGTTTTACCTTCCGACCGCAATTTGCTAGTTGTAGAATGTAGTAGCACTTCAGTGGACACAGATTTTCTTAATTCCTCAGTTTTCTTACGTTTAGTTCTGTCAGATGACTCAGAAAAACTGCGTGTTGGTCTACCAGATACAGTTGGTTTTTCTTTTTCATCTTTTTTTTTAGTTTGTTTGTTTTTCTTTAATTCAACCTTTTTTTGCAGCCAATCATTATTTCTTTTTAAAAAGACACTTTCAGTTCTATTGCTTGCACTCCATCTTGCTTTTATCTTTAATACTAGATCATACATTTCCTTTTTCTCATCGTCTGATATATCTCGTATATCTATATAGTACACTTTTGAATAGGCTTTGGTGCGACGTTTGAGATGCCTGCTGCATGCGCGCCGCTCGCACCCATACACACGAATAAATACTCACTCACATATACATACTCATGTACACGCACATACTCTCCCATTTTCCATCACAGTAAACTATAGGTAGCAGCCTCAGATAAAAGAGAAACGCACCATGTGTATATTTCGTTTCTCTCTCTCTCTCTCGCTCTCTATCAATTTGATTTTGAAAAAAGAGCATAAAAGATGAATAGGCAGCTCTTGGCAGCTGAATCTTATTTTATTTGGTAGATAATATATTTAATTATCATTTCAATAAGGTTTCAAAGCAGCGTTTTGCAGCGTTTTAATGCAGCATCATTTGAAAAGTCTAATTTTCGTAAAAATTATGTGAAAAAATGACACTATTGTTTATGCTTTCCCTAATTCACTACTTAACAATTGATAATTAGTACTTTTTTTACATGTTCTACTCACCTTCAGAAGTGGATTCCATTTGGTCTTATTTGATTTTCTTTATTACATAAAATTTTTCACCTGTACAACCGTTCTCAGTGTATGAACTGTAGAGTGACGCTCGTGCGAAGGCCACGCATTCCAACTGAACCTAAGGAAGGGGCATGACGAATTAGTCATTACTATGAACGATTTTAGTTTCTTGGAGGATCACTGCAGCCAACTCAAGGGTGACAAAACCCTAAATAGAAACTTATTTTTTTAGACTTTTGGCCGCACTGTGTGCCCCTGCGTACTTTCACAGTGCAGGGAAAGCGCAATTGTAGAATGGCCCTGTAAGGTGTTGATGTGGAATGTTATTTACAAATCAATTCAGCTTTAATCAATAAATTTTTTTTTATACAAGTGTTTAATTTATTTAATATTAAAATTTAAATTTATTTCCTATGCATAACAAAACTTAATTGTATACATCGTAGAAACAATTAGGAAATCATTAAAATGACTAAATAACTAATTTTAAATTGACCACCACTGACGTACGCTATAAATGGCGGCTATTCGCCATACGATCCCCTGAACCACTGTGTGTATCTTTAAATATTATGTAGTGATTTTGAAGGATTATTCTGCCCAACCCTCCCTCAACTCCTCCGTACCTGAAGATCTGAGTAAGGTATCATTCTATCAGTTTTTGCGTTATTTTTGTTCAGTTAAATTTTCGATTAGCCTCCATCCACCTCCCATAGCTCCCTGATAGATTAGAAAAAGCCTCCCCCAGTGCCCAGCCACCCCCCTTTTCATAAGGTAAAATTCTATCAGTATTAACCGTGTTTTTTTAGCTTACCGTGTACTAGCTGACTGTTTAGCTGCCGAATTTATTCACTTGCGTGATACTATAAGATTTAATTTTAATTACGGTTTTTTTCGACCGTATCTTCTATTCTTGGTATAGTATCCGTAAGACGTCAACAAACAGAGGAGAATAGGCTGCGATATTTTATTACAACGTATAGTGCACAACCTTAATATCACACACTTAACGATGAATGGTATTTAACACACGGTCCCTTAATAATGTTCAAGATTTTGTCCTGTGCCTTGAGTTTAACTTTTATGTTAACAGATTGAACATTGACACAATTTTAACGTGTTTTTTAATACTCTTACGGTATTTTGATTTTTTTATTCAAGAGGCTCTTTGAATGAGACTCTCAATAAGAGTTTGAGTGTCGGTGATATTGGTCTAAGCTGTGAATGTGGACACGTTGTCCAAACTTTTTTGAGGATTCCTATATCCAAGCAAAGGATATTTATCCAATTTTGCATTGTGTAGTGGGAATAATTTATACAATATAAAAACACATTTATGATACCAGACCACTGTAATGTTGGCCGGCCTATAAGACAGCAGACCAAACGACGAGCTAACCTACAAATCCACTAGTATCTATCTACTTTTAGTGACAAATATCCTTCGATTTTGGTCAGAAAATTTATATTTTGGTAATAAGGTTTGAAAAAGTATTACTTTAACAAACTCAGCTCAGTCTTTGTATTATATGGCTCGACTGTGGGCTGAAAAAATCAGCAACTTTCAGTGAATAATTTGAAAAGCTTTGAAAGACCTGTATTAAAAGTCCAATTTTCAATTTCAGTTTTCTTTTGTTTTTATCTAAAAACTAACCCTAAAATTTTATCTGTGTTTTTATCCAGCCTAATTGTATTAGGAATTTTTACCTGAGTATGATAAGTAGCTTGACTTTCAATTATCTAAAAGGTCTCCTCAAACGCTATTAACAGTGTATTATATGGAAAGATATCGAGTACAACATAAATAAAATGAATACCTCAAAAATTGATAAGTAGTAAGCAGATAAACTGACGGGAAATACGTTGTTGTTAATATTATTTAAAACGCATTAGTGTTGCAAAAAGATATTGCAGTAATTTAACACAAACGACAGCAAATGTTCTAAAAAGTATTTCATAGAGAGTAACGAAAGCCATTCAGGTTGCCAGTGTTATTAAGGAAGAGAAAAAATAAATTTTATAAATTTTATACGTTAATTAACTTATTTTTAATTTTTACGTCACGTAACTAAATCGGTACAACATATTTTCAACCATGCAATTGAATTTCTAACAATTTACGAGAATTTTTTATTACAGTGCATTTTATAATTAGATTGTTTTATCGAAATGCATTAAAATGGTATGATGAGAGCACTTCTTCAATTAGTTACTGAAAACAATTAAGTTTCATGCATTCTTTCCGGCTTGTGAACTTATTTGGAAATGTTTAAGACTGCTGTTAACTGACTGTTTTTCCTTTTCAATAAAAAAATGCATAATATTTTTTCCTGAAATAATTAATTAGCAACACTTTTAAATAAAAATTTACAAGTAAAATTGCTATTTAATTAAGAGTATTTTTATTTAAATCATATTTGTGATTTGCATGTATCAGAAAGATTATGTTCTCACACGAAATAAACTTTGATTCACATTTCTTAATTCTGACAGATTCTTGGGGCTTATAAAATTTTCTTGCCCATTCTACGTTATCTTAAAAAAGTGCTGGTATTTACATAGTGCTTTAATGTTATCATGACGAAAAATACAATATTCTGAGTGAATTCTTTGAGTTAAGTATTTGTTAACAACAAATGCTTTGATTTTTATTAAATTTTTTAAAGTTATAGATACACAAGGAGCTATGTACATTTATAATAGAAAAAAACATTTTGACAATTAGATTTTCATTAAAGTTATTAAACTGCTATTTCAATCTACTGCCATAGCAATATTTATTACGTTATAGTAAGAAATGTAAACCATGTTACAGTTAAAAGACTATTTATTTTGTTGTTAGTCAGGGAAGAGCTTCTTATGTTTGGCCTTCCGAAGAAGTTATCTGTCAAAACTAACTGTTTAGGACACTAAATGTACATGGTATACTATTAAGAAACTTCACTCTTACGTGCCTTCTTTAACACATAGAAATATTAATTATCTTACTCGGTGGGGGTTTTTTTACAGAAATGAAAAACAGTATGTCAGCAGTCAAAAAGAGTACAACAAAATTTTTGATATTGTCAGAAAAAATTGTTTGTACAAAAATTTACTAAAAACGTAAATAAGATATGTGAGGATTTTGCATCAATGTTATAAAAATTCTATTAAGAAAACATGAATAAGTTTTGAATGCAAGCTTAGTGGCTTACTGATAAAGTTGCTTCTCAAATTTATAGTAGTAATCCTTTTAACGATTAAAGTGTTTTAATAACTTATAACAAATATACTAACTTATTCAGTTTTATAAGAGTTTTTTTAATAATTTCAAATTTTTATTTTACTTCACTTTATAGCAACATACATTAAATATGCAACTGTGTTACTGTTTTCTTTCAGAAAAAATTTTTTCAGTCTTCTTGACATGATTTTTATACGATATTCTGCAAGTAATTCAATTTATTAAGTTATTTCCTATCATAACAACTATATCCGTATGAATAATTTTACTAAGGACAACAATTTATAGAAAAAAAAAACGTAGAAAAAACTAGCTAACCTCCATTAAAATTCTTCTTCTTGCTAATCCAATCACAGTTACACCACTCTGTACCAAAAATTTGGCAGTTTCTAACCCAATACCAGAAGATGCTCCCGTGACAACGGCCACTTTGCCACTCCACCGATTCATTATTGACAATCTAACAAAATCTTTTTTAATATAGTTTTAAATCTTACATTAAAGTTCGAACACACATAAGATATTAATAGAATTGTGTTTTGCTAAAAATTAGTTTCATGAAAATTTCAGGAAAACGATTGTAAATTGTTTATCGCTTCAAAGTAAGTAAGATATTCAAGGAAGGGGACCAAGACACGAAACTAAAATATAATTGTAAGTGAAAATGCAGAAGTGCACTATGATAAGCAAGTTATAGGGTTTATGTATAAAGTCATGAGTAAACAAGTGCATATATGTGTTTAACTGAGTAATTGGATGTCATGATACTTTCAGTAAAGAGGAAGGGGTAAAGAAGGACAGAAATTACAACTCTTCCGAGATAATTATTCAACCTTGGATTCAATGACCATACATTTTTTTTCTAATACTCGTGCAGAAACATCTAAAATATTGAAATACATTTTTGTTTCGTCAAGTATAATATTTTTTAATAAGTTAATGGCAAACACGATAAATTATCATACGGAAATAAGTAAATAGCTTTTAACCAAAAATTTTTTTTTAATTTTCTTTCCATCAATACGTTTGTTACAATTACAGAATTGTATTAATTATTCTAAAAAATACTATAACTAACATACAATCTTTTTTTTGTTAAAAAAAAAATAACAATAACAAAAGTACTAAGCACATTGAAAGAAGGATTTGTTAGTGATATATATCATATGTTAACTATCAACTTACGTATGATATACATTCTGAAACCATACGTTTTGTGATAGTAAAAATTTTAATATTTTCTTCTAGCCTTCGACATTGTAATAATGATTATGTATGATGCCATTTAACACATCATACAGTGGATGAAAAAATGTTTTTGCCCTGACAAAAATGATAAATTATGAATTTCAACTGCTAAGTCACTTTTTAATATGACGCTTGTAATTTTTTTGTCATTTTTATACTTTGTATTTTCATATTTTTATAGACAACTTTACGTTATCTTGTGGTATGACTGTTGCATAATATACATATTTTTAACGGTGTTAGAAAAGTTCAAGTAATAATGAAGCAAACACAAAAAAAAAGTTTTATGTAAAGAAGTGTACATTTATGTTATATTTGTACGTGAAGTTATATAAATCTCTTTTTTCATACTTATGAATATGAATGAGAGGAAAGTAGTTTTCACCAGAAAACAAATAAGTTTTTTGCCTTCTAACACCAAAATAGCACCTTCACCAATTGATTTTGGATTCTCAGGCGGAAAAATAGTATACGAAACTCGTTCCAAAAGGCTTTAGGAGATGTTTTGTAGGATAAACACCCAGTCAGGATTTAGGTAATACAACCATTAATTGGAAGTGTTAGTCACTCCCTATCTCACCGTATCCATCCTCCTTTCTCATTCCTGAGTGCTGCGTACTCCAAGTAATGACTGTAGAACCGAACGTATAGAACTATAGAATGAAAAAAAACATGTATTATCTTAAGAAATAATTTTAAAGTAAAAACTGACTGTAAGAATATAAGTGAACAATTTGATGATGTTTTATTAAGCAATCTTGTTAAAATAAGAATCATATAAAATATTGAAAGTTTAATATTAAGTAGAAATTTGTACACAGTTTAATATGTAATTCATAATTAACCCAATGAAAATACCTTTTAATAAAACAAAAAGGTTAGGTGAGTTTTATGTGTTGAGTGAATATTTTTTAAGGAATTTCTTAAGCCTTAATACACTGGCAACAAATAGTATTCTTCCTAATGAATATGTAGCCTTGAAATGTTCTAAAATAAGAATGTAAGAATGGTCAAGTTGTTTTTTGGTGCAACATACATTTTGTACGATACTTGTAGTTTAATACTGTCTAGTACTCGCACTTTAACAAAATAAAACTAAGTCATGTTGACTTTCGCTCTAATATTTTCATACACTTTCAATATAGCAAGGCATTATTATATTTAATGTGAAGTTTGCATTAAGTACCAATCAAAAGTCAATACTATTTCGTTAGATTGTGTTAAAGTTTGAGTACTAGACTGTATTATTTAACAAGTCTCATACAACACGTATGTTGCGCCAAAAAAAAAACTTGATCATTTTTATACTTTGATTTCAGAACTTTTCAAGACTAAAGATTCTTTAGGAAGATTACTATTTATGCCACTGTATAAAGGCTTAAGAAATTCCTTAAAAAATATTAACCCAACACATCAAAACCACCCAAACGTTTTGTTTTGTGAAAAGGTATTTTTATAGGAATATCATAACTTTTTAGGAAAATATCTTTTTTTTAATGTTTATTTAAAAAAACTTAATTACTTTAGATATAGTTCTTATTTGAAAGTACTGGGTAAAAACGAAGTCTGCGCACAACATACAGCTACGGTGATCTACGTTATCTCTACTGAACTTCTACTTAAAGTTGCTCATACAAAAATGTTTTGAATGTATGGATGTATGCAGAGGTTGATTTGAACAAATAGTTTATAAATTTATCGGACGAAGCAAATTTTCCTATAAAATATGGTTTTAGGATTTGTATCTATGACGATTTTTTCTTTTTTTTTCTTTCATTAAACTGCGTTATTGTATGATTCGCATTAATTTTTCTTGAAGCTAATTACGTTAATAAAATGACTCTTTCCAACAAAATTTTATGATAAAATACATAATTATACGCATGAAAAATATCAAATGCATTATTTATTTGACCAGCTGTTATCATTATCTTTGTTACGCATCTATACTACAGTTTTTCAATAACTAAGTATTTCTAATAATGAATAATTATTTATTACAAAAGTGCCTACCAAAACCGCAAAAGCTACGTATAAGTAACTTAAAAATTTTTCTTACTAAACGATTTTTCATTTAACTACTACTTAAAACATTTATTATAATGTATGACTATCAACTATCCAAATCGCTGAATTAAATGAGGCTTAGGTTAACACCGTGTTGTTCAGAGCACTCTGGGAATTAATTAAAGTTTTTTGTCTCATCGATTCGATTACGTGCGTGGATACTATTACAGCTGTGTTGAACGATTGATTGTAAGTATAGCTGTTTTATAGCACAATACGTAACTCAGTAAATTTCTTGATTGCGTCCTTAACTCATGACACACATATAAAAAAAATGGAAAATAAAGTCATATTTTAATCAACTGCCATCGTATTTTTCTCCAAGAGCTCAAAATTATGTAGCCAAATTCGGGCTTGATTAATTATTGTAAGATACAGTTGAGTTAAAAGGTAAAATACTTCTTTTTCCTATAAAATAGCTATTTTTTAAATTCATTTGGTTAATTGACTTGATACTTAAGAAGATGTAATGCTTAAGGTGAGAAATTCATATTTTATCATAAAAATCGAACTCTTTTTACAGTTAGTTTGTCTACAAAGACCGTAAACAACGGTACGAGTAATAACTTACTACTGTTACTAAAGAAATAATACAATTAATTTACTGCTGATAATTAATTTATTTGTTACAAATCTTAATTAAGGTACTAAAATTACGGTGTTCACATTCAAGGTTAAGATAATTAGATATTAATACATTCAAGATATTAAAATTTTAATGCATATTGAAAATTTGCCTCCCAATAAGTATCCTACCTTAGTAACACCACGTCTTGTCTGTCTTCGTTTAAATAATGGCTGTGGGTACATATGCATACATATACAGCTTAGATTCGCAACATTTAATTTCATCTCGTATTTCATCATTGGTGTCGATTATTTACGGGAACGATTTTACCATGAAAGAGTAATCTACTCTTCCCCCCTTCTCTAAGGCATCGATGTTTTTTACTATAAACTGCAAATCTGCTTGCCACGGTAAAAGTTATAATACCAGTTGTCAACTTATATATCATAGTGATAAGGTCATATAAAGAGCATCTTAGAGTTACCCGGGAGAAAGTGATGAAGTGGAGTCTCGAACCTGAGCCCTTTAGGTATAAAGCAAGCACTCAATCATCTAAGCCACTGAGAACTCTCAACGCTGCGTGCTATCTACTGTGAAATTAGGAAATACCTGTAGCCAATATTACATCGTTGGTAGCTCTGCTTAATTTTAAGAACACGCCTATCTCAATTATTCACAGAAAAAATTCAACTTACAGCCAATTTCATGATAAAAACATTTTCAGGCTGAAACTGCAAACTGAAAAAATCTTAATTTAAGCATTTTGAGATACACGTTTCTCGTTTTCGTTGTTATAACAACCTTTTGACCTATATTTTTTTAGTAAAGCTAAGGAGTTGGATAGAAGAGACTAAATTAAACGAAAAAACATTAGGCATACCAGCAAAAATACTTATTTTTAAAAATTAAAAAATTCAAGTATGCAAATCTAAGGTAAATAGTAGTGCAGCTGCCGAGGCTTCGTCTGCTTTCGCAAACTTACCTTGTAACGCTCCCACGCGACTTGATAGGGTTATTCAGATAGCTTCCATTGTTTTCAGATTCAGCATTTTACAAATACATTACAAGTACCAAAAAAATGATAGGATAATGTAACTATTGTAGTTTCTCCAAGTCAACTGTATGAGTATGCGTACGCTCTAGCAAAGGTTTTAAGAAATGTGCTACAAATACTGGTACTAAAAAATAGTGAGGTATAGATTTAAGGCTATCATAATACTTACTCGTCAAACAAGTCACTATGTGTTATTTTTTTTTACTATTTCATCAAAATTAAATCAAAAAAATTATGTTTTATTTCCTAAAAAAATCACGACAACAAATTATGTTAGTGAAGAGTTAGTGT
Organism: Copidosoma floridanum; assembly: GCF_036245765.1. Classification (NCBI taxonomy): domain Eukaryota; kingdom Metazoa; phylum Arthropoda; class Insecta; order Hymenoptera; family Encyrtidae; genus Copidosoma; species Copidosoma floridanum. The sequence continues at coordinate 30,098,419 of NW_028321881.1, forward strand.
ACATTTGAAGCAATTTTTTTCAGTCTATTCAAAATATTTGAAAGAACTTATAATACTCCATCTATACTATAAACTGAAAGTTTTGGTTCATTGTGATTTATAATAAATCTGGTATAAACTGGCTACAGTTTCTAGACAGTATTACTCAATAATTTAGACAGTTGCGAATTTATTAACTTTAATCATGGTCTATTTTACTACATTATATTTCAATGTACCGGCAATAAATGACGCAACAAGTGCAGCAAGGCATGGTGCCATCTGCTTATTTACTTAGTCCCCCTATCTGTCTCAATCCCTCCCCCAACCTACTGCTCTACAGCTGTAAGAGTGTAACAGAAAACTTCCAAAGTAAAGTAGAGTACGCATTTATAATAATTAAATCTAATTAAGTTTTAATATTGCTTTACTAACTGCGTAAATCTTATAAATAAGTTTTTTGACATTTAATTAGTACGTCATGCGAGGTCAGGTCGCACTGTGTATGTGAGTGTATGCACGCGCACGTGCGTAAGTGTATTTACTCAGCGTTAATACATAGTTTCATCCAGATTAAAAAATTCACTAGATATCACCTTCCTAAAGTATAAAGTTACTAAAATCTAGATTCAAACGGTTGTGCCAACGCTAGACCCTACCCGCAACGCGTGAAAATTCAAAACTACTAAATTAATGACACAAACGCCTGTAACCCGATGACCCAGGGCACTTACTAGCCACTATAGTAAATAATAATTTGAATAATATAAACCTATGCACCTGTCACCTGATGACCCAGGGCTTCCACTGGGCACTCTGATAAATAATAATAAGCTCTTTACTATAAACCTAATCACCATTCACCTGATGACCTGGGAAGCTTCCTAGGCCAGCTAAGCAATAAAAATTTGTTTAATAATAACACAAGCACCTATCACTTAATTACCAGAGGCGCTTACAAGCCACTCCAATAAATAATAGTTTGTTTATTGATAACCAAAACGCCTACCATCCAATAACCCAGGACGCTTACTGGCCACTCTAATAAATAATGATTTGCTTATAAATAATCCAAGCTGCTATCACCCGAAGATCGAAGGCGCTAACTGGCCACTCTAATTAATAATAAATTTTTTATTAATAATCCAAACGCCTATCACCTAATGACCCAATGCTCTTACTGGTCACCCTGATAGATATTGATTTATTTATTAAGAACCCGACCACCTATTACCCAAAAACCTGGGGCGCTTACTGGCCACTCCAATAAATGATAAATTCATTATTAATAATTAAAACGCTTATCACCTGATGACCCGAGGTCTTACTGACCCCTGTTATAGTTAATAATTTTTTTAGTTATAACCCAAACTCCTAACACCCGATAATCCAAGGCGCTTACTGGCCAATCTAATAAATAATAAATTGTTCATTAAAAACTTAAGCACCTATCACCCAATGCCCCGGGGCGGGTACTGGCCACTCTAACAAATGGTAACTTAATTAATTATAACCAAAGCACCTATCACCCGATGACCTAGGGCGCTAACTAAGCCTTCTAATAAATGATAAGTTTATTTTTAATAACCTAAGCACCTATTACCCAACAAGTCAGGGCATTTACTGGCCACTCCAGACAATAGTAGTTTGTTTATTCATAATCCAAGCGCCAATTCTCCAATGACCCAGGGCTCTTACTAGACACTCTAATGGATTATAAATTCATTTTTAATAACCAAATCGCCTATGTTCCAATGAACCAGAGCTCTTACTAAACACTTTAATAAATAGTTATTTGCCTATAAATAATTAAAGCACCTATTGGATACCAGGGCTCTAACGGGCTTTTCTAATAGATAGTAATTTGTTCATTAATAACCCAAGCTCCTATCACTCGATAATACAAGGCACTCACATGCCACTCTAATAAACAATACTTTGTTTATTGGCAACCCAAGCAACCATCACCCGACGACTCGGGAAGCTTACTAGCCACTCTAACAAGAAAGATCTTGTTTAATTATATTTCAAGCACCTATAACCAAATAACCTGAGAAGCTAACTAGCCACTCCAAAGAATAACAGTTTGTTTATTATTGTTGGAAATGAGAGCGACCGACAGTAGGCCCGGCTTTTGTGTACATTGTGTACATTTGTAGTCTCTGTCGGCTCAACGCTCTGTGCGTGTGCGCTTGGTCGACTTGGCGCGCTGCAGGTGTGTGTGTGCGTATTCACGTGGCAAGCTTTGTATACTGTAAGCGCTAGATTATACTCAGCTCTCGTCGAAGAAAGACTCTCTTAAGTTACGTTGCCAAACTCTAGCATTCAAAGGTGCATACATCACCTTAAATGCTAGTGTAAATCTTCTGATTAACTCTCGCTATACAGTGGACAAAACTCAGTTAATCTCATCGAACTACCAGTGATTATCAACAGCAAGACTCAGTGAAACTCTTGTGTATTTCCACAGACAGTAATTGTGCATTTTTTAACAGACAGTGGTTTATAGTTATTCAATATTTCAATCAGTTATACTCTATCAGTGCTTTCATTTTCACATTTATTTCATGTAACTTTCAAACTCTCTTGCGAGCTCAAGGCCAGTGCGTGTTTACATATTGTGTTATTCAACTTGACTGTTTTCTTTCTACATTCTTCACCTTTATATATTTCAATATTTCGTTGCTTTAAGACTATAGACAGTATTTATTTTTTCCGGTATAGGTTTGATCTTTACAATTTTTGTGAATATTAACTGTGTTTTCTTGGCCTGTGAGTGACATTAAAAGTTGTTATTCTTATGCTGTTTAATTTAATTGTGTTTTATTGTGTCTTCCCAATCACCCTATCCGAGCCTAGTGTGTGCTAACGCATACGCCTCGTACAATTATCAACTTGAACGCCTATCACCCTAGGACTTGGGGTGGTAACTGGCCACTCTAATAAATGAGAAACTCTTTTTCAAATACATAAGCGTCTATTATCTGATGTCCTAGATCTTTTACCGGACAATCAAACAAATAGTTGTTTATTTATTATTAACAAAGAAGTTTATCGACTAATGACCTAGGGTATGCTAGTAGCCACTTTTATTAATAGTAATTTACTTATTAGTTACCCAATCAACTATCACCGGATAACCTAAGACGCTTACAAGCCACTCTAATAAATAACAGTTTGTTTATTATTAACTCAAGCGCCTATCACGTAATAACCCAGAAAGCTTTCTGGCCATTTTGTAATTACTAAATCCTCTAAAAAATAGTAAATCCTTTGTTAACAACCTAAATGCTTATTACCTAATGACCTAAGGCTTCTTTTGGCCAGTCGAATAAATAATTATTCGTTTCTTGTTAACCCAAGCACCTATCAACCAATGACCTGAGGTACTTACTGGCCAATCTATGAATAATAATTTGCTTATTACTATCCTAAATGCCTATCACCTGATAACGCAGGGCTCTTACTTGGCCCTTTAATAAATTATAATTTTCTTAATGATAACATAAGTGCCTATCACCTGATGACCTAAAATGCTTACTGACCACTTAAGTTGATAACAAGTTCTTTACAAATAACCTGATCACTAACTACCTGATGACCTTGGGCGCTTGCTAGTCACTTCAATAAAAAAAAGTTTGTTGATTAATACCCTAAGCGCCTATCATCCGATAACCAAGGGCACTTACTGACCAATCGATGATCAATAATTTGCTTTTCAATAACCGGAATGCCTATTACCTAATAACCTGAAAATCTTACGGGCGACTTAAATGAACAATAATTTGTCTATTAAAAACCCAAGATTCTATCACACGATAATCCTAGGTGCTAACTGGCCCCTCAAATGCATACAAATTTTTTTTTTAATAACCTAAATCTATCACCTAAAAGCCCAGGGCTTTTACTGGCTAGTCGATTAAATAAAAATTTGCTTACTAATAACACAAGCGCATTTCACCTAATGACGCAGAGTGCCTTCTGGCTACTCTAAAGTCTACTTTGATAAATTATAATTTGCTTATTAATAACTCAAGTAATGACAAATGACCTGGATTTTACTGACCAATTTAATAACGAATAGTTTTTTTGTTACTAACCTAAACACCAATTACCTTATGACCCAAGGCGCTTACTAGCCACTTCAATAATAAGAAGTTTGTTTATCATTAATCCAAGCGCCTGTCACTTGATGAGCTGGGAGACAGATAAGCCCTCTTATTAATAATAAATTTTTATTTAATAACCTAAGGACCGATTACCCAGGAAGTTTACTAGCCAGTTGAATAAATTATAATTAGTTTATCAACAACCCAAAAACAGTTCACCTAATCACCTAGAATGCTTACTAGCCACTTTAACAAATAAGAACTTGTTTAAGTATAACCCAAGCACCTATCACCCGATGACTTGAGGCACTTACTAGCGACTCCAACAAATAACAGTTTGCTCATAAATAACCCAAGCGCCTATTTCCCGATGACCTGGGGTGCTGACTGACCACTTTCATGAAAATAAATCTTTTTCTATAACCTAAAAGCTGAATACCCAAAGACCCAAAGTGCCTACTGGCCACTCTTATAGAGAAAAATATCTTTATCAATAACATCAGCGCCTATTACCTTATATCCCAGGGTGCTCACTGGCCACTATAATGAAAATTAATTTGCTTTATAATAAACTAAGTACCTGTCACCTGATGACTGGGATCTCACTGGCAACTCTAATAATTAATAATTTCTTATTACTAACCTAAACATCAATCACCTGATGATCCAAGGCACTTACAAGCCACTATAATGAACAATAGGTGGTTTAATAATCATCCAAGCTCTTGTCCCCCGATATTCCAAAGTGCTGACTGTGCCCACCTATAAATAATAAATTCCTTTCAAATAACCTTAACGCCTACTACTCAATGACTCAGGGCTTTTATTGGCCAGTTGAATAAATTATAATGTGTTTGTTATCAACCCAAGTAGCTTTCACCTGATGACCTAAGGCACAAACTGGACACTCTCATAAATGATAAATTTACTATAAATAAACCAAACGCCTATTACCTGATCACCCAGGGCTCTTACAGGCCACTTTAATAAACAATAATTTGTTTATTAATAATTTACGCACATATCACCCGATTACCCGATGCTCTTACTGGCCCCTCTGGAAAACTATAAATTTATTCTTGATAACCTAAATGCCTATTACCTAATGACGTGATGCTCTTACTAGCCACTATTAAGGATAAAATTTCGTTTAATAATAACCCAAGATCCTATTACTTAATGGTCTAAAGCGCTTACTGGCCACATTAACTAAGAATTAACTTTTTCATAAATAACCTAAGCGCCTATTACCTTAAGAGCTGGGGCTTTTACTGACAGCTCTAATAAGTGATGAATTGTTGGATCAAAAATACAAATGACACACAGTACACTCTTACAAATATGAACTCGTTTTATTATAACCCCAGCACCTATAACTCAATGACCTGAAGCACTTACTAGCCACTCAAACAAATAACAGTTTGTTTAATGATAACTCTTGCGCCTATCACCAGATGACCTGGGGTGCTAATTGGCCGCTGTAATAAATAATAAATTTTTTTTACTAACCTTAGCACCTATCATCTGATGACCCACGGCTTTTACGGGCCAGTTAAATAAATAATAACTTATTTATTACTTACACAAGCGCCTATCACCTGATAATCTAAAAAATCAATACGCTACTCTTATGAATAATAAATTCTTTACAAATAATCTCAGCACCTGACACCTAATGCCCCTGGTCTCTTGTTGGCCACGTAAATAAACTATAATTTGCTTATAAATAACCGAACAGTCTATTACTCGATGACCCAGGACACTAACTAAGCTCTCTAATAAATAATAAATTATTTTTTAATAATCCAAGCACCTATAAACCGATAACTTTGGGCTCTTACTGGCCACTCGAATAAATAATAAATTCACATTAGTAACCTTGACGCCTATCACTTAATGACCTGGGGCTCTTCCTAGACACTTTGATGGATAATAGTTTGTTTATTGATAACCCAAGCTCCTTCGACCCAAGAAAACAAGAAGCTAACTGGCCCCTTAAATAAATAATACATCCTCTTTTCATAACTTAAGCGCCTTTTACCTGATAACGCAGGGCTTTGACTAGCCAGTCCAATAAATAATAATTCGTTTATTGTAAACACATACAGTTTTCACCCAATGACGTAAGGCACTTACTGGCAACTTCATGAAATTATCAATTTATTATTGATAACTTAAACACCTATCACCCGATGACATGGGGCGCTTACTGGTCATGTCAAAACATTAAAATTTTTTTAATAAAAACCTAAGTGCTTATCACCCAAAGACCCGAGATGCTTACTGGTCACTTTATAAAACAATAAATTCTTCATTAATCACTTAATAACTAATTACCTGACAACTCAGGGCGCGTACTAGCCTTTCTAACCAATAAGAACTTGTTAGTCATATCCCAAGCACCGATAAGCCGATGACCTGAGGTGCTTACTAGCCACTCCAACAAATTATCTTTTGTTTATTAATAACTCATGCGCCTGTCACCTAATGATAAAGGGCTTTTACTGACCAATCTAATACAAAATATCTTAGTCATTAATAACCTCAATTATAATCACCTGAAAACCCAGGGCTCTTACTGGCCACGCTATTGAATAATAATTTGTTAATTAATAATCTAAGCTCCTATAACCTGATGTTCTAAAGTGCTTACTGGCCACTTAAATTGATAATAAATTCTTTGTTAATAGCATAAAAAACTATGACCTGATGACTCAGGGCTCTCACTAGTTGCTCTAATAAATTTTGTTTTTTTATTAATATATCAAGCTTCAAAAACCCAATGACTTAGGGTGCTTACTTTTCACTTACACAAATTATGAATTGGTTATCCCAATACTGTTTAATCTTATCACCCGATGACTCGAGGCTCTTGCTGGCCACATTTATGATTGATAATTAGTTTATCAATAATCCAAGCACCTACAATCCGATAATACGGGGCGCTTACTGGCTACTCTAACAATTAAATACATGTTTAATTATAACTGGAGCACCTGTCACCTTATGACCCGAGGCACTTACTGGACACTATAACAAATATGAACTTAGTTAATTAGAACCCAAGCACCTATCACCCACTGACTCAAGGCACTAATTAGGAAATTTAACAAATAACAGTTTATTAAATAATAATACAAGCGTCCATCACACAATGACACAGGGGGCAAACTGGCTATTTTCATAAATAATAAATTTTTGAATAACCTAAACGCCTATAACCTGATGACTTAGGGTTTTAACTGGCCAGTCGAATCAGTGATATTTCATTTATTAATTACACTAGCACCTCTCACCTAGTGACCCCAGGCTCTTACCTTTTAAACTATAAATATCTATTTGCTTATTGCTAACTAAGTGCCTATCATCTGATGACCCGGGGTTTTACTGGCCACTTTAAAGAAAAAATGTGTTTGATAATAAATCAAGCTTCTATCACCTGATAATTGGAGGTGCTTACTGGCCCCTCGAATAAATTGTGATTTCTTTTTTAATAACCTAAACGCTTATCTCATAATGACGCGAGGCTTTTACTATCAAGTAAAAAAAATAATAATTCGTTTATTATTGACCCAAGCACCTATCACCTACTGACCTAAGACACTTACTGGTCACTCCATTAAGTAAAAAATGTATTATTAATAACCCAAACGCCTATTACACGATGACGTGGGGTGCTTACTGCCCAATCTACAATCAGTAATTTGCTTATTAATAACCTAAATCCATATCACCTGATGTCTCAAGGGTCTTACTAGCCACTTCAACAAAAAACAGTTTGTTTATTTATAACCCATACGCCTATCACCCGATGATTCGGAATTCTTATTGGCTACTCTAACGAATAAGAACTTGTTTAACTATAACCCAAGCACCTGTCACTCAATGACCTGAGGCACTTACTAGTAACTCTGATAAATAACAGTTTGTTAGTTAAAAACCCAAGCACCTTTTACTCGATAATCTGAGGTGCTAACTGGCCCCTCTGATAAATTATAAACTTCTTTTTAATAATCGAAGCGCCCATCGGATGACTTACCTAATGAACCAGGGCTGTAACTGGTCCCTTAAATGAGTAATAATTTGTTTTTTAATAACACTAGTACCTATTACCCGATTAACCGAGACGTTTACTAGCCAATTTAATAAAAAATAATTCAGTTTATAATAACTAAAGTTCCCTTTAATCAATGACCAGGGGCTCTTACTAGCCACTCAAATAAGTAATACTTTGTTTTTTAATAACACAAGTGCCTATCACCCGATAAACTGGGACGCTTACTGGCCAATTGGATGAAAAATAATATTATTGTTATTATTTACCTAAGTGCCAATCACCTGCTAACCTGGGGTTCTTACTCGCCACTTTGATGAATAATGATTTGTTAATAAATGATCCAAGCTTCTATCAACTGATGATCCAAGGTGCCTACTGGCCAGTTAAATTAATAATAAATTCTTTATGAAGAACATTAACACCTATGATCTAATGACTAAGAGCTCTCACTAGCGGCTCTAATAAATATTAATTTTTAACAATAACAAAAGCTCGAAACTCTCAATGACTCAGTGCGCTTACTTACTACTTACATAAAAAATAAATTTATTATCCTAATACTCCTTAAACTTATCACCTCATGACCCAGGGCTCTTACTGGCCACTTTCATAATTGATAATTAGCTTATCAATAATCCAAACAGCTGAAATCTGATAACAGTTTGTTTATTAATAACCAGAGCACCTATCATCCAATGACCTAGGGTGTTAACTGGCTTCTATAAAAAATAATCAATTTTTTTTTTAAAACCTTAACATCTACCGCCTGATAATCAGGGTGCCTACTGGCGACTTCTATAAAACATAAATTTTTTTATAAAAAACCTCAGCGTCTATTACCAAATGACCCGGGGCACCTCCTAGCCACACTAATTAATAAGGAATTCTTGATAAATAAAATAAACGCCTATCACCTGATAACCTGGAGCTTTTACTCGCCAGTCTAATAAATAAAAATCCATTTATTATTAACACCAGCGCCTACTACTCAATAACCCAGGGTGCTCACTGGCCACTCAAATAAATAACGATTTGTTTATTAATAACTTCAGCTCATATTGTGCAATGACTTGCAGTGCTAACTGGCTCTACTAATTGATAAAAAACTCTGTTTAATAACCTATGCGCCTATTGCCTGATTATCTGGGGGTCTTACTGAGCACTTCTATGAATAATAATAATTTGCTTATTAATAACCCAAACACCTATCACTCAATGACTTGAAGCGCCTACTTATTACTTACATACATATTAAATTCACTCAATAATCCAAAGCGATTACTGGCCACTCCAAAAAGTAATGGATTCATTTTAAACAATCTATTTACCTTTTACCTAATCACCCAGAGCTCTCTATGGCCACTCTAATAAATAAAAGTTTGTTTAATAATAACCCAAGGATCTATTACCCTATGACCAGAAGCGCTGCCTGACCGCCCTTACAAATAAGTTCTTGTTTAATTATAACCAAAGCACTTATTACCCGATTATCCAAAGCTCTTACTAGGCACTCTAATGAGTAACAATTTGTTAAATAATAATCCAAGAACCGATCATTGGATGACAAAGGGCTCAAACTGCCCCTCTAAAAAATAGAATTAGTTTGTTCGAGTACAACTTATGCACCCATCACCTTAAAATTTAAGGCACTTACTTGCCACTCTAATTAATAATAATTTGATAATTAATAACCTAAACACCTATCACCTTATAACCTAAGGCACTTACTGGCCACTCTACTAAATGAAAACTTAGTTAATTATAACCCCAGCACCTATCACTCGCTGACCTGAGGCGCTTGCTAGTGACTCTAATAACTAACAGTTTATTTAGTGAAAACCCAAGGGCCTTTTACTCGATAAGTCGAGACACTAACTGACCCGTATAATAAATAATACATTTCTTTCCAATGACCTAAGCGTCTATCACCTAATGACCCAGAACTTTTTTTTTAGGCAATCTAATAAGAAATAATTTAGTCATTAATAACCTAAGTGCCAATTACTTAATAACCCTGGGCTCTGACTGGTCACTTAAATAAGCAATAATTTGTTTTTTTATGAAACGAATGACTATCTCTCGATAAACCAAAACGCTTACCGGACAATTTAATATAAAATAATTTGGTCATTATTAACCTAATTGCCAGTCACCTTATAACCTGGGGCCCTTACTGACCATTCAAATGAACAATTATTTGTTAATTAATAACCCAAGCTCCTATAGCCCGATAATCCAAGGTGCTTTCTGGCTACTTGAATTTATAATGAATTTTTTTTTAATAACATAAGCGCCAATGACCTAACGGCTTAGGTCTCTCACAAGTGGCTCTAATAAATATAGTTTTTTTATTAATAACAAAAGTTCAAAACACCCAATGACTTAGGGCGCTTACTTACTACTTACATAAGATATTTATTTATTATCCCGATACTCCTAAAACTTATCACCACATAAGCAAGGGCTCTTACTGGCCACGTTGATAATTGATAATTACCTTTTTAATAATTCAAGCACCTACAATCTGATAATCCAGGGCACTTACTGGCTACTATAACAAATAAGAACTTGTTTATCTATCATCCAAGCACGTATCACCCGATGATCTAAGGCGCATACAAGCGACTACAACAAGTAATAGTTTATTTATTGATAATCAGAGCGTCTATCACCTGATGACCCAGGGCATTAACTGGCTACTATAAAAAGTAGTCAATTTTTTTTCAATAATCTGAACATTTATCACCCCATGACCCAGGGTGCCTACTGACAACTCTTATAAAATATAAATTCTTTAAAAAAAAACCTCAGCGCCTATTACCGAATGACCTGGGAACCTTACAGATAACTTTACTTAACAAGATACTCTTGATTAATAAGATAAACGCCAATCATCTGATAACTTAAGGCTTTTACTCACCAGTCGAACAAATAAAAATCCATTTATTAATAACTCAAGCGCCTATCACCCAATGACCCGGGGTGCTTACTGGCCACCCTAACAAATAAAAACTAGCTTTATTATAACCAAAGCACCTATTATCTAATAACATCAGGGGCTCATAAGTAACTCCAAAAAATAACAGTTTGATAAATCAGAACTAAAGCGCCTACCAACCGATGAACCAAAGTGCTAACTGAACACTTTAATAAATATAAATTTTTTAATAACCTAAACAAACACAATCTGATTTTTCAGGGCTTCAACTGGTCAGTCAAATAAATAATATTTTATTTATTAATGACGCTAGCGCCTATCACCTAATGACCCGTCGCGCTTACCTTTTAAACTATTAATATCTATTTGCTTATTACAAACTCAGAGCCTATTATCTGATAACCCAGGTTTTTACTGGCCACTTTAATAAAAAATAAATTGTTAATTAATAACCCAAGCACCTACCACCCGATGACCTTGGGCGATAACTGGGCCCTTTAATAAATAATAAGTTTTTTTTTAATGCCTAAGCGCCTATTACGTTATGTCTCAGGGCAGTTACTGGTAACTTATATAAATAATAGTTTTTTTATTGATAACCCAAACGCCTGTCACCCAATGATACAGGGCTCTTAATGGCTATATTTATGAACTATAAATTTATTTTTAATAACCAAAACACCTGTAACTTCAGTAACCAGGGCTCTTACTACCCGCTCTTATAAACAATAATTTGTTTATTAATAATCCAAGCACGTATTACACGATGACCCGCGGCTTTTACTGTATCTTCTAATAAATAGTAGTTTGTTGATTTATGACCCAAGCTTCTATCACTTGGCAATCCAAATCACTTATGTGCTACTCTAATAAACAATAATTTGTTTATTAATAACCCAAGCACTCATCACCCAACAATTTGGGAGCTCACTGGCCACTCTTACAATGAAGAACTTGGCTATTTACAACTCAATCACCTATATTAACTGGACACTTTAATAAATAAAAATTTTTTAATAATCTAAACGAATATAATCTGATTTTTTAGGGCTTCAACTGGCCAGTCAAATAAATAATATTTTATTTATTGATGACGCTAGCACCTAATTACCTGTCACACTTACCTTTAAAACTGCAATTATCTATTTGCTTATTATAATTTAAGAGCGTATTATCTGATAACCCAGATTTTTACTGGCCACTTAAATAAATGATAACTATTTAGTTATTAGAAATCCAAGTTCCTATTATACGATCCTCCAAGGCGCTAACTGGCCCCTCTAATAAATGATTAATTCTTCTTTGATAACCTGAACGCCTAAACTTAATGTTATAGAGCTTTTACTAGCTGAACACATAAATAATAATTTGTTTATCATTAACACAAGCGCTTATCGTATTATAATCAAGAGTTTCTACTGGCTACTCTAATTAATCATAATTTTTTTATGAATAAGTTTAGCGTGTATTACCTTACCAACAAGGGTGGTAACAAGCCATTCCAATAGAAAATAGTTGGTTTATTAATAACCTGAGACCCTAGTTCCTGATGACCCTGGGCCCTAAGTAAACCTTTTAATAAATAATAACAATCTGTTTAAGCTTGATTAAAAGCCTATCACCCTTTTATCCAAGGTTATTACTGGCCACTCGAATAAATTATAATTTTATAGGTAATTTTATACCTAAGCACCTATCACCCAATGCTCTGAGGCGCTCACTAGCCACTTCATTAAAAAAAGTTTGTTTATTAATAACCCATGCCTCATTACACAATGACCTAGGGTGCTAACTGGCCAGCCCAATAAATAATATTAATCCATCAATTACACAAACGCCCATCACGTGATGATCTAAGGCGTACCTTCCAAGCAAATAAATATCTATTGGTTTAATAATAATCTAAGTGCCTTTCACCTAATCACCCAGGGCTCTTACAGGCTACTCTTATAAATAAATGTTTGTTAATCATAAACCCAAGTATCTACAACACGACGACGCAGGGCGCTTACTGGCCACCCTAACAAATAAGAACTAGTTTCATCATAACTAAAGTATCTATCTTCGATTACGTTAGGCGCTTATTAGTGACTCTAACAAAAAATAGTTTGTTTAAAAATAACCAGAGAGCCTATCAACCGATGACCCAAAGCGCAATCTGGATACTCTTAAAAAAAAAAAATTCCTTTTTAGTAACATAAACGTCTATTATCCAATTACCTGAGGCGCTTACTAGTTACTTCAATGCATAACAGTTTGTTTATTAATAACTCAAGCGCCTATTACTTGATGAGCCAAAGTGCTAACTGGCCCATCTAACAAATAATAAGCTCTCTTTTAATAACCCAAACGCCCATCACTTGATAACCTGGGGACCTTAGTTGCCCCTTATATGAGTTATAAATTCTTTTTTAATAACCCAAGCGCCTATCACCCTATGACCTGGGGCGCTAACTGGCTACTCCGACAGATAGAAACATGTTTAATTATAATTTAAGCACCTATTACCTGATGATATAAGGCACTCAGTATTAAGTCCAACGAATAACACTTTGAGTATTAATAACACATATGCCTATAACCCGATGACTCGGGGCACTTACTGGACAATCTACCAAATAAGAACTTGTTTAACTATAATTCAAGCACCCGATGGCCTGAGGCGCTTACTAGCAACTGGAACAAATCACAGTTTGTTTATATATAATACTAGTGCCAATCACTTGATAACCTGTTGTGCTTTTTGCTTTCTTGAGTACAAAATAAATTCTTTATTAATAACCTAAACAGCTATCACCTAATAACCCATTACTCTTACTGGCCCTGTAATAAATGAAAATTTGTTTAACAATTTCGTGAGCACCTATTACCCTAAGACCGCAGGGGCTTACTAGTAGCTCCAAAAAATACAAGTTTGTTAATAGAGAACCCAAGCACCTATTCCCTAATGACAAAGGGCTCTTACTGCCCACTGTTGTAAATTATTAATCTATTATTAATAAACTAAGCGGCTATAAACTGATGATGACATGCGCTTCTTATTATTCATTTAAATAAATGATAATTTGTTAATTAATAACCTAAACTTCTATCGCCCAATGTTTCAAGGCACTAACTGGCCCCACTAATAAGTAATCAATTTTTTTTTAATAACCTAAGGGCCTATTACCTGATGACACGAGGCATTTACTGGCTACTATAATGTAAAATAATTTTCTTAATAATAACCAATGTACCTGTCACCTGATGGCTCAGATTTTACTTGCTACTCTGATAAATTATAAATTCTTTTTAACTAACCTAAACACTCGTCACCTAATGACCTGGGGTGCTTATAAGCAAGTTCAATAAATGAGAGTTCGTTTAATAGTAACGGAAGCGCCTATGACTCGATGACACAGGGTGCCTACCAGCCACTCTAATGAATAAGAATTTGGTTTATTAATAACCCAAGCATTTGTCTTCAGACGACCTGAGATGCTTACTTGATGCTTTAGTAAATAATATAGTTTCTTTATTATTTACCTAATCGCCAATTATCTGATTACCTGGTGCGCTTATTGGCCACTCCGATAGTTAGGAATTTGTTAAATAATAACCCAAGCATCTGTTACTCGAGGACCCGAGATGCTAACTAGCCACTCCAATAAATATCAGGTTGCTTATTAATAATCCAAGCGCCAATTACTTTATGACCCGAGGCTCTTAATGGCCACTCTAATAAATAATAATAATAATTTGTTTAAATTAAACTTAAAGATTTATCACCCACTAATCCAAAGTGCTTTCTGGCCACTCTAGTAAATAATAATTTAATCAGTGTTAACCTAAACACCTATCACCCAATGCTCCGAGGTGCTTACTGGCCACCCTAACAAATGAGAACTTGTTTAATAGTCCGGTAGCTGAAGCAATCAATAAGGAACAAATCGGAGATAGCGTCCAAACTTTGCGGATCGCTTCGTATTATGGTCTGTAAACATGGAAAAATAGTTTTGTCCAACCAAACCACGGGCTTTAATTGTTATTAAACAATTAGTAAAAATTTACCATTTTTTTTCTTAGTTTTTCTCATATAACTTTTTTTGTGGCTGTCAGATTGCAAAATAGCTAAAGATATTTTGTTTGTTATTTAATTATCTACCAATCTGTGTAAATTAGATAATTGGAAGACTTTTTTTCGCGAAGTTATATTGCAAAAAAGTGCAAAAATCGTCGTTATAAATTGTCATTTTGAAACATCTATAACTTTTATAATGTTTGATGAAAATGCTTCAAAATTTGGTATTCGATAGCTCTTATAGAGATCTTAAGCCATGCTCAAGGCTTTTTTTGTATTATGAAAAATAACGTAAATAAACTATAATTAATTAAAAAATTATTTGATTGTCCTGATCGTTAAAATTGAGCTAGACTGAAACTTTAAAATGGATTTTATTTAGAATACAAAGGACTTAAATATTGTAAAAAAAAAAATTTTTTTTTTCGATTTTTACCCCGATTTTTTACAAAATTTAATTTTGCAATATTAACAAATTAACATTACTCGATCATTTTTTATTGTGGAGAAGTAGAACTAGTTCCATCTAAAAGTGTATATTTTTACACAAATTTACAAAAAAAAATTTTTACGATATGATGTTTTTAACTATAGTTATTAACAATTTAGTGTTTTTTGCAATTGTTTAATTTCTATCGGTTTTTTCGATTTAAAAAAAATTTTATAGTATCTACATAGCATCTGTTGTTGTTATATATGACTTACAGATTTTTTAACAAATAATTGACAGTTAGAAAAAATTACTTATTTATACAGTTTTACGTGCGATAACGGCCTGTGTACGGTGGATTGCATATTTCAGGCGTTTCCATACCAGTTCGAAAAATCATATTATTTGATCTTTTACTTTTATTATTGTTTTGTAATAACTAAAAATACATAAACATACATTTTTATACAAAATTTATTATGTGAATGCAAGAAAATACGATGTACATGATATTTGTTGCATAAATTTTTTATAAAATACTATTTCTTATATTTTACGTTTTTTTGTTACTGGTGTGTGATCACTATCACTCTCGGTGTCATCTTCTATTTCGGCGAACAAGATGTCATCAGAATCGTCTTCTAATACTAATTCACTCATCTGGATTTGAATTTGCTCATGCTCTACGTTCTGAGTACTGTATATGTCGTTATCATCTTCATCTTCACTAAGAGACACTATTCTGTCTTCCATGTTAGCACAATTTTTACCTTCACAGTAAAATGCTTTTCCTAATTATATAGTATTAGAAGACGATTCTGATGACATCTTGTTTGCCGAAATAGAAGATGACACCGAGAGTGATAGTGATCACACACCAGTAACAAAAAAACGTAAAATATAAGAAATAGTATTTTATAAAAAATTTATGCAACAAATATCATGTACATCGTATTTTCTTGCATTTACATAATAAATTTTGTATAAAAATGTATGTTTATTTTTTAGTTATTACAAAACAATAATAAAAGTAAAATATCAAATAATATGATTTTTCGAACTGGTATGGAAACGCCTGAAATATGCAATCCACCGTACACAGGCCGTTATCGCACGTAAAACTGTATAAATAAGTAATTTTTTCTAACTGTCAATTATTTGTTAAAAAATCTGTAAGTCATATATAACAACAACAGATGCTATGTAGATACTATAAAATTTTTTTTAAATCGAAAAAACCGATAGAAATTAAACAATTGCAAAAAACACTAAATTGTTAATAACTATAGTTAAAAACATCATATCGTAAAAATTTTTTTTTGTAAATTTGTGTAAAAATATACACTTTTAGATGGAACTAGTTCTACTTCTCCACAATAAAAAATGATCGAGTAATGTTAATTTGTTAATATTGCAAAATTAAATTTTGTAAAAAATCGGGGTAAAAATCGAAAAAAAAAATTTTTTTTTTTACAATATTTAAGTCCTTTGTATTCTAAATAAAATCCATTTTAAAGTTTCAGTCTAGCTCAATTTTAACGATCAGGACAATCAAATAATTTTTTAATTAATTATAGTTTATTTACGTTATTTTTCATAATACAAAAAAAGCCTTGAGCATGGCTTAAGATCTCTATAAGAGCTATCGAATACCAAATTTTGAAGCATTTTCATCAAACATTATAAAAGTTATAGATGTTTCAAAATGACAATTTATAACGACGATTTTTGCACTTTTTTGCAATATAACTTCGCGAAAAAAAGTCTTCCAATGATCTAATTTACACAGATTGGTAGATAATTAAATAACGAACAAAATATCTTTAGCTATTTTGCAATCCGACAGCCACAAAAAAAATTATATGAGAAAAACTAAGAAAAAAAATGGTAAATTTTTACTAATTGTTTAATAACAATTAAAGCCCGTGGTTTGGTTGGACAAAACTATTTTTCCATGTTTACAGACCATAATACGAAGCGATCCGCAAAGTTTGGACGCTATCTCCGATTTGTTCCTTATTGGCTATTTTTTGATGCTTCAGCTACCGGACTATTATTACAACCAGAGCACCTACCACCCGATAACCCAAGGCTCTTATTAGCCACTTTATTCCGTAAAATATTGTTTATCAATAATCTAAAAACCAATTATCGATGATCTGGGGCTCTAACTAGCCCCTCTAATGAATTATAATGAATTATTTAATATTAACTGAAATACCTACCACCCTATGATCCAAGGCGATCACTGGCCACACTGATAAATAATAAATTTTTTTATAATATCTTAAGCACCTATCACCCAATGCTTCGAGGCGCTTACTGGTCAGTCTAATAAATCAAAACTTAGTTAATTATAATCCAAGCACCTATCACCTGGTGATATGAGGTGCTAACTAGCCACTCTAAGTTATAGAAACTTAGTTTAGTTATAACCGGACCAACTATCAACTTAAGACTTGATTCGCTTTCTAGCAGATTAAACACATAACAGTTTATTTATAACAACCCAAGCGCCTATCACTTGATGACCCATGGGGCTAACTGGCCCCTTTAATAAACATTAAATTCTTTGTAAATAACCTAAACAACTATAATTTCTTTATGAATAACGTTAATGGCCATCACCTGATGACCCGGATTTTAACTGGATTCCTTACCAAATAATAATTTGTTTATTAATAATCCAAGCTCATTATATAGCTACAAAGCTACACTCCATTATATAAGGCCCTTATATACTACTCTTCTAATAAACAATATTATGTTACTTAATAACCCAAGCAACTATCACCCGACAACATGAAAAGCTTACTGGCCACTCTAGCAAGCCAGATTTTGTATAATTATAACCCAAACATCGATAACCCGATGACCTTACGCGATTACTAGCCACTTCAACAAATAACAGTTTGTTTATTATCAACTTAAGCGCCTATTACTCGATGACCTGGGGTGGCAACTAGTCACTCTAATAAATATTAAATTTTTTTTCGATAACCTAAATGCCTTCTACCCTCTGATCCAGGGTGCCTACTGGCCACTCTTAGAGAAAATAAATTCTTTATCAATAACCTTAGCGCCTATAACCTAACAACCCAGGGCGCTTACTGGCCACTCTAGTAAAAATAAATCTGCTTAATAACAATCTAAGTGTTTATCACCTGATGACACGAATCTCACTGGCCTCTAAAATAATTATCAATAAACTCTTTATTACTTACCTACACACCTACGACCTAATGATCCGAGGTGCTTACTAGACACTTTAATAAACAATAGTTTGTTGAATAATAACTTATGCGCCTATCACCCGATGACCAGGGGCTCTTACTGGCTACTCCAATAAAATATAAATTTATTATTAATATTGTAAACGGCTATCATGTTATGACCTGGAGCTTATACTGTCCGCTTTAATAAATAATAGTTAGATGATTATTAACCTATGCCCCTATCACTTAGTATTGTAAGGCACTAACTGGCTCCTCCAATGAATAATCAATTTTTTTTAAATAATCTTATCGTCTATCACCTACTGACCCAGTGCTTTTACTGACCAGTCGAATAAATTATAATTTGGTTAATAATAACTCAAGCAGATATCAATAGATCAGCTAAGGTAAAAACTGGCCACTCCAATGAATAATATATTTACTATAAATAACCTAAGCACCTATTAGTTAATTACCTAGGGCTCTTACATGCCACTCAAATATATAATACTTTGCATGTATATTGATAATCCAAGCCCATACCACCCGATGACTCAGGGCTCTTACTGGCCCATCTGAAACATTATATATTTAATTAAAATAATCTTAACAACTATTACTGGCGCCTATCACCCAATGACTCAGGGTTTCTTCTGTCCACGCTAATTAAAACTAAATCCTTTATTAATAACCTCAATGCCTATCATCTAATGACCCAGGGCACTAACTTGCCACTGTAACAAATAACAGTTTGTTTATTAATAATCCATGCGCCTATTTCCCAATGACCCGGAGTACTAACTGGCTACTCTTATAAATATTAAATTTTTTTTGAATAACCTAAATGCCTCTTACCCAATGACTGGGAACTTTTACTTGCTAGTTAAATAAATAATATTTTGTTTTCAATAACACAAGCACCTATCACCTGATGACACAGAGCTTTCACTGGCCCTTCTAATAAATAATAAATTCTCTATTTAGAGCCTAAACACGCATCACCTGATGACTTAGGGTGCTTTCTGGCCCCTCTAATAAATAAAATTTTGTTTAACAATAACATAAGCACCTATCACTCAATGATCTGAGGCGCCTACCAGCCACTCCTATAAATAATTAATTGTTAAATAATCACCTAAGCCCTTATGACCCAATGACCAAGGATAGTAACTGGCCACTTCAATAAATGAATAATTTTTTTTAACCATTCAATCGCCTATCACCTAGTAACCTAGGGCTCTTACTGGCCAGTCAGATAGAATAGTTTATTCGTTATCAACATAAGCGCATATCACCCAATGATCCAGGGTTCGTAATGGCCACTGTGATAAAAAATAAATTCTTTATAAATATTCTCAGCATCCATAACCGAATGTCCTGGGGCGCTTACCAGTCACTTTTATTAATAATAATTTGCTAATAAATAAATCAATTAACTATTCCTCTTGCACCTTAGGCACTTACTAGCCTCTCCAATAGAAAACAGATCGTTTATCATCAACCCAAGCGCCTATCACCTGATGATCCAGAGCGCTTACTAGCTATTTTTATAAATAATAATTTGCTTATTAGTAATTCAAGTTATTATCACCTAATGACCTCGTGCTTTTACTAGCCACTCTAATAGATAACAGTTTATTAACTACTTACACAAGCACCTAATTCCTGATGACCTAGGGCGACAACTGGCATGACTAATAAAGAATATATTCTTATTAAATAACCTCAAAGCTTATTACCTAGTGACCCAGGGCTTTCAGTGGCTGGTTAAACAAAAAATAAATTGTTTATAAATAACACAAGCACCTATCACCCATTGACTTAGGGCGCATACATTTGAAACTATGAATATCTATTAACTTATTACTAAACTAAGTGCCTATTATTTAATAACCCAGGCTATTACTGGCGACTTTGATAACTAATAATTTGTTTGATTATTAATAAAGCTTCTATCACCTGATGATCAAAGGTGCAAACTGGCCCCTCTAATAAATGAAAAATTTTTTTATATGACCTAAACGCATATCACCTAAAGACCCAAGGCTTTTACCAGCCAGTCTAATAAATAGAAATTTGATAATCAATCATCCAAACACCTATCACCCGATGACCTATTCAATAACTTTAATGCCTATCACAAGATTATCTTAGTCGCTTACTAGTGACTATAATAAATAACAGTTTGTTTCTTAATAACCCAAGCGCCTTCATCCGATAAGCCAAGGCACTAACTAAACTCTCTAATAAATGATAAATTTTATTTCTATAACTTAACTGCTTATAACCTGATGACCTTAGGCATTTACTAAACATTTTTATAAATTTTAATTTGCTTATTAATAACCCAAGTGCCTGTCACCTAATGACCTGGGGCCCTAACTGGCCACTCTAACGAATAAAAACTTGTTTAGTTATAACTGGAGTACCTATCAACTCATGACTTCAGGCGCTTATTAGCCACTCCAACAAATAACAGTTTGTTTATAAATAACCCAAGCGCCTATCACTTAATGATCAGTAATGCCCACTGGCCCCTTTAGTACATATTAAATTCTTTATTATATCCTAAGCAAATACCATCTAATCACCTATTGCTATTACGGGCCCCTCATATAAATAAAAACTTGTTTAACAATTTCATAAGTACCTATTACCCGAAGACCTAAGGCACTTTTACTAGCCTTTCCAATAAATAAAGCGCCTATCTCTCAATGACTGAGGGCTCTTACGGGCCACTTTTGTAAATAAAAAATTTATTATTAATAAACTAAGTGGCTAGTAGCTGATGATAAAGAGCATTTACTGGCCACTCTAATAGTTTGCCTAATAATAACCTATATACCTGTATATACCTGTCACCTGATGACACGGATCTAACTTGCCACTTTAATAAATAATAAATGCTTTAAAACCCACCTCAACAATTATCACATATTGAACCGGGGCGCTTATTTGCGACTTCAACAGTTAACAGTTTGTTTATTAATAACCAAATCGCCTATGACCCGATGACACAGGGCACCTACGGGCTACTCTGATAAATAGAAACTTGATTATTAATAATCCAGGCATCTGACACCTGATGGCATGAGATGCTTTATGGCCACTTCGGTAAATAATAGTATCTTTACAAATTATCTAATCACTAATTACCTGATAACTCAAGGCTTTTACTGGCCAGTTAAATAAATAATAAATTCATTATTAATAATCTAAACGCCTATCTTCTAATCTTCAACGGCTCTTACTGGCCACACTTACAAATGAAAATTTGTTTCATAATAACATAAGCATCTCTTACCTGATGGCCAGAGGTGCTTACTGGCCACCCTAACGAATGAGAACTTGTTTAATTATAACTAAAGCACCAACTACCTAATGATCCGGGGCTCTTACTGGCCACTATAATAAATAATGATTTATTTATTAATAACCCAAGCTCCTTTAACTTGATGTTTCAAGGCACGTTCATGCCACTCTAATAAACAATAATTTGTTAACTAATAACCCAAGCACCTATCGGCCGATAGCTTGGGGAGCTTTATGGCCACCCTAACAAGCCAGAACTTGTTTAATTATAACTATAGTATTAATAACCTGATAACCTAAGGTGCTTACTTACCACTCCAATAAAAAACAGTTTGTTTATTATCAACTTAAGTGCCTATCATTTAATAACCTGGGGTAGTAACTTGCCGCTTTAATAATAAATAAATTCTTTTTAAATAACCTTAATGCCCATCATCTTATGACCCGGGGCTTTTACTCGCCAGTTGAGTAAATGAAAATTCATTTATTTATAGCACAAGCACCTACCACCCAATAACCGGGGGTGCTTACTGGCCACTTTAATTAACGATTAATTCTTTTTAAGTTATCAAACACCTATTTTCTAATGACCCAAGGCTCTTATAGGACTGTGATAGACACTGTGATAGATAATGATTTGTTTATTAAGAATCCTAGTGACTATTATGTGATGACATGTGGCGCTAACTGGTCCCTCTAATGAATAATGTACTCTTCTTTAACAATCTAAGTGCCTATTATCTGATGACCTGGGGCACTTACTGGCTATTCATTTAAATAATAATTTGCCTATAAATAACCCAAGCATCTTTCACCTAATAATTTGGGAATCTAACTTACCACTTACATAAATAATTAATTCATTAACCTAACAATTTAAACGTCTATCACCTGATGACTCAGGGCTCTTACTGGTCACTCTAGTAAATAAAAATTTGTTTAATAATAATCCAAGCTTTTATTACTCGATGACTTAGGGCTCTTACTGACCCCTCTCATGAATAATAATTTATTCATTTATCACCCAAGCGTTTAGTGCCTGATGACCTGGGAGGCTAACAGGTCGATCAAATAAAAAATAAAGTCTTTTTTAATAACCTAAGCCCCTATCACCCCAAACACCTACCTAAGTAATAATAAATTCTTTATAAATAACCTCAGTGCCTATTACCTAATGACCCAGGAAGTTTACTAGTCACTGTAATACATTATAATTTGCTTATTTATAACCTAAGTGCCTATTACTCCATGACCTTAGGCGTTCACTAGCCATTTTAACAATCAACAGTTTGTGTAATAAGCGACTACCACTGGTTGACCCTGGGTGCTAAGGTGCCACTCTTATAAATAATTAATTCTTTTCAAATAATCTAAACAATAATCACCTAATGACCCAGAGTTTTTACTGGCTAGTTGAATAAATAATACATTGTTTATTAATAAAACAAGCACTGATCACCTGATAACCCTGAGTTCCTAAAGTGCACTCCAATAAATAATAAATTTCTTATAAATAACCTTAGTGCCTTTTACCTAATGACTTGGGGCACTAACTGAACAGTTTAATAAATAATATATTGTTGATTAATAACACGAGCACCTATCACCCAATAACCCGAGCTGCATACTGGCCAATCTTATTATTAATAATTTGCTTATTAATAAGATAAGTGCCTATCACCTGATCACCTGGGGTTCTTAGTGACCACTCTAATAAATGTTAAATTGTTTATTAATAATCCAAGCCCCTAACACCCTATGATCCGGGACTTTTACTTGCTTCTCTAATGAATAATAATTTGTATAATAATGACCTAAGCTCCTCCTACTTGGTGACCCAAGGGGCTTACAGGCCATTTCATTTAATAATTATTTGACTGTTCATAGTCTTAATGCCTACGACTTAATCAACCGTGGCTCTTTTTGGCTATTTTAATGAATATTAATTTGTTTGTTATTGATTTCAGCTTCAATTGTCCCATGATCCAAGGCGCTGACTAGCCACTTTAATTAATGATAAATTCTTAATTAATAACCTAAATTCCTATGACCTATTGACTCGGGGCTCTCGATGGCCACTCTTATAAATGATAATTTGTTTATTAATAAAGTGAGCACCGTTTACCTAATAACCTGAAGTTTTAACTGGCCATTTAAATAAATAATAATAAAATTATTAATAACCTCAACGCCTATCGCCCGATGACCTAAGGTGCATACTAGCGACTCCATCAAATAACAGTTTGTTTATTTGTAATTAGAGCGCCTATTACCAGATGACCCAGGGCGGTATCTGGCCCCTTTAACAAATGATGAATTTTTTTTTAATAACCTTAACGCCTATCACCTAATGACCTAGGGCTTTTCCTGGCCAGCCAAATAAATTATAGTTTAATTTGTACTAACCCAAGCAGCTATTACCCGACGACCTAAGGTACAAACTGGCCACTCTAATTAATTATACATTTATTCTAAATAACTTTAACAATTATCATTTTATCACCTAGGACTCTTACAGGCCACTCAGATGTATAAGACTTTGTTTATTAATAATCCAGTCACATATCACCCTAAGACTCAGGGCTTTTATTGGTCCATTTAAGAAATTATAAATTTATTTTAAGTAACCTCAACGCCTATTACTTAATAACTTAAGGCTTATACTGGCCCGTTAAATAAATAATAATTCACTTATTACTAACACAGGTGCCCACAATAAACTTTTTTTCGATAACCTAAACGCCTATTATCCATTAACCTGAGGTGCTTACTAGTCATAACTAATACATAACAGTTTGTTTATTAATAACCCAAGCGGCTATCACCCGATGACTTGCGGCTATTACTGTCTCCTCTAATAGATACAAGTTCGTATATTCATATCCTTAGCTCCTATAACCCGTTTGTCCAAGGTGCTTCCTGGCCATCCTAATGAATAATAATTTGTGCATACATAACCTGAATACCTATCGACCGATGACCCGGTTCGCTTACTAACCGCTTTAATATATGTGTATTTATTTGTTTATGAAAAATCCAAGCTCCTATTACCTGATAATCTAAGGCGCTTACTGGCTACTCTTATTAATAATAATTTGTTTATTAATAAACCAAGAACCTATTCTCCGATGATCTGAGGCACTTACTAAACACTCGAGTAAGAAACAGTTTGTTTACTAATATGCCATGCGCTTATCACCCGATGACCTGGGGTGCTAACTGGCCACTTTAATAGATAATAAATTCCTTTTTATTAACCTTAGCGCCTATCATCTAATGATCAGGGGCATTTACTTGCCAGTCGAATAAATACTATTTTGTTTATAAGTAACACAAGCGCCTATCACCCGATGCTCGAGGGCTCTTACTGGCCACTTTAATAAATAATACATTTCTTATTTATAACCTAAACACCTATCACATGATGACCCAGGACGCTTACTGGCCCGTCTAATAAATAAGGTATCGTTTGAAAATAACATCAGCTCCCATAACCTGATGATCTTTGGCACTTACTAGCCACTCCAAGGAATAATAAATTATTACTTAATAACAGAAGCGCTTATCACCCGTTGACCTGTGGTGGTAACTGGCCACTGTAATAATAAAAAAAATTTTTTTCAATAGTCCAAGTGCCTATTACCTGATGATCAGGGGCTTCTACAAGCCCTGAAATAAATAATAGTGTATTTAATATTAACACAAGTGGTTATTACCCGATGATCTAGGGTTCGTAATGGCCACTCTAATAAAAAAAAAATTCTTTATTAATATTCTCAGTGCTCATCACCTATTGTTCCGGGGCGCTTGCTATCCACTTTTTCAAAGAATAATTTGCTTATTAACAACCCAATCAACTATCTCCCAATGACCTAAGACGCTTACTAGTCACTCCGATGAAAAACAGTTTGCTTACTTATAACTCAAGTGCCTATTACCGGATGATCGAGGTAGCTCACTGGCCATTTTAATAGATAATAATTCGCTTATTGATAAAACAAGTAACTATTACCTGATGATTAGGTGCTTTTACTTGCCATTCCAACGAATAACGGATTGTTTATTAATAAAACAATCGCCTATTATTTGATGACATGGGAAATTAACTGGCACCTCTGATAAAAAATATATTTTTTTGAATAACCTAAAAACCTCTCAACTAATGACCTAGTGCTTTAACTGGCTAGCTAAGTACCTGATAAATTGTATATTTATAACACACGCGTCTCTTATATAATGACCTAAAGAACTTTCAGGCTACATTAATGAATAACCAATTCTTTACGAATAACCTCAGTGCCTAAAACCAAATGACCTGGGGCACTTACTTGCGACTTGAATGAATTATAATTTGCTTATTAATAATCTAAGTTCCTCTTTATTGATGATCAAGGTCACTAACTGGGCCATTGAATAAAATATAAATTATTTTTTAATAACCTAATCACCTATAGACCGATGACCTCGGGCGCTTACTGGCCTTTTTAATTATTAATAAATTTATATGAAAAACATTAACACCTTACACCTAATGACATAGAGGTCTTGCTAGCTACTTTTATGGATAATAAATTGTTTATAAATTATTTACCTAAGCAGCTATTACCTGATGACCTGGGGCACTTACTGGCCCCTCAATTAGGTAATACATTTATGATTAATAACCTAAACGACTATCACTTGATGACCCGAGGCACTTACCGGTCAATCTATAAACAATAATTTGCTTATTAATAACCCAAATGCCTATCACCTGATAATCCAAGGCTCTCACTGGTCACTTTGATAAACAATAATTTGTTTATTAAAAACTAAAGTTTCTATCACACGATAATCCAGGGCGCTAAATTGCCCCTCTAATTAGTAATAAGTTTTTTTTTGATAACCTAAACGCCTAATACCCAATAATTTACGGTGCTTACTGGCCAGTCAAACAAATTATATATTGTTTATTGATAACTTAAGCACCCATTAACTGATTACCTGGGGCGCTTACTAGCCACACAAATGAGAGCTTGTTTAATTATAACCCAAGCACCGATAACCCGATGCTCTAAGGTGCTTACTAGCCACTTCAACAAATAACAATTTATTTATTAATAACCTAAGCACCCATAACCCGATGATCTAAGGGGCTTACTGGGCTCTTCAATGAAGAAGAACCCCTGTTTTAATAACCTTAGCTACTATTACCTGATAATCTAACATATTAACTGGCAACTTTGATAAATGATGACTTGCTTAAGAATAACTTACAAACCTGTTACCCGATGACCCAGGGCTCTCACTAGCTGCTCTAATGAACAGTAAATTCTTTATTAATAACCCAAACATCTATTACCTGATGACCCGAGGCGCTTACTAGCCCCTCTAACAAATAAAAATTTGTTTTACAGTAACATAAGCACTTATCACCCGATGACCTTAGGCCCTTATTAGCCACTTCAATGAATAATTGTTTGTTTATTGATAACCCAAGCGTCTATCACCCAATGACGCAGGGTGCTTACTGGCCACTCTATAAAAAAATAAATTCTTATTTAATAACCTAAACGCCTATCACCTTTTGACTTGGGGCTCTTACTGGCCACTCTAAGAAAATAATGTGCTTATTCATAACCTTAGTGTCAATTACCTAATGACCTAAGGCTGATACTGGACACTTTCATGAAAAACATTTTTGTTAATTATAAATGCAAGCTCCTTTTACCCTACAATTTAAGGTGCTTTCTGGCTACTTCAATTAATAATAATATCTTCATAAACAACCTAAACGTCTATGACCTAATGACCTGGGGCTCTTATTAGCCGTTAAAAAAGATATTGATTTGTTTATTAATAACACGAGCACCTATCACCCAATAACATAAAGGGCTCACTTACTAATCACATAAATAATGTATTTATTAACTTAATAATCGAAGCGACTATCACCAGATGACCTAGAGCTTTTACTGGCCACTCTGATAAGTAATAATTTGTTTAACAATAATTCAAGCTTCTTTCATTCGATGACCCGAGGCTTTTACTAGCCCTTTAATAAATGATTTTTTATTAAAGTTTTTTTAGATTTATAAATCATGTACCTATCACCCAATGACCAAGAGCGCATATACTAGCAACTCCAATAAATAAGAATTTGATAAACAATAACCCAAGTGCCTATTACTTGATGACCTGAGGCGCTTAATAGCCACTTCAAAAAATTACAGGTTGTGTTTTAATAACCTAAGCGCCTATCACTGGATGTCGTGGGGCTGTTACTGATCAATTAAATAAATAATTATTCATTTTCTTATAACACAAGTGCCTGTTACACGATAACCTAGGGTGATTACTGGTTACTCTCATGAAAGAAAAATTATTCATAAATAACCTCAACACCTATTACCTAATGACCCTGGGTGCTTATTAAACATTCTTATAAATATTAATTTGTTTATCAATAACACTAGCGCCTATCACCGATGACCTAAAGAGCTTATTGGCTTATCTGTGAATATTAACTTGCTTATTAATAACCTAAACGCTAATCACCTGAAGACTCGGGGCTGTTACTGCCAGTCGAATACATAATAATTCAGTTTTTAATAACCCAAGATTCTATTACCTGATAATCCAAGGCGCTTACTGGCCACTTTTATAAATAATTATTTGTTTATTTATAACCCAAAATTTTTTTTAATAACTTCAACTCCTTTTGTCTGATGATGTGGGACTGTTACTGGCTAGTCAGATAAATGATAATTTATTCATAAATAATCCAAGCACTTTTTCCCCGATGTCCCAGAGTGCTTTCTGGCCACTCTAATAAAAAAAAAGTTTTTTATAAACAACCTCAGTGTCCATTACCTAATGGTGGCCCAAGCTCGTGTCACTCGATAATCCAAGGCGTTTACTAGCCATTTTAATAAATAATAATTTGTTTATTAATAACCAAAGCACCTATAACCCGATGACTTGGGGAGCTTACTGATCACTCTAACAAATAAAAACTTGTTTGTCTAGCTACAGTCTAGCTAGTAATCCGGGGAACAAACTGGCTGCTCTTATAAATAAGAAATTCTTTTTTTATAACCTGAGTGCCTATTACCTAGTGATCCGAGGCTTTTATTGGCGACTCTAATAAATAAAACTATGTTAATTATTAACCCCAGCGCCTATCACCCAATAACCTTGGGCTCTTACTGGCCACTTTAATGAATCATAAATTTATTCTTATTAACCTCATTGCCTACTACCTGATAACTCGAGGCTCTTACTGGCCACTCTAATGAATGATAATTTCTTATTAAAATAACCCATACTCCTACTACTTGATGAAGCAAGGTGCTTACAAGTCACTTTAATTAATAATTTTTTCATTATTAATAACCTTAACTTCTATGACCTAATAAACTGTGACTCTTACTGGCCGCTTTAATGAATAATAATGTGTTAAATAATAATTCAACTATCCGTCACCTGATGACCTCGGGCTCTTACTGGACACTCTTATAAATAATAATTTATTTATTATTAACCCCAGCTTCTATCACTTGATGATCCGAGGTTCTCACTGGCCAGTCTAATTAATGGTAAATTCCTTATTAAGAACCTTAATGCCTATGACGTAACTACCTGCGGCGCTTAATGGCAGCTCTAATAGTTAATAACTTGTTTATTAATAACCTCAGCACCTATCACCTAATAAGCTGGGGCGTTTACTGGTTATTTTAATGAATGATAAATTCAATATCACCTGATAATCTGGGTCTCTTACTCACCACTCTTGTGAATTATAGTTTGTTTATCAATAATCCAAGCACCTAACACCCTATGACCCAGGGCTCTTAGTGTCTTTTCCAATGAAAATAATTTGTTTATTAATGACTAAAGCGCCTGTTACTCGATTATTTCAGGCGCTTACTGGCCACTCTAATAATTAATAATTTGTTTATGGTTACGCAAGGCACTTTTCACTTGATGACTTGGGGTGCTTACTGGCCATTTAAACAAATAAGAACTTACTAGCTACTAAGGCGCTTATTAGCTACTTCAACAAATAACAGTTTGTTTATTTATTATCCAAGTCTCTACCACCCGATGACCCAAAGCTCTTACTGGTGACTCTCATAAATTATAAATTTATATTCAATAACCTAAACGCCTACTACCTGCTGACATGACGCTCTTACTGGCCACTCTAATAAATAATGATTTGTATAAAAATAACCCAAGCTTCTACTACCTGATGATTTAAGGTGCTTACTGGCCACATTAATTGATCATAGTTTTATTATTAGTAACCTTAATGCCTATGACCTAATGAACCGTGGTTCTTAGTGGACGCTCTTATGAATAATAATTTATTGATTAATAATCTAATGACCTTTCACCCGACGACCTGGGGCTCTTACCGGCTTTTTTAATGAATAATAATTTGTTGATTATTTCCCTTAACTCTTATAACTCAATAATCCCAGACGCTTACTCCCAATCTAATGAATAATAATTTGTTCGTAAATAACCAAAGCATTTTTCACTCAATGATTCAGGAAGCTTACTGGCCACTCTAACAAATAACATTTACTGGTATTTACTGGTGACTCCGATAAGTAATAATTTGTTAATCTATAACCTAAGCGCCTATTACCTGATGATCCGTGTCACTTACTAGCCACTCTAATGAATGATAAATTGTTAATTTTGAACACTATAATGAACTTTCCAGGTAAGGTAAAAGTACGTATTATGGATACAAATTTCGATTGTTACGTTTCATCGACCAATATTAAATAAAAAAATAGTCATATGTCCATAATTTTTGGTTTTAATAGAAGCGCTATGCTCTTCTGAACAAATTGACATTTTTGAAATTAAATTTAGATGTAAAAAAATAATTTTATAAGCAAATATTGACACGATCAAAATGTCCATAACTATGGAATAGCTAAAAAGTTGTGTCCATATTTATGAGACACAAGTCCCAATTATGAAATTTACATGTTAATTAAATGGGCTCGTGCGTTTCATAAATAGGAACATCATATATTGCAGGTTATGTTTCAAATTGTCCGTATTATGAAAACCGGATTCGTATTAATATATTTTTCAATATAATAATGTTTGAAATTGCTTACTATTTTTGTTAATTTGATACGGTAGTATTATAGAGATTCTTCAGTATATTTTATTTTTATTATTAGAATTTTGATGATTATTTAATCTTGAGTTTTCATAATAGGGACATGTTTCACGAATAGGTACTTTTACCTTAGCCGACTAGTCAAAACTATTGCAATATTAAGTTACATGAAAACATTGGCGTACAAAAAATTAATAGCCAAAATATTAAGTGATTGCAAAAGCGGTATAAGTGAGCTATATCAACCACTTTATTCCACAAAATTTGTTTGTCTTATTCATAAGGAGTATGGCTTCATAAACAAAGTATCAGTCGTTTTTCAAAAATATGCTTCAATAAGTGCATTGAACTTAATGAGAATAATTAAGCAACATTTTGTGACTCTTGTTGGTACACTAGCACTCGATCTCTCAATGTTATAATCGATATATCAAAAGTAATGATGTCAGGCCAAGTCTTATTTACTCATTTATTTATTCATTTATAAAATTTATGGCCCGTGGGCCAATTTACAATCAAAAAACAGTATGTTGTCAAGTGCAGAACATAATTAAACTTACTACAGTGTAATATAATAGTTATAGTTATAAAATGACTAAGTTGTAAGTTATTAAGAGTTGTATGTAACAGAGTAACTTAAATAAATGTACAGTGTGTGTAGATGCTTAATAATTGTAGGTTTCATATAGTATTGAGATCAAGCGAATGTTAATGATATCAAATATTAAATATTGAAAATGATAGTTTAAAAAACTAAAGAATACGCTTTAGCACACACTAAGAATTACAAAATAATTCAGACATTCAGTTTGATGACTCAAAAGTTTTCCCTTTGCCAAATCTTCATTAGATCGCAGGTAAACATAAACAATTTCAGTTCGTGATGAACGATAAATAATTACCTATGCAAAAAGGTTATAAGTAGGTAATCATCTCTATTTAATATTTACTATGATTTATTATGAATGAAAGCGTGGTACATTTTGTCTAAAAAGAGTAAAGATTACATAAACGCTCCACGCTTTCTTTTATGTAGAGGGGCAGGGCTAATTACAATAGGGTTGCACCCAGTGCCCCAAGGTGACGCTAGCGACATGACATTTTTTACCACCCTTATACCATTGAGCCCTCGGTGCGTATCCTACCTTGGCTAAGGCGGGATCTCATAAACTCAAAGTTCAATCTTTGTATTCCTCTCGTCAAATCTTATTGATTGATACCCATGACATGATAATTTGATAAGAAAATGTTATTTCGCATTATTTCCAGCAAACTCTTTCATTTTATACCTTAATCATAAGGCTGCATTTCAAATAGCCAATCCGCCATCTTAGATGTCCACCACATTAAATTAAAGTCACGTGACTATTTTTTTGTATTCCTAACAGCAAAACCCTTTGATTTGATACCCATGTCATGGGGGTGCATTTTAAATAGAATTTGCGCCATTTTGGACGTCTGACATATTGGATTTGTAATGACGTTACTTAGCTAGTCATGTATTGTCATTAGAACTAAGAGCTTGTGCAAAATTGTATTCTAATCAAAGACCGGGAAGTGAGTAAAATTAAGATTCCAACATTTTCTTACATACATAGTTAGTTACAAGTGAAGCTAATAAAAGCGTCTTAAAAATTAAATATTAAGTAATGCAACCTTCGTTGAATGAGCTTGCTAGTTTACAAGAATATGAGTGAAAAAGGTAATAAATAAAATAAAACAAAATATTATGAACTTAATACCAGTGAATAAATAACACAGGCACACAAAAAAAAGTTGTCTGAGTTTGAGACAAGACCTATATACTCATAGATTCTTAGGGACACTGAATCAAAATCCGAGGTCGAATTTAGTTCATCACCTTCATCTTTTTCTTTAGCTAGGGATAAGCCCTAGGTAATTGCGTAATCCACATTTACTCTTATGATCTCGAAGAACCAGGTACTCAGACGTTGCCTAACTCAGGGGCTTACACTGAGTTCATGTAAAACAAGATATACTCATCATAAATAACAGTAGGAACATAACCTCAAAACGAGAAAAATTCTTCATGACAATGGATCCTATCAATATCATTCCAACTGTCTCGCATCTTTTTCTCTTCGTCTCCACCACTGTTCAATATCCAAAACTATGACTTTCTTATCAATATGGACCTGAAATCAGAAATTTGTATAAATAAAAATTGTAACTATCTGTTTTTGGAAAACAGATTACGGTGTGGTTTTTCGATGATAACTTGTTCTCTTGTCTTCAAACGACCTGTAAAGGGGTCCGTCTCTTTCTTTTTCTTCCTTAATCCTCTCTCAGCAAGGTCCAGCAGTAGTCAGCTAACATATTGATATCCCAACGACCTTGATATATCCTCTCTATCTCTTTTACATCCTCATAAAATCTCTCTCCTTGCTCCTCGCTAAAATCTCCAAAATTCTCTGGAAATTTATCCAAATGTGAATCGAAAAAATGAAGTTTGTTATTC
Source organism: Copidosoma floridanum (assembly GCF_036245765.1). Lineage (NCBI taxonomy): Eukaryota > Metazoa > Arthropoda > Insecta > Hymenoptera > Encyrtidae > Copidosoma > Copidosoma floridanum. Next base: position 30,132,125 of record NW_028321881.1, read on the forward strand.
ATATTTCACTCCAACTTACCGTAGTTTGTAACAAGTTTTGCAACTATTTTTTTGTAATCATGTCTCTTATTATAACCTAAAAAATTTTCAACAGTTTGTTGGAAGCTTTGCCAAGCAGATTTTTTAGGGCCTGTCATTCTTGTAATGAATTGAGGTCCCTTAATCTCAACATCTTCCGTATCCGAGGTGTATTAAAAATCCCTTCTTTTAACTAGGCATCGGAAATTTAAGGGAATTTTTGACACAAATACCTAATTTTGCAATTACCTAGGGCTTATTCTTAGCTTGAGTAAATGCTGAGGGTAATTAACTAAATTTTACCTCGGATTTTAATTCAGCGCATCCAAAAACCTATGAGTATATAGGTCTTGTCTCAAACTCAGATAACTTTTTTTTGTGTGCCTGTGTAATCGAGAAGGGTGGAGAGTGATGATGTAGGACGTAACGAGCTATTGATTTAATAATAAGATTTTATGGAGATTATTTTGAAAATGTGTATGTATGATGATATTTAATCAACAATTTTTCTTTTTCATTTATGTTTTTTTACTTTTTCAAAAACTTCAACAATACTAGCGTGGTAAAGAGATTTGTGAGTCAAAATATGGTTTATGAAAAAAAGTAACAATAAGATTTACGTGAAAAAAAGCTAAGTGCACAAAAAACTCTCTTTATTAAAATTCCTATACAGTAACTTTAATTTGTATACACTTTACATATTTACATTATATATACAATAATATACATACATACATAAGCACATTGATTCTCAATTATGTTTTTACATTTGTTACATTGTAAAAGTTATATTTAAAAAACGCTGTGTCTATTCGCACCTTATATCCACGTACACGCATGCGCCTCGCTCGCTTCGCTCGCTCAGAAAAAAAAATAAACTTGGACCCTATAAGTATTACCCACTGCGCATGCGTATCCACTATATCCACGTTATTACGTAAATATACGGTGCGTTTTGGTGCGAATAGACACTACGTTTAAAAAAATCTTCCTAACTTCCATTATATACAAGTAATATGGTGGTAAACAAAAAAAGCGCATGGTGTTAGAAATTTCTGTTAGAATTTTGGCATATTTAAAAGCTTAAAATGAATAATTACTATTGGAAAATTTAAGAAATATACTTGAGCTTTGTTCCAAAGGCCTTAATCTTAGATAAGTCCATATCATTAAGACATGTCCGTATATTCAACGGTAATTCTCGAAAGTAATTTTCGTCTAATCAATCATTACGACTTTAAATATTAATAGGATGAAAGTATCAAAGTAAAATGTTTATAAATTAAACCTCACATAATTTCTCTATTAACATCAATTACATTTTTCATATATTTATGTATTTAAGTAAACCACAAAATAGTTTAAGACTTTTGTTTCTTAATAAAACAACGAGTAAAAGCTCTAAATGATTTTTCTTTGAATATCACATGAGTGAAAGAGTAAAAGGATAAAAATATAAGAAATTTTTATTATAAATTATACAGGTAATTGAGGGTTTAAATATAATAATAATAAAAAAAAATTGGCACTCACAAACTACAACATCTTTAATATTAATATTATAAATCCAATGGTCACAATAGAAATGGACTCAATAATAGGACTATCTACCCCTACAAATATACATATAATACATCTAAAACTAGCTTTATGCCAAAGTAACCTTCGGCGGGATTGATTTAATCTTATACATTTAAATAACTTCCAAGAAATTAATAATTTAAACGTTTTTTACTATAAAAATTTTACAGATGTGAGTTTTTACGTGTTTTTTCACCTTTGCTTTACGTATTTGATCATTTTTTTGAGTAGTTTTGAAAACTTTCACTCTCAATAAAATTTTTAAGGCTTTTACTCGATGTTCATACCACGCATTATTACTATCGAATCACTGAGGAAAGAGATCGTTTGTTATTTTTTCCACTACATCTGTTACACAAGTAATTAGTTTTCTTCGATACCGAAGACTTGAATAATGTTTATAAAAATCTTGCAACTGACAAGAAATAATTTTAGAAAAAAATGTAGTGGGTCTCGACAAATACGCTATTTCTGAGAGTGTTTCATCGGTATGCTGACACTCTCTACATTTTGTATAAAACTCGTCATTGGTGCTCGTTGCTCAGAACTTTTCATAAATAAATCCTTACCGTTCGAACATTTCCTTTTTTTTAAACCACTTGTAGCTGTATATGCACAAAAGTAAGAAATTGCATTTTTTTAAACAATCCTTTGGTTTCAAAGTCTACTATTTCTTCTGAAACTATAGGCGAAAATGTTTCCATCATTTTAGCTGCTTGTCAAAGTTCTTCCATTTCTCACATTTCAATTTCTTCTGGATCATCAGGTAAATTATTTGCAACAGCTGCTAATAAATCCACAGTCTTATTACATATGTCATTCTTATTCGAATTTACCAAGAAATGATTTTCTAAAAATTTTAACGATATCTTGTTGACCAGTATCTATAAATCGATAAAAAGAATATGCCTAAAAGTAAGGTGATACATCCGGCAAGTTGGATTTAGATTAAAACCACCTCTTACTTGACATCCCGAATTAGTATGCTCTGAGCTACCTTGGTTACTAAGAGCAGTCGCTAACTCGAAGTCCAGATTGCTTCGTACTTTTTTTATATTATTAAATAGCTGCAACAAGCAGTTGGTAGTCAAGGACAAACCAATAAAACAAGGCAGCCTACTCACTCACTCAGATTTTCCACGTGATCTCGCACGAATTGTGTGTCCTCCACTGTTTAGATCATTCTACAAAATTTATCAAACATTCTTCAATCTTTGGGTTATGACGTGACAGCGGTCGCTTTTGCTTTTCAACATTGCACAATCTATAGGAATTGCAGGCATCAATTACAACATCTATTTTTTTCAAGAACTCAGCCGATTACTCTCACATATCAGACACCAATCCATTCACATCGCCTTTTCTGGCAGCTTCACCAACAAATTTCGCTGCAGCCATTTACCTACTTAAAAGTTGAAGAGCTAAGCTTACTTTTATACAGTCAAAGTTACTTGGGTTGAAATGAGTGTCATTAAAAATGCTAATAAATTCGAGGTATCGTTTGTATTGTTTAATTTCCATAAATAACAGGCTTATCCTTGTGCATGGGTACTCATGTCTCGTAAGACAACAAAATCGTACAAAGCTAAATGGGAGTTGCTGAAACTAAATTTTCCTAAATTTAATCCAAGCAAGTCAATTTTTGATTATAAAAAGGCACTAATAAAATCAAATAGAGAGTGTTTTCCGGGAATATCTGCTCAGCGTTGCTACTTTTATTTCAGTCAAGTAAGTAACACAAATACAATTGTTTTTAAGTTCCTACATAAAAATGAGTCTAAAAAATGTGCTTTTTCAGCCCTTACCATTTTCTCTAGTCAAATCAATTGGAATTATTTTCTTAAAAGGTTTTTATCTTTCTCTTTAATAAATGAAACGTCTATTCTCTGAAACTGTGTGTGAGACTCTCTGTCACAATATAAAAAAGGCTAGTAAAGTGGATTTATTTGAAAAATGAAAAATAATGGTAATTAATTATTAGAAGATCAATAGAATATGTATTAAAATATATGGGAAATTCCGCCGTAACTAACTCAGACGAAGTCCCCGGTCCGCATGCGCGTACTGAGGTGGAATGTATTAATTTGAAGGTTAGTATTTATGTTAAAAGTTATGCTCTTTCTCCTCCAATCACACAAAACAATATTTAAAGTCGTTTTAGAGATAAAGTTTTGGGGACGAAAAAAGGGTCAAAATGTCTTTTTCATCCGCTGTCACTTATCAGTTTTTTAACCTTACGAGTGTCGCTGTGTGAACATTAAGTTTTTATAGCTCAACAGCGGGTACGCGTAAGAAACTTTGTGTTATTATTCGATAAGTTTGCATAAACTTTTTCCCCAAAATATAGTGAAATAGTTATACATGGTAATATTCAACGTGGAATTTCTAAACGACACTATGTAATTAAACAATCTACCACGCCATTATCACTGATCCATGTTCAAAACTCTCACGTTACCGATAGCTCGAAATTTTTGTTTTTTCCCTCTACGTTTATCTCTTGACTGGTATGATTTTTGAATGTACGAAATATGCATTTTGTTAAAGCATATATTGGTTAAAAAAAGTTGTGTACAATTTAGTGCCACCAATCGTAAGTAATAGCGGTATACAGATAAATAACGTATTTTCAGCAAATATTCGTAATATTTCAAGTTAGTACATTTTCATATTACTCTTCTTTCGACCGCTGTAACTTTTGATTGGAGCCACAAAAATGAAAAAATTTAGTTTTAATTATTAAGGCTTGTTTTTAGCTTTCATTTTGGCCAGGTAAGAACACTCCAATTATACAAGCAGCTTAACCATACATACCAGAAACAAACGTGTAGTTTTGGGAAAATTGGCTAAAATTCACTCTTGCAATATTTTATCTTTTGACTGAAAAATACTATTTTTGTAGTGAAGTCCTTTTAGATATGTGTTGTGGATGGTGTTTAGGGTAAAAATATCATAAAATTAAAAATTTCATAACACCTTTTTTTAAACCATTTTTAAAGTTATTTTGAGCCAGTTACGGTAGGATCACCGACATAAATATAGTTGCATTATTATTCTTAACATTGAAATAATTTTCATGTTTTAGTCCGTTATTCGAAAAGCAAAATCGAAAGACTCTAGAATTTGGTTAAGAAGGAAAAATGCGCACGATAACAAAGCCGGATTTGAAATTTTGAAAAGAATTTTATTGATTCCTTTATTACCTGCCAATAAAGCCAAAGATGCATTTAAAGTAATAAATAGTTTAATAGATGAACAGTTTTCCAGCAATCCTAAAATGCTTAAATTGTGGAAAAAGTTTTGGAACTTTTATTTTAAACAAGAATGGATAATAAAAGTCAAACTTGAAGTGTTCAGCGTTTTCAATACCGTCGACAGAACTAATAATTTTCTTGAATCGTACCATAAGGCATTGAACGCGACCATAAGGAAGAAACCTAGCACTGATATATTCATTTATAAGTATACATATTTATTCATAATAACGCCGTCAAATATACCTTATTTGATACTAATTTCCGTAAGCTCTGCTTTTTGTATAATTTTAAAATTTTGTTGTAATGGAACTTTTTTTTCGATAAAAAAACTTTTAGATCTTTAAGAAGGTTCTATCCCTTGCTATAGTCCCTGCAACGCTTTCTACAGTTTGATGTGTCATTTATCTCTCTCACTATCCTTTGAAAACATAACCTTTAGTAGACTTCACTATGCTTATTAATTTATTTCTTCTCTTACCAGTACCCTCAAGATTTTTAATGAAATAAAATATAATCATTAGATGGATTTTTATCATTGGTAAAAATTCAAGTTCATTGTTAATAGGCGAGATTAATACAATATAAGTGCTCAATAGGACGACAGCCCGTAAGCCTACAGGGAAAAATTGGCCAAGTATTCATATTAATTACTTGGCTCCTAAGAACTCTTGTGCCTTCAAATTTTGACAGCGTCATACTCATGACTTTATTTATTCGTAAAAAAATTTTCATCAAAATCGCATTGTTCATTCTGTAACCAATAAAACTCCCTTAACTTACAAGAGAATTATTTATGTTGCCAGATGCTGACAATGATAAAATTTGGATGTGTTGTAATGTATACAAAAATATTAGACTCTTTTTTTTGTCGACTCAAATGAATTCCAAAGGGTGAAACCCACCAATCCATACCAGCGAGCATCGCATAATGTATCCATAAATACATTCAAAAACAATCCTTTTATCAATAAAGGCCTACGTTACCGACAAATTAGACTCTCTTGACATTTCGTGGGTTTTCTCACCTCACTCTAATTGGTGGGAGATATTCTAAACGCTGGCTCCTCATTGGTAGGAGATTTTTCGTTTGGGAGAAATGTACAGGACCCCATCGAGGCACAGCTCGACGTATCTTTTTTCCCCCTCTTCTTCTTCTTTTCCTCCTTGCAAAGCCGCGTTTTCGTATCAACCCAAACGTCATATACTCACATATATACCAAGTACCGGAGCTAATGCTTCGTGACACACGTATAAGGAGAGACCGAGTATGATAAAAACCCAAGAACTCATCTACATCTTCTTCCCTCTTTGTGTGTCAACAAACTTTTTTACATCGCATGAAAATACTTAATAATTGTTTTCTATCCTTTTCCTCTTCTGTGTCTTAACCATTCGTAAATAAGCCGATGCTCGACCCAGGATGTTGATTCAGACATTGACTAGCATTCACGCAATGAAACTTGACAACAGCATGCTACACTTCTGCCACTTTCTTTCCTTAACACTTACAATACCCAGAGCCACTAAGCCGAAAAATAACGTGAATTGTAATACGACCTATTTTTGATAAGCAAATACTGGGACCAGTATCGTTATCGCACAATATTCTTTAGCGAGTAAGCATTACCCCGAAACCAAAACAGCACATGTAAAGGAGAACGAAAAGCATATAGAAAATCTTTTCCTCTCCCTGCCACAAAATGATGCAGACTAATTCTATGAACCTATGTCCGTTTCGTCGTCTCTGGCCATAGTAACAATGATAAAGAGGCAAGATCTTCGGCTGTATAAGCCCATGGCTTCCTTCACGAGCAGCTCAGTCCCAAAAAATTCGTTCAACAGTCAGGCTGGCTTGGGTGTATACCTAGAACAGTAGCCAGACTATAGACACATGACCTGGAGAACCTGGTCGATGCATTTGATGGTCAGGCCAGCTTGGTAAAATGCCTAGAGCAGTAGCCAGACTAGTATATACGACCTGGAGAATCCGGTCGGAGCCTATTCGTGACCTATAGAGAATCCGGTCCATTATTTCAATTTAAATTCCATCCAGCCCCACGGATCTTGCCTTGAGAGCCACTATATACCCTTCCCCCTTTTTTTCAATAATAAAAGTAAGTAATAATACTTTTAAAGTTAATTCTTACGCATCCCCCATATTTTTTTTTTTTTTTTTTTTTCGATAAAACCCACTATTGCGTGCCGTTCAATCCGAATATAATTGGCAAAGCAGGTGGTGAAAGAAAAATTTTAATTCATAAAAATATTTTAAAGAAAACAACGCTAAGTTCTGTGCTGGTTGGTGTAAATGCCGATGGCCAAGCAACTAGCTTTTATCAAGTAACGCTAAGTTGTGTGCTGGTTGATGTAAATGCCTATGGCCAAGCAGCTAGCTCTTAATTAATCAATCCAATTTTTTAAGTATATATCGTCTATCGCTAGTAAAATACTGACAACCAGACGACTATAGACTCCTTAAAAAAGAACCAAGTTACCATTTCCAAATAAATGGCCAGTTACGTGCCGTGGGTGTAAGTGCCAATGGCCAAATAGCTAGCTAACCCTTTTACAATCATCTACCCTATTCCTACTCCAGTGCTCCGTCTTCAACCCTTCCTGTCATGTTCCCAGGCTATTGAGCGAAAGCTTAGGCCTAAAAACAAAATTCACTCCTACGCCGTCTTCGACGTAACACTATTATCTTAGTCAAGTGTATCGTTATTTCTTGTATCCACTGTATCTCTAGAGACAAGCAGACAGTAACTTTGTGCAGTGGCATTTTTAGAACTGCGAACTAGTTTTGCGCATGATTGATGTGCAAAGTATGCTTAACACTTTGTGTAAATTCTGCTGATAGCTGACATCCTGAATCTTCAGCATTGAAAATGTGACTGAAACAAAAACAGCAATGTTAAGATTGGATTTTATAAGTGATGGTAATTATAGTGCTTACTGCTCAGATACTATCTCCTTTAGACAATTCTCTTTCTATATTATTCTAACATAAATAATGTTAAAATTCTGTAAGAAATATTAAATGACATTAATCACTTTGAAGAAGGATGTGCTCTCCAAATTCCAGGGTATACCATAAAAATTTTTCTCAAGCCGACGATTGATCATACGTTTCTCATACAAAAATGTTGACTATTTCCATGGAGCATTAAAATAATAAACTATTGTTCTATCATTTTTCTTTAAAGGTAACATATCAAGTTTCTTAGAAATAAAAATGTTAGACGATCTTCCAAAGCTCTGAACATCAACAACGTAGTCCATGGTCAAGAAGGTCTGATCTCTTGACTATAGCTGGTTGACAACAGAGCTTTGTAGCTTTACCCAGCTTCTTATATCCAATCTCTTCCTCAATTTTCATCCCCACTACTCCTACCCCACTAGTCTTCAACATAGAGCAGTGGTGAGAGAGCTAGGTGGTTTAGTGCTCAGAGGCGCAGATAGACACGTCTATCCTCAGCAGTATCTAGTAACTGACTTAACTCTGACTTACTTCCTCTCTCTATTATTCCTAGTTCTTACTTCCACTATATAGATTTGTTTTAGAACTTGTGTCAAGGCTGCTTGTATCACACCATCAGTAACACTTTAAGGAGTGGGAATGAGTAGTGAGCATAAAAAGTTAAAAGAAAACGCAGAGAGGCTCAGTCTGTACAAAGAGGTTGATGCCAGCAGAGCTATTGCACTGTCTATTAATCAATCCTTGTACTTTATCATTTCAAGTAGCAAAGTGGGAGTCAGAGCTATAGATGCAGCTACATTTATCCTCTCTGGAGCTCAGTATTTATAATGCGGATAGGAGACTTTTTTTACAAATCTTATTATTTAGATAGTTTGGTGGATAGATAGGAGTTCTTTTCACCACTTCTATTTTTTTCTCTTCTTATAATACTATATTTCTTTGTAGACATCATGAACATTCAGTACTTTAAGTACACTGCAGATTTGCTGCAAAACGCCTTGAGGCAGATTGCTAAAGCAGACAATGGCAATCTATCAAGATGGTTGGAGTTGACCAATCAAGCGCTTGAAACGTTGGAAAAGTATGTCATGATTTCATTATCCAGAGGTCAGATGCAATCCTACCAACCCATCTTGGCTACTTTGCTCTGCGTTCAAGACAAGTTAAGATGTTTACTAAAAAAGACTTAAGAGAATTACAGTGGCACAGTAGCAGCAGCACTTCCATAGCAGCAGTGTAGTGAACAAAATAGTGATAGTGTCGAAAATAGTGCAGATCATTTTAGTAATCTAAACAGTGACAGTGCAGATGATCATTGTGCATTAAAAATGTTCATAGCCAAAACAGTGTGCAAAACAGTGACAGAGCAGATGATCCCAACAGTATTAATGCATAAAAACTTAGATAGTCCCAGTGTGCAGTGGCATGATTTAACATTAGCATTTAAGAATCGTATAGCAACTGGTGTGATAATCAATCGTGGACACAAAGTAATCATTGCATCCTTTTTAAATAATGCCAAAGTTCTTATTGTGTTTGAAGCTATGAATTCTTTGGAACAATACAATGCTTTAATAATTAATTTTCAGCTTGCCACAGAGTACATGACACAAAGAATGATGCGAAGGTCATTGATCGAATGCATGTTAATACTAAGAATACTAAAGTTCTTAGATAAACAGATATAGATGACGATGGGTTGGATTCAAACATGAAACAACCTATAATACATCAGATAGAAGAGTTTAAAGAGAAAGATTTTGGGTGAATACTTAAACAAATAATTAGCTTGAAAACCAACGTATGTTAGTTTCAGTGTATTAAATATCATAAAGACGCTTATATATAATTCTCCTTATTCGTACATGAAGAAGCGACTTAGTGTAAATTGCTGTACACCGACACTGACAGCGTAATATATAGGATTACTGGTCAAAATGTTCACAAATTCATGGAACCAGTCATAGATAAATTCATTACAACAGAATTTAAATTGAATGATCAATTCGATCTGCGTCTCGTGAATACAATACATGATAAGGCAGAAAAAAATGGAGGAGGAAGAAAACCTACGAACAGAGCTGCATTGTTCAGCAGAGCTCGTTCTGTCACTTAACGAGCTAGAAAGCTTACTTGATCTCTGAGAAGATACACTCCCAAGCAAGACAGCAAAAATTTTTTGAGGTAAATTACTATTTTTTTTTTTCCAAACAACTACCTCTTCATGATGAGCTTATCGCAGTTGGTGAAGGAGCGAAAATACATGGGACTGAGCTGAAAAAAGGCAACACCTGCTTTGGATCTAGAATAGTCATAACCATCGATAATAATTTTCATGTCTTTATTCCAGATAACGTTTCAAAAGGTATAGAAACCAATGATGATTCATACGATAAGTTAAGAGAAAAAAGTTTAAATATATGCTGTGTTTATGTGTACCGTGATCATAACAAGTTTGATTTTGTGAATTTATAAATAAATAAGACTAAAAGTCTCTGGAGGTGAAATTGCATGGAAGGTTCTTCATCACAGAATGAGGCGTGGGACAGGGCACCCTACAAACTTTATCTTTTTTTTTTAAATATCTGACTTGTCAATCAAACTGTTATGTGATTTATTAATTTCTTACTACTTAACATAAACGATATTACTACGTTTTTAAAGACTTTTGTGACCAGATATCTGTCTGTACATTTAGATTTTTGAAGCTTTTTTAATGAAAGCCATCATACACTGGCTAATCCTTATAATATTTAAGATAATAAGTTACAAGATTAGTTCTTAATACTTCAGAAACTGTGAATATTTCAGTAAACCAGTGTGGCGTCTAGCTTTTTTCTAGGCATTTTTAGCTTTACTTACACGCACTTTATTAGTTACTCTAAATTTTGGCCTTTTGATCTTTTCATCATTAATCGTAAATTAATGAAGAAATTGAGCTTGATTGTCAGCTGTAACATTGACAGGCTCTATACTAATTGTTAGATGCTTGCGAGCGCTGTACGCTGCATTTAGATCTCGTGAGATATCAAGCCATTTGTCATTCCCAGGAATTTTGTTTTTCAAAATACGATGAAAACGATGGGTTTAGATTGTTATATGTCAAATAGAGATTTATGTAATATTGTTGCATGAGGTCTTGAAAACTTTTATCATACAATTTTTTACCCCTGTTGGTACGCAAATTTTTGGTACCCAACCATCTCGTAATACAAACTTTATTGCTGCTGTAACATCTTCTCCAGTTATTCTCTTTACAGGAGGAGCCCATGCATAGTTTAAAAATACTTCTACTACAGTTGGCATGTACTTACGACCTTTGTTTTCACAAATATAGGGTATCATTTCTACAAGGTCAGCCTTCCATATCTCATCCAAACCTTAAATACCATACTTTTGTTGTGGACAGAGAAAAGTCTAAAACTTTAACCAAATAAAACTGGATGAGGTGTCTACTTGAAACCATACGCGGAAAAAAAAATCGAAGAAAAAAAGATCGACATAAAGTTCAAAGTAAACCCAAGAGAAATCTAACAAATATTACTTTATTAAAATATGCAAAAAAAGTGGAAATCCCTGATTTTCGTTGGTATTCATGCGAAATGACTAACCACTTAATATATCTTGTTATAATCAAACTGCTGTAGGTAATCTGAATAATAATGATGATCCTGCGACACGTTGGGTGGCGTATCAAAAACTAGATAATGATATCTATTTTGACAGTTTCAGCGATCTCCAATTACCCATCGATTTAATGCTATATTTCGGACTTGCAAATGTTAAGCATAACCATGTAAAATATCAATATTACGATTCTCATAATTGTGGTCTTTTGTGCTCAAAAGTACTTTTAAAAAGTATATAAAGTAATTTCATAGCGCAAAATTCATTATTTGCTTTTGAGCAGTAATGACAGGAACATTGACTCAAATTTTGCTTGGAACTTCTTCTGTGTTAAAAGCACAATATTTTCTACTTATCGAGTTATCATCGAGACGTAACTACGATTTTTGGCTTAGTAGAACTCCTAACACTTAATTACATTCCACATGTTGACAAAAATAATAACAAAATTCAAGTAACTCATCAAATGATTATTTTATTAACAGGCAGCTACAAAATTTGAGGTATCAAGTCATTTTTAGTATACATATTACAGTCTAACGATATAACTGTCGATATCAAATCTAACAATAGGACACTTCGTAGTGTAATTATTTGTTGTCATTCAATTGATTTTAGATCGAAAGATTTTGTAGGCCGTCTCTTAGGTTTCACTGAATGTCTTCTTGAAGACAGCACGATTCACCGCTCAGATTAACCTGTAGCTATTATCAAACTTAACGCACTGAAAGTTAGGAAGAAATGGAGAAGAAATTCACAACAATCACAAATTTTTCACCACTAGTTTATAAAATCATCGAAGTACCATCAAAAATTATCTACTTGACAGTTGTTGGACGCATCTTCGACTACATAAAACTACGTATTGTCGATCAGGATCGTAATCTAGTCAATTTTCTTAGAGAAGTCATAACCGTGATGTTACATATAAGACCTCCACTGTAATGGGGATTGTATACAACTCTAAAAGCTGTATAAGTAGCAATATGTGCTCCAGCAGTCAGTCGACAACAAGCGATTAAACTGTTAATACGCCAAATACAACTAACACATTAAAACGTTCAGTTTCTGAAATCTTAGGATTAAAAAAAAGTGGTGGTGTAAGCTAACTTGCATATTCCTGTTTTGTTGCGTAAAGCATAAATATAATTCTAAGCATTCAGACCCCTGTTAGCTTTAATGAGTCTGTAGCTCACTATAAGGTTTACGCTTATCAACCGTATGCATTCGCAACTCAGGGTAACAGCGATAAGCCCATATATCATTTCAACATCAAGACCTATGTCTGCTAACATCTTGCAGCTCGTTACATATTTATGGTAAATTAGTTAAATCAGATAGAAATATAGCATCTACAGATTTTAAGCTGGTGAATAATGCCATCTGCTACCTATTTGAAGAAATAAAGTATAAGATGAACGCTACTGAGATAGATAGCGAAGCACTGTCAGATAACACTTAAGTTGTACTGAAGTTATCTTCAACGCAAATACGCTTCATGATGATAAGGTAGTGCGGTGTTATGCTACCATCTTCCAAATGTATATGTATTAGTACAGGTCTCTTCCACCTCTCTAACAGCACAGTTGGTAGCGTACATGCCATACACTCTGGAGACCAAGGTTTAAATCTGACCAAGGGTATAAAAATTTTTATTTTAAAATTTATCTTCTTGGAATAAAAATAATTTTCGAACGTGCGCTTATTTAATCTAAATGAATTTTAAGAGGACTGTTACAAACACAAGCGTATTCAAATGTACTACTTCGTAACTATCTTCCAAATGTATCCATATTAGTTCAGCTACCTTCAAACTCTCCTATAGCATAGTTAGTAGTAGCGTGCCTGACTATCACCCTGAAAACCAAGGTTCAAATCCAAATGAGAGCAAGAATATTTTTATTTAAAAACTTATGCTTATATTTATTACAATGGACTCACAAAATTTTTAAATGCACGTTAATTAAAAATAAAAAGAATAAAAAAAGTTTTAAAACAATTTTAAAACATATACTTATTCAAATGGTTTGGACTAAGATATGGGTACCAGATCTGAAGGGGCCTTTCAAGGGTGGTCTTATACTTGCAAGGTGGAGGTGGCCCAGATTCCACATGAGTAGAGGGGGGCAGTAGCCTCGAATCCCTATGGGTACAAAGCATAGTAGGAGTGAGAAGTATAAATAATAGAAAAAAAAGGGAGTAACTATGAGACGAAGAGTACTGAAGATGACACTGCTGAGGGTAGACGTATCTGTCTAAGACTCCAAGCATTGATTGAACCTTCTAGCTCTCTTACTACTGTTTTCTATTGAGAAGTGGTGGAGAGGGAGTAAAAATAAGGAGTGGTAGACAGAAATGGTGCTGTAAATTCAAAGGGGGCAGAGAGAGGGTGTGCTTGTACCCACACGGGGTCTGGTACCCGACTGTACCATCTCCCGAAGGCTAGCACTGTGCTTGATAGTTTTGATAGGATACTAGCAGTGCATGTTTTAAGCGAGTGGGGTGAGTCTTACAGTGATGCAGGTGAGTATAAAAGTGGGGTGAGCACAGGGACTAAAATATGGCAGCCAAGGGTGCTACGTGCACAAACAGTGTTTACAACTACGTTGGAACGAGCGAAAGCAAGAGAGGGGGAACTGTTGGAGGTCAGGAGAGAAGTTGGCTTGGAACGGGGCTAGGGGGGGTTGGTCTCACATAATAAATAAGTACAATTGACAAGCCTGTAAGAATAAATAGATAAAGTTTGGAAAATACAAGACCCTTAGGGCACAAAAAATGATGGCACCTAACAGCAGAATAATTTTTTATATAAAAAAAAAGAATGTGATTAGCAGACGTTTGAAGCAGTACCTATTGGGCCTCTAGCGTAATTCCGAAATTGCGCATTTCATCAGGTGGCCCAGCCTCAAACATCACTTTCCTGCAAGCATATGAAAATTAATGCATAGCACTGTCCTTTTCAAATCACGGCCAATCGTACTCCAAGTTTTCAGTAAGGGTGCGATTTTGGAGTTGTACGTTAGGCCATTATTATACATGTACGACAAACGATTATACAACCATGTATGCCATGAACAGTGATTATATAAGTTAACCAGAGAGTATGATGTTGATGCAAGAGACTTGCCATGTTGAAATTGAAGATACATGGATAAGGTTATTGGATTTAAAAAAATAAAATTTAAAAGTTTTTACAATTACACAACCTTTTTTAACATGTTGACTGTTCAATTTTTTTGAAATTCTTGCTCACTTATGGCCGCTTCTTACATACTGTTATAGGAGAAGACCATATGCAATAATCATACATGAGAGAAAGGACGTAGTCGTATAATACAGAGTGTTTGCGGAATAGTGTCCCTTCATAGAAAAGTCTTTCTCACAGGTCACATTGGTGGTTGTTCACTTTATTCTTATATCTCTTTAAAAAGCACAGCCTGCGTAGCATATTAACTATATGCGCTTCTACGGTGCGGCCATCATTGTCATTAATTTCCTGTGTTGCATCTTATGGAATTTTTCGGTATGAAATTTTTTTTCGCACTTCTTGGTCATAAACATGCCATTAAAAATTGATAATAAATTGGCATAAGTATTTACTTTATGGGAAATTTGATGACAAAGAGATAAGTGGTCAAAAAGTTTATCTAAGAGCAATAGAAGCCGAGATATAAGCAAAAAACTAAATAAGAAGTTCGAATTTTTTTATAAATTGTTGAATTAATAAATGAAGCTGACTTCTGATTTGGACAAAACCATTTTTCCCGTATTTCTGGAGAAGTTTTGAAGGGAAATGACTACTTTTTTTTTCTCTACTGGAAAACATAAGATTAAATCTTTTTTTTTTTTTTTATCGCCTGGAAATGGGGCTAGTAGTGTTTTTCTGCACGAACGCACTTCAAAATTTCAGATGGTTTATTGTGGGAACGGAACAAATATACAAGCTGTCATCTTTGCTCTCATTTAATTTAAGGAGGTTTAGGTTTGGTCGTTTCTAAAGAGATGTATACACTCGCTGATAAAACTAATGTTTTTCTATGGAGCTGTTCACATAGACATTTTTTGCTTAATTCAATGTGAACGTTCATATATTTGAAAAGGGGGTTCCACTGTTCCGCTAAACTCAAATTGAGTGAACAGACTGAACAGACCCATACTGTGTTCTCTGTCAGTCAACGTAGTTGCGACCATAGGCTTTGTTGCCTGATG
Organism: Copidosoma floridanum; assembly: GCF_036245765.1. Taxonomy (NCBI): domain Eukaryota; kingdom Metazoa; phylum Arthropoda; class Insecta; order Hymenoptera; family Encyrtidae; genus Copidosoma; species Copidosoma floridanum. The sequence goes on from NW_028321881.1 coordinate 30,147,794, forward strand.
GAAAAAGAGGTATACGTCTGTTCAGTCTGTTCACTCAATTTGAGTTTAGAGGAACAGTGGAACCCTCTTTTCAATATGAACGTTTACATTGAATTAAGCAAAAAATGTCTATGTGAACAGCTCCTGTAACATGCTCAAAGTACACATAAATTTTTTCAATATTTCTTACCAGCCGTTCTTCGAGAAAAAAATTTTCGAAATAGCATTTCCCAACATTGATCTTATGGGCAAAATCGATTATTTAGCCTTTATTGTATAAAGTTAGAGGCAAAAGATGTACTCATGATGATGAAAAAGTTCCAGTGGATAGCTTAACTCCTAAAGAAGACTCTTGTATGAAAAAGTATGCACCTTATTAGGCATTTGGAAGAAATATCTACGCAAACGTAAACAAAGTCTCGAGCAGGTCTTATGCAAAGTATATGGGAAAGAACTGAGCATCGTCTGCTGCCAGCTGGTCTTTTGACACGGGGTGAGACATCTTTACGACATTACGTCTAGAATTTGTTAAACTTCAAGTCGTGATATGAAACTTGGCTCAGCCCTTTTCAAGACCTCAAACCATAATGCTGTGCAAAAAAGTTTAATTTTGGAAACTTGTAACACACTTTTCTCGACAAAAACTACGAGCCTCCTTCTCTTTTTTCAGGTTGATTTTCATCTTATGAACAACATGTTTTCAAGTTTTTCACACGAAACATCGAAAATTAGCTGCTTTTAAGTATGTACCGTAACTTTTTTCATACTATTTAATAGTTTAATCTTTGAGCTCTGACAAGTTGAACTCAGTTACATTAATCATGATGAAGTGGGCGGACATCCTTGTGCACGGTTAATACAACTCACTTTCAATACGTGATCTTATGGGAGCCCCCGCATACACGCTCACCTCCCCCCGGAAAAATGACGGAACCTCGTTAGTCAAAGAGTGACAACGTGCTTAGAAGTTTTTTACAAAGTTGTAAGAATATCAGGTAAGCTCACATTATTGTGAATGTGACTTATACACATGTACATACCTAATTCTAGTCTATGAGCATGCCTGCATAGTTTCAGCTTAAAGCTTCAAAAGCAGCACTATTACTGCCAGGTGCCAACCTAGTCTGCAACATGGTGTAAGAAATACAGGTGGTCCCATGTAGAAATAATTTTTGTGAAATATTTTTTGTGTTTCATTTAAGATCCAATGCATGGCAAAATAAGAAACGAGGACCATACATATTATATGTAGTTATACTACCATTGTTGGCAAATACTGGTATGATTCTAGCAAAAGCAATAGTATGTCGTTTGCTTGAAAAAAAATTTATTTACATCCCAAGTCACTTCAATAACCTCGCTTCATGATGTATGCAGACTTTCGTCATTATTTGGTGCACTAAATAATGTTGAGCCACTTTTACAGTCTTTTACACAATGTTCTCTGCCCATTTCAATTAATTTATATTCAAATCAAGTGACACAAATTTTAAAGTAATTTTACAATTACATTATTTATTATTTTTATTTGTCCCTTTCAGTGTTTACTGGCTCCAGGTGCTCGTCTGCTCGGTCCTAGTTTCTTATTGTGACACCTGGTGCGAGAAAGCGGAAATGATACAAAATATTCACAAAAATTTACTGGGGCAATATGGACACTTCGTACTTTATGACATGGTTAACACTTAAGGGCTATTTGTGATAGGGGCAGAAATATAGAAATATTACTAATAGAGTAAAGAAGACAATTGAAAACGCGTCTTGTCGGTAGAAAGAGAGAGAAAATTAAATGATACTCTATGCATAGATATACTTCTAAAGTCTCTATACTTGTTGAAGGTGGGGCGATAGAGGGTCTTTTCATTCTCTGTTTTTTTTTTCCAACAAGACATTTACACTTATGTGTTAGATACTCACTTCCCTACTCTATTAGTAATATTTCTATGGGCAGATAGCGTGAGCAGCGTTAGTTTGTCCATCTATTTCTTTAAAAACATAAGCCTTGTGGCACACAAGAATTGGGATGTGTTCCGTAAGCACTGGCCGTTTAATCTAAGTATTTAGATAATGTGTAGATAACTCACTAGTGTGAGAGAGATAACATGTCATACTTTTCCTCTAGCACTTAAATGTCATCTAGGATACCGAAATACTTGAAGATTAACTGCTGGAGCTTACGGAACGCACCCTTGGACTTCCTGCTTTTATAAATAAAGACATACAAGCCAATGCTAATTATGCTTTCTGCTTCCTGCTATTTTCCTCCATCGTGAAGAGGCCTTTAAGCTGACAGCTACCTACCATCGACTAGTGTTAACTTCCAACCTTAACAAAGTTTTATGTAGTTAAAAATATTTCTTGTAGCTCACGTGGTTTGGATATTTAACATCACCTGCAACGTCAAGTATGTAAGAAATGTTAGTATATAACTAGAAAATAAATTAATTTCGTACATATTTTGCTCACCTTCTTCTTAATGGCTACTTGTGCATGTTTATTATAATAAACACTCGTAATTCAATGTTAAAAAATGGTAAATATGTTGTCAGTGTATTTGACTCACCTGATAGTTTTTTTTATTGCTCAGTCTTTCCCCTAATTCTTTTGTGATTAACTGCTCAAGGTGCCAATTTTTTTGTTGTTTGCACCACATAATGCCTTTTGTGTTTTAAGGGAGTATTCCCCTTATGTATAATAACCTCAAGATTCTTATAAAATTTGAAACATAGGTAAATAATTGCAAGACAAAGCTCCAGTTAAAATTTCAAGACTGTTCACAACTTGGGAAGCGAGTTATTAACGAGAATGTATCTTTCAATTTAACATGGCATCTCATGGATGTACTCATTTTTTGCCTCTTCATCTGTTAATATCTCAATAAATAACGTCAAGATTGAGGTCATATTGTTTTATAACATGAAGAATACATATGAGGATCATATCAGTGTTCTTTAAATAACCATTCAGTGAATGTAAGGTTACTACTAAATGAAAAAACAAACAAATAACTAGGTTAAAATTCATACATACATGTATACAACGCATTAAAAATTATGCCGGTATTATAGTTTTCTACAGCGCATCGAGTAAATAAAGGGGATACTCCCTTGATTATAAACTCTAGTCACCTCTATGCTCTTTAAAACAAACATTTCATACCCTTTGTAACTCTGTTACGTGAAATGCAAAAAAAGTTACGAGAACATTCTCAACATGTAATGTAACAGTATTTTATTAGCTGGTTTAAGTATTCTTATCTATTAAGGAAAGTTTATACTGGCAGAACAAAACTCTATCCCTTCGTGCTTAGCACAAATTTGCTTTTTAACAAGTAAAAATCAGTAGATTTACACATGACTTACATGGCTTGGTTGTTGACATTATTTTATTTACAAAGAAAAAATGCCTTTTATCTGATACCCATTCGATAGCTCGTGAAAAGAAGAAGTTTTTGTAATTAAATCAAGTAACTAAAACATCTCAAGAAATTTTATAGTCACGATTAAACTTATCGTGTGAGTTCAAACTTTGTCCCCCAGCCCTCGCCATTTGGTATGATGACGTCAGAAGTGAAAATACCGTACATAAGCAAAATAATTGTCAGAGTTGCTACATATTTGCGCTTTTCTTACCTCTCTGAACTGTTCTCCCTGGTAAGTGTGATGAGCGTACTTAATTTAAAAAATCACCTTATTGACCGGGCTCAAACAGTGATTAACCGGGAAAAATTATTCGCACCCAATTTTTTTGTGCTTTCTTGTTAAAAATATGGTAATGTACCTAAAAGTTCATCTTGCCACCGAAGAATGTGTTCAGGTATTGTTTAAACAATTTTTTTGTAAGCAATTTCGTCAAAGTTGTTTTTTTGGTATGAAAAAAAAAATTTTCATATTCTTTGGCACATTTGTAATAAAAAACCAACTGGAGTGTATGTACCTAAACCTCACAGTTTTCGAGTGAAAAATTCCCAAAGTTCCGAAAAATGCACTTTTTCCGGTTTTCAGGGCTCCACGAAAGCGCTAAATAAACTTATTTTCATATGTTACAACACATGATCATAAACTGTAAGCCTTCCTTTACAATCTTCAAAAAAGAAAATGTTGAAAAGTTGAGTGGCAAGATTGTTTTTTAAAATAAACGTTTAGGGCGTTTCAGAGCGTGCTCCCGCTTGAGTGTATACCTATATATGTTCACTACATGCTGAGCCACGAAACGTATATATAAGTATATACTCACATGTGAGCACGCTCTGAAACGCCCTGAGCGTTTATTGCAAAAAACAATCTTGCCACTCAACTTTTTGACATTTTCTTTTTTAGAGATTGTAAGGGAAGGCTTACAGTTTATGATTATGTATTGTAACATATAAAAATGTCTTTATTTAGTAGTATCGTAGAGCCCTGAAAATCGGAAAAAATGCATTTTTCGAAACTTTAGGAATTTTTTACTCGAAAACAGTGGGGTTGAGGTAAATACATTCTAATTGGTTTTTTGTTTTATATGTACCAAAGAATCTGAGAATATCTTTTTCAGGTCGAAAAAACAACTTTGACGAAATTGTTTACAAAAAAAATTATTTAAACAATATCTGTCCACATTCTTGGGTGGCAAGATGAACTTTCAGGTACATTACTATATTCTCAACAAGAAAGCACAAAAAAATTAGGTGCGAATAATTTTTTCCGGTTCATCACTGTTTGAGCCTGGTCGATTAGTCACGAACAAAAAAATTGTGAAAGAGTTAAACGCAATAGAAATTAAATAATTTATTAAAAGAATCTCGTTCACATATTCACATTAACCATTTATTGAAAAAAGTGTAAAACTGCTTAAAAAATTTTTGAAAAAAAAATGAAAAAATCATTATCTATTATTGATTTATTTGTTCATTGTTAAATTCACAAATTCGTAAAAACTAAACAAATATTTATTAGTGTATGGAAAAGCTTCTGCTAAAAAATGTTGTTTTCTAAGTTTAAAAAAATTATTCAACGTATAAAAAAAATTTTAAAAAGCGTTCAAAAGTAAACTATTAGTTAATATGACGTATATTAAAGCTAATATATAAACATTCGAATGAAAAGTAAGTCACAAACTACTATAAGAAGCACCTAATTTACTTGTAACGGGACCGCTTATAGCAGAGTGTATAAGGTACTTCACTTGTGTACACAAGGCCACCGGTTCAAATGTCGTGAAAAATTTTTTTTTAGAGCATGAGTAGAAAAGTAGGAAATGAAATTTAGAATTTAGTTTAATCACATGTGTGCTGTGTGGAGAAGACTGTATACAGCGTAGTCAGACAGAACAGGGTGAAGGAAGAAGTAAAATGAACAATTTACTTGGTCACATGTCTTCTCAAGGTCTGAATTCTGAAATCGTTGGTTTATTCTAGCGCAGAATGCGCCTATCGAAGTGTAACTTAAAAAAAAAAAATAATAATAATAATAATAATAACAATAATAATAATTGTACACATATCCACACTCACAGCCTGATATATTACCTCAAATTGAAGGACAAATTTAGAGTAACTTGAAAATGTCATATAATGGTGAAAACCTGAAACAATTTTGTAAACATTAATCTTGATTCATAAATTTTTATCTAAAAATTCTAATATATTTTTATGCAACATTGTCTGATCGTCTAGAATGTCCGTGATAGCAAAAGTATGAAACACTTCAGTAAGTAGTTCAAGTCTTAGTGAACACAATATTTCATGAAATGTACTCATATCATAATAATTACCCTATCTGTTCATTATTAACATCAGCTTAAGGAGAATGATTTAAATGATACTAGCTCCAAATAGATAACAATAATCTTAATTTTATTCTAGATTGCTTTAGAAGAGGTAATTTGCTCCTTAGTTGACAGTTTTTAATACTGTTATTGGCAATAAAATTATCAAACTTGTTTAATTCTGGAGTATCGACATTTAAAGTTGTCAGATTTTTTAAAAAAGTTTGCTTGAATCTATGGCATTGCAATTGAAAGGAAGCAGTTGCCTTTTTTTAAACTGTTACTTAAAATCGTAATGTTACTTTTACTCGTAATTGTAAAAGTTTATTGTACATTATGTCCTAGTGCGTATGTAACTAATACAAATATCTCTTGTAGCCTGATGAGGCTGACACAAATGGTCAGCAAAACGTTGGTGTGTTAAAAAAAAAAAAAAAAAAAAGAAATTAAAATTCTCCCGGTGTGATTATTTCTTGTACCTCGCCCCCAATGGATCACCTGTTTTCTTACTTCTCAATTTATAGGAGGGCACTGACATTTCTACACAACTATTTAATTTTTTCGGTTTCTGCCCTAAAAATCATGTAGCCAACGAATATAGACGCTTGTAGAAGCCCACTCAACATAGGACTGGTGGCGAAAAAAAAATCTGATTAAAATTAGACAGTAGATGGCGCTTCTATGTACTATTTGGGAATAGGTAATAGTGTCAATAGTGAGTAATTCGTTATTATAGTACGAGAACGTGCCAAAATACTAAATTGTTGCGCTTATGACGTTATTTATTTGGTATAGTAGGGCCCCAATCTCTCGAAATACGCGTGGATGTACTAGCTTAATATCAAGCCAGCACATCTTCTCATTAAGCTGAGCAGATAAACGGATGACGAAAAGACCTGGATATTTTTTAGCTAATTTGTAGCTCTGAGATGCATTAAAAGGGAACAATCGAATAATCATGCCTAATACAAGATGGAATTAACTGTTGGACAAGCTGTGGCCCTTTGCGATAAACATATGTAACTATTAATCGTGTAGGACGAAATGTGTAGTTAGCTTAGTTGGCTAGTGCGGGCTCCGTTTGTTTCCAATCGGCAGTCGGAGGTTCGAATCTCGCTCGCTGCATTTTTTTTTTTTTTCTACGAAAATTGCAGTTTTTTTTTTCTTATCGCTCGCAGTACTTATTATAATTCCAGAAAACAACCACAAACAGAGGCCCGTAAGATATTGAATTCTATACAAAATGGTGAGTTTGTATGCATTAAGTTAATCTCATTGATGAACTAATGAACTCTATTCCCTGTCCTTTTTGAGCAATAAAAATGTTTGTCACTCTGAAATATTAACAATTTCGTAACTTAAATTATATGCACAAGTATTAAATTAAACTACATCCAGTTAATAACTACTAAGTCACACTTTATATCAATAATTTATTGAGCCTGGTTTTATTATTTTTTGTCAAATTTTAATACAACAAAAAATACTTAAAAAATCTAAAACTTTATAAAAAAATACAAATAATGATATAGACGTATAGATACTTTTTAGAATTAATATATAAAAATCGCAAAGAAACAACTTTCGGGAATCAACAAAAAAGTGCGCAATAAAGTTCAAATTATTATGCTAAAGGGAAAAAAAACAATAAAGTTCAAATTATTATGCTAAAGGGAAAAAAAACAATCTTAACTCACAATATCTTAAGTTTTTTTGACTTACAATTTTCCTTATTATTTTATTACTTTTCACGAATCACAAATTTTTTTTTCTTCAACAAACAGAACACGCACTGACTTGCTAATAGGATTATTCATGTCTTAATTTTTTCAGTTTGGCATTCGGTTTTTTTTCAACATTTTTTTTTTCTTGGCATCTAGGAAATCACGATTCATCCATTTTAATTCATAAAAAATGTGAACTCTAACAAAATATGCAATGACTTCGTTGCGATGGGATTGACAAGGCTCTTCAACAAGCCAAAAGTCAGAATAATAATTTATTATGCTTGATGTTATTTCTTTGATCAACATTTTACCTACATCTTCGGTATGAGCGTAATTATTAAAAGTCGAATCAAATGTTTCAATACATACCACGATTACTTTAAAAAACGAGTCCGAAGGTACACACAGATTACCGAGTTCATTTGTAGTTTGAAAAACTTTGTAAGCCTTCAAAAATATTAATAAATCGTCATTTTGCTCAAAATTCTTATTTTCCCGTGTTAAACTGGATTTACAATCAGTGCAGCCAGATTTTGCCAAATTCAAAGCAACGTATCCAGCAACGTACTTCATTGAAGCTCGCAGAGGCGTGTACGAATCACTTAATTCGAGTGATTGAGCGTTGAGAGAGTTATCCAATTGTAGATCAGCACTTTCATTACAAATATTAAGCAATTTCAATGAGCCGTTGCTGGATTTGACATTTGTTACTTGCTCCGTGTTTTCCTTACACAAATTGCTATCTGTACCTCTCGCTGTGCAAGAATCTTGGGGGTGCGATACGTATTCGTGAGTACAAAAATCAAAGTAACTATTATCAAAAATAAAGTTTTCGTCATTATTTATCTTTTTTTCAGAGCTTTCGTTCTTTTCTAGGGTCTTATGTGCTTTATCAAATTCGGGGGATGCTAAAAGAGCGACCGTTCCGTTCGGTTTACAGTTACTGGAATGGGCATAAATTAGCAGTGATGCTGTACTGTAAATTATATCTAATTTGAATTGCTGTCGGGTTCTGATTATGGCCAGAACGGTCTCGCAATGCTGCAAATAAATTTTCCAACGGGTCCTGTTGTAGACGAGTCGTTAGCAGATAAACTCCCCCTTGCTCTTTCATATCCTCCCACTGGAGTAGAATACTTTTGATAGTTAAATAAAAACCGTCAAAGCAAGGAGGATTTCCATTTTTATCACTGCATTTCCAAGAATTAACGTACTCTAAGCTGTTTTGTAAGTACTGTATGACTCGAGGGTTTTTATCAGATAATGGTCGTCTTAAAGGATTTTTATCGTTACCCGACCTACTATTCAGACAGTCAAAAAGATCGTTAATATTTTTTAAAAAATTTGCTGTAAAAATACAGTATGAATGCATAAGTGGACGTTCCGGTGCAGTAGCACCAGCCATAATTGCCGACAAAACCGAGTTACTAAATACTTGAGTTGCCAAGCTGACGTTCATTAATTCAAAGACAGTCGGGTCAACGTGCTTGTCTGACAATTTTGGTACTGCTTTGCATGGTTGATCTCGCTCACGGATTCTCAACTCGCGAATAACACCCCACGATACGTATTCGTCACCGACCATGAGTTCGCGCTTTCGAAAGGTATTTCGAAGGCATTTAATCAGATGTGGTGCATCGTAATTAAAAAAAATCTTACGCTGCAAACGCTCAATGTACGGTTTTTCTTTTGAAATACTTAAAATTTTAACGGCCTTCTGATGGGGGGAACCGAGATCACACACCATTGATTTAAGAACAAAACTCGCTTCTTCAACATACTTGATCACATCTAAGATTATTTTACTCAACATTTTTCCATCAACAGCATTATGTGACACGTAATAGCAAATAGGTTGCCTCCAATCAAATTGTCTACCCCTCAATAAAAATATCAACACATGATTCCCACGGCGTGGTGAACGACCGAATATGCCTAGATCGGCAAAACCTTCAATCAAATCTCTTTTGGGATCGTATTGCAACCAAGTTTTTATTGACATTTCGTCCCACATAAGTATACATTCGCGTTCTTTTTCAGTCATATTACTACTTTTGTCTTGTAATAGACGTAGTAATGAAATGTTTCGCCCGGGAGATAAATCTAACTCGTTAACCCACTTTCGGATTAAGTTAACGCACGGCAAAGCAAAATTTTTTTTATCGCGTAGGTAGTAATAGGCCTTGGGTGATTTATAAAATAAATTTATAGCAAATTCTCTTTCATTATTTGCCCACCTCTTTTGCTTTACGTGATCAACTTGCATTTTAAAAAATTCTACAACATTTTTGTTCAACTTTTCGATATTGTCTAATATTTTTTTTTTATCTTCTTGTTTTTTTACTGATTTTTGTAAAATTAATATCCTTTTATTTTTTTATATAAAATTTTTTGCATGTTAGCTGTCTTAGTTTTCAATAAAACATTATTTGCGGTCAACTTATTTACAACATACTGTACTTTTTTAGCATTTTTTTCTTTTTCAACCAATTGATTTTTTAAAGCAAGTATTTCATTTTTTAATTCACAAATCGTTTTTTCGCGTGTGTTGGCATCTGATGCAGGGAAAAATGTTAATTTGTTGATACTAGAATGAATGGAAATTGATTGAGACACGGGTGTTTGATTTTCCGCACGATACAAGTTCGATGTTCTGCTACTGTCTGCATGTACGGTTTCGCGAGTAGATAAACTATTTAAATTCAAATTCGTTACGTCACATTGATATGAAGTACTGCTTGGGATCGTGTCCTCAAGATAATTTCGCGGCAGTGCCGAATTTTTTAGTTTTTTTATTCCATTGCTGGAATAATAGTTGTCTTCTTCGAAGTGATCACTGCACACTCGTCTGTTGTCCAACTGTCGTTTTTCCAGTCCCACAAGATGCATGTTTCCGATGTGTTTAATCCACTGATCGCGCCTGTGTTAAAATCGATTATAACGTTTGTATTAAAAACGAATATCCCTGTCTCGATATTTTATCCTATTTCTCATAAGGAAATATGTGCGCAAAAGTTATTAGTATCATCATGTACATCATGAAACAATCACAACGTTGCACTTTCATCAGAAATATTTATTACACTGGTAGAAACAATAAAGAAAAAACGTACTGGGAGTCATCCGTGGGAAATCTGTGAAACGATTTTGATGGTGTTTTTTGTTTCAAATTACAGCAGTCTATAAAGGAACACTGGATACGGGGTGAAGGCATTTTTCGTTCTCAAAAAAATACAAAAAACTGTTAATTTATCCGTCACTGGACAAAATATTTTACAATACCGGATTAAAACACTATTACTGCGTTCATCAGCCAATTTCAAAATCTCTTGACTGCGTCCGTCCTGATAGTGACACACGAGCAATTTTTTTTTACAAACAAGGATCCTGCATAAACTTGTCAAAACAATAATAAAACGAGATTGAGCAGAGTGTGCTCCCGGCTATTGGTCGAAATATGCGCGCGGGATTTGAATGAACCAGTAGTAGGCAATAATTCAAAATTTTTTCGAACCCAATGAGAGCTTTACTTCGGTAACACAAATAATATTAAAAGGTACAATTGTTAAAAAAAAAATTTTTTAATTATACTGTACATACAATAATTGTAAATAAATATAAATAAATTATAAACAGATAAAAATCCTTAAACAAACATTAAAATTTTTGAAAACATTAAAAACAATTTTAATCTTTGATAAAACCAGCTTCAAACGGTCCGAATGATGTTTACGAATTTCGAGCGGATGCATTTGTTGTATGTAAAATTTATAGAAATGTGAGGATTATCATTGATAATGCTACCTACATTTTCAAAAAAATAGACTACCTATTGTTCTCACCAGTACTATGTTGTCATCATAATGAATAATAAAAAATTATAATATGTACTAATAGATAGCTAATGTAGGGATCGTTATTGTAAATACAATTTAGAAACATAATTGGTACTCTCTTTACCGTGCTACCTTCACGATAATGTATAATAGTATACTTATGAATATGTACAAGTACACGTCGGATGGACCATTGACCAATTAATAATCAGGAAAACACACATTGGTACTGAAAAATTAAATCATGTACAAACTTAATATGTACATACTATATATTTCACATAACCAGGAATAATATGTGCAAAGTTTCTCATTACATCATTTGAAATTTGAAATTCCCGCATGATTCTCATTAATTCAGAGCACTCAGCCACCAGCGCCTCTACGTGGCTGGGTACCAGAACTACTATCTTGGTACCCAACAAACTCTTCGCCACTTTTTAATACAGAAGTGGGCTTCTATAAGCGTCTATATTCGTTGATGTAGCTTAGTAAATGAAACTTTTGAGAGGAAAATGGTATCGTAATTATTTTTTTTTAGAGAACACAGGTTGTCTGCAGTAACATAAAAATATTATAGAAAAAATCTGATGTAATCATTTTAAGGTTAGAAAGCTTTTGAGTTTTGAGCATTTTAAGAAGCGTTTTAATTTTATAGCAGACCTAAGGACGTTTTTTGTTAGATAGTATAAACTTTTAATAAAACCTACACAATCTACAGATCTAAACGATAACGTAAAAAAATGAACACAACCTCTAAAAAATGATTAAAATACTCAAATTTTTTTGTTTGTGGCCTAAACAACATATTAATTGTTGATTATTCACTATATAACAAAAAACACTGTAAATTTTGGACCGATTTTATAATGACGAATAATGATTTTGGTAAATTGTCAATTTTAGGGTCAGGAATACTTATCAAACAAGATATCATTTAAGTTTTTATTTAACTCCAAAGCAAGTCTTGCGATCGATTTTTTTGGACCACTTACTGATAATCTATCAAGATGAAAGTTTGCACACTGCTTCGGTTCTTAAGTGAATACCACGCAGTGTATTTTATACAATAGTAAGTACAATATGGCCAGTACAACAAAATTGTGACCATTATTTCTTGGAACTTTCTCAAAATAAGTATAAAATGGAAAGGTATAATAAGTTCAATACGTAAAGAAATGAGACGTCATTCTAAATTACGTTTATTACGAGTTGTAATACTAAAGTAAGGACATTTAGTACACTTCGTAGAATTTATACTTTATGGAGTACTTTGTTTTAAGTAATTGATGTTAATAATTTATTGTTTAACTTTTCAGACCAAGAATAACCAAGATCGTAATATGTCACTTTAAGAAATCAATAAAGCTTCAATTCGATGCAGTCCGTGAAAAATTAAGAAAGAAAAGTTACATCTCGTGATCATAAAAACTTTCTGAAAAAGTATTACATTAAATTGCCTGAAATTTTGACACTGCCTCTGAAATTGAAAGACGTGTTTCTTGTGAAAGTTTTACAAATATTGAGATCGACAAAGTAAAGAGAAGTTACGAGAAGTAAGTTTTCTCTTTTAATTTGTAACGGATTATCATGAATTTGGCCTTGATCTAATCCTCAGAGTACTAGCTGGATCGCTCTTTTCGTTATTTAAGGTTAAAATAGCTAGATAATTTATTGGTAACAATAATTACGCCAAAAAAACTAGTGAGTAAGGTAGAAATTTTGGTTGGTATACTGAAGGTTCTTGAATCCAATAGGTTGGTTGATAAAAAATGGCAGTGAACCATTTCATTTAGAAGCCATCAACTTGGGTAGGGTAAAGTGGGGCAATTAAAGCACTTTTTTACAGCCTTATTTTTAAAATGCTATTGATAGAAAGATGTTATATTTATGAAACTAAAAAAGAATAGAAATGATGTCTTAATAACTTAGAAACAATTAAAAAAATATTTCATTCTTTCACCTAAACTTAAACATATTTTAAAAAATTTTAAACTAAAGTGACTGTTAGGTTAGAAAAAGTGGAGAAATCAGAGTGGTTTGCATGGGGCCTTCAGAGCGGTTTTATCGTTGATTTTTCTTTTTTTTCACCAACTTGACATTAAAAAATTACATTGCTTTCATGATTACTGAATTACAAATAATTTAGTAAATAAATAATACAGACGCAATTTCTATAAGTAAGGAAAAAGTTGCATTTCATCACAGCTACAATTCTGTTTTTGAAATTAGAGTTGACAAAAAAAACGTTACAAAACCGCTCTGATTGCCCCACGAAGACCGCTCCAATTGCTTCTTTTTTAAAATTGTTAAATTCGGAAAATTTGTTGAAATTTTCATTAAAAATTATTATAAACATGAAGGTAATATATTATAGTTTATATTTCACGTATCCAATTTAAAGTTTTCAGATTTTTTAAAACATTTTTTTTGCGATAAAACTAATGTAAGAAGCATTTTTTCAACTGAAAGGTGACAGTTCACTTGAACTTGTTTTTATTCGAAAAATGTGGTTTTTGGTTGCTGTATTGAACAAATAAAAAAAACGCATTAGGGACAGGACTTTTCAAAATTTATTTTTTTTTTTACAACTGGATAGATTTAAAAAAAAAAATCAAGAAAAGCCCCGATTATCCCACCTCTCCGATGGCCCCAGCCTACGCTATATAATAAAAGGTAATGACGTATAGAATATAATCAATTACGTTAAGTAAACAAAAATCCAATATGGCGGCTGACACAAAAGGGTGGCCTAGTTTTTCTTTAAAATCTTCTCTACTTGGGCATCAAATAAAGAGACATGCAACTAGTAAAATACTGTTTAATACGTTACCTCATCAAAAATCTAATATGGTGGCTAACACTAACCAGTGGACTATCTTTTAGGGGTCTAATTAATTTAACTATGAAAATATAAAGATGATAACAGTTGAATAAATTTTTAAAAGTAATATGCACGATAAATAAATATAACTGAAAAAGAAGTCTTAACAACTTATAGCCGTTATTTAATCGAACTTTTGAATGACCTTTGGTTGTTTCCAAGGTGATTTACTAGTAGTATGTTATAACTTTAGAATCATAAAGATGACTATAAATAGACATTTCTAGTTTTAAATTTCATTATAAAATTTAGGAGTCGAGTTTACTATGAACATTATCTTTATTATAGGAATATGTAACACTAGATTATAATGTTAATAATTATCTAAGATATTGTAAGCTAAAAAGTATTTTGTAAAAATGTAAATAAAAAATAACAGATTACAGTTACTGAATATAGACATGAATCCTAACCAGCACTGTGTCAATAAGAAGTATGAAAAAACTTTGTTATGTTACTTGTATGTCTACAAATGAAACATTCGTTTATTTGTTGCGATTTAGAAACATGCAATTACTGTTTGTTTGGAAACTCAATGATTTGACTTAAGAAATAAAATAAGTCTTTAAAAAAACAATAATGGTGTAAACGCTTACCAGAATTTCGATGGAGAATTTTTTGAGTATGGTATTAAGTTACATTTGTACTTACTTTTCAACATAATTTAGTCGATATTCATAGCTCGTAAAATTTTGATAATAATTAGTAATGTTTCATTACCTTTTTCAATCCCGAGGCAAGAAATAATAAGGAATTTATCTGTAGCCAAATTATACATAAAGTTTCATATAGGATACATTACAAATTTTTTAATTTTTAATATTTAGATGGACACTTAGTAATACTGTGATGGTTCTACTACTAGTATACTAAAGAAATTAGCACGTTAGCAGAATTTCGGAATACCAATGTTGTTTTAGTAGATTATATAAATTTTTCATTGCTAAATTGTCGTTAAATAAACAATTACTTAATGTTACTAAAGACGTTCAATATGTTTGTTTACTTTTGGATAGAAACTCTATTTATAATATACTGTTGTTTATACAGAACCCTTAAAAATCTGTAAAAACTTCTTGATATTGATGAATGAAACAAAGTCACATTGATTTCCATCGAAACATATGTATCCATACAACGATTTTTCGATCACCACATGACCTACAAAATAAGTTTGTCTTGCAGCTGCCCGCGTTCTTAAACTTATAGCAGATGTAGCTGTTTTTAACATTTCAAGATCTAGTAATATTCTTCATTAAAGTTAGTACGATAGCTATAAAAACTATATTATATGTATAGATAGTGAGCATTAGATGATGATAGTTATAGTGTATATAAGTTGAAATAAAGATCTGGGTTTTTAAGTAATTTAACAAGTCTCTTACTTTAGCTTTTTGAATTAAAAAGAAAAAAAAAATTGAGGTTGAAAAAGTGAGTAAGTATAAGTAATGAGGCTCATCTGATCTCGAGTTGGCTAGATGTTACACTGAAGATATATTTTGAAGCGTAAAAATAATGATACTATAATAATTAGAACAATACTTACATTACAGATAGAAAATTATATGACATGTAATACAAAACAAGATTGATGTAAATGCCAGATATTAAAAAATATTTACAGCGTTATGTACAATGAAAACAATTTAATCTTTACTAGTGTAATTTGTTATTAAATTATTGACATGGATATACAAAATATCTCACAAACTTTGGGCCAATCGTGGAAAGTATATACAAGCTATTCAATGACTCAATGTCGTAAAGAAAAATTAAGAATTCTTATACATAAGCTGAATACAATAAATTCAAAGCTCTTAAATACAAAATTATATGTACAGAACTTGCATTACACACGATGCTTTGTACCTACCCTGTGTGATCATAAACAAGCGTACACCTACTTTTTTTTTTTTACGCGATACGCTCTATGCTTTACGCCATATATGTCTCTATTTGACCAAGCCCTTGAATTAAGAATAACGTCTCATTTCTTTACGTATTGCACTTGTTATACCTTTCCATTTTATACTTATTTCAAAAAAGTTCCAAAAACAATGGTTGCCATTTTGTTGTACTGGCCATATTGTACTTACTATTGGGTGTTTTCCGCAATCGTCACCAGCAAGTAATTTAAGGTTGCGCTCTACGTTACCGTTAGGTCAGTAAGTCAACTACCTTGAATTAACTGGCGCTCTGTTTTGTAATCTGGTCAGTTAAAACGGCAGACGACGTGGAAGTCGAGAAAAAACGTGAAGATTTTGAGATAAGTTTTTGTTGTTGTTTTGCTGTTTATTGTCGTCTGCTATTTTAACTGGCCAGATTACGGAACAGAGCACCAGTTAATTCAAGGTAGTTGACTTACCGATCTGATGGTAACGTAGAGCGCAACCTACAATCACTTGCTGGTGACGATTGCGGAAAACACCCATTGTATTAAATACACTGCATGGTATTTACTTAAGAACCAAAGCAGTGTACAAACTTTGATCTTGACTGATTGTCGGTAAGTGGTCAAAAAATCGATCACAAGATTTGGTTTGGACTGGAAATTAGTAAGTTAAATAAAACTTTGAATAATTTTTTTGTTTGACAAATATTCCTGACCGTGAAACTAACAATTCACCAAAATCATTATTCCTTATTGTAAAATCGGTTCAAAATGTACAATGTTTCTTGTTATAAGAACTTAAAAATATTTGGATCAAACAAACTTAGGTGAGGGTAGTTAAATTGTGAATTAAACGAAAATCTTACTTTATGTTTTTTTTGTTCATCAGAATAATCACAAGATAAAAAATAAAGAAGTTACAAATAAAGTATTACCCACTAGAACTTTAAAATATTTTTAGTCGGAGGAGCTTAGACTTTAGTGATAAAGTAATAATTTTTTCATCACTATTTCAACTCCTTTATCAATTAACTATCTAGAAAAATCAGTTGGTGTTGAAAAATACAAAAAAAATTGGTACATGTAAGACTTTGAAAATTTATCCATCGTGTCATTTTTTTTAAAGTCCACAGAAGATTTTGGCATGAGAAATTAGGTGATTTATCACCTGATAAATCACCTAATTTTCTGAAGGAGGGCAAATTTATCTTATATGGTCGGGATAGGCGTGTTCTTCAAATTAAGCAGCTCTGCCAACAGTGTAATATCAGCTATAGGAATTTCCTCAAGCTTCATCTTTTAATTTTTTATCATTACAATAAATACAAATACATATTATTCCACCTATTTGAATAGCTGGAAGATTTGAATAATTAATATCAGGGTTTTAGTGGAAAAATGATATGTCACCAAATTGATTATTTATTCATCGATTATGACGCTGCTCTTTCAATTTTAATAAATGTTTTGCATCAGTTTGAAGTTTCCCTTTTAATTCGTTTTCTTGCAATTCAAGGCTTCGTCAAAAACTTTTGTGAGCTCTCTAGGGCTGGTTTAAACAAACATGTTGAGTTGTAATATTTTTGTTGGCAAGGTAGATCGACCATGGACCTAAAAAGGCCTGGTAAGCTAAACTCTTTCTTGACTGAAGTTTTCAGCGGACATTAATGTCAGGAAACCTTAGGGTGGTCTTCTCTGGCCTGTTGTTGTAGTACCAGACTATTTGCGAGAAAAATCACAACGTTCTGAAGCGTTAAAGCTAGTGCAGTTCTTTTTTTCAACACCTCCTGGTGTTACACCAGAGACGTTGGCATCTAAAAAACCTTATTTTTTGCAGAATTTACAAGTAAACCTACTCAACTGTCACTCACCGATTTTGATGAAACATTCCATAGTGGTAGAGAATCAAAAAATAAATGACACGTATTTTTTTTATCGGTGGAGAACGGTTCCTAGGGGGTGAAATCCACCCTGAATTTTTTACCCTTAAAACACATTTTTTATGATATTTTTTTTTAAACTCAACATTTTTCAAAAAAATTACATGAAAATTGTTCCCTCCAAAAAGTACTTCTAATCAAAGAAAAATTGTACAGTCAGAGTTGCATCCCTTATGTTTTAGCGGTTGCAACTATATTTTTTATAATAAGTTTTTTTCTGAAAATTCTGAAATTCGTTGAAAATTGACCTAAAAAATGTTTTCGCATGTTACATAACATGTGCAGTTAACGGATATTTGTATTTTTCTTAAAACAACCTCTTTTGGGGATAACCTACCCGTATTTAGAATAAATTTCTTGAGCCGTTTAAGACAACAAGTTAGCCATAAAAATTGATGCACGGGGGTTTTCCGGGTCACTGATTGCGTATTCGTTGTCAGATTTTGGAAATTAAAACGATAAATCCAATATGGCAAAACAAAGATAAGAATTCATCACATGCAGGATAACGAGGAATTAGAAACTAGAATTTTTCAGAACCTGGAAAAACTTTATAGTGTTTTTCAGATCTCATCCTGTTGTATGATTACAACATTGACTTGCACTTGAGGAAGAATATTCTGAAAATTCAGTCGCTTATCCACAATCAGTTATCTTCTCCTTGATTCATAAACATGATTAAACATGCATTGTGAAAGAGCAGTTACATTTTATACAAGCCAGGTCCTTTTGAAACACCCGTTGATTTTTGTTTCAAAAACACTGGTACAAATTGTATGTTGTGTAACGTAATCGCAAACAAGAAATGCTCGTGGTGTACTGTATTATTGTGCATACAACACTTTTTTACAGTGAAAGTAAATAAAAGTATACCTCATTATTGTAACCGGTATAAGGAATAATAAAAAATTGTCATTGGTAACTAAAGAAATGATATTTTTCTATTGATATAAAATACGTCTATTTTTTCTTGCCAAATCCTCACTCATCGTAAGTTAATGTTGAAATTATCAGTTAAAAATTTTAAATTCTAATCCCTCGCTGTCCTTGATGTGTTAAATTTTTATCTTTGTTCCACCATATTGAATTTATCATTTCTAATTTCTAAATTCTGACAACGAATACACAATCAGCGACCCGGAAAACCCACGTATATCAATTTTTATGCTTAACTTGTTGTCTTAAACAGCTCAAGAAATTTATTCTAAATAGGGGTACTTTATTCCCAAAAGAGGTTGATTTAAAAAAACCCATACGGAAGCAAATATTATACGCGAGGGTAAATCAACGAGTTCAGATTTTGATCTTGAGAAAAAGTGTGATGGAAGTGGATTTTGCTTGATTCTCCCCCATCACTTCCTCTCCCATGACATGACGACTCTAAAAAAAAAAAAAAATTCAAAGTGATTTGAACCCCAGACTTTCTGCACACTAGTTAAGGCCCTTACTTACTCTGCTACGAACAAGCCCAATATACGAAATTCGATTAATGCATCTTATAGTGCAGTTCGTAACTTTTTTTAATGTTAATTCTTATTTCATGTGTAATAATTTATTTGGTTTACATAATATTCACTTAAATAATCAACTTTAAAATAAAATACTTTATTTAATTCATAAAATTCAGAATAATTTTGTTTTAAATGTTTTTAAAAAAAACTTGGAAATTAGCATAATTAAGCAGAGCACCTTCCAATGTAATAATAAATATTTATTCCTATATATTTAATTTGTTACTTTAACAGTAAATAAATAATTATTTACACAATTTTTCATATTTTTTCAGAATTTTCAAAAATTAAGAAAAAACTTTGTTGTACTGTACAAATACAAAAATTAATTTTTATTGTGTTTAATTCTTTTACAATTTTTTCATTCGTTATTTAAGTGATTTTTTGATTTCAGAATGTTTTTAACATAGTTAGTCGGGGAAAAGTTCAGAGATGTAAGAAGCATCCTAATCTCTGCAGTAAAGCTAGATTATTTTACTCATGCGTATGTGTACTCACATATGTGCTCTTACGCACATTTCATTCCCATTTTCTAAACTCATTCTAAAACCAACTTGGAGATTTATTTAAAAATTTGATAGGTTTATCCAAATGTAATCTTTTGTACATAAGAAATTGGGAGATTGCTACAACTTATATAAATACTTTTTTACATGATTTTTTTATGAGGTAACATGTTAAATATCAATTTTTTTAAATGTAACATATATAAAATAATGGTACAGTCAAAAGTTGTATTACAGGATAGTTTTTTTAATACATTTTGAGTATTAAATATGAACCAGGAGTAAGTCTGGGATCGTATGTGAGAGATGTAAGCGTGATGTTACAGATCTTATCAGTGTAGGCAGTAGAAAGTTGTTCTAAAATCACTGGAAGATTCGATGAGAGCGCACAGTCTTGTACCGGCCAGCCTATATATTATTTTCATTGTATTGCGCCGTAATATTTTGTTTATAATCGTTAATTCATTAAATATTAATTGAAATCACACTCAATCAACGTAGGTGTACTAATTTGGACGATATTTGCACCACCTGCGAACACAAAATTGTTTCATACAAGGTATTTTCATACTCGAAATTATATTGTGTGCCATAAAGTTTTATAGAAGTATAACTTCATACTTGAGTACCTAAGTATCTACTGTCCACTGGTTTTTTTTTGTTTATTGCTTTTTTGATGTATCTTTTTTTTTAAAGGTAAATTATGTTTATTCTTTAATATTTCCTTTTAATAATTAACGGTGACAATTCTTTCTTATTCTAAGCAGATTTATTAATGTTTCTTTGAGCAAAGGTAAAATTCTTATGCATTAAAACTTAAATTCTGATGTCAATTAATTTCTTACCTAATTGTAAACTAAAGACTAGTTAAATTTTCAATTGATTTAATTGTAAAGTAAATAACAAAATCAATTTATAATTAAATTCTCTTATAAACTTCAAAGAGTATTAGGACTCGCAATCACTTATAAAGAGTAAGGTTTAAATAAAAAAGTTTACTTGATTTTCCAATTTTCTAAATTCAATCAAGGTAAAGGCCCACTTAAAAGCCAGGCGTAGGTGCTGGATCAGTTCTATGTAATGTGTTCCATACGTGAAAATTATCGAACGATTATCCACTAATAAATTTATCACTCTTATACAATGTTAACGAGAGAGCAGGAACGAGAAAGACACAAATTTCACTTACGCACGAAATATTGGGTTGTGGAAAAAGTAATTTCAGAATTCTTAAGCTTTGCACGACAAATTTACTCATACAAATTCAAACACTAATCAACGACGTATGTTCCGTTTTGATCGATGACCTTCTGCTACTTTTCTAGTAGAACCATAATTTTGTCACTATGGAACTTCTAAGGTTTTCAGGAAAAAACTAGTGATTTTCGCAGGCCTCTTTGAAAACCAACTTTACACCACTATAAGAGTCTTGCAGAGACCAAAACGAATGGTAGTTGAACGGGGCAAGGTTTGGGCTAGACGGCGGATGCATTAAAATTTTTCAACCAAGCTTTCTTAATTTTTGCTGAGCCACTAAAGTTACGTTTGGTCTAGTGTTGTCGTGATGAAAGACAACGCCTTTCTGATTGATCGATTCCAGCCGCTTTTTTTTTCATTGCATGCTGCAACTGCATTAATTGGTGAGTGTAGAGAGTCAAATTAATTGTTTTACCAGGTTTGAGCAGCTCATGATGAATAATTTCTTTCCAGTCCCACTAAACACTCAGCAACACCTTTCTTGCCGTCAATATAGGCTTTGCGCCCATCTGTAAAGTTTTTCGGGGCTCCGACCACGACCTTTTTTTGCAGAGAAGTATCCTACATAATCTACTTTTAATTACTCGTAAGTCTTTATTTCAAAAATAGCTTGAGTTCATTACGTTTGAGCAGTATTTCACAAATGAAAACTTCGTTCATTTAATTTTTCTCTGTTAATTCATGTAGAATTTAAGTATTGAGCTGATTTCTTTAAAAATTTTATCAACTATTTTAATAATTGGCTGACCAGAGTAAAGTTCCTCTCTAACATAAAAATTTTCAGAACAAAAACGAAAAAAATGTTTGATACTGGCGTTTACTTAAACACCCATTACCAAAAGCAATTCACAGTTTTTGATGAGCCTGTGCTACATTTTTCCATGTTCGGAAGTAAAAAAGCAAAATATGAAAAAATTACCTTCTGGAATCCCCAAGTGCAATAACTTTCGTCTGAATATACGAATGGCACTTATATTTTATCTATAATATTATATGGACTGTACCCTTCAAATGCACCATAGTATGCTTTTATTGAATGAGTATTACTAGCAGTATGCGACTTAAGCGCGATCTATTAAGAAAAACTGAAATCATATTTCTTGTAACCCAATATTTTACCCACTTGTAACCCACTCTACTGAAGGAGGTAACGTAATTGTTCCTGGAATAATATAAGGAAATACACGTCTAATTCTACGTGGAAGATTATGTGTGATGTCATAAAGAAAACCATGTAGGTGTATAGTAAGAAAATTATTTGTATTATGCCACATGGCATTCCACATTAGTTCACAGATGTAACTGCACATGTCCTTACACATGGTTTTACAAAAAAAACTTAAAAAACAAATAAAATAAAAACAGTATCATAATTTCTCCACACGGTTATTAGTGTTGGTAAGGATAAAATCGGTGTGGGCAAAACATATTTGTCTGTTAGTGTAATTAATACAAATTTTGAATTAAAAAAAGGAGTTATTATTTAAAAAGCGTTCGTAAGTACAAATATGTGCAATAAAGTAACAATAAATCTGGAATAGTACAAAACATAAAAAGTAATAGACGTAGCGGGAATAAAACAATATATTTCTACACAAACACAAATTTCAACTGCTATAAATTTCTTGCTAAAAAATAGGATGAAAAACATAGAGTCACTTATCCAGCTTGATCCGTAACCAATGTAACATATTGTTATTTCTTTGTTTAATCAATTAAAAAGATTGATATTCGTATAGACAGTTTATCAAACAGTTGCGCGTAGTTGTTGTCTGATCGCACAATTTTTTTCCCAAGAAAGAAAAAAGACGGCCCTGTTTAATTGCTCTTTTATACCTTCATGCAAATCCAACAGGTTATAAAATAAAAGATGTATAACACATTGTGGAAGTGTTATCTAAAGCAACTACGAGCGTAATCCAGGAGAAGAGTAAAAATAAAAAAGGTACAAAAGTGGTACTGCCACTAAGAAAAATGGCAGACAAATCAGTTGAGGAAGGAGCAGAGAACAAAGGAAAGTCAATGGCGACAGAGGAGAAAGAGAAGAGAGGCAGGGGCCGTCTAAGAAAAGACGTAGTGAAAAAGAAAGAGTCCGAGAAAAGGAGTAATATGTTGACCTTTTTAAAGTGCGAAGGTACAAGATTTGAAGTAGCAGCGAGTGGAAAAGAGGGTAGAACACTTACCAGTGGAAAAAGATGTGAGAGGGGACACGAAAACGCAGGAGAATCCTCAGCAAAGCGAATTAGAGAAGAAGGACGAAAAAGGTGAAAAATCAACGGTGTCAAGTGCAGGACAGAGAGGCAATGAGGAAAGGAAGGAAAGATAAGCTGTCACAGGCAAAAAGAAATAAATATAAATAAAGAGAAGCGGTGCAAGTAGATAAAAGAACCGGATTACTGACAGTAAGGGGACAGATGGTACAGAAGTTTACTTATGTAGCAGATCAGGACTCGGTAATATTGAAAACGTCCAAAACCAATTCGACCATAGATCTACAGAAGGCAGCAGGAGGAATAACAGAAGGCTAACTAAAAAGTCGTAAACGAGGCGGGGGGAAGTGTAAGGAGGGATAAATAACAAAGAAAGTGAGATAGGTATCAAGTAGTCGAGCGTACCGAGTGTTCCAAGTGCACAGAAAGTAAGTAACGATGAACAGATATGCGAGAGCGGCGAATTATCAGGAGATTAAGGAGTGCAGGAGCCAAATAGACCAGATGCACTAGCGTGATCCAAACTGATGTATGAGTTAATAAAGAGATGAAAAAGGAAACATAGTATCGTGATAAAGAAAATTAGAACAGTTGGTAAAGGTATAGAGGGTAAATTAAAAAGTATAATGCGGAGAAATTTGAATGTTTAAGCGGAAATCAGTTGAACTAGGGCAATAGAAGGTGTACTAGTAATTGGCTTAGGATCGATGGAAAATAAGCACTAATTGTAGAGAGTATGCGTAGACTAAAAGTAAGCGATATATGAATTGAGGATGATTATACGGAGAGAGAGAAAGAGGTACAGAAATGGATTAGGGAAGTGACCAGAAAGGAGATAAAAGAAGGGAGGGAAATTCAAGTGGGGTATTAAAAAATAAGAATTCAAGAGATTTGGTGGGATTGGGATGAGGTGAAGGAAGTGCTAGTAAAACGCGAGAAAAAAAAATGCAACCATTTTGTCAAAAAAGGAAGGGTAAAGATAAGTGAAATCTTTCACTGATATCTTGGAACATAACGTGTATAAAGAAAATTATTTTATTAAAAAAGTACTTGTACAAGTTTGATATAATAGCGCTTCAAGAAACATGGATGGAGAAATGCAATGAGTCAGGATGGTTGGGTAGAATAGATAAAAGTTATGAGTGAAAAGCATGCGCAGCCATAAGGAATCATAGAAAAAGGAGGGCAAAAGGAGGAGTCCTGGTGGGAATTAAAAAGTCTATTAGAAAGATAAGAATCAGAGAATCGGTGTATGGAAAAGTGATTTCGGATATAATTATACGAAGTGATAAGAAACTTTGTTTGATATTTATTTACTGTAATGTGAATATTGATGTACTAATAGCTAAATTAAAATAGAAAGCGGAAGAGGTAATAGCAAGGGGCGAGCAAGTAATAATAGCAGGAGACTTAAATGCGTGTGTAGGGAAGTGGCAAATAAACTACAAGGAGAAAATGGAGGGAAGCAGGATTTATCGCGATAGTGTTACCAACAGAGAGGGAAAAAACTACTAGATATGTTCGAGGAGATGGGATTGATAATAAGAAATGTAGCAACTGAAGGGGACTGGTGGGGAGAGATAACGTTTATGGGGGGTGGAGGTAGTTCAGTGCTTGATCTAGTACTGGAGCTTGAAAGTGAACAAGGTAAAAGGAATTGAGAGTGGGCATAAAGATGGAGTCGGATCACCTCCCAATAGAGGCCAAATGGGGAGAAGTAAGGGAAAAGCAGGAGACAGGAAAAAAAGGGGACGATACAAAAAGGTTAAAATTGGATAATAGGAAAAACGGAAAAAAAAATTTTCAATGGGGGGGAGGACTTTGTTCAGTTTTGTACCTGAATATTTGCCGACAAATCTTTTCTAAATTCAAATTGCGTCACGTTTGTTATTCTTGTATTAAAGTTGAAGTAATTTTCCGATCATACGCCTTTATCATCGCGTACATTTGCAATGCCCAAGAGACCGTTTTACCTTTACTCTTGTACCTTTATTTATCAATGTACTAGAATTTCTACTTTAACTTTTGTCTCTATAAATATTGCTCTGCGAGCATAGTGAGTTAGTTAGCGAGCCGCGGCGGCAGAGAAAGCTTCTCTCCGCTTGCCTTCACTTGAGCACATTTTCCTAATTTGAGCACTGTAAATATATTGTATAAATTTTAATTGCACATTTGCTATACATTTATTTTTCTGCCGCAAACCACTTCCACCTCCACACGACTGAACTGGATTGGGAGCAGCATAAAACCCCTTCCCTCGTGAACATTTTTGGTAGCAGAGCGTGGTTCCAGGGACCGACGGTCAGTGCAGGAGTGGATATGTGCTAGTGCTCAGTGAAGCCTTGAATTTTGCCTTGACCATTTGATGCCGTGTAGGTGAACGCGCTCTCGCGAAGCTGCAGTAGTGAGTCATTCAAGGAATCAGAGTGTCTGCATGCTCTCCGTGCTTGAATTTGCCAAGGCGGGCGGTCGTTAGCTGCCAACACTCAGCCCTATTATCAAGCGCTTCATCGCGACATCGACTGCTTCATGGCAGACGTCAAGGAACTCAAAATTTTATTTAAGCGTCAACAGGAGTTGTACAAAAGCATTAGCAATGCTTACGAAAACCTCAAGAAGCGCGGCAAGGATAAGTTCACTCGTGCAATCATCGAGAGCCGTATACAGCAACTACGAATAAACTGGGATGACTTCAAGGACACTCATCTCAGGATTCTCAACATTGCTCCAGACGATACTAAGGACATCGGCTATTTCTATGAAAACAGCTACGAAATCGCCGAAGAAGCTTACCTCGATTCGGCAGCTAATTTGGCTGAACAGCTCGGAAAACTTCCTGCATCGCCCGCATCAGACCCAGCTCCTGTTCCACCAGCTAACTCTCGCAACCTGCCGTCCATTGTTGTGCCCACATTTTCCGGACATTTCAACGACTGGCTCGAGTTTAAGGATCTGTTCTCTGCGATCATAGTCAACGATTCTCGACTTTCCAACGTCGAGAAGCTTCAGCACCTCAAGACGCATGTGCAAGGCGAGGCGACTGAATTGTTGAGGACGATCCAGGTAATCGACGCCAACTTCAAGGCTGCATGGAAAAGGTTGGAGGATCATTATGCAAACAAGCGGCGCTTGGTTGCCGCGCTAACTCGCGATTTGCTAGCCGCGCCGGCTGTAAGCAACGAATCGCCGCTCGAACTCAAGGCATTGCTCAGTGGCACTGTAAATGCCTTGGCTGCACTTAAACAGCTTAAGCGTCCGACGGACCAGTGGGATGACTTGGTGGTCGCTGTTACAGCTCGGAAACTCGACGCTCGAACTTTCCGAGAATGGGAGTCATCGCTCAGCAGTACCCACGAGCCTCCTACACTTAAAACGCTCGTGCGTTTCATTGAACAACGCATCTCGATGCTCGAGATCGTCGCATCTTCTACAGAGAAGGCAACACGGAAGAAGGACAAGACGGCGTCTTCTACTTCGCACGCATATGCCGCCCTTACGGAGAAATGCCGCTTTTGCCAAGGTGAGCATTCCATACTACGCTGTGCCGATTTCAAAGCAAAATCGCCACATGAACGCAAACAGTTTGTTGAGGCCAAGAACATGTGCTATATATGCCTTGGTACTCACAAACTCGCAAGCTGCAAATCAAGCAAACGATGCCTAACTTGCAACGGGCATCACCATACGCTGCTGCACGAGAATCCTGCCACTACAGTGCATCTTGCATCTTCTGCATGGCCTGCTACACTCACGAAAGGGAGTCGCGTATCCTGTCATTGGATGGCATCGCCAGACTCTTCAAACACTACGCTGTTGCCTACTGCGCTCGTCCGAATTCAAGGCCCGGACGGACGCACACTCATCGCTCGTGCCATGCTCGACAACTGCTCTCAGCGATCCTTTGTTGCAAAGAGCCTGCTAAGTAAACTTCGCCAGGAATATGAAGAGGCCAGCATGGAGGTCATTGGCATCGGTGGCATCAAGACTCCGCGAGTTCATGGAAAAACTTACCTTACTCTCGCCTCCATGGTTAGCGACGGGAAGCTCACGTGCGAAGCTCTAGTGCTCTCGCTTATATCCAGCTACAGGTCAGGAAACTTCAAGCTTCCAGGCGACTGGAAGTATCTACAGGGTTTGGAGCTTGCAGACGACTTTCGAGCCGATCTGACGGAAATCGAGTTGCTGCTAGGAGCTGATGTGCTTCCACGAGTTCTTCAAGAGGGCTTACGCATCGGACTACCTGGGACACCCATGGCCCAGCGCACCATATTCGGCTGGACGCTTTCCGGTCCATTACATTATTGACATTTTCAAAATACAGACTTTAAGTTTGTTTTACATAAGTGCAGTGCTAATTGTTAATACTCCGTTTACCCCGAACCGTAGTATGGCGGGCGGTATGTTCAGTTTTGTACCTGAATATTTGCCGACAAACCTTTCTAAATTCAAATTGCGTCACGTTTGTTATTCTTGTATTAAAGTTAAAGTAATTTTCCGATCATACGCCTTTATCATCGCGTACATTTGCAATGCCCAAGCAGAGATTAGTAGGGAGATTGCTGACTGCCATGCTACGGAGTGTGCCCACTTTTTTCCAGTGGTTCGAGCGCCCCGCCGCGGCCAAGCGGCCGAACCAGGCGCACATTTTTTTTTTTATTTGAGAAGCATGGTAGGGGTATGTGCGTACGAGGAGAGGAATGGATTCGCGTGGAAATCGGCATATAGGCGCACATTTTGGAGACGCGTGGAAGGGGTATACCGAATGTGCGCCTACGAGGAGAGGAGAAAGGTGGATAATATATAGCTACAGCTGAGCGTATAGCGAAGCGAAAGTAAAGCGACGACCCAACAATCTTTTCCGCTCAACCTTTTCTGTAGGTATTTAGAAATGGATGCTGGATTAATTATTCTCCAGATTTTGTGTTCTTGTAAGTACTCGTCATACGAGTTATCAGCAGCTGTAGGTTAAGCTCCGAAGGTCTCCGATGAATATATCTTACCTTCATGTCACGTAGGGGTATGCTCGTAGTAGCCGAGCGGGCTAACGCTCTACTCAGGACTTTTGTTTTGGAAGTTGTAGGTTCGAACCAGCATTTTGATTTTTTTTTTTTTTTTTTTTTTTTTTTTTTTTCTTCAATAAAAGATATTTGATTTTTAAACTAATATTATTTGATTTGATAATCAATTTCATTTTTTTGTTATTGTCGAATAAAATATTATTGTTATTATTCCTATTGCAAGAATTTTGCAGTTACTTTTATTTTCGTTATTATTTCTGTTGTTATTATTACTATTGTTACTGTTGTAACTATTATAACGTTATTAATATTGCTATTCTTATTATAATTATTGTTATTAATATTAGTATTTAAAACTGATTGAGCAGCTGAAAAAAAAAATTACAAAATCATGACACTGTCTCATTATTTTCACTCCATACATACATTTACATTTCTTGTAAAAATGGTTCATCTTGGCAATCATTTCTTAACAATAATAGAAAGAAAAATGGCCGTACGTGTATCTTCTACTATGTAGTCGTCATCAGAAACTGAAAAGTTGTTTGGGCTGAATGAAATGTGGAAAGAAATAAAACCACCAAAAATTACGTGAGAAAAAAGCCAACGGCAAAAAAACTCACTTTATTAATATAATATTTTACAAATATAATACACAAATATAATTTACATATTTACATTAATATTTACACATATTTATATTTATACACATACACATATAATTATTAAGTCGTAATTTAGTTGTTATAATGCTAATATTTACATTATATCAATCAATACAATGTTAAAAACCTTTTTTTTTTCATTCAACAATATTAAGCTGCTAGGTTTCGCATACAAAGAGGATATCATTTCACTTCCAAGTTGAAATTACAAGAATTAGGAGAAAACAGTGCTTATCTACTTAATGATTTACTTCTTTCAAAATAATCACTTATGATTTTTACCCGCTTATATTAATAAATTTGAGAATTTTTTTATTTCACTACTGCTAAAGTAGAATATTTACTACTGTCAGTAATGTAAAAACCAAATTTCACTTTTTTGACATAAGTAAAGTTGACGAATTAAACTATTAATAAATGCATTGCTTATTGTCCTTTTTTCCCAAAACACTAAAAATTAAATTTACTTTTTTAAAGTGATGACAATAAAGAAACTACACTTTGCAAAAGAATATTTTCGGTATTTTCTTTGATAAAGTGTAAAATGTTTTACATTTACACTTGGGACATCTGTGATAAAAATCAGATTATTGTTTATATAAAAAATTATAAGCTGTTGTAGTAGAAACTAATGTATGCCAATGTATTTTTACAAAAGTGCGTTGAGCACTTGACTTATTCGAAGATGGAGCACTCACAGAAAAAAAAAACTTTAACAATAAAATGTAGTGAAAAGGTTATATTCATATTTTTTTGGCAAACGTGCATTGTATATTTTACACATTGTCAAAAAAAAACATGTTTCTTTTTACAAAGTGTAGCTTCTTTGGCACCACTTTAAAAAATACAATTTCATTTTTAGTGTTTTGGGAAAAAAAGATATCACAAGCAATGCGTTTATTAAAAGTTTAATTCGTTAACACTTATTTTGTCAAAATAGCGAAATTTAGATTTTACGTTTCTGAAAGTAGTAAATATAATACTTAGGCAGTAGAAACGTGTACAAATTCTCAGGTTAATTGATGTTAAGGTGTAAAAATTATAAGGGATTATTTTTAAAGAGTAATGCATTCATTAGATGCACACTGTCATCTCAAAAGTTTTACAATATTGACCGTAGTGTGCAAAATGTTCGCATTCACACACAATTATAACGTATCACAATACATAAAACAGTTTTAATTGCAATATGGAAAACTGAAATGTAAGAGCTTTTACGAACATACTATGATGTTACAAAATTAGATGTTTATCAAATGATCAGATTTTTACGGAATTATATTTTATGCTTATCACATTTTTGCTACACGATTTCAAACGAAAATTAATATTTAAATTATTATTACAAAAACAATCGAAGTACCGAATCTTTTATACTAATAAAAAAATTCAAACGTTTTTCACGATAAGCATTTTACGGTTATTAGTTTTAATATTTTTCTTAGCTTCTGCTCTGCGTTTTTGATTATTATCTCTAGTAGTTTTAAATACTTTTAATCTCAACAAAATTTTTAAAGCTTCAACCCGATGTTCATAACATGCATTACTTTTATCAAACCACTCAGGAAAATATTCACTTGTAACTTTTTCTACTACCTCAGCTAAAGAAACAACTAGTTTCCTTTGATGCCAAAGACTCGTATGATGTTGTTGAAAAGCTTGTAACTGACAAGATATTATTTTTGAAAAAAGTTCCGTAGGCCTTGCTAAGTACGTCATTTCTGATACTGTTTGATCAGTATGTTTGTATTCTCTACATTTTGTATAAAATTCGTCATCCGTGACTTCTTGATCTTGATTTTTCTTAAACACTTTCTCACAATCGCTACATTTACTCTTTCGTAAAGAACTTTTAGCTGTGTAACCACTTAAGTAGGTAATAGCATTTCTCTCATATAAGCCTTTGCTTTCAAAGTCTACTATTTCCGCTGAATCTATAGGTGAAAAGGTTTCCATCATTTCAGCTGCCTGTAAAAGCTCTTCTATTTCTTGCATTTCCGCTGATTGAAATGCATCAGGTAAATTGTTTGCAGTGTCAGCCAATGAATCCGCATTTTCATTATGTGAGTCATTCTTATTTGAATTGACTAAGGAATGGGCTTCTTCTATTTTAACGTTACCTCGTTGACGCGTATCAATAAAATCAGTAGAAATAATGTGTCTGAAAGTAAGACGGTACATTCGACAAGTTGGATTTGGATTGAAGCCACCCCTTCCTCGACATTTCGAATTAGAATGCTCGACACTGTCTTGGTTGCAAAGACCAGTGGCTAATTCAAAATCTGGATCATTTAAATCGTTTTTTATGTCAGCAAATAGTTGTAATAAACAATTGGTAGTCAAAGACAAACCAATAAAACACGGTGGTCTGCTCACTCGCTCCGATTTTCCGCATTTACTCTCACGTACCACATGAACTGTCCATTTTCTGGACCATTCCACAAAATTTTCCATGCATTCTTGAATTTCTGGATTGTATCGTGATAGTGGTCGCTTTTGTTTTTCAACATTATGTAGTCTGTATGAATTACAAGCATCAATGATTGTGTCCATTTTTCGAACAAACTCAGCTGATTGCTCCCACGTATCAGATATCAAACCACTTTCATCTCCTTTTTTAGCAGCTTCGCCAGCCATTTCAATAGCCGCAGCCATTCGCCGACTCAAAAGTTGGAAAGCTAAACTTACTTTCATACATTCAAAGTTATTCGGATTAAAGTGAGTATCGCTTAAAAACGTTAATAAATTTGATGTATGATTAGTATTATCGACTTGATAGGTTTGTAATAAGTCACCGTAAGACATTATAACTTTGTTGTGTATAAAAATATATCTATGCGTTCTCAACTGATAAAGCAATCGTTTGATGAGATGAGGCCAATCAAACGCGGCAAAAATTTTTTTACCTTCATGCTCAAAAAATGGACTGTCAATGCTAACTTTCAAAAATTTATTAAATAATGTCTGATTATTAGGTCCTTGGTCACAAACAATAATTTTAACGATGGCCCCTATTTTAAATAAAGCTGTTAATATTTCACGTAAAATTTGATGCAATTGTCCTGCACTAGCTCCATTTTCGTTAAATCCAAAACAAAGAAGTTGACGCCAGGGATTTTTGGCATTAATGCTATCTACACAAAATAAAAGAGCATGTTTTGCAATATTAGAATTTCTAAAACTATCACCCATATCTTCAAGACCTTCAATTTCATCATATTTTGTAGAGTATTCTTCCATGCTTTTGATACTCATCTCATCAAATTTCAGTGCACATATACGCTCATTCATAGGCAGTTTACTTACATTTTGTCTGATTTTTTCAAGAACATTTTGATTTAATCCTGGCTTAACATCTAATTGGGCTATCCAACTTCTAACAGTAGATTCCCCAGCTAGTCTAACCCCTAATTTTACCAATTGATTGTACCCCGCAGCCGAATGATAATACATAATTTTACATAAATTTTGCTCTGCGAGTGTGAACTTTTGTCGATTCTTTGGTTTGAATTGCATTAATATCAAAGTTTTTCGCGATTCACTGAAATCCGTATCTTTCATTAAATTTGTAATCGTTTCTGTTAACTTGGCTTTTTTGGAATCAACACGTTGTTTCAATCTAAAATTTTGCTGTTTGAAATTTTTTCTAGTTTTTTTGAATGATTCTAACTTTTTTTGCAGTAATTTTATCCGACGCTCCAAAGATCTCGTATACTGTTCACACGGGACTGAACAAAATTTCCTATTCGAAATGTCTTTTTTAGGCACTTGCGCATTATTACTAGAATTGCATGCATACACTTTTGTTTGCCCATTTTCATTGGTCATTATATCTCTCATGTTATTTTGATTCTGATCTATTTGATAATCTAAGTAAACTTCATTGAATTCAACTTCATCAATATCGAAAAAAATTTTTTTTCCAGAAGGATATAACGAGTCATTGAAGCCTTTTGTAACATTAAGCGTATCATCGTTTTCGCTAACATTTTGTTCTACATGCATTGGTAATGGTATACTACTACCTGGAATTTCTTGCTGTTCTTCACCATCGATTTCCATATGTTCTTTAGGCACATCTGCTTCACGCAACCTTTCTTGATTTTGGTCTGACTGTAGTTGATGGTCTGCTACATGATCTTCGCAAAGTTGAGGGATTTCCGGAGGTGCTTGTTGTGCAGCTTCAGGTTCAATTGCTCGCCAATCAATTGGCACGGCGTTGGTCTTTAAGCGCAATTTTCCATTCGTTGATTTTGTTATGTCACCCATGACAAAATGTTTTGCACAAAGACCAGCAGTTCGTATAGAAGATGCCGTCCATAGTCGAAGATTGATATTGCCTACACACAAAACCATTGTTCAATAACCTCATTTTTAAAGAACGAATGGTATGCAAAAAATTTATATTATTCGATGCTATACATTATTTAGGGAAAATACGATTACTGAAGGAGACATTCTTCAGTATTGTAATGTAACGTACTAAGTGTTGAGATTTTAAAAATCAATAAGAATGTATACTCGTATTCTCCACTATTATAATTAACAGCGAAACAGACAAATACAGTACACCGTTTTTTTTAACATAGTCCAAAAAAAATTTTATTATACTTCGTTTACAACATTTTTCCTTTCAGTTACTGTAAAGAGACCATGAAATTGTTTTAATTTAATTTTCACACTTTACTCACCCTACAACTTCATAATTAAATGTTTGCAACCTACCTGAGTGTGTGATCCATACATCATGACGTTCTTTTTGTGTGTTTCTATTCGGAAATCGGAAAAGCTGAGCACCAGACAGCTTTGACTCTGTACAGCCTCGGTATTGACAGAAATCATAAGTTCTAGTCGCCGCCATTTCTATTTATAGGCATACGAAAATTAAATACACGCATAGTATATTGGACAATGAAATTAGGCAATCCTAACGAAAACAAGCCCAACTTGCCAGGTTTTGACGAATACGATCTCAATTGACTTCGTTAAGACCATTTTTTTTTTAATGCAAATCACACAGTACAAATCATTAATAATCACAATGATTATTTTAATAATTTGGAACCATTACATTCTTTAAAGCGAGATCTATACAAAAACTTATCTAACAATTAAGTTTATTAGTTTGTTTTTATATTTTTTTACACTTTCAATTATTTTTGAAGTTCATATAAAAATAATCGTTTCCCGTAAATGTAATTAAACGAATAAACAAGATTACACTGAGAAAAGTGGTGTTAGAAAAAGTGTTACAACTATTATAAAAATTAATTTGTAACATAGTAAGCCCAGATTATATTGAAATTTGCTATTCGACATAGTAATTTGTACTTTACTCAGAAAGAATTGTTATATTAAAGTAAGAGGAGAAAAATATATTATATTTTATATTGGCCAGAAAATATATGTGTTAAACATATGATTAATACATATAGATTTGAATTTACACAGATATTTTTTGATATAGTGTATATATACGTATATATATAGTCATGTGTGACGGATACTATCCCAGCATGACGTCACCCCATTTGATATAACATGGTCTGACTTCACGCTGGGATGGTCTTCGTCGCACACGTCGATGTATATATTTATGTATTCAAAATATTATTTTAAAAAAGATCTACAGCGACTGGGATTTGAACCTCTATACTTCGACTTCCTAATCAAGCTCCGTGACCACTAGACCACGAGACATAATGTCCGTACAAGTATGGATAAAGTATATATGGGAACGTGTACTGTTTATCATACACACAATCAAGTTGAAAATCAAAGGGTTTCCTGTATACCACCGTGTTAAGAACGGAGAATTAGCCGATTCAAAATTAATTCTCGGCACGTATCAATTTTTAACCCTGATAAATCAAAAAATATGTTTTTCGGCATGATCACATTAGTATAACTTCAAATTTAAAAATCAATAAGCGTGTATACCTGTAGACATCGTCTAAAATTACTTTCGAACATACTTAGTAATTTTCACTATACTGAATAGCAAATCACTGGAATAATAAATTTTACTATGTTACATAGCAAATTCTACTTTCGAATGTGGGACATTTTAAAACAATTACAATGAAATTTACTATCTTGTATAGCAAAAATTATACTATCACAACTGTTACTATGTTAGACATGGTAATTTTTATTATGTGGTGTAAAAATTTTTGTAGGACTACTGCATAATAAAAATTATTAAAAATATAATAAAAATTAAATAATTTGCATCATCAGGTGAGTATGTCACAGCTTTCCCAAAAATATAGCAATAATTTTTTTAACACTACTATTCTCAGTATAGGCATTAGTGAAATTTTTTTTTACTAAGAAAGAAATCAGTATTTTAATCTATGACACAAATCAATTTCATTTCTTTAATTACCAAGGTAACGAAATGTTAAAAAGAAAAGAAATAAGTTGTCAGCCGGCCGCCCGGTCCGTTTCAAGCTTATATATGCATATGTGTGTGTGTGTGTATGAACTTGTACTATAAGTGTGCAGGACACATAACACATGTACATGCAGAGTCCAAGAATATCGCTAGATGCTTGTAATAAATAGTGAAATACATGCAATGAACTATAGAATGTTCTCTCTAGGTTAAAAATAGACATTAATATGTATAATTAAAAAGAAATTTCGAAGGAGCAAGTGATGTTGATGTAACATACTTTACTGTTGGAAGATGAGATTGTTTTCATTCTTACGCGATTATGTCCATTTATTTTAAGACCTGCCAAGTTGGGATGATTGTCAATAAATTAATATCCTCTTACCACAAATGGCCTGACTTCGTTGTTTCCCTTGGTAGTTCACTGTGTAATATTTCAACTGCACCACTAATTAACACTTACATCATGTGTGCATAATGCATATAGAAACATTAAACTACACAAAAAAAGTCACAGAACATGTAAACTGGCCACACTAGATTAATCACATTATCTAAAAGCAATGCAAACTTGGAAAAATCCAAAAATTTTCTCGATAAAAGGCTGTTAATTCACTCAAAGAGCAGTCGCATCAGCAAAAGGTTTCTCTGAAACAAGTGATCTCAACGCGGGAATTAACTAGTCTAAAAATATATGTCTTCATTCGCTTTCAGCAAACGATATAGGCTGTAGCTGTCACCGGCATGCAGCAGACGACCTAACCTGTCGCAGAGGCTGAGCAAACGCCGTGGCGCAATTATTGTATTAGCTTTTGGAAATTATTTAATTACTGAATATAACATCGTTACAACAGTAACAATAGTAATAATAACAACAGAAATAATAACGAAAATAAAAGTAACTGCAAAATTCTTGCAATAGGAATAATAACAATAATATTTTATTCGACAATAACAAAAAAATGAAATTGATTATCAAATCAAATAATATTGGTTTAAAAATCAAATATCTTTTATTGAAGAAAAAAAAAAAAAAAAAAAAAAAAAAAAAAAAATCAAAATGCTGGTTCGAACCTACAACTTCCAAAACAAAAGTCCTGAGTAGAGCGTTAGCCCGCTCGGCTACTACGAGCATACCCCTACGTGACATGAAGGTAAGATATATTCATCGGAGACCTTCGGAGCTTAACCTACAGCTGCTGATAACTCGTATGACGAGTACTTACAAGAACACAAAATCTGGAGAATAATTAATCCAGCATCCATTTCTAAATACCTACAGAAAAGGTTGAGCGGAAAAGATTGTTGGGTCGTCGCTTTACTTTCGCTTCGCTATACGCTCAGCTGTAGCTATTTATTATCCACCTTTCTCCTCTCCTCGTAGGCGCACATTCGGTATACCCCTTCCACGCGTCTCCAAAATGTGCGCCTATATGCCCATTTCCACGCGAATCCATTCCTCTCCTCGTACGCACATACCCCTACCATGCTTCTCAAATAAAAAAAAAAATGTGCGCCTGGTTCGGCCGCTTGGCCGCGGCGGGGCGCTCGAACCACTGGAAAAAAGTGGGCACACTCCGTAGCATGGCAGTCAGCAATCTCCCTACTAATCTCTGGCCCAAGAGACCGTTTTACCTTTACTCTTGTACCTTTATTTATCAATGTACTAGAATTTCTACTTTAACTTTTGTCTCTATAAATATTGCTCTGCGAGCATAGTGAGTTAGTTAGCGCGCCGCGGCGGCAGAGAAAGCTTCTCTCCGCTTGCCTTCACTTGAGCACATTTTCCTAATTTAAGCACTGTAAATATATTGTATAAATTTTAATTGCACATTTGCTATACATTTATTTTTCTGCCGCAAACCACTTCCACCTCCACACGACTGAACTGGATTGGGAGCAGCATAAAACCCCTTCCCTCGTGAACAGACTTCGAGATCACGTGTAAAAGTGTGCAACAAGTATGGGACTAGATGGTCAATGAAATTTGGGAAACGAAGGGAAAGCTAGGGATGGTGAAAAAAGGCATTAGTAAAAATTATGGCTGGTCAGTAGAGTGGGATAAGGAGGTTAAGAATCAAAAAAGAAAGGTCTGGAGGGCTTTAAAAGAGTGGGTGAAATCTAAAGAGGATAAGGATAAGGAGGAGTTAAAAAAAAGAGAGGAGATTGATCAGGAAGTTAAGAAAGAGAAAGGTAGAAGAGGAGAATCAAAGGAGATGGAAATTAGTGAAAGATAAAGTTCTGGGAAGCAATAGCTCAATTTAGCCCTAGGAGAAAAAATAGAGGGGGAGACATAAGAAAGGAAAAAAGGGTTAGACATTTCAAAGAGATCTTAGGAACTAATAAATGGAGCAGAAAACAGGAGAGAAAGAACGGGAGAGGAGGAACGACCCAGAGGAATGGGAAGAATTAATCATAGAGATAAGCGAGCTGGAGGTGACTAAGACGTTAAGAAAAATAAAAAATAAGAAAGCAGCGAGAAAGAATGGGATAAGTGCAGAATTTTTAAAAGAATTACCGGAATCATGGAAATGGGTGTTGAATACGGTTTTTGAAGAAACAGTAATGATTAAGAGATAGAAAACAGCAAGAATTTTCCCAATTTATAAGACGGGAGATAAAG
This sequence comes from Copidosoma floridanum, assembly GCF_036245765.1. Classification (NCBI taxonomy): domain Eukaryota; kingdom Metazoa; phylum Arthropoda; class Insecta; order Hymenoptera; family Encyrtidae; genus Copidosoma; species Copidosoma floridanum. The sequence goes on from NW_028321881.1 coordinate 30,185,983, forward strand.
AGGAGACTAAAAACTACAGGGGGGTATCGCTATTGGACATGGGGTATAAAATATTGACAAATATCTTGGTGAGTAGATTAAAGGGGAGCCTAGAAACACGGGATATAATTGATAAGAGTCAAGCAGGATTTAGAATTAGGAGAAGTAGAAGGGATCACGTATTTGTATTCAATAGCATCATAAATAATAATTTAAAGATAGAAAAGGAGAAGGTATTGTGTGCTTGACAGATTTTAAAATGGCTTTCGATAGGATGGATAGGAAAATATTGTTCGAAAAAATGAGAAAATTAGGTATTAAGATAACTTCCTGGAGATAGTTAAAAGCATTTACAGTAAAACAAAGAATGAAGTTATTACAAGTGATGGGATTTTGGAAAAGTTTGAGGCAAAGATAGGCGTAAAGTAAGGATGTCCCTTGAGTCCCGTTCTGTTTAATTTACATTAATGATATCGAAGATAAGTGGAAGGAAGAAAATTAGGGAGCAGTTGTTATCGGAAGGAGGAAAAATTTTGAGTTAATAATTTGCAGATGATGTAGCTGCGGTGGCTAGGTGTCAGGAGGGCTTACAAAGCATGCTGAATGATGTAAAAAAGTGTGAAGAAACAAATAAGATTAAAGTAAACATGGAGAAAACAAAGGTAACGATGTTTAGAAAAGGGGGCAGGGTGAAAAAAATGAAAAGCTTCGATTCAGAGAGAAAATGATACAGATCAACAATCAATATGAATACCTTGGGTTTTAGTTCTCTTCTTAATGTCTTCTTAAGTCTTACATTGTTTTGTATATATAAAATTTTTTTTTTTTTTTTTTTTTATAGTGCTTTACGTCCGGCTCCTATAAAGGGCACTACTGAGGGCACTTAGCACTTGGGAAAAGAAAGGCAAGAGGGATGGGGGAGGCCTCCTATTACTGGGAGGGGGGTAGGGGGAAATTAGGCAATTATGCTGCGAGAAGGTCGCCTAAGCCCTCCTTAAGGAGCATTGCGTGGTGAAAAAGCACATGTGAAAATACACAGAGGTACTTGCCCGAATAAGTCGCACTGGCCAGGAATCGAACCACGGTCTCCCGCGTGCCAATCCACGACCTAGCCGACTGAGCCACCGCGCGCTCCACTTTTGTATATATAAAAAAAAGCGAATCGACCTTGTTTGTACATTTCGTAAAAACAGCCGATTAATTCAATTTTTTCGAAGATAAGAAAGTTAAGACAATCAAACTATTGTTACAAATGTTTGATTTTCTTCATGATTTCTGTTAACAAATTGTGAGAAGTCAATTAGAAAATTGATACACAAAATTGAAATAGTGTTTTTGAAAGATTCGTTAACAACTGTCTCATTTAATACTTTTTTTTACAGACCTTTTTCTTTAATTTAAACAATCTTATCTTTTACGTATACACATTACACGTTTTTATTTAAAATCACTCTTCTTCACCGAAACGTAGCTTCTATTTTTAGGGGCACGTTTAAAGTCTCGTAACAAAGTAATAGTGGTATAGTCAATGATGAATTCGGACATAGCAGTTATAAGTTATTAATTTTTTGACATTTTTCAAGTATGTAAGTAATTATAGTTTTCGTACCTGATGGCGCATGTCGCCACGGCAAGCACCAGGCCCGAGGGACCTGCTAAGCAGAGCTCAAGGGATTGCTTGTGATGGCCCTGGTTAGATGTGTATCAGGTGCGAATCCTAATTTTCTACTGAGGGCGCACTAAATGTCTAAATGTTAAAAAAAGCGCTAAAAGTAGGAGATAGTATATTTTTACCTAGGGCAAAAAGTAAAACTTGAGCGCCGGAAGGGTGCGGTAGTTACACTTTTGTGTCCGAGGTGAGAACGACATTTTTTGTACCGAGAGCGGAAAGTTCAACTATGTGCCCGTATGTACACTTTTCGCCCACTAATTACTTTCCTACTAAGGGTGGGAACAAACCTTAGACCCAGCAGTTTTTATAAAACTTTTAGATAACATTACATCGATAGTATACACATTATATTTTAGCTATCATAAGCCTATATTTTAATTTTTTCAATTAGATGTTCATACAAATGCACATGAGTGTTCGACTATAGTTAAAACCAGTCAAAATGCGGATCAAGAAAGAGCCAAAATACTCTAAACAGTGCCAAACGTACTCTATAGTTATTTTTATAATACTAAAAAAACAATTTTATTATTTATCAGTTGATATTAGAATATACACTTATACTAATTGTGTCTATACTTTGTATATGCTGCTATACTTTGTCGGAATTAACACTTTTTTTTACCTATATTTATTTTTTTCATTTTTTTTTTAAATAACTTTTTGTTTTATTAATATTCATTTTCTTTTAGCAAATAATGTATACTTACATATTTGACATTTAATTGTTAGATATTTGTCCCAGAAATATATGTGTGTAGGGGTGTGTAGGTGGGTTAGTGTGTGGGCGCTTGCGTATGCTTTGGCATGTATATCTATGTGTGTATCTACGGATATTATTGGTACAATTAATGTCGGGTGATGCTTAGCTGCCCTATATATGTGAGGCAGCTTCGCTTCTGTCAGGGGTCCCGAAATTCCTCACATTTGGTTTTTGTTTTAAGAAATTTTAATTATACCGTCAAGAACCGTAGGAAAATAGTTAAAAACATCTTAAGGTGAAATTATGTACACTATTCAATATTGCCTTATCAAAATAGACTATGAAACTCACTCCAGAATATCATAAGTTCTTACAACATAACCGTATTAAATAAACGTTTATTAAACTTGTCCAGCAGTGATACATGCCATTCCAGTAGTGCTACAAGTTGATAGTAATTAGAGTTCTGCTTTGTTTCGTATGATTTTTAAAGGGCGAATTCTCCATACATTCTTTCATAAATAAGTAATTATTTAGTTTAAGTAAATTTTCATATGGATCCAGAAAGATACATTTATAATCGAAATAAACTATCTGGACACTCCAGGTTAATGACTATTTTATCCTAATAAAATTTACTGTCAGTTTTATAAATTATTTAACTTACCCACAGTGATTGTTCAGACCGTCTAGGTGAATATTTTATCTAATTTCAGTTGATTTCCAGATCAACCGTAAGGATCATATACCTTGACCACGTGAACATTCTGAAGATTCTGAAGTGGATTTCTATATAATTATTTTAGATTTTGTGGTCAACCTTAGTCATTGACCTGATCCGTGTTTTGTTTTAATAGTATGTTCTGTCTACCTTATCTAGCTAGAATTTTCTCAATAATCTGTGCTTGTATAGCCAAAAATCTGGCTTAGAATAAACGATTCACCTGTTCGTCTACCTGGACAGAAAAGCAAACGTGAACCTAAAAATCCACCTCAATGTTGTTTCAAAATTCAATTTAAAAATTGTATGTGTAGGTAGTTGCGCCTATTTATAGAGCTAGATGTAGAGCACTGTAATATTGTATTCATCTTCATACATAACATGATTCTTTGGCCGGACACCCCCCCCCCACCCCGGGTTTTTTCGCCCTGTGCCCCAAAATAAAAAAAAAATTCTTTGGTTTTCTCCCTTATTTGTATAGACTTCATTTATTTCTAAGACCCCCACATCCCCTTTACTGCCCCTCGTACCTTCTATCATGATGTATCCTTAATAAATAAAAGTTTTCCTCACTTTTCTGACTCCAACAACTTACATTCAGTATTTCCAAATTTTTATCTAAATGAATAAAGGTCTAGGTAAGCTTTCAATTGAAAAATAATTCCTTTTAGTTGTAAAACAATCCAAATTTTATCTTTTTCTTTTAAGTTGCTTTCAAGCTAAATAAATTTTGGTTATACTTATATATTGAAAACAAATTAAAACATTATTGTTACAATTATTGTTTTCCAGGCATTTAAAAACTTTTTTCTATGATTTTCATAAGTATAAAGGTAAGGTATAAGGCGCGTTGACCTTTTTCCATATCATGCTTATTTTCATAACAAATTATTAAATAAATAAATTTAATAATACGACATGTGAGATTAGGCTTTGAAATATAAGCTCAACATTACAACAGAATAATAACCATTGTAGTCATAACCAATAGTTCTAGGCATCCATGAAGTAACAAGTATCCCTATTCCCATTGAAAAAAAAAATTAAATGTATTATAAGATCAATACTATTGTATTCTTCTGGTCAAGAGTTCATTGGTCACTCACCTTACACAAATAAAATAAAATTGTTAAAAATATGAATATTCAAGAAAAAATTCTTAAATTTTAAAAACTACAGTTTTATGAGAAAAATACCTATCTAATACACAAATTAATGAATTAGTTTTTGTCACGTATAAAAATAAATCCAATAAAAATAAGTGTTATTAAGAAAATTCATAAAAACATTTTATAAAACATTAATTAAACAACACTAATAACGAACGTAAAATTTTTGAAAAATTTTTTGAACAAACTAAACAATTAAGGGATATTTATTCATTATGCCATGTAATGATATGTTTGTAAAGATACGTTTTGCACTTTGAATAAACTTTTTAAAATTGATTATCAAATATATTTTTTACCCTGAACCATGAATTAGTACTTTTATTCAGTATTACGAACTGCTTGATTGTCTTTACTTCAAAATCTTTGAAACAAGCAGTTTTGCGTAGTTTTTTATCGTTTTGCACGTCAAACAATTTATAAAATAATAGTGATCTTAAAAGTGAACACATTTTTTGTTATTTTAAAATAATAAACCTTGTGATGCTTATTTACACTACATAAAAAAGATGTTTGGAAGCTTTAGGATTAGTTGAATCCTTAGCCGTATGAATAAATCAACTAATCTTGAAAAGCTATTTAATGTTAACTACATTACAGAGTTCTGAAAGAATTAAAAGAAGCGAGTGATATAGAGATAGAAGCTGATGTATATGTATCGCGTTTGGCGAGTCCCCCGACAATTGGTAGATTCTGACTACATGTGGTACGTTCATGGCCAGTGTATAAAGAATTACACTTGTATACGTTTAAATTTAAAGATCTATACAACGATAATAATCATATAAGAAAAATTTTATTAAAGCATGAACAATTTTTTAAGGAAACTTAAGATTCACTGACAAAAAGGAAAATCAAATGAGAGTCAAAAAGAAGCAGTGACTCCAAAATACATTAGCACGATTAGTATCCTTCGCATTGCAAGAAAAACTAGACAAAGAATTAAATCGATTAGTTAAAGAAAAAAAAAGAAGTAGTCTAAGCAAGTCAATTGGCAACGCCTGTAGTATTAATGATAAAGCCTAGCAGCAGTGTGCGGGTTTCAAGGTTTCTGTAAATCCGTAGTTAAAACCACACACTGTACGCTGCCTTATTTTGATCATGCTATTGCTCGTTCACAAACAAATGAAAGAAGAGAAACTGAAAATAATAGTAATTATGAATTTCAACGTTATACGAAAATCGATGTAATACACGTGTTTTTACAAGTGATTACCAAAGAATTTGCCATAAGAGCATTGTTTCTTTAAAAAACACTACGATGAGATGGAATCCAAAGCAGCCAAAAAATAATTTAAATCTCTGAAGTATTCAGTTTTTCTTCTCTTAGAAAATAACCTTAAACTTACATATTACAGGATAATACTTATCTTATTTTCAATAATTATAAAAGGGCTTATTAATAACATTTTTTTGTCAATTCATAGTTTTACTAAGCTGCGTGAAAGAGTTATTCACGAACACATAAAATTAAGCGTTATGAAAAACTGGTAGCCATTGATGAATATTTATCGTTATAATACAGACAAGGAAGCCCCCTTTGATGTCTATCTTTAGTTCCTTTTAAATTTTTGTATGATGTAGAACATTATAAATTGGAGGATACTTTTATGAGTGAATCAATATCCATACTTCGCTACAACGTTTCGTTCAGATTCCCCAAATTTCACACTGTGTACATTTAAACATTTTAAAAATATTCTTCCTTTGATTTCAATGATATTTTAACCAACATAGCCACTTCTGCATCAATTTTCATCCTTATTTAATTATTGTAAATTAGTTTGTTAGATAATTAGGCCTACCACAACCATAACATTGAAACGGCGTTCACTGCTGTGGACTGTTTTGTTCCATACCTCTTTGCTGTTGAAGTCTCGGTGTTTGTTGTGTCTGCTTTTCACTGCCTCTTGCACTCGCTTATTTCTGTTGCCTTGTTTCCGTTATTTCTATTCTTCTGATACTAGTTCGTTGAAAGTAGTTTAAGTCAAAGTCAAGAGGATTTCACAAGACTGTCGCTGCTAGAAAGTACCAGAAAAATAGAAATAACGGAAACAAGGCAAAAGCAATAAGCGAGTACAAGAGGCGGTGAAAAGCGGAGACAACAAACACCGAGATATCAACAGCAAAGAGGTATGGGACAAAATAGTCCCCAGCAGTGAACGCCGTTTAAATGTTATGGTTGTGGTAGGCCTTATTATCTAACAAACTAATCGACTATAATTAAATGAGGATGGAAATTAATGCAGACGTTGCTATGTCAGTTTAAGTACCATTGAAGTTAAAGAAAGAATATTTTTAAAATGTTCATATGTACATGGCTAACATAGAGTTTATGAATTATGACGAATTGATAAGCAAAACACTTAAAATATTTAAAAAATTTAACATAAGTTCTGTTTAATAATTGTTATATCTCGGGTGTTTTAGATGATACAGTGTGCCTGATGAAATTCGAGGAATCCGAACGAAACTTTGTAGCAAAATATAGATATTGATTCATTCATCAAAGTATCCCTCAATTTGTAATGCTCCGCAACACACAAAAAATCAAGAGGAACTAAAGATAGACACTTAAGGGAGCTTCCTTGTCTGTATTATAACGATAAATATTCATCAATGGCTACTAGTTTTTCATAACGCTTAATTTTGTCTATTCGTAAATAACTCCTTCACTTAGCTTAGTAAAACTAAATGTTGACATATAAATGTTGTAAATAAACGCTTTCATAATTATTGCAAATAAGATAAGCGTATACATTATCCTGCAATAAGTTTGAAGTTATATTTTAAGAAAAGAAAAACTTAATACTTCGAAGATTTAAACTATTTTTTGGCTGCTTTGGATTCCATACTATCGTAGTGTTTTTGCAAGAAACGATGCTCTTGTTGCAAATTATTTTATCTTCGGCTAACGTTGAAATCCATCTCTATCATAATATTAAGTTTCTATTCTTTTATTTGATGGTAAACGCGCAATAGCATAATCAAAGTGAGGCAATGCTTAGTGTGTGGTTTTAACTGTAGATTTACTGTAATCTTGAATTGTTCGATTCATTTGCTTCAACTGGTTCTATTATTTTTTTTTTGTTTAACTAATCAATTGAATTTTTTCTCTAGTTCTTCCTGCAATGTAAAAGATACTTATTGTGCTAACATGTATTGAGAAGTTGCTGCCTCTTTTAATTTTAATTTGATTTTCCCTTTCATGAAAAAATCTGAATTTCCTCAAAAAATTTTTCATGCTTTATTAAAAATTTTTTTAGACTATAATTATTGTATGGATCTTTAAATTTCAATGTTTACAATTATAATTTGTTATACAACAGCCATAAGCCTACTGCATGTAGCTAGGATCTACCAATTATCGGGAGACTCGACAAACATGATACATATACATTAGCTCTTATCATTTGCTTTTTTTAATTATTTCAGAACCCTGTAATGTAGTAAGCATAAAATAGCTTTTTAAGATTAGTTGATATATTTATGTGGCTAATAATTTGATTATTAAAGCTTTATCCCATACGATTTAATGAACTTACCGCCATTTTTTTCAGACTATAGTCCCAAAAATGCACTTTTTAAATTGTCTTATTCTTATAGTAATTCAGAAGTTTTTATACTAGGCCTATTCTTGAAAAGTAGTTTTAAGACAACTTTCATCAACACCACAGGAAAAAATTTGTTTTGTTGTAATGAAATAATAAATTGAGATTTTTTACAAAAAACGTCTTACTTGGACCACCAAGACCGCCAATGAAAAGGATTTTTGGCTTATGTTATGCATATATGCATTCACAATTATTTTGTTACACGTATACGTTGAGAAAATAGGCAAGAAACAAATAAGTTTTTTAAATTAGGATGAATAATTTATTATTAAGAATAACGTTTTCAGTGCATTAAATTTTTTTTATATTACTATTATTATAAAACAGTCTAACGTATTTATTATTATCCATCACAAATATTTATATAACATGAAAGAATTACATTCTCGAATAAAAACTTTATTATTGTTCGGTAGAGGGGAGCATGGAGTACTGTAAAGTAAAAGGAAAAAGGGAATCGTAAGGAAATTAAATTTATTTTTTAACATGGCTTATCAATCCACGTAAAAGGACAAGAGGTTGAACCCCCTTTTTCCCCTTCCATCGTCCTCCATCAGAAACAATCCTACCCCTGCTGTCATGATCTGCTGACAACCGCAAAGCCTAAAAACAATGCACACAGTCATCGTGAGGTGGCGTCTAATCGACTTCCACGTTCAGGGCCACGAACAGACTGTTCATCGGATCGTCTACCTAAAAGAAAGAGTAATTTTACAGACATCGTATGGATCAGTAATTAATCGTTTATATGAGGTATACTGATAATAACTTGGCAAAATCAAAAACTGGCCATTAAAGCACAGCCAAGGCTGGAACGCTACCAAGAATGGCACCCCTGAAAACACACGTTATCAAGTAATCCCTATTTAGAAGGGGCTGCAGTACTAGAAAGTATCAGCAACAACACACATGCTTAACTGGGAGAAAAAGGAAAAAAAAAATCAGAAATAACAGACTCCAACATAACAACAATGAACCAGTGCAAAAACTGTGGGAGCTATGGCCACAATAAGGGTTGAAATATGTGGCCGTCCAGCTGCAGGCACCTGCCAGCCAGTGTTGCGATATACCCCAGACTTCTATTGGGTGCTCTTGGCTAGTAGCGTAAGCGCACAAGAACCGTGCTCTCTCTCTCACCAAGAAGGTAGGAAAAAGGGAGTTCCCCTACCTACCCTTCAACTTAAGCTCCGCCCACTTTTCACAACTTAAATACTACTTTTGACCCTGGCTCCTTGTATCTCTCGATAGTCGAGCGCATTAAGAGTTTAGTTTTGCTACGGCTTGACTCGTAGCTGGGTACTCTATGATTCCTGACCGTGAAAATTTTTTTTTTCTATTATTATTATTAATATTATTTATATCATTGTTATAAATATTATTATTATTATTTTTATTATTGTTAGTATGAATTATCAGAGCCGTAATTAAGTGCGCAATAAAAATACTAAAATTAGCAGATACTCTTTCCTCACCACCTTACGGTAAGTATCGGGGCACGTTTTTTTTTTTTCAAGAAAAAATTAAGAAGTAATTTAATTATTAAAAAAGGAATAATAAAGCAATGGTTCGAACTAAAAATACATTGGAAAAATTAAGTAACTTTAAAAAGATTTATTAATAAATATGTAGTTTTTTTGGAATAAACCAAGTATACAAAAAAAAAAACAATTTAATAAACTGGACTAATAAAAAATTATTAATTATTACTGTAATTTTTTCTTTTAGTGGTATCCAACATAGGCCTATTCCACTAATGATGATGTCTAAATCAATATTTTAAAAAACCCTTAATTAAAAAAAAACAACAAGAACAGAATAATTAAACTTAATTTCACAACTAATAAGTCATCGACGCCTCTTACGAAGAACAATGGAGCTCAGATTTTCTTATGTTTATTTAAATGAAAGAATCTGAGCTCCGTTGCTCTTCGTAAGAGGCGTCGTTATAATCTACTTTAAAGCAGTCATCGGTTCAGAAATCTACATAAACACTGTAAGTAAGTATCAAATTAATAATTTTAATAAATAAATAAATTACTACATCTTTAATCAGTCTTTTTTAAGTAACTATCAACGTTACTCTGATAAACAACAACTATTTTATACGAACACTTATAATACACGATTTAATGAAATATGTCTTAAGTAAACTTATTTGGATAGCAACAAAAATATCTTAGATTTTTAAATAATACTGTAAAGTGACACAAATCCAATGACTAGTTAAAACTTTTTTTAAATAGATTTATAGTGTGAGAGTAAATGAATAAATAAATTAATAAAATTTATTACATATAATTAAAATAAATGTAATTTCTTATCTAAATATAACTTTTTGAATTAAATTGCAATCGAGACAAAACAAAGCGATAATTTCACAGAGTGTAATTATTAAAAATTATAGCTTTGAAAATAAAAAAATAAATACTAAATCTTGCACTTTATCGTAAAAGTAGCTAAGAATTAATTTTGCATGAAATACATAAATTATAGGAGACATTTTAAACTAAATAATTACGAAGTTAAAAAAATTTCAAAACACCTAACTGATTACAAGTTGCCTTGAATTTTGATTTCTGGATCGTCTGTTGAATCGCGTTTATACATTTTGGAGTTCAATAGTTCAAGATGTTCTTTTGAGATTTTAAAATTAATTGCGTTAATACTTTTAATTGGAAAATAAGATCGAATGAAACAAATCGCGTTAAGTAAATGAATTTCCATTTTATTCCGTTTCTTAGGCTTTGTATCTGTAACAATCGAAAAAATTCTTTCCATTTCAGCGTTAGAATGCGGAAAAGATAAGATCGCTTTAATTAAGATTTTTAAATTTGGGAACTCTAAATCTTTATTTTCTAAGCGTGAATCAATATTTTTTTTCCAAAACTCATACATTTCAACATTGCAAAACGTTGAATTATTTGAATCAAAACGTGATGGCTGCTGCAAAACTTCTTTCTTTAATAATTAAAAATCAATATTTGAAAACGGAAAATTAGTCTGTAAGTCGTCAATTAAGTTAGGATTCTGACTCCAAAATTCACTATTCAAGGCATTTTTAGGTTGAAGAAAATTAAGTGTTCGAAGCATACCATCGTTTTTAAAATAATTTTTCTGGATTTCGTTGAAAGCAGTCACGTAAAAATTCAAGCGATTTTTTTGAACATCTACAGTATCTTGTTCTGGAAGACTTTTTAAAATATTGTTACGATTATCACCAACGGTCACATCCTTCAGGGGCTTGAAGTCTTCATCTGCGTTAACATTGTAATTAAAATTTTGAGTTATTTTTTTAGTGCTGCATTGGTGAGGTAATTAGAGCCTATTGGTACTAAAACTTTTGAACGTTTGGCTCTTAATTTATTAATGACTAGTTTTTTTTGTTTGAAAAAATGCATTAAATTTTTTAAAATCAAGTAAAGTATAATGTAAAAAATGCAAATAAGCTACTACTGAATTATTACTTAATAAGTTACATATATATAGTTGGAAGAGCTTTGTTTCCCTTATCGTTACTTTCAGCATACTTTTCATGAGATTAGAGTAAGAAAAAGGCTTTTAAAACTGATAAATTATCAAGTACCTGGTCAATACCATTAAAAAGTGAAAGCCATCTTGTGGAGCTAATTTAAAAATTTTTTTTGTCGAAATTTCTTCAAAAATTTGAAATTCTTTTAAGTTCTTGCATCTCCTAGAACTATTAAAGAAGTGTTTAGAAATCAATTGTAACAAAGTCTGGCAATACGTTGGAATTTTGGTGCAACTTTTTTTTGCAACTAGAACTGAATTATGACAAATACAAAGTAGCAAAATGACATGAGAAACTTTATTTTTTTAAAAGGTAAAAAAATTTTTTTTGAGCCGGTCATGAGACTAGCATTAACGCATCCCAAACTTGCTATACTGCTGAGAGGAATACCATGTTTTGTAAAAAATGTTTCAAACGCTTGGAACACTTCTTTTGCACTACACAATTTCGCATCTAATTGAATTAAATGTAATAAATGAGAAACTACTTTACCCGTTTCATGATTAAAATATTGAATTGCAATGCAAAAAATTTTTTTAATGTAATATCCGTCGATTCATCGACTAAAATTGAAAATCTTTGATTTTTGAGAGTATTCACTAAGTTTGGAAATTCACAAGCGCTCAAAACATTTTTTATTAAATTTGCACACTTGTCTCTTTTCATGCCTATTTGCTCTACAATTTTTGGTTTTTTGCAGAGCTCCTGTATAAAAGGTATCAAGTTATTTATAAGCTGAATTTGCAAATTATGTTCTTCTATAAATAGAGCTATTTTGAGTTTAAACTCTTTAACTTGAAAAATTATATTACTAAAAGGAGAATCATTATGGGAAATATTTTTTTATTTTCCAATATTTGCCCTAGTTTGATGTTTTTCTGTTGCAACGTGCTTGACCAAATCTTGCCTGTTATAGCACGTGATGTTGATACTACAAAAAGAACAACGAGCAGGTTTCTCAACATTTAAAACGTCATGTAAAAGCCAATCTCGAAACAAAGGATCTACTAACCACGCTAAAACTAAAATGCAACTACTCTTTTTTTTTTGATGCAATAATATCACTGATCTTTTTTGATTTTCGCTTCAAATTTTTATTCGCACGGAAAAACATGATTTTGGCTCTAATATAAAATTACTCCTTAATAAGTAAAATAATGAATGCAAGTACGAATAAAAAAAGGGGAAATTGAACACAACTACCTAATCAAAAAGTGAAATAAACTGCTTTACGAACTCGCAAAATTTTATACTGTACCAACAGTTGATTACCGACGTATTATGCACGATACACAGTATCAAACGCTCACTACATCCAAAGTACACTAATACTACGCTACTAATGTAATATAACAAAAAAAAACATACGTATTACTTAATTACCTTGTAATATCCGAACCTGCTTCCTCCAAAGGCTGACGCTAAAAGAAAGAAAACATAGTCCTCCACGCTGCAGTACAGTATTGCATACATGTTTACTTGAAAAACAACGCATGTCGCGAAATAAAAACAAGCAACCTCTGCAAATGCTTCGAGTGAGCCGCGATTTTCACGCACAGCTTTTGTTTTTGTGCTGCCTGTAGTCACACTTTTTCTCTCACGCCGTGCAGTAGCTTATAATGACTGCTGTGTTTTTAAGGATTCTTAACTCTTGATAGATACATACTGTCATCAATGTATATATAAATCATGCCAAGAATTTTGACGATTAATTTATTTTTATTCTAATAACAACCTACTGCAAAAATTACCCATGACTGAATCATAGTTACGCGAAATTTTATTTTTAAAAAACTGCTAATTTATTTATAAATTTTTTTATAGCTACTAAGTTTTTTTGATGAATTTTCAGTTTAAGTCATGGCTTCATCGTTTCTTTCTTAGTAGTTAAATTATTTCTTAATTTTTTCTTTAAAAAAAAACGTGCCCCGATACTTACCGCAAGGTGGTGAGGAAAGAGTATCTGCTTATTTTAGTATTTTTATTGCGCACTTAATTACGGATCTGATAATTCATATTAACAATAATAATTATAATAATAATAATAATAATAATAATAATATTAATAACAATGATATAAATAATATCAATAATAATAGAAAAAAAAAATTGTCACGGTCAGGAATCATAGAGTACCCAGCTACGAGTCAAGCCGTAGCAAAACTCTCAATCCGCTCGACCATCGACCATACAAGTAGCCGGGGTCAAAAGTAGTATTTAAGTTGTGAAAAGTGGGCGGAGCTTAAGTTGAAGGGTAGGTAGGGGAACTCCCTTTTTCCTACCTTCTTGGTGAGAGAGAGAGCACGGTTCTTCGGCGCTTGCGCTACTAGCCAAGAGCACCCAAGAGAAGTCTTGGGTACATCGCAACACTGCTGCCAGCCCACATAAGAGAGGAGGATGGAACAGAAAGAAACTGTAACAAAAAAACAAAATGCCTACACAATAGGTTTCAAGAAAATAAAGGGCGCTTGTAATTACATAGGCTTATACTTACATGCTAACTTTGTGGAACAGTACATGCAAGCTGCTACTGCAAAATTTCGTCCACGAGGATTACACATTAAGGTTTTCCTTTTGCGAGGAATCACATTGTTACACGAGCAGTATCGAAGTTCAGCTTTGAAAACTTAGACAACAACGCAAATACCTTAAAAAATGCACTTACTCTAGTTATTATAAAGAAAAAATATAAGTTTTTTTGTTTTAAAGTAAAAACAGTGAAGAGCACTGAAAAAAAACAGCGAATACACTGACAGATCTACGGCACACAGTAGAAAAAAATGCCGTTTTTTGTGTCGAAATAAAAGAGCAGCCACTGTAATAGGCCAAACAAGATGATTTTTTTTGGACCTTGAAGTTCAAACACCCCAGAGTATAGAAAAAGTTTTCCGAAGTGAAAAAAAAAAAATTTGGAGGTTTAAAACTACCCCTAAACGCACCCCTTATAACTATATCTGTATATCATAATCATTTAATTAGACAAACACACATTTTTTACAAAAACTTTACACCTATAGATTCCTTAAGTCACTGATAACAAATATGACGTCAGAATTTTGAAATTCAAAACGACGAATTCAATATGGCAGCCGACAATGTCAAAACACCTTAGAAATTTCATAAAATATGGCCATAGGTGTTTTTTAGGTCGCTTAACACAAATCTTGTATAAAAATTACGTTATTCAAAACGGCGGATCCAATATGGCGGCCAAAAAACTGATACTTATAAAAAACTAACAAAATCGCAGCTATAGGAGTTTTTTAGGTCACTTAACACGCATCTGGTATTAGAATTGTATTATAACTAAAAAATTTTAAATGGTGGATTCAATATGGCGTTCAAAAAAGTTGACACCTGTTCAAAATCTACAGAATATCAGCCCTAATGGTTTCTTAGGTTGCTAAACATTAATTTGGCATCCGAACTGCGTCATAATTACAAAATTGAAAATGGTGGATCCAATATGGCAGCCAAAACAGTTTAAACTTGTCAAAAAAATAGAAAATCTAGCCTTACAGATTTTTGTAGATGCTACAACACTAATTTAGCATTAGAATTACTAAATTTTAATCAGCTAAGCCAACATAGCGGTAAATAACGTTAAAACAAAAGTTTCTTCTGTCACTGACCAGAAATTTAACATTACAATAACAACATTAATAACGTCAGATACCGTATCATGGTGGAAAAAAATTTATATATATTTTAAATGTAAAGAAATATGTCATTAAGAGTCCATGTGGTCGCCAACCACACATCTAGGATATCAGTCATGAATTTGAAAATGAACGACTCGCTATAAGATTAATGCATTTATGAAAATCTATTTCACGTTCGTTGCACTCTATGAGTATTACTCGGATGCCTCTACATTATGTATAAAATTCTTTTCACACCAAAAACGAGAGAATTCAGGCACAGTTACACTTTTTCCTTTGGTGACCCTACCTGGTATTATCAGGTGAGATCTCAGATGATTTATCATGTCAAAATCTCCCCTGAGATATTTTTCTAAGATATGTGTTTTTTCAGAATGTTTCAGCCTTTTTAAGCATGACAAATAAATTTCAGACTAAGAAAATTTTACAAATTTCTTAAGTTACTAAATTCTTCAATTATTAGACAACAAATTTTCTCAGTCCAAACTACGACACTTTTGCTCAAACATATTAAAAAATGCAGAAAAAACAACTATATTCGACAAAATTTCTCGTGTGAGATTTTGAAATGAGAAATCACCTGAGATGTCACTTGAAATTGATAAGTAGGGGAAAATATAAGGCACTTTCGTGGAATGGTTGTGCCTAAAAGTAGAATAAGAATAAAAAGAAGAATAAAATTAAGAAAAAAAAAATTAAAATTAATATTTATTAAATTAATAACAAAATTAAAATTAAAAATTAAATTTAAATTTCAATTAAAATTAATATTTATTCTTTTAAGAATCTAAACAGAGTCATGAGTCATAGCACAGACACTCGACTCTGTGAGGTAACTAGATCTTGACGCAAACAGAAAAATTCTTAGTGGGAACGTAAGGTTTTTTAATGATATATAGTATATGTACATGTAGCTTAAAATATCTGAGCTTAACTATTTGTAAAATTTCAAAAATAAAGAAGAATTTTTAAATACGAATTAGATATATAGCTACTATCATGCGATCAAAGTAAAATGTATGCAAATCTGAAAGTGATCGAAAATCTAACAAAACTGTTAATATGAGAGGAATGAACTCTGTTTTATCGTAAATTTGCAAAATGCCTTCAAAAATATGGCTCCAAAACAACTTTAAGTCATTCATCACAAATTGAAGATGTATATGTACTTTCTTGCTGTCACGTTTGTTTTATTTTAACGCCAACACTAACTTATAGTTTTGTTTTTGGAATCCATGAGGATATTTACGCTATTTATCTTAGTGAAACATTCAGAAATTACAGAAAAAATTTCTAAAGTAAAACGTTTTGAGCTAATAAGTTATTTATTCCACTTTATCACATTTATAACTTGATATAGCAATCTTATTTGGCTGTAGAGAGAATTCAAATTACCATGAGATAGAAGATGAGTTAGCAGAAGCTGAGAATGACAACGAGGAAATTAAATGAAGGAAAATCAATCTTTTAACATTAATCTAAACATGTGACTGTTATTTGGTTAAAGCAAAAAACTTTTATTCATTGAAGCCAAAGAGTAGTAGCTCACTTAGTAAGAAATGTATATTATGACGTAGCTGTCCCCAATAAGAACTTATTGCTTAAAATTGGAATTTTTGAATCTTAAGTAAATTTATATACAATTAGAATATTTAAGTGAAAATGTTACAAGTTTTTGACACAAATCTGCTTTATGTCTATGCTTTTACATTCTAAACTTGTAGAGTTGCTCAGCTTATCTGTAATCTAGTTCTAACAAGCAGTATTTGTTAAAATAGAAATACATAGGCACGTAAGTAATTATTCTTATTTAATAGTAGAAAATGTTTTCCCGGTAAATAATGTTATTCTGGCTTACGAGCATGGAGCAATAATAATTGCTATGATTTTTTCCAAAATCTGTCTATATTGTTTCATCACGTAATGGACTCACGTAATTTTGATTAATATATTGACAGTCATATAAAATCTTGTTTTCTTTCGTTAAACATTAAAATTCCAGATTCGTGTTCAGCAACCTCAAAAACTTTTATCAACAGATTTTAAACATTTTAGCAATATAGCAAGTTTTTTGGCTACATTGCCAGAAGTAATGTTTAACAGAGTAAGTGATGTAGAAGGGTGGAAAAAATGCAAGTGTACATAAAGTGGATGGAAAACATCAATAATCTTCAGGAAATCGATAGTTTAATGACTGCAGCTAGGAATACACTGGATGAAAATGTGAAGCAGTATATGGCAGACTGTGATTTCATAATAAATTCAGTTCTCTTTGCAGCAAGAGAACTGATACATCCAAAGCTGACATTGCCTAAAATTTTGACTAACTCCAGGATACAGGCAAAACTATTTGGACCTGAGCTGATTTTTCTGGGTACTGGATCTCAGCTAAGTGAACTTAAAATGATAAACATATCTAAAATAACATCTCTAATGCAGAACAATTAATTAATGTTTAACGCATGCATCCCAGTGCTCAATAAAAACTATGCCGATCTATACAGAATTTTGTTCTTTGTCAATAATGCAGGAAGACCTAAACAGTTCAAATACTCATGCTTGTACATGACCATAGTATGAATATGTGGCCCTAAATAAGCAAACTGACATATACATGTCAATAATGTCAATAACAGCTCTGAAAGTTTTTAGCTGTAAGAAATTGCGTGAGTTATTTATCTACGAACATACGATACCAATAAGAAAGATAAGGCAACGATATTTGTGCGAAGCAAGGCTTGCATTACATCACAGCATAAGCGACTGGAAAAAATGATCAATTAAAATCGTTGAAATGCGAGACACGTACTGCGCTTGATTCCATGCACTAAGCCTTTGAACTCTTACAGCAGTACAAGAAGCGCCATTGTTTAAAGAGTGCTAGTGCCTGAACCATTGAATAATTTCACTAAAAATCACAGGCATTCTACGGCTAAATACAAGCTGAGCTGCTTACAACATGAACATACACATTGCTGCTCCATCAAACGTAGAGGAGAGGCCAAATACTTTTTACTTTGGAATGGCTTTTATGAACATCAATGAGATCTAGAAACAATTAGATAGAACGCTAAAAGATAAAGGAATCCCAGACAGTGCTAACATACTCTTATTGTATGCAAACTTAAGCTAATTAATAGAAATGGACACTTTAGAATTAACCCACTAGCTGATGGGACACCCTTAGGGAAAATTATTAAGAAGGCCTGCAGGCTTGTCGAAACTCAACAAACGCAAAAAGAAGTTACAAATTTTTGATGGCCTCTATATCTCATGTCAGGGTTCATAATTGTAGAAATACGACTTCTATTTCTTATATATCAGTGCCTTTTCTATCAGAACCCTACTATTAGTGTTACAAAATAATTACAAGAAAGCCATAGAGTCCAGAATAATCATTAGATTTGGCAGCAGTTCAGACCACGCTGATAGTACAACCTTAAGCAGACTGGTGACTGCAGCCCTTCATACACGTAATAGAATTGCCGTTGGCCACGACACATGGTTGAAATTCATGAGATAACAAGAATAAGCGCCGGAACTCACTCGACTGTATGAAGGCGGGGAGGGGGGAGGGAGCGCAGTCAGTAAGACAAGACTAAGAAAGAATTTTTTTTCAAAATACACAATAACAAACAGTTGACCACTTCTGGTCACAAAAATTCTTTCTTCTGGCACAGCATTGGTAAAAAATTGGATACGCACCACGCTTGAAAGTTGAAAAAAATGCGTAAGATTTCACGTTGACCGTTTATTTAAGTGAAGTCTAAGACATTATCAACTTTGCTCACTAAGTGCGTACTATACTGTCAAGGGTGGCAGTTTAATTTTTCCGATATGACGACAATTTTTCTTTTTTTATTGACTCTATCTTACAGAAAAGAGCAGGATAATTAAAACAAATACAATTTATATAATATTAATCAAAATACAACATTGTAATTCAAAGTTTACTTTAAGAGTTTTTTGAATCATTTTTTGTATCATTAATATAATTTTTGTCACATATTCAACAGTATCTTTCTCCACTTCATTTCCAACCTTTTGCTTTCCATGCTTTCCATGATATCTTCCTTTCTCTTCTTCTATAATCTTTGACGAACCATACTTTTTACGATATCTTTCCTTCTTTTTCAATTATTTGCTACCTTTACTTTCCACAACGTACTTATTTCTCTTTTTTTCCAACCTTTCGCTACCCATATTTTTCACAACATCTTCCTTCCTCTTTTTGTACCATCTTTTGCTGCTCATACTTTCTGCGGTATCTTTCGTCCAATTTTTCTCTAATCTTTCTGTAGTTTTTTTTTTTACGATCTCTATTTGCCAAGGTATTTTTAATCTTTGTTGATTCAAATTTTGTTCTTTATTTAAATGTATTTTCTTACCTATTTAAGTTATATTTAAATTTTTGATTTGTTGTCTACAATTAATTTTATTCCTGTTTCGTTCATAATAATTTTTGTTATAATTTTTTCTAAAATCTGCATAAAAAGCTGATTTCCACTCTAATCACATACTTATGTCTTTTATTAATACTTCCTGATGAAAGTAACCTTAAGTTGTTTCTATTTTATATACTTTATGAGTTTTTCTTTGGGATAAATATTGGCAATATGTATAAGCGACATATTTGTGACTTTTCCTCCAAAATTTCCATTAGTTATCTTATGATTTTTATATGTTTATATGTTATTTACATGAAAACTATAAGATTTACCTCTTATAATTAAGGGTTAAAAACAATACTAATGTCTTACTACATTATTTTCTGAGCTTATAAGAATCCTTCTTTTTTAAAAAATCCTTGTCAGTTTCAATGTCATGCAGTTTCTTAATTTTTTTTTCTATTTAATTAAGTTGTATTTAATTTTTTGGTTTTCATCTGTAATCGACGTTATTCTTGTTTCGTTCGTAATTATTTTTGCTGTGATTGAAACCTTTTTTGAAGAATTTATTTTGTACATCCAATTTCATTATAAGGTTCTTTGTTAATACTTTTAGACAAGCGTAAACTTAATTTGTTTCTATTTCATTAACTTCTGTATTCTTTTATTTAATGTCTTTTGTAAGTTTCTCCAAAATAAATATTGTTAATTTGAATAAAAGACGTTACTTAATTTTTTTCTCCAAAAACACTATTGGATATCATATAATATTAATACGTTTGCATGTTATTAATAAAAAAACTGTATGCTTAATTTCCGATCATAAAAAGTTTCCAATCATCAATAATAATTTTCTGCTACATTACTTACTAATTTAAGTCGAATGTCTCACTGGTTTTCTCGATCATTATTCATGAAATAGGCAAACCATTGAAACAAACGATTTCTCTCACTGATAATTGACGTTTCATTCAAAATTATTTCCATAATGACTACAATTCTCTGTTAATTATTTCAAAATTAATTTAGTAGCATTGATAAAAAATATATCAAAAATTAAAGAAAAATTACTTGTACATATTAACGTATTAATAAATTTTTACTTTTAATGTGTGCATTGTTACTAGGTTATATACTAGTTTATTCTCACGAAAAAAAAACTTTCAGTTCAATTACGTAAATCACATTCATCACAAAAATCACGGTAAAACAAACTACTAATAAACCATTCCATGTTAACAACACATTAAAAAAAAAAATATGTATTGTGACGTCGCGTCATGAGTTGAAAATACATCTAATCACCTCACAGAGCCCTTATTACTGGCAATAAGTGGCGAGAATCTCGTAGGTAGCTCTCTGTCTCTCCTGCATGTGGCTTGCTGAAGAGTATGAAATCCCGGTATTAGGCCCAGACGCCATAGCAGTAAGAGTAACTATAGAGCTCGGTCTGACTCTCTTTCCGTTCGTCCTATACCCGTACCTTGAGAATGTATGTGTGCAATGTTAAGGGAATGTATCTGTGAATGGCAGCTATCGGTGTATTGGTATCCCGGAAGCAAAAATGTAGTAATGATGGCCAATCTGTAGTGCTGTGTTGGCTGATAGTATGTGCTGGCCCGCATAGTATACGGTGCGCCTGCGTGGCGAGACAAAGACAGACACTTGAGCTCGTTGCGAGGCTGGCACCGGAGCATCACGGCGCGGCCTTAACAGACTCTTGCCTGCTGAGTTACTGCGATGTCACGAAGCCGAAGCCTCAGTGCCTTACACAGACACGAGCTAGCCCTTACGTGGTCACCCAGGTTTCCCGGTGCCCTCGATGCCGGGAGCATCATCAAGTACGTCACTGGAGTAATATCCTGGTATTTGCATTATAGAATGTTGGTGCTGTGTGAAGCGTGCGTGAAAGTAGTCGTCCTTAATTACCTTTTTCTAATGCCACGTAGAGTCAGCCCAAATCCCCTACCATGAATTATTAGGTGAACGACACCAAGAGATACCACGTAGCGGCAACATCAAGCCACGACGCAAGAATCGTCATCTTTGTGGTGTGCCACGTAATAAGTGTACTTTGAGTGGATATTACTTACATCAATAAATAAACAGTGTATACTCAAGTGTGTCTTGTTGTCGTGACTCATCTCGAGTAACGCGGATTGCAGCTGCAATAGAGTGGTGCCTCTGTATTTAATTGAGGTGCGCTTCGTCAGAAAGTAAAAGGCTATTCAATTGTCATTGCTGTGCTACACTATACCTGTTGCTGCAATCAGTATTGCTTGATACTAGTGTTAACCTGATCCTTTGTCAGTTAAAGTTAACTTAAAGTTGCATTACATAGCATATGTGTGAGTACTAAAAAAACCCCGTAGAAACAACACACGTTAGTTGCAATCCTCGGCTAACGTGTCACAATATATATATGTATGTAAGTATATACACATAAAATCGGCAAGAAAAATGATTGAAAACAGTAAATATAGAACAAAGGGAGAAAAAGGGCGGTGAATAAGAACTTTTATTGGATATGATTCCGCAGCATGAAATCACTTTTTTTCTAACAAAATAAAAGAACACTATTATTTAAATAACATAAATCTCAATTATCGCAAAAGTCACATTAATAAAAAAAAAGTAACACTTATATTTCATCAACACATGAATAAAGAAAAATTGGTGAACAAAAAATTGGGAAAAAAAATTTAAATAACAACCTTCATATTAATTGAAAGCACACAAATATAATAACATAAGCCATACTTATCCCGAAAGTCACGCATACCTTGAGTTGTTATTCTATAATTTGTATACACATGTACCTTTTGTTGTTATCATTGTTATCTTGTATTTGATACAAGGGTAAAAAAAAGACAAGAAAAGAGAAAAGAGTCTAAAGGCGTATACTATGAATTTAAAAGATCACAATATATAAAGAAGTCAGAATGACAGAGAAGCACCTAATCTTTCTGTATGTTTAGTTGAAAAAGCGACTATCCGTAAAAGATGGCCTCTGTCTAATTGTCCTTTGATGTTCTTACCCTACGTTGTGATTGGGATATTAATGCATACAATAACAATATTCTTAAGAATAAAAGGAAACAGAAAATAATTAAATTTATTGTGAAGAAACACAGAGCTTTAGCTAGTGCCCTTATTTCACTTGACGCATAAATTAATCTACATGTTCTGCAATCTTTTTTGGGAGATCTCATGTCAATACAAATTTAAGAAATAACAATAAATGTTTGATACATACAACGAGACTGATACCATGCGATGTTCCGCGACGTATGAAACAATTGAATAATGAATATAGCACGAATGCTGATTTTATAAGTACAAATACTTAGGTTATGCCCGAACGCTTGACCTTCGTTTGAGAGAAGTTCACCACTCAAAAGCTTAGGCTGGTCTTACTGTCCTTTCTGGGGAAGATAAGATCGGAGCACCATAGCGAAAAAGGAGAGGTGAGACGACGCGCTCGCCAAATACACTAACACCGATCCCTTACTCCCTCCTTATGTATATAGGTACAAATACCCGTTTTATCTTCTTTCTATACCTCTTTTGTCGCTGAAGAGTATAGGTACAAAATTTGAGTGCCTATATGTTGGCGTTCTTTCTTCTTTTTTGAGACCAGCCTATAAATTTTTCCCTCCCTTTTACCTTGCGGGGAGTCGTGTGTGGCTCGCTACAACCATACAGCATCCATGTATACATATGCGCATAAATATTGGTCATCTATTTATCACTGCATGCATATATAAAGACACGGGAATACACACTTCCACGATCAGTAGCCTGAGATATGTATATTTTATTTTATTTACAATTTAGCTTTGTTATTCCCTACATATAATCTATAAGATCATGAAAACTAAAATTTATATTTAAAATGGTCAGAATTGACGTCTAAATCAATTGACCTTGCACTTTCCGAAGACGTCTCGATAGATTGTAAGTTTGGAACCATTTTATAAAGTTTTCTCCTCAGTTTTTGGCTATTTTACTTGATATTATTATATTTTTTGTACTATGATTATTATAAACTACACAATACAGAAATTGTATTACAACAGTATTCCATATCATTCCACTTTATTTTGGAATACAAAACTTTTCCAATTATTGTTTACTTAAGTATTGCGAAAATATTTTTAAGGTTTTAACAGTTATTTATAGTGTACCTTAAAATTTACTTTTTCTCTTGATTGTGTTTCTTAGTGTAAACAGATATTAATTACTTTATTAATAAGTTTTATGAAAAGGCATTCTGTTAAAACCTTAACATAATAATTGTTCTTTGATATACTCACTTTTCATGCACATTACCTTCATTTTTTTTCTTAATGAATCATTTTGCAAAAATTTACTTCAATATTCTGAACATATTTTATATTTCCTTTATTGTATATATATATATATATATATATATATATATATATATATATATATATATATATGTGACGACATAAATATGTGTCTCTTCAACATTTTTGGGCATAAATGACATTTAAATAATTTGTCACTAATTTATTCTTGTATATGATGCATATAATGCTTCTTTGCTTTGATTTCTATACCACATACTTTACATACAGATGAATATAGAGATTACTTACAGATGAACGTAATAATAATTGTGTCAAAAATCTTTCTAGGCCTTTTACTAATGTAACATTGTTGAAAAAAAATAGTTACCCATATTTTACTAGAAAAAATAATAGTTTTGATAGTCATTATCATGTAACTTAAAATAAAGCAAAATCGGATGATGAATCATACTTTTTGTTTAATTCACAGATTCCGAACAAAATTAACTTAAACCTAAATGATACCCCTAAAGAAGTTGCCTTTTGTCAAAACATCTCAATTCAATGTATTTTCAATTAAATGGTAATCAAAAAAATATTAATAAAATTGTATGTAA
The DNA here is from genome assembly GCF_036245765.1 of Copidosoma floridanum. Classification (NCBI taxonomy): domain Eukaryota; kingdom Metazoa; phylum Arthropoda; class Insecta; order Hymenoptera; family Encyrtidae; genus Copidosoma; species Copidosoma floridanum. Next base: position 30,210,350 of record NW_028321881.1, read on the forward strand.
GCAAACTTATAGAATTTTATTAATGGTCTTGAACGATCATGAAAAACGTTTTTACACAAAACATTGATATATTACTTAATTAATTAAATAAAATGAAATCTTATCAATAGCTTGGAGTGGCATTAAATGATTGTTACTTTTAAAAGGAATGACCAGCCACGAAACCTTTTCTTTACCTTTGGCTTAGACAATACAGAGAGTGTATTTTTAAAGTTGGAATCCGAAAAATTGAAGCATTAGAAATTCTCAGTTATTGAAAAACCACAATAATACATGTTCAAAAGTGTCTGTTACGCATAGTAAGTATTTGATTTATTAAGTCATACTCATAATGAATACACTTTTTTCCAAATAACAAAATTTAGAATTAACTGACCTGAAATATATCCACTTACTGTAGCGTAGATGATGCAACTTAAAGAGGTGTTGATAAATCTGAAAAAATTGTTTATATGAATTTTCTAATTATATTTTTAAATAGTATTCGAGAAAGTCTCCAATCCTATCAACTGAATTTAAAACTTGGATCAATAGTTATGTTAAAGAAAAACTTAACCATATGCGATGGTTTGCGAAACGGTACACGATTAAAATTACAAAATTATCTAAGTTTAATATTATAATAGAAATAGTAACCAGAAAAATAAAATGGAAAATAGAGTTTTGATACCAAAAAAATAATTTTTATGGCTGTATTACAATTAAAGTAGAAAGAAGTTGAACATTATTGTGGTTTGTAGGACTACTGGCCATGACTACCACGTTTATTATTATTTTATAAAGATGTGAAAATTTTTTGCATTACATTAAGTATTAACGTATATCACACAAAACACGTTTTTCATAAATTTTTTCATATTTATATAATTATAGTTTCTTAAAAGTTAACGTACTAAAAACTTTACAGAAGAGTAAAGTGTAATTACTAATTTACACAACAATCTATATAGTTAATAAGCTCTTTATTTATTTAAAAAAAAGTCTTTCACCATTATTTAAAACTATAAAGTTAATTTATCTACCTCATGAATAAAATAAGAATGATAGATATTATATGGTTATAACTATTTATAAAAAGTTGACACGGTATAAATCTTATAGTAAAAAATAGTGTACGACCTTACTTACATGGTGAACTATCCTTGTATAAGGCTGTAAGGGACGGCAATAAAAATTAAGTAGAGCAACCATGGGGGAGCTGTGCAGGAACTGTCAATAGGCCGTAAAAGGTCTCAACCAAAAACTGAAACTCCTCGAATAAGCAAGAAAACAAGCAAACTTTTTTTCATATTGTTAAGAGAATGTAGAGGGACTGTAAAGGGTGCCATATATGGGCAATTGTGAAGAATCGTTGTAAGCTCCACCATAATTACCTAATATATATTATACTCTATAAAGTAGTTTGGAGAGTTATTTCACTCATTATTCCTTCTACCACCTTCAGCACTTCCTTGGTTGCCCTCTTAAAAATTACGAATTCTAAGCTCTACGAATATCTTGCTAATTTTGACTTGAAAAAAATATCCAAAACTGTGAAATCGTTGGTAAAGTTTGCAACTATTTTGTAAAAAACTGTCGGATGAATCGAATAACAAAAAAATGTAAATTTGATGCTGTCGTGTTAGAGACATGAAAAGTATCTTTCTCACCCTTTGTAGTGTGTCGATACCATCAAAATTGGTATCGATCGTTTGCCATTGAATTTTTGCTTATGTTGAACATTTTCAAATTGTAATATTTTCACGTACAGCAGGTTAAATGATTATTTCGGTCAAATGTATCTTGATTTTTGTCAGTGAAGACTTTTAAATAATCATAGTATTTGACTACAGTAAAGCTAAATATAGTTATTCAAGATTTCTTCATGAACACAGATATAGATGAGGTGTGGGGCCTGCCATTTTACTTAAGAGATGATTATCATTTTTGCCATTTTAAATTTCAGTAAACATAAAAAATCCTTTATTATTTTTATTTTAGCATCCAGTGTCATTTGGAAAAGACTTATTGATAGATACTTGTTTGCTTATACTGGAGTAAGTGTGGCAGATAAGTGATAGTTTACTCTTGACGAGATACTTTTTTTAGAGATGTTGCTGTGTGTATTAAATTCTTACAATAAACTTTAGTGAATCGTTTAGTACTTTATTTATTCATTTATTTATTTCTTTGTATTTTTTTCATTAAAGTCAGTTGTTTACTCTTGAAAAATAAATTGATCTAAGATAATATGATACATTAATTGTAATAATCTCAGCGTTAAGCTTTCAATTGCAATAATCATATTTGTCATACGTTTTATTCAAATAGTCAACAAACATAATAACACAAGCATAATAAATGCTCTAAAGATTAATTGGTAAATGAATTTTAGTATCAAGATGATTCAATATCCTCGTTATGTCTGCTAAAGCCACAAGTACACGCAAGAGTGCTCATTTTAAGGCATTCGGTGCGATGAGCATGTAAAACTAAAGGGAATGTGTTGCGATGATTCTTTTGATTACTAAGGTATCATTATGTGAACACTTTTTCCATAAAGTCTTTGTTTTCTCATTTTTATTGAATTTCTGATTTGCATAACAACAAAACAGTCGTTGCACCAGTAAGTTTACATTTTTTCCTTTAAAAAAAAACAAAAAAGTTTTTCTAGGTCATGTATACAATTAATAAATTAATTTTAAAGTTTTTATACTAATGACCCAGTAGATGAACAGCGTGTTCAGGTATTGATACCGATACGTATTTTTGACCGAGTACTTGAACATCCCATGTTAATTAAATGGGAGAGAGGTTATGTTAGCTGCCTTCTACTGATTTCTATTTTCATTATGTATTGCAAATAACCAAATCAAAAAATTTCTTTCTAATTTCATTGGTAATATATTATGAAAACCATAATGACTGGCTTGACATACTATTATTATTGATTAACAGTGATTTCAATCGTTTTTATGTGTTCGAGTACTGGGCATAGGTAAAACCTAATGGTACTAGTACCTGAACAGTCTCACAAGCCACCTCATACAAGTTGCAAGAATAAAAAATTTTTTTCTCGTTGAGTATAAAGACTTACTGAAATATAAATTTTGTTTTATCTAAAGAACGATCAAAGGATATCAGAAAAATTTTTTTTTTATCCACTTAAATTGAAAATAGTTTATTCAAGCTGTTCAATCTACTGGTGCAATTTTAGGAAGTGTTCACGTACTGGTGCTTTTACCTTAGGCAAAGATGATCTTGTTTATTACAACTCATGTGCTAATCAAGACAATCTCAAATTTCTCAAGCTTTACGAACAAAAGTTTTTGTACTTTCATCAAACAAATAGGGATCAAGACTTATTTTTGTAAAATAATATTCATTACGTGTGATTATCGTATGAAATAGAAAATATGATGGACACCTCATATACTTATACCAGCAACTTATTCTGGGGTTTGTAAAATACATGATTTTTCTTTCATAACAGGCTGTTACTGTTTTATTCTTTGAACAATTCAATTCGTGGTGTAAATGTTCAATTTCTTATAAATAAGTTTTTATAATAAAATACCATGTAATTTTACATAATGAGTCAAACTTTTAAAAAATATTTGTAATACCTAACTGAACGGCTGATTTTATCTCTTTGATGTCCCACAGCCTAAATTTTGGCTATGCTATCGGATCAGAAAATTTTTTTTTTTCTTTTTTTCTTTAAATAAGCTTCTGACCTGGAAGACGATGCTTTATAGTTAATGGATTTGAAGTTATTCTCTATCGCACAAATCCACGAAAGAAACGAAAATCAAAGATGTTTGAAATTCACAATCAAGTTACGACAATAATAGATGCTTGCATTTTCAAGAAATTTACTAGTTTCTTCTATATCAGTTGCAACAACAGTGAACAAACTGCTTATAAATATTGTTAATTCATTTTTTACATTATTTTTATCCTCATCTATTTTATTTTATTATTATCTTTGGACTCTAATACTATCTAATTTAGGTGATATATATATGTTTTAAATGTTTCATTAAAAAACCGTTTGCTTTTCATACATTCACTTCCTTCTTCAAAAGTAGCAATAGCGGCTAAGATGGCAGCTGAAGAAATTGTGCTTTTAAATTGATTGATATCCTTAATAGTTGTTAAAAATTCAATAACTCTTACATAAAAATATTCAATGTCTAAGAGTACTGTTTGCCAACACTTCCACTGATATACTGCTCTCAATAGATAAGCAACATCAAGTCCACCAGTAGCATCAAAAGACAATGGCAAGAACTTATCCTGTAAGTTATTCCAAATGCACATATGTTTATCGGTCCAGTATAATACATAAAATGGTCTTAAACTAAGTTTACGTATACTACGATGACTGATAAGATCTTTGTTATTAATATACTTTCCTTTGAATTCAGAATGTGCTATAAACTTGTCAAATGCCTCTTCTCTAGTTTTTCTCAATATTCCAGAATCTCTTGGTATTTAGATTTTAAAATTCAAGATCTATAAGCCAAATAAGTCATTTACTTTTTCTGCATCAGAAAAATAACTAGATTCTTCTTTGTTTTTCTTAACCTTTTTTTCTATTACAAAAAAATTCTCTACGTATGTTCTACAACCGTGATGATTGTTGTATACATACAAGAACAGGAACTCAGATGACATTTTTAAACTGAGAGATTTTTTAATATCACTCTATACCTGTTTTTTTTTTGCCTCTAAATTTAGATTTTCTAAATATTGATTGCAGTTGTTGTAAAAATTCTAGATTTACTTCAGGTTCTGGAGGCATTTTTCTTCTGAAAATGATTTGTTTTTTTAGCATCTACTTATATTTATTTATTTAATAAGTACAAGGACTCCAAGTCTTTTACATAAACATATCACCCAATCTTTAGTTTTCTCTTCTTGCTCATAATGAGAACAAAACTAGGTTATTATGATAGCTTAGTTAGGTCCTTATTATAGCAACACTAAATTTCTAATCGGAGTCCCCTCTGTTGTTAAGTTCATGTTGAAAAAAAAAAAAAAATTGTGTAACATATTTTTATAAAATCCTCTGAGTTCGTGTATGCGTCCCATATCGCGTATGTGAAACGGTAAACAGGTAAAAAAAGAATCGTTTACAAAAAATAAAATACCATAGAAATGGCTCCATCACAAGCTTCACCCGCTCAGTCACGTTGTTAAATAATAAACGCTCCTTTATGAATACTGACGGGAGTTTTGATTGAATTCACGTAAATATTTGCTGTTTTGTGTACTTTTTCGCGTACGTGACATCAGAAGTACACACACTATGAAACAATAAAGCTATGAGTATAATAATGAGCAGTAAGTAACAGCTTGGTTCCAAGCACCATAAATTGCATTTACTAAGTCTAACACCGTTATCTTTTTGGCTTCTCAGTATATAACATTTAGTAACAAATGGCAAAGTTATCTCTGCATATGGTTTCTAAAATTTAATTAACATTTAAGAAATTTAATGATTATAATAAGATAGTAGAAAATTTCGTTTTTTGAAACCCCAAAAAAATGTTTCAAGGGTGTCTACTTGAGCGGTTATATCTCTATCTCTCTTGAAGTGGCTGCCAAACCCATTTCACTTTACCACATTAGCTCAAATGATACATGTATGGACTCTCTCTAGAGACATTTTTAGGCAATTTTTTTCGTAAAACATAGGCAGTCTTACACTTTCCTGGTTTTGGTGTCTTAATTTTTGTTTTTATTTTAAACTGATATCTATTTTTTCTTAATTTTAATGAAATAAATACACCACAGACGATAAAAAATGTAATGTTAAACCTCCAAACATCAAATTTAGGTTCAATATCGTAAATACTACGGTAAGGATACTTAACTGGTAAAATATCTTTTAAAGTGCCACTTTTCTAAGATTGAAGCAAAGGTGAAATTAAGAAGTCTTGTCGTAGCTACAAAAAGTTATTTATCATCATAAAGAACACCACTAAAGCGATGGATAGGTTGTAAATACTTACAACAATAGTAAAAGTAATAGTAGTACATATATTAATTAGTTTTTAACCAGTTGGATCGAGAAAACGGTCTCATTACAGTGATTATTGTAAAAATATTCTGATTACAAAAATAAGAGATTTGCAAGTACCAATTACAAATTACAATTAACAATATGCATTACGAAATTCATGAGAATTTAAGTACATCAGCTTAGAAGAATACTGTTTTGTATCTGTGTTATCCTATACATAGACAAAAATATCACTTTGTTTACTGACAACATCGTAATTGTACATATTAAATGCTAAGTATAATGTTTATACCTTTTTTATCATTAATCTTACTTCATATTTTTGTGATCTTACATGAGTGAAAATCTTTTTACATTTCGTCCTCATCAAAAACACCCTTTAATTCTCCACATTATTTATTTTCGTTTTCAATTACACACTCTTTTAGTAACTGTTCTTAACTTTCTTCGTCATACCCTGCTGCCTTTTTCTTTTCAATTTCTTCATTGTTGCTTTGACTTTGACCTAACTTAAACTTTCTCTTTCTTCCCTATCATCTCGCTCTTCTTCCCATGTACCGACATATTTCGTACTTTTACCTCCCAATAGTTCTCTAAAATGATCTACCCACTTGTTTGGCTTTATATGATTGTTTACATTCTCTTTCCTTTTTCTGTATTGATTAAGATACTTTCACACATCACTCTCATGCTTAATGTTCCTCAGCTCTTCTACCTGAGTAGAAACATAAAAAAATGGAAATTAAAGTAAAAGAATTACATTGAAAACTCGTACTTTATTTTCAAATACGTAAAACTATGAAGAATAAAGTAAAAATAATTGTACCTTTTAGTTTCACGGTCGTCAAGAAACTAACTATGAACTCAAAAAAACGACTCGTTGCCACGCAAATCAGAGCGTTGTTAATTTTTTTTTTTTTTTTTTTTTTTTTTTTCATAAAAACAATTATTAATCGAAAATAAAGGAAAACTATAATTAGAAAAGATGTATTTTTTAAATGAATTAATGAAAAATGATGAACTTGAAAGTTATCGAACCAAACGGCCTCGAACCCTTATATTAGGCGTTCGCGCACGTATTTAAACCTTCATGACAAAAGATAACAAACTCTCACTTACGAAGTTCATAAAGCACTTTAAAAGCATTTCGTTTTAATGCCGGTTAACAATACCAAATATTTTTAAGTTTTAGGTAAATTAAAAAGACACAACATATATTTTCTTTAAATCTTAATATATAATTTACTTACGTTATACTCTATCTTGTCCCCCATCCCTTCTGCCACCTCAACAACATCTGTTTTGCCTTTCTTTCTCTGTTTTTACAATCTCTGTCTCACCTACCTTTAAAACATATTCTCTTTATCTTCATTTTTATCTCTTCTTTAACCATGGCATTTAGCTCGTGTTTATTTAGTGCTTCCCAGGCTTTTCTCGTCCCTCCTATACAATAAACTAAGCTTTCTTTTGTACCAACCTTAAATAATTTAATGCTTCTCCAACGTCCACGTATACACCACTTTTTAGCTCACGTCTTGTTTTTAGTCGTTAGTAGTTTTATTTAAATCCCTCCTCCCATTCCCTAATAATACTTCCAACGGCGTATGGTCCTACTGTATCCTATTACCTACTTTAAATCTCTGAATAAGCTCAAACATTTTCTCATAAGATAACACACAATCGATTACTGATTTTTCCTTAGAAGCTATGAGTGTAAATTTCCTCTTATAATCCCCCTCTATCGAACCATTAAGCAAAAACCAACTTTTGTTATTTATCAAACCTATAGGTGCTTCACCTTTATTATTTAGCACTACGTCTTTACCACACCTTGCTTCACCCTAATTTTCCATTTTTTCTAAGCTACTACCAGTCACATTACCTATTTTTATATTAAAATCCCTGCTGATTAATAGTCTGTCTTCATTTACCATATCCAAATTTTCTAGAATTCCTACAGTCGTTATAAGATCTTCTCTGTTACATATTAAAATAATATGTATTCCTTTCCCTTGATCCTTCCATCCTTATAGTTCAGATCCAATTATACCTCCAAGACTTCAGTTAACTTACAACTTTCATTAAAAAAACGATTTTTCAAAACGATAATAAGACCCCCTTTTACCCTACCTTTTTTGTTATGTCTCACCGCGTGCACTTCCTGCCACACGAAATTCCTTAGACAATTTTTTTCAAAATTATTTCATCCTTTTTCCTCCATCCAGGTTTCTGCCAGGTTCAAACCCACATCTTCTAAATATTCCCAGAAATCTCTATCCTTATTGCAAATCTCTGCTACACTCTCAAAAATAACCTTATTCATATGATCACGCCTTTTTACATTTTTTGTCTTATTTGTTACTTTCATCCATTTTGGCTTATGCAAAAAATTCATTTAAGTTCTCTTTCCCAACGTGACAATTCCCCTTCCTCCCTTCTGCCCCTTTTTTCACCTTCCCCTGCCCTCTTGCCCTGTTCTTTTTATTTCACCTTCCCTACTATCTTCCATCTGTCTTCTTTGCTGTTTATTTCTATAAACTTTAAATCATATTTTCTTTCCATTTGGATATACAAAATCGCCTCAAGTTTAATTTTGTTAAACCCTGTTTTCACATCTTAACTCGCATCTTTTTGCTTTTTAACTTATGCCGTGATCTGATCTTGATTTTTTCTTTTTTTGAACGACAAATTATATTCTATAAACATATTTATTTCTTTTAACCTATATTTGTTCTTTATAACATACACTTTATCATCGAAACAATGAAACTTAATAATTATTACTGGTCCACTCACTCTTACATTCAATACTTTAATTTTAATTTTTAATACATTTTCAAACAGATTCTCCACCCACTCTATTGAATTTCCCATGCCAGTATTACCTCCCCTTATAATAATGTTATTCGCTCTTTCTTCTTTTTCTCTTTCATAAACTAACCTTTTGACTCGCAAAACATCCCTTACCGATACTCGACTACCCGCACTCCCGCATGACCTCCTGCTCTTCACCGATTCTCTCCCTCTGCGGCTGTTTTTCGTTGTCCCACCATCTGACGTCTCTTCGTCCGAATCTTCTTCATGCAAAATTTCCCTGCCAAGCTTCTTCCAACTTCTTCCCCAGCCTCTCTAGCATGCTTGCTGACTCTTTTTCCCTCTCCTTAATATCAACTATCTCTTTCTCCAACCTAAGTATGTTTTGTCAAATTATTATACATTGACCTCTTTCCATCTAAATTGCGCTATGTATATTTTTTATAAAAACGTCGTGCTTATTTTTAGAGTGAAAATCGCTGGAGTGCGAAAAACTTTGTCAATTAAAAATTACGAAGCAGTGAAAAAATTGACAAAGTTCTTCGCACTCCAGCGATTTTCACTCTAAAAATAAGCGCGACGTTTCTATAAAAAATATACATAGCGCAATTTAGATGGAAAGAGGTCAATGTATAATAATTTGACATAATACTTACCCATCGATTAATAACATTAATATCTATAATATCGGCGTTTGACCTAAAGACACGCCTAAGCAGAGCAGTGGAGAGGGGTGTCCGCCGAGGCTTTGGTGTCAAAGTTGGTTAACGCACCTTCCCGGCAAGAAGGAGGCCCAGGTTCGACTCCTGGCCGAAGTGGATAACTTTTTTCACCACTTTGTAATTTTTAATTGACAAAGTTTTTTGCACTCCAGCGATTTTCACTCTAAAAATAAGCACAACGTTTCTATAAAAAATGTACATAGCGCAATTTAAATGGAAAGAGGTCAATGTATAATAATTTGACATAATACTTACCCAACGATTAATAACATCAGTAACTAAGTATGTTTTGTTTCAACCTTTGTATCTCTTCTATGTATCTTTGTCTCATTCTTTTTTTTTCTTCATCTTTTGTCTGCATTTTCTTAATTAATTTTTAAGCTCCACCTGCGTTACCTTTTCGCTCTCTCTGAAATATTTTTTTTTCAAAAGATACTGTCTTAAAATCGTCTTGACTAGACTGCTTCCAACTCCCTGCCCTTTCATTTTTATCCATGTTAACGCCTTCCTCCGTCCTTACTGCTTCTTCCTTTCTCAGTATTTCTTCTTCTTCACCACACTTTTCCAGCCTTGTATGCGCCTTCTTTTATCCACTTTCACACTAACAACTTAATTAGGGCGTTCTTTGTCTACTTCTTCATCTTAAAACGTTCTTCATTCACTTTTGAAACACAGTACACCACAAAAATACACACACAGCACAGACACTATTATTAGTGCATACGTACGGTGTGGCGCCCTCCGACCAAGTCTACTTTTAACAATAGTATACGTATGCATTCTCAACATCTGTCTGTCTGCTAGGAGATATACAGAAAACCAGTAGACCTACGTCAGATGTGTTGGATGTTGGACTAAACCAAGGACCATACTAATGGAATAAATCAATGGAACCATGGAACTGAACTATATAGACGGCGCATGTGCAGCAATGTGTATTATTGTGTTGAGTAAAAAGATGGCACATTTGACCAAAATAACTATTTTACCTGCTGTACATAAAAATATTACAATTTGCAACTGTTCAACATAAGCAAAAATTAAATTGCAAACGATAAATACCAATTTTTATTGTATAGACACATAATAAATGTTGGAAAAGATACTTTTCATTTCTCTTGCACGACGGAATCAAATTTATTTTTTTTTGCAAAATTGATTGATCTGACAGGTTTTTACCAAGAGGTTGCAAACGTTGCTAACAATTCCACAGTTTCAGATATTTTTTTCGAGTTGAAATTAGCAAGTTACTTGTGGAGTTCACAGAGCTAAGATTTAATCAGTTATTACATTATTTTTATTGTGTTGAGTTTTTTGTTTAACAAAACTCTACTCCCCTACGACACGATTTACGCCCCCTACTAAATTTTAAAGGGCCCCCTAAGCCCTTTGTGTTACCCACCCTCAGCCATCCCTCTAAATAATAGAAAATTCTATCGATTTTTACCTTTTTTCTAATGAGATAAGTTTTTGCTAAGTCCCTTATCTGCCTTTCTTCACTCCTCGTAAAATTTCACTACCGAATAACTAGATAACTCAATAAGATGAATGCTGTTACATTTTTCGATTTTTTTTTTTATATGATTTACAGAACTTTATCATTCTAAATGTATTTTTGTTATGAGAAGTAAGTATTACGTTATTTATTGAAAGATAAATATCTTTACCAATAATATCGGAATTCGTAGTTGATAATAAGATTCGTTGGCATTTTTTTTTTTCTGACATTCCGTATAATTATTAAAATTTTAGTAGTAAAGTAAAAGAACTTTTTAAAAGACAATTGTGTTATCAAATGAAGGAAAAAAAAAAACAAAAATTTTCAGAAACATTTGCGGTTAGTTAAAAGTTATATTTCAAATAGACTTTATGTTTTTTTTTTTTTTTGTAAAGGGAATTAATTATCTTAATATTTCAATGACTGATTTAAGCCTTATTGGTTATTATTATTTGGTTGTGAAACCAAAGTATTTATCAAATACAAAATACTTATGTAAATTAGTATTTCATACTGTAAACCTTTATGAATAAACCATAACTGACTCAAGCAAGACATCATTAAAAAAATTTTTGAATAGCTGTTATTAATATATATATATATATTTTTTTTTTCATGAAAATCACTCAAAAATCAAATATTTTTTGAAGTCGAGAAAAGTCAGAAATATTCACAACGGACGATATGTAAATAAATTCATAAATAAGTGTATTACGTGTAAGACAGATGACATATTATAGTTATATTATACTTTCTATAACAATGATCTATAAATTTAACTATATTATTTATATATATATATTTTTATCAGAATGTTTTTTCGTTATCTGTTAAGGTGTACATACTGCGCAAAAGCTTATGGAGATGAAACTTCATAAAACATTATAATAATGAATATTTCGAATGTGATGAATGACAGATAGTAAGAAAACTGGAGAAAACATTACATTTAACACCAAAAATAGTTTGAATTATTATAATTAGTTAATGCATTATTTATCAAAAATTTTTCATTTTAAAAAACACATTTGAATCACAAAAAACAAACAGTGAGAAAAAACTTATTTTTCTGGCGTTATAACATCTGAAAATTGCCGCAACTTGTAATTTTGGTTGTGAATTATTGTAAAAAATCAATGGGCAACTATGTGGCTGGTATTACTGCTGTGCTAGGGCTTATTTTTTTAAAGGTCAATTTTCGAGTTGAAAATCAATTTCAATCTTGACATGGATTGTACTTTCCTACCACATCTTCTCATTTTCTATCCGTTGGTCGAGGTTGCGGTTGGTAAACAAAATTGACCAAACAGCACTATTTGAACATCCATCTTAATAGATCATGAGGTTTCTTTATTCTGTTGATATTGATGGCTGGTTTTGTTCTTCGAACACTTTCGTGCACATGCTTTTAGTCTAATAACAATAGTAGATCATGATAATACAATATTATTGGGTGGTGTGACTGTCGATTCTATTTAATACACGCAATTGATAAATATGTAAAATTTCAGATTGATGATCTTAAGAAAATGTGTAATGAAAATAGATTTTTATTTTCTCTCGCTGACCCTACCGCACTCTACCACACCACTGAAACGTATATGTGAGGAAAAAAATTTTTTTAGTTTTGATTCTTTATTCTACACCTATTCTTCATCCTCGTAAATGCAACTTAATGTGATTTTTTTAGAAGGTAACATGCCAAATTGAGATTTTTTTAAATTAAACGTATAAAAATTAATTAATTACAGTTCAACGCTTTGCAATTTTTTAAAGGTTTTTTTCATACTATGACGAATGCAAGCTAAATATTTAACTAATATTTATCAAAAACCTACGTTGGATTAACAGCCTGAAGCGACATTCACTAGCAAGTAATACTATTTTATTAAAGATGAAGCAGTAAGTACTAGAGAATGTTTTTTCTGAGTTATTTTTGCGTGTTTATATATAGACACCTTTTTTTAGATTCTATCAAAAAACTTATCAGACCTAATAATCATAGGCATTATTAACATGTACGCTTCTATACGGCATACTTATCTCTTTATTGGCATACCATTTTGTCGGGTGGCTGTGGGGTGGCATGAAGCAGCTAAGGGGCAGCATGGGACAATACGGCTGTCATTTTATTTGTATTTTATCTTGTGTCACTTAGAAACGAGCAGAATTTTACGTGTTCTTGTGTAAAGGGATGATGAGGTGGCATGGGGCCGCAAGAGGCACGTGGGTTAATTAGTAGGCATAAACCTTAAACCAATTATGTTGTATAAGATGATATACTCATTTCTACATTAAATAGTTGTTTCCACTGTGCCATAAAATTTGCTTTCCCACCCCGCCTCACCCTTTCCTATGCTGTCCCACCCTTCTCCACTCTCCCTTATGATTTATGTTATTTTTCTTTATTTCTGTCAAAAACTTCCTCACCTTGGCCCACCTTTCTTACCCCTTTTTCACCTATTTACTACCTTATACATTACACACACATCTAAGCAAATTATTGTCACATGTTGTTTTATCTATATTATCGCCATCAGGTCTCATAATTATCTACCTTCGATGCTTACGTGATGATACAATTGATCTACATTTAAGATGTGAAATGTGTTTTATGAAATATATTTTTGCATGAGTAAATTACACTTAGTTAAGTAATTATTTTCACCATTGTCCCTGAATTACTTTATTCTTGTATCAAAAAAAATGTTATTAATTTGTTTTTATCGAAATTTGCCAAATATTTTAAAAACTTTTCCGGCTTTTCCCTACCACTTCCATTTTCTTTACTTTTTTCTAGTTGTTTTTACTGTGGCATTAAATTGTCTCATACTTTAAAAATCAAATAACTTCGAAAAATTTCTTGTATTTCCATGAAATTGGAAATAATATAAAGTAGTCTTCTTATACATACTTATTTTTTATTTATAATAACTTGACTCTGGAATTCCAACAATATTTTCTGAAACTAAAACAGTATACAAATCAATGAAATTTAGAATAATAAATGTGTTTTGATTTAAAAACTAACTTTATAAATATTGACGGTTTCTATACAGAGGACAAAAATGACAAATCAAAACTATGACGGAACAAATTAAACTGTTTTAAGGAAATACATTTGTTTAATTAATAACGTATATTGCTTAAAAATTACTTTTTTGATTTTGTGTTAGTTCAAATGTCGTAGTAGAATTTCTTTTCTTAAAGTGTTCAGGTATTTAAGAGTCATTTCTGAATCTCAAAATACAATTATCACATTAAAAATCCTGATTTCTAAAAATGAATCATTTTTTAATATTATAAAGCTATAATATGTTTTGTTATATACATTTTTATGTCAATAAAACTCTTTTGTCCTTATATGTAGATATAATAATGACGTCTGAGTTTGTTATGAGTATTGTGAGATTTTCAAAATTTCTTGCCAGACAACATTTTTTATTTTTCATCAACTTATTTTGTTTTCAGAATCATTTTGATTGAAAATATTTCTTGGATTTGCACATCAAGATAAAGCAACCTACAACTAGCCATAAAAAAAAGTTTAAAAAAAAAATAGTATAATTCTACAGAATCGAATATTTGGATCGGTGATTAATCCATTGTCATAGAAGAAAAGCCAATATTAATAAACATCGTTTTTTATGCAAAACAAACGGTAATTTTCTTATCATCATTACTTCTAAATTTATTTGTTGTTTTAGTTAATGAGGAGGTAAGCCTTTGTAAATAGCATTTAAAACTTCTACTTGAACATTTAATTTAATTTTTTTGTCATAATTATCTGTTTCTTTGGCTGTTGTACAATCAATTCTAGAGTAGAATATAACAGTTTCTTTTAGAGTGTTTCATATTTTATTGATTGATAATTAAGTGTATTATATATGTCATATAAAAATAACTCGATTTACGAAAAAAATATTTTTTGTAATAGAAAATTTCCTGCAAAAGCTTTCGTTTCCCATTTATATGGAATTGTAAACAAATAAATTTTTCTTTCTCCTGTATCTAATAATTTGGAGGTGAAATCTGTGTGAAATCTCCATCTATATTATTATTTTTCCTCCCAAAAGTAAATCGTTATCATATAAATCTTTAAGCATTTTATCTACTATTTCTAAAGCTAAAATTATTGATGCTTTATTCCATATAATAATATATACTTTCTTCAATTTTTAGTTGGATTTGCGTTTTAAAAATGCTGCTTCAGTGTTATTTACACCCAAAGATAGTCCAAAACTTCTGTAACTTGTTATACCTCTTGGTAACAAAATAAAAGTAATTTCAGTCAAAGCTATAGAAATTATATTTTTTTCTAAAAATACGGAAATACATTATGGTTTTGTATAAAACGTTTTACCAAAACCTTCTAGACCATCTATAAAAATTATTTATTTAAAATTCAGATAAATTGCTAAAAAATGTTTTTTGTAGTTATTTAGATAGTCTTACGGAGTATTGAAAATTTTTCTACTGAATTCCATCAATTAATAGTCATATTAATCATTTTTATGATGTTGGGTTCTGGTAAGCTAAGATCTTGGCAAGATTAATTTTCAGAAAGAAGAATGTTGTTCAATTCCAAAAGTTAACGTTGTTTTCAGAAAAATCTTCAGTAAAAAAATTTTTTTTTTATCCCACACTGAAAAAACTATGGTGCCTGAAAACTACCACAAGTCGAGAGCACACGCTCCCTACATTTTTTTTTTTCTACCAGGTAACCACGACAGACTACTGGCCTAGTCACCGGGGCCACCCACTTACCACCTACGTGTGGGGGTGTATTGTAACACCCATTTCCAACCCTTTTACTGATATTATACCTGAATCCATGAGCACAGTGTGAGTATCTCCAGTGGAACACCTTGCCACTTAAGCTGACACTCTCTGCACCAATGGTGCATCGGGTCCACTCGCCACTGTGTAGCCTTTCCCTGGAGAGGACTCCATATTCCAGGACGTCCGCTCTTCACCGGTTAAGCCAGCGCTCTTTGCCGAAGCATCGGATCCAGGCTAATGAGCATCCCTGGAGAAGCCTCATGTTTCAGGGACCACTCCTGGCCGGTAAGACTGGCGATCCCTGCCCAACGCCTGGCATTAAATCCGCTAATCCCTACCTATAGCCATAAAAATTTTTCGCATTTACCCAGGCCCGAAAATCTGTGGGGTAAGAAAAGAATCCTGGAATTACTCTTAAGGAAAATTCCACCGAAAAACCCGCCCCAAAATCGCTGGGGTTACATAGGAACTTTTCTCGATGAAAACAGTTTTTGAAAAAATCTGTTTTCACCAGGAATCGAACCCATGACCCCTAGAACTGCGTTGTATCAGTAACAAGCACGCTTACCACTGAGCTAATGCCGCTCCTGTCACATGCTCCCTACATAACTGTAGTCACCTGAGAGTTCTACAATGGAGGGCCCGTAGCACATAATGTAGCTGACTACAATTGCCAACTAGTGTAGAGTCGTGCAACTGAATACCGTAGGGCCAAATTACCCCCACAAGTAATCGGATTGTACCTTCAACTTAAGGTGGTACATATCAATGACTACCATAGAGTCTGATCCGGCTCATGCCATGACTGGTCATATGGTCACTCAATGTGATATAAAGCAGATGCTACGTGTAGTTTATAAGTAGCATATGTACATGTGGGTGTGTGCCTGCTGCACTGCAGATTTGTGGAGTCATTGGTTGCGAAAGCAAAATCTATTCCTACAAGAATACGTGTTTGTGTGTGTATCAGTACTTAATGAATAATACTTTCATAAAGCGATGCATAATCAATACAAACACACGTGCATACACATGCATCGACAGTCCCAACAAAGACCAATAGCATTAATTTATTTTAACATTTTTCATGTACAACACACCTCACATTTAATGCAACTTAATCATTACTATATTTTACTTAAACCATCGCAAAAAATCACATTTACAAAGTTATAATAAATGTTGAAAATCTATTTTAAAATTATAATATGACAACATAACTTTGAAAGAGAGGTCTTGGTTGACCTTACAACATAGTGTAGAATTAATTATATTATTGCAATATCCATATAATATCATCATAAACCTTTACGTAAACATTTTTAGTATATTCAGGAAATTATCATGAATGTTTTTAATAGACCAGAAAAAATTATAAGGAAACGTAACCTCAAAAAAAATTAAAAAACGCAATGTCTCAAAGAAATTAAAAGCCAGATAGGTCCAAAATAACAATTCTCACAAGTCTTCCAATAGGTTACAAAATTATTGACGCACATAGAGAGGTTTTGGTCGACATTGCAACACAACCTAGATTTAATTATTGCAAATTTTCATAAAATTATCATGAAAAATTGCGAAAAAAAATTATAATATACTTAGGAAATGAGTATTGTGATGTTCTTGTTATTATTTACGGCTAATTACCGAGGAGAAAATCACGTTGTTGACTATAAAGGAGTCGTAGTTTCATGGTACTTACCTAGACCATAATATTCTATCTAATGCATGAAATAAAACTAAGAATTATCTCCCGCCCTTCTAATGCCCCATGTAGAGATGAAAAGAGAGGAAATATGGAAAATTTAGATGTTTGTCAATACTTAATATATTACGAGTATATCAAACATCTAAAGGAAAGGTAATAGGATCCCTTACCCGCAAACCTATAAATTATCTTATGTCGGCTAACGTTACAACTTCGTAAAAGGTGTCATATTACATATAAATAGTTTTTCAACGCAATTAATATGCGAAATACGTGTAAATCAAAAATATCATGTATTCAATCAAGTTTTATACACAAGAGCGCGTGGCTCGAATTACATAAATGGCATAAGACACTCGTTCGCTTGAAAACTTATTGAAGTGTTTTGACAATCGTAAAGTTCAATACGCTATTCTTCAAACAAATAAATTAATTGAAAATCGTTAGAAAAGAATTATCAAAAGAATGATTCAATAATTAATTGATAACAAGAATATAAAAATAGCTGGCGTAATTTGTACGCGAAAGGCTCGGACACAATTCCTCACCAAGCACGTTGCTATAGGCCAGTGTCGTTTTAGACAAAATAATCTAAAAAAATAAATAGAAGAAAAAGTAATGTACAATTCGCTTAAGAATTTGTGCCTCGTACAATCTCTATTAAAAATAACCACGTGGTTTTACCACGTGGTAAACCACATAGTTTTACCACGTGGTTTACCACGTAGTTTTTGTCTCAAAATGCCACATGGTTTTTAAAACCAGGTGGTTTTGTAATACCACGTGGTTTTTTCACTAAGAAGATTAATAGTTTTCACAAATATTACCTTCTTCTTCCTAGTTCTATTAAACGAATTTTTTTCTTGTGTTGTTATATACTATCGTAATAAATACTTTCACAAACAATTTTCTTAGCGATTTCTGTTCCTCTATTGAAAAAAATCACGTAGTTTCACCACGTGGAAAAACCATGTGGTAAGCCACGTGGTTTTATATCGTAAATCACGTGGTTTTATTTCAAATTAACACAGTGTTCTGAAAATCACGTGGTTTTATTACGACTATGTGGTTTTTTAAAAACCATGTGGTATGTTTAGACAAAACCACGTGGTTTATGATATAAAACTACGTAGTTTACCACAAGGTTTTTGTACGTGGTAAAACCACGTGGTTTTTTCTATTTTTGAGAATATCGGATAATACAAACAAACATAGCAAATGAGGTTATCTCTATTTTATATTTAGAAGCTGCAATCAGTTGAGTAATCACAATAAATATTTTTCTTACTACCTCCCCCGAAAGTTCGAGTTTCGTTGGCTGTAAATAGGGACGAAAGCCGATATTCCTTCCCTATCGATGCGACATTTACATCGCATAGAGGGGTCGGGAGAAGAGCTCCTTGCTCCTTGCTTTTCTTTGCGTGAGAGAGAGGTAGAGAGAGTGAGCATCAGTGCAAATGTTCATTAGTATTAAGTATTTACCAATGCAGCGTTTATTAATTTTTTTTTAAGCTGTGAGAAAATTTGGAGCACGTGTCGAACTCGAGTGTGTTTATAAATTTGTCGTGCAATACATGTTATTTCTTTCGGTAATGTGTAACGTTGTAAATTTCTAACCTAAATCTGAATATAGAAACAATCATAAGATGACTGTTAAAAAATCTCATCAAAATCTAACCCTTGACTTTTGCAGCAACCAATGCCGAGAGTCGAATAAATAATCATATTAGCGTATAAATGATTAAATACTGTTGATAAGCAAAAATAATGTTTATACGATATCACTTAGTACCTCATAAAATTTAAAGGATTTTGAATAAAATAAAATTGTTTTGACCGACTTTTTCGCATTTCGGGCCTGTTAACATCCACTAACCAACAACCCTCGCTTTACTTGGGTCGTAAATGTTATTGGATGATACAGGCTCTTTAATTTTGCCCTAAACATTACCTACCACTACTGAAGCTAATTATTTTCTGATTGTTAATGAACCACAAATTTTCGGCCGAAGCTGCAGGAAAAACAGTATACATTACACGGAACGTCACTTTATAATGCGTTCCAGCGGTTTACCCCTCGGCTTCGCCTCGGGGGGCAACTTCGCCGGCGGAGCAGAGAAGTTGTCCCTTGTAATATAATGTACTATGAATTACATGTTGTGTGTAGTTTAAAAATCTAGTTAATACATGTTAAAGAATGATGTTTCTATATTCCAGAGTGTCTTTTTTGGGTTTTTTGTGTCATAACAAATGTAAAAGTACAAAATAATTATACACTTCAGCTTGAGTTATAATTAGTTTAAGTTAATTAAATTTCATATATAAAATTTAAAAATAATATATTACAGCGTCTTACATTATTTTAAGGATAGTTATATAATTAATTATTATGGTACGAAAATCACGTGAATTGTCACGTAAAAAATCTCGTGATTTAAACTGTGATCAATCATACGATGCATAGCATGATATTTTCGAGCAAAAAGGCACGTGATAAATCACGTGATTTTCTTTAAATTAACGTAAGAAAAACATTATATTGTAATAAGTATTACAATTATTAAAATTATGATAATGATTATCATGACTAAGATAAGTACGATTTTACTTGTAAATACAATTATTACCGTTCAAAACCAGGATTTTTAAGATACATGTACGTAATTAAGACTATAATCATCATTAAAATAATTATGTGATAATTATGATTATTCTGTTTTTTTAATTATTGTGATGATAATAATATTTATAATAATAACAAAATAATAGTAGTAATAATAATAATAATTATAATAATTTCTACAGTTTCGACGGTGGTAACAAAAGTTATGATGATGATGAACATGCTCATTCTTTTTATGATTGAAATGAGTATGATAATGATAATAACGATTATGATAATTATTAAATTATGAAGATACTGATTACTATGATTTTTTTATAGTAATAATAGTTATTCTAATGAATGAGATGAATGCAATTGAACGAATCACAATGATAATGATGATTGTGTTTATGATTGAAATAAATGTTATGTCTATTACAATATTTATTAAGACTGAAATGCACACACATACACGTGCGGGCGTACAATGACTATGATAATGTTTATACTTGCAATGATTGTAATTATAATTATAGAAATTATCAATAGTATTATTGTTCTCATCGCCATGATAATCATCACCCGATACTAAAAATCCATATCAATCCATATGGTTTTTTTTATTGGACGTAATTATCGTCATAGTTAACATCAACTTTATCAGAACAATTATTATCGTTATTAATATGACAGTCATTGCATTTGTTTTCTTAATTATTATCATAATCATATCAATAGCCTCAATAATTCATCCTGATCGTAATCACTACCATCTTAATTGTTATTATAGTCATCTTAATTATCATACTCGTTACTGTAATCGTCACGACCATAAACATCACTCAATTTTCATTATTATCATAACAATCCTTATAAAAACTATAACCACTAGTGTAATCATCTCTATCTTCATCATTATCATAATTTTGATAATTGTAATACTTATTACAATATAATATTTTTTATTACGTAAATTTAACGAAAATGACGTGTTTTATCACGTGACTTTTTCATGATGTGTAGCGTGACATTTTGCTCGAAAATATCATGTGATGCATTGTGTGATTAATGACAGTATAAATCACGTGATTTCTTACGTGACAATTCACGTGATTTTTGTAAGTAGGATATTATACTTTGAAAAAAAGTTTGCCTCATATGCGAACAACGCTAATGCTTAATTATTAACTATTAGAGATGTGTGTACTTAGACGCTGAAGTCATAAGATGCAATAGTAAAACAATGAAAAATTTTAGTCAAAGATGTTTGAAACATTCATGTACGAATCGCTTAAAATTTTTACACTTTTCAAAACTTAGTTTAAAAATAATCACGTCGTATCTTGAAGGGAAAGCAAAATAAACCAAAAAATAGGACTAAAGCTACATTATATAATTGATAGTCAACTGATTTTATAATTTTCACAGAGCTTTTAATTATAAATTATTTATACACTTCTAAACATTTACTTTCGTTATGATTGTTACTGACTATTATATATACATCTTTATTTATACTATACATATTATATATACATAGTTTATCTATAATTAACTGAAGCATGCATCTTCATTGTAGGACACTGTTGTACGTGCTGCGCTTGGCAACAAACTTTTGTTATTTGATCTATAATAAGGTCCACGTACGGTCCCTTAAGTATATAATTAAATGAATAAATAATCTAGAAAAGGTATTGTAAACGTGGTGCTTACAGGAGAACAAAAATATTAAGATGCACCAAATAAAACGTATATTATTGATATAAATACTTATACTGCAATACGAATTAAAGGTACGCTGTTGAAAAAGTTATTAAATTTACTAAGAATTTTATTAAATTTTATAAACTCTTACGATATATAGGTATACTTAATTTACAGAATTCATAAAAAGTTTAATGATACAATAATACAAATTAATGACATTTTATAAAGTTTTGCCGAAAAATTTTTAACGGAGTACACATCAAGAAAAATATAATAATACTTTTTAAAAAATAATCATAGTACTATAAATTTCGAGCATAAACAGCAAAGAAATGTACGGAAATCGTACCAAATAGCTACATTTTGTTTACAATATATTATATAAGACAATATTATTCTAATCTTTAATAAATGATTAGTATTGAATATAATAATCTCCAAAATTATGATCATTTATACAAAACACTTCTTGTTCTTCAAGCTGTAAAAGATAAATATACAGATATGAACAGATTAAGAATGATTGAACAAATTGTAGCAATCAATTACTATTACAATCACTAAATTATATATTATATAAGAGTAGAGATAAGTGATCTGCTGGGGGTGAGCCGGGAAAATGACGTATACGAAAGTATTTAACATGTTCCACAATAAAACTCTATATGCAGAGCTCCTTTTGATGCATAGGACGAAACGTGTTCAAATCCTTTCCTTTTTTCCTATTATACCCAACCTTGCTGTGTATACTGGGCTAATGCAACTAGGGGTAAGTGTACCTATCTCCATGATCTGCCCTATTACCGTGGATTTTGAAAAACTGATGATTACTTGCTTAAAATAAGAAATGTTTCATATAAAATAATTTTTCAATTTTAATAATCAAAAATGACGTTAATGTAGATGCAATTCGAACAGAAATATTTGTGTATATTTTGAGTAAATAATTATTTTCCACAGTATTCGGTACAACGCGCTCATTAACTGATTGTGTACGTATTTCCGCGGTGAGCGTACGTAAACATAACCCCATACTTACAGAACGCACGACAGTTAACGCGTAATCAATTAGTAGATAAGCACGTCGATCCAACGTAACTAACATGAAGAAAACTAAAAAAGGGAAGAAAGGCAAGAAATCGATCAAAATAAAGAAAAACAAAAAGTGTTACTCTCCAGAGATATTAAAATTAGCTTTAAGTATCTATTCTGGAAAATCTATTGCTGAGTGCTCAAAAATGTAAAAGATTCCTACTAAATGAATAAGCAAGTACAAAAAAAAGTAATATTTTTTTAAAACAATAAATAAGTCATGTAGAAAATGTAGGTGAAGTTTGCATTTTTTTTATATTCCGCAAATACAACTTTCTTCACCCACGGTAATACGGACATGATGATTGGGACATCCGCGGTAATACGTACACGGTAATAGGTACACAACCACGGTAATACCAGCATACCGTGTTTATTCGTTTTAAAAATATTCTACTGCAGTTTTAGCTTCATAAAATTTTTTTAAATATTCCGTAAAAGAATATGTAAGATTTAAAAAAAAAATATTCCAAAAAATCTTAGTATACCATTTTTTATGGTGCATTTAAGTTGGAATTTTCAGTAGGTGCCACGGAGATAGGTACACTTACCCCTATTGGACGTATGCATCAAAAGGAGCTACATATAGAGCTCTACATATAAAGTTTTATCATGGAAAATGTTAAATACTTTCGTATATGTCATTTTCCCGCCTCACCCCCAACGGATCACTGATCTCTACTCCTATATCATATGACAGTGGAGGGTGCTTTAACTAATTAAATGTACTAAATTATATTGTTTTTTTTGGCAGTCTAAGTCAGTTATTCTTTTAATAAACTGGCTTTTTCTTCTGCTTTTGGAGATTTTGGTAAAAAGGCATTAGTTTCTTCCAAGTGTTTATTTGT
Organism: Copidosoma floridanum; assembly: GCF_036245765.1. Classification (NCBI taxonomy): domain Eukaryota; kingdom Metazoa; phylum Arthropoda; class Insecta; order Hymenoptera; family Encyrtidae; genus Copidosoma; species Copidosoma floridanum. Next base: position 30,234,136 of record NW_028321881.1, read on the forward strand.
TTTGCATTTTATTAATAACAAAGAAAAGCTCATATAAGTTTGTATATAAAAATTGACATAAGATCTTACCTAAGATCTTATATAAGTTCTTATGAATTATTTTTTCCTGGGCATACGTTAGTTGAAAAGTTTCCTCTCTCACTTAAGACATTATTATCATTTTTTAGTGTTTATTATTACTGTTAAAATAATAATTATCATGATCTCCAAGGTATAGTTGTTGTAAAATGTAATTGATAAGACATAATTATGTTTTATGTAATAAATAATACTTTTGATGTTTTTTTCCATCCAGAATTTTTTACTGTATACTATTCTTTCTATCCTTTATTATACATACGTATTAAAGTATAAATCATACGTTAATAGTATGTCTCAATAGTCGTGTAGACTCTTATGCCTTAGCATCTATTATAAAATTGCGAGAACAGGATCCATAAAATCAAGTTGTATAACTAAAGAGACCCTCCAGTGGATCATACAATGACGGATATTAAAAAAGTTGAAGAGTTTGTACTCAAACATTTCGTAAACAATCGCTTGATATTTCTATTACGTAGATTAAAAAAACGTATCCTTGCGCAATAATCAGAGTCTATAATAAGAAAGTATACGTAGCTTTCTAGTACGTTAGTAAGTTATTAAGTCAATTAATGTACAGAAAAAATATAAAGGTCATTATCTAGACTAATAGCATTCCTTGATGCCTCTTGAGTGGAATCTTAAGTTAAAGATTCTATAGAAAAAGAACACGTGGTTATACCACTTAGAAAAACCATGTGGTAAACTACGTAGTTTTATATCATAAACCACGTGGTTTTGTCTAAAAATACCACATGGTTTTTAAAAAACCCCATAGGTTTAGTAAAACCACGTGGTTTTCAGAACCCTGTGTTAATTTGAAACAAAACCACGTGATTTATGATTAAAGACCACGTGGCTTACCACATGGTTTTTCCACGTGGTGAAACCACGTGATTTTTTTTAATAGAGGAACAGAAATCGCTCAGAAAATTGTTTGTGAAAGTATTTATTACGATAGTATATAACAAGACAAGAAAAAAAATTTATCAATAGAACTAGGAAGAAGAAGGTAATGTGAAAACTATTAAGCTTCTTGGTGAAAAAATCACGTGGTATTACAAAACCACCTGGTTTTAAAAACCATGTGGCATTTTGAGACAAAAACTACGTGGTAAACCACGTGGTAAAACTATGTGGTTTACCACGTGGTTATTTTCAATAGAGATTAATGCAATCGTTTTGTGGATGAATGAGCAGAAAAATAATATAAAAATTTAATATTTTATAACTTAGGCTGGCTTTATTTATGCCCCTTTTAGTATTTATTCAACATTCACTTAATGGCTCACTAATAAATAAAGGATTTATCTTTCCACACTACCAATTTACAAATAATGCCCCTTTTAGCTTTCGGTACAGTACAGTTTATGTATATACTACGATCAAAAGAAAAGTGATTTCACAACTGCTATCTCGTGCTCCCTTTTAATCGAGGACTAACGAATAATGCTAATACCTGGTATCTCAATGCTATCAAAAAAGGCTTGGTACTTCTCTATACTCATGAACACGTCGTCCTGATTGGTAGACACACCTCTAGTACTATATTGCAAACCAAACTCCTTAAATAATTCGTCATCTAAAGAAGACGAGTAAAGGACCTTAAAGATCCCATCCGATGGAGAAGCACTGAATAAACATTCCGTCGATACAAGAGAACGTTTCGCTTTGAGTAACTCATCATTATCTGCATCACCCACACTAGTTGAAGGCACAGCACTTCGTTTTTTTAAGCGCATACCAGGTGGTAAATTTGCGTAACGTATTTCTGCATCTGGTAATGTAATTTTTTTTTCGGTGGTAAAAACCGTTAAATTCGAGACTTTGAGATTCTTGTTTTCGTATTTTTTTTTTAACAAAGTATTTTCCGCTGGCTTTATAATGGTGGGTCCCTTTTTAGGAGTCTGCGTTGCCTTGTTCCGTTTGTTGGTGTTTCGAAAATATCCCTTGAAGTCGCCAAGCACAATCTCTTTCACGTTCGTGCTCAAATTGGCGTGAAATTTTTGTGGCTCGATTTCTCGGATTGTCGGTGGTTCCAATTAATGCTTCAATGATTCAAAAAAATAACCACTTACATTACACTCTATCATTTTCTTGTTAACCCATACACACGCGTCTCGTTTACACGGATACTGTGTGGTAATACTACGTGTGCTCGACATGATTCGAATATTCGTACTGAGAAATACTTCACCAATTCTTGATACACTAAGGAGTTTACTGAGAAATAGAATATGTCCTTGAAGATAGCACGATAAAGCAGTTGTTTATTTACATTTAAAGGGTATATAATATTGTCGTAACAACATTAGATGAAAAGTACCTCGAATTTTTCCGCTCTCTTCGTCACACACAACATATGCATCACCGTGAATTTGTACTATCTTATACGGGCCTTTGTAAACATTACAAAATTTAGCAATCTTTTTATTCGTAACATCTGATGCATTTAAGGCCTTTACTAAAACTAAATCATCTAATTTAAAAATAAAATGTTTTTTTATTTTTTTTGCGTTTATCGGCACGTCTTTTCTAAAAATTGTGCATATTAATTTTTGCAAATTGTACTTTTTTATCGTATGCTAAATCAACATTCGAGTCATCAATTGATAAATATTTTTCCCAAATGCGCTTTGGCTTTTTATTTAAAAACAATTCTACGGGTGTAACTTTAGTTGTTTCATGGATCGTCTCATTTATAATACTCATAATGGGTTCTATATAGTTGAACCAAGTATTATGTTTGTCATTGAGACACGTTCGAAAGAACTTTGCAAGTTCACGATGTATACGCTCGACAATGTTAGATTGGAGATGTCTCATGCTTGAAAAAGTATAAAGAATATTTTCTTTTTTGATTTTATTCAACTAAATTTTCGAAGTGAATTGCGTACCGTGATCTTGCACTTTTCTAATCGGCTTGCCGTAGTTTGATATGTAATCTTTAAAGATACATTTTGTGGGATTTTGTGACGTAGCTTTTCGTATTGTATATAATTTTACGAATTTAGAAAAAACGTCTATTGTTGACAAAATATATTTGCAACCATACTTTGTACTTGGTAGTGGGCCATAAAAATCTATTGATAGTAATTCAAGTGGTTTTACGGTCAAAACTTTATTTAATTGACACACATGACAATGTTTTATGTATTTGTACAATAAGTTCTTTAACTTTGGGGCAAAAAATCTCTCTTTAATTAACATTAAAGTTTTATACAAACCAATATGTAGATATAAGGTATAGATTTCCGATATAAACCTCAAAAGAAAATCGTTCGGCAACACAAGCTTTAAATTTTTATTTTCTTTTTTATATAAATATCTGTTGACCATTATAAAACGTTTACGAATACGTACATCATTTTGTTCGTACAAAGATATAATTTGCTTTGTATAGTCGTCATTTTTTTGCCATTCCTGAAAATTTTTTAATGACTCTTGAAATAACGCACTTGGTTGATTAGCACACAATAAGGAAAAGATAAATTCGTTGGAATCTTTGTTCGAAGGAAAATTTACACGACTGCACTCGCATTCTTTTTACCTTGGATTTGTGAAATTTCTAAATTATAGTCTTGTAGTGCTAATTGCCAACGCTGTAATCTGGCATTGTTAAAGTTGCATGTTTTTAAAAACTTAAGAGCCTCATGATCTGTACGAACCAGGATTCTTTTTGCACCACGTAAATATGTATGCAATTTATCAAGGGACCAAACTAACTCTAACAATTCCTTCTCTGTCGTGAAATAATTACATTCACTGTTACGCAAAGTACGACCAACAAAGGTGATTACTTCCTTATTTTGATCATTTAGTTGAAATAATATGGCGGCGATAGCAAAATCACTAGCATTTGTGGTAAGTATGTATGGCTTATTGAAATTAGGAAACTTTAATATTATATGTTCATCGAATGCCAGTTTCATATTCTCGAACGCCTTTTGTTGTTCTTCATCCCATATAAATGGTTGATTTTTTCTTAATAACTTATTTAATGAAATGGTATAACTTGAATAATTTTTTACAAACTTAGTATAAAAATTTACAAATCCTAAAAATGATTGTAACATGTGTACGTTTTTTGGTGTTGGAAAATTTTTTATTTATGCAATTTTTTCGGGATGAGGTTTCAAACCCTCAGCTGATAATATGTGTCCCAAGAATTCAATATTACGTTGGGCAAAATCAGATTTTGAAAAATTTATGCGCAAATTATGCTTTTGAAAACGTTGAAATAATAATTCTAATTGCTCGATGTGCGTATGAAAATTTGGTGAAAAAATTGCGATATCATCTATGAATTGCAACGTAAAGTTCTGTAAGTCAAATAATATCTCATATTATCCGCGTAACAGCGCTGCATTAGACGTTTTTTACCGAAAGCAACTACGTTAAATTCGTATACATGGTGATCCAACTTGAATGCAGTGTATTTTTTCGAATCTTCCGCCAAAGGTATCTGCCAATATGAACTCGTCAAATTTAATTTAGAAATTAAATTGGCATTTTGACATCCGGGAAATAATTCTTCTATCCCTGGGGGTGTTTTTAAATCATCTATTAATTGCTCATTAAGTTTTCTCGCGTCTTAACACAAACGCACAGAATTATCTTTTTTGATTACAATTCGTATAGGATTAATGTACGGACTACTCGATCTACGAATGATATTTAAATCTAATATTTTACATATTTCCTCTTGCACCTGTTGACGATAATTCAACGAAATAGGGTACTGTCAAGTAAAAAAAGGGTGATCATTTTTCAAAATTAACCGGTGTTGATATGTATTTATCGTACCTGGACGTTTTTCAAAAATATCTTTATACTTATTTATTAATGCTTCAAGTTGTGATTTTTGCGCACTTGTTATATTCGTATAAGAACCAAGTTTTGAAGAGATTTCGTTTGAGGATAACGCATAGTAAGAATAATCATTTGTATTTAAAGTTTCATTAATGAAATGCTCATTCGTTAAAATTGGCGACGCGTTGGTAGATTCCTGAGAATGTACCTTAACAACAATTTGAAAGGACTGAGTCGATACATTTGATTCAAGTCGTTTCAGCATTTTTATAATTATTTTTTGATTATTTATATCGATTGATATCAAATCATTTTTTGAATCTATCATCATATTTAATTTTTTAAATACATCGAACCCGATTATCACGTTTCTCGATAATTTTGAAACAATCACAAATGGCAATGAAATATGTAAGTGCTCAAATTTAGTATTTATCCATACTTGTTTATTTACGCGTGTAGTCTTTTGGCCCATGGCAACTTTCACCGATTTTCCTGTCAATGGCAATGTGAAAACATTTTTCAACAAATCATAATTCTCGTTATAAAATGGGTCGGATACACATGTTATTTCACTACCCGAATCGATAAGTGCTATCACTTCTCTTCCAAATAATTCTATATTAATTTCGGGACAGCGAGTTTTATATGCAACATCGTCATTGGGATCGATGTCATGTAATAAAAAGTCCTTTGGATGTTCGTCTATAATATTCGAACTTTTGTATATATTCAAGCATTGAAAGTTTTTTCGCGGAATCACCGAGGTTGAAAGTTTTAAAATTGAAAAATTCAAAATTATCCGCTATTACTTCTAATTGATATAACTTAAAATTACAATTTCCTTTACCTGTTTTAAACTTAAAATGCTTTACAATTTTCTTAACGTTGTTATATTTTGTATTTAAATTTCTAATAATTTTTTTTCGTTTATATAAATGCAATGCCCATTCCCATACTATATCCACGATTTGATTGTGGGAGGTTTGACACCTATTCATGCTCAATTTCAATAAAGCGCAACCCCATGGATCTAGCATGGGCTTAGGCCGTTTTTGATTGTTCAGTGTTCATTAAATTTTTTAATGTTTCTGTCAAATCATGATTTTGCGCAAAGTCAAATGAGCTGGTAGCGTTAGGTTGAAAAGAAAACCTTCTATCCATGTGTTCTACCGCTTCGGTTTGATTTTTTTTGCCCTTGGAATGTACATCTTGTTTTGTCGTTAATGAAATTTGCTCTGTTCGCCACGGTTGAGAATAGTCGTGCATTTTTTGCCGATTTTCATTTTTTTGCGTATTGTCCTCATAAGTGGGAGTTTTGTTTACTTGTTGATTTGTCCTTTCATTGGCATCCCGATTGTTGTTTGATCGCTGAGGATTTGCGTTAGCACGTTTATCATCGAAATCTAACTCTGCTAGCATATTCAATAAGGTATGAACGCTGATGTTATAATCGCTCATTACTGCTTCGCGTATAAATCGATAAAAATGGCATGCAATAGATAGCAAAAAGGATTTTTCGCTAGAAAATATGCCTAAATCTCGCGCATATCCCAGAATTTGTGTTGCATATTCTACTCGAGTTATTTTTAAATTTGCATGATATCGACCGAACTCAATTTTTCTTTTCAATGATCTTTGAATATTGAAATCCCAATAACGATCTTTAAATTTATCCACAAATTGGTCATAATTAGTAACCTCCACTTCCCGTAAATACCACCAATCCTTGGCATTTTCCTCAAAACAACCCCCAATAATACAATGCAACTCAACTTCGCTCGGATTAACGTATTTCAAATAATTCTCTAGCTCAGAAAGGAACTTGATTGGTCGTTCTTTGTCCAACCCTCGAAATTTAAGTTGTTGTACAACAATTTTTGGTGATGTAGCACTTTTTTAGCGATGACCTTTGAATCTTTTGATTTAACAAATGAATGCTACTTTCGGTATTTCGCTTGAGAGAATCAAATTTATTTTTGGCCTCATGGAAACGCTTATTTATATTGTCCCGTATCATTATCAAATCATCAGCCACGATCATATTCCAGTCGTGATCTTTGACCCACTCGATTAATTCATCAATTGAATTTATCATCTCTTTATTGCGATCATCAATCGTGTTAATGCGTTGAACTAAACTTTTTTGATCCTTCATTATTTTTAATACCTTATCATTATTTTTGACTAGTGCTTGTGTCAATTGATTTATAACGTGTTCTAAATGTTCAAACTTGGCTTGATATTCATCGCGTATGGTAACCGTTTCATTATTATTTTGTAGGCGTTCAATTTTTTGTGTACGTTCGGTCAAACTCTCATTGTCCGTGAACAGTTGTGTTACATCATCTATAACTGCTTTTCGCCAGTCGAGTTTTGTTTTGTTTTCCTCGTCTCCTTCTTCTGTATTTTCGTTTATCGTTTGTAAGAAGGCGCCCGTGCATCTACGACGAATCATGTTTACGTTTATATGCCGTCAGTATATAAAGCAAATTATTTAGAAGTCAACGGGTCTGTTTGATCGATAATAATGCTACACGTTCCGAACTTTCTCGATTCTTGTGAAAAAGCATACTCTTTGAATGATTTCTAAGAATTCCGAAAATTTTAGTTCGTCAATTTTCTCATTGTTTTTTTTTAATTTCACTTTTACATTCGTTGTTTTGTGCAGTTAACGTTTGAATGCACTCCTTATGCGTATCGAGTGTATCAAATATTAAATCAAAAGTTAACTCTCGTGGTATTCGTATTCTCGCATCCATTTGTGTTTGATTTGAAGTCAATTTTGTTTTTCAGAATGTTATCGTCTAGTATATGACTCGTGCCCAACTGTCGAGCGCCAAAAAATTTAGTATGCGACGTTCTCGTTATTATTTACGGCTAATTACCGAGGAGAAAATCACGTTGTTAACTATAAAGGAGTCGTGGTTTCACGGTCCTTACCTAGACCATAACATTCTATCTAATGCATGAAATGAAACTAAGAATTATCTCCCGCCCTTCTAATGCCCCATATAGAGATGAAAAGAAAGGAACTATGGAAAATTTAGATGTTTGTCAAAACTCAATATATTACGAGTATATCAAACATCTAAAGGAAAGGTAATAGGATCCCTTACCCGCAAACCTATAAATTATCTTATGTCGGCTAACGTTACAACTTCGTGAAAGGTGTCATATTACATATAAATAGTTTTTCAACGCAATTAATATGCGAAATACGTGTAAATCAAAAATATCATGTATTCAATCAAGTTTTATACACAAGAGCGCGTGGCTCGAATTACATAAATGGCATAAGACGCTCGTTCGCTTGAAAACTTATTGAAGTGTTTTGACAATCGTAAAGTTCAATACTATTCTTCAAACAAATAAATTAATTGAAAATCGTTAGAAAAAAATTATCAAAAGAATGATTCAATAATTAATTAATAACAAGAATATAAAAATAGCTGGCGTAATTTGTACGCGAAAGGCTCGGACACAATTCCTCACCAAGCACGTTGCTATAGGCCAGTGTCGTGAGATCAGTCTAGAAGCCCGAGAAGCAAGGTACTTTGACCAGCTAGGCAGAGAATCTAGAGATAGAATCTGATGTGGCTGTGTCTTGATCGTACAGCAAACCTCGGTTTTTCGGCGGCTCGGCAATTGCTTCGTGAGGGGGAAATTTGCGGACTCTCATCATTGGTAGAATGTTGTTGTCTCTTTTCCTCTACTCCTGCACTTCATGACGCACACTATCGCTATATTTGCATATACTACTTATCAGCGAAAGCTTTAAACACTAAATAATAATTTTATATTTTTAATAGTCGAAATTGATAAAAAAAATTTTACTATTTTATTTTGTAGGAGTGACCGATGGTCACAGTATGTACATTTAGAATTAATTTAAAAAATACAACATAACAATAAAACCTTGAAAAAATATGATAAAACGTGATATTTTAAGGGGAAAGCAAGATGGGTCCAAAATAACATTTTTTACGAGTCTTACATACTTACTCTTATATTTACTTTCCATCTCAAAGTTTCTTTTCCATTAGGGATTTCAAGACACATACCTAGTATTTGTTACTTCGGTTTTGCTGTGTTTAGTCAATATATTATTTGTACAAATGTAACGCACTTTTTAAGCTTAAAAAATAGTGCAGTAAGTTATAATCGTTTATTTTTTTTTAATAAAGTTATATTGATAGACAATTTTGAATAGACAAAATGTTGAAAAAAAAAATATTTATTGCTCGGAATTGAGCAAACGTAAAGTAGCATTAAAACTCACTAAGGGGTAACGTTTACTAAACATCAACAAAATAATTAATGCACTTAAAGAACAACTTTTTAATATCTTGTTTTATTTAATTATAAAGTAGAAGTTACAAATTCTTTTTTTGTATTGGGTATTTGAATTTTTTATGTTTTAATCTTTAAATTATGTACAGTAAATAAAATATTTACGTAATTATTATAAACGTAATAAACATTGATTGAAATTTAAACTACAAGAAATTTTTTTTCACTTTTGTTAAAAACCGAAAACAATGCGTAGTAAATTAGTCCGTACTGTCTTATTTGCATGCTGGTTTCTTAAAAGTACGTATTTTGATAAATAAATTAATACTCATGTCCAAAACTTTATCGTGTATGGTGTTCACATGCCCACACACATATGTATATATATCTGCTGGGGACTGCAACCTGGTGCCTACCACTTGTTGGGCTGATTTGGCCCCACGGTAGCCAGTTGAAGGACTCTACATTAGTTGGCGCTTGTAGTCAGCTACATGCAGTTGTATATGCACTGCATTGTAGAACTCCTAAGGTGACCACGTTAGGTGGTGAAGCTCTTGAATTAATAAAAGCCATTTATTTAGCTTAAAATCAGTACCTCTCAGCTTGGTAAAAACTTACTGACTACTATAGTAACTAACCAAGTATGGCTACTAGTTATCTATCTTATTTTATGCATTCTAAATTTATAAGGGTTGAGTTAGGAGCCAAACTCAAGCGTATCCGTAAGAAGATTCTGCATTCTATGGATTATTGCTGTCTATAGGTCACGATTGTGTACTACTGATCGTTACATTTGTATGGTAGGCAGTAGGTTTGTTTAACAAATAAAAATTAGTAAAAGTTTTTAGTAGTCGAGCTCAGCCTCCAAAGTTATCTTTAATCACAATTGTGTAATTCCTTAAAGATTTCATTACATTCATCATTATCATTTCAATCAATTTTTTCGTTTTCACTTATGCTTCCTGACTGCCTTTAATTATGTGATTAATTATAAGTATACTTTCTTTTGTTATTGAAGCACAGTATTCATGGTTTACGTGACATTTATGTTATTTTACAAATATTTTACTAATAAATAAAGCAAAGTCGCTAAAACCGTTGTAATCGCTAACCGCGAAAACTACTGAACTGATTTTGCTGAAATTTCGCATACCGATTCTTGATACTTCCTAGGTGGTTTTAGTATAGTTTTTATCTCGAAAATTGTAGTAACAATAGTAATAAATAAGATTTAAGTTTTTCAAAAATACGTCAACTTTTTACTTTAGCTTAGCAGAATTCGCTAGGTGGCGTCGACATAAAATTGAAGCTACCTGCAACATAATTAAATAAGTGTGGTTATAATACGCCGGAGCGTCTCAAAAATTTCTGCAGTTGACTATCGGCAGTTCAGTGAGCTGCATCGAGAATGTAGATAATAGTCGTGCAGCTGGATATCCTGATTACCTACGACACTCTTCTTCCCATGGGCAAGTGACTTAGGTCTATTTGCACCCTGAACCTGCGGAATTGACGTGTGTTACCATTAAAAAATTATTTAAACCGATAACGTTTCCAGTGGAATACCAGGAGACACGTCTAGCCAGAGAACAACCTGCTCCAATACTGAAGAGATATGTGGCCGGGGAAGACAGCCTTGAGGAGCACGGGCAGCTACAGCGGCTTCCTGCTCAGGAGTTATACCAACGGCCTACCCACAGAGAAGATATTCTCTAGGCCCACTTTCCCAACTAACAATGAGCGGTTTGATACCCGGGGAACGACCCGAAGACGAGATATCCTTTGGTCAGTGGCATACCTCCTTCTATCACGGTATCCGTACACAGAGACTTCAAGGGTAAGAGTCAAGCTACCCACATCCAGTTCTTCATCATCAAGAATAATAAGGAATAGCTGCAACTCTCACCACTGTCCCTTTTTAGGGACATTATAAGTATTTACGTTACCTACTTAACCATCAATCTCATCGCTTAATTTAAGGGCCACTTAAATTTAAACTATCTTGCCTACAAATAAATTTTTACTACTATTTACGGAAGCTATTTGTTGACTAAAAGACTAAGTTAACTAAAGACGGCCACTATTAAACCAAGTCAGTCATTCACTGGCAGTCGTCATAAGTGAAGATGTTTTTTGCAAGGCTGGGAACCCCAGTGATCGACGACCCTATATTACCCTTTCGACTCTAAGCATTCAACCAGGAATCACCGATCCTCTCCAAGGTCTGCGCTGAGCGAACCTAACAGCTATGAAGGAAAAAAAAACTTCAGCCAACGGGACAGTCTCCAACGGGCAAGCATCACGAACCAATCTCCCCATCTTAGATTACCAAAACAACTGAATCTGCAAAAAAAGGTGCTTTCGATACCAACGTCTTTGACATTATACCAGGAGACGTCAGAAAAGATCTCTGCAACTAGCTCCAAAGCTTCGGACTTTGTTATCTTTCTCCCGATCAGTCTAAGGCTTCAACAGCAGGCCAGAGAAGATCACGCTGAAGTATTTAGGCAGTCACAATTGCTGTAAACTTCAGTCAAGAAAAGGTTCACTTAAGAAGCTCACCGGTCTTTTTAAGGGCAATCAGACGTCGAACTACCTTGCCAACAAATATATTAGAACTTAACTAAGTTGACAGAAAAAAGCCTTTAGGGGTCACAAAAGTCGTAAGCATGCCAATAGTCGCAAGACGGTACATTGGAAAGAAAACTTTAAATGTATCTACTAAATACAATTTTAGGCGTCAAGAATCTGACGCGGAAAATTGATCAAGATTGGAATAGCAGTGTCAAAATCGACAAATAAAGAATCCATTACGTGGGAGATCAGCTTTTCATTGTACCCTCACAGTAATTTTTTAAATCTTCAAAGATCTAAATTTAGATTTTTAAATAAATGGAAAATGTATTTGTATTTTTGTGGCAATTAAAAATGTAGAGATTAGGCTCCAGGCCTTTGTTGCTCTGGTAACAAAGTTGTGAGATGAGAGAAAAAATTTTTTCTTTTAATACATAGTTTTAGGGAGTTTTAAATCTCAACTGCTTTAAAAAATATCCCTTTTCGTAAATTATACGGGAGAAACTGCAAATCAATGGCCCTTTATGGCCAACGATTATTTCAACGCATAAAAAACGCATGGTACTTTTTAGCATAATTACATTTTTTTTAATTTTTACTGCTTATTATTTGACCAAATAAACTGTACGGATTCCGAAAAAATATGTTTTTAATAAAAAGATTTTTGTTCTGAGAAGTGTCAGATGTAAAATTTTTAGCTGAAAACGTTTCACGTTAAATGTCACCACACTATGGTGTTCCATTTCGTAAGTCTCGGGCGAAGCCGAGACGGGGGGCTGCTAGTCTATTATATGGAACTATAATAGAATCATTAACTAGAATTTTCGTATTGCAGATTTCTATTTTTTTTTAATTCTGATCCATACTTTAATTCCATTTTTTGTACTATGGATAACCATTGACCACAAATGTAGTATTATTATTCAAAGGTTTCAGAAAGAATTTTTTACAAACGTCTGATATTTTTTTAAACAAGGAATTTTTGCTGTGTGAGGACCAGGATCCTTATGCTTAATTTTTGGATTAAAAAAAAATTTTTTCGTCTTGTGGTATTGCAGTGGATATAAATTAATCTACATTTTTCGGAGTATACAATTCGTTGTTTAAATAAAGCTTTACTATAATGTTAGCATATGGTAAACCCCTTTTTTGAAATTTTTTTGTATAAATATATGCAATGGTGGTACTAGAAAGTTTTTTTTTTATTTAAGTCACTGAAAATTAATTCTATTTTTGAATAAAATAATCTGTTACTCAAGTTTGTTACGTCGTTAGTCGTTTTATCTCATGAAAAATTTTGTGAAACAAACTTTATCTCTTTGTATTTTGCGTAAAAAAAAAACTGTTATAAATAAATTTAATTTGTCACATTCTCGTATTATTACCATTGCTTTTCGATAGTGATGTTGCACATACTCAGGACCTTCTACGTAAATTGCTGATAAAATAAAAAGATTTCATATTTGTCGCTTATCTACAAAAGCTTATGCCCTGGTGTCAAGATTCATTTTAATCCGAATTATTCTAAATCTGGTCAATAGATGAGATTTTTACATTTGTCAGCTTGATGTAAAATATGTTTCTTTAATAGTTCTCTTGATAATGACATACATGCGCAGTTATTAGAAGGTTTATAATACACAGTCCAAAAATGTTAGAACAAAATCTGCAAACTACAAAAAGCTTTACATGGTGTAAAAGTCAGTCCTAAAAAAATAATATGAAAGGTTTTTAAAAGCAGCAACGAATATAGATCTTAGCTTATGCATTTAAGATAATGTCTGTTTACTTGGCATAAGGCTGATAAAATTCTCATTCTGGTTTAATGTATTGATTATATGCTCATTGCAACTAACGATCCAGATCAGATCATGTCTGTAAAGAAAAGTCTGTTGAACTGTAATACTTCGGAAGGCAGTGTTATCCAAAAACTTTTTCTGACGCTTGTTTTCATGACTGAACTGGCTCTCTGATAATGAGTGGCTATGTAATTAAACACTTTAGAGACTCCATGGCCTGAACATTTCACAAACATTCCTATGTATCCTTATGAACATGTTAGGCTGAATATGTACCTCTGAGTAAAGTATGGAGAGAATAATTGGTAGTAGATAAGTCTTCAGAAATCATCTGAACCTTTTGGCGTGTTGATTTGTGATGTGGCAATAAGGTACTACAATTAAATTTAAAGATAAGTGACACGAAAAAATTAGGGCAAATTATATAAATTTATAAACACTATGTTAAGGAGCCTGTGGATTGTAGTAAGGTAAATGTTAGATGGCTGAATACGGAAGAATATTGAATGGTATTTTTCCTCAACCCTTACTGATGAAGTTTCATAAGAAATTCATAAAAAATAGAACCAAACTACAAATAACATCTGCATCTTTTATTTATAGATAATGAGTTGTCTTTGTTCAAGTCATTGTAAAACTAAATTGAGGGGAGTAAGTCAACGTCTATGTTGTTTCAATAAATATTTTGAATAAAAGACTTTGTCTACTCAATATACACCACACCGATATGTTGTTTCTAAATTAGTTGCCATATTTCTCGACTGGAATTCAAAATTTTAGTATTTGATTAACTACAAAACTTCATTAAAGACTAATTAAGTTCTGAGCATTCACATGTTATGCTTTTTTTTGTACTACAACTTTTTTATCATAGTAATAACGATTTGCGTTAAGAACAGGTAAAATAGGAATAAACAGCACTATCTTAATAAAGTTATCTAAATAAATCGTCATTCCAGTGTCAGCAAAGCGTGGAAGTGGAAGCAAGTTACCGCTTTCCACCTTAGCACAAATCATCATTTTTCAATTCTAATTTTTTTTCATTTTAGCTACTCAAAGCACATCCTTTTACTTTCACTTTAAAGCCTGCAGAAGAATAGCTTTTAAAACATTTGATTCCAAAAAGTGTTTAGTGCCACCTAAGTCTGCTGTAAACTGATGTTGATTAGGATTTTTCACTTAAAAAAGGTGCAATGTTACCATTGCAAGAGGATACTGTTTTTGGGCGTTTGATTGAATCTAATCACTTTGCACACTAAATGAATTTTTTACGATAGGAAACATGTTATAATTACAACATGCTGGAAGTGCACAAAACCGAGTGGTAAGAACAAAACAATACATTAAATTATTTGAGATATCATCTTATTATACTTGTTAAAACTCACAACAGAATTTATGTGCTTGGTCATATAAATAAATGTTGTTAACGAATACAATATATATTATTATTACTTTATTCACCACTTTAGTACCTTTTATAACTACTGACCTACAAAATTATTTTTTTATAAATAACATGACAAGCGTGGATTTTAAAATTTTCAAATTAAATTCACTATTTTGTGCTAGTAAAAAAAATAATCAAGTTAGGCTTTAAAGACTTACATGATATGAAATACGATCGAATTGATTACGTTAGTACTTGTACGCGAGCATTTACATAAAACTGTTTTGAAAAATAAAAAGTTGTTTAAAAACAGAAGATTTAATTTCACCTTAGAACATTAGATCATTATTCAGAGTTAAAATAAGCCTTGCGTGTTCGTTATCAGAAAGATTAGGATAAACTAGGCCATCATAAGAATTTTTTTGACGTTAATTCGCAACTTTTATGCACAATTTTTTAATAAGTGCATAGTATGGTTCTTTTTGCTAAGGAAATTTGTTACAAACTTTCACATGTTTTCTAAAAGTAACAAGATGAAAAATAGTTCCTAAAAATTTCAATGAAATTTTATTTGTTTAAATTTCTTTTTGTTTTTTATTAATTTTTTAATTAATTTTATTTATTTTATTATTGTTTTTTATTAAATTTCAAATTTGTTTCTCGCTAACAAATAATTGAATAAAACATTTTTTTTTATACTAATAAATATCCAAACCTAAAAGTGGTCAACTATTTGTCTATATTTTGTTTCCCATTTATTTATGACTCTTCAGACCTCTTCAGTTTGTAGAAAATAAGCACAACAGATACTACCACTGTTTGCATTAGATGCAATAGCGCATGTTTTAAGGAAAAAGTGATTTCTTAAATATAAAAGAACTTCGAAAAAGTTATTATAACATGTTTCTGTGCGTGCAAAGAAAAAAAGGAGATTCGTACACCTCTTCAGAGGTCTAAGAAATGGGAGATAAAATACAGTAATAAACAATAGAGAAGTTTCGCCCAAAAAAAAAATTGTAAAGTTAGTTACTTATTATTTCTTTTATAAAATTCACCCTTGAAAATGTGAGCAAGTGAAGTGGATAAGAGAACATTGTCAAACATATGGGAAGAAATATTTAGCCTACAGTATATGCATACTCTATTATTTTACTTAACAAAAAAAATTTTTTAATTATGTTGACTTTTAAGTTTTTAACTTCATAATTGAGTTACGGAGCAATTGACAAACGTCATTTATACATATTTTAGAGGAGTTCTACCCCCTGCTCAGTCTGTGGGCCAACCTCAACACTTATTTATTTTTCCATGCTTTTTCCAGTGATAAGTGTTTTCATATATTTACATGGAATATGTATTTCTGCAATAAGAAACAGGTCTTGCACGGAATAGGGTAGATTTTTCTGAAATTATCTTTTAAATATGCACACTACTTCATATACAAACAGTTTAAGTAATTTAGTATACAGGTCAAACGAGTTTAACAATAAGGACTTAATAATAGATACACTGACTGTTAGATAACGACTTGCATAAATTAATAAATTTTTGTTTTTATTCTATTTTATCCTGTTATATTTCATTCCCAAAGATAAAATTTTAAGACTCCTTACAGTGTCATACTCAACGAGAGTCGTCACCTACCAAAGCTGACTGTGTACTTCGTGGCTCTTGAAAGTGTCAAGTGACAACCGAAGCGAGCCATGAAGCCTAAACACATGAAGTCAGCAAGTACCGGCCCCATAGCAAGTAAGACAAAGAAGTTTTAACTAAGACTTCGTGCAAGGTGCATTTCTTTGCGCGGCGTTTTAGTTAGTATCCCGCTGCCGCTCATCAAGTGCAGACGTAATAACTAATTTTATAAGATTAACCAGACGTTCCGTCTATTTTTTTCTTTTCTGTTTTCTTTTATATGTATACTAGTTACATAAAATAAAGTGATATAAAACTAATTGGAAAAGGAATTTAAATTATCATAAAATAAAAAATAACAAATGAATAAATATTAAAATAAAACAATTATAAATCGACGGAAAGAGGAAGTGCAGGTCATCCGAATTAATAATTAGTGGAAAGAAAGGTAAGTTAATCTGGATATTATGTTCAACACTCTACTTCTTTCTTCCTTTTAATTTTTCTTAAACAAACAAATAGTTGGACTATCTGCTGTCCCACAGCCTGTGAAGGAGCGTGAGACTGTAGTCCACAGTTTTTAGTTTTTGATTTAAAGCTGAAAACAAACTTAAATGACATTAAACGTTATTTAACAAAATTGGTAGCAGACCGTGGTTTATGGTCTCTAGCTATTTGTTTGTTTATTATTTATTCTTCTATTACTATCTTTCTCTTAAGAAACACCAAACACAATTCAATGAAGCATGTTAATGAATGACTTGTAATACCCCATATAGTACACTGTGCGCGGACGCGTATATGCTGTGCTTTTGCGGATAGCATGGTATATGCGATATTTCGTTGTAACTAAAAAATAAAAAAAATAAAGTAAATAAAGAAAATGATAAATTTAATACTTTATTAATAAATAAACGGAAAAATAAATAAAAGTTATCTGTCGTTAAAATCACAAAAAAATTAATAAATAATAAGATAATAATGTGTTTTAAATGATAATAGAAAAATAAGAAAATAGTGACCTCTTATACTACACGCTTACAAGACAGAACAAATACACTGTTCCTACCCTGCATCTGCTAACCAGAGCGGTTCATCCCCATTAGTCCTGCTGAAATAGCGGACACTCTTTACCCTAGATCTGCTACTTCAAGCGATCTATCAAAATAACAAATACATACACACAGACATATTTACACGTAATAGTGTTAGTAGAAGAAGAATTCTTTAAAAAACGGAGTAAAGATTTAATATAATTAATGATTTCACTTATAAACCCACGATTGTTTATAAAATAATATTTCTTGAAACCGCCAACGAATAATTTGCGAGTGATAAAAAAGGTAAGAATAGTGGTAGAAAATTGTTTATGCAGGAGCTTATGAGAGAGAAAAACGTTTTAGAAAAAAAATTAGATTTTAATAATAATCAGTTACAAAATTATCATAACTGTGATACATTAAACAGTAATTTATGGAAAAACAAAAAAAATCGAAAAACACGTAGTAAGTACGTTTCAAAAAAACAATTTTTATAATTCAGAAATTAATGTTCAGCGGAAATGCGAACATTTCAAGGGGGCTCCTACGACTACTGCTAAGGTCAAAGACTAACAAAAAATAAAGTCTTGTTTTTTTTAATAAACAAATGTGTCTGAAAATCATTATGATATTTTTATTAACGTATGAAGTGGGAAAAATGATATTTATGTGTGTAGTTTAACTTTGTACGAAAAATTAATTATTGTTTTGACCAGTCTAGTGCATACGAGGGTACAGTGGTACACCAGCTGTGTTGGTGTAGTGTAGCGATGTAATATATAGGTATATGGTACATATATATGTCGTGTTTGCATGCCTTTGCTATTACTCTACCTCTATAGTGTTTAGAGTCCGTATGTCATTAACATCATTTAATTGATAAACAATGGATGATGGTCCTTCTAATCCACCGAAAAAAAAAGAATACCACGCACATAGAGTCTCAAGAGAATGGAGGAAAGGCAAGTTCATAAAAAAAAGGATGTAACAAAATATGAGAAAAAAAAGCACTCAAGAGGTTCTACTAGGTAGTCATTGCAAATATACATTTTCCAGGATTGTTAAAATAATGTATAAAAATATTTAGAAGCGTTAAAATATACAAAAAGATTATATTAATTTAATTCCATACTCCTTATTCGATAAAAATAATGCTAGGTACATACAAACTTCAAGCTATACGAATCTCAACTGTTGGAAAACTCGCGCGATTAGGTGAACAAGTACGTCTGCTACCCACGTAATCTCCTGACCTCCCGGACACTATTTATTTATTTCCATCACAAATATCTCGCTAAATTGGTATTTTATCCACAATTTTTAATACAGCATATTATAGAGGAAGACTTCATCTACAAAACGTAATTATTCAGTCTGCTGGGACATTTAATTTAGGTTTATTATAAACAAAAACAAATTGTTTTTCACGCTGCCCCATAGGAACACGTGCTAATAATTACAACTTTGAGCTCGGATTTCACAAAATTTTGACCCATTCAAAATATAATTTAGACCACCATTAAATTCAGTAGACTTTAATTTACAAGACATAATATTTCTCTGTTTGGGGACTTTCGTAAAGGAGCCCCCTTAAAATTCGATTAAATACACAATTTGATGAATTAATTGCTTACGCAAAAAAAGAGTTTCTTAAAGGCACTCAAGAACATATAAGCGCATAGGCAGAAGATTACTCATATACATACGAATATATAAAAAAATTATTAATACGGTATTTGAACCGTGACCATCGAGCCCATTCTTGCTTAAAAAGAAAAAAGTGTTAAGTTAAGTCGGATACTCTCGTACAGAAAGAGCCCTTTAATGTTACACCACGCACTAGCTGATGCTCGCGTAGCAATTTGTATATATAGCTACACATGCCACATTAGAAATCCCTGCGCCGTATACTCCCTTGCTTAAAGCAGATGATATATACGCGCGCTTGATTACACTCTCTCACTTTAGTTTTTGGGCATACACATAGTACACTTATCGTATACCTATAAAAATTAAAGCAAACTTATTGCACTTGCATGCGTTAAGCAAACGCTCACATTAAAGACATACACATCTACACACAAATAAATACACAGATATATATATATATATATAAATATATATATATATATACATACAATTATTGCTTTATTACTTATGTCTTCTGCGATAAATGTCAAGGATTTAATAGAATATTTTTCCAAAACAAATAAACAAAACAAAAAAGTAGCATGATTTTTTTTGTTAGTATTACACACATAAAGAATAAAAAAAAAATAAATAAATGAAATAAAAAAGAAAAAAAGAAAAAAAAAGAAAAAAAAAAGAGAAAAAAAAAAATGCACGTAAAGTATTATACAACTAAGAAAATGGTCCATGGAAACGATGATGCCGATATCACAGAAGCCGAAGCGCTGATGGAGTCTCTCAATGCCAACTTCTCATTTCAGCATGCGATTAAATCCATCCCTATATTCGATAAGAAAAATATTCCACTAAAGAATTATATACAAGATGTTAGAAATTGAGAAAGCTGGGTCAGAGATGATCAAAAAGATTTATAAAAAAGAGCAGTATTGCAGAATCTACGAGGTGCCGCACGCATAAGCGTAAGTAGCCAAGATTTCGAAAACCTTGAAGCATTTATAACCCATTCAAAAAAAAGATATGCAACAGGAAAAACCGTTGCTTACTATCAAATTTAGCTACAGAAAAGGCGCCAACGACAAGGCCAATCGGTTGGTGAATATTATGATTATGTAAACCTACTGCTAAGTGGTGCTGAAAATGCCTTGATGGAAGATAAAGGCAATACATACAACGCACAAATGATGACCCCTATAAAAGACATGGCTTTAGACATGTTCATAAAAGGACTAGCATCTATGATATGCCAGCAGGTAGATGCAAAAGAACCTGCTTTTCTAGCCGACGCCTTCGATTACGCGTTGAGATTGGAGAGCCGAATGAGAGCGGGTATAATTCCGGATACGCGATATCAAGGACTACCTCCTAGTGACCTTAGAAATAATTTAAACAATTCATATCAACAGCAGAATAGGTATCCCGATCAGCCATTCTCATCACATAAAGTGGCACAAGTTAATGAACAACAGATCGACAATGAGAATAATCACGCTGATTGGCAGTATAATAATAATTAAAATTATAATAAACAATATCAACAACAAAATAATGGACAGAATTACTGTAAAAATTATCAGAATCAGGGAAGAAATTGGAATTTTCAAAATCAATCGAGAAACTCTAATTATTATCAGAATAATTTCGGACGATATAATAACGAAAAACCTAATTATTATTACACTCAAAGGAATACTAATTTTAATCCTGGTATTAATCAAGAATACCGAGGCAAAGGTCAGAATTACAATAGGTACCCTCGAAATAATAATTATAATAGTTATAATCAACAAAGTTTTAATCCTAACTATCAGAATTAGAACTTTCAAAATCAATACCAACCAGGAGGTGACCGTTTGCCGCATCATTTAAACTCTCAGGCGGCTCATCCCAATCGTCGTTTGGAGGTGAGCCCCCAAAGACAGAATTCAACCCCTACACCGAATGTTTCAGCGCAGGTAATGAAAATAGAAACAGAATTGAAACCGTCCACATTGGTACCTGCCAAGGACTTGGCGTAGACGACGAGCCTACAAGCATAAGGTTATCAATCCCAGAAGGGAAAGATCACTTTATAACACTCATGCTCGATAATGGCGCTGCCACAAATCTGATTAAATTAGATCAGTTGCACCCATATTCACGAGTAGAGACTAGTGAAATTATTAACCTTACTGGAATCACACCTCACTTAGTTTTAACTAAAGGAACAACGTATATGACCATACAAGGAAAACCTAAAATTCTTCATGTGATCCCTAACGATTTTCCTATCAAAGATGGCGGTTTATTGGGTCGAAACTTTTGTAAGGAACGACGAGCCACATTATCATGTTATCATGATGCTATAGTACTAGATGATGACGTAATGAACCCTATCCCTTTTTTAAAAACTCTTGAGAAAATAGAGCAATTGGAAAGAGATAAAAAAGAACAAAAAACTATAAAACTCAAAGAACAAGCACAGGAAAATCAAATTTTAGCTACAATCATTGATACTAACAAAGAGACAGAATGCCTTAAGGATAAAATTAAACAACAGAAATTTTATGACGAATACATTGTAGGCCCACCCGAAAGGTCAAATATACCTGAATACGAAAAATTTGGAGACATAAAAGTTGATTCTCATTTTCGAAATGAGTTTGAAAAATTGATCTTATCAGAAAAAGGTGAAAATCTTATGAAGGCCACTGATAATAAAACTGATAAAAGTGGGATACACAGTAAAAATAATGAATTAGTCAACCAACCCCATGCCATTGAACAGAATAAAAATACTCCTAGTGTAGAACATTGCCCTAATGAGGAACAAAAAAATACCAGTAAGGCAACTAAATATACAATTAAGGCTCGAACACGTCAAATAGTAAGAATTAATTTAATAAATACTAATTTAACTTAAGGATACTTACCACGAATAGATGTAGGGTATAATAACATGTATTTAGGAGAAGGAATAGTAAGAAATGAGAACGGTCAATGTAATATTATGGCAATAAATAATAATGAGGATGATATTACGATTGAAATAGACCCAAGAGAAATCCTACTTTTCAAATACATTGCACCTGAATTTGATCCCGATACTAGCAGCGAACATGAGAGACCAATTGTTAAAAATAAACGAGATAGAATAAACAACCTAAAAGGTTTTGTGCGCACTGGTCATTTAAACTTGGAAGAACGAGATCAAATCTATCAATTGATTTCTGAATTCTCAGAAATCCTTATGTTACCAGGAGACACTTTACCTTGTACTAACCTCGTCGCTTACAAAATCCCGATGGAAAATAACATCCCTATCAACACTAAACAATATCGTCACCCACCAGTACATAGAAAAGTTTTAGAGGAACACGTAGCAAAAAAACTTAACGATGGAATAATTGAACCTTCGTCATTACCGTATAATTCATTTCTTTGGATTGTCCCTAAAAAACCTGATAGCCATGGAAACCCAAGATGGAGGGTAGTCATTGATTTCCGAGAAATTAATAAAAAGACCATTGGTAATGCATATCCATTGCCTAATATCGCAGATATTATGGACCAGTTAGGAGGAGCCGTATATTTTTCAGTTTTCGATTTGGCAAGTAGATTCCAACAAATTCCTATTGATGAACATGATAAGTATAAAACAGCATTTACGACAACCCATGGACATTACCAATATAGACGAATGCCCGAAGGCCTTAAAAACGCATCCGCCACGTTCCAACGACTAATGGATCTCAAATTGAGAGGCTTATTGAATGTTGAAATGCTAGTGTATTTAGATGATATTATTATTTACGCGAAAGATCTAGTAGATCACGAGCGTAAAGTTGAATTACTTTTCGATCGATTAAGATTAGTGAATATGGTACTCCAACCAGATAAAGTTGAATTTTTGCGAAAAGAAGTAATATTTCTTGGGCATATAGTGAGTGAACGAGGGATTGAACCAGACCCTAAAAAGATACAAGCCGTTAGAGAATTTCCCCAACCAAAAACTATGAAAAATATTAGACAATTTTTAGGACTAGCAGGATACTGTAGACGCTTTATTAAAGATTTTTCAAGAATAGCTAATCTATTATCAGATTTATCAAAAAAGGGAGAAAAATTTTAATGGACTGAAGTGCAGGAAAAGAGTTTTCAAATACTAAAGGATCACCTATGCCAAGAGCCTATTTTACAATTCTCCGACTTTAGTAAATCATTCAAGTTAACAACAGATGCATCTGACTATGCAATTGGAGCGGTATTGAGTCAAAAAAAAGATGGTTTTGACCATCCTGTTGCATATCTTTCAAGAACTCTAAATAAAGCCGAAATAAATTATTCCACGACTGAAAAGGAATGTCTAGCCGCACTATATGCAATGCATCACTTTTGTTTGTATTTATTAGGAAATAAATTCGGTCTCGTACCCGATCATGAGCCATTGAACTGGATGCATACAAGAAAAGACCCAGGTCAGCGTTTGATGCGCTGGATGTTTAAATTTACCGATTATGAACACACTTCTAAATACAAACCAGGAAGACCCAATACCAACGCTGATAAATTATCTGGAAACCCAGTAGGACCATTTCTTTATGCAGCAAATAATATAAACAATGGATTACCATTACTAAGAGTTATGATCATGAGTCGAAAGAAAATAGAGGAAAAGAAGAAAACGTAATTACAAAGTCAGAGGAAAGAAATAGTAAAAGCATCCAAATTAACGACGATCAAATCCAAAGCATTGCCAACAACCTTGAAGGAAATAATAGGAGTTACAAACCAAGAAGCATGACCAAATCAGAACCAGATGTACCTAAGTTGATCAAGGGTCCTGGACAACCCCTTGGTTCAAAAACAAACAAAGAACGGCCAAAATTAGATCATAGTACGATTGCTCAAAGAACCCGAACAAAAACATTTCCACAGCAACAGAAATCATCTACATTTCAACCGAATATATTAAGAAATGTCACTAAAAATACATCAAAAGATTCTAGCTCATTAAAAGTGAATTTTTCAGAATCAGTAGCCTCAACATCACACGCTAGCAATACGAATTTCAAAACTACAGAAATAAAACATAATAGTTCCAAAAATGAGGAAATGCCACAACTACCAGTTAGAGATGTAATTAACCTTGGTGCATCGTCAAGAACAAGTATGTTTTCCGAAAATGACCCAAGCGATACTGATGAATCGTCAAGAGAAGATACTCAAATACCAGTATATGACCCTAGACGGAGTGGATTACGGCAAAAAACTGAGACTGAAACAGAAATAGACTCAAATACGGATACTAATTTAGACTGAAACATGACAAATACTAAAATTTCCGTTACACCAATTTCACTTAGCAAAAGTTCAAATGATGATGTTTTTGAAGCCAACCTAAAACTACGACAAATAATACTGATAAAGTTACTTATCAAGAAATAGAAGAGTAAACAAAGAGATTCAACCAAAGCCTTTAAGAATATTTGGACAAGTCTAACAACGATAATGAGCCGATTTTTTATCAGTAACTAGATTTTCCGATGAAGATAAACCGGAACCCGAAATTCAAGACATATTAACCGCAATTGACACCTATGATCCTGATAATTTTGATGATTCTGTATTAGATGAAAGAATTGCGGATATATCAAGACGTACAACAGGTCTTGAACCCCTATTCGATGAAGAAGAAATTTTAAGAAAATATAGGACAAGTGGAAAATTATCAATAACCCCACGTATTTCGAAAAATACACCCTTAAATTCTAGCACACCAACGCAAACGAGTACTTTTGCTACTGCAAAAAACAGACGATCTAAAGCGCCGGACTTGCAACAAATAACAGAAGAAACCCCGGATAACTTAAATGAAAACAACAAACAAATAATCTGCAATGAAAATAAATCAATGAATCGAACCATTGCACCTGATTTCATGTTACTATCGGACTTATACTCTTTTCAACCCATCAATCGATACAAACAACAGCACGGAAAAGTGTATGTAAGTCTTAGTGATAGTAGCAGTAGAACTGAGAATTATAAGAACGAAATGGAGCTAATCTAGTAAACAATGTCATTACCACGAGATATTGCCTTACATGCAAAAGAGATAATGTAGTTATTTTATTAGCAAGGATTGTCAACCAGTCACATCTGTCTCAAGGCTGTTGAGATCGATAGGTGCACTGGACTTTAGCTATTTAAAATCGAAAAAACCAAGAGTTGGCCAAATTTTAATAACACCTTATGGAGGACATAATATACTGTCAATCGTTATTAATAAAACGTCAACCGATTTAGTATTTTTAGAAAGTCTTACAAAAGCTTTTAAATCGCTTAAAAAAATATTGTTGAGACGAAATCTTAAAACTTTTCGAATTTCAAGAAGGGGAGATCTTACAGACAAATTAGAACCTGGATTGATAAGAGAAATGTTATTAACAATTTTTGATAAAACACCCATACAAATTACTGTCTATTACGGTAAGGTTGATTTTCCGAAAATCCAAGAACGTAATAAAATAATACAAACATTACATAACAGCCCTGTTGGAGGACATGAGGGAATAAACAAAACTTGCCGGAAAATAAGTGAACGGTTTTATTGGCCCGGAATAAGAAATGATATTCTCAATTATATACGTAAATGCAGCAAGTGTCAAGAGAAAAAAATTGAACAACTAAAAACAAGAGAACCCTTGGTACTTACAGATACACCTATTGAAGCTTTCGATATGGTTTCCATCGATACCGTTGGTAAATTAAGAATAACACCAAATGGTAATTGCCATACAGTGTAATTTGACCAAAAATATCATATTAGTCCCTGTACCAGACCTAAGATCAAGCACTCTTGCCGATGCACTCGTACAAAATCTAATATTAGTTTATGGTGCGCCTAGAGCAAGTCTATCAGATAGACATGCTACATTTATGTCTAATTTATTGGAACAACTCATGAAAACCCTTAAAACCAATCATCTTACTACATCAGCATACCACCCTCAAACAAACGGATTACTAGAGCAAAGTCATACTGCCCTAGCTGACTTTATACGAACTTACTCTAAAACATATGATGACTGGGACAACTTAGCAAAATTTGCAGTTTTTACGTATAACACGAGTGTACATGCAGCTACAAATTTTACGCCTTATGAACTAGTATTTGGAAAAGTAGCAAGGTTGCCCTTGAAGATACCTAAAGATGAAAGATTACGAACACACCCACTATATTTACAAGATCTTACAAAGTGACTTCAAGAAATGCAAATTGCGGCAGGAAATCAACAAATAAAGATAAAAGTACAAGCAAAAACAAGATATGATAAAAAATTAAAGCCTCCAAATGTAAAATCAGGAGATTACGTTTGGGTAAAGAAAGAAGTGCGTTACCACAAATTTAATCGCTTTTATAATGAACCCCTAAAGGTTAGAACAGTTTTAGAGGGAAATAATGTGTTACTTGAAAAAACCAATGGTGAAACCATACGCAACCGTACAGATGAATTAAAACTAGTTCCCTGATAATAATATCTTGGAAGAAACATATTCTACATGTCTTCTAGAGAAAAAAAAACACAACGATGCAGATTATATTGGCCATCGTAATGACAATAGCGTTCGAAGGCCGCGCAGATTTAAACTATGCTAATCATGGCAACTATAGCATAGAACCACTTGAAACAAACCCTGGAATATACTACGAACGTATCGGTATAACAAAAATTAAGAGAGCCAATTGGAAGATTGTGATATGGCTGGATGTTAATAAATTCATATTGGAACAAACACCCACTCAAGGATTAAACGAAACTTTTCGATATTGTATTGTACAGTTTGGTTATTTTAAGTGCACTCGCTATATGGAAATGGACCTCTTGAATTTTAAATTAAAGCGATTGACAAACATCAAAGCAACACTATTAAACATAATAAATACTGTGAGAATCCATGCATAAGATAACATTATTCCACTCCCCAGCATACGAGCAAAAAGACTGACACCTTTTGGAATTATTGGGAGCATTGCTAAAGGACTTTACGGCTTAGTGACAGAAGATGATATTAACGTTATAAACACTAACATCAACAATTTAGATACCAATCAAAAAGAACATATTAGAATTGTATGAACAAAATAGCCATATTTTTGCAACCGCATTCAAAGAACTATACAATACCACGAAACGCCATGAGCATATTTTAAAACAAGTTGCTGATATATTGACTTTAGGACAGGATTTTACTCTTGACAGATATCTGATTCATTTGTCAGCATACCTTAGAAGAACTAAGGCTACCCTAGATTACATTATTTGTTACCATGAAGATCTGATTGACATCTTGCATGATTTACAAAGAGATCAAGCACATCCAAAGCTATTTTCTCCAAATATATTTAGAACAGTAGCCCGGGATGTAAAGAACCTTGCGGGAAATCTAGAATTTGTAGCACCTATAGAAAACTTTTATGCTGGCGAAATAAGTACCCTAAGCAAATGAGATGTTGTACATCAAGAAAATAGAACCATGGTGATATTACATTTGCCTTTTCATAGATCGAACCCCTTACAATCTTTATAAACTACATCCAGTCATGATACCCCAATCTGGACAAAATGGATCTGCCTACATAAAACCGTCGTACCCTTACTTAGCAGTAGCACCAGACCATAATTCATATTTACGACCAAATGAAGTTACATTTAACCAATGCGATAAGACAGTATATGGTTATATATGATCGGCTATGGAACCGCTGAAGGAACCCTATTCTATAAATGAATGTGAAATTCTTATGTTATTACGACCTGGACCAAAAGTATTTAAATACTGTGAGATTATGTTTACGCCAAAAACTGAAAGCCAATGGATTTATTTACAAGCTAATAGTTCATGGTTATTCTCAAAACCCAATGAAGAACAATTGAACATTATCTGTCCTAATAAAATGGATCAACAAAAAAGAGTAAAAGGTATAGGTCTTTTACGAATGAATGATGAATGTACGGGAAAAACTCACAGATTAACCTTAACCAGTGAACATAAAATTATCACTTAAATACAATATATCTATCAGGTAGAAGTGAACTTAAATTAAACAGTACTACATGAACCCTTTCAAGACACTGATGACTTCCATGACGCTATAAAATCGATTCGAGAATGAAAATTTAATATACAAGCATGGACAGATGAAGGATTGGATGTACAAAATATAATAAATCAAATGGAGAATATACGGACCCGAAAGTTGGAGGAAAAACATATTTCTCTTTTTTCTTTACTACGAAATGTCATTGAAGCTATTACTATTATGATTATAATAGCAATTCTCATCAGCAAAGCAAGAGGCTGTATCAAGAAGATTATAAAACGTAGTGTCTCTGAAAAATTTATAAAACGTACCATCAACCCACTGAAGACTGAACCCCGAGTAACCATAAAACAAGAACCAAATGAACAGGAACCAACTGAACTGTATGTTGAAATTGAAAAAAAACAAAAAATACCTAAATCATCTAAAGCTAGACCTATAAAGAAGACACGAAGTTTGATACTGCCACGCCATACACCCCAAAAACTAGAAATGGACTCATAAATTAATAGTAATTTGATACTATTTTCCTTCCAGGTAGAACAATGAACCCCAAATATTAAATAAAAATAAAGACTAGAGTCAAGATAAACCAACCTTTACATGGAGTTATCGAACAATTAGAAAATAAAGAAAATATTTAGGAAATGCACATACTTACGGATTTACATAGTTATGAACATCGAACTATAACCGCTAAATACAATAGTAATTCATTTACTAAAGTAACTGATAAAACACTAAACACAGGAGAAGAAGTTCAAACACTTTTTCCTTTGAAGATGAAATCCACTATTTGTCAAGCAGAAAAGATCTCTTCACCAACACCATCAAGAAACGACAATGATACACCGAACATTGATCCAAAAAGACTTATGTGTCTTCTGCCATGGGATGTAGAAGAAACGAAAAAGGGAAGAGATTTTTTTAATCATTTCTCTCAATTTGGCACCCTAGAATATTGTTATGCCGTTAGAGATCGGCGGGGAAGATTATCCCAAGGATATGTAAAATACATGGATCCTAAAAGCGCTCTTTGAGCATTGCAGAACGATGAACCCGAATATCGCACGAAATACGCTGAACCAACTAAAAGGAGTATAAATTACAAAATGAACCAAAAATTGACCCACCAATTATGTTAACAACAAGTTGAGTTAATGACCTACCACAGACATGTGATTACATGCAGAAGACAACACTGTACACAAACTACAGAAATGAAGTCAATCCTTACCAAAAACATTGATCTACGAGAAAAGATGAAAAGTAGCAAAAAAAAAAAAAAAATAAATAAACAAAAAAATATACATATATATATATACAAATATATATATATATATATATATATATATATATATATATATATATATATATATAACATAAATAAACAAACATAATAATCATAAAAATAACAATAATTGGGCTTTAAATTTAAAAGCGCATGTTGTATTCTCTTTTAGCTGCACGTTACTCTATTGTTAAAATTTTTTTTTTCTTTTTTCTTGTAATATTAAGCTTTAGCATGTATTAAAACTACTTATTCAATTGTATTACAAATACTCAAATATTTCGGCATAGCATGATAAGTAATAATTGTATCTATCCATATATTCCCTACCCATTATCCAATAGTTTCATAAACCTAAATTTATTCTCATATCTGCATTCCATACATCACTTACGATTAATAACAACACGAAGTACACTACAAGAACACTTATACATGTACAGTATCAAGTGATGATTCTCACAACATCCATCATATTTACGCTTGCAGAATTACACACTCAATGGACAAACAAAACGCTAATATCATAGAAGCAATGGCTGATGGATCCCAGCTTAGCATACTGCTGCAGGGGGATTATAGTAGGCTAATGCTAAAAAAAAATTCTGGAAAACTTCGGGATAGTGAGGTCCATCGAACGGAAACCCTGTGCTATGGGGTACTCAAGTTACGAAGTGGCATTCCTTTCACCACGGGAGGCAGCATTAGCAGCTGATAACCTAAATGCAGCGCCAACGCTACAGGAGCTATTCGACTCATTGTAGAATGTATCGGACGAGAGGAATTGGGCAAAGTCAACGGCACCTGTCCCCTTGCCAAATAAAAGACAAGTCAAGGTCCACAATATATCGGAAAATGGACGTTGGTTAAACATTATAACCGAAGAACCAATTGATAAGTGCCAATTGGAAACATCGCTTAACAAATTTGGTCCGATGTTATCATTAAAAAAACAGCCATGTTCGGCCCCATACACCAGCTACGAGGCCGAATATTACCAACTATGTGATGCAGCAGTTGCTGCAGCAACCTTAAATGACACAACAACCATTGAAATAGAAGTCAAATCATCTTCACAAAACATCGAAGCACCAACTAAGAATGTAGAGTCAACGACGGAAGTCAAAACCCTTAAAAAAGTTAATGAAGAAGAGCTTAGTCCAATATTACGATTTGTAAGAGTAAATTGTACCGGGATTTAAATAAGCGTCATTTTAAAAAACCTATTAACACAAACTATATTATTGAACTTTTCGAAAACAAATATCCAATAGAAGATATTCATTTTACAACCAAAAAACAAACACGGGAAGATATTATTCCCGTTCATATAACGTATGGATCCGCTGAGTGGGCAGAAAACATGCACCAGATAGTAGTGTATTGCATAACTCAGCAGCCAAAAAATGTAATCACAAAAAACCCAAAAACAGAAAACACGATCAAAATAAATAACGATCCAAAAGACAATGACTCACTTCCGCAAAAAGTAGTATCTAAGGTACCGGCCATTATGAATCCGGATGAATACACCTGGTTGTTAATGATCTTTGGCCCTTTGAGCCATTCAAACTACTACCCATTAAATGTCATACGCGACGATGGAAGACAGTTATACCTAAGCTTCACTACATACTGTAACGAAGAATCGACGGAAAGGGCCCTCAAAGGACTCAAAATGTATGGGGTGAATTACTTCCAAAAAGACTTGCAAAGCCGTGAAATAGTTACACATTCATCGTGTGGAAGTTTAATATCCAAATGCCACCTTGAAGTGCACAGTCTTCTGTGCAAAACACAAATGAAATTAAAAAAGATCTGCCCATCATGCCAGGAAAATATGAACTTGGTAAAATACGACTGGCGTTATAAACTATGCCTTGAGATGTGAGTGTCAGCAAATCTTGATGCACTTAATATACTAGTAATTAACAACACAAAATCAGGGGCCAAGGATTAGAAGAAGACGTAATATTCACGAGTCTATTCCTTCCCTTACTCTCAGTCCCGAATAAACAAATGTAATAATTCTGTAAATTTATACTTTATCACATTACTATAAGGATTATTGTAAAATGTTTATGTTATGTAACTCACAAATGTTTACTAAGATAATATAAAATAAGATGAAAATATAGCGAAAAAAAAAAAAAAAAAAAAACAACCAATAAAATAATATAATATTATACATTCACCGAGGACAATGATAGTTTTAAGAAGGGGAGACTGTAAGGTGACGACTTGCGTAAATTATTAATAAATTTTTATTTTTATTCTATTTTATCCTGTTATATTTCATTCCAATGATAAAATTATGACTCTTTACAGAGTCATACTCAACGAAAGTCGTCACCTACCAAAGCTGACTGTGTACTTCGTGGCTCTTGGAAGTGTCAAGTGACAACTGAAGCGAGCCATAAAGCCTAAACACATAAAGTCAGCAAGTACCGGCCCCATAGCAAGTAAGACAAAGAAGTTTTAACTAAAACTCCGTGCAAGGTGCATTTCTTTCCGCGGCGTTTTAGTTAGTAGCCCGCTGCCGCTCATCAAGTGCAGACGTAATAACTAATTTTATAAGATTAACCAGACGTTCCGTCTATTTTTTTCTTTTCTGTTTTCTTTTATATGTATACTAGTTACATAAAATAAAGTGACATAAAACTAATTGGGAAAGGAATTTAAATTATTATAAAATAGTAAATAACAAATAAATAAATATTAAAATAAATAATTATAAATCGACGGAAAGAGGAAGTGCAGGTCATCCAAATTAATAATTAGCGGAAAGAAAGGTAAGTTAATCTGGATATTATATTCAACACTCTTCTTCTTCCTTCCTTATAATTTTTCTTAAACAAACAAATAGTTGGACTATCTGCTGTCCCGCAGCCTGTGAAGGAGCGTGAGACTGTAGTCCACAGTTTTTAGTTTTTGACTTGAAGCTGAAAACAAATTTAAATGACATTAAACGTTATTCAACACTGACGGTTTTGCAACTCGATATTAGAGCCAAATAAAAAACTTTTTATTTAATCGATAAAAAATACTTATAGAAAAAATCCATGTCGTGTTCGTATACATATTTATTAATGCAGTTAATGAACTTATTGAGAATTTAAGAAAAAAGCTAGTGTGCCATAGCACAACCTTAATGGTGGCGTAGAAATGTACTAATGAATTATGTGGATAAAATAATTATTACCTTTTAATAAGAAACCATCTCTTAGAGTTGAAAAGTAGTGGAAAGTGGCTGAGCAGGACTAAAACAAATATTTAATTTAATTGAAATAACATGCAAATTAAAGTAACATTATTGTTTTGAACAGTAGGGTGAAATTGTATCTTTAATTTTTCTAAAGTTTTTGGACAAAATTTAAAAAATAACGTGTTGCAAGGGATAGAAATTCTTATTCAAGCACTTAGATTGTCATTTAGTAAGAAGTTATTATCGTTATTAGTATTTTTTATTTCGTGAAGTCTTTTCTTGATGTATTTTTGTATAAAAAGTTTAGTATAGTCATTATCGCGTAAAGTTCCTTTAGCTATGAGAATATTCTTCCTTTGGAAGGATTTATCAGATAAAAAAATGGCTCGATCAACCAAACCATATACAGCATTGACTTTTGACGATCGGGGATGGTCAGAAATAAAATTAATCATTCTATTGGGTGAAATTGGCTTAACGTACCAATTCGTGGTTATTTTTAAGTTTTAAAGTGTATTTGTAATGTCTAAGAAGAATATAGAATTGTTATTCTCCACTTAGCAAGTGAATTTCAAGTGATTGTCTTGTTTATTAAAATCTGTAAAAACTGTTGTGTCTGGTCTTTGTGTACACATATAAAAGTGTCATCGATGTATTCATAGATAAAAGAAATGCAGTTATGATTTTCTTTTAGTAAGCGCAGGGTTTCCATCTCAAGATGTTCTAAAACTAAATCAGCAAATAGTGGAGATACAGGAGAACCTATTGGGCTGCCAAAAATCTGTTGATCAAATTTTTTATTAAAAAGTGAAGTTAACATTGTTGAATAAAAATTTTGTTCATTCTATGTTTTCATGATAGAAAATTTTTGATAATCCGTGGATTTGCATGCTTTTTTTCCAAACTATTTATGACTGATTCTAACGTAATGTTGGTAAATAGAGAAATAACATCTAAAGAAATAAAAATATTATTTTTCGGTATTTTAAGATTCCTTATTTGTTTTATAAGTACAACGCTATTATTCGAATGTAAAGAAGGGTTTTCAAAAACTTTAGAAAGAGAATTATAGAGGATTGAGGTGAGTGTGTGTGTAGGAGAATTAATCGATAAAATAATAGGTCCAAATGAAAGAGAAGGTTTATGTATTTTTGGCAACCCATAACATTTAGATAAATTTGTATTCGTTTGTGTTGATTTATTGTTGTGACACTTGTGTTTTCAAAATTCTCTGTTGTTCAGTTTAATTGAAATTTTGTGAACTTCTAATTGTAAACTGTTTAATGGATTCTTATTTACCATTATGTATGTAGTTTTATCGTTTAACATCGCCTCCATGTTTTGTATGTACACGTTTTCGTCGAGGCAATTTTTTTTTTCTCTCTAAGGAACGCTCTTGTACATTTTAAATTTTAAGTATGTGCTCGTTCAGTGTTATCTAGTTCTTGTTTTTTATTATAACACATGTTCATGGCTTGTTTAAACAAAAATGCATCAAGAAAAGACTTCACGAAATAAAAAATACTCATAATGATAATAACTTCTTTCTAAATGACAATCTAAGTGCTCAAATAAAAATTTCTATCCCTTACAACCCATTATTTTTCAAATTTTGTTCAAAAACTTTGAAAAAATTATATTTACAATTTTACTTTACTATTCAAAACAAATTGGACAGTGTTATCATTCTTGGAAAGAATAAAATTGATAAGCTCGATGAAACCAATGTCGTGTATCATTTCTCTTGCGATTCTTGCTCTGTATCATACGTAGGTGAGACAAAGAGAGCATTGAAGAAACGGATAAACGAACACAAAAGTACAAAGAAAGATGAAGTTTTTGTCGTTTCACTCATGAAAGAATTTAACCATAACTTTAATTTTTCTCAAACCAAAATTCTAGATCATGAACCAAATAGACAAAAAAGATTAATATCAGAAATGCTACACATACACTCGACTAAACAAAGAATAGATAAAAAAGAGGATACCTTATTTCTTAATAATACATATAAAGTTTTTACAAGTAATCTCTTTTAAAAACGTACACACGTTACCTATATTCACAAGAAATGTCCATTTATTGTTTGTATGTATGTATAGAAATACATACATGTTCGACACTTACGTTATTCGTTTGAGGTGATCAACAGTCTGTAACGATCGTCTTCACGATATAGACGTTAGTATCTATTAATTATATTTATAAACAGTGGTCCTACAATGTAATTAACAAAAATTATTGTGTTTTTTGTTTTTGTTTTCTTTGTTAAATCAGTGAGCCTGGTGAGGATGGCGTTAAGACCAACGAAACGTTGCTCAAACTAACACCTGACTATTTGGAGTTTTCATTCGTACTCCCAAAATTAGCTCTTGCTGATTGTGTGCTTAGGAACTAACCTTCAAGCCATCATGAAAACAACTGAGAGCAGAACGACATGTTTAACAAACGACATTATGTTTCCAAATTGTAAGTAGGCTGAGGGGGGAGTCTTAGAGAGTATAACAAGGTTTGAGTGAGGGGATCGCACACAAAAATTTAACTAACAAAAAGACTTTAAAACTGGTAAAATTTTACCCAATTGAAAGGAAGTCTGAGAAAGGATTTTTCATGAAGGTGAGGGGCACCTGAGAAGAAAGCTAAGAGGAAGGGGATGTTTCAAAAGTGTTGGAGGGATAAGGTGGTGAGAAGAGGGCGAACAAAAATTTAACCTCATAAAAAAAAAAACTGGAAAACTCATACAATTTTACCCTGTCTAGACAGAGGCTGAAAGGGATTCTTTACAACTGTAAGGAGGGCTGAGTATTGGTCAAGAGCAGGCGCACAACAGTTGAGCCCGATAAAAATGACATAGAGACTAGCACAATTTCATCTTATTCAGAGAGTGATGTGAGGGAAACTGAGGATGGAAGAAGCTGGAGGAAGGGATGTATGAAATGAGCTTCCAAAATTACTTATTACATTGAAGGAGACTCATGTAGTCACCTTTGATGTGTGTAAAAATGTGTGTGTGCGTGCATGTGCATATTGTGTGTATGTCAAAAATTGAGGTTTTAACGAACTAAATAAAAACTAAACTTTGTCACTGGACCTATATCATAAAATATAGTATTTGGATGTATTAAATACATCAACAATTTTTTGTAAAAAATATAACATTTTTTTTAGACCACTCGGTAACGTTTTTTCTACGTTTTTGTCCTAGTTGCTATTATTCTTTCTACCTAGGGCTCTAAAAGTAGTTTTGCGCCTGGGTGAACACTTAACAACCGCTAACTAATTGGTGCCATGGTGTAGGAAAATATTTTTTTCTATGAAGGTCATAAAACACGTTTCATTCACCATCCTTTAAAGTATTATTCACTACAAAAACGGTTTTCTTTGTAGATCATTCTGGCGGTATCATGTCACTAACGATTATTATGTTTATGTGACGGTTATTATTATTTTTTACCACAAGTACAAAGTGTGGCAAACTAAAAATAGTTACCACTAAAGTTCCAACATGCAACAAACACACCCGTGAGTCATGTTAGTCGGCCTTTGCACTTTAGAAATAAATAGTACATTGTAAACAATGGGTAAAAGACACGAAAAAAATGCTTTTCTATTAACACTTAGCACCCTTAAGCGGTAATAGAATCCGATCACGGATGGCTGCAGGGTTCCTTTCTATCAATGGGCACTTGGATACAATTTAAGGGAATACAGGCCGTTCTTGGCCACTCGAATGAGCTTTACCACCTGTTTATATTGTCATTGTTACTACTAATTAACAAAAATTATTTATTAAAACGACTATTTTAAGCTTTTTACTAATGATACTATATTTTCCATCAATTATTCAGTTTTCAAAAAAAAAAAAAAAAGGTAAGTGTTCCGTTCCGGAGCGGTTTGTAAAGGATCAAAAATCATTAAATTTTACTATTATATAATGAGATAGCGTTTGTTTTTACATTCGTAAAAATCTCAAAAACTACTGGACCAATTGATCCTCATTTTGGCAGAAGTTAAATTACAACTTTTAATGTGTGTTTAATGTGTGTTTAATGGGCTATTAAAAAGAGCGATAACTTTAAAAGAAAAGTTTTTATGCTAATTATAAAAATTAACTGCAAAACAGTTCTGAAAAGGAGTTTTAACTTTTAATCACTATAGAGCAAGTGGTTATATTTACAACGTAACTTTACATTAACTGAACCACTCCTGCACTAAATTTTATGGGGTTAGTTTAATAAGTTAAAATTCGTAGTAGGCTTCAGTAACATGTGACGCGTTTTAATTGTGCTAATATATAAAGCAAAGTCACAACAACCGTTGTTATCGCTAACCGTGAAAACCACTAATCTAATTCAGCTGAAATTTCGCATACTGATTATTGACTTTTTTTTATAAAGCTTAAGGAGTTTTCATCTTATCGTTAAGATGCTAGTTTTTCACTTTAGTTTAGTAGGATCCACTAGGAAGCGTAGAAGTAAAATCGAAGCTATCTGCAACAAAATTGAATGAGTCTGGTTATTATTAAGTGTCTTATTAATACTAAACGATTTTAATTGTTAACTATTGAAAGGGGTTATTGATAACCCAAAGCAACTAGTCGTTCACCGGCAGTGCATGAAGCAGAAAGCTGGGAGTCGTACAACTGAGTATCCTGGCTATTGACGATACTGTTCTCTAATGGAGAAGCGACTTATATCAAATTGTATCTCAAACCATCAAGATTAACAAATGCTTCTAATAAATAGGCTTTCCAATCGCTCTCGTCTCTAGTGCGATACCAGGAGACGTCTAGCCATAGCACAATCTGCTCTAGTAGTTTGGGGTTTCATGGCTGTTCTTCTAACCAACCTGGTGCTAGCAGAGTAGATTTTGCTATAACACAAAGCCAGGAAAAATAACCCTTGAGGAGTTTGGGCAGCAACAGCGGCCGACTCCTAAGTGGTTCATCTTAACGGTATACCCACAGAGAAAGTATTCTTCAGGCCCACTTTCCTGACTAACAAGGATGGTTGGTTATTCGGGGAACGATCCGAAGACAAACTATTCTGTGGCCCGTACACCGATTCTCTCCGATGTCTGCGCTGGGTAAAGCTAACAGCTATAAAGAAAAAATAAACCTGAGCAAACGGTGTAACACCAGGACACGTTGGAAAAGAGCTCCACAAGTAGCTCAAACGTTTCAGATGAGGTCGTTTTCATCCTGATCAGTCTGGTGCTATAATAGCAGGCCAGAAAAAATCACCCTGAGGTATCCAAGCAGTCACGTTTGCCTTGACGTTTGCTAGAAACTTGAGCCAAGAAAGAGTGTAGCTCACCGGTCCTTCTTAGGGCCATCGGGTGCCAAACTACCTTGCCAAGAAAAATGTTACAACTCGAAAAAATTGACAAAAAAACAGCCTTTAGGAGTCACAAAAGATGTAACCATGCCTATAGTTACATGAGAGTAAATCGAAAGATAAACTTCAAATGCTTTAAATGTATACAATTTTGGGTATCAAGAAACTGACACAGAACATTTATCGAGATTCAAATAGCAGTGTTACAATTGACAAATAAAGAATCTATCATGTGAGAGATCCGCTTTCTATTATAAGCCTTATAGTAAGAACTTAAATTTATCAGATTATTAAATAGGTAGAATAATGTAAATTTGTATTTATTGTGGCGATAAAAAATGAAGAGATTACGCTTCAGAACTTTGTTGCTCTGGTAATAATGTTCTAAGACTGGAAAATCCGATTTTTAAATTATACATTTTTGTCCGTTTCAATTCTCTACAGGTCTTACAAATTGCCCTTTTCATTCATTATAACGTAAGATTGTGCAAATCAGTACCCTTTAGGGTCAACAACCATTTTATTGCATAAGGAATGCATAGCATTTTTCAGTATAGTTATATTTTTCTTATTTTTTACAGCTAATTATCTGACTAAATAAACTGCATGGATTCTGAACATAAATTTTTTTAATATGAAGTTTTTTGTTCAGAGAAGTGTCAGGAAAAAATGTAAAATTTTTAACTGAAAACGTTTTACATTGCATGTCAACGCACTGATATGATTCATTTTGTAAATTTCGGGTGAACCCGTGGCAGGGGGAGGGCGCCAGTAGTAGTATATACAGACTAGTAAATTTGCGTAAATTAAATAATTAAAATGAAAGTTAATTAGTATATTTTTTAATAATAGTCGAACACTAGATACACTCAATTTACAAGAAATTAACAGAGGTACATTTGTTCCCGCTGATTAGCTTATGTGGCATAAAGCCGTTACTGGTGCGCACGTTCGTTTGCTTGTCAGCATAATGTACCTAGTCACAATGTTAACAGAAGAAGAATGAGTCTGAAATAAGTTCTGTATACATTCAATGTGCATATAATAAAGTATTGAATAAGTGATTGGAAAAAATGAATCAATTTAAGTAACTTTTTGTTTTCTATTTTAAATTTGTTTTATTTGTAAGAAAAAATTTGTATTGAGTTTAATCTGCCTGCAATAAATAAGCCTCATCCCTTAGAAAAATTTGCCTTATCTATGGTGTAAAAATTTCCAATGTAACTACTTTACTTTTACTCCAAAATTTATGTTAGGTTAAGTAATGAGCCTTCAAACCTAAATAATTATTTTTTCTAATGTTTGAAAAAAATTCAACGATATTGAGTGTGTCTTATAGCCATGACTCATTTTTTTAATGAGTGTTTGCTTTTACTATGCTAATAACGGCCCACCCTCCCCGACTTGTGTGCATGAGACGCGTTTGGTAGATAGGCAGCAAGTACTGACTGGATCATATCATGACGGTATAATAATAAACGGAGCAAAAGTACACAGGTGCACTTATATTATCTTGACTTAGAAGCAGAGGAACTGTAGTCTGTAGACCGGCGATGCTTGCATGCAGTTCAAAGCAATGTCTAAACAAATACGAAAATATTTATTGATTTTGGAAAAATAATAAAATGAAACTCTGAGAAAAGTGTTACACATTTATCTGTACGTTTTCTAATAAAAAATGCTGACAGAAATAAGTAAGTAAAGTTAATATTAACGAGCTATAAGAAAAATCAGGTGTGAGGTTTAACCTTTCGCTCGAGCTTTTGT
Organism: Copidosoma floridanum; assembly: GCF_036245765.1. Lineage (NCBI taxonomy): Eukaryota > Metazoa > Arthropoda > Insecta > Hymenoptera > Encyrtidae > Copidosoma > Copidosoma floridanum. Next base: position 30,274,091 of record NW_028321881.1, read on the forward strand.
ATGTTGTAAGGTGTAGATGCCTGTATGGGTTACTTGACTACTGCTGCGGTTAGACTGTTCATCACGGTGTGTAGTGTGCTTCGAATTTCCTAAGCAGCGCTTTCTTTCACAATTGTGAGGGAGTTGAATGAGCAGTCAACAGCAGTACTTTCACTGACTGCTACGTATTTGTCGAGCAGCGTTTTGTAAAATGACACAAATTGGATAAACTCAATTTTCGTTTTCCTTTTCACGATTCTGCTGGTAAGTTTCTAAACAACTGTGTCCCTTCATTTTTTACAGTAAAAATTTTATTTGATTTAAAATTAGTAATGCTTATTTATAGTTAAGTTAATATTGGCTCACCAAATTTGCAGCACTACAAAAAAAAAGCGCTGCTCACCGAATACAAAGCAGTGAGATAAAGTAATGCTTCTTACTGCTTTCTCCAGTCTGATACTCCCAGCAGAGAAGAAAAGTGCTATTCACCGAATTTGCAGCATACTATACTTATTGCGACAAGCCGTGCTATTACGCCAGCTGTTAAGTTATCCATCGGCAGGCTTGTATATAATAGGAATTATGTGTTAAATAAAAAATGCAGACTTCCACTACTTTGACATCCTTCGATACAACCACACCTGTCTTCTTGTTTTCTGACATCACTAATAAAAACATAAAAGTCTAATAATAATGATTTAGTCTCGCAAACTAATTGTTTGAGAATTACAATCATTACAATTATCCTTACAAAATACAATTCGACTTTTAAATAAGAACAAATAATCTTATGAAACGATCAGCATTATAATAAAAAACGTGTTTATAATTTTATTTAACTTGTATCTCGTAAGCGGTAATGAATACACCGAAAATGAGAACGTCAGTGTTTAGGGCAAAACATGTGGTATCGAGTACACTTTTGTAACATTCTTGTACATGCGAGAACTTAAGCAATAATCGAAAAAATGATTTTAACTCTTTACTGTAAGAGTAAGTAAGAAGAAGAGAGCAGTCACCGAACAGCAAACGGTGGTGGCAGGGCAAAACCATGCTCCATTCATGCTCCATCATATGCAATGCAAGTATAAAAATTAAAGTAAACGTATTAATGGGGAGAGGAGCTACAGGAAAGACAGCAGCCGTGAATACACTGGATTAAATCGTATTTTTTGGCTTATGCGTGCAGTTCTCAAGATTTTTTTAAAGTCACTAAAAACTTCAAGCGTTGAAGAAAGTCTCAGAAAAAGCTTTTTTTCAGGATTTTTTATCAATAAAGCATTTTCTCAAGTTAGGATATTGTTTTCATAATAAAATCAGTTTAATAAAATGGTTTCATTTATGATTTAACTAATAAAGATAAAGGAATAGTTTTTTATTCTTATGACGCTGAAACATAGAGCACAAATATTGATACATATTTATTCATCATACATGATAAAAGAAAGAAGAGAGAAAAGAAAGTTTTTGAAATATTTAGTCCATTGCCACGTTATGACCAGACTTGTTAAGAGTAAAGTCTTAACTGTTTTACTTAAGTGTCATTCGTGGGGTTCTTAGAATTGAGCTCGTGAGCTTTATTTGTTCTTTTTGTGTTGAATAAAAATCTTTATTTAAATAATATGGGTAATTAACGTATTCCTTTATTAAAGCAATTAAATAATAATTTGTTCTTTCAAATACAATTTAATCGGGTCACTTTAACAAGGTTCAACGTAAATTTTATTACTAATATTTTACTTACATCTATCACTGACTATTTTTACTGCTGCTTTGAAATTCCCAAATGCTTCGTGCTGTAACCGTCAGTGTCTCCTTAAACTACACGAATGAGTTTGTGGCCAGTAGGATGTTGCGATTTCTGCTTTGTCTGCTATCGCTGGAATAACTTTCGACGGGCCTCCTTTGCTGTACCTCGCTCCTTAGCGTAGTCCGATACTATTGATGTCCTCGATACGCACTCGAGTTGCCTCAGCCAACACGTTATTCCTTACGTGTATAAGGTACTCACGAGTCGCGAGAGTCAAGAATTGACTTAAGCATTAGAGGACAGGTGACAGACGTAAAGAGAGCGATTTTTCCTCTTGATGGTGCGTTTTTATAGCATCAGAGCGAGTAAAAGAGGCCTTTGGTTGAATTAGGTCAACCAATGAGTGATGTTCTTGCTGACTGCGTTGACAGTTACATGATGATGTTACATGTTACAATTTTACTTATTAGGAAATAACAATACAACAGTACCAATCGCATTTTCTGACAAGTGCGATTAAGTTTTTGGGTCAGTGATGATGAAAGCTCGTATCAGCAATATAAGAACGCCAAATACAAGTTCAACTGTGACAGTAAGTTTACAAATTTTGAAATTAATCGTTCTGAGAATCTTACAATCAATTTTAAATATAATGAGGTAATATGTGTATTAAAAATTTTTAATTAGTATACATTTTCAGAACTAAGCAATTAATGAGCAAGTAACTATTCATATGAACATACATGCATTTTTACAATGAGGCTGGCCGTATTCGATGTCACCACATTATGAAGCATTCACGTTAGAGCTAATGCACACACGCACGTACATAAACAATGTACGAGCTCCTCTTGTCATATGAGCTTGCTTTATATTAACAATACGTCTTGCCTGAATTTTGTCGGACGGATAGTTTTTAGTTATAATATAATTCGTATCGACTCGGGATGTAACAGACATAAACATAGTGAAATAATATTATTTATTAATACAGGAATAAAACAATTTGGGGACAAAGGTGTAAACAATCACTTAAATGAGCGTAGCTCACTTTTATAGAAACATATTTTACATTTTTATTGAAGACGTATTCATGGTAGCAATAAATAAAGAAAAAATGTAGACAATCTAACGTATTACTATGATTTTGTCTGAATAGTGTGTGATGTTTAAAGTAGGGGATGGGTAGGGCAGTGTAAGGTAGGGTATAAAAGAAAATCCCATTGCATAGTAAAAACTGTATAATGCATATATATATTAGTAGGGCTCCACCCCCTGCATGCTTCTCGTGTCAACTCTATTAATGCATTATAGTCCTCACATAGGCTTTGAGGTAGGAGGCAAAAGATCTTAAATGAAAAAATGTTTTTGAATTGAAAAACATGAATTGTATCAGTTATGATAATAATAACAAAAATTTGTGATAAATTCCTCTCACATAAGTTAAGTATAATTGTTTGAAAAAAAAAACAGCTTAAGTTGATCTGCGGTAAACGATTAAAAATGCTTTATAATAGAAAAAAAATTAAAAAAAACTAAATAATTTAAAAAAAAGTACACAAGCATAGTACTTAAGATATTTTTGAAATAAATATCAGTATCGATCAATTTTATTTTTCGTGTGTATTCTTTATAATTTACAAAAATATTTTAACGTGATAATAGGTATACTTTGACATTTAATAATCCGTTTGAAATAGCTTAATCCGTGTTCTGGGAGAAGTAAGATAATTATATACCAAACGTTATCACAATGGTTAATGAATATTATCATTAACATGCTACTTAAATTCCTTATTTTTTCTCTAATAAACTTTTCTGTCATGCTTTTTCAATGCATCTTTTGTTAAAAATTTTTTGCCGCAATATTTACAAGTTTTATTGTGCTCCAGGTTACGTACATGTAAATAATGCCATAAGTGTATTGCTCTTTCAAATTTATGGTCACAGATAAGCTAACGAATAATTTTAATGCATGTATGCTTTCTCAAGCGGCGTACATAATGTTTTTTGTATGACTATTTGGCGTATTTCACATTAAAAAAATTTGTTGTTATGTTTTTCTTAATAAATTTTAGATTTTTCCGTAGTTTCAAAAACATGTAGACAATATTTACACTCAAGTTAGCTTACTGATCTTAACTTATTTAATAAGTAGATAAGATTTTTGAATTTTTTTTTCTTAACATGTTACATTATTAAAAAAAATATTAACTGATCAATCTTATTACAGAGACCACTCCTGTATTGTAACTGAAACTATCTTTAGTATATATGCTTTGTACAGGCTTGTTTATAATCCATCCTGTTTATCCATTTTACGCTGACAATGAAAATGCATTGAAACAGTAGAAAAATCGTGTGGGGGAAAGTAGGGGGGGAGGGTCAAGAAAAATTGTGTAGAGGGACTTTCCAGTGGAAAGACAGTGAAAGACAGTGTGGGGAGAAAGGGCTGGATCCAATACTTATTGGGTTAATAGAACGTAGAAATAAGACGAGTTTTACCTTAATTTCTTGGGGGGGGGGGCGGTGGGTGATCATTTAAAGGTGATTAGGAGAATTGAAGGGGCAGTGGGGAGGTTATGTAGAATGCCACAAACAATAAACTATATAATATAGGAAGATATATGAAAAACGCAAGTAGTTGGTATTCTACGCAGTTGCTTTTACTATGCTCAGTACATCCCAGTTCTTCCAGAGATGAGTAAAGAGATTGCTAACGCCAATGCTACGATGCGAGACGAGTTTTTGGCACTGATTGAAGCGCCCCACCACGGCCAGCCGTCGAACCGGGCGCACATCTTACTACTCGTATCGGACAGCGTGCGCCTAAGAGAAGAGGAGTGGATTCGCGTGGAAATGATCATATAGGCGCACATTTTGGAGGGATGTGGAAGGGGTGTACCCGAATGTGTGTCTACGAAGAGAGGAGTAGAAATGTTGACTATAGCTATATATCTGAGCACACAGCCCCAAAGCAAGCGACGACATGAGTTTTTCTCTTTTGACTGCAACCGAGTATATGCTATATATATATGTATATTTAACTGACTCTTGCTCTCTTGCTTTTTTTTCTTTTTCCCCTACTTTTAATACTTATTTCGAAAAAAAATTTCAACTACTTTTTTAAGGATGGCAGTTCAGTTATAGTTCCTAATTTATTATTTTTCCTCGTAATTGTTATGAACTGTAGGATAAGCTCCGGAGGTTATTAATGAACATACGTAGCTTTCAGAGGATCAAAGTTTCGGTAGCTAAGTTGGTTGATGCTTATGCCACCGCTCTAATTGTTTTGCTTTCACGCGATCGATTCCAACTTTGTGCAGATTTTTTTTTTAATGCAGCTTATCGATCTGGTTAAATTTATTTCATTTATGTTTTATTTAAATTTATAAATAATGTTGCTAACTTTTTTTTTGATACGTTGAAATAAGTATATTTTTTATACTAAAGGTATTCAATAATTTAGTAAGTTGATACTTCTTGTTGGCAAGGCCATTTCGCAATTTCATTATAATAAAATAAATTTCTTAAGATATAAGTATGATGTATACATTTTAAAACTCATGAGAAATTAGAAACTTCTAATAAAAGAGTTAATAATCAATAATTAAAAAAAAAAATTTTAAACTTAGCTACTGAAACTTTGATCCTTAGAATCTGAAAGCTACGTATAATCATTAATAACCTCTGGAACTTATCCAACAGTTCATAACAATTATGAGGAAAAATAATAAATTAAGAATCATACCGGAACTGCCATCCTTAAAAAAATAGTTGAAATTTTTTTTTAAAATAAGTATTAAAAGTAGGGGAAAAAGAAAAAAAAAAAAACAAGAGAACAAGAGTCAGTTTAAAAAAAATATATGTATAGCATATACTTGGTTGCAGTCAGAAGAGAAAAACTCGTGTCGTCACTTGCTTTGGCTGTGTGCTCAGATATATAGCTATAGTCAACATTTCTACTCCTCTCCTCGTAGACACACATTTGATATACCCCTTTCACGTCTCTCCAAAATGTTCGCCTATATGATCATTTCCACGCGAATCCACTCCTCTTCTCTTAGGCGCACGCTGTCCGATACGAGTAGTAAGATGTGCGCCCGGTTCGACGGCTCGCCGTGGTGGGGCGCTTCAATCAGTGCCAAAAAGTCGTCTTGCCGTAGCATTGGCGTTAGCAATCTCTCTACTCACCTGTGGTTCTCCATATAAAAATATTCAGCTTTTTTAAAATCAAATATCTATTCTACCGTACCATAATGGTTCCTAGGATTTATTCTGCAGAAGAAGTTCTGAACCAGACTCTAATATAAAGTTTTGTTTATTTTAATTACCTTTTAAATATTATAAATTAAAAACAGCTTACTAAATCAACGAATTAACGATACAACAAATATTACAGAAGATGACTGCAAATATAACAGGATTTGCAACAAAAGCAATCCATGCAGGACAAGATCCACTTCAATGGAGTCATCGTGCCGTCGTGCCACCAATAGTTATGTCAACAACGTTTCAACAAGATGCTCCAGCTAAACACCAAGTATGTGTGTAATTAGAATTTTTAATGGCATAAAAATAGTATTATTTTACGTACACTATTGGAAAAAAATATGTCAACGACGATGATACGACGAACATTGTTTCGAATTTTCTTTACCTGACTGTACCAGAATTTCATTTCATAAATAACTATTACCATATAATGAAATTATGTCATTTTTATTCAACTAAGTGATGACGCTGTGTTTATTAAAAATTTACACGGTTCTCGCTTATATACATTTGCTTAACGATGGCTTGCTTTACTAAACTTAAGTGGCATAAATACAAAACTTTGATCTCTATTTCTTGACTAAGAATATTTTTTTAGATTTTATATAAAGTTTCGAATAGTGCTTCACGTAAAATACTAAAAAAAAATTGGAGGATCTTTTTCTCTTACAGTTTTTCGCTCTACTCAGTAAATTCATAATTATTTTGTCAAGCATATTTACCATGCAATTTTGTTCATACTTAATTAACTTAATATTTCTAGGGGTACGAGTATGGTAGAAGTGGAAATCCTAGCAGAAACTGTTTAGAAAGCTGCATAGCAGCTTTAGAAAATGGTAGGCACTGTTTGGTTTACTCATCTGGGCTTGGTACGACAACTTCTCTTATGGCATTACTCAATACTGGTGATCATATTGTATGCAGTGATGATGTTTATGGTGGCACAAATCGCTTTTTTAAAAAATGTTTACCCAGGAATAATATTGATGTCACTTTTGTTGATGCTTGCAATATACCAAAGGTCATTAATTCTATTCAGCCTCACACAAAGGTAACACTGTTTTACATTTTATACGTTAAACACTTTTTGTTCTGTTGCTAAATTTTGTGAACTTATAAATAATTTAAAGTAGTATATTTAATTTTTCAGTGAAAATTGTAATTAATCCAAAATGATGAAAAGTTTTCAGTGACAAAATTGAAAAAATTAAAAAAAAAGAATGTTTCACTTACATTATCAGTTACGTAAGAGTTTGTAATCTCGTTATTTATTTTTATGCAAGCCCATTAATCTAGTTCAGTTTAGTCATTCTTGAAAGAAGTATGGGAAGACCACTAGCATGGAGTTGGGCCCTTATCACGCACGTGAAATCTCATTGTCAGGGTCAACAACTAATAAAGCCACGAGCAGGTTTGGATGTAAACTGACCGGTACATTACCCTGACAATCTTTTGTCTTAACATTGCTTCTGAGGGAGCTCCGTTCATACTTTTGAGTTATTGCGGCAATTCCGTTATATCTAAAATACGCATCCATATCCTAGAGATTAAGTAAGTAGCACCTAAGCATGCATAGTTTCTGCTCCAGAAAAAGGCCGATATCGTCCGTTTTAATCTTTTTGACTCTTCCAGTAGCATCCGTAGTTTTCTATTTTTTCTATACTACAAATTACTTTGTGTGACATAGTTTCTTGGTACTCTTGTAAGAGATCCCGGTAGGCCCTATCTACTCAGATCTGTTGTGACAACAAAATTTTGAATTCTGATAGAGTATACTGGAAATTAGTTGAGAAAACAAAGATTTCCTCAGTCTTATCTTGATTTCATTCACTTTTGCAGTAAGTCCTTGTTCTGGTCCTCCCTACCAAATTACGTCTTAAAAGATTTGCAAAGCGCAGTCCAGTTCACAAAGTCTTATTTATTTGTCCCATAGTAGCGCACTGCTTATTTGAGAAAGCTGCATGGTTGTCCTCCTGAAAGAGTTTGGTAATTTAGGTCCACGTTAACAGTCATGCAGGTGAGCCAGGAAGTCCTCGGGATCCTCCTCATGTTTCTCATCAGCGTAACGTTACCATTTACCCTAAAGAGTTTTGACTATCTTGGCTTATGTGACCTCTTTTTCCTTCTCATTTTGAGTCCGTTTAATCTCTCAGTTGGTGGTATAACCATAAGATCTTCGTACATTAAGAGCCTGAGGGCACATCTATCTCCCAAATCCATATTTTCTCGTCTGTTGAATCTATTCAAGTCACCTTAAATAGTATCAAAGAGCTTTGTACTTCTAGAGAGGTCAAGTTAGCTGAACTCCAATTTTCAGTAGTCTTAAAGCCTTCCCAGTTTCACTACTCTTTGCATCGGTATTTTAGGGTGGGGTTCATTGAGCTGGATCACTCTTTTCGCTTTCCAGTGGCCACTCGCCACCACCGCGTGAACTTGAAATATATACACTTAGCTCATCCTTGAACATACGGAAATCACATGTTCTGGTAGATGTGTCATGGTTTGTTCCTCATTGTGCTGTCAGATTTATTAAGAATACCATGCTCCTAGCACATGGCAAAGGCTACACTTTGAACTAACAGCCGATGAGTCAAGGCACTCCAGTATCCTGTATCACTGTTTTATGGTGCTGTATAAAATGCCTACCTGCCACTTAAATGGCCTGTACTATTAGTACTAGTGTACAGGGGTAAATAGTAGCACTAAATTTAACACTGTTGACGCTGAAGGATACGTAATCCACTTACCAGTTTCTTACAAGCTACCAGATCGATCATGACACCAGCGCGTTATTGACTAGAGCTAGAGCTTTGTCTTACACAACTATCATCAACAGCGCCACCTATCACTGACTATTAAAAACACTGTTTGCCTTAAAATTAAATATCACAAAGTCCTACGCCTTCTCCACAATAAGAGATGCCATTTTTAAACAATGCTTATGCACCTGAAAATAAAAAGGAGCGCTGATGCAGTGTTAATAATTCTCGCTTTCGTACATTCCTCACACATACCTTGAATTTCTGCTCCTAGGAAAGGTGAATTTGAGCATATGTTTTATTTAGCCTCTATCTCTTGTACATATACGCTGTATACTCTTTATTTTATACGTCACTTTGATAGTGTCACAGGGACTCCACTTGCAATACTCGAACCATGAGCACAAGTCCGCCACGTCCAGCTCATCCTGGATCAGAAGGGGCTTCTGCCCAACTGTTTTCTGGTTTCCGTTAATCACGCTAATAAACTGGCCCTCTTTTTCTGTCTACTCTGTTATGCTTATTCTCTCTCTCGCTCTTTTTCTCTACTCTTCAATAGTCTAATCTCTCTTTATTTTTCTTTTTGTCTCTCTCTTTCTCTACCCTTTTTTCTTTGCCCTACAATACTTTATTTCATCTCTCTCTTTTTTTTTCTCTCTCTCTTCTCCTTTCTCTTTCTCTATCTTTCGCGACTGTGGGTTGGCCAGCTTTTTGAGGTAGTATTTTTTGGTGATTCTCTCCATCCTGATAAGTATTTTTGATGTGTCTCTCCAGGGAGATAAGTTTTCAAAGAAGTGAAAACAGGCAATAGTCATACTTATACTGTAGAAAAGACTTGCCAGTAATGTTGGAAAATTCTGCCTAATTAGTCTGTTTTGTGTAGTGGCGAAGCTCCTAAAAACCAAAATGTTATGATAACTGGGTTCATTATAATATGTTAAAAATTTTTTGTTTGTTTCACAACTTATTTCTTACTCTAAGGTAGTCTGACAGCTGTTTCGTCAATTATGCCATTGTCAAAGGTTTGACATACACTGAAAATATAAGTGGTATAATCAACAATGCATACATGTATGTAAAATTAATAAGGTAAATATTGAAGAACTATTTCTAGCGAACGGTAAGATAAAGAATGTAAATGTAAGAAGCGTCAAATAAAATACAGTCACTAACGGCATTATCTATTACCAGTGGAAGAGATAACTGAGTTGATCGTTAATTATGAATTTATTTTGTCTCTGCTATTACAATCTCTATTGTTTCTAATAAATCCAACTTTAGGCTTCTAGGTGCACTATGTAACAATTTTATACTGTTTAAATCTGGGAAACGTGCATGTAAGCTACAATGAAATCAGTCAAGTCCTTATTATTATAAATAGATTTAACATGTTTATCAATACGTGTGGACAGGGAGCACCCTGTTTGTCCTATATACATAGCATTACAATCTGAGCATTCAATTAAATACATTTTTCTCAAAAACGCCAGATGTTTTTTTTTTACTTAGAATAAGAAATAAATTGTGAAACAAAGCAAAAGTTTAAAACTATTAATAAACCCAGTTATTGATAACATTTTGATTTAAAAGTTTCACTCACGTCCAAGCGAGAACTTAGTTGGTATAATTCTAAGAAACGTTGTTCTGCACCAGATATTAGAGTAAATCAAGCACTGACATATCTTTGACAGATTCCTGTGAAGCTATATAAGATCGCAGAGCATGAACACTGCTCTACTTAGAATATTAGATGTTACAAAATTAGCAATGAAGAAAGAGGACATGTGACACTGCTTATAGAATTAGACCTGTTGAGTGCCTTTGACCTGGTTGATATCCAGCTTCTGGTCAATAATCTGATCAGTCTTGGCTTCTCAAACTCGGTGGTGACCTGAACTGCATCTTATTTGTTAGGACGTACGCAGATGATGCAAGCTCCAGATGGCACCCTATTGTAGGCTATTTTTCGGAAGGCCAGAGTTCTGCCAGGTAGTTTGCTTAAATCCCTGATCTTCTTGCTGTACAGTAATTATTTGTTAGACACTTTCCGTGACTGCGACTACCACTTTTACGAAGATGACACCTGTTTTCTGATACATGGTGAAGTGGAAGATGCTCCACTCATAACAAATAGAGCAAACAGTATACTGATCAGAGTATCAAAATGGGCTAACTTAAAGTGGATCGCCAGCAGATTTGTTCGCAGTAGTAGTATCATGGCCTCGCGCTCTCTCTAGCTGCAGTGCGCATTAAGCTCTGTGTAACGTCTGCTATATGTAATAGCCTCATCTGTATATCTGTATATGACGTCCATATTCACAATAAAACCATGAACTATCATCTTTCCCGTTGAATATCTAAATAAAATCCACGCTAACCCCCCATTTATTGAGTGCAAGGAAAAAATCTCGTGATCTTAGCGACAAATCTGTTATTTTTATTTTACTGCTGTGAGTGTAACTAAAGGTATTTTTATATGGATTCAGTAGGAATCCATAACCTTTCTATTCTTGACCAGCCTGTAAGTATGATTTTCCTACAGCTTTTTCGCCAAAGTTAACACGCTAAGGGGGTATGAAATTTTGAGAGTAATTACTTTCAGACTTCAATAACAACCTCTCAAAATTTCATTAAGTTCGTGAGACTCCTTAGTTTACTGGTGAACCACTTCCATCAAATTATAAATCAGGAAATTTAAAATTTAAACTATGTGGATGGCCACCCATGACTTAGAGTGAAGATTAAACAAAAAAAGGCCTCTTTCGTCCATTGAGATTAACGGTACTGTTATAGTACCGACCGTGATCCTCAGATTACTGGGAGTTGAGCTTGATGGTACTATAACATGGAGTCCACATTTCAGGAAGGTCTCTAGAAAATATCACGCCAGCCTGTCGCGACTTCAAAGTCTTAAAGAAGGTGTACCGCGAGATACTCGCCTTCTACTAATGCGCTTTCTTGTCTTTCCGCACATTGATCACTGTGCTGCATTGCTCTGCCACTTTTCTGAAAAAATGACTACAAGGATCTAAAGGTGTGTCAATTCGGCACTAAGGGGACTACGAACATTTGATCATATTACGCCCTCCTATCAAATGCCCTGCTTGCCTACTCCAGCAAGCTTCCTTATGCCAAACTGTGCCTTCTTGAAAAAGTTCTGAGGTCAGGTATTTCTGGTTACTTGGCTGAGTGGTTCAAGTTTGAGAAGCCCGATTCACAAATAAACGGCACAAGGAGAGGGACTCTTGTGAGATGGAGATACTACGAACGTGACTCAATGCGTTTGGGTTGTCACTCATGGTGGATTTAGTAATAAAGTAGAACAAACTACCTCAATCGACAGAAGCGGCCTTTAACACTACCAAATTCAAGAGCAATTTTTTAAAAGTATTTAAATTGAGAGATATTAGACTAAGAAATTAGTACTTTTCCAGTAAGATGGTATACATATACTGACAAAGTATATCAGTCACTTTTTAATTTTCATATTTTGTATTCGTGACTAACTTTTCATAATTTTTAAATTTAAATTGCCTTTGCAAAATTATAATTTTCAACAAAATATCTTTAATTTCGTAAAACTGTCGTGAGCCTTTGATAGAGTTCATAAAAAATAAAATTGTGACTCTGATACCGACTCTCTAACGATGTTCTATACTGCTCATTAATTGTCTGCACTACTTGCTTTTAACCTTCCCTTCTCTTACTCTCGTAATCTTTCTCTTCTCTGTTCTTTAATTTCCAATTACCTCTTTCCTCTGATCTTGCACGTACACATAACAAAATGCGTAAACTTGAAAAAGGGTATTTTAATTAAAGTTGCTGATGCCCTCTATTAGCAATTGTAGAAAAGTAAGAGATCAGCCATCCGTCGGGAGTGAAGAAGAAAATAAAAGAACATAAAGGTGTGATATTTTTTTTCAGTGTTTATTTGGGAATGTTCCACTAGCAAAAAAGGCAGCCTTATCATGCTAAAATGATATAACAGTTAAAAATACATTTTTAATAGAACGTACTTATATAACAAACATGAAAATAAGTACCTCTGATTTCATTGTAATTTAAAACATAAATGTACGACCATTCATATTTGTGGGTATCGTGGTCACTTGTCAAATAGAAACGATTAAATGATAACAAACATAGTACAACGAACTTTTCTAACAGTTTTTCAACTTGTGCGACAATAGTAACTAGGTTTGATTTAAAAACGTTTGTCGTCTTTCTCAATAATGTTATTTTTGCCAACTTTCATATGTATCACTTCTGAAAATAACATCTTGTTATTGTTCGATTCACGATAAGGAATTTTTGTGTTCTTGTAATTAAAACTATGTTTATGATTATATTAGTGTGCGATTACTACTCAATAAAGATATTGTATTTCTCTTGTGCTAATCAATGTAAACATAAAAATCGTTTGGTTACTTTTACATATGCTGTGGGCCAATCTTATCGTATAAATTTGGAAAATAGATTCGTTTCTTGCCAATTTTCCATTTTGTCTTTGTCCAAATATACTACATTGTTTAGTTTTTTGTTGATTAAAGAATGAGTAGAGGTATTACATAGTTCTAATATTGTAGATTTTCTCTAATTTTTCTTTTTAATATATGGGATGCCTATTTTATTAGTAGTAAGTCGAGACAAAGTTTCTTTTTTGACAAACATTTCTTTTTTTTCTAATCTTTATGTAATGCTTTTGTGTATAAAGTTTAATGGACAGTTATTCTGTAAAAGTATTCTTTAGACAAAACAATATCCTTCTTCAAACCGATTAAATAATGTGAAAAAAAGTTTAAGAAACGTTGAGAGGACATAGATCTATGAAACCATTCAAAATAAAAGAGTTATTAATACGAGCAGTAGTCAAATCTACAAAGTAAAGTTGTTCGTTCCTTAAAACTTCATAGGTAATGTTTAATTGGATTCATAGTAATTGGAAATATCCAAAACAGTAATAAAATTTTATTCTTTAATACAATCGAAGGCTGGTGTGATGTCGAATTAATGTTTCAATCTGGCTAAGTAGTCTGTTCTCAAGTCACTCATAACAAGATAAGCAAACACTGGCGTAATAGGTGTGCCAAAAATTTTTTAGTAAATCAGTTGTTACGTCGGTGAAACGTACCATTCGAGCCTAAGCTTTCGCTTAATAGCTCGGGACTCGCACTGGACGCGTAGGTGGAACGCAGGGCTAAAAGGTAGTTATTTTTCATGTCTGAGTATTTGAAAGGGGGTGAGGGCGACTGTTTTGATTAAATCGACGCGATTGTCGAGCAATAATGCGATGTATTTGTTCGCGGCGTGTCTCGGATTTATCGAGGATACTTGGTGTGATGTGTCGTATCGTATCCTGCTCGCGATTTAGAGGTTACCAGAACCGTAACGAGCAAAGGTAGTTACGCTCTAGAAGTTACGTAAGGGGGGAAAATGATTTAAGTTCGCAACTGGTCTAGGATCCAGAAGTACCATCCGGGGTAAATGCGATTGTCCTAGACTTTACGTGAGGAGTAATCTGTCTATTTAAATTCGTAGTGCGATACTCACCGATACCGAATTTCGAACCGAGAGAAAAAGGAAAAAACTTTCACTTTAATATTACAATTTGACTTACTTTTATTTCTAGTTTAAAGTATACAGCGGAGCGAACTAGCACGAGGTGTCCGAGATCGAAGTTTTGAAACCACACTCGTGGAGGACCGTGAGATGGCAGAGGCGAACTCTAGCTGCCTAGTCAACCGTTCAAGGGTGAAATTAAACTCTGGCTTTTCCTGTGCCTTCAGGCCCTTTTTATAAGGAGTAGCGGACCTCGGTGACGCGCTGGTTCGATAACAACGCAGGAGAGCTTGCCGGGGGAAAATCTTGCAGAAACGATAATAGCCGAAAATCTAATTGGCTAGAACTGCTCTAGTTTAGCCACTCAAAAATTGGCACATCCCACATCCGGCTTATTCTCCTCTGTGCGTCAAGAGAAGGGAAGGTGATTCAATTACTCATGCCCTTCCTTTCTCTTTTACATCAAAAGTTGAGAGAAATTCAATATATTTTAACCTTAACATTACGACAAGGTATTGTTAATATTTACTAATGCTAAAGAGCGGTGAAAATCGCTTAACAATTCGGTTGATGCTAGGGTGAACAAACGATCGGTGAGTTGTTAGTTAATACTACTACTTAAGCGCCAAAACGGTGGCTGCGGCCGTACTAACTTACAATTAGCGGTGGTATTTATAATAATAGTAATAACAACAATAATAATAATGATAATAATAAAAGGTTTAATAGCAATAATAATAATCATAATAATGATAATAAGAATAGCAGTTGTTAGAATACTAGTGCTTTGCCTGTTGTGAGTTAACATAGTTTGTTTTACCGGTAGTTTGAATGTTTATAATGTTACGAAAATAATGCGGAATTTTGGTATGATTTTGGTAAACATGTTTTTCTGCTGCTAGTAGTTGGAGAGGGAGTCGTCTCGTGATACCCTGGGGAATCAGAACTCTGTTACCCCTATTGGAGGCAGGCATACGGACTCTCTCTCCGAGTCAAGAAAAAGGGAAGGATTATTTTCCATTTTTCCTTTGCATTCGGGAAAAAGTGTTAGCAATCAACTAGATTACAAATTAGACTATTGCAGTATGTTTATGAAATTATTAATTTGATGAAAAAACGGTTACTCTGTAAATTATGAGTTTGCTAACTTGAATGGTAAAAATCGGATAGTTCTTTGAAGGTTACTAATGTTGTGTACCAAATTTGTTATAGTTAATATGTAATGTAGTTGTTTGCTAGTGGTGTAGTACGTACTGGTTGTTTGTGACGATTCCGGCTTGTAATAATATTTTCGCTTATTTCTATGTGTTAATTCTAAGCTATCCTAATGTTTAATCTTATGTTTATCTAACATTATATCTGCATTTAATATTTCAGTTTAACTGTTCCCAGTTAAACTTTTGTATCTACGGTTGTAGAAAAATATTTTATTTTGCATTTCCGGTCAGCGTGCATGGACCAGCGTGCAGGTATGTGAGTCATGTATGGTCGTAGTACCTTAGCTACGAGCATTCTTGTAGGTGATTCACCTCTTTGCAGATGCACATTGGCCCCTGCGTTTAGTGTTATAAGA
Organism: Copidosoma floridanum; assembly: GCF_036245765.1. Classification (NCBI taxonomy): domain Eukaryota; kingdom Metazoa; phylum Arthropoda; class Insecta; order Hymenoptera; family Encyrtidae; genus Copidosoma; species Copidosoma floridanum. The sequence goes on from NW_028321881.1 coordinate 30,289,986, forward strand.
TTGGCACGGAAAGTTTTGAAGAAAGGGAAAAAAAATTAATGTGGATACACCGATGTTACACAGTAGTTAAATGTAAAATGCGTATTTCTAAATAAGAATTTCTTACAATGTTAAACCACATCTTACTGATGTTTCACATTTGCAATGGATTGAATAAATTCTTTGATCTATGGTTCTTAGAACCAAATCTAGAGGAATATTTGTGAATAGTGAGATGACATCTAGTAATATTAGTTTACAAGTATTATCAATAGTGATACGTTTTTGTCTGTTCGTTAGAAGCTTTTCATTCACATGTGATTAGAGTGTAGCTGTTACGTCCAAACTTCTAAATAAAGGGTAGAACTTATGGATTCGTTCTACAAACGAATAAATTAAATTTCTATTCGTCAGGAACCAGCCATTAGCCCAAAGGCCTTATTTGCTTTTAATTACAGCACACTTTTGGATTAGTGTTAATATGTCATACGATGTGCTGACATTGACCGACTGCTTGAATTTCTATTTTATAAAGTGCGGTAAAAGCGTACTTTATTCGTCTCTTTATTGCTCGTTCTTGTGGAGGTATTTGTAATATATTATCTGCTTATTTTTGCTTGATATTTATTTTATTTATCAAAGCTTAAATTATGTTCTTATCAATTGGAATTTGGAATCTTAAAATATTTAAATTAAGATAATCATAAACTTTCAAATTTGCATTCACAGGATTTTAAGAATTTATAGTTCTCACGGTACAAGGTTAAATGTAATTAACTTATTACAATATAATTTAAAAACAAGACATATATTGAGAGGAAACTGAACATGGAGCATGAAGTTATTACTTTAAATAATACTCTAAATACAGAAATATATCGTCAATAACGTTTAATTTTTACAGAAAGCAATTTTTCTTGAAAAGGGTAAAGTGGGTTACACCGAGAAACTATTGCTTTTAAATATCAAATAACAGCAGTTATCATTTATTACGTGGGGTTCATCGCGTGGAGGGGGTGTGACCTGGCCCACCAGAAGAACTACATCTACAGAAATATACATAATTATACTTCTTAGGCTTTTTCCCTGGGCGCTCCGCAGGCTCACCTCCATTGACGTTTAAATGAATAATAATAATAGTGTCTCATATATCATTGTTGTTTTTGTCATGCTTATTCAAATTATCTGCTACATTACTATTTTCTGAATTGGAGCCAAACGTTTCAAGATATTGCCTATGAAATAATAATTAAGTATTTTAATATACCAAACAACATTATATGCATTACGTTTGAATCTTCCGTACTATGATTTACTTTATATGAATTTATATAAAATTTTGACGAAAATTTGTTGAATGTGAGGAACAATAGTTATGTCAAACAAAATAATATATAACTAATTCGTAAAAAATTTTACTAAGAATCATAATTTATACATAAAATATTAATCTTAGAATAAGGCTATGTTTTGAAAAGGCTACAAAACTTTTATTTTTCCATCTTATTAAGGATAAAAAATACCAATTTTTTGTATATTTGGAGATTGTTTTAGGAGTGCATCTGGTCATTTTCCGTTTTAGAGGTGTTTTCAACTATTTTACAAAATTGTTGTTTTTTTCTTAACTTCAACAAGATTTTAGCACTTATACATGATTCTTTTTTTTTTTTTTTTTTTTATGAAGATCAAAAATAATTTTGATAAAAACTCGTATTTTTTTTTTTTTTCATGAACAATAAGTCAAAACACTTGATTTTAGCGTTATTATTCATGTTATTTAGTTTCTGAAATTTTAAGCTTGATATTATATAAAACGAAGAAAAGATCAAAATTTCATCATAAAACTATAGGTGTAAAGAGTTAACTTGGAGATATGTGGATATAGATATTTGTATATTACTAATGATTTTGATTTAATTAAATATGTATAGTGCGAAATAATTAAAAAATAATTGATATGTCTTAAACTTTATTTATTTAAGATGAAATAAAATTACATCTTTTTTTAAAAGTCAATGACTTTAAAACTATTGAAATAAGAGTTTGGTTTCTCTATTAAACTATTTATTACAATTAGAGGCAGAATCAAACACATAAATAATAATGTAGTTTAGTTATACATAGTACAGTGAACTTGCTGAATCGATAAATATCTCTAATCCTCATCATTGACTTCATGAATCATAGGACAAACATTATCTTTCTCAAACAAATATTTTAGGGCTTCTACAGGTTTGCCAGTTTTAGATTGATACCTTCTGTAAGATAGATCATAAATAAGAGCTGCTTCATGAAAGCAGCTTTTCACTGTTTGTAATCCGATAGCACAATTACAACAATATTATCTTACTAGCAGCCCCCCCGTGTCGGCTTTACCTGAGACTCACTAAATGGAACACCGTAGTATTTTGACATGTGATGTGGAACGTTTTAAGTTAAAAAGTTGTGATGTTTTTTTCATTTGAAAACACATCTACTCCTGACAATTCTCAAAACAAAAATCCTCTTATTAAAAACATATTTGTTTGGAATCAATACAGTTTATTCAATTAAGTAAGAAGCTGTAAAAAGTGATAAAATATTGTGCTATAAAGTACAGTGCATTCCTTATGCCATAAAATAATCGTTGTCCCTAGAAGGCCGTTGATTTGCAGTTTCTCTCATAGATTTTATGAACAGGGCTTTTTTTCAATGCTGTAAAGACTTAAATCCCACAAAAAATATATGAATAAAAAAAATTTTTTAACTTCTTGTGACTTTTGGTATAACAAAGACTTTTGTGAGCCCTAAAAGCTATTTTTTAAACTTTATTAGGTTGTTATATACTTGTTGGCAGGGCAGTTCAACGTCAATGACCCTGAAAAAGACCGGTGAGCTTTTTAAGTAAACTCTTTCTTGACTGAAGTTTCCAGCTAACGTAATTACTTCTATACCTTAGGGTGATCTTCTCTGGTCTCTTATTATAATACCACACTTATTGGGGAGAAAACTACAACGTTTGAAGCCTTAGAGCTAGATGTAGAGCTCCTTCCCAATGTCTCCTGATATAACGCCAAAACCGTTGGTGTCTAAAGCACCTTTTTTTTGCAGACTCAGTTGTTTTGGTGATCTAAGGTGGAGAGATTAGTTTGATATGCTTGCCTGTTGGAGACTGTCCCGTTGGCTCAAGTTTATTTTTCCTTCACAGCTGTTTGGTTCTCTCCAAACTTTAGAGGGGATCGGTCATTCTTGGTTAATTGCTTGGGATAGAGAGGGTAATATAGGGTCGTCGGTCTTTAGTGTTTCTAGCCTTGTAACAAACATCTTCGCTCGTGACGTCTGCCAGTGAATAACTGACTTGGTTTTATAGTGACCGGCTTTACATAGTCTTTTAGTTGGCAAATAATGTTTTCGGAAATGGTAGTAAAAATTTATTTATTGGCAACATAGTTTAAACTTAGGTGGCCCTTAAAAGAACCGATGAGATGAATAGTTAAGTAGGGGACGTAAGTACTTATATTGGTCCTAAAAAAGACTAGTGGTGAAATATCCAACTATTCCTTATTCCTTCTTTTTGATGTTGGAGAGCCAGCTGCAAGTAGCTTGACTCTTATCCTTGGAGTCTCTGTGTACGGAGACCGTACATGAGAGAGGTACGTCGCTGACCAAAGAATATCTTCCCATCAGTTCGTTTTTCGGATAGCCAACCGCTCATCGTTAGTCGGAAAAGTAGCCTAGAGAATACCTTTTCTGTGGGTATGCCGTTGGGATGACCACTGAGTAGGAGGTCGTTAAGGCAGCTCGTACTCCTCAGTCTTCCCGGGCTTGTATTTGTGGTTAAAAATTCTCTGATGGCACCAGGGCGATTGGTTGAACAGCCTCAAACCTCTAAGTCTTTGAGAAAGTTGTGTTCCACCTTAACACGTCTCCTGATGTTCCACTGGAGACGTTGACGTTCCAAACGCCTATTTTCCCGTGACACTCGGTTATCTTGGCGATCCGGGGTAAAACCGATTTATTCTCTTACCCATGAAAAAAGAGTGTCATTGGTAGCCAGGATGCCCAGCTGCATGACGAGCAACTCTGTTCTTGGTGTACTACCGATAAATGACTACGACAATCGTTGACTCGATGGGGCATCTTATAACTACTCTTCAATATCTTTGATTGCGGGTGGCTGTAATTTCACCTCGACTCCACCTAGCAGATCCTACTAAACAAAAGCGCAAAGCTATCTTATTTTAGCAAAACTATGAGCTTATTTATCGCTATTGTTATTAACTTTTTTAAGAAAAAAACTATGCAAAAACCATCTCGTAAGTATTAAGAATCAGTATGCAAAATTTCTGCAAAATCAGTTCATTAGTTTTTCCGGTTAGTAATCACAACGGTTTTAGCGACTTTGCTCTATATATTAAGTAAGATATCATTTATTCTATCTTTATGCACATCGTAATTTGTGTAAAATTTATGCATTTTATGGTTTATATGCCTTGATCTGACTTCAAGCTCAATAATTTCTGGATGATCTTTCAACTAACATATAGAAAGACAATGGGCATCTTCAAGTATTTTTTCCAGATAAGAAATAGCTCGCTTTAATTAGTAAGTTCCAATAAACAAAAGTTCACTAGTGCAAGCAGTGTTACGAATCGCATTGTAAGATTACGGAATTGCGCCTAATTCTCCGCATTGAATGGTTGTGGAAAACAAAAAGAAGGAAAAGAGAATAGATGTTCACTTACTTTTTATTTAACTTAAAATTATCAGTAGAATAATATTGGTCCACTGATCGAGCGTGGATGAGACTTGAGTTTGAGTACATATCCTGAAAAGTTGCAGATTAAACGTTCAACACTCACTGACAACCGTCACTGGGTATATCGTATCAGGGTTGTCCTCCGATGTGCACGTCCAAGCGAGATAGTTGTCTCTAGGTTGTCCTTTGGACGAGAGCTCTGACTTCTTGCCCAAACGCATGGCCTTTCATATGCTTTTAACACCTTGCTGCCTATGTGGTTTCGCAGGGGAACATTAATGGTTGGTTCTCTTATCAAGTCTCTTCAAGTTTCCCTTGCCTTGCTTGCGTGGTTACGCAGTGGAGCGCCTTTTTTTCCTTATCTTATTGCTTTTAGTTTTTTCTTACAAACTCTTAAAATTGAGGCTACATGAGAATTTCAGATCCCGTAATATTATAGGTGTACTTACAATCTAAGTACTATAGTACTATACTATTAACTTTTTTTCACTTTCTTTACTTAAAATTCAAAATTTCTCATTTTTAATAGCTACTTCGCTTGTTAAAGATTTTTAGTGATCAACGTTCATTTTTCTTAATGATAAAAGCTACAGATATTCATAGAAAGTAATGGTAGTTAGATGGTACGACTGAAACTAAAAAATTAAAAATGCAGACACGTAAAATCACGAACAAAGAGAAATCCAAAACTTAAGGTTTTATTGAGCTTTGAATACCTCTGACCCATTTTAATAGTTAAAAAAACTAAGTTGGATGATTCTATTGAAAACCGTTCTCATTTAGTCAAATTTTTTAAGAAAGCAGGGAGAATAAAATATCAAGCAATAAAGAAGTTTATTATGTTACAAATTACAAGTATCAGTTACACTAAAGAAATCAAACCAAAAACAGTTGGAATTACACCGAAAAATAAAAATAACCAATTGTTACATAAGTCCATCATAAAAACCATTATGTGCTTTATAGGGGGAGGGGGAGTTACATGGTGAGCATGTAAGAGAGCAACCATCTACTTGTGTGTTTACGTCAGCATTCAAAATTCAGTAATTTATGTACTGCTTAAAATACTTATGACAAATATGTTTTAGATGATTTGGCTTGAAACTCCGACGAATCCTCTTTTAAAGTTGGCAGACATAAGAGGAATAGTAAATAAAATCAAGTCTCAAAAACCAGATATTTATATAGTGGTCGATAACACGTTTGTTACAAGCTATTTTCAGGTAGTCATTAAAAAATTATCACTTACATACAAGAAGGTATTGACAAAAATAGAAAAAACTTTCATTCTATAATTTTTATTTATTATAAAAGAAACCCTTGGAGCTGGGAGCTGATATTTCAATGTACTCCTTAACTAAGTACATGAATGGACATTCTGATATAATAATGGGAGCTGTGGTAACCAACAGAGATGATATTGGAGAAAAGTTGCGGTTTTATCAAAATGGTAAGATCTTCGTTAGTAAAAATACATTAGTTTTTAGTAAATTTTATGAAGATAGCGTTAAAATATAACTACTAATATACAACTTTTTCAGCTATGGGTATCATACCCTCTCCATATGACTGCGCGCTTGTAAATAGGAGCTTGAAAACGTTGGAGCTTAGAATGCAACAACATATGAAAAACGGTTTGGCTGTTGGAAAGTTCTTAGAGAATCATTCATTAGTAGAAAAAGTTCTTCATCCTTGTGAGTTTTAATATTTGAATTGAATACAGATTCATCTGACAATATGTAATGTTCACTTTTATAGATTTATCATCACATCCACAACATGACTTGGCTCTCAAACAAATGTCTGGCTACAGCGGCATGGTATCGTTCTACCACAAAGGAGATTCAAGTAAATTTCTAGGAGCATTAAAAATATTTACGTTAGCTGAATCACTGGGAGGCTACGAGTCATTAGCTGAGTTGCCGTGAGTTAATAAGCTCCTACAATTTTTTAGAAAACGTATCTTACTTTCAGACTATTTTGATATAAGGTATCATAATACATAAAGTCTTAACAGCAGCAAAACATTTTGAAAAGTTAGAGAGCACATCTTTATGAAAAACATTTTGTAAATTATTTTCTCTTAAAGAGTGAACAGCTTCTGCATTTTTTAATAGTTTTCTTATGACACTATTTGGAAAAGAAAATTTTGAAAGCGTAATTTCATCGATGAAATAATCGTTCCCATTCATATTCATAAATTGCTTTAAATAAATATAACTTGAATTTCATTGATACTGATACTGCTACTGTTACGATAACTTACTTACTTATACCGATACCAATTTCATATTGGACTATGATTACTTTCTTATTTTTACATATGTCATGCTTTGTACAAGTAAATCAAATTCTGAAAACATCTAAAAAAATTCATACACTAGTGAAAAATCTTAAAAGAAGCTATACCTTGTTGAAATAAACCTTTTACAAAATGTAAGAGATTAGGCAAGTTTAATGTATTATAATAACTCGAATACGCTACTCTCTCTACTTCTTGAGCAAGATCATACAATTTTTGTTATTTCTTAAAACATAAAGTAATTAGTTCTCCTTGCATCATATTTTTGGTTTCTAAAAATCTTAACTTATAAAGATAAAAAATTATTTCCTATTTATAATTTTGAATGAACAGTTCTAACCGTTAACAACATATTTTTAAATGGTGTCCTTACACTCCTATGAGATACGAGGTCTGTTCAAAAAGTGTCACAAACTTTGAATTTCTGCAAATGTCTGCAAAAATTTAGCTTTACAATGTACGCTGCCACACCATAGCGTGCATCCCAAAGATTAACGGTTTCTGTCGTTATCTATCATTTTTCTAAGAATAGTATTATTGAATAGTTTTAAAAGTATTATTTCAAACTTATCTTAACCTTTTATTTTCTTATTGATATTGAGATTAGTGTACTCTTTAAGCCATGTACTTTGCCAGAATTTTAAAGTAATCCATGATTTGCGGCTTGCTTGATGGCTTTATGATAAAGTACATATTTATGCTTGTTATTTATTGCTGTCATTAATTCAGACTGCCTTGAATCTAAACCTAAAATATGTTTAGAACAAAATGGCAAATCCTTATAAAAATTATGGAAATCCTCTGGATACTCCGAATTTATTTCTAAAATGTATCTGTGAGTACTTTCGTTGCTGATATTATAAAAATCATGAGGCTGATGCTCAACATCTTCGATCTACTGACATCCACCATTAGAATGTTTTTGAATCATTGTCCAGACATACAAAGGATTTGCTTCAAAATATGCTATATATCTTTCAGTTTCATCTTTTTTAGAGTTTTCCATGTACTGGTTATTAACATCTGCATATCTGTTACAGCACTGGCTTATTCCACCTCGTATCCCTTTTTCAATGAACATTAACATATCTATATCAGTAATGAGTTCTAGTGAAATCTGAAAAAATTGTAGATTAATAACTAAAGCACAATTGACACGGTATTCTCATTCACAAAACTTACTTTCATTCTTTTAAACATAGCATTCTAAATGAAGCCTGGAGTGCTAAAAGAGTGAGCAGGATCCAATTTACAAATCTTGAGGCAATCATTTCTAAAGTTTTTAAATATTTATGTTAATAGAAGTACATCAGTTTTGAGGTGAAAATCTGAATACTGTCCAAGAGTTATAGTATAAAAAGCTTTCCATACTATTTGAGCATGGATATATAATCTTTACTTTTCACGTATGCATCATATAATTTTCGGTAAAAATTATCTTTAGATGGGGGCGTTGTTTTTTAAATTTTCGAATAATACTGTATAATCGAATAAAAGTATATTCTTTCTCTTTAGGATAATGACTTGATTAGGAGAGTATGTATTGTCTTGACTGAAAGCCTTTTCTAGAGTATCATACTGCTCTACGTAAGATCCCAGCTTATCAAGCAACGACGGCAAAAATCTGTATAAGTCAATAAAGCACAAGTTTTTACTCGTCCCTTTAACGTATTTCGTTGAGAAATGGTAGTTTTCGTCGGATAAGTACCGTCATCTCTGGAATTATTTTGCCACTTAAGAAACCTGCAAAGCAGGGCCCGAAGAAAGTAGTAAAGCCACGGAGCGATGGTGCTCATGTGGCGAATCCTACTTTCCCTACCAAAGGCACACCAGCCTCTTAAAAATCCCAGAGGTAGAAAAAGTAATTTTTCCTGCCTTAAACGTTTTTGAGGGTCAGGCGTGTCTTCAGTAGAAAAAATAGTGTTTGCACCTAGTGCGCATCCAACCAGAGCAGTCACAAAGAGCCTGGTGCTTACCCTGATGACATGCACCACCAAGTACAAAAACTGCCATTCTTTCGTTCGAGGGGCTGCCCACTTAGTACTCTCACCAATGAGAACAAAAGATTGCATTGGAGAAGCAAAAGAGAATCAGAGAGTATTAAAGAGAAGCTCAAGAGTTTCAAATAGATGTGATTGGTAAGATCTCATAGAAAATCGCAAGAGTGGAACTGATAGTATAAGAGAACTACGGAGTATATGTGAGAGAATTAAGAGTAGCAAAGAGAAGTCGTGAGCAGAGCGAGAGCGAGGTGAGTTAGAGATAGTAGAGCGAGCGCTCGAGAAAATAAAGTTTCATGGTGGGGGAAAGCAGAAACTGTAGCTAGTCTCTTTCGTCGCAGGCTTAGTTCTCTCTGTACTCTTTCTCTACTCCCAGTTTCTCTCTAAAACTCTCCACTTTTTTCTAGCACTCCCAATTTTCTCTGATCCTCCTAACTATTCTTCTACATCCTCTTTAAATTGACTTATATGCTAGTTTATAATATATGTTTTTCGGTATACAATATTAAATGCTGTTTAGAGTGTAGTGAATGTACATATTGATAATTATATTGCAATAAAATCTATAAAATAATTTTTCATTACATCAGATTGTATGATTTGAATTACACTGATTAGCATAAAATATAGGTTGTATACTATGTATCAAAATTATAATTTAATCGAAGAACACATACACAAATAAAGGTTAAGCTTTGGTACATCCGATGAACATATGTAATTTTTTGTCCCTTCGTGGTTATGTCACGTAAGAGCTCAGTTGGGAGCGGGTTTTGTTTTGGACCCAAAGGTTGTTAGATCAAGACTCGCGAAGTTTTTTTTTTTTTTTTTTTAATTTTAACTTCTTATTTAAATAAGTTAATATATTTATTTATTTATTTATTTATTTACGCATAATCAACTGTAGAAAAGCTTGCATGAGTAAAAGCTAAATCCAATAGCCCAACCCACTCGGTCCGCACATGCTTAAATATATCTATTAATCTTAATTTAAAGCAATTATAAATAAAATTTTCTCTTTGGCAAGTAAACATCGGCAATAAGAAACCCAATAGTTTCTCCGTGAAATTATTATTAAAATAATGTACTTGGCGAGATAGCATTGGCGATTCTTAACCCGACAGCTTTTCAGAATATTTGTTAATAAAACAATCTCTTTGGCAAGTAAGCATCGGCGATAAGAAGCCCTAACATTTTTTTAGTGAATTTATAATTTCCCAAGTGTAGAAACCCATGAATTTACCAGTGAATTTTTCAATAATACCTGCTTTTAGTCGAGTAAGCATTGGCCATTCAGCACGTAACAGTTTTCAATATATTTATTAATAAAATAATCTTTTAAGCGAGTGAAAATCAGGGATAGAAACCCAATAGTTTTCAAGGGAATTTATCAACTGAATAATCTCTTTAGCGAGTAAGCATTGGTGATAAGAAACCCAATAATTTTTTAGTATATTTGTTAATAAATTGCCAAAGAGATGAGTGTATTTATAAATGCCCTAAAAACTGTTGACTTCTAATCACCGATGCTTACTCACCTGACCGATTTTTTAATATAAAATTCACTAATTAACTGTTGGATGTCTAATCACCAATAATTACTGGCCAACGGCTCAATTTTATTAATAAATTTAATAAAACCTGTTGGGTTTTATCGATGATGTTTGCTCGCCAAAGAAATTATTTTATTAATCAATCCATTGAAAAACTGTTTAGTAACTAGTCTTCTTTGTAACCTTACTTCCACGATTTATATCGTTGTCGTAGTTTTCTTCAATTTATTTTGGTTTTCTTGAATTCTCACTTTGGTACTCTTGAAAGGACAGAGAGGACTCAAAGAGTATTGAGAAAACTATAGAGGACTTTTTGAGAGAACTTCAAAAGGACTGAAAGTGATTAGCCCCTCGTAAACATATTTAAACATGTGCGGACCGAGCATATTGTGTTATTGGAGTTAGCTTTTATGCATGCGAGCTTTTCTATAGTTAATTGTTTATAAATAAATAAATATTTTAATCTATTTAAATACGTAATATGAACTGAAGAAAAAAAAAAAAACAAGTATATTCGAAAGTCTTGAACTCACTACCTTCAGGTCCAAAACATAAAGTGCAACCAACTGCGCTAACAAACCACAGATTAAGATGCAACTAACACTTACATATGTTTATAGTATGTACCGAAGCTTAACCTTTATTTGTAAATACTTTCATTGATTAAATTTTATTCTGAGTCACAAAGATTGGGCATGATTTAAAATTTAAATCACCTTATATCGCAGTAAATCATTTAAAATCACACTTAAATCGCATTTTATCGCATTAAATCACACTTAAATCGCATTAAAACCATTTAAATCGCACAAATGAAAAAAACAATTAGCTAAGTATTACTTACGCAAAAGAAAATAATTTTTTTATTTTTTATTCTTTGATGTAATGTATTTAATTTATTTTTTTAGTATGTCCCTTGAACCGTGCTACTGCTAGAAAGAAGCATGAATTACCATTTTTTTTATTTGAAATGAAAGTTAAAAAAGTTGGTCATTCATTTAAATCTTAAGTCACATTTAAAGCGCAATAAATCGCAATGAATAACACTTACATTGCATTTAAAACCATTTAAACAACGCAAATAAAAAAAATTGTCAATTGTAACGTAAGTGGAAATTATTTTCCATTTTGAATGTGCAATCCTTTAACATAATGTGTTAAATTTTTTTTTTTTAGTATATCCTTTGAATTTTACTAATGTTAGAAAAAAGCATGACTTACTATTCTTTTTATTTGAAAATGAAGCTCGAAATGAAGTCAGAAATGTTGGACATGATTTTAAATGTAAATCAAGCTTAAATGTCATGAAATCGCATTAACTACTCTTAAATCATGCAAATCTGATAAACATGTAGTAATATTATCAGCAAGTAGAGGAACAATTTTATTTGCATAAATGTTCAAGTACAGAAATGCATAAGTTTAAGGTGTGTTGAAATATGGCCCTTGAATTTGGGGCACATATAACTTTAAAAGATTAATTTTTGTTGAAAATGATTGTGGTTTGAAACAATCTCGTTGTTTTGGGCACACTATTTGTTGACTTGTGTAAGTATTAACAACTTATTATGGTGGAAAAAGGCCATACCTACTGTACACAGTTTGTTTTTTGGAAAAAAATATCCAAGTTGGGCGTGATTTGCATTGACTTTAATTAAATTATAATCCCGGTTTTATCGGTAAATAACCTTTCAATCAAGCAAATGTGCATTTTAAAACTATAGTATTACTTGAAATGAATCATTATTTTAAAATAAAAAGCTCTTCATACGTGTACATCGCATGCTAACACAACTGTGTGCTCTACGTAACGTTAATTTCCAATAATGACTGAATTATCCTTGAATTACGAACTGTGGTTACCTTTATCTTTAAAATTATGTACATTTAGAGTATCTAGGTCATTTAAGTATGTTTAAAAAAAATTTTTTTTTTTCATCGTTATTTAAAGATGGTTTAAAGATTTAACTGTGATTTAAAGCATCGTAACAGTGATTTAAATCGCTTAAACCACTTGGGTAGTCCCTCGGTCTTAGTAACAAAATATATTTATATGGAATTCAATACAAAAATTAAATTAGTAAAATCTGTCGACGAAATCCTAAGATATGGCTGAATAAAAAAAAAATTAATTTTTCGTTAATAAAAAGAAAGAGTCATTGTAATAATAATAATAATAATAATAATAATAATAATAATAATTATTATTATTATTATTATATATCAGAATAAGTCAAAACACGAATGAAAGTTTTTTCATAATTTATTACATATGTTTTTCCGAATGAAATAAAATTTTTTTTACCAAGTGATCACAGACAATATTTCTTAAAAAAGAAAACCATAATAACAACCTAAATGAAGTATGAAACTTCCATTTTTTTTCTAAAAGCCACGATAAAACTAAAAAAATTAAAAATTTATTGAAAGGATAGGAAAATATGATTTATTTTCACAATTGAGGACGATGCAAAATAAAAAAAAGTTTGTCGTATGTTTTTTGTATGATGTGAAAAATTTTTTAAAAGGATCGTAGAATTTTCCCTTACAAATACTACAAGACAATTGTTTTTTGAAAACAAAGAAATCGTAATAACAACCTTCATAATGTATAACCCTTCATTTTTTCCTGAAAATGAGATAACAAATTTTTGTTCACTCACTAAATTATTGAAATCAGATGTAAGGTTTTTGAGATGTGACTAGTTACATACACACACACGCATGCGCGCGCGCGCACTGTGTACCATATAAAAAAAAAAGTGTTACGGTCACTTCAACTCTATTATGATTAATAGTTTATAAATTAAAACATATACAGTAAAAACCGAACTTTTCGAAGGTACAAATAAAAGGGTTGCTTAGTTGATTTATCTATCCATATAATTTATATGCTTATTTGGAAATTCACAATTCACTATTCGTAGGTATATTTTTATTTCAAGCTATGTATATAATATGATAAAAAAATTCTGAAAAATATTTAATGCATTAAACAGTTTAAGTTACAACTAACATGTTTAGAATAATAAAAAATGTAGAGAGAACATTGAATAATAGTTAGGAGGATCAGAGAAAATTGGGAGTGCTAGAAAAAAGTGGAGAGTTTTAGAGAGAAACTGGGAGTAGAGAAAGAGTACAGAGAGAACTAAGCCTGCGACGAAAGAGACTAGCTACAGTTTCTGCTTTCCCCCACCATGAAACTTTATTTTCTCGAGCGCTCGCTCTACTATCGCTAACTCACTTCGCTCTCGCTCTGCTCACGACTTCTCTTTGCTACTCTTAATTCTCTCACATATACTCCGCAGTTCTCCAAAAAACTCTTTCGCTTCTATATCCCACTATTTGTACTCTGTGATTATCTTACTTAGCTGTGAGAACAACCGAGCTTAAAAGAGTATGAAAGAGAACTTGAGAGTTTTCAGAGAGTACTAACTGAAATTCAGGAGTAATTTTGGGAGTATTATAGTGGGCAGCCCCTCGCTTTCGTTTAAGGTATAACTTGTACTCTTTCAGGAAAGCCAGTTGTAAGTTCTTGTATAAAAAAGTGGGCATTGTACTTGCTGAGATTGTGAAAAACTATTAGTACTGCTTAGGATTCCTGATAATTGGGATTACACACATTATGATTTGGGCCTGAATACCTGAGTAAAAAGCGAATTGTTTCAAAAGAAAAAGTTCTCCATTAAAAGTAAAAAATGTAATATTTACTTTTCAGTAAAATGGCGGTAATCGTAAACTTTTTCATCATTTTTAATAGACTTCACACATATATGACATATATCAGCATCAAAAATAATCAAAGTCCTCTCATTCAGATAATGATCTTATTGGCACTGGATTGTTATACGAGGAAATCCAATTCAAATTTGCACTTATGCGTCCCAAAAAAAATCATATTGTTTTTCGAGGCCACGATGTAAGATATAGAACAGATGATCCCACGTAGGCATAATTTTTGTTAAATATTTGTGCTATTTTATTTAAGATTCATTTGATGGTAAATAAGAATCGAATACCATGTATAGTTATAATATACTACTAGTGTAAACGAACACTAGTATAATACTAGCGAAAGTAATAGCGTGTCATTTGCTTCAAAAAATTTTTTTTACATCAAATATTGTAATATGCTGTATTATAAAATAATTAAAATAAAATATTTAAATAGTAACGAGTAAACTAAATTTTTTATCATTTTTGATAATTTTAATAACTTCGTCTATTCTTTGCTTTATGTTCATTACAAGGGAACTCAAAATTTGAATTTTGTTGCTTTATACACATCATTCATATAATTTTTTACGTGTTCAACAAAATACTTTTCTGTATTTTGTAGTAAATTTTGTAAATCACTAGTAACATACATAAGTCCTTTACGATTTCTTATGTTTACCAGTTCTGCCACTGGCAATTTACAATTTCATAAACTGAGCAATAAGAATTATACGTATTATTAATAAACAAAATAACATATACCAGTAAATATAGGATAAAGAATTAAATGATTTCTTTACTTTTAAAGTAATTTTGCCAGATATGTCTTTGATGACACTTTTATTATGAATATCGTTCTTAGTGAAATTTTTACCACAAATATAACTAGTCCCTTTTGAAATGACATCGTAAGCCACTTATATAATCTCACTCCATGATGTATACAGACTTTTTTTATTTTTTGGTGCAATAAATAATGTTAAGCAACTTTTACAGCGTTTTACACAAAATTTTTTGTTCTCATTTGAATCCATCAATACAAGTTTTAATACAACTAAATATTTACAATTCTTATTTTCATTTCTCCCTTTCAAAGTGTTTACTGGGCTTCCGGTGCCTGTCTGCTTTGTGCTCGTTTTCTGTGCGTTTCCTTGTGCGAAATAGCAGAAATAACTCCCAATATTTACAAAAATTTACTGGAGGTAATACGAACAACGGGACCACCTGTTGTATCTTACACTATGTTCAAGGCCAACCTTTGAAATAAATTTTTTCTCGCTCTATAGAATAGAATCTGAGAGAATCTCAGAAACAAGGAAACATCGTGTACCAGAAGTTTAGGCGATGTGACATGGGTTTTTATGGTACATAATATTATAGTACTTAATTTCTAATAAATACTGGCTAAAAAAAGGACTTGTACTGCTTTTTAAACCAGCTTTTCGTTTCAATGCTGTACAACATAAAGTATTTGTTTTGTAAGGTATCTGTCATGATAGTTAAACAAAACAGGACGTAATTAGTAAAAATTTAACGCTAATTATATAACTTTTAACTAAAAAATATACAATAACTTTTAATTAATTAAAGTTTTAAAAAACATTGCTATTAAAATTTATGTTTAAAGTACATCACCTTATATTTTATAATTCAAAAAAATCTTTTTTTTTTTTTAATTTAACATTTAATGAGTTGTCCTCAATTTTTCCCAGATATCACTGATAGTAAATTACTATTATTAACTCTCAAGTTTTAAAACTTTAAATTGATTGAAAAGGTAAGATATCTTGATCTTTATTAACATCTGTCACAGTATCTTTCATGTTGTATGTTACTGTACTGTCAATTCAATAATGCTTACAACCAGTTTAAACATGTGTGGAGCAGGATAAGTCGTTAAATAGGGCCAACATGACTCGATGAACTTTTGAAACTATTTGAACTGTTTTTACATCATGTTATTGGAAAACAGAATATAAAATTTTTTTAATGTTATTTTCATTAATGCAAAATGATTTTATTTTGCTATTTGATTTATTAATGCATTCTACCGTATTTCTTGCACATAAAATGTTATGGCCAAAAATCACATACCTTCCGTACATTTCTTTGACTGTGCCTCCAATAAGTAATACTTAAACTGACAAATGAGCATAATATTACTAGATTCCTTAAATTGAACTCAGAACCACTTTAATGTCCTTTTGTCATGATAGTAAGGAAATAACTCTGACGTCCTATTCAAATACTATTTATATTCCATAACCGTTTATTATAATGTTTGTATGATTTATGTTTGATAACAATTTATATGACAATGTTTGTTTGATGTACTTTTAACATGAATTTTCATAGTCATGTTTTTGGGAACTTCAAAAAACTGGAAATTGTTAGCATATTTGTCAATAAAAAATTATATTACTAGTGTTACCTTTTTAATCATGTTTCAAGTCCTGCTGTGTACTAGAGTACTGTTTAATTATCATGACAAATTCCTTACAAAACAACCAGTTGATGTTGTACAGTATCAAAACGAGAAGCTGGTTTAATAAGGCAGTACATGTCCCTGCTCAGTCAGTAATTAAAAAAAATGAATATTATAATTTTCTGTCCAATAAGAACCCGTATCGCAAAGCCTTAAGTTCTGGAACACGTTTTTTTCCTTATTTTTGAGAGTTCGTAAAACGAGAAAAATTCATTGTAAAAGTGTGCGTTGAAAAAAAGATTTTATTTTTTTTTTTGCCGCGTAAGTGCAAATTTAAATTAAATTTCCTGATAAATGCTTTGTGAATCCGAGACAAGATTCTGCATTTTTTTTACAAACCAGGTAGCTGGTTTTTTACAATTTTCAGTTTCCTTTCTACAACAAACGTAGCATGACTTCGCTTTATCAAATCTGGAATGTACTTTTTATCCAGCACTTAATGCTTCATGGTTCCTTGCTCACTATTATATATAGGTTTTTATATACGCTTAAAGTCTAGGTATACTATGAATGGTAAACGATTTTTATTTTACATGATTTTAAAAAATTTTAAAACTTTATTATCATACATAGGCTAGCTCGTTTTACACTTATTAACTTGAACACTCTCCACTGTATGTGTTTTTAACTTTTTATAAGTTGTATAGTAATTTAGACGGTGGTGGCAACTATATATTTTATATCGATATTTTTTTAAAGAACCGTTCACCAACTTCGACGAATGCTAAATATATACGTACTGATATTTTATATTATTATAGTTATCAAAACTCTTATAACAATCTTGGCTTTCTTCTAAATCTTCTCTATCTTCTTCTACCTCATCTTTGTTTATTGCCTCAGCATCAAAAAGATCTTTTTCATTTTTTTCTCTCATCTTCATCCATTGCCTTGGCATTAAGAAAATCATCATAATAATCATGCGTATTTTTTGGTTCTTTGATTTTCCCTTACCATACGTACTAATATAATTATTTTGTTTAACAGCAAATTAATATGTTGAGTTTTTTTTTTTTTTTTTTTTGCTGTCAAATAAAAGGGTAAAGCTTTATAACTATTTTTACTTTCCTCCAAAAAATATTCGATAGTAGACAAATCCTTCTATTTTTCAAATTTTGTAACTTTTTCGGACTGCATTGAAAAAATAACTCCCGTAAACTGAACTGCTTTCATATTGTGCATAATTTGACACTCGTTGTGCATTTTTAATTACTGGATGTAAAGCTGACAAAGTTGCCTAATTCAAGCATTGCTGATCTACATTTTGTACATTCACGCATGCTTTTTTTTCTTTATCGTACTAGGGAGTTTTATGTAAGAACTACCACTCATTGTATGGTAGACCAGTCCCCAGGGATTTTGGCCTGCATTTGCTGGACAGGAGCAATGTTTTAATTATTTCTTAAGCATTTTTTGCCGTAGAATACGATTAGTATTACCTTCACTATGTAAAAGTTGCTGTTGTAAAGTAGAGGTTGATAAGCATGTTTGTTTGACGGTTAATAGCCTTCAAAGTTAAAAAATATGCTTTCCTTGCATATTTAATACCTTAAGAACAATAATAACAAGAAGCTTGAGATTTTCTGAAATATGTTGATAATAGTAATGTTAACATTCGCACTAAGTTTTATCAAAATTGGCTTTGAATTTTTCGAGTAATTGACAATCTTTTTTTTTTATGAGTTGCAAAATGTTTCTCATATTATACAAAATAGTTAGACCTATTAAACCAAGCCAGTGAATTAAGAAAAACTGTCAAAGTTTCTTATTCTGTTGGAATTTTTTAAAAAACTACTACACTTCTTTTAGACACATTTTTATAAAACTATTTAACTTTTTCAATTAAATGTCTTGAGGATTCACTTTTATACTGTTAAAAAGCTGCTATTTTGAATGAATTAAAAAAAAAATGTCCTAGCATTCTCAGGATCCAAGATAATTTTTGTATTTCTTACAATTCTTAAGCCGTTATTTATTAACTGACCCGGCTGAAACTTGCAGATGTTGTTGTTCAATACTTATATTTTCTTTTAAAAAAATAGTATCGATCTATATACAGCTGGATATTCATGAAATTTCGGTACAACAATCACTATTGTTTTTTCAGTTTGCGCTAGATTCCTAGCTACAGTAGAGGGCGGGAAAGGCAAGTAGTTTAAAATCTTAATACTTCCTTCAATATCATTTTCTCTGCTTTCTTTCCACGCAAAAAATCCTGTAATCGATTTGGGGTAACTTGGTGATATAATTAAAGGATATTATTATTATTATGTATGATAAAACTATTTAGCTTTATTAATTGGTTAATACAATATAAATTTGTTGCAACATAAAACCGTTATGGAATATGTTTTTTAAAAACATTACTTATTAAGAATGTGTATACTGATATGAGGCCATAAAAACGCACTAACCTTTGATTTTCATAGTAATTACATTTTTTGATTCTTTTTAAATGTGTATTAAAAAATTTTTAAGAACTTTCCGAAAAAATTTTCTGTTTTTTTTTATTGTTTTCAATATAGCTGTAAATTTTACAATGATAAGGATTTTTTATTGCTGAACAACTTCTTTGTGTAAGTTGATTATGGTAACACGTAAGTATTATGCAACGCAGAATCACTCAATATTGAATTGTTTCTAATATATAATGAAAAATAAAATTAAAAACGTTGTTTTTATTACGGCTAAACGAAAAAATTAAATTACTGACAAATATTTTTATCGTACATAATAACAACAATAACCTTCAGTTATGTATGCTCAAGCTATCCTAAATCGATTTCAAAAGGATTTCTATACGTGCAGAAAAAGCTGAGAAAATGATATTTTAGCAAGCATAAAAGATTTGAAACCACTTGCTGTTTTTTCGTCAAGCTGTGATCGCAGAGCCACCGCCACCACAGTCGCTCTCCCCCCTCCACTGAAACTAGGAATCTGGCTTACGCCATAAGTACAGTAGAGATTGTTTTACCAGGATACAAGTGGGGCTTTGACCCCTGCGTGCTTCACATGCCAACTGCCTATAATAGTTATTTAAAACTTAAAAATTTAATAACTACATATCTACGAAATGATGGACTTGTTAGTTACATAATCAAATTTTAATGAGTGTTTCTTAGTTTGTTCTACTTTTCTTTGTCATGTTTTTAATATTTAAATATACTTGAAATATATAACGTACATAGTTTTATATAACAATATTTAACTATATGAACATATGTGCAACATAACCTTAGATTTAAAATATTCAAAGATGTAAATTTTATGATTAGACTTTTTTGTGGAAAAAAAGGTACACATCTGTATAACAGTATAAATTAAAATATTTGTTCATCAATATTTAATATTATTGTCACATAGCAGCGATATGGTACTTAGCACAGAAAGTAAAGTTATGAGATTTTTACGATTATAAAATTGGCGTTTCAAAATATACGATGATTTTCTAAAATAAAAATCAAAGTTATTGTCATATAATATGCATGAAAAATTTTGTGATGTGAGTATTTCTATTTTTTTTTTCAATGTAGGAATTTGAAACTACAGTGTCTTAATATATAAGTAAGCTTTTTTTTATGTTTTAAGTTGTTAAAAGTCTCATTTTTAAGATGCATTTTATATATTTTAAAAACTGAATTTCACAAAGAAAAAAATATGTAAGGAATACATTTTGACCAAAAAAAATAAAACAATCGTGTTAACAATTAAAAATTACTTGCCATACAATATTTTCAATGTTTGCTTGGTTCTTCGAATCATTTTGTATAAATATATTTTCAGATCTTTTACATCTTGATACTAATACGTCAAGTTGACCATGAGAGGTGGTGAGGAGGGCGAGGGGGGTCTGGAACAAATAATATATTTCTTCTTTGGTTAAAGTAAGGAAGAAATGTTGAGTTTTTTACCTCATTTTGAGGGGCGGCTTGAAAGATATTCCAAAATTTCAAGGGGGGGGGCAAGGTTGGTGAGGGGTTAGGGGGTGAGGGGGTTAAAACTGATCTTGATCTTACAACTATATAATATAAGAAAATAGCCGTAAAAAAAAAAAAATAAGTACACTATAAAATTTTTTTTAGTATCAAAACAGATAATTTAAAGACATTTTTACACGGTTAGGTTTTCTTACATTGTCAACGATAGTTTTAAATCAAACAAAAAATGTATTTTTATAAATATAAGATTTGTTAGATTAATTGAATCAAAGGAGGTAGCCTAAGGATCAGAGGAGGGGGCCGCAAAATTATGAGGGATGGGGAGGTCCAGAAAAAATAGGATATTTTTTTTGGGTTAAAATTATGGACAAAAATTAAGATTTTTACCTCATTTCAAAGGGGGCTCGGAAGATATTCTAAAATTTTGAGGTGATAAGGTGGGTGGAGGGCATGAAAGGAGGAGGCTAGAGACTGAATTTGGTCTTATGACTATAAAAGATATATGTATTAGTGTAGTTTCACCCCATGCGAGCTTCACACGCCAACATCCCAATTTTCAAATATTAGTTAAATACTTTCTTTTCAGTTTGCCTTTTTTAAAAGAATGAATACAAAAATCATGCACTTTCACGTATAAAAAAAATTTAATAACTAGAAGACAAATCATGTGGAAATATAAATTTACTCACACCAACAAAAATTGATATAAAACAAAACAGTATTATATAAAAATTGTTATGTGTACTCAAATAATTAATTCGATGTATGATAAATTTAATTAAGCTCAAATCACGGTTTTTAAAATTATGAATGATTGAAGAAATGAAATTCATTTTATTCATGCCTTAAGAGGTTTAGTAAAAAGATTTGTACTTAAAACATTAATTTATTTTTTCATTTTTCGTGGAAAAAAATTGTATCGATGGTATGGACTGGTATAACATTAATGTTACTTCTACAAAGAATGACCGGTCATAGAATATTTAATTTACCATAAAATTAATTGATATGGAAATACTATTCTTGGAATTTAAATCTGAAAAAAAATTGTAAAAAGTAGATTTAGTTACATGTAACGAAGCTTCTATGGTCCCAAAAAAGCCTTAGAATTAGTTGAAAGAGTATTATGTAATGTATATTATACTTATATCTATTTTGTTTCTATACGAAAAGGTAACACAATAAAAATAAGGAAAAAACTGACAGAATTTTACCTTATTTAGTGGGGGCTGACAGGGCCTCTTTAAGACCCAGTGTTGGGCTGAGGGTTATGGACGGGAGGTGAAGGGGTCTTCACAGAAATTTAATCCAATACAAATGAGCTAAAAACTAATAAAATTCTACCTTATTTAGAGGGAGGCTGAGGCAGGTTTGAGGGGGGTGGTGTGGATTTGTGTGGAGTGACACTTAAAAATCATAATACAATACAGGAAAATATATTAATTTATTAAACATTAAATATGTATAGGATGCTTTAAAAATGATAAGTGATTGTCCCTGCTAGGAGTTTTATACCCAAATCTGTAATGGCGGCTAGATTTAGGTGGCTCACCCACTGAATACAGCGTAGTTCCGCTTTATAGCTTTATTACGTTATAAATGGTGCTAATACACATACTTCTTTAGAGTGGATATAAGGGATTGTGGCTGAAATGGCCATTTTTGGGACCACGTACGTCAGAGAAGCAGTGGAGAGGAAAACACAGATTCACACGCTCACATATACATATCTTCATTTGGCTTGATATTTTTTCAATTAGTCCCGAAAATCGATGAGACAATCAGTGACTTTCAGACACTTCAGCCACACTCCTTTATATACCCATTCTATTCTTTTTGTTTAAGACAGGCACAAGCATTTAAATAATCAATAGCTTAAGTTTGGTAATTTATTTGGATATTGCACTGAGAAATCAATTATTGTACACTTGTAACCTTATACACTTACATTTTATTTAAATATAATCCGCAACTATATGACGTAAAAATTTATACTTTTGCAAAAGGAAATGTACAGAAATTTAATCATTTCATTTACTCCAAACTAGACAAAGTCAAAAATTTTTCTTAAAAGGATATTCTCCATTTAAAATAATTATTAAGTTTTATTAAAATACAAAATCCATTTTTAGTTTCGCATCTTGATATCACAACGTATCTTTGAATATACGAAAACAGTGGCTTCTTCAAATATAATTATGTTTTTATTTTATTAAATTTTCCAATTTTATTAAAACTTCAACCTTACAATTTATTAGTAGTCATTAAAAACTCCAAAACTAAAGGAAATTGTTTTCTGTATAGAATAAAAGGTTATGAGAATAAATTTCATGTATTTAAGGTTATTTTTGGTATAAGACTGTACTTTTAATTTTTTCCCGTTATTATTTTGGCTTCAATATTGTATTCAAATAATTTTATAATCTATAGTCTGGTATCATTATATATACCATTATCTATACTTAAATTTTGCATTAACTGTACTGTGCAACATCAGTAATTCTATACTAATGTTTATTGGTTTCGTTTTTTGTTATAACTTAAAGTGGCTTGCCTAAACACATGAAACGAATAAAGAAAGCATACGCGTATACTTAATAGCCAGTAGCCACGATTCTTGTACTTACATTGTATCTGCAGCTCAATATTAACCATCACCAGTGAATTCTGATTGGATCCCGAAGCAAAGGGAATTTGACCAGAAAGTATCCAATCAATTTGTGACTATGATGCAATTGGATGATTGGAAAAAAATTTAAAAACTTCCTGTCCAATAATAATTGCATGAACTAAAGCGTCCAATAATATATCAATCTTGTCTAAATTATAAAACGCTGGATCCATCAAGATTAAGTCCTTGCCATAATTCAATTTTGTGTGAGAACTACCTACTAGTGGCTGGTAAGAAAAAATCTTTGGCACACTCAAGGCATTAACGGAATGTTCAAAACTCGACTTAAAACGAGGATCATGTCCAAAGATTACAGACTTGTTGGTGAGCATAGAGACGACTCCATCCATTACTGTCAAAGTAGTATTTATAGATCTCTGTTTCAACTAAAGCAGATCACAAAGTGACTTGGTGATAAGGCAACTCTGGCAGCGTTGATCTATCAAAGCTTTTACTAAGAGCTTAGAGCCATCAGCAGCACTTACAAATATACGAGCCATAGCTAGAAGAACCTTGGGAGAAATGATCTCATTATTACTACAAAATTGTAACTTAACACTAGACTCCGTTGAAAATGGTATTTAGTTATTTCTTGCCAGATAATAAGTCTTTTTATTTATAATCGTGGATTGTTTATTAAATGAAGAACTTTTATTCTCTCTATGCATAATCGTGTGATGCTTCTGACCACAATGACGACATTTAGCGTTAGCAGGACACTCGGAATTTCCATAAGCGTCAAAACAATTAACACAGAAACAAAGATCCTTTAAGAAATTTCACTTGGTATTCCAATTCTGTGCTTTGAACGAGTTACAAGCTAATAAACTGTGCTCTTGCTTACAGAATTGACACACATTGGGAGAAGGTACAACTGTAGTCTGATGTAAAGAGGGGCCAAAATTTGGCTACTGACCAGATGTATTTTTTACTGGAGTATTGTAACGAATATTTACAATTTTATTTACAGGTTTGACCGAAAACCATTCTATAGTTATAATCTGAGATGTCATAAAGTCCCCGAGTTTCATTAACGGTGGTGGGTCACAAGTGCTGCCTAACATTTTTTGCCAATCCTTGTTAGTTTGATAGTTAAATTTACTAACTACTTGGGCAACAAATAAGTCAACATCACCTACATTTCTCTCTAACGGTATCAAAGAGTTGAACAAACTTAACATCTCCTTAGAGATCCGCTTCAATTCTGGACAAGTATTACCCTCCATTATCGGACAATTTAAAATAGATGAAGTGTATGTGCTTAACAAGCAACGCTTGTTGTTGTAGTACTGATTAGTGGTATCCCAAGCAGTATTACAACTCTCTTCAGGCAAGGAAATATTCTTAATTAAATCTGAGGCTTCACTCTTTTAGTGTGGCCTAAGGTGTTGATATTTTATTATAGTGGGTAGTTCCGGTTTCCTATGAACGATAGCTCAATATACGTCACGAAAATTTTCTCAACTCGCAAAGTGACCATCGAAATAAGGCAGGTCAATTAAAGGCAATGACGAGAAACTCTGAAAAGAACCTGGATTCGCCTGAAGATTAGGAACTGGATAACCATTAGCTTGTTCCGTTAAGGATAGCAGAAAATCCTCGAAGTCACCCTGAACTGAATAGAAAATATCGTCTACGTTATCAAACAACTCCTCCTTGAAATAAACATAAGTGGTAAACAAAGGAGACAAAACCATCTTACACTTATGATTGGACTTGAAATTCTAGAAGGTGTCTTGAAGTTGTTGAAGTTTATCCTTAGTCTGCCCCCTGGTCATTTTAGTTTGACCAAGTTTTTTGGAATTGGAAAAGGCATTTTTGATTTTTTGGCCTCACTTAGTTTGCTTCTCATATAGAGAAGCCATTGTAATTGTGTAAAAGAGTTAGGCAAAATAAACTGAAATTATTTAAAAGAAACAAAGCTCACATACTGGAAGTGAATCTGAGTCAGGCAACTATTGAACGTTGTAAAAGATCTCAATATTTGAAGACGACTGTTACTAAATTGGTCAATATATATATAACAATACGCAGCGAATCTCTCACTTATGTTTTATTTATAAACAAGTAACTTAAAGTTCAATAATCGGCATAAATTACACCTGTACTAAAGAAGCTAACTGCAGTTGTTAACACGCAGCAGAAGAATAATCTTGCAGAGCGAGCACGCAGCAGTGGCGCCAAAGACTAGGTAGGCCTGCAGCAGCACGCAGCAACAGAAGTGACCCGCAGAGCGAGCACACAGAGGCAGATGGGACACTGAACACTCTGCAGAAGCAATCAGAGGCTCAGATTACTGTAACCAGCAATCAAAATGGCCGATCGAAGCAGAGGTGCCGGTGACAATGGCTTGTAGGGCAAGCTACAGCGACAAGATGTCTTGTCGTTGTGCAGGTTATCCTGGAGTCGATTTCGAACATAGTTCTTCGAGCCGGATTCTGTTTTTATGTAACGTTATGCCACTTGGCATATGGAGTAGCCTCATGAGTCTTAGACCTGTTGGCTATAAAGGTTGGTCACTTAGATGGAAGCCCATTGAACCAAAAGACCACATTCCTTGAATCAGACCATAAATGTACAGGTTTTGGCACTCGAACATAAACTGTTTTGTGGTCGAGATAGTACAAAAAAAATTCAGTCCAAAAAACTTGAGCCTATTTTGAGCAATGTCAATTGTTTCAATTTTCAGATTAAGTTCATACAAACGTGAGCCTTTAAAAGTGCAGTTCAGCATTTTCATTAGAAAATTAATATAAATATATCTATCAGGTTTATAAAAAATTTGACCCGTAGCCATGCTGTTGTGACATTCCAAATCATAGACTTAATATTTGTTACTTCAAAGCACAAAGTTTCTTTTTTAAATTATGAAAAGCAAAAGCTCAGCGATCTCGAACCTTCGAGCTGTATACCTGATTCTGCAATCGCGTGACATTTAACTTACTTCTTTTGAAACAAGCTACCATCGCAAAATTCGCACTACTCGTGCAACCTCAAACAATCTTATAAATGCTCACCTTGTAAAATCAATTCGCACAAGTACACCAAATAATGTGATTAATCAACAACTTCAACATTCTTTACTGTGGATGTACACAAGAAATATCATACACAATTTCGACAACAACTTGAACTTAATGTAAAATTCGGGAGATCAGCAGTTTCAACCATCAATTACTGTAAAATTATTGCACCACAACTACGCTCGTGTCAGTCAAGAGTAATTAGGTTAAGCTCTGATTGATCGCTCAGATCCCCAACTTGACGCATCCTACTTAAACGCAAGAGTATTAAAACTCCTCGCACTTAATAATATTCGCCTTTTCTCTTTTATCAAGTGCTCTAAAGTGACTATAGAGGTTGGGGAGTGAGTTCTGTTGCATATTTTAAGTGGATGTTAAACTTAGTTCGGTGGTTAAGCTACGTGTTAAAAGCGTGTATTTCAAGCAAATGTATGACTTAGTTTGGTGACTAAGCTGTGTGAGAAAAGCTCGAGCAAACCAGGCCACTGTAAACTAACCTTAAAAGTGAATCAAGGAGGAACAAGAAACAAAGGACCGTTGACTTAGATTCTGACGTTAAAAGCAGAAGTCTAATTATTGTCATCGCCACGAGTGCTCTCGAGAAGAATTAGGAATATCGTTGCGGCCAACCTTGTAAGATCTTGCGACTGCATGCACGCAAGCAGCGGCTAACCAACGATTATTTAAGTTAGTTAAGTTAAGAAAACTACAAATTTTATTATTATTGTTAATGCGATTCTAAAGCTTTTTTATTTATACTATTTGTAAAGTTAACTACTTTCAGTTTTTCTAAATTTATTCAATCATCAGATAAGTCATAACTTGGTTGTTGATTGAATTAATTTTTTTTATTTGAAACATTCTAATTACTTAATTACGTGAAACATTTCACGATCTAATAATTCTAATTCATTGACGCATTATTCTTACTTTAATGAATTAATTAAATATCGAGGAAAAGTTAAATAAACACTGTATGACAAAGACCTTTACAACGATGCGAGATAAAAAGACAAATAAGATACGCTACTACCGTATGACATAAGACATAAACTTAAACAGTAAGTCAACGCCAGCTCAGCATACATCACTCCATACATATCGCTCGGTGATACCTAACAACACAACGCCGAACCAACGATTTTAAAGAAAAGTATACTGTAAGTAAAAGCAAATAAGGCCTTTGGGCCGGTGGGTGGTTCCTGACGAATAAAAATTTAATTTATTTGTTTGTAGTACGAATCTACGAGCTCCACCCTTCACTTATAGAAGCTCAGATGTAATACTGTAATATATTTACGTTTCTTCTTTTAAATGATGTAAAATTTGATACCCAAAAAATAGTACATTCGTTATAAAAAGTTGGTATGACGTTATTAATTGAAAAGTCAACATTCTCACCCGAAATTTCAGAGCAAAGATCAGTTGTTTTTTATGTATTTGCACTTCAATACTTCAACTTTTCATTTTTCAATTTCGACTTTTAATTTTCAAAATTTTCTATGGTATAAACGTCTATTGATAGTTAGTTATAAAATGCGGAACAATGACCAAAAGTATTGTGATTGAATACTTTCTTGTATGATTATGCTGCTATTACTATTTTTACAAAATAGAAGGATATGTCTTAAGCTTCCTCCCACAACAATTGATTTCATATTCAACTAAATATTTCTGTCACATAACTTACATAACCCCTTTTTTAACTATTACTAAGGTCTTTTTTTAGGATCGCAGAAACCTTATCCCACGTGATCGATTATACTTTTTTTTATATTCGTTTTTCAGATTCCAATTTTTAGAACGAACTTTCTGCATTGCTTAAATCTAATGGTTAAGGGAATATTCCATAACTGATAATTCAGACGTGATATTATATACTAGTCTATGCTATCAACAAATTTAACAAATAAATGCTTACAACATATAGTTGTAAAAACTGTGATTCAATATTCACTAAATTTTTCATACATTAAATTAACAACTAACGTTAACGAATAATAATGATGGTATTCATTTTTACTCAAACAAGTTTTTGTTGGAATTAATAAATTGAAATTTCAACGTTATTTGTATTCAAATTCCAGACGTTTTACAATTTTAAAAAAAACTGAGGTCGTATATTACAAATTATTCTGGGTGATTAAAACAAAAAAATTATGATCAATCAACATTAAAAAAATTGTTTTATAAATTTAAAATAGCAATGAAATTATAATTACTTCTGTTTCAACTTTCATCTTCTTTTCAAAGATTTTATTATTTTTTTAACTTTCAAAGTCAAACTAAAAAAAAGTAAATATTCAACTGAATTTTTAAATGCAGATAATAAGCGCGCAAACCATGCAGGAGGTAAAATCTCACAAGTATATCTGTCTATATTATATAGTAATTTTTTAGGGACCTTCCAAACAATCCCTCCACCACCCTCTACACTCCCCCTCAAAACCCCTCTTAGTAAGGTAAAAATCCTACTAGTTTTAAGCGTATTTTTATTGGGCTCAATTTTATAAGCCCCCCTTTAACCTTTCTCAGTACTACGATGTATGACAAATAGAAATAAACAATTTATTTCTACTTTTAAATTAATATTGATGTTATACCAGTCCATAACATAAATAAGACTGTTTTTCCCACACCAAACATAATGATACATTATTGTCCCAAATGGGAATATTTTACCAGAACCTCCTGAGGCATAGATAAAAATATCGTACATTACGTCACTAGGGCATAAAAAACGAACTTAAGCACCCAAACAACGCACAGTAGGCAAAAATGCCGTTTTTTGTGTCGAAATGAAATAGTGGCAACTGTAATAGGCCAATCAATGATTTTTTTTAGACCTTGAAGCTCAAACACCCCAGAGTATAGAAAAAGTGGTCCAAATGGAAAAAAAATTGAGAGGTTAAAAACTACCCCTTAACGCACCCCTAATCACTATATCTTTATAATATCCTAATCATTCAATCAGACAAACACACATTTTTGACAAAAATCTATGAACCTATGGATTTTTTGGGTCGCTAATAACTAATATAACGTCAGAATTTTAAAATTCAAAATGACAATTCCAATATGGCTGCCGAGAACGTCGAAACGCTCTAAAAATTCGAAAAAATGTGGCCATAAGGGTTCTTTAAGTTGCCTAATACGAATCTGGTATCGAAAAGACGAAATTAAAAACGGCTGATCCAATATGGTGGCCAAAAAGTCAAGATGCTTTAAAAATTTAAGAGTACATAACGTTTCTTAGGTCGCTTAACACGAATCTCGTATCCAAATTACAAAATTCAAAATGGTGGATCTAATATCGTGGCCAGCAAACTAATATTAGTTAAACACTAACAAGTTCTTGGCTATAGAAGTTTTTTAGGTCACTGAACACGCATCTAGCATTAGAATTGTAGTATAATTATAAAATTTAAAATGATGGATTTAATATGGCGTCCGAAAAAGTTAACACCTGTTCAAAATCAACAGAATATTAGGTCTAGTGGTTTCTTAGGTTACTGAACACGAATTTGGCATCAGAACTGCGTCATAATTACAAAATTCAAAATGGCAGATCCAATATGGCAGCCAAAACAGCTTAAACTTGTCAAAAAGTAAGAAAATCTAGCCTTACAGATTTTTGTAGATGCTACAACACTAATTTAGCAGTATAGTTACTAAATTTTATTTAGCCAAGCCAACATAGCGTTGAAAAACATAAAGACAAAGGTTTCTTCCGTCACTAAAAATAAATTCAAAATTACAATTTCAACATTGAGAACGTAAGATACCGTCTTATGGTGAAAAAAAAAAATATAAATATTTTAAATCTAAAGAAATCTGTCATTAAGAGTCCATGTGGTCGTCAAACACACATCTAGGATAACAGTCGTGAATTTAAAAATAGAGGACTGGCTATAAGATTTATGCATTTATAAAAGTTTATTTCACGTTTATTGCACTCGATGGGTATTATTCAGATCCCTCCTATATCATGTATAAAGTTCTAAAAACACCAAAAACGAAAGAATTTAGGCACAATTACACTTTTTTCTCTGGCGACCCTACCTGGTATTATTAGGTGAGATCTCAGATTATTTATCATGTCAAAATCTCCCCTAAAATAATTTTCTATGATTCGTGTTTTTTCGGAATTTTTCAGCCTTTTGAAGCATGACAAATAAATTTCAGACTTAGAAAATTTTTCAAATTTTTTGACTTCGTAAATATTTTATCAATTAGACTGCAAATTTTCTAAGTCTAAAATACGACACTTTCGCTAAACCATATGAAAAATGCAGGAAAAACAACTATATTCGACAAAATTTTTTGGGTCAGATTTTAAAATGCGAAATCACCTGAGATCTCACCTGAGATTACTAAGTAGGGAAAAATATAAGGCACTTCCGTGGAACAGTTGTGCCTAAAAGTAGCTTTTAAAAATCTTAACAGAGTCATGAGTATAGCACAGACACTCGACTTTGTGAGGTAACTAGATGTTGACGAAAACAGAAAAATTCTTAGTGGGAACGTAAGGTTTTTTAATGGTATATAGTATAGTTATGTGTAGTGAAAAATGTCTGAGTCCAACCATTTGTAAAATTTCAAAAATAAAGAAGAATTTTCAAATTCGAATTAGAGATATAGCTACTATCATGCGATCAAAATAAAATGTATGCATACCTGAAAGTGATCGAATATCTAACAAAACTGTTACTCTGAGAGAAATAAACTCTGCTTTATCGTAAGTTTGCAAAATGCTTTGAAAAATATGACTCCAAAACTACTTCTAGTCATTCATCACAAATTAAAGATGTACATCTACTTTCTTGCTGTCACGTTTGTTTTATTTTAACGCCAACACTAACTTATAGTTTTGTTTTTGGAATCCACGAGGATATTTACTCTATTTATCTTCAGGAAAAATTCAGAAATTG
Source organism: Copidosoma floridanum (assembly GCF_036245765.1). Lineage (NCBI taxonomy): Eukaryota > Metazoa > Arthropoda > Insecta > Hymenoptera > Encyrtidae > Copidosoma > Copidosoma floridanum. The sequence continues at coordinate 30,321,323 of NW_028321881.1, forward strand.
CAAAAAAAGTATTTTAAGTAAAACGTTCTGAGCTAATAAATTATTTATTTCACTCTATTACATTTATCACTTGATATGGCAATCTTATTTGGCTGTAGAGAGAATTCCAATTATTATTAGATAGAAGATGAGTTAGCAGAAGCTGAGAATGACAACGAGGAAATTAAATGAACGAAAATCAATCTTCTAACATTAATCTACACATGTGACTGTTATTTGGTTAAAGGAAAAAACTACTATCTATTGAAGCCAAAGAGTAGAAGCTAACTTAGTAAGAAAAGTATATTATGACGTAGCTGTAACTAATAAGAACTTATTGCTTAAAACTAGAATTTAAAGTCTTATGTAAATATATATACAATTAGAATATTTAAGTGAAAATGTTACAAGTTTTTGACGCAAATCTGCTACATGTCTATGCTTTTACATTCTAAACTTGTAGAGTTGCTCAGCTTATCCGTGATCTAGTTTAACAAGCAGTATTTGTTAAAATACAAATATATAGGTACATAAATAATTGTTTGATCTAATAGTAGAAAATGTTCTTCCGGTACACTATGTTATTCTTTGATAATGTATTAATCTAGTCTTAGGCTCACGACCATGAGCAACAATAATTGCTATGATTTTTTTAGAAATCTGTCTATATTTATATTACGTAATAAACTCTATGTAAATTTTGATTATTATGTTGATAATCATATGAAATTCTGTATTTATTCTTTAAACATTAAAATTCTAGATTCGTGTTCAGCGACCTCAATAATTTTCATCGACAGATTTTTATCATTTTAACGTTTTTTTTCTAAGAAATAGTATCTGCCATTTTTATTTTAAACATTATTCCAGATTTATATTCAGCAACCTAAAAAACCACCAGGGCTAATAATTTGTTGGTTCTGAACAGGTTTCAAATTTTTTGGACGCCATATTGAATTCACCATTTAACATTTTATAATTATACTACAATTTTAATGCCAGATGCGTGTTCCGTGACTTAAAAAACTCTTATAGCTGAGAAATTATTAGTTTTTAACAAGTATTAGTTTGCTGGCCACCGTATTAGATTTGCCATTTCGAGTTTCGTCATTTTGATACCAGATTCGTGTTAAGCAACCTAAAAATCCCCTAAGGCCACATTTTTTTGAATTTCAAGAGCGTTTTGACGATTTATGCCGCCATATTTGATCCACCATTTTGAATTTTGAAATTCTGACGTCATACTCGTTATCAGCGACCCAAAAAATCTATAGGTTTTTATAGTTTTATGTAAAAAATGTATGTTTGTCTGATTGAATGATTATGATATTATAACGATATAGTGATTAGGGGTGCATTTAGGGATAGTTTTTAACCTCTAAATCTTTTTTTCCATTTGAACCACTTTTTCTATACTCTGGGGTGTTTGAGCTTCAAGGTCTAAAAAAAATCATTGATTGGCCTATCACAGTGGCCGCTATTTTATTTCGACACAAAAAACGGCATTTTTGCCTTCTGTGTGGCATGGTTATTGTATGTTGGTGTTTGAGTCGTATATACTGTTTTTGTTACCGAGGGCGCAAAGTGCAAGTTTGTTTTGCTCGAGCCCAAATAACTTTTCTGCCCTAGGGCCCACAGTGATTTACCGGGCGCAAAGTGTACCTACGGGTACAAAATTGCTCTTTTCGCCTAAAGTGATTACTAGGGCGTAAAGTGTTGCCCGAGGGTGCAAAATGGCAGTTGCACTTTATGCCCATGGTAAGAAAATTTTATTTTCCGACCATGGGCTTTTTTGAGAGTCGAGTGTGCCCTCGGTAGGAAAAATGAGATTTGCCACATAGGCTCCATCACTCCGCGGTTACCTTACGTCCCTCAGGCCCTACTTCGCAGGCCTGTCGTGCCGCAAGATAGCCCCGGAGACAAAGGCACTTATCCAACAAGAACTAGCATTTTTTTGTAGTACTTTTTTTACATCAATTTGTTGGTGTCAGTAAATCCATATTTCTACATGATTCGATTTTAATCGTAAAATTTTATTTACATGTCATCGATACAATTTAGTACATTATTATACGATTTTTGTATTCATTAACTTTAAAAAAAAGCCAAAAAAAGTATTAAACTGAGATATAAAAATTGGGTGGTTGGACGCGTAGCCCATAGGGAGGCAAAGACCCACACAGCACACACATACATATAATTAGTTGTTGTGTGATAGGCAGTCACAATTTTTTTACACGCCCCCCACGCTTCCCCACAGCTCTCATCATAAAAAAGTACGTTGAAAAAATTAGCCCCCCTACAAAATGAGACGAATTTCGATAATTTCTTACGTGATTTTGAGATAGCTAAATAATATGCTAGCCCTACATTAAGCTTTCCTACGTCCCTTCACATATTTTTTCTTGACCATCATAGCCTCCTATACTGCGAGTATTTCAACGTCCCAAGCATAGTAATAAACTACCTGCACCTAATTGTTTCCAACATATTTACTCTTTCTACAGTCTAAACACCTTTCAGCTTATTTCCAAACAAATCCCTTACATGCATACTAGAGGTCGTGATTGAATAGGAAGAAAAAAGCCAGCAGATCGTCACAACGTCAGAGAGAGAACTTGATTATCGTACAACAGATTTCGTTCGTTGTGTAACTTTATTTTATAACGTTACTTTCACTTATATTAAATAAATACATATACGTACACACAAAATATAAAGTATATTAATGTAATCAAAACATACATTAACAAATAATAGTACTAATCCAAAATTTTAAATCTTTATACTTCTGCAACATCATTATAATGACAACATATTTTTGTTGTGATAAATGTTCGTCCACATTTAAAATCCACTAAGAACTGAACAATAATTGTCACATTTTTATCGTGTTAAGACAAAATTTTGATATTCCTTAAGTGCATAAAATATAATTTACTGTTTATTTTTTATTCTTTGAAGTAGTGAGATATCAATGGTATAAGAAAATATAGTTACTCTGCCCACCGTTTAAGACGTCCAAGCTAATCTCAAAACGAACCTATTACTAAGGACTTCGGTTAAATGAAACGAGACGAATAAAACGAAAAAATCCAGAGGAGCGTTGCAGCATCAGAGAGAAAACTTAATTCCCCTAAAACTATTTTCATTTGTTGTAAGAATTTCTTTTTTCTAACGAAATTTAACAGTAGAGGTACTATTTAACTTTTTCTGGCTTCGTGTCACTATGTTATAACATAAGCTGACGTACTGAAAAAAAAATCAGATGGTACGGCCCCAGTATCATATGGATAGGATTCCGCGCATGACAATACACTCATCGCAAGTTTATTACTCCTACACCTCTACGGAGAAAAATGTGTACAGGTACGTATATAGACTTACAGTTTAGGTGTAGTTGTTTGTTACATCCATTCTAAGGGCCATGGTTACATAGGGCAGAAAAAGCTAGCGAAACGTAACAGCATTAGACAAAAGTTAATCCCACCTTAACCGTTTTGATTTATTGTGAAAACCTTTGGGAGTGGCTGATTTTCACTCAAATCGTTCAGTTCAGTCGCTCGCTTTTTGAAGTAAGACTTCTCTAGACTTACCTTATATGGAGGATTGATCCGTGAAACATACGAGTGAGTTAACGCAGAGTTGTACGCCTATAACTATGCGCTCGATATGCCAATGCAAAGGAAGCCATGATAAACGAACAGGCTGGCAATACGAGAGAGAACGACAGTGTCCAGTGGACAACAACAACATTGTTTTTCTTATCACCTTCCTACTGCACTGTCACAAAACTACTATATAAATATACATCCCTACATTATATAATTGTGTTGACGAAAGTGAGTCTCAGCCCCCCCGCTCCCCCTTAATTCACACTGTTATTTGCTTGTTTTTACGTCATTTTTTATTAAATTATATTTAAGTAACCTCCCCCCCGCTCCTCCTCAGCTTCCCATCAGCTCCCCTTCGCACCCGCTCCACCTCCCCCCAAAAATACTTATTCATAAAATATTTTACCATCTGAAATGTTAAAAAATATATGTAAATTAGTATATAAGTCATACCTCGTTTTTAGGGTTTTTCAAGTCACTGATCATAGGTCCCCCTCTGTCCATACTCTCCCCCTTACTCACTATATGTCTCTGAAGGACCATTATTTATTTAACTTGATTGAACTTTTACACTTTTAATCTCTTTCTGGTCCATTACCCAAATATAAAATTCTTGATTAACTGAGGACTTTATTTACAAAAAGACAGAATTCAGTAGAAGGTAAAAGGAAATAGATAAACACAATTAAGCTTTTGAAACAATAATTCATTCTGTTAATTTAATGTTGTGACATTTCATGTGTCGTTTTAATCCATCTATTCTTTTAAAAGCCTTTCCACATTTTTCACATATTTTTTTTCATGGTTCTTACGAACTAACATTTGCCTGTTTAAATGTGATGATCTTTGAAGTTACATATTTTTGAATTACTGAAAAATTTCTTGCTAAACAATATTTTAAATTTCTGATTTATTCTCGGATTCAATTTGAATAAAAATTCTTTTTAGATTCTTACATCTTGATAAAGCAATGTATAATTGTCCGTGAGAGAATGAAGGTTTTTTAATGTACAATCCTAAGGAATCAAAACTCTGTCCTTGTGATTTATTAATAAACATAGAAAATGCTAATACAAAGGGAAACTGTTTTCTATAGAAGACAAAAGGTAATGATTATGAGGTGCCAGTATTCAATGTTGTTCTAGGAATATAAACTTTGCTTCCTTTTTTTCTCCCGTTATTATTTATGCTTCTATATTATATTTAAATAATTTCATTATTTTTAATTTTATGCCATTACAAAGACCGTCTGATAGACTTAAATTTCTTATTAACATTACTATAGCATTTATTTTTAATTTTAATTCGTGTGGTGGAGGACTTTCTCTGATATTATTTAAAAATTCTATTGGAAAATTAATATTTATGTTTTCATCTGTTTTATCAACTCCTTAGTGAGTCGCGTGATCTGCTGTTGTTGAACTGCGTGATTGTCCGCATAAGTTACTACTCCTAAACATAGGTTTATATATATACTCACACACGCCCGTGCACGCACGTCCCAGTACCTTCCTAGTTTTTCCGTCATTACAACTATCTTATTTTTTCAAGTATGCAAGTCTTTCGTGCGGGCCTTTTTTCAAAGTTCCCCTTAGAAAACTCGGTCATATATCCTAATGTTTACTATTCACAGGGCGCAGCAATTGCCTCAAGCACACCCCAGCTATTATCAAGTTCGATGAAAAAATATTTTTCTAATAAACTATCAAACTCGCTGTACCAACCTCTTTATAACTAACAGTAACTTTACCCGATGAGCTGGCCAGGTGTTGGCTTTTCTTTGCAAAGGAAGCTCCTGAAAGTCCAGACATCACCAAAAAAAATCCAATATTCGTTTTAAAATTCAGAGAAGTGGTGTTTCGGCATCCTGGATACTCATTCCCTCGGAAAATCCACGATCCCTCGAGTATCTCAAGCTAGGAGGCTAGCACGCTAACTAGTATGCCATGGAAGCTAACAAACACACACACGTGTGTTATATAAATATTGGTCACGGTGGCGCAACGCTAGAGTTGCAGTTCCGTCGATCTCTGAGGTTAAGCTGCATTTGGCGCGGTTAGTACTTGGATGGGTGATCGTCTGGTCACCATTCAAGTCTCACCCTTTCGCCTGTGCTCTTGATTCTCGAAGATCGATTAACTGTTTCTCTGAGTCTTTGTCTACGTGATTATAGGTGTAATTGAGTTGGTCCAGATGTTTATATACGTATATAAACAGCTGGTCATAACTCAGGAGCACCGATGGCTAATTAACACTATACTTGTGTCAAAAAATGCCATGTCAGAGCCTACGGGTGATGATGAATAAATATATACATATATATATATATATATATATATGTATACGTATAGGTTACTCGATGGGGCATTCCACACAACCCCTCTACAGATCACACTATCGCCCTTCAGTCTATTAAATAAGGTACAATTATTTTATATTTTCGCATATTTTGGCACATTACCATTTTGTTCACTCCTAACACCACCCTTACAACCCTCACAGCCCCCACAGACCCAGCACTGCCCCTGACTGTCCCACATGCTATTTTTTAACCTTCTACTGGCCACTCCACCTGCCTTCCACCACTGTGAGACAAACTGACCAAAATCCTATCAATTTTTATGAACCGTGATATGTATACAACTGTGTACGTGACGTATATGTTTATATAAATGTGTGTGTAACCATTTTTTTCACGTATGGATGTTTTTTTACTTCTTTTCTTCAAATATTTATATATATACGCATACAGAGTACCCCACATTATATAATTATTTGTGTAAGGGGTTAAATACAAACCCCGTAAAATACTACACAGCCCCATTATGAGATAAAATACATGGATTAATTTTTTTCAAACTGGAATCTTATAAAAGCGAGTATCGAAACTTTGACAAAGATAATAATCAAACAATCAAAAAGTATAAACATTTACATTAAATTACATACGTTAAAAAAACTACCAAGTTATAGAATCATTTTATTATGAAAATATGGTCGCAAAACTATCGATGCAATAAATAATTAACACCGGGACGTGTTGCTATTATAGTTTTAAACTTGGGACCTTCGAAAAATTTAGATTTATGTCCATACCCCAAAAAATTACAAGGTAACTATAGTAAGGAAATATTTTTAAGAAAGCTTTGTTATTCTATTAATCGGATGCTAAGTTTATTTTTTTTCTCTAGAATATTTCGAATATGCTACTGGTTATGTTAAAAATAATTAAACAAAAAATGGAATACTTACTATGTTTTATTATCATAGATACAGACTGTCTTACTAATAAGATTACCAAAATTTTAGTGTGTTGTGATATCGAAAATTATTGAAACTATCTTAATTCATCGAAAGTCCAAAATACATGCAGACACCCTATTAGAATTAAAAGCTATCATGAAAGATTATAGTAGACCAGAATTGTTAGAAAGAGTAACATGTCAATATAAATAAAAAGAAGTTAAAGTAAGTTTCATAAAAAATTCTAAAAAACATGATGCCAAAAAATATTCTAAATACTATTGGTTGATTATTTAATTTCGAATTACTGTTATGTACGATACTACCTAACCCTGGTAACAGTGAGGCTACTTTTGCAAGAGGGCATCAACAGGAGGCGTACAAGGTAATATAAGGCCCAGTGAGCCTCAAATCGCGGCAGTTAAGCGTTATCAAGATGGTTGGGCGTTACTAAGGAGGTCGAGCGTTATCAAGAGGGTTGGGCGTTACTAGGGCGCTTGAGAGTCTTCAAAACAAGACAGTGGGCAATAATCACGAGAGGACACGATGAGCTTAGAACGAAAACACACGCGTGGCTTTGCCATATAAATTTAGTATTTTTAATAAAAGTCTTTAAGGAAATGAGTATTGATCATTCTCGCGACGCACCTCCTTACCAATCTCTTTCTTACGTGACATTACTATTAATTTCAGGTGGTATTAAAAATAGTATTTTTGATAAAGTGTTGCCATAAGTCAGTACAATTTGATTTCAAGAACGTGGTCTATCTTTTGGTTACTTTGCAATAACTCTAAATCCTGTTAAAAAAATATTACTCCTTAATGAATTGTCACAACTATTTTTGTATAAATTTCTTCGAGTACTGTGGAACGTACAAAATTAGACATCAAACACATGCTTCACGGTCCTTGTACAAAACTCAGTCTTCGCATATTTTCTTCTAATCAGAAGTATACAAAAAATCTTCTAAGACCTTATACAAACGTACTACATTTTAAAATACAATGCAAACAAACGGTTACCCACAATATAAAAAAAATTAATCACATATCTAATAAAAATATTTACAAAACTTGTACGAAAAATAGAATCTTAGTAGATAATGAGATAGTTGTACCTTATGGAATAAATTTCCATTCATGATATGTAAATGCTTTACTAATGGTGAAAGTTGAGCATCAATAAAAAATATAAAATATATTTACGATTATATTCATAGAGGTGGTGACAGAGCATACATTATTATTAAATAATTAAAAAAGATAAATAAAAAAAATTTGTAATTACATTAGTAATTCTATTGATGCTAGAAACATTAGTTTCATTAAAATAGCTTGTGGGCAACAAGAATTTTTAATTTGTGCTGGAAGTTATACCACTATTAATTTAACTGTCTGCTGTGAAAACAAACGAAAACTAATATTTGATAAAAATAATTTTGAAAATTGGATGAAACTATCATATGCAACTAACAGCATAGATGTAATTAAGGTAAATGTCCCAGTTGTTGGCCACCTTAAGGTTGTTGTATCTCAGTACTTGGCTACCTCCACGTTGAATTTATGCAAAAGTTGGTAACCAACTATTGGGACACATGCATTACCTAATCGTTGGCCACCAGATTTATCTGTGCATTTTATAGAGAGGCCAAGTATTGGGACCAGTTTTTTGGTGGCCAACTACTGGGACATTTACCTTTATCAAACATAATTATTTTGCAAAATCTATTGAGTATTAGAAAAATTCTGAATATTTTATTTTTAATAACAAACTTACAATTTCGGGAAAAAGAGAAAATGTAATGAAAATCATTGCAAAAGATACAGTCAACAAAATATTTCTAAACACTAAGCTTAAACTTGTTTTAAATGGAATAAATGGTCAAACATTCATCAAAGTCATCAAAACATGTAGCAAAATTAAATACCAATTGTTAAAAGATACTGCAACTGCAATGAGTTTCATCAGTCATGATTCTTAAATGGATAATACTTTTTAAGAAGCAATTACTTTTAATTTTCCTAATCGATTAGGTCATATTTTTGCATGGTTGCTGAATCCAGAAAATATTTAAGGTAATTAAATACTGAATAAATACTACAAAAATACAACGAAAGATTTTATTGATAATGTAGATAATCACGCTGTTTTATCAATTCACTTAATTTTGGAATTAGAAAATCAATCATGTAAATATTCTCATCCACCAAATTAAAATACGAATTGAAATATACAAAATCATATTGTATACAGAAATATATTTTAATAAAGAAATAAAGATACAGAAATATATTTAAATGGAGAAATCTTTCAGTCATGTAACAAAAAACTATGAGAAGATGATTTAATAAATAGGTTGATAAGTCAAATGTTTATATCAAATTCCCAATAAAATTATTTAAAAGTATGCGTAAAGTTTAACACCACATGAACGTAGTTTAAAAATAAGTACAATAGTAATGATAATTAGAAATTTAAGTATATCGGACCGTTAACGTTATGGTAATTTATTAGGAATTACGAAATTATTGAAATACAACGTAGAAGAAGGAAGAATAAGCCACAGACCTCACTTGTAGCCTTATTTACGACAGTAAGATAGCAATTATTTATACCTCTTTCATAAAAAATGTTAAATAAAACAATAAAGTTTACCCTTTCCTCTTCAACCTAGATAGTACAAAACAAATGATAGAACAAAAATGTATATGCGATACAAATTTGTTATTCTTGAACTTGTTGTACAGATTATTTTAATGTAAACGTGTTTGGGTTCTAATTTAATATTTTATTGTTAAAAAATGTAATTTTTTTAAATAAACTTGTATTAGGCAAAACCTTTTTTTTTAAATTAAAGATACTTCATAAAATCTAATAGTTATAAAAATGATATTTACGTATGACAATATAACATAATGTTGTCTTTTGCCTTACTTTAGATGAGTCAACGTCAAAAATTTTTTTTCCAACATTGTTAACTATTTCTGAAAAATTATCACATTTTATATAAGCATAAATTTTCATTTTTGCATCTTGATAACGTAATGTCTAATTAACTATGAAAACAATGGCTTTTTCAAATATAATCCACTATTTAAAGACCATTGACATTGAGATTTGTTTATAATCATGGAAAATAAGAATAAAAAAAAATTTTTTTATATGAAATAAAAGGTGGTGAAAGGAAATTTCCTGTATTCAGAGTTATTTTTGGTATAAAAATGCTTTTTCCAATTTTTTCTCCAGTTATAATTATTGCTTCAATACTATACTTGAGCAATTTTATATTTTATAGCCTTTTACCTTTACATGAGCCTTTAACTATACTTAAATTTCGCATTAACATAACTATTGACGTTTAAGTCCACTGCGCGAGGCTCTCAGGATTCGGGAAACAGCCAGGAAGGATAACAAGAAGGGAAAAGCACTAAACACTTTAAAGAGAAATCAGAATTATTATTATTTTGATGAAACTGTCGTTATACCGTCTTTACAAGCTGTTGTTACAAATAAGTCTTTACTGGCTAGAGGCTAGTGATCAACTGAACTGGCCTGATGCGCAGCATCGGGGCTCGCGTATGCATAGTACATATATACGTGTACAGATGGCGCTATATATAAACTCTTGTTCTAACACTCCCTTTAGTTTAATGGAGCGCCTATCTCTGGACGGTTATAAAATAAGTAATATAAAAAGAATAAATAAAAGGTATCATGAGTCAGCCTTAATCTTGCAGTTCTTCGGATCTTTGGAGTCTGCTCACTGATGGTTGTTACCTTAAACAAAAATCAAACCATAAGGATTAGATTCTAATGATTTAACGAAATTCACTGTCGTGTAGTTCTAACAGTCATTTAGTAATTTTGCAGTCATTCTCTCATGCAATTCAATCGGTAAAACTTTAGAAAAAATGTCGGCAATCTGTTCTTTAGAGGCAATCCACTTGATTTTTATGAACGCATATTTAGCACATTCTTTCACATAATGTTCTCGCACTGATGACATGTGTCTAAGTTTAGTTCCTCCGTAGGACTTGGCGCTGGCTTTGGCTGCTTTATTGTCACACCACACAGTCATAGGATAAAGTGTGATATTCAGCACAGCTGTCAAAGTGTTTCTTAGAGCCATGAGTTCTTGACATGCCTCACTCATAGCTATATATTCAGCTTGGCAGGTTAATAACGAGACGTAAGTTTGTTTATGCGTTCTCCAAGATACAGAGTCGCTAAACAATTTTATGACGTATCCACTCGTCGTATGCGAATCTTTGCAATCTGCGAAACTTGCGTCCGAATAAGCTGTCATGATTTCTGTGCTTCCTTTAGAAGTCAGTCCTTTCTTTGTAGTACCATTGAGGTAAGGGAAAACTCTCTTGACCATTTGTCTGTCTTCTTTTGTGGGATTGATCTGATGTCTACTTAATACGTTCACTGCATAAGATATATCAGGTCGAACAGTGTTTGCTAAGTACAACAAACTGCCGACTGCTTCCCGATATGGGAAATCTTCTAGCTCATCCACACTTTGCTCTTCTTCGTTTCCAGATTCTTCTCTGTCTCTTCATTGCTGATTTATGACTTGTCTCGTCACCATAGGTGTTTTGCACTGTCGTGCACTGTCAAAACCAAACCTCTGCAGTATTTTGTTCGTATATTTGTCCTGGGTTAAACGAATGGTTTGATTTCCTCTGTCTCTGTCAATTTGTATTCCCAGGAAATTATTTGCTTCCCCTAGATCTGTCATTTCGAATTCGGCTTTAAGCTTATCACTCACTTCTGTAAGTTTATCGACATCGTTGCTTGCCATCAGCATATCACCCACGTACCGAATCAAAAATAAAAATTTGCCCTCACATCTCTATATGAAAAGATAGGGCTCACTTGGGTGTTCCTGAAGTCCTATTTTTTTAGCAGTCTCTGAAAACCTCTCATACCAGCGTTTGGGACTAATTTTAAGACCATACAGGGATCTTTCCAACTTGCACACTTTGGTTTTTCTCAACTCTTGGGCATACGGAACACCATCAGGTATTTCAATGTATATATCATCATTCAATGTACCATTCAAGAAGGCAGTCTTTACATCAAGCTGTCGTGTTTCCAAGTTATATTTGTTTATGACTGCCAGTAAGACTCGAATCACTGCTAGTCTTGAGACTGCAGCATAAGTTTCCATCAGATCATATTGGTTTCTGTCTTTAAATCCACGGATCTCTAACCTGGCTTTATATTTTATGTTTCCAGAGTTGTCTTCTTTCCTTTTCAGAACCCACCGGGAGTCAATTATATTTGGTTTTCTGCCTTTGCTATCACTCATTGGTTTATTTACAATTTTCCAAACAAAGTTGTCATTCATCGACTTCAGTTCCTCTTCTATTGCTTTCCGCCATTCTGTGCTGTTTTTGCTCTTCAGAGCATCTTGGTAGTTGGTTGGATCTTTGTAAATTTCTGCTAACAATGCATGATATACTTCATCCTGATTTAGATCCACAGAGCAGTCTTCTTCGTTAAAATTTTCCTGTCCAAATCTGATTTGATTATTTGAGTCATGGGGCACCTGCAGTCCTGTGAAACTAGTGTCATATATTAGCTTCTGTCGTTTCGCTGGTAAGAGCTCTTCCGTATTTCCTGAACCAAATGTTTTTGGCGGTCATCCTCTCTTTCGTTTGACGATTTCTCCCTTCGTTTTTGTGCTCTCTTCCGTCTCTTCGTCGAACTTCAGGAGCCAGCTGTCGTTATCAACTGTCCTTGTAGCTAATTCCCAATTCACTATATCGTTTTTCAGGTATCTGTCTTTGTATACCAGTCGTTCATTGAATCTCACATCTTTGCTTTCATAAAATTTTCCGTCTTCAGGTTTCATCAGGATAAATCCTGTGACAGTGTATCCCACTAGAACAATTCGTTGAGCTAACGGACTGAACTTCGGACCAGAATTTCTTTGAATCTTCATGTATCCCAAGCACCCAAACCGTTTCAGTTGTTCGATATTGAGATCCTTATGCGGTGAAAATTTTACCAACGGGATTTCCATTCCATTCGACCTGTGAGGTGTTCGGTTGTAAGCATAAACTGCTGCACTCAGAGCCAAGTCCCACATGTTCTCTGGGAGACCGGAATCGAACATGTAGACTCTTGTCTTCTTTGCGATTGTTTGGTTGAAACAATCTGCCGTCCCGTTGTGCTCCGGTGTATCCGGGCTGGCTAACTGCAGTTCGGCCCCCAGTTTCTTTAAGACCTCTCGGGTATGGCCACCAGTGAATTCCGTACCTTGGTCAGACCTAAGATAGCAGAACTTGGCGTCATACCCCAAGATGTTTCTGGCGCTCCAGACAATATTTTTTAGGCAAATCCATGTATCACTTTTAGCTTTCATTGGATATGTCATGGCCATTCTCGAATAATCATCCACAAACACTGACACAAACTTGTAGCGTTTGGGGTATGAAGTTGGACTTATGGGACCCATGGTATCCGAATGAATAATTTGGAGGGGAGCGGTGGATCTTACTCTAACTGTCTTAGCCGGAATTTTTTTGAATTTTGCCTTGGAGCATACATTACAATTAGCTATACTGTCATTAAATGTAACTTTCTTCAGATCTTTGCAATTCGAAAATTCCTTCTGAAATGCCTTTAGATAAGCGAGGGGAGCATGCCCTAATCTCACGTGCCACAGGATGGCCTCGTCGATGGGGTTTTTTCTTCTCAAGAGTCTTACAGCTGTCATTAATGGGTGTATTGTCCACGCTTATTTTATCTGAATTCAGAAGCTTACGGTCATTAACTGAGTTATCAAAGCAAGATCCTATGGGATGTAGTGCCAACGGATTTCCAATAGCTTCCTCTTGCTCAACATTTTTACTTAAGTCTCTGTCTTGTTCACTGTCTTTTGTTATAGCTTTGCTTCGTGTATTATATCGAGGCTCACCCGAGCCATTCGTCACTAGATATGCAAATTTCCTGTCAAATTTGTTTTTCTCTTTATTGTGAACATTTAACTCAACAAGCCAGAATGGCTGTCAATAGACTTCTGTGATAAATGACTCGTTCGAAGTCAAGTCAAATATATCAATTTTGTTATTATCAAGGTATATGGCCAGGCCTGAATCCACAAATTTTCTCAAAGAAAGTAAGTTTTCCGACAAGGATTCAGAGCAGATCACATTATTTAGTGTCAGATCATGGTTATTATTTTTACCGACGATGGTGCCTTCTCCCTTCGTTTTCAAGTCTGCCAGAGGATTACTATTCGCACACTTAATTTTGCCTGTCTTATTATAATTTAAGCTCTCAAATACTAGCCGAGAGTTGACCAAGTCGTCGGTCGCTCCTGAGTCAGCGATGAATTTAACTAGATTGTAGTTGTCGGTCTTAAATTTATTTGCAGAACTTGAAAACAGCGAAGAGGCAATGTCACTTTGCTTAAAAACAGTCTTACCTTTCTTGTCATTTGTGTTTCCACTTTGTCCTTTTGTTTTACTTTCATTTTTACTAGTTTTGTCACTGTCTCTTTTCTGTCTTTTATTTTGGTTGTTATTTTCATTGTCATGCTCCCTTTTCCCCTTTTATTTGTCGAGTTTTTTGATCCTTGTCCGTCTTTCTTTTCCCGTCTTTTAAAATCCCAGTTTAAATTTTCTTCTCACCTGATTTGGCACCCCTGCAATTTTTCTTATGATCCATGAGGTTGCGTTGGAGCCTTCCGCAGGGATAGCATTTTCTCATTCCTGCGTCGACCTGGCAGTTATAGGAGTGGTGCTCGTGAATCATCGCACCGATAACACCGAGCATTATCGTGGGTTGAGTTGGGCTGGTGCACCCGTAGCGCTGTTGCAGGAGCACTTCCCCCAGCAGTTCCGGTCCTCTGTCGTCTCGACTCTGTCTTTAAAAAAAAAGATTTTAATCGGTCATAAGTCATCCTTTTTCCTTGCGCATCTTCAATCACAGCGTCGAGGGTTTCAATCTGCGATAAGTTATTAACGACGGCATCATAGAATGTGTCACGTATTTCTTCTTCGGACAAGGGTTATTTTCCCTGTAAATTTTTGTAGCTTCTGAGGAGCTCTTCGAATTTATCAACGAAATGGACCCTGTCATTTTATTAGAGGAAATACTGAAAAGTATACAGTTTTCGTCTGATTTCATTTGACGATAGGTTTAACTCGTTTCTTTTGATTTTTTTCAACTTATCTAGCAGTTATTTGGGATCGGAATAATGAGCAGTCTTTAGATGGTAAAAGTCATCAATGTGATTGATTATAACATGTCGTACCCTTTCTTTGTGATCATCTAATTCTTTGGCAGACACAAATGCAGGAAACTCAACGGTATCATCCAAGACGTACAATAGTTTTTTAATCTTTAATTCTGAAAATAATTTATCGAGAAACAATTCTATCTTTGTTTTAGGAGTTAATTTATAATCGTAACGGAAAGGTGAGTCCTTGTTTAACAGTTCAAGTTGAAACCTTTCACTCCGATCAAGATCAGTCGTTCAGTCATGCAGTGTTCGATTTAGGGTTCTCACCGAGAATGGATCAATTTCGTGTTTACGATTTTGATTTGGTGAAGGTATTGCAGTAGAGTTTAACGCGTCTACTCCAAAATTTGATTGACCTACCTCTTGAGCTGTCATGAAGTGTTCCATTCGTTCGTACAACCTGGACATTGTCGCCACTGCCTCTTCTAAGGCCCTTATACGGGTGGCGGCCTTGGTCGTCGTCTGTACAGCACTCTGGTGCTCCGCTCTCTGCCGTTTTTCAAGCCAGCCTATCCGACGTCTCAGGCTGTCCCTTTTTTTCGCGGCCGCACTCCTTCTAACTAAAAGTTTATTTTTATTAATTGCCTGTCTTGAGTAGTTATTGATAACTTGTCTTTGAGTAACCAGTTAATTTTTTTCTCTGTCGTATTTAAAATTAACGTTTTCATTCTTTATTATTTTCGGCTTTCCCGAGATAGTTGAACTCGCTGATTTCTCTTTTGGAACTCTGTCACGATAATTACCGAAATGCATTTCGTCAACATTCTCATCGTCCGTCTTTTTATCAGTCAGAAGTTCAGTCTTTTGTAGTTCAGTCGTTTTAAATAGTGCTTTCTTTGAATACCTGGGTGAGAAATCAAGTGCGTCCAAAAATTTTGGGACTTTTCAGTCCTTTTTGCAGACAGGGATACAACATCGCCAGAGTTTCTAATTGTCCGTGATATTTTGTCAAACTCTGAGGGCTTAAAGTTACCCTTTGAGATAGCTGCGATCGATTCTTTCTTATTCGCAACTATAATGAATCCGTCTTCTAATCTCACAGATAAATCTCTTACGAGATCTTCTCCGCAAATATCCGCACCGAGTTGGAAAAGTCGCATATACGCGTCGATCACATCCTCATCTTAAATAAAGCCGTAATTACGTAAGTTTACCTGTTTAGTTTCAAGAAGGGATACAAATGGAAATGTACAAGCGTGCGTAAACAACGAGACACAGTTGTTCACGCACACAGCACACGTGACCACTTTGCGCACGAACAGCAGGCAGGTTGGGCCGCCCCTTCCCCGTGCACACGTAAACTGTTGAACACATACAGTCCGGCACGTCGAGATATAATTAAAGGAAGAAAAGATGGCGCATGAGCTGCTCGCACATGCACACATATGTGTGAACACAACTCATGCACGCGCACTACGGGACTACAAAGAGGAAAGAAACGAGCCAACCGCCATGATTGCGCCGCTGTGACGGCGTTCTGGCACACAGGTGTGGCTAGGCGTCCCCGGTCCCAACCTGGCGCCTCGGCCGCCCGCGACAGCAAACATGGACAGCACCGCCAATCCGTTGGTGCGCTCGCTCACCTCCTCTTCCAGGGCTAGGCCCAGCCAAAAGGCAACGGATTTCAAGCACGAGAAATGACTGCCCCTTAACACAATTACAACACAGGACTCACTATTACCTTGGCATGCTGCGTTCTTCATAGGCCTGCCTCTTTCCTCATGTCCTTGCATCCTCGTCTCCTCTTCAAGCGGTGACACAGCTCGTGCCTCCTCCACGCCTTTCACCGCACCTTCTAACCCAGGTGGGGCCACCTCGCTGTCGTTGGCCGACGTCTCTCCGTCATTCACTGGCACCTCTACCTCGACCCCGATCTCATTCGCTGGCACCTCTACCTCGACCCCGATCTCAGGAGGTACGCTGCTTTCTTTACTCTCACTCATTTTAGTAGTTGCTAGATGGAAAAGAAAAACGCGTCAATCCTGGCGCAAGTCCCTTATCACAGAGAAAGCCCCGCGCAGTGGAAGCGTGCCTGGGCCCATAACCTATTGACGTTTAAGTCCACTGCGCGAGGCTCTCAGGATTCGGGAAACAGCCAGGAAGGATAACAAGAAGGGAAAAGCACTAAACACTTTGTAGAGAAATCAGAATTATTATTATTTTGATGAAACTGTCGTTATACCGTCTTTACAAGCTGTTGTTACACATAAGTCTTTACTGGCTAGAGGCTAGCGATCAACTGAACTGGCCTGATGCGCAGCATCGGGGCTCGCGTATGCATAGTACATATATACGTGTACAGATGGCGCTATATATAAACTCTTATTCTAACAACAACAAAATTTTTGCAATTTTCAAATCAGGCTCATATGGAGGTAAGCCTTCACTTATTTTGTTTAGAAATTCAATTAAAAATTTTTATGTAAATATCGCTATCAGATTTACCAATACCCTTGATAGTAGTATAATCTGTGCTATAAAAAGTTTTTATTTCTCTTATTACGTGATTTAAAATTTTTCTTTTAGGAAAAGAAGTATATTTTTAATACAAAATAAGTTTAACGTTACTCATCGAAAACATAATATCTTTTCCAAAAATGTTGGCACAAACACCAGTTTTTTCCTATTTATTTGGCACTTGCAATGATTTAATTTTTTGTTTTTTAATATTTAACAATAAGTTTGAAAATGTCTTGTCAATTATACAAGTATTATTATTAAGTTTTATAATACAAAAAAATGTCTGAAAATGTGATGATTTAATACTTTCTCGTATAAACATGTCTTTAGTACTATTTTTTAAAACAGGAAGAATGTGTCTAAGATTTTTCGTAAAACAATTAATGTATTTGTAAAATGAATATTTGAATCACATAAGCCATGTAAAGTTTTTCAACTATTGCTACGGCTTTTTTAGGGATCATAGGAGCCTTACTTTATATAATCAAATCTACTTCTCTTGATTTTTATCAAGAAAAAAATGCTTATATTGTTTGAATCTAATGGTAAACAAAATGTTCTATAACTGATGATTCCTCATGAAAGTAAAATTAATTTTATACCAAACCATTGCATGGTATTGGTGTTGTGTGGGGCTACATTCTTAAATGTCATTTTTCGAGTTCAAGATTGATTTAAATATTGGCGCAACTAGCACTTCCCTGTTACATTTTTTTTATTTTCTACCTGTTGGGTGGAGTTGTGGCTGGTACATGAAATTGACGGCATGGCACTATTTGAATACCTATACCCTTACTAGAATAAAATGTAACCAATATATTCTGCATCTTTATAAATGATAAGGTTTCCAAATTCTGGCAAAGTTTACAGCTGCTCTTGCTTTTCAACCACATTTGTGCATCTACTTTCGGTCTAATAGCAATGATAGATCATGGATAATGCTACATGATCCAGTGACGCTACTGTTGATGTGTAGGTACTTTCACTCGTACTTTCCAGCCAGAGAGAAGAACTACAATTTTATCATTTTTGTTACTCGTTTTAATGTTCTTATCTTCACTTCATATTAAAATTTTTTTTAAATAATAAATAAAAATCAATTATCTTAAACAACTACTGTGGAAAATTCGGCCTTTTTTATTTGAAAATTTTTGAAATTATCGACCAATGTTTAAAACTTATCAAAATTCTTAACAGAGAATTAAGAATATCTGAGATTTCTCAGAAATATATAATATAATTTTGAATTTTTATAATTACTTTCACGCGATGCATACCAATTTCATTTAGATTGCAGTTAAAATTAAATGATTGAACATTGTTTATAAGAGTGACGATGTAATTTATTTCAAATTAAATTATTTTTGTTACAGTTACTACGTTTGACTGATTACCTGTAATGTATAATACATTTTAAACTTATCTTTATATTTTGTAAATAAAAAATTACTTTTCGAGCTATCACAAATCAAATAAGAAAAAATGAATTTAGTATAAAATTAAATAATAAGAAAACAAAAAAATGATTTTTGAGAACCGATAGTACGCAAGGCAACGATATGCAGAGAATTTGACAAAAGATTACTTTATCATTAAACTAATTAATAGATCTTGGGGTATATTGTCTAACACATGCCTAATAGATACTTTGGTGTCAAAGAAAACCGTACTATTTTTCTATCCTATAGAAATCATGCATGGAACATCTCCTACTTTGAAAAAATGATAAATACATTCAAGCCTGTCATATTCAATACGATCACTTGTATTTATACTTTCCAGAGGATCTTGAAAATCAATGCATTTTGATCCCCAGAAACAATAAATCATATATATGTAATAACTTGAGCATATCTCTTGGCGACCAACAAAATAATAAGTAAACTGCTATTAATTATCTATTTATTTCTGTGTACATATCTTTTTCCTTCCAAATAATCTTTCCCTGAATTTCTGATTAGAAATTAACATTAAGATTTATGTAAGTAGTAAGGGAACTATTTCTCCAGACAGTTTCGTAGATATATGTCATATACGGCAGGCATTGACATACGTCATACGGCTGGGGCGAGGGGCGTTCCTTCCAAGGGTCCTATTTTTTGCAGACGACAAATGATTGGTGTGGCAAGAAAGTTCAAACCAATAACCCCTGTAAATAATGGCGCTGGATTTTGCACGTTATTTAAAAATAATTACCAACATTGGCTGGTAACAATAATTTTTTCCGCAGACGTCACGTGACCCGGCACCCAGCAGAAAGTGCGAGTTGTCACGCGTAATTTAAATATAATTACCGACGTTGCTTGATCGGTAACAATTTTTTTTTTTTTTTTTTCTTGCGGACGGAAAATTAAGGGGCCCTCCAAATAACACTGATCGGTAAGTGTGAAAAATTAATGAATTGGAAAGTGCAAAAATTTGATTGCTTAGTAAAGGGAAGGGTTATTAAAATAAAGAAATGTAAAAACATATTTAATGCATACATTGTATAAAAAACACATCCTAGAATTAAGCTTACGCATGAGCATGCAAACAAAGCTTGATACACATGTATTTAAACGCAGTTGAAAATTAAGGATACGTATTATTTACACTACAATAGTCATAAGTTACAGTGATGTTAAAATTTCGAGAATCGTTGGCAAAATATTTTTACTTAACTGTATCGTAAAACAAATGTTATTTTTAAATAAAACGTTAAACACAATGTTTGAATATTTTACAACATTATTAGTTCTATTTACTTTAAAATTTATGTCATTTAAAAGCGCATTTCTAAACAGTACGTCGATAACTCTAAAAATACCGTATCAAAATTTTGTTCTATAAAGAAATTATCAATTGCAGAAAAGAGATTTCCTTCAAGATTTTTCCATAGAGTTAAGTCATGTCCTTTAATCAGCTTTTCTAAACTAGATACACATGGGGAGCAAATTTAGGTGAATTTGTGCCCTGACTTTCAGGTAATTCTGGGACAATCCGACAAGACGGTAGATTTTATCCTGTGTGAACTATAATTTTTACCCTGAGTCACGGTCAAAATTCAGGGGATAGTAAAATTTATAGTCAGTCCTTATAATTTTTATAGCAGGGTCTGTAATTTTTATCCTCAGTCAGGATAAAAATTCCCCTCACTCTCTCTATATTAGCACCGCGGCACGCCGCCAGAGGGGAACTTGGACCAGCTGTCTGCTTTGATCACATAACCTGCTGTCCGTGAACATGATCCATGCGGTATCCCTACCCTTGTGATTATTAGCCAGAGCTTCCCCTTGATTAAAAAAACTTCCTCGTGAGCGAGTATCTCGTGCGGCTAAGTTTGGGGCCAACTAGGCTCTGTCCTTGATTAAACTGCAATTACGATCGCTTCATGTCTTTTGTGTCAAGAAAAAGTCCATCCAACTTGAGACGGTTAGTCTTGACATTTTTATTCTCCAACCTCAATTCCATAAATACGTAAATACTATACGGCCCGTACGCATTCGCAATCAATTTTAGACATTGCACCTATGTCATTTTAGGTGTTTACGCTTAGTGAGCGAGCTACTCGCTTGCTGGTATTTTCAACGAGCAAAGGACCAAGCATTATCATTATGACCGTCTGTCACGTGCTTAGTTCGAGCCTTTCTGTGTTTCTCCATCTGTTTACACATGTTGATTGCAACAAACTATTAGATTCTATTGGATTACACGTTGTAAGCTGTAAGTTTAAATTTATATAGAAATAATATAAGTGAATATTATTTTCAGAAAATTGCGGAGCTTAAATTGTAAGTGCATAACTTAGAATAACACTTATTATTTAAAAACATGGGTGAGGTAAAAACTCTGAACGTGACGTGGTTGTATAAAAAAATATAGTAATATGTCTTATTGGATTTAAAAATACGTAATAAATTCTTTTTTTTATACTATAGAATCAACTAGGGTGGCCTTTGATTTATCAAAACCATGTAAATATGTATAATTTATGAAATTTACGATATTTTTAGCCTGTTTTACTGTATCATAATATTTTAGCCAATATATGTTATCTTTCACCAAAGCTCAGATAAATTGGCAGTGTTCGAGTCGTATGAAACTTATGGATACCTCAATAAAAATATGCGTAATTTTCTAACACGCTTGGTGATAAAAGCTGAGATAGACAGAGCTTATGACCCTGTGAAAATTGGAGGTGACCCCAATTCAACACGTTAACTAAGGTATTTTGTTTCTTTTTTTTCTTTTTTTTTTTTTTTACTATTTTTTAACTATAAAATTACAATTGATATGGTACCGTTTGCAGCCTTCCACCTTATCGACTGAAAAAAATAGCAGAACAAATAGTTACTTTGTTTGATAGTGAAGTTGGTGCCACATGTCATATGAGCAACAAAAAAAAAGATTGCTGATGGCGGAACTTTAATGGAGCACTTCGAGTACTCGGAAAAAAAAATACAAAAAAGTGGATTGCTATAAACTGTGAATGTAAGACCAGACAAAGCAGTAGCTCGAAGTAAAAATAATCAGGAACCACAGGAGCCATTAGATAGTGAGTAATAAAGTTATATTTGTAGTTATAAACTAAAAATCGAAATTTAATGACGACTTCATTTTTTTATTATTTAGTTAACATTAATAATCTGCTATGGTTAAATAAAAACATCGAACCGCAAGAAGAAGTTACTCGGAAGTTTGTTTCCACCTTCGCAGCCAAATTACGTTTGCTGAAAGAAGATAGAAATGGCATTGGCGAGTACTGTCGTCGCTTACCTTGTCTAAATACCCAACAAGTATCAGATTCAGTATGACAATTAATATTTAATTTTTAAGCTGTAACGCTATAACAATATTTAACGTAGGTATATATTTCAGCTTCACAGAGATTTTAATCAGTTGTATCCTAACAAGGGTGAAAAATTAACGGGTACCTGGCAGCATTTACAATCCCATCTGTATTCGTGACTTCAAAACTGCAGTAATGTCAAAAGTTTAAAGGATAAAACTTTATTAGCACAACTTCCGCAGTTGCTTTCACGTAAATATTATACACTCATTTAAGTAGTTGGTATTTTTATGTATTTTTTCAGACGACGCTAACACCCTTTATTTTTATTTTCTGCTGAAACTGTTAAACGGTCCCCGGAAGAAAAAAGCTCAAGAAAATGATGTACACAAATTTGCGACAAAACAATTTTTTTTACACGTCCAGGTGTTTTTTTTCAAGTTTTTTTTTTCATAATTTAAGTGCTACGACTTAGTCCATATCGATAATATACATAAACATTTATTTATTTGAACATAATTGTAGGCAGCTGGAAATGTGGAACCGGAATTACAGCGACTAAAGGAGCTATTACGATTGGCACACTTGACTCTACAACCCTTATCAATCTTTGTTGGTGATTTACGAAGTATCGAAGCTACCTACGTTGCTGTTAATGATACTCTATACAAAGTTGGTTATTCGTTAGAAGCAATAGATCTATGATTCAAAATCTTTAACGCTCTCGATTGCAAATATCCTAAAAAAGCTTATGTTTTTGCAAAGAGCTATACATGACATTAATTTACAAATGGACGAATGTAATCGGTCTGTCAATGGACTTATCAGAGAAGCAGAAAACATAATTAGACAAAAAGTACCTTCGAATTAATTTTGTAAGATGTTTATGTGCTCTCTATGTTCGTTTCAGTGCTTGAACCGACTTTTCTTTGCTAGACACATGAAACATGCTCATGTGTCAAATAATTTTTCGAAAATCTTTTGCCATGAATCGTGTGGCAAGAGTCTTAGGCAGTTTGATTCTTTTCGTCGACGTATGTTAAACAAACATAAGAGCCATAGCAGCGAAAATGTCAATCAGCCTTTGGATAAAGAGATAGTTAACTTAAATATTTTTAATGTAAATTTGCAGGCATTTAATTTGCAATCCAACAGTAGTAAAACAGTGATAATCCTGTTTTTCTTAATAAAAATGTAAGCCACGAACAGTTAAAAAATCTTAATGAAAATGATGGCTTCAATAAAAAAATTGTAGTATTTGCGGCTAAATGATATAATTATCCGAGCATCGCACAAAAAACGTAAGTGAATCCGGAAAGCATGAAAGTTGGCGAGCGAAACAAGTATGTTTTAAAAAACAGTATAGAGTTACTCCAGCCAGTTGCTGTTACGGTTGAGTTCATTCTAATTAAAAGAGTTACAATTGTTTTTAGAGTTACCTGAAATTTAAAACAAAGAACTAGAATATATTGAGTTGTTTAAAGAAGAAAACCTGTCATCAGTAGCTTTATGCAATGTAGCTTTTGGACTTAAATTCTTATTGATTTTAGAGACAAGCAGGTTTTTCTTTTTTTTATATCATAATGAGTACGAAAATAATAATCCTCTTGGATCTCGTCCAGGAATCTCCAAATGTGGAGCAGTTTATGTAAGCTTGCCATGTTTACCAGAATCCATGCAATTAAGGCTTGAACGTTTTTTCTTTTTTCTTTTTAACTCTATCGATAGAAAAAATTTATCGAACAAAAAAGTATTTCAAAAAGCTGTAGGAGAACTAAAATTTTTAGAACCGTTTGGCATTAAAATTAATTTTAACGGCAAAAAACACCACATTTATTTTAAGCTATTCTTGGTTCTAGGTAATAATTTAGCTTTAAATCAACTTTTAGGGTTTCAAGAAAGCTTTAATGCAACGAAGTTTTGTCGTTTCTGTTACATAAACAAAAAAGATATTTTATTAATATTAAAAGAAGAATTGTGCAATCTAAGAACTAGTTCCAAGCATAAAAAAGATATTTCATGAAACGATTCACATTTAACAGGAGTTGTTAAAAAATGTGTATTTTATACCCTTGGAGGTGACGTTACAAAAAACTTAAGTATAGACTTCATGCACAATTGCCTAGAGAGCACTTTGCAATACGATTTAGGTTTGATTCTAAATTATTGTATCGTACAAAAAAAATTTTTTAATCTACAAGAGTTGAATTCCTTATTTAAAGGCTTTTATTACAGGGGGAGTCAGGCAATAAATCACCTGAAATCTTAGAAGACCATATTATTAAAAAGCGATTAACTATGTCAGCGTCTGAAATGCTGTGTCTTATTAGACATATTGCTTACGTTATTGGACATCTTATACCACAAAATGATATTGATTTCATTTTTTGTTGAATTAATTGAAATGTTAATAAGTCCAGCATTTCATGAAAGTGCGATAAAAGCACTGACCGTCAAAATTGATGATTACCCTAGTTTTTTAAGTTCGATTGATCCTAAAAGCATTCGACCAAAAGATCCCCATTTGTTGCAGTATCCTCGCATAAAATCTGTAGTAGGACCAGTTTGGAAAATTTGCTGTATGTGCTATGAAAGCAAAAACAAGCAAGGGAAAATCGCATCGCATGCTTCAATTTCCCGAATAAATATTTGTCGGTCAATTGCTATACGACATCAGCTTAGCTTTAATTACAGATTATTAACAGAAACCGAAGAAAAAGTTAAGACCCAGGACCATAAGACTATTGAACGTGTAACTCCTTCTACTATACCAGAAATTATATGCGTGTGGAATCTGTTACCTGATAGTATTAAAAAATTAGAATTAATTATTCTCGTAAAAAATTTAGATTTTGAAGGCAATATTATCAATATGAACAGTATTATCGTACTAAAAACTAACATCGGTTCACAGTTTTACAAAATAAGTAAAATTATTTTGCTAGGAGATGACTTTCTATTAGTAAGTAAGCAATTAATAGATATTTTCGTAGATGAGCACCCAGCTGCTTACGAAATTATCACATAACTTACGAGTGGTCTGTTTTGTCGAGCGAAAATTTACAGGATTGATGTGTGACTTACTCTGTCAAAACTGACGATGGTAAATTTATAATTATAAAAAAATGATAATAAGATGTAAATTAAATGGACCATGTCGTGTCATTTAATAAACACAATTTTCTTTATTTTTTTGATTCATTTATTTAATTATTCAAACACTTATTTCATTATTCAATCATTTATTTAAAATAATCATCAATTATCTATCATTTTGTATGACTCTGTTATTAAATAGGCTTCTGTAATAGGTGCAGTTGCAGTTTAATCAAGGACAGAGCCTAGTTGGCCCCAAACTTAGCCGCACGAGATACTCGCTCACGAGGAAGTTTTTTTAATCAAGGGGAAGCTCTGGCTAATAATCACAAGGGTAGGGATACCGCATGGATCGTGTTCACGGACAGCAGGTTATGTGATCAAAGCAGACAGCTGGTCCAAGTTCCCCTCTGGCGGCGTACCGCGGCGCTGGTATAGAGAGAGTGAGGAGAATTTTTACCTTGACTGAGGATAAAAATTACAGATCCTGCTGTAACAATTATAGGATTAAAAGACTGACTATGAATTTTACCATCCCCTGAATTTTTACCGTGACTCAGGGTAAAAATTATAGTTCACACAGGATAAAATCTAGTGTGTCGTCGGATTGTTCCAGAATTACTCTGACAATCAGGGTAAAAATTCACCTGAACTTGCTTCCCGTGCGATGATTCTGATTTTATTTACTAGAGTGATACTTTCTTATAAAACAGTTAAGTAAATCCCTAAAAAATCTTTGCACTTATTAACTAACGTTTCTGTACACTCGATATGACGTAGTTTTTCATCCACACATAGGACAGCTTGAAGTAGTCCCAAAAAGGTACGGTGTTACATGACAATGGTTGAATTATACGATTTTTTTTTCTCTTCTTTCCATCTTGTCCGTCACTAATTTTTTTTTTTATCAAAGACTACTGATTTCATCCCATAAGATGATGTGAATATCAACTCGATATTACCCACTTGTATGCGATCCATTTGATTGATGTTTTTATCGGTAAAGTAATTATTTATAGAAGCAAAATAATCTTTCAACTTGCTCCATATATGCGCATTTATAATTACACCTCCTGTAAACTGACATTTGGAAAGCTGCAACAAAGGCTCGAAACACTGACGATTTACATCACAATGAAGTCCCACAACGATTTTTTTCGTAGCCGTCTTTTCAAGTGGATACAAATGCAGTAATATCTTGGCAGTGGATATTATAGCACTTTCATAGTCTTTCTGATTTTCCATAAGGTTAATGTAATCTGTTGGATGTTTAGAGGTATCACGCGATAAAAAACGCGTTTGTCTTGATTCAACATGAGCCATTTTTTGCAGATTCGTACGACGCAGTTAATGTAAATTAAAAATTACTTTACCGACAAAATTTTGCACGCACTGCGAAAATGATGTGTGTCAGTCGTTATCTAAGCTGTAAGGTAGACTAACGTGTCTATAGAAAAGTGAAACCCGCGCGTTTGAAAACTCAGCTGCTGCACTCTCCCTCTCAAAATTTTCATATTCGGTGCAATCTGCTACTCAAATTTTTTGGTAAAATGTGATTTATAAGGAGAGATAGTATGCCTTTCATTTTATCATATGAAATACTCCGGAAAAACTCGTCAAACATGCTCAAACCTGAAAGGCGTCTCTCGTTTAGTCACACAAAAAATATCTGCGAACGGAGAAAAGTAAGTGACGACACCGGATATGATCAATTATCCCTCAGCTGTAATAATTTTAAATCTTTTTCAAAATATGAAGAATAGTAAGTGACCACAGTGAAAGTGAGCAGAGCAATTGTCCCTTAGGTGCAGTATTTTAC
The DNA here is from genome assembly GCF_036245765.1 of Copidosoma floridanum. Taxonomy (NCBI): domain Eukaryota; kingdom Metazoa; phylum Arthropoda; class Insecta; order Hymenoptera; family Encyrtidae; genus Copidosoma; species Copidosoma floridanum. The sequence goes on from NW_028321881.1 coordinate 30,348,563, forward strand.
TACCATACCGTAACTGTGGAATTTTCCAGACTATGACTAAAGTGTACCGATCTGACTATGTATTCTTTTACATTTATCATACATAGGCCAAAATTTTGGCAAAAAACAGGGGAAGTATAAAAGTAGGTTGGGAAAAGAAGAAAACGTAAAAGAAAACCAGTCCTTATCCCACACTCTCAGTCAAATCACATTTTCTTGCTAGTAAGCTGCAATATCTGTACGTGTTACATCTTGCTGAAACAGCTCTTGCAAAATCAAATTCTGTGCATTTCCTTCACTAGTTTAATACAATCGTAATTTACAAGTTCATTAGTTGATTTTGCTATTAACTATTTTTTTTCCTTCTCCAAGTTACAGCTTCCGTGTCTTACAAGTTTTGATAGTTGCTTTATCTGTTTATTATTTTTAATTTTTGAAATAATGGAAGTATCTACGAATTCCGCTATCTTTGAGGTGGTTCGCTCGTATGCGAGGTACGCTACTCTTTTGTCTGAGAATGCGCGGGTGATACATACGGAAAAGAGGTTCAGTGATATCGAAGCATACTTCTATTCGTACTGTACCATTCTTTACTAAATTCCAATGACCTGCAAAATGCGACGAGAGATCGGGCGTAAGATCAAATGCAAACAAACAATACCCATTGGGATAGTCTTTCCTATAAATACTATTTTCTTCATTCATGTAGTAGATCCCGGTGCCCGAAAATAAAGTATGATATGCTTCTACGTACATAGGTTTACCTCCTGTAAAATTCGGTTGTAGTGGCTTACTAGGAACTTGTACACCGTCAACGTATAACGATAAAAAATTTATAGAACAATCTTGAAAGTTGAAAGGATTCATATTTTGATCCCCATTAAAGGCTTTGTTGTTAACAAAACCTAAAGTAATTCTTTTTGGAAGTTGTCCGAGGATACACAGTTATATGTACATAAAACAGGAAACAGGATACAGAAAACAGTTATAATGACTACGCGCCCGGTAATAACAACTATAATAATTATAATCAGCGACGGAAAAATATTTATAATAATTACGGACCCAGGGACAACAGTTATAACCTCTACAATCAGAGAGGAAACCAAAACAGTTGATATAATCATGAGAAAAATACAAGAACAGACAGACGGGTCACGCGCAGAAAATTTAAACTCTCAGGATGCTCGATGCGCTCCCCAAGCGTCGAGCATCCCCTAGTAGATAGGAAGATAACAAAGACACTCGACAGCAGAAAAACGGCAAGCGTACAGGTAAGAGAGTCACTAGCTGCGAGTGCGAGCGTTGATATGATGACAAGGGGAGATAATTTGCCTCAAAACAACCCTTAAATGGAAAAAGGACAAAACAATAATGGAAGTGATCCTCAGCGTGAAGCAAAAATAAATATATTTCTAGCAGGTAGGACACCCCCTTCGGTATTTATGACAAGCACTCAACTGAGAGATGGAGAAGGAAAATCTTACGTGGATACAAGAGCTAAAATTTCCATTATAAAGGAAGACAGGAATCTTCCAAATGCATTCTTTGACGTGAGGAACCAAGTAAGAACTGTGGATGTTACGCATGGAGAGCGTAGCACTTTAGGTGTAGTTGAAATACCACTGAATGGTTTTATTTGTAGGTTGCATGTGGTCCCACGTGACTTCCCGATGGATGGGAAAGGTATAATTAGAGCAATAATTACATCAAGGTCGCATAAGTGCGGCAGAAAGTATTTTTGAATTAGGAGGAATGAAAATTAATTTAATCCAGCCAGAGATGCTCGAAATTCTTGCCAGGTCAAAGCAAGTTATATTTGCTCGCGTCGGGATAAATAGCGAAAAAATAAAAGTAGGGTGGGTTCCTTTGCAAAGAATGAGAGAAGGAGTTTTATTCAGAAATTTTACAGCCACAAACAATGGTGGAAAAGCTTATGTTAAGTGTGTAAACACACTAAATGAAACAATAAGCATACCTGTACCGGAAATTGAGTTATAAGAATGCGAGGTGATGCGAGAGGCCGATCCATTTAGCATCGAAGGGGATGAGGCTCAGGGCATTAATGAGGCAATGATAAGACTTTTTGAGGCAAATGGCCAAGAAAGAAGAAAAATGAACAAAGTTGAGTATAGCGTTACAAATAATCATGCAAGTGGCGGGAACAATGGTGATTTCAAGAAAACTGACAATTTAGGTAGTTTGTCGGATAAAGGAAAAATAGTGAGAATCGATAAAATAATGCAGATTATTGATGTTTCAAGCTGCAACGAGGAAGAAAAATCACACGTCCAGAAACTCATACAGTATAATCCATTTGTATTTGGCCTACATGGAGAACCACTGAAAGCAACTCATATATTGAAACACCGCATCATAACAACGACGGACAAGCCCGTGACGGCGAAGCACTATAGGTACCCACCAGCGCTAAGGGAATAAATGAAAAAAGAGATCGAGAAATTTCTCGAGCAAAGAATCGTTAAGCCTTCGAAATCGCCGTACAATTCTAATATGTGGATTGTACCCAAGCATGCAGGGCTGGACGGGAAGAATCGTTGGCGTGGTAACTGATTTTAGGCAGCTCAACGAAATTACTGTAGGAAGCTGCCATCCCTTACCATTCCAAAGCGATATACTAGAGCATTTAGCTTCGACTCGGTACATAACAGTAGTCGATTTGAAAGAGGGATTTTTTCAAATAGAAATTCACGAGGATGACGCAGACAAAACAGCATTTTCTGGGCCGGACGTTCATGATCAGTGTACAAGAGTGCCAATAGGATATACGGACTCGCCCAATACATTTTTAAGAGTGATGTCACTCGCGTTGGCGGGTCTACAAGGACATGAAATCGAAGTGTATTTGGATGACATCATGGTGTTTGCTCTGAACCTCGAAGAGCACGGGAGGCGTTTTATTAGACTTTTAAAGCGGCTTTCGGAAGCAAACTTAACAGTTGAGCCGAAAAAATGCTAATTTTTGAAACGTGAGGTGAATGTACTGGGACACGTAGTAGGAAACGGACAAATAAAAACAGATCCAAAAAAATCGAAGCAGCGAAAAAATACCCGAGACCTACGAATGCGAAAAAAATCAAGCAATTTCTTGGATTTGTCGGATATTATAGACGATTTATCCAGAATTATGCATAAATTGCTTAGCTGCTCTCTAAACTCTTGAAAAAAGGAATAAAGTTCAAATAGGAAAAGCAGCAGGAGCACGCTTTCAGAACACTAGTTGACGCATTATGTAGTGAGCCGGTACTCATTACACCTAATCTGGAGAAGCCCTTTGTAGTTACAACGGATGCGTCAGACTACGCAATAAAAGCAATATTAAGCCAAGACGAACTGGGGAAAGATAGACCGTGTGAATATGCTTCCCGATACCTTCGAGGGAGCGAATTACGCTACCCAACGTATGATAAGGAACTGTTGGCTATAGTGTTTGCAGAAGAACAGTTTCGGCCGTACTTATCTGGGCGCAAATTTACAGTGGCCACAGATCATGAGCCACTAAAATATTATCATACGTCAAAGAAGCCCGACATAAGATTTAATAAGCTAAAAGCAGAACTACGAGGCTACGAGTTTGACGTAGTATATCGGCCAGGCATTTCAAACAAAGCACCTGATGCACTCTCTTGAAATCCAGTAATAGGAGAGGGAGAAATAAACAATGATCGGCCACGCCAAGAACTGTATCAGCTGACGAACGAATAGGAGAAAGAAGGACTAGCCGATAGTGATGGGCCTCCAGAGCGCATTTTTAAAATAAGAGCGACCCGTAAACATCGTATTCAGGGAAATACTAAAAATGGGAAAATTATTTACTCTGATTCAGAGGACTCAGATAAGGAAGTACTGAAGAAAAAAAATTTTGATGGATGGAATGGAAATAAACGTGATATAAAAATGGATGGCCAAGCTGATTGTGAAGGAGACTCTGAATCGGAGGAAAAAGTAGAAATAAACAAAAAATTAAGCAAAAGGAAAACAATGAAAAAACAAGGTTACCCAAAAAAAATATTATAGTTGGCAATTTAAAAACGGGATTGAACACGAAACGCAACGAGAGTCTGTCAAAAGATATTATTGTTGCAAATTGTGGAACACCAATAATAATGAACAGCGAATCAGGAAATCACAGTACGAGACTTGATGATTGGGGCTGGCAGCTGATATAAGCAAGTTTGGCGGCTGAAGAGTCGAGGAAAGTGAAAGGCACCCGCGAGTTAACAGAAGCAAACGAGGTAGCAGGAAGCATCAAGACCTTTAGGAAAGGTGTTTTTGAAGGCAGAGGTGTCGAAGCGTTGGAAAGTCAATCAAGCATGAGAGAGGTCGAAGGAAGAGAAGAGTGAAGGAGAGCCACCACAGCACAAGCATACAGCAAATGAGCTGCTCACCAACGGAGTGGAGTTGATGTAGTTATGTGGGATAAAGCTATTATGATCCCTTAAAAAACTTTGGACATCGTCAACAAACGTTAAAAGACTTAAGTCATAATGACTTGCTGTTAAGTAGTAAATTATTTATTGTAGGAGGTGACTTCAGGTAAATACTTTTAGTGATCAAGCATAGGTGTAAAACCTCAATAATAAACGATACTATAAAATACTTATGCTAATGGAAGAATTAAAAAATTTTCAAATTAAAAAATAACATGCGTTGCATAAACAAAGAGTTTACTTCGTTGTTGGTAAAGATTGAAAATGGAACTATAATATCTTGTAATATTCCTGAGAAAAATAAAATTGATAACATTTGTAAAAAAATTTATGAAGATCAACATGGTATATATGGTGGGCTTGTCAAGGTAATTTGAATAACTCACAATGAATTATCTTGTATCTTAAATAACATAATTCTTAGTTTAGTTAAAGGAATTTAATACACGTATTACAGTATAGATTATGCAAAATACAAAGGTAGTCATCGCACAGATGATGATGCAGTTATGAATTTTTCAATCAAAACTCTCAATAATAACCATGAAGGCTTACCACCACATGTTTTTAATTTGAAAGTGGATGATATTGTTATGTTAATAAATTAACTAAAGTTAATTTGATGGTTTATGCAGTGGAACTAGACTTCACATTACTTAATTATTTATGTGTAACATTGAAGCAGAAATAATAACTAGAAAAAAATCAGGCAGTAAAGTTTTCACACCAAGAATCACATTGAATACGACTAACAATTCATCTTCAATATTTATATTACACAGACAACAATTTCCTTTGGTTCCAGCTGTTTCTATGACAATTAATCAATTACGGAATCAAGGTCTTACTAAATTAGGATTTTATTATAAAAGACGCTCATTTTTTCACGGACAAGTTCATTTATTGCTTTTGAGATTTAAGAATCCTTATAATACATTTACACAAAATGATTTTGAAAATATAGTAACCATTGAGAAAATAATACAAAAAGAAGTTTTTTATTTTTAACCATCAATAATTTTTTCATCTAGTCAACACTCATTGACAAGTCTTATTCTAATGAAATTAATTACCACACACGATCAAATGGAGTAATTCATTTTTTTCACATTAATCTCTTCAGAATATTCTTTACACCAAGTGTATCCATTACATATCGTACGTTCACATGCAATATGTCATTATTTACAAAAATTATTAACACCATTGTAAATTTATGAATTAATATAAATGTATAATGTTAATAAACTGATCACTTAAGTGATAATTTTACTGTGTTTTGTTAGGTTTTTATCATGTAGTCATAAATTATGGTTATTTATTTTATTTTGATGACTACTACGAAGAGTTTTAGGGAGGGCCAAAGAGGGGGCCACTTGTAATGAATGGGGGGCTAATAATGTATGTGCAAGTATATGTCAGAAAAGCTTATATTTTTTCTAGTATGTGCTTTTAGGTGCAAAATTGAGTTGAAGACAGGGTACAGAAGTGACATTTTAACTTTGTTTTGTGAATTATCTCATTGAGGAGTCAACATATCAGCTTAAAAGTTTTTTTCAAAAAAGTTTAATACTTTTTAACATAACTTTACGTTATTTAAAAATTTGATTTTAGTTTCTTATATACATAGTTGCATGAGCTCTAGACACGAAGTTCGTCACTTACGGAAGTATTACACACACACACATATACGGGTCTGTGTGTGTGTTTAGTGAAAGTGACTTTTGCAGACGTTAGGTGCTTTTAAGATATATGTTGATAATATGGTAAAATTATGCAGACGTCCTCATAACTCCCAATTTTTCCTTGTGTAATTGTCCGCATTAGTCATCTTTTAGTTACAAACGTATATCTTTAAATTATAAAGTCGTTTGGCCGCCAGCACAGGTTAAATTCACAGAGATGTATATAGAGAGTTTTTTCTTATCTTAAGGGGTGCTGTGGAAAACCATAGGGAGTGTAGTCAGGGTGTGTGGACATACCCCTCAATATAACCTTAAAATTCAGGAATATTTATAAATTTATAAATATATATCCACTTAGGGGGCTTCTCTCACGTGCTTGCTACAATCTCCAACCCTTCTGTATGAAACCGTAGTCTCTTATAATGGTTTTAACACTGCTTTTTGAAGTACTTATATGAGATCTGTTATAAATTCTATATATTTAAGCCTTGTTACACTCTACATGTAACCTACACAATCGCGAAAAATAAAATTTACATTTTCCTACCTCAGGTGGTTATGAAAGGCTGGTGTGCCTTTGGTAGGAAAAATAGGCTTCACCACATAAGCGCCATTGCACCGCGGCTACCGTACGTCGCTCGAGCCGTGAAATAGCAGTTGAGACGACGGCACTTATCTGGCAAAAACAACCATTAAAATGATTAGAGATTACTTATACATAAACTGACCGTACACTTTTCCAAGTCTTATTCGATCTGCAGTTTATTATTTACATCTCACCAGCTTTTAACAAGTAATTTTAAATTTTCTCAATCACCAATTATTTATTCACATCGGACAGATTTTTCTTAAATATTTTGAAATAATCTTGTATCATTTAAATTGTCCTAATCTTTATCGGTGATTCTTCATAATTCCTTCTCGAATAGAAAACTTTTAAAACAAAAAATTTCACTAGAATTTTACAATTCAAACATCAAACATCTGTAACAAGCCATACTAAATACAAAACAAAATTTTAATAAAAATTTTTTAAGAAACAATTGCTACATTACTTATATATACAACAAACTTTATTATGACATAGATTTCTGTGTTGAATTGCTGATTCTTTTACAAATTGTCGTTGGTGGCAAAAAAAACAAAAATATTTATATCAATATTATATAGAAAAATTAGTAATCATTGGTGTAAAATATTCCTCAGTGAGAGCCTTATATGCATGCAATAAAGCATTTATAAGGTCCTTAGAAAGAATGGTTATAACATCATAATAAATAAATAACTGTATTATAAGGATATTTTAAGGATTTGTAAAGATTTTGAAACATACTTTACAAGGCCTCAGAAAAGTATCATTGAGATCCTTATAAGAACAAATAATGACTAACCTGTGATTGCACGCAGGGAGTTGGCAAGCGTATTCAGTTAACTTCGGCCAACTTCGGGAATGTTTGCATAAGTGCGAGGGTGCAGGGCGATTGCATGGATGGGCTGACTTTAGCCAACCTCACACCTCAGAAATATTCAAATAAGTGCGGGGCGTATGGCAAGCTGTCTCGTATTCACTGCCAGTAATCATATAAAACTATTTGCTTGACTTTGGCAAACCTCGACAATATTCGGATATGTGCAGAAGCGTAGAAGAAATGCGTGGGTGGGCTTCCTTCCCGAGAATTTTCAATTCCTTTATAAATAAAAGACTATTTAGTTGACTTTGCTCAACCTCAGGAATATTCGAATATAGATGCAAGGGCATGGCGAAATTGCATAAGTGAGCTCGCTTCACTTCCACTACCGGTGCAAAGTGTAGGGACCTAAAAAATTGCGTGGGTGGGCTTGCTTGGTTAGCCAACCTTGCGAATATTCGACCAACTTTGAAAGTGTCCAAATGCTATCCAATTATTGTGCTTACATATAAGTTATCTTAATTCTTTTATATTCAATGAAAGAATTAAAATATAGATATTATCCCCAATGGTCAACTTTCCCATACTTCTCCATGGGGGAAATGCCTATGACAACGAACTGATTGCTATGAACATTTCTCCCATCAACATGACAAACTATTTGTCTGATTGTATAAAATTGAGTTTAAAGAGGTTCGATCATTTTTCCCAAGAAGGTGGGTGGGTTAGCGAGTGTGGTAAGGGTTCCCAAAAAAACAATGTTAATAAATCTTTAGCCTAAAAACTTGTGCAACAAAGGCTGAATAATCGCGCTAGTCCATAAGAGCAATGTTAAATAATGCAATTTTAGAAATTTTTTTCTTTGAAATTTGGCTGATAAATATATTTAAAAAATTCATGTGTGCCTAAAGCATGGTGAGGTTAAATGGGGTATAGTGGGAAGTGGGACAGGAGGAAAAATCATAACTGGTAAATTCATTTGTCAAAAAATATCCTTAAAAAAATTTCCTAATATTTCTTTATCTTTTAGCTAGATAAGACTCCCAAAATTGATTGTTTAACACTTAAGGGAGAATGAAAACAATTTTTTATCAAGCTGCCCAAGCCCTCGTTTGATACATACGTCTTAAACAACGCGTTTCGCCCATTTTAGATGTGACACTAAAGTTGACTGTCAAGATGATACACGTAGGTTCGAACGTACGTTCGAACTATTTATACGTAATAATATGACACTCAATAACAAGTTTTATTAATTAGATTTTTAAAATAATCACTTCGTCATAAAATGTAGCCTGTCCTGGTATACCCTTATTTTTTGCAAACACCATGTAGAAGTGGGACGAGGCTTATCATTGCTGTCCCACTACTGCATCCTTTCTTTAAGAACTAAGTAGTAGTGGGACAAGTACTTGACAAGACCAAATTCAATGTTTAACGACTGTGATTTCATACTTTTTACTATAGTAACTGTGCGAGTGCCATCAGTCTAATCTTGAGTAGTAAAACTAAATTGAAATATATTTGTAGGATTATTAGTTAAGTGAATGAGAGCATTGGTACCTGGTAAATAGACTTAATCTGAAATCTAACCTCAATGCAATCTGTGTTAATCCATCCTACCCAATGTAAAAAAATTAACTTTGCAGAAAATAATATACATTTTCAATAATTAATTTTCATCATACTAATATTGAAAAAAAAATGAACAAAATCAATACCTCTGAAAATTGTCAACAGAAAAATACAGGTATTAGTTTACTCACATTAAATTTTTATTTGGTATTTTAGCTTTTAAAACTTGCTTCTTATCTCCACAGAAGAATCAAATAATTCTCCTTTAAAAAATATATATTCTGTAACCAATCTTAATTTTAGGATCAAGAAGGAAGCAGCTAAGGGAAACCGACCAGTGGCGGTTATTATTAATTTGATACATTTATTACGATATTTTTTAAAATTTCTTAAAACTAGTTTTCTCGTAAAAAAAAAAAATAATACTTACTAACACTGTTTATTTAATGTTTTAATTAATTTAAGAAATAGAAGAGATTTAAACTTATTGATTTCAATTGAATTAAACAAACTTTCATTAATGTATTTTGTTATTTCATTCATGAATCTTTCGACAGTTCACGATGGATTTGACTTTAACTCCTCCCAAGACTTCTCAGTGGCATCGTTCCGCATTATTAGTTTCTGTTTGCGTCGCTGAGATTCGCCTCAACTTCTTACCCTGATTCAATTCTTGTACTGCTATTTCTTTTTTTTTAAATAAGTTTGCCTATGTTGTCATACATTGTATTTCATGTTATTATTGCAGCGTCCAATAAATATTAGTAATACTTTCTTAGTGAAACGCGTTAATTACTCGGTAACTTCTTATTTATTAGGTTTGATTCTTAAAATACTTAAAACTTGAGGACGTTCACAAATTGTATAAAAAAAGTAGAATCTGTCTGAATTTTTAATATGTTGCAGTTTTTTATGAAAAGAGAACGACTGGTCTTCTCAGACTTTTTTACCTCGAAAACTAGTGTATATAAAAAGACAAAGTTGAAATTTTAACCTGTGCTCTTATGGCAATTTGAAAAAATTTATATCATTGGACCCACGTGTCTGATTTTTTAATTATTTGAGTTTAAATTGTTGGTAATTTTATGAAGAATACTTTATGAGTCTTCCTCCACTTTTCCCTACTAAAATGAAGGTTTTGAGCGTTCTAAATTGAAAAATGGTTTTTAATTTTTCTACTAAAAGAGTACGAATGCAACCATCCTAACAATTTTTTTCCACATAAGTGTTAAGCTTGCCGTGAAAAAAAAAGTTAATAATCAAAATATTCATGTAAAAATTATTATTATTGGCTTGCAGTCACAACACTTCAGAAATATAATAACTTAAAAAAAGGCTAAAGTTATGTAAAAGACGCAGCTTTTACATGTAAAGCACGACTGTTAAATTTATTAGCAGAGCAAAAAGTGTCATTTCATTATACACCACATAGTGACATACTGTGAAATTTCAAAAATATTGTTCGATGCTGTTTGTTACTACACTAGCATTAAAAAATCCTTGACCGAAGTGCATGAGATAAGTTTTGTTTTGATGAGAACTACATATTTCCTCGACTACTCACAGGTATTAATTGCAAGTTGTTACAGTTACGGTAAAAATAGTAATTTTTTAAAAAATTTTTTAAAGTTTTATTGAATTTTCAAAGCATGAAGCTGGACTTTGAAAAATAATCGAAAATATCAAACAGTTGTAAGATCTATAACTGTCTCTTCCAAACCAAAACTGTGTGGCTTTAGATAGTTATATCAAAAAAACCTATTTTTTAAACTTTTGAGTATTTGCTTTTTGCTCTTAAGTACATTAAGAAACTGTTTTTTGGATCCCTATAAGCGGTAAAAACTTGTATTTTTTTGAGAACTACATCTAATTTTCACTGAAAATAGATTTAAAATGTGAATTTAAAAAGTTACATCAAAAATACTGATTTTTATTTTTTAGAGTTCAACCATCTCAGTGCTGGTAAATTTTTTCCCTTTGACAACATTTTCTGGATTAACAAGTGTCAGGTTTTGACATTAAATAAAGCTAAAAATTAAAATTTAACAGAATTGGATGTAAGCATTTAAATATAGTCCATTTGCATATCTTCATACGTTCATTTTATTTACTCGTACATTTTGGCACTTGATAGGTATCACTCGGATCACACTAACTTCGCGATTGAAAATTTTTTACGCAAAAAATAGATGATTCAGTTATGGTTACACTTTTTACTCTGGCAAAAATATAAGGCACTTGTGTGGAGCAGTCGTGCCGAAAATGTAATTTATTTTTTTATTAATCAATTAAATTTTAACCTACTTATAAACGTAATTACACTTGGTTTTGTTCTCAAACTACATTTAATATTTTATGGTAGCTTTCCAGATGATTATTTGTACGATCTAACATCTTATAGATGGAGAAAGTTTCATGGGTAACGATTTTCATCCAATGATTAAAGTAATACGAATTGATGTATTTTTTCCTCGTATTCAAATTCTGAGGATCGTCAACAAACATCTCTTGAACTTAATTCTTAATAGCTTGTAACAGGGTGTTCGGGGAGAAATGAAACCGGGAATAGGACGTGTCCTTCTGACCTGCCGTATATAACTTTGACCGAGCTTATCAGGCCGGAGAACCCTCTACAGCACTCCTCGTATACTATACAGGTCAAACGACCTGCAAACCTTACCTAATGTCACTGCAGTCAAGCCCAGGCACCGGGTGCTTTACTGGCTTATAACTCAAGGCCACGTATGTCCCTGATACGTGGAGTAGCTAGATAATAAATGACAGGAACAGGACTGGGACCACGGGACTATTAAATTTGACAACACACACATATTCATGCATTTATAATGAAAGATTCTAAATATTATAAATAAAAGAAAGGTTTATTGAATCCAAAGTATTAATTGAGCAATGAAAAATCGTATGTGTGTGCCTCTCTCTCTCTCTCTCTCTCTCTCTCTCTGTGTGTAAGTGTGTGTGTGTAATTAACACTTGAGTACGTTGTAGTAAGCGTCGGTGGTGATACCGCTGTCTTCCATATATTTATAACTACAATCGGCGTACAACATCCGTGTCTTACGCAGCGGGCAGACTTCGCGAGCTGATATATAAGCTTCGCACAATTAATGAAGAGCGGACTTACTTTATTTCTCGACAGCTACAGAGTGTGAAGTCAAGGTCGAAAAGCGTACCCTAGAGATGTGAGAACTGGTGGGCAACCCCGCCGGCCAAGTATTCTTTTGGATTGGGTTGGTAGCGCTGACCCGGGTGACTCAATAACCAGTACCGGCAACGCTTATCCTCGCTGCTCGGGTTCCTGATGACACATCCATCCGGACCCCTAACCTCTTCGCGCTTTTTACCGCTTCCTAACCCTCCTGCTAAGAGAGTGCTGTAGCTAAGAAAAAAATGGCGTCACTGACACACTCAGCTGTAAGTGACAACGGTATACGGTAATGTGAACTTACTTATGTGACAACATATCCATAACGCTGACGTCAGGAGATCATGAATACTACATTTGTGTCAATGTGACGCCATTTTTCTCTTAGCTACAGTACGCCATCTATGTTGAGTTCGTGAACCGTAGGGACCTCATTTCTGCTCCATCGTGTGCCTTCTCCTGTCTACCAAAAACTCCCGTAAACCCAAATGGTGGTGCCGTTACAAGCTGTAACAGCGTTCATTGCTTGATCAGAGGGTAGTAACGCAATACTCATAAGTTTTTTTATAATCAAATGCCTTTTTGGGTTATTGACTTTGCTATTACGACTTTCAAAAAAGTCTGTTTTTTTTACTTGGCTTTTCTGACTAAAGCCAAAAATGTTATATTATTTATTTTATCGAATCATATCATAATTAATTGTAATCATTGATAAGTAAAACAGGTAAGCACACGTATGTCATTGACTTTTTTAGCAATGTATGTTTGGATGCTAAGGGATCCGTTATTTACTAAATTCAATTATTTAATCAAACCTTCGAAATCTCTTTTTTTTATCCCAAGACAAGAATCCATGTCCTTAAAAATCTAAATAATATAGGTGATAACGGATTCCACTCAACACTAGTTCATTCGTATTGTGATACAAGTGAGGCGAATTGCTAAATACGTACGCAGCCAGTGTATGACGCACGAGCGATAATTCCTATATTACGTTGAATTGAATGGCTTAGGGGCTCTCACGAAATACATACAAAACAACGGCTCGTTAAAAAAACGTGCTTATATACTAAAAAATTTTTTTTTAAAAACGCTGATTTAGTTTCTTTTTTAAAAATGCGATAACAGAGTAATTTTTTATTCATCAATTTTGTAGTTCAAACACACAATACATAACATATCCTTGACCAAATAATAAAATTTATTAGTGGATAAGATTTTATAAAAATATTGAAAAGAGACTTAGACTCATAATAACCGTATTTCAGGTATTTATTCATAAGGATAAGTTATGTATAAGGATTTAAATTAATAAGTATTTTATGTGTACATTTGCTATTAATATTTTTTACACTTATAATTTTTCACATGAATTTGCTTCGCTTCCAATTCTTAAACAGAGATTGGAATCATACAATGATATTTGAAGGCACCATATGTTGTCATAGCCTTTTATATTTATATTCATAAGCTAATATAATTACTTATTAGACTCCTGGGCATCAGTTCCTGCAAAAGTCACATGTTTGATTCTTATGTGATTTTTCTGACTGCGTTGCATACTACCAAAGGCGATTACATGCATTACATGACAAATTTATAGTCATACCCGAGTTAGACGTGTGCTCTATGTAGAAGTTTTCTCACTGCATGAAAAAAATAAATAAACGCAGCGTAGGTGAGTACTTAATACTTATGCACTTTTGCACTGCTGTTACGCTCTCTCTGTGTGTCTCTCAAGCAAGGAGAAGTAGGGGGCAGACAGTTTTTTCTCCCGACCTCTCTACACGATATAGATGTCACATCGATAGAAAAGGAACATTGGCTTTCACCCCTATACACTGCTGCTGAAACTTGAATTTTTGGGTGAGGTAGTCAGAAAAAGATATTTCTTGTAAAACTGACATTCTTTATATTAAAATTATAGTAATACAACATTTAAAAAAGGTAAGTTTTTAATTTTTGGAATAATATTTAAGAATGTCAATAATCAAAACTTTTATGATTGTGTACATTGAATAAACTCATGAATCAATACTTGTACCCTGAACTAATTTACCTAAGCACAATGGAAATAGCAGGCTCTTACGCTATTTTTTCTAAAGTAATTGCCATTGACTTCATCAAAGCTTTTTCATTATCACAATTTACTTTTAAGGGCTTGAAAGGTTTAAATTTTCTTGAACAAAATTCCAAACAGCACAATAGGCTTTATAAGTACAAGTCATGAGTATTTAGGTGCAAGGTACAACCTACATCGATTAATAATACATTTTCAAATTTAAAGTATGATCAACACTGATATCTTATCAAATACTAAGTCTGTTACAATATAATGATTTAACGTTAAGTTATACTGCAAAATTAATTTTAAACGTTATGGAAAAGGATAAAGGATCATATAACTCCAGCATATCTCCTGCTTATATGTCAAGGTGAACGAGAAACACCTACTAAAGAGAGTTCCAGGAAGTAGTGATACCAACTCGAAAATTACCAGCAAAAACTTAAAATATTAAATCATTTTTTATCACTGCTGATAATAATTTATATACTAGTTATTTACGTGCAGAGAAGATGATTTCCCGCTCGAGTCGTAATTGACTCGCACAAGTGGCTGGAGTTTATGGAAACGAGTAACAGTTGATCGCAAGGTATGAGTTACAGTCACCGGCCACGAGTGCAAGTTTATTTGCCTCGAGCTTCGCCCAGATGCGTCAGTGCCCCTCCTCTGGCCCCTTTGAGAGCGAGCTGGCCTCCAAAATTCTCCGTTATTTTCCTTTTTTCTCCTTCTTTTATGCCCTTTCGTCTTCTAGGGGAGTAGTCCTAACGGACCTGTCCCATGCGGAGAGGTTAGTTTATAGTTGGTAGGCCCACTGAGTAAATCCGACACTGGAGTTCGAACAGGGGCGCCATTGGGTACGTACAGGCTGGTAACTATCCATCTCAAATCTAAAAACATCTACTTTCTACTCGTCTAACCTATAAGACATGTTTAAAAACGGGGCTAGCCCCCTGGGCTAACCTAAAAAAAAAAAAAAAAAAAAAAAAATGCCTAACACTGATGACTCTCAGTCATCCTCCAGGGAACCTTTAGCCACACAGTCTTCTACCCTACAAAATTATGACAGTGACATTAAGTCCAAGCTTTATACGTCTAGAAAAAGAAGTAACGCAATGAACCAAAAAAGTGAATGTTATAAAGACTTTAAGAAACCCAATATAACTGAAAATCCTACAACCACAGACAACTCACAACCCCAATAACAAAAGAAAACCCCTTCTCCTGAATCCCTTCGCAGAATCTCTAAATACCCAGCAAATATAAATGGCCCTTACAAGGTCATCATCCAAGCAAAAATCTCACCCTCCGATCCCACAAACAAAAAACATATTCACCCCCTAAATATCGCTAAGCTAATAACCTCCTTATACCCAGACAGAATTGAAACTTTTCAGTATTCAGGAAAAAACAAACTAGCACTCGTTACATACCACCGCAAAGTTGCCAACGCAGTGCTTAAGTTAGATTCACTGAAAGAAAAAGGTCTGGAAGCATTCATGTCATCAGCATACGTGTACAAAAAAGCCATCATCAAAAATATACCCCACGACCTCTCCGAAGCATAAATTCAACAAAATATCGTCCTTCACTCTCCAGCTGCCGAACTTAAGGTCTGCAACGTCACCAGATTTAACAGAAGGGTCGCAGAAGGTGAAAAAATTTCGTACATTCCAACTGGCACAGTACTACTTACGTACACAGACCAACTCACAACCCAACACGCCTATCTATACAAACTCAAAATCCCTGTTGAAATTTTCATCCCTAAGGTAAAACTCTGCACGTAGTGTTACAGACATGGTCATGTCAAAACTAATCCTAGCAGATCTAAGCCTAGGTGCATACAGTGTGGGAGCACCGAACATGTAAAAGAACTTTGCCCTATCCCGATTGAACGAGTGGTATGCATTAATTGCAAAGAAGCACCTCATCTGCCTACAAACTATAACTATAAAATCAAAAAAATTTAACAAGGCCTACTAACCTATGCTGTCAAAAAATCGGTCACAGTCCAAGAGGCCAGACTCACCTACGAAGTCCTGAACAGTAGAAACAAAAGGTTTAGATTTTCTGACTTCCTAGAACTAGGTGAAGGTAACATCATGCAAGACATCCTTGAGGTGAACAACGATGCACAAAACAAAAGACAATATTCTAACGCTCTCAAAAATCATTCCCAACCACCAACTAGTCCTAAGAAAAACTCTCCCAAAAAGCTCTCAAACTCTCAACCCACACAAAAGACAATCTTATTAAACCAACAACACAAGGATACCCTTATCTATACAAACGGTCAGTTAAAATTTACACCTACCAGCTTTAATATAACTCGGAACTCATACCACAATACCCAGATGCCGCTATACAAGGACTTCTCTACTAATGACTGCTCCATCATTGCAAACTCTGACGGTATTACCGCCAATGATGTTCTAGTGCCCATGGAAGATATAGTCAATTTCTTTGTATCCAATACTAACATAACAGGAGTAACTCCTAATAACCCACAGCTACATCTAAGCACAAAAAACCTCTTTCAATAACTTCTAGACCCTAAGGATACAAATACTCAATTTGATGGCACAGAACTATCACAGTATTAACACTGCTTACAACATCGACGATTTAAAAATCTTACAATGAAATTGCCGTAGCATACTTAACAAAACTATACATCTAAATAATGTAAAAAGCAAATTTAATATAATTATCTTGTCAGAAACATGGTTAAAAAGTAATAAAAATTTCAAAATTCAAAATTAAAAATATAATCAGGAAAGACAGAAAAAACATAGATCACGGTGGTTTAATCATATCTATGAAAAATAATATTCCTTTTCAACTCGCTAACAATATTCATCATGCAGAAAATAAGCTCGAGACTCTAGCAGTCACGATACCGCTAACTAACAATTTTAACAATACTTCCAACTCTTTACTCATTGTCTCGCTATACAGAGTTCCCTCTAAACTCACAACGTTAAACGAGTAGAATAATCTATTTAACTCCATCACACAATACAAATCAGCTATTATTGCAGGAGACTTCAATGCCCATCATCAATTATGGGGGGCCACTAAACCCTGCCCCTCTGGAGACAAACTAGTCGACACACTTGTCGACTTCGACTATACCATACTGAATGACAACACACATTCATATCACAAAGACACAACCAAAACCCTACCCTCACAATCCCAGTCATCCAGCAACTCG
This sequence comes from Copidosoma floridanum, assembly GCF_036245765.1. Taxonomy (NCBI): domain Eukaryota; kingdom Metazoa; phylum Arthropoda; class Insecta; order Hymenoptera; family Encyrtidae; genus Copidosoma; species Copidosoma floridanum. The sequence continues at coordinate 30,366,107 of NW_028321881.1, forward strand.
GTGATCTCATCAAATCTCATCAAATCTCATAATAAATTCGCAGTAACACATAATATAATATTCATTGCTATCTTACAACTCTTTACCAACCCAGTTTATACAAATATATCTGCCAGCAAGTTGGAGTTTAAGATAAAAAAAAAAAAAATAAAAAAAAAAACCTGAAATGTGGCATATCGGAGTTCCTGTAGGTATCCAGCGTCATCTAACGAACAACAACAACAACAACAACAAATCCGACACTATTACTGGAATAGCTGGGGTGTCTATAAAGATTTTTTACACGCTGCAAACAAATACTATTTTAAATGCAAATTTAGAGTGAAAAAAAAGAATTTCACAAACCTTGAACAGTTATAAAAGTGTTAAAAAAATTTTTTTTCTTATTTGTAAGACTTAATAATAGTGAAGCAACTATTACACTTTAATGTAATGCTTTATAAGAATATGTATTTACAGTTATAAATGTATTATCTAATATTTAAAACATATTGGTGGAAGGGGCTGTATGAGTCAATCAGATAAGGCTAAATGGGACGAGATAAGTATAGCAGCAAACGATTTCTATCTTTTTCTCTGACAGACACTTGGTCTGATATTCCATGTTTTAAAGCGATAAGATTTCTTAATTAAAAACAAATTGATGGTCAGGTCGTACAAAAGAAAAACAAATCGGCTGTCCTGGTCTGCTAAGGCATTGCAAAAAAAGTTAGTACAATTTAAGCTGGGGCGACATACCAACGTATAGAAAAAAAGTATGGTATACCTAGTAAAACGGTAAAGAGAAAAGCTTAAACTATTAAACGAAAAACTAAAAAAAAAAAAATCTTAAAGCCGTGTATAAACCAGGTTTGTATATTGTCGTTATGTTCGTTAAGTAATGTCTTTTGAACACACTTTTCTATCATTTAGTTCAATTAAAATTTTTTGGTTTAACAACAAAAATTTTTGATTCTTTTATCGGGATTGGTCATAAAGCCATCAAATGGTTAGAAGATTATCAGTAAATATAAAAAGACAAATATGATTTGGGCAAATTTTCTTCAGTAAACGTTATATACATCGATAATTAATTAGTTGTAGGAATATGTAAAATATCAAAAAAAAAGATAATATCTATTACTATGTAATTGTTTCGGAACATTTTATAATTTCTCATTTTTCATTATTTCTTCCTTATGCCTTTTTCCTTGATAAAATAAGACATAAATAACAATTGATAATTACACTCAATGTGGCCATGTAAAATACATTGGCTCATTCAGCCCCATTGCAAGACCCAATCAGCCCCATACCTGGGACTGTATGAGCCGTATGACTTCTTATCCTTTCACCTTATTTTTTTTTTAAACTGTTTCATATTGTGTGATGAAAAAATTTGGTTTTGATTTATGAAGTGTTAAAGAGTATGTAGTCTTTTTTTATTGCATTTGAATAGATAGGATATATTTACAAAATTATTGAAAAAAAGTGGCCCGTATAGCCTCAGGTTCCCATATACATGCATGTGAGAGCTGCAGAGAGCTGTTTTGAAGAAATTAACCGGGACCAAATTTGCATGCATGCATATTTAGGTTAATTGAATACAAAATATCTTTCTAATTGACTAATTGAAGTAAGGCCGAAACTTATTTGTCATTTTAAAAAACTATAAAAAAAACCAGTGTGTAGGACTCGGAGTCTCCCGGTAAGATCGAAGTTCTCGCATGTATGTAGAAATCACGTGTATACCACAAAATACGAGGTTCTTAAATACCTGAAAGTTTAATATGTATTTTTTTTCGTGGGTGACAGCGGTATATTTATGTCTTCCTTATACATTTGTCATGTATGTAAGACTCGAGAACTTTTTAAAATTATTTTTAAGGTTATTGTTTGGCAAAAAAAAAAAAAAATATATCTGACATATTTGTAATAATTTTGCAAATATGCTATAATTTTCCTAAAAATTTTCCACTTTGATTTTATAGAAAAATATTGAAAATACTAAAATTTGAGGTTATGTCTTCACATCACTTAACACCTCTCTTTCTTTGTGCCCCGATATTTTTTTTACATTAAGGAAGCCTGTAAAACTTGTTATTTTTGCTCTATCTTACTTCTTTTTAAAGATATGGCGTATTTTGTAATATTTAGAGGTTATACAACATTATAAAAACCCGTTTAATCAATACTGGCTATCTGCATTGATCTGCCATGTATACAAAATTGTATTTTAATGTTCTTTATTCAAATAATAATATTTACTAGTGTATTTGGTATTAATATTAACCATCACATTCTATACACATACGTGCAGGCAAATATGTACACATTGTACACAATTGCACAGTAAAAGTGAAAAGTACACACATACACACTGATCATACATGCACACTTTCATGGTTGCATCCACAATTCTGTAAACAAGTTACACACACATACATTCGTGCATGTATACATTGCATACGTGGACACTGCACACAGTAACACACTGCGACACGGCAATGGGAATATGCATAACACTACATGCTGACTATATATATGTATCAGAATCCAAAGGCAAACAATGAGACTCGAGAGCTACCGAGCACCGAACTGCAGTATATATATGTATGTACATACGTACGTTTCGACCGTTTTGGTCTCCAACCAAGGTGCACCTAAAGAAGCTCTGATTTCAAAAACTTGATCATTTTCGAGGATGATTAAGTCGCGTGTTGTGTGTAGGTGAGACTCAAAATCGCTTACCAAAATCGATCCCCTCGCTTGTTCTTCTACCAGCGAGTGCGCGGAAAAATATGCACATTGCGTAATAATGTAATGTTTACGCCGTAAAGTGGGGGTGCCAACACACATATGCACATTAAGTCAGTTTTAATACCTTTTAATGGGTCGTGGGTATGCGCGTACTCGCTTTCTCTCTCTATTTATTTTATTAATTCTAATATACGAATTTCCCACCAATTTTCTACTGGTTATGTAATTGTGGTACCTGAGCAGTAAGCCTGGGTTTTAGAGTCATGCGTATGTAAGTCGATCAAAAAAGTGCTCTCATTTATTTAAATAACATCGGTTTGCAAAAATTCTTTTGGCATTCCAGTCTTTATTGTTAACGAAAAGTTTTTATTGTTAGCCCAATGGTTACGTAAGAAATAGGTTTGCTCTTGGTATAAAACATGGCTAATAATACATGCGTGTGTTTAAAAATAATTAAAATTGGTCCATAAATTTGATTTTCTAGATGTGATTAAAAAGGAATGAAGGAATTTCGCCGTTTCATATGGTTTGATAGTGCTGCGTGAGCTGACTTATCAAAATGATAGGATAAGACTTTTATGGTTTCTGTCATTCTTTAAGAAACAATAATTTTAATTTTCATATGTATTTATGTCTTGTCATGAATAAATATTCAAGAATGCAAATTTACATATAACTTAACTATAATGATATTTGAAAAAATTTTAGAGCACTAGAAATTATACACTTGCGATTAAATTTAATCTAAATTAATCCAAAACAATATATGATTATATTTTAGTGTAATATACAATAAATACATTTATATGTACGTACAGGTTTTCGGTTGATAAAAAACAGGGAATAATAATTATATATATATATAGTCTGTTGCAAAAGTATTTGAAACTTTGTATTTATTTAAAAATACCTGTTACCTCCATTAAAGTTACTCCTCTCTCATATAATACACTTATACTTTTCTTACAACCCTCGAAGCATAAAGAAAATCTTAGAAAGTTTAAGAAATAGAAAAAAGTTACAAAAATTCAGGTCTTCAGAATATGGTGACTAAGGCAGCAATACTGTACTGTGCTTTGACTGACAATCCACGAACATACGAAGACAAGAAAGTGGGGGACTAATCAAGGTGTGAGAAAAAAAATTTTTTTTCGGCATAAATCCAGGGATTCAACTGAACTTTTTTTGGACTTGGTTAATGTGACAGCTTAAGTTAAGGTAATTAAAGTTTTTTTTTATAATCTAACCAGAAACTTATGATTCGTCATTAGTTATAATCATCTAGAGCATAACTGGGTCGTCAAGGGCCAAGTACAGTTTTGCGTAAGTAATATGGAAGCGTTTCTATTGTTGTGCCTAATTCAACAATTTTAAACGTATTTTATAAAGGAGTAGATAAATCGGACGTAAATATTTATATAAAGTTTCCGGTGAAAATGTTCTACAATATTCGTGAAGAATTATCACTTCATGAACCAAACCTTAAAATTATAACAGTAGTAATGTTACTTAGAATTCAAGTTTATCAAATAGACTGCACATCGAAACATGACTGAGAATTACGAAATTATTGAAGTAATATAGAAAAAAAATAATAAGCAATTTCCAATCTTTGTTCCTTCTACTATGACAATAAACAAATCTCAAGGTCAACGTTTTAAGTATAATGTATCCTGATGTAGGTTTATATTTGAAAAAATGTCTTCATTTTTTCAAGGACAGTTATACGTGGATTTATTAAAATGCACGAGTAAAAGAATTTATTGATTCAAGCAGTAAGAGAAAAAATACAGGAATAAAAAACCATTGTTTGAAAAGAAATCTTCACATGATAAATTAACTTTACTGTATACTTCTTATTGATGAATAAATAAAATTTATGGCAATAAATTGAACTTAATTATATTTATTAATATTTTATTATTCAATTCTTCATGTTGATACTTTCCTGTTAAATAAATTCTATCTTGAATTATCTAGAATAAGAAATTTTTTATTTTTTCACTAAACTTATTGTAATAACTTTGTATACATGTTGTAAAAAAATTATCATAGCATTGTTTTTATAATTTTCAAATAATTTTAATAAATAAAAATATCTTAAATTCCAGTTGTAAGGTTCAATTTTAATTTGTTAATTCGTAATATTAACATACATCAATAATTGTTTTTTAACACGTGTACGTCGAGGGAATAGGTAAAGGGTAGATGGGGGTTTTCAATTTCAATAATCAATACTGTTACTTATTCACTTATTTTGGTATAAAAGCTTGAAAAATATAAGGCACTAGTACTTTCATGATACATTTACAGAAAAAAATTTGTCGTTTCTGTTTGATAATCTAGTATAAAGAATAGGAAAGTTATCTTTTGACAAAGAAATTAATTTTAACTATAAACAAAAAAAATCTAGTTGCTGTCCCGAAAAAAAGGAACTGAATTTATTTGATAGGAATCGTTTATAAATATTAATTTTATATTTTATCAATATTTATAAAGTCCATCTATTTTATCTCTTTGAAGGTATAGAAAAGCTGATACGCTTCTTAGCAATAATTAATCAACCTGAGCCTATAAACTCGTTTGCTGATAGTATTAAACAACTTCTCAACAATACTTAATCTATCGTTGACTGGTCACACTACTGCGTACATATTTTATTTTATCTTGTCATATATTAATCATTCTTTCATAGTTGCTGTTGATATTTATCTAAGATTATTACTGCTGAGCTACTTATAGTATCAGAGTCTATTAATAAGAAAAAGGATAATAATGTATATCATAATAATTTTGGATTATTCTTACTGCTTGATCATTATTGGTTCTATTGGCACATCTACGTATTAAATTTCTCTATCAATAGTTTATTCTTACACCATGTATTTAACAGCTCACTAGTGGTATGGTACTATTTAATTGTCATTTTATTGCTGTTGATAAGAGCACTATTATACAACTTTAGCTAAACCTTTAATCAAATTTTATATATTTGAATAAATACTCTATTATTATTATTATTGTTATAGTAATACTTAATAAATGTTATTTTTGATACTGGCCAGTTAGGATTTACTCCATAGACTAATAAATACAATCAAATAATCCTGCTAGATCTTCTACGTGCGTCAAGGTAAGGGAAGTTAATTTAGTTACTCATGCCCTTCCTTCCTCTTTTACAACCAAATTTCGCAGATTTTTCCGTGTAACTTAATATTAACATCAAGATGAAATGTTTCTGATAATACTAATAAAATATTATTAATTAATATTGGGATAAAATCTTACTAATAATAATACACTTTTGGTTTTTTTAATCAACTAGGGGGCTGCGCCCCCTGCGCACTCCACGTGCCAACCCCCAAAATTTAATCGAACATTAATTTTTAGTATTTTAAAGAAAAATACAACATTTATGTCTTTGTCGTAACACGTAATATTGTAATATTTATCAACTTGCCAATTAAAATGACTTTTCATTTATTTTTCAAAATTTTATTTTCAAATCTACCCGCGCTTGATCAGTCTCAGCCAATCACGCGACGAATAAACAGGCTTCATCACGTGACCCATCATTTTTTAAGATAGGAACTTACTTTAAAAAGAGCGATGGAAATTACTCATCATTCTGATTAAATGTTTGAGTAAATAAACGGTTAGTATGATACGGTATAACAATTAGCATTATTTAATTATGAACCAGGAGTAACAGTAGCCGTTGCTATGATACTTACACTTAAAATATTAGTAATAGTAATAATATTTATACTTATAATAGTACCATGCTTGTCGCGAGTTAGCATAATTAGATTTACGGTCAGTTTTGACAGATTATAATGTTGCAAAAATAAATCAGAATGTCTGGTAGAATTTGAATCAACTGATTTTGCACTGCTAGTTGCCAGAAAGGAAGTCAGTTCATTATACCCTGGGCATTCGTGAATTCCGTTACCTATGTTGGAGGCAGCAATACAGACTTTCTCTTGACGTTACTGAGATAAGAAAATCATGAGACGGAAAATCATGCGTCTGCAGAAATGAATAGTCAAAATCGTGTGAAAGGTTAAAAATATTGCTCTGCTAAATTGACCGTACTTAACACTTCTGTGTGTTATACATAGCAGTTGCTTACTGCAGGTGTAGCATGTATACTTTTGTTTTTTTACCCTAATTACATATTTGTTTTATCTTAATCTATACGATTAAATTTTATTTTATTCTAGCGTTTAATCTTATTCCTCAGTGTAGCTGTTTCAAGCTTAACTTTCACCTAATTGTTTCTGAAGTTGATTTTGTTAATTTTTTTATAAGATAATATTAGTTTTTTATTTTGGTCAGCATAGGCCATCGTGTATGTGCGTAAGTCATGTTTTGTTATCGTACCGCAACTACAAGCAAACTTGCAGGTGATTTACTCCTTTACAGATGCACTTAGGTCCTTACTTTCAATACTTTCCAAATCAGAATGTGAAATTTCGAAGAAATGAATAAAAAAAATTATTAGTATTTGTATCAACAATAGTTTACCGACATTACAATACTTAAAAAAGTTAAAAGCGTTTTCACCTTGTCAACACAGTAGTCGTTGAATTATCTTGAGATGGAAATGGACATCAGATACGAGTCTAGACAGTCATTGTTAACCATAGAACTGTTAAATTATTAGAACGACATACAATAAATTATATATAGATGTATAAAATAGACCACACAAGGCGGCCAAGTTGCTGGAACTGAGATCATGATAGGGGAAGTGCAAGAATGACTCTCTCTTTTTATTATCATGTTGTCTCTATCATTGGGGAAGAGGTGACAGAGACGAGTGGGGATAAGGTGGGAGTAGAGCTTAGCTTACCAGTAGATCTGTTAACATAAGAACAAAGCTTTGTACTCTCATCTCATCCCCACCTCATACTGGTAAAAAATAGCATTTTTTACACAAGTGCTTACATATCTTGAGTCTGAAAATTTCTCAGGTGTAAATGGCGCTTATGTAATAATTAAAAACAAAATGAATTGAGAATAAAATTTTTTAGATTTTTATCAACAATTAAAATCAAGTCCACAGTGTAGATGCAGTATAGAGAAAAATCTAAATTTTAGAATATCAATGAGATCTCTTTGTATATCTGGTAGTGATATTTTTTATAGGAAATAAATTACATATATTGCACTAAAATTATGGAATTACACTTTTATTATTACATTATTCATGTACTATGAGTATTTGAAATTTCTGTAGTGTGATGCATCAACATGAAATAAATCTTAAAATGTTCGTATAAAAACAGAGCCAAACTTATTTTAGGTCCGTCATGACTCATGCATCAGTACCTGCAGCTGAAAGAGAAAACCTTGGAATTACTGACCAACTTGTCCGCTTATCTGTTGGACTAGAGACAAAAGAAGATCTAATTGCTGATTTGAATCAGGCTTTAGAATATTCTATACTGTAAGAACATTAAATATTAACTCACATGTACATGATTAAAAAAAATGTCACATAACGGGATGTATTTTTCTCATCTTTTAAAATTCTTACCTAATGTTAACAATATTATGAACTTAATATTCTTAACTTATGTACAAAACGTATAGATGACGTAAAAATTAAAAGCCCTGAATGGTTTAGGATAAAAAAAAAATTATTAAATATTTAACGGAAATTTATTAGCAAACAAAACTCAGGCGAAAATTCTGTCATTATGAAATAAGTCACATCAAAAGATTATTATGAATGTAAAAGAGCTTATCGTATGGGAAGAAACTGAATAGTGTAGGTAATTAAATGTAATAAGTTATAATTATACTTTCTTTTGCTATATACGGTAGAAATAGAATATTTCTGTATTATTTTTTTAAGCGTATAAGATCTGAGGAATATGGATTTTGTCAAAAAGAACACGCATGCATGTAAAAAAGCATTTTGCATGCATCTAAAAAAAATTTGTGCCCAACGTCTAAGTATCACTGTACATGGTCTACATAGGGTTATCTTTAAAGAAAACTCATCGTACACATTTACTTGGCAAGAAAAATAAGTGTAACTAATTTTTCTTGATCTGGTATGAAGTTTAAAATTTTTTTTCCTCCCTTCCGTTCAACACTCTGAGTTCATGGGTAATCTGCATTATAACTGAATTATTTTCTTTTACAGTTTTTTTAAGTAGTACTTCAACATTTGTTTCATCGTTACGTTCCAAGTGCTAGCGAATAATGTTAGTCCTCATAATTCAATTTTTGATGTACTCTTTATTTAATTCATGGTCATGTACGGGTTCCTACGGTTCCTCACCATCTGGAACAGGCATTAGCATCCTGAAATATAAACCATTTGTAAGTAGTATACAATGTTATGATTGCTCTTTTTCGAATAGAGAATTCTTTTCATACCATTTTTTGCATAGAATATTGAGCAGTATGGCGCTTGCATAAATTATATCAGCTGCAAAGTCTGGATCGTAATGCAACGAACGGTCACTGTTAAGGCATCTGAAAATTTATTTAAAAATACTAAAAATTTTTTGTATGACACACTAAATCCAGCCTATACTCATTACACTTCCTTGACCTTATTCAAGGATATTACTTTGTAGAACCTTTTCCAGTTGCCAAACGCTGCCAACATTCAGAGAAAAATTATAAGTAGATACGCACATTGCATGTTTCTGGGACGCATATTTCTGGGATGCCCAAAACACGTGATGTGCTTTTTCGGTATCCAGGAAACATATTTCTAGGATCCCTTAAGTGATATATCATTTTTTTCGCGATGTATATAATATATTTTGGATCCCAGAAATATTAATCTTTGAATTTGTTGACTTTTCTTGTTTATTTTATTTGCTAAAGTAATTAAAATGATACTGTTTATTTAACTTTTAAACTATTACTAATAGTGGCATTGAATCTTCACAATAAATATTTAATAATTAACAGCTAACAATTAACACTTCAAAATAAGAATCTTATACTTACAGTAACAGTACAAATTTATCTTAAGAAGTAATAAGATGAAAATTTAAACCACGTAAATATTTTATTATTATTTAATAGTAAGATTACATTTTTGTGACTTTTAACTGCAAAAAAACCAACATAATAAAAAGTTGAATCACCTGATTACTTTTATAAAAAAGTCAGTATACTAATACTGTCACTATGGCATACTTATAATTTTGCCTACGCAATAATCTCACGTTAAAACACAAACGCAAGGGTTGCACAAAATTTGTAGGATAAACTTTATGATTAGTAAATGTTTTTCAAATGAAAAATTCCAATTAGTAAGACCTCTTTAAAAAAATGATGTATCAACTTAGTCATTGTCTCTTGAATTAGTAATGTATATATTTTTAATGTTTTAAAGCAGGGTCGCGAAACTGTGTCTCATAACGTAAGAGAGAAACTCTAGTTAAGGTAATCTTTGGATTCTTAGTAAAAAGGTAACTTTATTAATACTTTCAATGACATATTCATAATTTTGACTAAAAAATAACCTCAAGTGTGAATATGTCAGGGTCACGCACGAAATTGCTTAGTTGCATTTCATAATTGCGATGCATTTTTGAGGAAAAAACAAGTTGCTTCTTATGCTGCTGAAGCAAAATGTTGTACTCAAATCATGTTTTATTTATTGCAGAAAAAAATTTTTTTTGATGATTTAAAGCAGGGTCGCAAAACTGCGGATTGTAACTGTACTAATAATAATTTTACTGGCGAGTAACTGCACAGTAAAACTCTTATTTTTATGAACTTTTTTGTTCTTCAGAAAAAAAGAAATTTTACTAGTACTGCCACTAACATGTTTATAATTTTGCCTACACAATAATCTCATGTTAAAACCTGTACATGAAGGTCACACGAAATTTCTAAGAAAATCTTTACAATTGCTAAGGGTCTTTCAAATAAAAGAAAAGGTCTTATAGTAAATTAAAAGAAGCATGTATATTATTAATAGCCTTAATACTGTTACTAGCATATTAATAGTTATACCTACAAAATAACCTTACGTATGAATTTGTAAGAGTTGCTTGAGATTTTATGATGACCAAGTGTTTTTATTTTTTTTATTTTTTTTTTTTTTAAGTTGCTTCTTTTACTTCTATAAAGCTAAACAATGCACTAGAATTGTTTTATCATGATTTGATAAAAATGATATATATTAATGTTTTAAAGCCAAGTTGCAAATTTGTGGCTTTTAAAAGGGCTCCTGCGACTACCGCTAAGGTCATATACAAACAAAAAAATCAAGTTTTGTCTTTCAAAAATGATATGTATATAAAATTATTACGTTATTTTTAATGAAATATAAAGTGGGAAAAATTACTTTTTTGTGTATAGTTTAACTTTTTACGAAAAAAAATTTTTTGTTTTGATCAGTGAAGTGTCCACAAGTACAGCAGTGTGTCGGTCGGTATAGCAATGAATATGTATATGTCTTGTTTGTATATCACCTTTTTACTGTTAAGTAGACGTGACGATTTATTTTTAAGTCCAAGCTTTCGCTTAATAACTCAGGACTCACACTGGGCGCGTAGGTGGGACGCGTGGCTAGAGGGTAGTCCCACTTGAAAAATTAGAAATGTGGGTTAGGATGGATTCCATATGGATTTTGCTGGATTTTCATGTGGAAATCCACGTAAAAATTTTTATTGTAAAAAAGAAGTATCACGTTAGTGATACATCTGACTCACATTTAAGCTAAACAGTGCTGCTAAGCAGGTCTGTAAAAAAATCCACACGACGACGGCCAATTTTTTGCTAATGCACTTATACTTTCTTGCCCATACACTCAAATGATCTGGAGAATCTACGTAAAGAACCTGGAAAATCAATGTGGACCGGCTGGACAGTACATGTGGGTTGGTTAAACATTTTATTAGAATCGAATTGATTGGATCACGTCGATCGGTAAAAAAATCTAATAAACGTGGGTCAGCCAGGGGATCCATGTGGATAGAATAGGTAGGAAAAGCCACAGAGTTCAGCTAAAAGATCCTCGGGACATAGTAATAACATCCATCTAAATCAGCTAGCATATCCATTTTTATGTGTTGGGAAATGCACCTAAATTGATCTAGAAATCAACATTGATTGTCTTCAAGATCCACATAAATTGGTTAAAAATTCATCTAGAAGTGGTTAGATTACCAGCTGGAAATCCACCTGGATTTCACTTGGATATCCAATTGGAATTTCACCTGGATTCCTACTTGGATATCCACATGGAATTTCATGTGAATATCCAAGTGGAGTTTTTTTCATAGGGTTCATAGCATTGTAAAAATTTATTAGAATGAGCTATATAGTTGTGTTTATGCCTTAAAGGCAAATTTTTATAGACATTTTTGGTGCTTTTTTTCCAACTGGTTTATGTAATCGATATTTTTACACTTTTCATTTTCTATGGTACACATAAAAAGTAATTGTAAATTAGATTTAGGAGCGTTAAAAAAATGATAAACATTCACATTGTTATTGACACAGAAATTATGACGTGATCTTACGACGTACAAAGCTATGAGTACATACAAGTATTTGGTATAGCTCAAATAAAATGATCGCTTCCTACAGAAACATACACACATAACCTTTCTACTTCACAAGTTTCTATAATGCATGCATTACATTCAATTTCATCAACTTTTATTATATTATTACATATATGCCTTTCATTTCTCTCTAATCTGACCTTACGATATACTGTGTACTCTTTTTCGTTGATAACATCAACCATAAACTGTATTATGTTTATGTAGTTTTCTTCCGTTGTTATTGCAAAGGAGTTATCGGATCTTTGCAATTTTTTATTAGATGATTTATACACAAACCCATCTTTAAGTAGCTTTTCATATGCTGTAACATTTTCGAGAGTCAGAGGGATTTCATTGAAACATGGTTGATGATGGATTTTTTTCTTAGTGAAGTATCTATTATTACCCATTTGTAAGCTCATTTGGGTGTATCTGTATTGTAAATATATACAGTAGTCATTTATGGGAGAATACCTATTACCAGTGTTATACTTTTTTATTATATTAACACTTTCTCTAATTGAAAGATTCCTACAAATTTGATTCAAGACGCCTTTTGTAGCATGTACTCTTTTTACTATATCACTGTTACCTGGGGGCTCTATCACGACTTTCGATATCTCGCAAAAGTCAGTATTTTTTTCGATAATTCTTATACTGCGCATGCGCACAACTATAATTGTATGAAAATTATGGAAAAAAATACTGACTTTTGCGAGATATCGAAGGTCGTGATAGAGCCCCTGCTTCGAACGTATAACCGCAGTGACTCCACAAAGGTCCAAAATTAGCAACGCTTTGAGCATCATGCGATAGTAAGTGGACGTTGAACGTCATTGCCTGCTTAGAATAGTAAAGCTCAGTCTTTCCAACAAACTCTTTCAACAATCTATCCGCTCTTACTAGTTCGGCAATAGTAATTTGATCCTTCGTCAGAATATGATATGCATCTACTAAAAGTGCCCAATGTGTTCCATATTTTTTGAATCGTTTTATTGAGCAAAGCACTGGTTCGCTGTAAAACAGTACCCAGTTACTCCAATCACGAACTTTCCATAAATTCCTGTCCTGCAATGTTCGAGAAAGTCGAGCCACATGCGTTGGAGCTTTCAATTTTTTCAGATATTCATCAATTAACTGTATCTCCTCTTTCGTCATACTAAATAAATTGCGTGAGGGTGTCAACCAATAGTTGCAAAACTGTTTTACTACACCAAGATCAATATGATGCATAGTATCGGGTACAAAATCCATCAATTATACAAAACCCGTTCGAAATTAATAAGGGGGAAGCTTTTTTAATGCCACAAACAGAATCACAATCATTGGTTAAAAGTTCTCTAATACATTGTAATGTATGTCCTTCAGTTCTTGGAGATGTAGATCATTTCTGAATTGGTTATTTTACGGTGGACTGATTATTATTTTTATTTTTTACTGCCTCACCAGGATGCAAGTGACACCCACATCCATAGTAACTGTTTTATTGTGTAAATCCTTGCATTGTTGGCCTGGTCACCGAGTCTACACATGCGCATATCGGAAAAACTTTTATATTTTTTGATATGCCATTTATTTTACACACCAAACCATTTTTAGATAGTTCATTCATCATCTCAGTGAATGGCATTAAGAATAGACTCATGTTAGGTTTGTCTTTCCCAAACCACAGTGCACAAGTTGTTATTGTTTACATTCGTTCGCTAGATGGAATCTCATGAGAATATACTTGTATGGGCCAAACTGAGTAATTGAAGCTTTGAATAGAGGAGACCCATCACTATTGAAAGTTAGGGTAGTGTACGATTTTCTATATTGCTCAGGGAGAAAATTTATCAAATTTTTGTGTACACGGCCATCTTCAGTATCATAGTACTGTTCATTAGCTTCGACTCGATTTTTTAGTTCATCTTTTATGTCCATTACTACAAAGTAGTGAGTGTAAGTGGGATCTCTCAAATTTTGCGCATTACCACAAACAGTGCACGTGAACGTAACGTCACTAACGTCCACTTTTTTCATGTCGCTCTTACACTTTATACATACTGCGCATTTTTTTAAATTCTCGTGTGGGAAAAAAAGATTATTAACAGCGTATCTAGTGTCTGATATTACTGATTTGTTTAAAAACTATTTATTAATTTGCATAAATCAGCGACAGCTGAATTGCAAAGTGAATATTTAATGGAAAATTGTAGAATTACAAGTAGAATTTCAATTTCATTGACTGTGAAAGATGCATCCACAACTGTGTTACTGTTCTCATCTTCGAGCATTTTAAACAGTTTATGAAAACGTTGAGAACTTCCTGCTTTCGGTTCATCATCTGTGTCGGATTTAATAGTAGAAAGATCAGACATACTTTCCTAAAAAACAAAATTCTACGGCTAAGAAATCGAAGTCATTTTTTATATACATTGTGACATGACGAGTCAACGTCACAGTCAGAACAACGGTTTTGTGATAGCAGACAGGAGGAGAGGCAGTACAGTGCGTACTTACCCCTACCTTATCCCAAATCCATGCATAGGTATCCATCCCTACTATGGGCAACACGACCGATTCCCGACTGTGGGTAACACCTGGTGTGTGTGTGTGTGTGTGTAACAACGCAACACACACGTGTGTAAGTGGCTGAGGTGCCAAGGCAGCACGGATCAGTGGGCCTGGAGGAGAGTCACTCTCACTCTTTTCTGCTTGCCGTAAAGTCATACTTTTGTATACGTCGGTTGCGTTTGCGTAAATTAGTGAGGCGAGCTCCGTATCAGGTGACAACAGGAGACGCAGCCATGGCTACCTGTTGCGGACCCGACCGGTTGCAGGCGTATACACGCAGCTTCTACTAGGACTCGTGCCATCCGAGTGCTGACGCCTGCCAGACGGATCTCCCAGTGCCCGTGGTCAAGTTGCAGTGTACCTCTCTATAGGAGTGTTAACGGTAGGCCTGTTTCCCTTAATCCTGTCCCTACCGCGAAAGCACTGTGCCGAACAGCAACTGCCGGACCTGCACCCACAGGGCCAAGTTGTTATTTGATAGGTCTTGTTGGATAGCTGGACGTTAACATTCTTTTTGTATGTCAAGTATAGTCATTGTAAGAATAAACACATTATATATATTTATGAATAGATGTGCTTTCCTTGATTGTATGTGTTTGAGTACTAGCTATCCACCTCTCCTAATGCCCCTTAAGAATAATTGAGAATGAATATTATATGTACCGTGTCTTGCTGCTGACTGCAAGGCGAGCAAGGCACGATACATAACAACATTCATAAATTTTATTTGAATTTGACTGAAAATTTTCATTACTAATGTTTTTTTGGCGTGCTATTTCCTTAAGTATAAATAAGTCACATATATTATTTACATAAAACTTAATTTTTTATTCATTACAGGTTGCCATAAAAACATACCCAAAAAACCAACAGAAACACTACCAATTATATTATTGTTATTACACTGCTGAATTTCTGACACGTTACGATTGCGATTACAATCTAAAAACGTCACGTGACTCGTGATATTTACCTTTCTGAATTTTTACAATTGCATCATGGGGGGAATCTGTTTTTAATGAATATTTAAAAAGGTGAAAAAACTACACGTATTTTTTTTCAACTCAATCGTTGCTGAAAGCTTTAAACTTTCCTTTGAATGTACAAATCTGTATTATAATCTGAACAAAGCTCTGTGGCCACTACTATGTATACAATTTTAAAACTATGCTATACGTTTAGGTTCTTTAAAGGGCATTACACAGGGTACTGATCACTTTTTCAAACCTTTTGTAACACGAAGGAAGACGAGATTTTACAGCAAATATTTTTATGCATCTTTTATTTCACCTGGAAAGCCATGTATTTATCCTTCGAAGGCTTCTCCTAAACATATGTCAAATCTGATCATAGGCTCTTAGTTGATGTAGTATCAAAGTGGGCGAAACGTAATATTTTGGTCCCAAAGATACCAGGCTCAATCCACCAAAGACATTTTTTTTTCTTTTCTCTTTGTCAAAAGTCAAGACAGTTACACATAATCAAGTATTTATTCAAGCGGATAGTCACTTTACTTTCTTGGGCTGCATGTTTCAATACTACAACACAGGTACGCAGGTACGCGATGCACAATCATGCGCACGATCGATAAATCCTTATTTGGTTAAAGATTAATAGATGTTTTTTTTTTGTGGATCAAGGCTATAAGAATTAAACAAGGCAGCTGAAACATGGTCAAACAACTCTCGGTTGCAAGTTTTTTTTTATGTAAAAAAAATGAAGATTCGATGCGCTTCCTTCGATTAAAACTAACATTTTCTCTGTTCATTTAGCGATTACGGCTAAGTAAATAAGCTGTTTTTTTACCAAAGAAGCAAACTATAAATACAAGAATGCGGGGTTATCGCGTGAGTGAAACGCATTGGTACAGCATGAGCGTCTGAAACTTTCAAGAGCTATAGCTCGTATGCTTTATGCCTTACGTTATACTTAAGCATGAAAATAAAAACTATTTCGAAAGAAAAAACATGATTATTTATTAGGCTGTAAAGATTTCTGTTAAACATATGTCAAATCTGAACTGATATTTCCATTTAGCGAGATAGCGAAGTAAGCTTAGCGTAATGTTATTGTCCCAAAGGTATTGAGGTCAAAGCAGCTTATTTATTTAGCCGTAATCGCTAAATAAACAGAGAAAATGTTAGTCTAAATGTAAGGAAGTGCATCTAATCTTCATTTTTTTTACACAAAAAAAGTCTTGCGATCAGGAGTCGTTTAGTCATGTTTCAGCTGCCTTGCAAAATGCTTGCGTCCTTGATAAAAAAAAAAACATCCGCTAATCTATAACGAAATAAGAATTTATCGATCGCTCGCGTTTTCGCGCGTCGCGTAGCTACCTATCTGTGTTGTAGCAGTGAAACATGCAACCCAAGAAAGTAAAGTGACTATTTGCTAAAATAAATACTAGATTATGTGTAACTGTCTTGACTTTTAACAGAGAGAAAAGAAATAAAAAATTCTCTACAAACATTAAACGAAAAAAATTTTAACAGTAACATTTTTTTGTTTCTTCGTTTATTGTTTAAAAATACTTGAACCCCCCACTTTCAGTGTTATTATACGAATAATATTACCTTGTAATGCTGATATAACTTACAAAAAAAAGATTATTAAATAAATGATGTTAATTAAAATTCGCTAGAAATTTATAGCTGTAAACAGCTACTTTTTATAGTTGTTATTTGTACATGATTATAGCTACTTTGTAGTCAATTATAACTATTATTGTAGCTGATTATAGCTGTAAATACAGCTATAATTTATAGTAAAAGTAATAGCTAATAATTTTTGACTGAGCTGTGTCTTCCCTAGTGACAAATGTCAGCTGTTATGTCATGTTAAAATGTCATTGTTACGTCCAGCGCAACGAGCAGGTTGAATTATCGAAACTTTAGCCCTGGCAACCTAATGTCGTAGGCTGAATCGTGCTTCAATCGAGGGATCTGGATTATTCTGCTGGGGTGGCGATAGGGACAAGCATGGGGTCCACTGTCGGCCCCACGTGGATTGCCTGGTTAAGGAGTGGAATCGGGGTTCGTCCTGGGCTGGTCAGTACAAACACCGAAGGTGGTGGAGTTTATGAGGTATAAGGCTGTTAGAATTTGTCCTGGAAACAGTGCCAGAACAAGCTCCACAAAAAGAGAATAGAGAAATACTTCTCGGAAAAATAAAAAATGGGGAAAATAGAGAGAATAATATTTTATTTTTTCTTACTTTTAGGTCGCTCTACTGACGGGAATGATTGAATTTTTTCGCGTGTTGGCAGGGTTTGAGAGATGTAGATGGGTGGAAGGAGACGCAATGATTCCTTTCTGACTGGTTGTGGCAGCTACTTGAGCGGGACTGACCGTGGTTGAGTTGGACTGTTGCGTGAGAGCGAGTGGGAGAGAGGAATGTTGGTTGTTGTTGAGCTCTTAAGCCCAAAGCGCGGTTCCAAGTTTTTCGAGCCCAACTGCTTTGGTCGTCTGTACGTGAGGTGTATGAATGTATATAGGCATGCGCGTGGCGTAGTTTGCGCAGATTTCGTGTGTAATGATTCGAATGTTCAGGCGGGAAAATGGCTACACATGGCTGACATGTCAGATGACATCTCCGATGACATATTAGCTGACATTTATCACTAGGGTTGGGAGTCTCAAACGTTTGTCACACACGATGCTAGTGCATTCGAGTGTTTTTTTTAATTGTGGTTGAAAACAATAATTATTAACTATTTCAGATACTTCCAAATAAAATTCGTTATCAAAATAGTGAGAAATCACGCCGGACGAATCCATATTACTCGCGCAATGATTTCGCATTCTCGTATTTGTTGTTCACTGATCGTGAAATGCAAAAAAACAATAGAAATGATTTTTAAGTGTTTTTTTTTATTTCCACAGCTTAAACGTAAAAAGAGCCAAGTTTTGTCAACGTGCTTGAGAATTCGCGACTATTTTGATTATGAATCTATAATTATAGATATTTTTAAATAATACTGGTTTGTACATTTTTTTTTTTATTTTTTACGCAAAAGGTTACTTTTAATATTTATGATAATCAATAAGCAATATTCATGTGTACGTTAGGTGGTTATAAATTTTACACGCTTGTTTGATTTTGATAAAAATGAAAATTTTTAAATTACATTTAATTTAACACAGGTATCAAATTTCACGAGATGGTTTGATCTTAACCTTGATTTAAAATCAGAGGAAGAAGCGTTAAAAAAAAATAAAGCCCGAGACTTAAGAACTTCGCGTTTCACTAATTACATAATTACAAAAACCGTTCTAGCGACTTTTATGTTTTCCGCCTTTCTGACTACACGTCGTATTTCTGCAAATAATAAAGCTGCCCTCTGGGTGCCAACCTCCCATTCCCCTAGGCTTCTTTCCTCCACCACTCCTCCATCAAGAGCCGATTACACTGCCGGCACCGAGTGCCAGCACTTTGATTCTAAGCGCTCTGTGGGCGAAATTATTAATGTTAATTCGTTAATTACTCAGAAATTACTCAATAAGTTTGGAAAAATTTTGTCAGTGCTCAAAATATTGTTTTGCATGACTATTTTGTTTATGGGCACGTCCAAGCCAAGCGGAACACGCGACGTGCGCAGCACCTTTTTCGCATCAAAAGCGTTCTTTTCAACTCGCTGACAACAGATGGGAAATAGTTAGAAAAAAAATGTAAACATGATTTTTTTTCTTGCTTAAATCGATTTCCAAGTTTAGACTGTTTCTTCTCAAAGTAGGTATTTTATTTTTTTTTAATTTGCATCAGTCAAAAGCTTGACTCTTCAACTACAGATATGCCAATTTTTAAGCTGGGAGCTATTCGCTGAGGGCAGATGGTCAGATGGGATAGGCTAAACGATCTAAGCGCCCACGGTGAGCATTTAGTGCAACTTGAGTGTAAAAATGTGCAGACGACGCCATTAATAATAAGTATACTTATCAAGTAATCTCGAAACTGTTTTTTCATTCACATATGTCCCTCTCAGTAGTCGTTTGTCGTCTGCACATTTTGACACCCGAGTCTCATTTTTTTGACACTGGTACTGGAGGCGCTGCATGCTATGCACCCAGCGAATAAAGCTTATTAAATAACGTGAATTTCACGATAGCGGGGTTTAGTTTAGCGCTGGCAGGCACGTATGTAAACAAGTCAGATATAACAGTGTCGTCCGTTAAAACAACGGATCTCGCTTACCTCGTCTCGCTTCCTTGCTGCGCTGCGATTTTCATACTTTTTGCCACAAAAATTTAAATTTACTTGAATATAATATGAAGGTTTGTTATTATTTATTTGTACTCTAATGGATAAGATTAATTTATATTTTCGTACGTTTTCAAAATATAAAAACTAAATATACTTCCTATTTAATTCCTCAAAATGTAATAATAATTTAATATTTAATGTAGTAAACTTTCTAAACGTGTGTTTAAGTTATCCTAAAAAAAGTATTCAAATTGAAAATGTGTAAAAGAAAGAACACATCAAACTATGTCAATGTATGCATTTTTATCGAGATTTTTATTTATTTTTCCTGCGACTTGTCTTAGATTATAAGCGAGTTGTAAAACAGTATCTCATCCGGCACTCACTGCGATACGTGCGCGCCAGCGCTAGACTACACCCCACTATCTTTAAGTGCATGTCATTTGTTTAGCTATATAGCTCCCAGTTTGAAAATTGGTATGCCTGTAGTTGAAGAGTTAAGCTATTGACTAACGCAAATTAAAAAAAAAAAAAAATAGTACGTACTTTGAGAAGATGGCTCCCACGAAGAATCGTACTCCACAAAATATCCAACGAAGAATCGTACGCGCAGATATATTCCAGCGAAGAATCGTACGCGCAGATATATTCCAGCGAAGAATCGTACAGGCCACTTCTTTCCGACGAAGAATCGTTCGCGCACCTATTTACTGACAAATAATCGTACAGTCCGCATCTTTCCGACAAAGAATCGTACACGTCGCTTCTTTTTGACGAAGAATCGTACGCGCAGATATATTCCAGCAAAGAATCGTACAGTCCGCATCTTTCCGACGAAGAATCGTACACATCGCTTTTTTTGACGAAGAATCGTACG
The DNA here is from genome assembly GCF_036245765.1 of Copidosoma floridanum. Taxonomy (NCBI): domain Eukaryota; kingdom Metazoa; phylum Arthropoda; class Insecta; order Hymenoptera; family Encyrtidae; genus Copidosoma; species Copidosoma floridanum. The sequence goes on from NW_028321881.1 coordinate 30,387,014, forward strand.
CGCAGATATATTCCAGCAAAGAATCGTACAGGCCACTTCTTTCCGACGAAGAATCGTACGCGCAGATATATTTTGACGAAGAATCGTACAGGCCACTTCTTTCCAACGAAGAATCGTACGTGCACCTATATACTGACGAATAATCGTACAGGGCGCTACAATAACATTTACATAAAAAATACAATAAAAATAACTATGGTGCCATTATCGTTATTTAGTCACATATTGGTAAGTTAGTTTAGTTTTTAGGTAGGGAATTTGAGTTATATTTTTTAAGGTGTACTTTTTATAATAGGCATGTCATTTTTTTTCCTTCAATTGCCGTGCTGAATCGAAGTATCTAATGTTAATGTTCGCTTGGTTCTTATACTTTATCAGAGCTCAAGTTTTTTGTTTTCGCTAGAAAATTTTAGGTCTTTTTTTAAATTTTGTGCTGTTTAGAAGTATTCGGTGCAGTAAAAGTGGAAGTACGGATAATGAATGATATAATTAATCTGGTAAGTAGTAATGTACAATGAAAATGTTATTGTTTACAGTTTTTTGCAATAATGCAACACATTGCTTTTAGTCCTACATATACTTAGAAAAAATATAAGCTTAATAGTTATAAAATACTATTAAAATAAACATTGAATACTGATTTTACTACAATTCTATAATTAAAATTACAAACGAGCAAGCTCACTAAGCTTGCATCACCTAGTGATTCTAGCTTGCCTTACGAATATAATACTTATAATTGACTTAATGGAAGGAAGGCAAGGTCTCTTGATTATCTGGTGATACTTAATTGCATTCAATTATTTATTAATAAATCCAGCAAAGACGAGTAATTTTTTTAGATTATCTGGCTTGGACATCAAAGGGTTTTAAAGTGTTTTTTATTACTGTGGTTTCGTTTTACTTTTTAGGTTTTTAACCGTTTTTAAATATTGATTAATAATCCAGGGGAGTAACTTTTATGGGTTATTACGTTTTAGTTGTAACAACTATATTTATGTATAAGCAACGTATTACAAAGATAAATCTCTCAAGAGATCGAGACTTTCAGGTTATTAATATTTTATTGAAAGAAATAGCATTTTTATTTCATAAGTTAGATAAAAGTAGTTTTTGTGTCTGGTAGTGTATGTCTTTCGGGTTTGGTGCTTACCTTAGATGGATGCGCACCAGGTGCGAGCTATATTTTTTCCACTGCGGGCACAGTAATAATGTACATGATTAAAAAAAAGGCTCAAAATAGGAAAAGTAACTACAGTTTAACTAGAACAAGGATGTTCCCCAGGTCTTGTGCTTGCCCTGTCAACATGTGTCACCTGGTATGAAAACTACTATATAAACCCATTTAAATAATGCGCAAGTCATTTTTATTCAAATAAAACATTGTGCTTTTCATGTATCATTGCGTATACGATATTTACTATGCTTTAAATATCTATGTAGCCGAGATAGAGTTAGGTTTAAAAAACTTTGGTTAAAAAGGGATGAAACTTAAGGAGCTGCAGATTTTTAGTTTGAAAATCTCTAGCGTACTTTGATGATTTTCGCGGTTTTAAATCACGCAACGGTAATATGACCGGTTATTCTGTCGCAGACGCTATTTTAAGATGTTCACAGTACTTAGTTATTGGGTTTAATTTAAACCTAATAACTATGTACTGTGAACATCTTAAGCCTTATCACCCTGTACTCCAAACATACTTGATCCAATAACCTTCTTTTATAAATTCAGTTTGTAAATAAATAAATTAATAATAAACAATAAATTCAAACATTTAAAAAAAAAAAAAGCAAGTTACTTGCATAACGTTATTAACATAAGCTACTATGACCAAGGAACCCAAAGCAATAAATAATTACATTATTAATTATTAAAAAATCGATCAAGACTGAAGCGCATATCACTATGTAAGCCGAGGCACTTTAAAGCTCCTTTATTAATGTATAAAGCATTGATAAATAATAAGCGCCAATTATGTGGTAACCCGGGCCCTTGATGGACAGTTTATTATTTAATGAGAAAAGAAAAAATAAATAAAGCCCCAATAACCAGGTAGACCAGGGCATTTCCTAGTCGTATAAATAATAAAACAGAAATTTAAAAAACGCCAAACACTAAGAAACCTAAGGCATATATATAATAATTAAATGCTTAATTAGTAGATAAAAACGCCAGTAAGTATCTCAGATCATCACCTGTTGGTTAGCACTTAGGATATTTATTAAAGTTTTATTAGCTTTAACAGAGTCAAACTTTCTGATGTGGGTTACAAAAAACCAACCTATTAAACTTCTTATCTCTTATTGACAATTTCTTAAGGTCTATTTCTGATAAGAAATATAACAAAATATTTCTAAAAAATTGTTATTTCTGCAAAAGTTATTGACAACTAAATTTTTAGGTGGTTTTTTGTTCAAATGAAAATTTTTCAGCTACTTATAAAAGTTTATGAAAATCCAATGGAATGTTTATAACTAATAAAATCAAAAACTTTGTCGTTTGCGAAAAAACATTTCAATTATTAGTAAAAAGTTAATTATTTAATAAACAAGTGATTTAACCGACTTCTCCTAGTGGTAAATTTTTTTTTTTTTTTTTTTTTTTTTTAACATTCCTTAAAGTGTACGCTAATATATATTATCGTGAAACACATTTTTGTGCCCTCGATCCAAAATAAAAGATATGTATTAACGCCAATCACATAACGACGCTCCGGACGAAAACAATCGTAAGTCAGGTCCGGACGAAAAAAATCTTAGTTCACGAGGTCGGACGAAGACTATCTGAGCCCATCGCGTCTGGGCGAAGATTATGCTTAGCATATAGCGCCCGGACGAAGACCATGCTTAGCTCATTGCGTCCGGGCGAAAACTATGCTTTATTCAAAAGGACGGACGAAGAGTATCTTTGCTCTTAAAGCCTGGAAAAGACTATCTTTGTCCACCGTGTTCGGACGAAGACTATCGTTATTATTTTTCCATTAAATTTGAGGATTAAGTTATAAATATCACATAATTATATACAAATATTTTTTTAATTTAAATTATTATCGTTATGACATTTTATTTATTTTAATTATAAATATGACTGAAATTTCAAAATTATTAGTAATAAAATAAATTACCTTAACCCTGCAGTTATATAGAATAATCACTTTATTTATTTCGATATTAATATATTCACAACGAAAAATAAATATAAATGTTTTAATTCAAGCAATCTTCTTAAATAATACTTTTAATTTTGTAGTTCGTAGGTGATAAGAAATTTCTTTAGATAAATTTCGAAATACAAGTATACACAGGTAATTTACTTATTTGTTTTTTTTTATTTCTATAACTAGTCAATTTGTTAAATCTTAAAATACGTTAAAATTCTATAATTTTAGAAAAGCTGATAGTTTCATGTGCATTGTAACCGTAGAAGCTGAAAAAATTATCCTGTATTAGTTTTTAGTTGATAAAAATTAAAAAAATAGCTACAGTCAAAAATCTAACTACTCGGAATTCACCAGGGCAATCATGTCTTTAAAATTTCTTCAAAATCATTTAAAATTTGTTTGGAAATTAAATTTTTGTTGAACATACGTTGTAAATCTTTTTTTTCCCCATTAACTAATGGAATTTTTCAATTGTAGGCTAATTGTAATTTAAAACGTCTAACATCAATTAAGTTCACTTTTTTTTTTAATACGCAGATTTTTTTTGGTTCCTCAAAAAAGTCGAATTTTACTACAACTGAAGAGATCTGTGGAGTTATTTTAATTTCAAGCCAAGAGCAGTATATAGCTCGTATTGCAAGAAATAATTTAATTTTAAATTCATTGAGATTAGCATTAAAGAGCAAAACTGCCTAGCTTTTTTATCAAATTCATGTAAAAGTTATAGAATGACCAAATGAAAAAAAATTTTTTTATCATTAGGTTAGACATAATTTTCATCTTAAATAGCTGCCTATAAGAGAATGAGAAGCATACAATAACCACAATAGTAGTAATAATAATATTAATAATAATATTAATAATGTTCTTAATAATGATAATTAAAATAATAATAATAATAATTAAAATAATAATAATAATAATTTAAATAATAATAATAATATTTACTATCATAAAAATAACAATTATTTAAAAAATTTTTTCATGATCATGCATTCAAATTTTTCTTTCTTAAATTATAACTAATTTTTTTATAATTTTTGACCAAACATATTTTCTAAAGTCTTAGCATTGCGTGATTTTAAACCAAATGGTAAAAATCTTAAAATATAATCTGAGCAAATAAGACTATAAAAATAAACATTATAATAGTGTGATGAATTTAACGATGAAGCTGAAACAAGCACCACGCCAAAGTTACTAGCCTCACCAAGGACGAGTCGGGCCTCAAGAGGCTAGGGCTAAAAATTTTTTTTTTAAGCTTAATTCAGCTAGAAAACCATGGATATCGTTGCACATCTCTCATACACGACTTCGATATATTTTTCAAGCCATAAAAGGCCGCGGCTGCCAGGATTTGAAAATAAAGATTTTTCTGCAGACACGCATTTATACAAATATGAAAAAAATCGGGGAAAAAACCATAACTTTTTTTTGGGTCGTATAACAAGATAAAAATAAATATAATAAATAATAATAATACATTTTGGTAATGTCTGTTCATAATCTTAATGTGTTTTTTAACCTCTGCAAGGCCACTGGGCTTTTTAAAAAATTTTTTTTCAAATTTTTTCGAACTTGTAAAAGCGTATCCGCGAAAAAATATTCATTTTAAAAACCTGGCGGCCTTACATAGTTTAAAAAACCCATAGAAATAATAAATAGACATAATTAGGATCAGCGTTTGGTTAAGAGGATTCCCGCAGTAAAAATTACGGTTAGTAACATAAAAGATACTGTCACTAACATACCAATCTATAGTATTGGAGAAGCGAATGAGCAGAAAAAAAGGGGGCATTCCAGAGGTTCTCACCGGTGGTCCCAAATGTGACTAGCAAACATGTGAGAAATAGCACAAGCGCTAATCCCCACACAACCCCAAGCGCTTACTAGTCCCTGTATTTTTTTAAAATAAGTATAATAACTAGGCAAGCGCTAATCCCCACACAACTCAGTGCGCTTACTGGTCCCTTTATATATTTAAAATGAATTAAATAACACAAGCGCCAATCCCCACAAAACCAGGAGCATTTCTTGGTCCATTCATTCATTCAAAATAAATTAAATAACACAAGCACCAATCCCCACACAACTTAGTGTGCTTACTGGTCCCTTTATTTATTTGAAATAAATTAAATAACACAAGCGCCAATCACCACACAACCAGGAGCGCTTACTGGTCCCTCTATTTATTTAAAATAAATATAATTATAAGACAAGCGTTAATCCCCACACAACCAGAAGCGCTTACTGGTCCCTCAATTTATTTAAAATGAATATAATAATAAGACAAGTGCCGATCCCCACACAACCAGGAGCGCTTACTGGTCCATTCATTTATTTAAACTAAATTTAATAACGCAAGCGCAGAGCCCCAAACAACCCGGAGCATTTACTGGTTCATTAATTTATTTAAAATAAATTAAATAACACAAGCGCAAATCCCCACACAACCCAGAGCATTAACTGATCCATTCATTTATTTAAAATAAATTAAATAACACAAGCACAAATCCCCACACAACTTAGTGAGCTTACTGGTCCCTTTATTTATTTAAAATAAATTAAATAACACAAGCGCCAATCCCCACACAACCAGGAACGCTTACTGGTCCCTCTATTTATTTAACATAAATATAATAATAAGACAAGCGGTAATCCCCACACAACCAGAAGCGCTTACTGGTCCCTCAATTTATTTAAAATGAATATAATAATAAAAGTGCCGATCCCCACACAACCAGAAGCGCTTACTGGTCCATTCAATTATTTAAACTAAATTAAATAACGCAAGCGCCGAGCCCCAAACAACCCGGAGCATTTACTGGTTCATTAATTTATTTAAAATGAATTAAATAACACAAGCGCAAATCCCCACACAACCCAGAGCATTAACTGATCCATTCATTTATTTTTAATAAATTAAATAACACAAGCGCCGATCCCAACACAACTCAGAGTGCTTCCTGGTCACTGTAATAATCGATAAAATTTATTGAGTAACAACGCGAGTGCTTATCACCTGACAATCCAGGATACTCACTGATTACCACTGGTTGCGCTTAAATTATAATTTAATGCTTTTTAATAATAATTAATGCTACTAGTAAGCACCCTGGCTTATGTAGTAATTATCGCTTGCCTTATTACTTTATTAATTGTAAAACAAGTATGCGACACGTAAGCGCTCCTGGTTGTGTTGAGATTGGCGCTTGTAATATTTAATTCATGTTAAATAAATAAAGGGACCAATAAGCGCTCCAGGTTGTGTGAGGATTGGCACTTGTGTCATTAAATTTATTTAATTGATGAACAAAGTGGCCAGTTAGCGCTCCTGGTTGTGTAAGGACTAGCGCTTGTGTTGTTTAAATAATTATAAATAAATGAAGGCACCAGTAAGCACTCCTGGTTGTGTGGGGATTAGTAATTGCATTATTTAATTTATTTTAAATGAATTAATGGACCAGTAAATGCTCCAGGTTGTATGGAAATTAAAACTTGTGTTATTTAATTTATGCTAAATAAATAAAGAGACCAGTGAGCGCACTGAGTTGTGCGAGGATCGGCGCTTGTGTTATTTAATTCGTTCTAAATAAATAAATAGACCAGTAAATGCCCCGGGTTGTGCGGGGATTGGCGCTCGTGTTATTTAATTTGTTTTAAATAAATAAATGGACCACTTTATGCCCCGGGTTGTATGGGAATTGGCGCTTGTGTTATTTAAGTTATTTTAAATAAATGAAGTGACCAGTAAGTGCTCCTAGTTGTGTGAAAATTGGCGCTTGTGTTATTTAATTTGTTTTAAATAAATGAATGGACTACTTCATGCCCCGGGTTGTATAGTAATTGGTGCTTGTGTTATTTAAGTTTATTTAAATAAATGAAGTGACCAGTAAGCGCTCCTGGTTGTGTAGAAATCGGCACTTGTGTTTTTTAATTTATTTTAAATAAATAAAGTTACAAGTAAGCGCTCCTGGTTGTGTGGGGATTGGCACTTGTGTTATTTAATTTGTTTTAATAAATAAATAGACCAGTAAATGCCCTAGGTTCTGCGGGAATCGGCACTTGTGTTATTTAATTTATGTTAAATAAATATAAGGACCAGTAAGTGCTCCAGGTTGTGTGAGGATAAGCACTTGTGTCATTAAATTTATTTGATTAATAAAAAAAGTGGCCAGTATGCGCTCCTGGTTGTGTAGGGATCAGCGCTTGTGTTTTAAAATTTATTTTAAATAAATAAAGTGACAAGTAAGCGCTCCTGGTTGTGTGGGGATTGGCACTTGTGTTATTTGATTTATTTTTAAAAAATAAACAAACCAGTAAATGTTCCAGGTTGTGTGGAAATTAGAACTTGTGTCATTTAACTTATGCTAAATGAATAAAGAAACCAGTAAGCACTTCTGGTTGTGTGGGGATTGGCGCTTGAGTTGATTAATTTATTTTAAATCAATAATGGCACCAGTAAGCGCTCCTCAGTATGTGGGGATTTGCACTTGTGTTATTTAAATCGTTTTAAATAAATAAATAAACTAGTAAATGCCCCGGGTTGTGCGAAGATTGGCGCTTGTGTTATTTAATTTATGTTATATAAATAAAGGAACCAGTAAGCGCAATAAGTTGTGCAGAGATCGGCGCTTGTGTTACTTTATTTGTTTCAAATAAATAAAGGGACTAGTAAGTACTCCTGGTTGATGGGGATTGTCGCTTGTGTTATTCAATTTATTTGATAAATAAACAAAGTGGCAAGTAGGCGCCCTAAGTTGTGTGGGGATAGGCGCTATTATTATATTTATGTTGAAAAAAAAGGGACCAGTAAGCGCTGTGGGTTGTATGGGTATTGGCGCTTTTATTATTTATTTTTATTAATTAATAAAGTGTAAAATTAATTAAGTGTCCACTAAACGGTTCAAGTTGTGTTGGAATTGGTGCTTGTGTTATTTAATATATTTTAAATTGATAAAAAAAACAGTGAGCGCTCCTGGTCGTGTAAATATTAGTGCTTGCGTTATTTAATTTATTTTAAATAAATAAATAGATCAAAAAGCGCTCTTGGTTGTGTGGGGATTGGTGCTGGCGTTATTTTATTTATTTTAAATGAATAAACGGACCAGTAAATGCTCCGGGTTGTGTAGAAATAGGTACTTTTGTTATTTTATTTATATTAATTAAATAAAGGGACCCATAAGTGCACTAAGTTGTGTGAGGATTGGTGCTTGTGTTATTTAATTTGTTATAAATAAATAAATGGACCAGTAAATGCTCCGGGTTGTGTAGAAATTGGCCTTTCTGTTATTTAATTTAATTAATTAATAAATAAAGTGTATAGTAAACGGTCGTAGTTGTGTGGGTATTGGCACTTGTGTTATTTAATTAATTTTAAATTAATAAGTGGACCAGTAAGCGCTCTTGAATGTGTGGGGATTGGCGCTTGTATTGTTTAATTTATTTTAAATTGATCAAGGCACCAGTAAGCGCTCCTGGTTGTGTTAGGATTGGTAATTGCATTATTCAATTTATTTTTAATAAATGAACGGACCAGTAAATGCTTCTGGTTGTGTTGGGATTAGCACTTGTTTCATTTAATTTGTTCTAAATAAACGAATTGACCAGTTAATGCCCCGGGTTGAGTAGGAATTGGCGCTTGTGTTATTTGAGTTATTTTGAATGAATAAAGTGACCAGTGAGCGCTTCTGGTTGTAAGTGGATTGACGCTTGTGTTATTTAAGTTATTTAAAATAATTAAAAAGACCAGTAAGCTCGTCTAATTGTGTGGAGATCAGCGCTTGTGTTTTTTAATTTATTATAAATAAATAAAGGGACCAGTAAGCGCTCCAGGTTGTGTGAGGATTTCCACTTGTGTCATTTAATTTATTTGATTAATAAACAAAGTGGCCAGTATGCGCTTCTAGTTGTGTGGAGATTGGCGCTTGTTTTGTTTCATTAATTACAAATGAATAAAGGCACCAGTAAGCGCTCCTGGTTGTGTGGGGATTGGTGTTTGCATAATGAAATCCCTTTTAAAAAAAAAAATAAACCAGTAAATGCTCCAGGTTGTGTGGGCATTGGAACTTGTGTTATTTAATTCGTTTTAAATAAATGAATGAACCAGTTAATGCCCCAGGTTGTGCGAGGAATGGCGCTTGTGTTATTCAATTTAGTTTAAATAAATAAATGGACCAGTTAATGCCCCGGGTTGCGTGGGGATTGGCGCTTGTGTTATTTAAGTTATTTTAAATAAATAAAGGGACCAGTGAGTACTTCTGGTCGTTGAGGATCAAGACTTGCGTTATTTAATTTTGTTCACGAGGGAAGGGGTTTTATGCTGCTCCCAATCCAGTTCAGTCGTGTGGAGGTGGAAGTGGTTTATGGCAAAATAAATGTAACGCAAATGTGCAATAAAAATATATACAATATATTTACAGTGTTTAAATTATGAAAATGTGCTCAAGCGAAGGCTAGCGGAGAGAAGCTTTCTCTGCCGCCGCGGCGCGCTAACTAACATACTATGCTCGCAGAGCAATATTTATAGAGACAAAAGTTAAAGTAGAAATTCTAGTACATTGATAAATAAAGGTACAAGAGTAAAGGTAAAACGGTTTTTTGGGCATTGCAAATGTACGCGATGATAAAGGCGTATGATCGAAAAATTACTTCAACTTTAATATAAGAATAACGAACGTGACGCAATTTGAATTTAGAAAAGGTTTGTCGGCAAATATTCAGGTACAAAACTGAACATACCGCCCGCCATACTACGGTTCGGGGTAAACGGAGTATTAACAATTAGCACTGCACTTATGTAAAACAAACTTAAAGTCTGTATTTTAAAAATGTCAATAATGAAATGGACCGGAAAACGTCCAGCCGAACATGGTGCGCTGGGCCATGGGTGTCCCAGGTAGTCCGATGCGTAAGCCCTCTTGAAGAACTCGTGGAAGCACATCAGCTCCTAGCAGCAACTCGATTTCCGTCAGATCGGCTCGAAAGTCGTCTGCAAGCTCCAAACCCTGTATATACTTTCAGTCGCCTGGAAGCTTAAAGTTTCCTGACCTGTAGCTGGATATAAGCGAGAGCACTAGAGCTTCGCACGTGAGCTTCCCCTCGCTAACCATGGAGGCGAGAGTAAGGTAAGTTTTTTCATGAACTCGCGGAGTCTTGATGCCACCGATGCCAATAACCTCCATGCTGGCCTCTTCATATTCCTGGCGAAGTTTACTTAGCAGGCTCTTTGCAACATAGGATCGCTGAGAGCAGTTGTCGAGCATGGCACGAGCGATGAGTGTGCGTCCGTCCGGGCCTTGAATTCGGACGAGCGCAGTAGGCAACAGCGTAGTGTTTGAAGAGTCTAGCAATGCCATCCGATGACAGGATACGCGACTCCCTTTCGTGAGTGTAGCAGGCTATGCAGAAGATGCAAGATGCACTGTAGTGGCAGGATTCTCGTGCAGCAGCGTATGGTGATGCCCGTTGCAAGTTAGGCATCGTTTGCTTGATTTGCAGCTTGCGAGTTTGTGAGCACCAAGGCAATTATAGCACATGTTCTTGGCCTTAACAAACTGTTTGCGTTCGTGTGGCGATTTTGCTTTGAAATCGGCACAGCGGTGTATGAAATGCTCACCTTGGCAAAAGCGGCATTTCTCCGTAAAGGCGGCATATGCGTGCGAAGTAGAAGACGCCGTCTTGTCCTTATTCCATGTTGCCTTCTCTGTAGAAGACGCGACGATCTTCACCATCAAGATGCGTTTTTCAATGAAACGCACGAGCGTTTCAAGTGCAGGAGGCTCGTGGGTACTGCTGAGCGATGACTCCCATTCTCGGAAAGTTCGAGCGTCGAGTTTCCGAGCTGTAACAGTGACCACCAAGTCATCCCACTGATCCGTCGGACGCTTAAGCTGTTTAAGTGCAGCTTCGAAGTTGGCGTCGATTACCTGGATCGTCCTCAACAATTCAGCCGCCTCGCCTTGCACATGCGTCTTGAGGTGCTGAAGCTTCTCGACGTTGGAAAGTCGAGAATCGTTGACTATGATCGCAGAGAACAGATCCTTAATCTCGAGCCAGTCGTTGAAATGTCCGGAAAATGTGGGCACAGCAATGGACGGCAGGTTGCGAGAGATAGCTGGTGGAACAGGAGCTGGGTCTCATGCGGGCGATGCAGGAAGTTTTCCGAGCTGTTCAGCCAAATTAGCTGCCGAATCGAGGTAAGCTTCTTCGGCGATTTCGTAGCTGTCTTCATTGAAATAGCCGATGTCCTTAGTATCGTCTGGAGCAATGTTGAGAATCCTGAGATGATGTCCTTGAAGTTATCCCAGTTTATTCGTAGTTGCTGTATACGGCTTTCGATAATTGCACGAGTAAACTCATCCTTGCCGCGCTTCTTGAGGTTTTCGTAAGCATTGCTAATGCTTTTGTAATACTCCTGTTGATGCTTCAATAAAATTTTGAGTTTCTTGACGTCTGCCATGAAGCAGTCGATGTCGCGATGAAGCGCTTGATAATAGGGCTGAGTGTTGGCAGCTAACGACCGCCCACCTTTGCAAATTCAAGCACGAAAAGCATGCACACACTCTGATTCCTTAAATGACTCACTACTGCAGCTTCGCGAGAGCGCGTTCACCTACACGGCATCAAATGGTCAAGGCAAAATTCAAGGCTTCACTGAGAACTAGCACATATCCACTCCTGCACTAACCGTCGGTCCCTGGAACTACGCTCTGCTACAAAAAATGTTTACGAGGGAAGGGGTTTTATGCTGCTCCCAATCCAGTTCAGTCGTGTAAAGGTGGAAGTGGTTTACAGCGGAAAATAAATGTAACGCAAATGTGCAATAAAAATATATACAATATATTTACAGTGCTTAAATTATGAAAATGTGCTCAAGTGAAGGCTAGCGGAGAGAAGCTTTCTCTGCCGCCGCGGCGCGCTAACTAACATACTATGCTCGCAGAGCAATATTTATAGAGACAAAAGTTAAAGTAGAAATTCTAGTACATTGATGAATAAAGGTACAAGAGTAAAGGTAAAACGGTCTCTTGGGCATTGCAAATGTACGCGATGATAGAGGCGTATGATCGGAAAATTACTTTAATTTTAATATAAAAATAACGAACGTGACGCAATTTGAATTTAGAAAAGGTTTGTCGGCAAATATTCAGGTACAAAACTGAACAAATTTATTTCAAATAAATGAAGGCACTAGTAAGCGCTTCTGGTTATGTAGGAATTGGTGCTTGCATTATTTAATTTATTTTTAATAAATTAATTGATCAGTAAATGCTCCAGGTTGTGTAAGAATTGGAACTTGTGTTATTTAATTCATGCTCAATAAATTAAAGAACCAGTAAGCGCACTTAATTGTTCAGGGATTGGTGCTAGTGTTATTTAAGTTTTTTTAAATAAATAGAGAGACCAGTACACACTTTTGGTTGTGTGGGGATTGGCACTTGTGTTGTTTAATTTATTTTAAATAAATAAAGGCACTAGTAAGCACTTCTGGTTGTGTGGGGATAAGTGCTTGAATTATTTAATCTATTTTCAATAAATAAATAGACCAGTAAGTGCTTTAGGTTGTGTGGGGATTGCACTTGTGTTATTTAATTTATGTTAAATTAATAAAGGGACCAGTAAGCGCACTAAGTTGTGTAAAGAGTGGTGCTTGTCTCATCTTAATATTTATTTGAAATAAGAAAAGAATTTAATAAGCGCTTAAAGTTGTGTCAGGATTGGCGTTACTATTATTTATTTTAAAAAATTTATGAATAAAGTGTTCAGTAAACGGTTAGGCTTATGTGGAGATTAGCGCTTGTGTTATTTATTATATTTTCAATTACTAAAGGTACCAGTAAGCGCTTTTAAATGTGTGGGGATTGGCGCTTGTGTTGTTTAATTTATTTTAAATAATTAGATGAACCAGTAAATTCTCCGGATTGTGTGAGAATTGGCACTTGTGTTATTCAATTTATGCTTAATAAATAAAGAGACCAGTAAGCGCACTATGTTGTGCAAGGATTGGTGCTTGTGTTATTTAATTAAATTCAAATAAATAAAGAGACCAGTAAGCACTCTTTGTTGGTTGGGGATTGGAGCTTGTTGTGTTCAATTTATTTTCAATAAATAAAGGCACTAGTAAGCGCTCCTTGTTGTGTGGGGATTAGTGCTTGCGTTATTTAATTTATTTTAAATATATAAAGGGAATAGTAAGCGCACTAAGATGTGTGGGGATTGGCACTTGTTTTATTTTATTTATGTTAAATATTTAAAGGGAATAGTAAGCACACTTAGTTGTGTGGGGATTGGCTTTTGTCTTATCATTCTATTTATTTTAAATAAATAAAGGGACCAGTAAGCGCTCCTGGGTTGTGGGGATTGGCACATGTGTTATTTTATTCATTTTTAATAAAAAAAGGGACCAGTAAGCGCACGTAGTTTTGTGGGGTTTGGTGCTTGTGTTATTTAATTTGTTTTAAATAAATAAATAAACCAGTAAATACCCCGGGTTGTGTGGAAATTGGCTTTCGTGTTATTCATATCATTTTTAATAAATAAAGGAAATAGTAAGCTCACTGAGTTGTGTGAGGATTTGTGCTTGTCTTTTCATTATATTTATTTTAAATACATGAAGAGACCAGTAAGTGCTCCTGGGTTGTTGGAATTAGCACATGTTTTATTTTACTTCTCTTAAATAAATAGAGGGACCAGTAAGCGCAACAAGTTGTGTGGAAATTGGCGCCTGTCTTATTATTATATTTATTTTAAATAAAAAAAGGAACTTGTAAGCGCTTCGAGTTGTGTGTGGATTTGCGCTTGTATTGTTTAATTTATTTAAAAAAAATAGAGGCACCAGTAAGCGCTCCTGGTTGTGTGGGAATTTGTGCGTGCGTTATTTAATTTATTTTAAATAAATAAATGGACCAGTAAATGTCCCCGGTTATACGGGAATTGGCAGTTGTGTTATTTAATTTGTTTTAAACAAATGAATAGACCATTTTATGCCCCGGGTAGTATGGGAATTAGCGCTTGTGTTAGTTAAGTTATTTTAAATAAATTAAGTAACCAGTAAGCGCTCCTGGTTGTGTGGGGATTGGCACTGGTGTTATTTAATTTGTTTTAAATAATTCAATTGACCAATTAATGCCTTGGGTTGTGTGGAAATAGGCGCTTGTGTTATTTAAGTTATTTAAAAAGATAAAGTGATCAGTAAGCGCTCCTGGTTGTGTGGGGATCGGTGCTTGTGTTATTCAAGTTATTTTAAATAAATAAAGTGACCAGTTAGCACTTCTGGTTGTGTGAGGATTGGCGCTTGTGTCATTAATTTTATTTGATTAATAAATAAAGTGGACAGTAGGCGCGCTAAGTTTTGTGGGGATAGGTGCTTGGCTTGTTAGTATATTTATGTTTTAAAAAGAAGGGACCAGTAGCGCTCCGGGTAGTATGGGGATCGGTGCATTTGTTATTTGATTTTATTAATTAATAAACAAAGTGTCTTGTGAACGGTTTAAGTTGTGTAGGAATTGGCGCTTGTGTTATTCAATTTATTTTGAATAAATGAAGAATCAAGTAAGTGCTTCTGGTCAAGTGGGGTTTGGTGCTTGCGATATTTTATTTATTTTAAATCTATAAAGTGAACCGTCAGCGCTCCTTGTTGTGAGGGGATGTGCACTTGTGTTATTTTATTTGTTTAAAATCAATAAATAGACCAGTAAATACCCCGGGTTGTACGGGAATTGGCGGTTGTGTTATTTTATTTATGTAAAATAAATAAAGGGACCAGTAATCGCTCTCGGTTGTAATAGGATTGGCACTTGCGTCTTTAAATTTATTTGTTCAATAATCAAAGTGGCCATTATGCGATCCTGGTTGTGTGTTGATTGCCGCTTGTGTTGTTCAATGAATTTTAAATGAATAAGGGCACCAGTAAGCGCTTCTGGTTGTTTAGAGATTGGTATTTGCATAATTAAATTTATTTTAAAATAATAAATGAACTAGTAAATGCTCCAGGTTTGTTTAGAAATAGGAACTTGTAATATTTAATTAATGCTAAAACAATAAAGGGACCAGCAAGCATTCCTATTTGTGTGTGGATTAACGCTTGTGTTGTTTAATTTATTTTAAATAAATAAATAAACTAGCAAATGCTCCGGGTTGTGTGATAATTGGCGCTTGTGTTATTTGAGTTATTTTTAATTAATAAATCGACCAGTAAGCGCTTCTGGTTGTGTGGAATCGGCACTAGTGTTATTTATTCTGTTTTTAATAAATAAATAGACCAGTAAATGCCCTAGGTTCTGCGGGAATTGGCGCTTGTGTTATTTAATTGATGTTAATTAAATATAAGGACCAGTAAGTGCTCCAGGTTGTGTGAGGATAAGCACTTGTGTCATTAAATTTATTTGATTAATAAAAAAAGTGACCAGTATGCGCTTCTGGTTGTGTAGGGATCAGCGCTTGTGTTTTTAAATTTATTTTAAATAAATAAATTGACAAGTAAGCGCTCCTGGTTGTGTGGGGATTGGCACTTGTGTTATTTGATTTATTTTTAAAAAATAAACAAACCAGTAAATGTTCCAGGTTGTGTGGAAATTGGAACTTGTGTCATTTAACTTTTGCTAAATGAATAAAGGAACCAGTAAGCACTCCTGGTTGTGTGGGGATTGGCGCTTGTATTGTTTAATTTATTTTAAATAAATCAAGGCACCAGTAAGCGCTCCTGGTTGTGTTAGGATTAGTAATTGCATTATTCAATTTATTTTAAATAAATAAACGGACCAGTAAATGCTTCTGGTTGTGTTGGGATTAGCACTTGTGTCATTTAATTTGTTCTAAAAAAATGAATTGACCAGTTAATGCCCCGGGTTAAGTAGGGATTGGCGCTTGTGTTATTTGAGTTATTTCGAATGTATAAAGTGACCAGTAAGCTCGTCTAATTGTGTGGAGATCAGCGCTTGTGTTTTTTAATTTATTATAAATAAATAAAGGGACCAGTAAGCGCTCCAGGTTGTGTGAGGATAAGCACTTGTGTCATCAAATTTATTTGATTAATATAAAAAGTGGCCAGTATGCGCTCCTGGTTGTGTAGGGATCAGCGCTTGTGTTTTTTAATTTATTATAAATAAATAAAGGGACCAGTAAGCGCTCCAGGTTGTGTGAGGATTTGCACTTGTGTCATTTAATTTATGTGATTAATAAACAAAGTGGCCAGTATTTGCTTCTAGTTGTGTGGAGATTGGCGCTTGTGTTGTTTCATTAATTACAAATGAATAAAGTCACCAGTAAGCGCTCCTGGTTGTGTGGGGATTGGTGTTCGCATTATGAAATTCCTTTTAAAAAAAAAAATAAACCAGTAAATGCTCCAGGTTGTGTGGGAATTGGAACTTGTGTTATTTAATTCGTTTTAAATAAATGAATGGATCAGTTAATGCCCCAGGTTGTGCGAGGATTGGCGCTTGTGTTATTTAATTTAGTTTAAATAAATAAATGGACCAGTTAATGCCCCGGGTTGCGTGGGGATTGGCGCTTGTGTTATTTAAGTTATTTTAAATAAATAAAGGGACCAGTAAGCACTTCTGGTCATTAAGGATCAAGACTTGCGTTATTTAATTTTGTTTACGAGGGAAGGGGTTTTATGCTGCTCCCAATCCAGTTCAGTCGTGTGGAGGTGGAAGTGGTTTATGGCAAAATAAATGTAACGCAAATGTGCAATAAAAATTTATACAATATACTTACAGTGCTTAAATTATGAAAATGTGCTCAAGCGAAGGCTAGCGGAGAGAAGCTTTCTCTGCCGCCGCGGCGCGCTAACTAACATACTATGCTCGCAGAGCAATATTTATAGAGACAAAAGTTAAAGTAGAAATTCTAGTACATTGATAAATAAAGGTACAAGAGTGAAGGTGAAACGGTTTCTTGGGCATTGCAAATGTACGCAATGGTAAAGGCGTATGATCGGAAAATTACTTTAACTTTAATATAACAATAACGAACGTGACGCAATTTGAATTTAGAAAAGGTTTGTCGGCAAATATTCAGGTACAAAACTGAACATACCGCCCGCCATACTACGGTTTGGGGTAAACGGAGTATTAACAATTAGCACTGCACTTATGTAAAACAAACTTAAAGTCTGTATTTTGAAAATGTCAATAATGTAATGGACCGGAAAGCGTCCAGCCGAATATGGTGCGCTGGGCCATGGGTATCCCAGGTAGTCCGATGCGTAAGCCCTCTTAAAGAACTCGTGGAAGCACATCAGCTCCTAGCAGCAACTCGATTTCCGTCAGATCGGCTCGAAAGTCGTCTGCAAGCTCCAAACCCTGTATATACTTTCAGTCGCCTGGAAGCTTAAAGTTTCCTGACCTGTAGCTGGATATAAGCGAGAGCACTAGAGCTTCGCACGTGAGCTTCCCCTCGCTAACCATGGAGGCGAGAGTAAGGTAAGTTTTTCCATGAACTCGCGGAGTCTTGATAACACCGATGCCAATGACCTCCATGCTGGCCTCTTTATATTCCTAGCGAAGTTTACTTAGCAGGCTCTTTGCAACAAAAGATCGCTGAGAGCAGTTGTCGAGCATGGCACGAGCGATGAGTGTGCGTCCGTCCGGGCCTTGAATTCGGACGAGCGCAGTAGGCAACAGCGTAGTGTTTAAAGAGTCTAGCGATGCCATCCGATGACAGGATACGCGACTTCCTTTCGTGAGTGTAGCAGGCCATGCAGAAGATGCAAGATGCACTGTAGTGGCAGGATTCTCGTGCAGCAGCGTATGGTGATGCCCGTTGCAAGTTAAGCATCGTTTGCTTGATTTGCAGCTTGCGAGTTTGTGAGCACCAAGGCAATTATAGCACATGTTCTTGGCCTCAACAAACTGTTTGCGTTCATGTGGCGATTTTGCTTTGAAATCGGCACAGCGTAGTATGGAATGCTCACCTTGGCAAAAGCGGCATTTCTCCGTAAAGGCGGCATATGCGTGCGAAGTAGAAGAC
Source organism: Copidosoma floridanum (assembly GCF_036245765.1). Taxonomy (NCBI): domain Eukaryota; kingdom Metazoa; phylum Arthropoda; class Insecta; order Hymenoptera; family Encyrtidae; genus Copidosoma; species Copidosoma floridanum. Next base: position 30,405,148 of record NW_028321881.1, read on the forward strand.
GCCGTCTTGTCCTTCTTCCGTGTTGCCTTCTCTGTAGAAGATGCGACGATCTCGAGCATCGAGATGCGTTGTTCAATAAAACGCACGAGCGTTTCAAGTGCAGGAGGCTCGTGGGTACTGCTGAGCGATGACTCCCATTCTCGGAAAGTTCGAGCGTCGAGTTTCCGAGCTGTAACAGCGACCACCAAGTCATCCCACTGATCCGTCGGACGCTTAAGCTGTTTAAGTGCAGCCTCGAAGTTGGCGTCGATTACCTGGATCGTCCTCAACAATTCAGCCGCCTCGCCTTGCACATGCGTCTTGAGGTGCTGAAGCTTCTCGACGTTGGAAAGTCGAGAATCGTTGACTATGATCGCAGAGAACGGATCCTTAAACTCGAGCCAGTCGTTGAAATGTCCGGAAAATGTGGGCACAGCAATGGACGGCAGGTTGCGAGAGTTAGCTGGTGGAACAGGAGCTGGGTCTCATGCGGGCGATGCAGGAAGTTTTCCGAGCTGTTCAGCCAAATTAGCTGCCGAATCGAGGTAAGCTTCTTCGGCGATTTCGTAGCTGTCTTCATTGGAATAGCCGATGTCCTTAGTATCGTCTGGAGCAATGTTGAGAATCCTGAGATGAGTGTCCTTGAAGTCATTCCAGTTTATTCGTAGTTGCTGTATACGGCTTTCGATGATTGCACGAGTGAACTTATCCTTGCCGCGCTTCTTGAGGTTTTCGTAAGCATTGCAAATGCTTTTGTAATACTCCTGTTGATGCTTAAATAAAATTTTGAGTTCCTTGACGTCTGCCATGAAGCAGTCGATGTCGCGATGAAGCGCTTTATAATAGGGCTGAGTGTTGGCAGCTAACGACCGCCCACCTTGGCAAATTCAAGCACGAAAAGCATGCACACACTCTGATTCCTTAAATGACTCACTACTGCAGCTTCGCGAGAGCGCGTTCACCTACACGGCATCAAATGGTCAAGGCAAAATTTAAGGCTTCACTGAGCACTAGCACATATTCACTCCTGCACTAACCGTCGGTCCCTGGAACCACGCTCTGCTACCAAAAATGTTCACGAGGGAAGGGGTTTTATGCTGCTCCCAATCCAGTTCAGTTGTGTAGAGGTGGAAGTGGTTTACGGCGGAAAATAAATGTAACGCAAATGTGCAATAAAAATATATACAATATATTTACAGTGCTTAAATAATGAAAATGTGCTCAAGTGAAGGCTAGCGGAGAGAGGCTTTCTCTGCCGCCGCGGCGCGCTAACTTGCATACTATGCTCGCAGAGCAATATTTATAGAGACAAAAGTTAAAGTAGAAATTCTAGTACATTGATAAATAAAGGTCCAAGAGTAAAGGTAAAACGGTCTCTTGGGCATTGCAAATGTACGCGATGATAAAGGCGTATGATCGGAAAATTACTTCAACTTTAATATAAAAATAACGAACGTGACGCAGTTTGAATTTAGAAAAGGTTTGTCGGCAAATATTAAGGTACAAAACTGAACAAATTTATCTTGAATAAATGAAGGCACCAGTAAGCGCTTCTGGTTATGTGGGAATTGGTGCTTGCATTATTTAATTTATTTTTAATAAATTAATTGATTAGTAAATGCTCCAGGTTGTGTAAGAATTGGAACTTGTGTTATTTAATTCATGCTCAATAAATTAAGGAACCAGTAAGCGCACTTAATTGTTCAGGGATTGGTGCTAGTGTTATTTAGGTTTTTTTAAATAAATAGAGAGACCAGTAAACACTTTTAGTTGTGTGAGGATTGGCGCTTGTGTTGTTTAATTTATTTTAAATTAATAAAGGCACAAGTAAGCACTTCTGGTTGTGTGGGGATGAGTGCTTGAATTATTTAATCTATTTTCAATAAATAAATAGACCAGTAAGTGCTTTAGGTTGTGTGGGGATTGGCGCTTGTGTTGTTTAATTTATTTTAAATAATTAGATGAACCAGTAATTTCTCCGGATTGTGTGAGAATTGGCACTTGTGTTATTTAATTTATGCTTAATAAATAAAGAGACCAGTAAGCGCACTATGTTGTGCAAGGATTGGTGCTTGTGTTATTTAATTAAATTCAAATAAATAAAGAGACCAGTAAGCACTCTATGTTGGTTGGGGATTGGAGCTTGTTATGTTCAATTTATTTTTAATTAATAAAGGCACTAGTAAGCGCTCCTTGTTGCGTGGGGATTAGTGCTTGCGTTATTTAATTTATTTTAAATATATAAAGAGAATAGTAAGCGCACTAAGATGTGTGGGAATTGGCACTTGTTTTATTTTATTTATGTTAAATATATAAAGGAAATAGTAAGCACACTTAGATGTGTGGGGATTGGCTTTGGTCTCATCATTCTATTTATTTTAAATAAATAAAGGGACCAGTAAGCGCTCCTGGGTTGTGGGGATTGGCACATGTGTTATTTTATTCATTTTAAATGGAAAAAGAGACCAGTAAGCGCACGTAGTTTTGTGGGGTTTGGTGCTTGTGTTATTTAATTTGTTTTAAATAAATAAATAATCCAGGAAATACCCCGGGTTGTATGGAAATTGGCTTTTGTGTTATTCATATCATTTTTAATAAATAAAGGGAATAGTAAGCTCACTGAGTTGTGTGAGGATTTGTGCTTGTCTTTTCATTATATATATTTTAAATACATGGAGAGACCAGTAAGCGCTCCTGGGTTGTTGAGATTGGCACATGTTTTATTTTACTTATCTTAAATGAATAGAGGGACCAGTAAGCGCAATAAGTCGTGTGGAAATTGGTGCCTGTCTTATTATTATATTTATTTTAAATAAAAAAAGGGACTTGTAAGCGCTTCGAGTTGTGTGAAGATTGGCGCTTGTATTGTTTAATTTATTTAAAAAAAATAGAGGCACCAGTAAGCGCTCCTGGTTGTGTGGGAATTTGTGCGTGCGTTATTTAATTTATTTTAAATAAATAAATGGACCAGTAAATGCCCTGGGTTGTACGGGAATTGGCAGTTGTGTTATTTAATTTGTTTTAAACAAATGAATAGACCATTTTATGCCCCGGGTAGTATGGGAATTAGCGCTTGTGTTAGTTAAGTTATTTTAAATAAATCAAGTAACCAGTAAGCGCTCCTGGTTGTGTGGGGATTGGGACTTGTGTTATTGAATTTGTTTTAAATAATATAATTGACCAGTTAATGCCTTGGGTTGTGTGAGGATTGGCGCTTGTGTCATTAATTTTATTTGATTAATAAATAAAGTGGCCAGTAGGCGCCCTAAGTTTTGTGGGAATAGGTGCTTGGCTTGTTAGTATATTTATGTTAAAAAAAGAAGGGACCAGTAGCGCTCTGGGTTGTATGGGGATCGGCGCATTTGTTATTTGATTTTATTAATTGATAAACGGAGTGTCTTGTAAACGGTTTAAGTTGTGTAGGGATTGGCGCTTGTGTTATTCAATTTATTTTGAATAAATAAAGAAACAAGTAAGCGCTTCTGGTCAAGTGGGGTTTGGTGCTTGCGATATTTTATTTATTTTAAATATATAAAATGAACTGTCAGCGCTTCTGGTTGTGAGGGGATGTGCACTTGTGTTATTTAATTTGTTTAAAATCAATAAATAGACCAGTAAATACCCCGGGTTGTACGGGAATTGGCGGTTGTGTTATTTTATTTATGTAAAATAAATAAACGGACCAGTAACCGCTCTCGGTTGTGTTAGGATTGGCACTTGTGTCTTTAAATTTATTTGTTTGATAAACAAAGTGGCCAGTATGCGCTCCTGGTTGTGTGTGGATTGCCGCTTGTGTTGTTCAATGAATTTCAAATGAATAAGGGCACCAGTAAGCGCTTCTGGTTGTGTAGAGATTGGTATTTGCATAATTAAATTTATTTTAAAATAATAAATGAACTAGTAAATGCTCCAGGTTTGTTTAGAAATAGGAACTTGTAATATTTAATTTATGCTAAATAAATAAAGGGACCAGCAAGCATTCCTATTTGTGTGTGGATTAACGCTTGTGTTGTTTTATTTATTTTAAATAAATAAATGAACCAGCAAATGCTCCGGGTTGTGTGATAATTGGCGCTTGTGTTATTTGAGTTATTTTTAATTAATAAATTGACCAGTAAGCGCTCCTGGTTGTGTGGAATCGGCACTTGTGTTATTTATTCTGTTTTTAATAAATAAATAGATCAGTTAATGCCCCGGGTTGTTCAGAGATTGGCGCTTGTTTTATTTTATTCATGTTAAATAAATAATAGGACTAGTAAGCGCAATAAGTTGTAAGGGGATCGGCGCTTAAGTTACCTAATTTGTTCAAAATAAATAAAATGACCAGTAAGCACTACTGGTTAATGGGGATTGGCGCTTGTGTTATTCAATTTATGTTAAATAAATAAAGGGACCGGTAAGCGCTCCAGGTTGTGTGAGGATTTGTGATTGCATTATTTAATTTATTTTAAGTAAATAAATGGACCAGTAAGCGCTCCTGGATGTGTAGAAATTAGCGCTTGTGTTATTTAATTTATTCTAAATAAATAAATAAACCAGTAAGCACTTCTGGTCGTGTGGGGTTTGGTGCTTGCGTTATTTAGTTTATTTTGAATGAACAAACAGACCGGTGAGCGTTTCCGGTTGTGTGGGGATTTGTGCGTGCGTTGATTAATTTAATTTAGATAAATAAATGGACCAGTAAATGCTCTGGGTTGTGTAGGAATTGGCACTTGTATCATTTAATTTATGTTAAATAAATAAAGGGTTTAGTAAGCGCTCCTGGTTGTGTGGGGATTAGCGCTTGCGTTATTTAATTTGTCTTAAATAAATAGATAGACCAGTAAATGCCCCGGGTTGTGCGGGGATTAGCGCTTGTGTTATTTAATTTGTTTGAAATAAAAGAATGGATCACTTCATGCCCCGGATAGTATGGAAATTTGCGCTTGAGTTATTTGAGTTATTTTAAATAAATGAAGTGACCAGTAAGTGCTACTGGTTGTGTAGGGATTGGCACTTAAGTTATTTAATTTGTTTCAAATAAATAAATTGACCTGTCAATGCCCCATAGTGTGTGGAGATTGGCCCTTGTGTTATTTGAGTTATTTTTAATAAATAAAGTGACCAGTAAGCGCTCCTGGTTGTGTGGGAATGAAAACTTATGTTATTTATTCTGTTTTAAATAAATAAATAGACCAGTCAATGCCATAGCTTGTGCGGAGATTGGCGCTTGTGTTATTTAATTTATGTTAAATTAATTGAGGGACCAGTTAGCGCTCCAGGTTGTGTTAGGATTGGCGCTTAAGTCATTAAATTTATTTAATTAATTAACAAAGTAGTCAGTAGGCGCCCCAAGATGTGTGGGGATAGGCGCTTGTCTTATTATTATATTCATGTTAAAAAAAGAAGGGACCAGTAAGCGCTCCGGGTTGTATGGATATTGGTGCTTTTTTTATTTAATTTTATTAATGAATGAACGAAGTGTCTAGTAAACGGTTTAATTTTGTAAAGATTTTCGCTTGTGTTATTTAATTATTTCTTAATAAATAAAAAAACCCGTAAGCGCTCCTAGTCGTGTAGAGATTGGTGCTTGCATTATTTAAATTATTTTAAATATATAAATAGACCAGTAAGCGCTCCTGGTTGTAAGGGGATTTGTGCGTGCGTTATTTAATTTATCTCAAATGAATAAATGGACCAGTAAATGCTCCGAATTGTGTAGGAATTGGAACTTGTGTTATTTAATGTATGTTAAATGAATAAAGAGACCAGTGAGTGCACCAAAATGTGTGAGAATTAGCGCTTGTGTTATATATTTTGTTTGAAATAAATAAATGGACCAGTAAGCCTTTCGGGTTGTGTAGAGATTGGCACTTTTGTTATTTAATTTGGTTAATTAATAGATAAAGTGTATAGTAAACGGTCGTGGTTTTGTGGGTATTTGCGCTTGTGTTATTTAATTCATTTTAAATTAATAATAGGACTAGTAAGCGCTCTTGATGTGTAGGGATTGGCGCTTAGATAATTTAATTTATTTTAAATGGATAAGGGCACCAGTAAGCGCTCCTGGTTGTGTTAGGATTTGTAATTGCATTATTTAATTTATTTTAAATAAATAAAAGAACCAGCAAGCACACTAAGTTGTGCGGAAATTGGCGCTTGTGTTTTTTAATTTATTTTAAATAAATAAAGTGACAAGTAAGACCTCCTGGTTGTGTGGGGATTGGCACTTGTGTTATTTGATTTATTTTTGAAAAATAAACAAACCAGTAAATGTTCCAGGTTGTGTGGAAATTGGAACTTGTGTCATTTAACTTATGCTAAATGAATAAAGAAACCAGTAAGCTCTCTTGGTTGTGTGGGGAGTGGCGCTTGTATTGTTTAATTTATTTTAAATAAATCAAGGCACCAGTAAGCGCTCTTAGTTGTGTTAGGATTTGTAATTGCATTATTCAATTTATTTTAAATAAATAAACGGACCAGTAAATGCTTCTGGTTGTGTTGAGATTAGCACTTGTGTCATTTAATTTGTTCTAAATAAATGAATTGACCAGTTAATGCCCTGGGTTGAGTAGGGATTGGCGCTTGTGTTATTTGAGTTATTTTAAATGAATAAAGTGACCAGTAAGCGCTTCTGGTTGTTAGTGGATTGACGCTTGTGTTATTTAAGTTATTTAAAATAAATAAAGTGACCAGAAAGCTCGTCTAATTGTGTGGAGATCAGCGCTTGTGTTTTTTAATTTATTATAAATAAATAAAGGGACCAGTAAGCGCTCCAGGTTGTGTGAGGATAAGCACTTGTGTCATTAAATTTATTTGATTAATATAAAAAGTGGCCAGTATGCGCTCCTGGTTGTGTAGGGATCAGCGCTTGTGTTTTTTAATTTATTATAAATAAATAAAGGGACCAGTAAGCGCTTCAGGTTGTGTGAGGATTTGCACTTGTGTCATTTAATTTATGTGATTAATAAACAAAGTGGCCAGTATTTGCTTCTAGTTGTGTGGAGATTGGCGCTTGTGTTGTTTCATTAATTACGAATGAATAAAGTCACCAGTAAGCGCTCCTGGTTGTGTGGGGATTGGTGTTCGCATTATGAAATTCCTTTTAAAAAAAAAAATAAACCAGTAAATGCTCTAGGTTGTGTGGGAATTGGAACTTGTGTTATTTAATTCGTTTTAAATAAATGAATGGATCAGTTAATGCCCCAGGTTGTGCGAGGATTGGCGCTTGTGTTATTTAATTTAGTTTAATTAAATAAATGGACCAGTTAATGCCCCGGGTTGCGTGGGGATTGGCGCTTGTGTTATTTAAGTTATTTTAAATAAATAAAGGGACCAGTAAGCACTTCTGGTCATTGAGGATCAAGACTTGCGTTATTTAATTTTGTTTACGAGGGAAGGGGTTTTACGCTGCTCCCAATCCAGTTCAGTCGTGTGGAGGTGGAAGTGGTTTATGGCAAAATAAATGTAACGCAAATGTGCAATAAAAATATATACAATATATTTACAGTGCTTAAATTATGAAAATGTGCTCAAGTGAAGGCTAGCGGAGAGAAGCTTTCTCTGCCGCCGCGGCGCGCTAACTAACATACTATGCTCGCAGAGCAATATTTATAGAGACAGTAGTTAAAGTAGAAATTCTAGTACATTGATAAATAAAGGTACGAGAGTAAAGGTAAAACGGTCTCTTGGGCATTGCAAATGTACGCGATGATAAAGGCGTATGATCGGAAAATTACTTCAACTTTAATATAAAAATAACGAACGTGACGCAATTTGAATTTAGAAAAGGTTTGTCGGCAAATATTCAGGTACAAAACTAAACGAATTTATTTTGAATAAATGAAGGCACCAGTAAGCGCTTCTAGTTATGTGGGAATTGGTGCTTGCATTATTTAATTTATTTTTAATAAATTAATTGATCAGTAAATGCTCTAGGTTGTGTAAAAATTGAAACTTGTGTTATTATATTCATGCTCAATAAATTAAGGAACCAGTAAGCGCACTTAATTGTTCAGGGATTGGTGCTAGTGTTATTTAAGTTTTTTTAAATAAATAGAGAGACCAGTAAACACTTTTGGTTGTGTGGGGATTGGCTCTTGTGTTGTTTAATTTATTTTAAATAAATAAAGGCACTAGTAAGCACTTCTGGTTGTGTGGGGGTAAGTGCTTGAATTATTTAATCTATTTTCAATAAATAAATAGACCAGTAAGTGCTTTAGGTTGTGTGGGGATTGCACTTGTGTTATTTAATTTATGTTAAATCAAAAAAAGGGACCAGTAAGCGCACTAAGTATTGTATAGATTGGTGCTTGTCTTATCTTCATATTTATTTGAAATAAAAAAAGAATTAAATAAGCGCTTAAAGTTGTGTCAGAATTGGCGTTACTATTATTTATTTCAAATAATTTATGAATAAAGTGTTTAGTAAACGGTTAGGGTTATGTGGAGATTAGCGCTTAAGTTATTTATTCTATTTTCAATTACTAAAGGTACCAGTAAGCGCTTCTAAGTGTGTGGGGATTGGCGCTTGTGTTGTTTAATTTATTTTAAATAATTAGATGAACCAGTAAATTCTCCGGATTGTGTGAGAATTGGCACTTGTGTTATTCAATTTATGCTTAATAAATAAAGAGACCAGTAAGCGCACTATGTTGTGCAAGGATTGGTGCTTGTGTTATTTAATTAAATTCAAATAAATAAAGAGACCAGTAAGCACTCTTTGTTGGTTGGGGATTGGAGGTTGTTGTGTTCAATTTATTTTTAATAAATAAAGGCACTAGCAAGCGCTCCTTGTTGTGTGGGGATTAGTGCTTGCGTTATTTAATTTATTTTAAATATATAAAGGGAATAGTAAGCGCACTAGGATGTGTGGGGATTGGCACTAGTTTTATTTTATTTATGTTAAATATATAAAGGGAATAGTAAGCACACTTAGATGTGTGGGGATTGGCTTTTGTCTTATTATTCTATTTATTTTAAATAAATAAAGGGACCAGTAAGCGCTCCTGGGTTGTGGGGATTAGCACATGTGTTATTTTATTCATTTTACATAAAAAAAGGGACCAGTAAGCGCACGTAGTTTTGTGGGGTTTGGTGATTGTGTTATTTAATTTGTTTTAAATAAATAAATAAACCAGTAAATACCCCGGGTTGTGTGGAAATTGGCTTTTGTGTTATTCATATCATTTTTAATAAATAAAGGGAATAGTAAGCTCACTGAGTTATGTGAGGATTTGTGCTTGTCTTTTCATTATATTTATTTTAAATACATGAAGAGACCAGTAAGCGCTCCTAGGTTGTTGGGATTGGCACATGTTTTATTTTACTTATCTTAAATGAATAGAGGTACCAGTAAGCGCAATAAGTCGTGTGGAAATTGGTGCCTGTCTTATTATTATATTTATTTTAAATAAAAAAAGGGACTTGTAAGCGCTTCGAGTTGTGTGGGGATTGGCGCTTGTATTGTTTAATTTATTTTTAAAAAATAGAGGCACCAGTAAGCGCTCCTGGTTGTGTGGGAATTTGTGCGTGCGTTATTTAATTTATTTTAAATAAATAAATGGACCAGTAAATGCCCCGGGTTGTACGGGAATTGGCAGTTGTGTTATTTAATTTGTTTTAAACAAATGAATAGACCATTTTATGCCCCGGGTAGTATGGGAATTAGCGCTTGTGTTAGTTAAGTTATTTTAAATAAATCAAGTAACCAGTAAGCGCTGCTGGTTGTGTGGGTATTGGCACTTGTGTTATTTAATTTGTTTTAAATAATTCAATTGACCAGTTAATGCCTTGGGTTGTGTGGAAATGGGCGCTTGTGTTATTTAAGTTATCTTAAAAAGATAAAGTGATCAGTAAGCGCTCCTGGTTGTGTGGGGATCGGTGCTTGTGTTATTTAAGTTATTTTAAATAAATAAAGTGACAAGTTAGCGCTCCTGGTTGTGTAAGGATTGGCGCTTGTGTCATTAATTTTATTTGATTAATGAATAAAGTGGCCAGTAGGCGCCCTAAGTTTTGTGGGGATAGGTGCTTGGCTTGTTAGTATATTTATGTTAAAAAAAGAAGAGACCAGTAGCGCTCCGGGTTGTATAGGGATCGGCGCATTTGTTATTTGATTTTATTAATTAATAAACAAAGTGTCTTGTGAACGGTTTAAGTTGTGTAGGGATTGGCGCTTGTGTTATTCAATTTATTTTGAATAAATAAAGAAACAAGTAAGCGCTTCTGGTCAAGTGGGGTTTGTCGCTTGCGATATTTGATTTATTTTAAATATATAAAGTGAACCGTCAGCGCTCCTGGTTGTGAGGGGATGTGCACTTGTGTTATTTAATTTGTTTAAAATCAATAAATAGACGAGTAAATACCCCGGGTTGTACGGGATTTTGTGGTTGTGTTATTTTATTTATGTAAAATAAATAAAGGGACCAGTAATCGCTCTCGGTTGTGTTAGGATTGGCACTTGTGTCTTTAAATTTATTTGTTCAATAGAGAAAGTGGCCAGTATGCGCTCCTGGTTGTGTGTGGATTGCCGCTTGTGTTGTTCAATGAATTTCAAATGAATAAGGGCACCAGTAAGCGCTTCTGGTTGTGTAGAAATTGGTATTTGCATAATTAAATTTATTTTAAAATAATAAATGAACTAGTAAATGCTCCAGGTTTGCTTAGAAATAGGAACTTGTAATATTTAATTTATGCTAAATAAGTAAAGGGACCAGCAAGCATTCCTATTTGTGTGTGGATTAACGCTTGTGTTGTTTAATTTATTTTAAATAAATAAATGAACCAGCAAATGCTCCGGGTTGTGTGATAATTGGCGCTTGTGTTATTTGAGTTATTTTTAATTAATAAATCGACTAGTAAGCGCTCCTGGTTGTGTGGAATCGGCACTTGTGTTATTTATTCTGTTTTTAATAAACAAATAGACCAGTTAATGCCCCGGGTTGTTCAGGGATTGGCGCTTGTTTTATTTTATTCATGTTGAATAAATAATAGGACTAGTAAGCGCAATAAGTTGTAAGGGGATCGGCGCTTAAGGTACCTAATTTGTTCAAAATAAATAAAATGACCAGTAAGCACTACTGGTTAATGGGAATTGGCGCTTGTGTTATTCAATTTATGTTAAATAAATACAGGGACCAGTAAGCGCTCCAGGTTGTGTGAGGATTTGTGATTGAATTATTTAATTTATTTTAAGTAAATAAATGGACCAGTAAGCGCTCCTGGATGTGTAGGAATTGGCGCTTGTGTTATTTAATTTATACTAAATAAATAAAGAAACCAGTAAGCACTTCTGGTCGTGTAGTGTTTGGTGCTTGCGTTATTTAGTTTATTTTGAATAAACAAATAGACCGGTGAGCGTTCCCGGTTGTGTGGGGATTTGTGCGTGCGTTGATTAATTTAATTTAGATAAATAAATGGACCAGTAAATGCTCTGGATTGTGTAGGAATTGGCACTTGTATCATTTAATTTATGTTAAATAAATAAAGGGTCCAGTAAGCGCAATGCGTTGTTTGGGGATTAGCGCTTGCGTTATTTAATTTGTCTTAAATAAATAGATAGACCAGTAAATGCCCCGGGTTGTGCGGGGATTGGCGCTTGTGTTATTTAATTTGTTTGAAATAAATGAATGGATCACTTCATGCCCCGGATAGTATGGAAATTGGCGCTTGAGTTATTTGAGTTATTTTAAATAAACGAAGTGACCAGTAAGTGCTACTGGTTGTGTAGGGATTGGCACTTAAGTTATTTAATTTGTTTCAAATAAATAAATTGACCAGTAAATGCCCCATAGTGTGTGGAGATTGGCCCTTGTGTTATTTGAGTTATTTTTAATAAATAAAGTGACCAGTAAGCGCTCCTGGTTGTGTGGGAATGAAAACTTATGTTATTTATTCTATTTTAAATAAATAAATAGACCAGTCAATGCCATAGGTTGTGCGGAGATTGGCGCTTGTGTTATTTAATTTATGTTAAATTAATTGAGGGACTAGTAAGCGCTCCAGGTTGTGTTAGGATTGGCGCTTAAGTCATTAAATTTATTTAATTAATTAACAAAGTAGTTAGTAGGCGCCCCAAGATGTGTGGGGATAGGCGCTTGTCTCATTATTATATTCATGTTAATAAAAGAAGGGACCAGTAAGCGCTCCGGGTTGTATGGATATTGGTGCTTTTTTTATTTAATTTTATTAATGAATGAACGAAGTGTTTAGTAAACGGTTTAATTTTGTGGAGATTTTCGCTTGTGTTATTTAATTATGTCTTCATAAATAAAAAAACCAGTAAGCGCTTTTAGTCGTGTGAAGATTGGTGCTTGCATTATTTAAATTATTTTAAATAAATAAATAGACCAGTAAGCGCTCCTAGTTGTAAGGGGATTTGTGCGTGCGTTATTTAATTTATTTTAAATGAATAAATGGATTAGTAAATGCTCCGAATTGTGTAGGAATTGGCACTTGTGTTATTTTATGTATGTTAAATGAATAAAGAGACCAGTGAGTGCACCAAAATGTGTGAGAATTAGCGCTTGTGTTATTTTTTTTGTTTGAAATAAATAAATGGACCAGTAAGCCTTTCGGGTTGTGTAGAGATTGGCACTTTTGTTATTTAATTTGGTTAATTAATAGATAAAGTGTATAGTAAACGGTCGTGGTTTTGTGGGTATTTGCGCTTGTGTTATTTAATTCATTTTAAATTAATAATAGGAATAGTAAGCGCTCTTGAATGTGTAGGGATTGGCGCTTGGATAATTTAATTTATTTTAAATGGAGAAGGGCACCAGTAAGCGCTCCTGGTTGTGTTAGGATTTGTAATTGCATTATTTAATTTATTTTAAATAAATAAAAGGACCAGCAAGCACACTGAGTTGTGCGGAAATTGGCGCTTGTGTTATTTAATTTGTTCTAAATAAATGGATAGACCAGTAAATGCCCCGGGTTGTATGGGAATTGGCGCTTGTGTTATTTAAATTATATTGAATAAATAAAGTGACTGGTAAGCGCTTCTGGTTGTGTGGGGATTAGCACTTGTGTTTTTTAATTTATTTTAAATAAATAAAGTGAACCGTAAGCGCTCCTGGTTGTGTGGGGATTGGCAGTTGTGTTATTTAATCTATTCTAAATGAATAAAAAACCAGAAAGCGCTTCTGGTGGTGTGGGGTATGGTGCTTGCGTTATTTAATTTATTATTAATCAATAATTAGACCGGTGAGCGCTTCTGTATGTGTAAGTATTTGTGCGGGCGTTATTTAATTTATTTTAAATAAACAAATGGATCAGTTAATGCTCCGATTTGTGTAGGAATTAGCACTTGTGTTATTTAATTCATGTTTAATTAATAAAGGGACCAGTAAGTGCGCTGAGTTGTTTAAAGATTCGCGCTTGCGTTATTTGATTTGTCTCGAATAGATAAATAGACCAGCAAATGCCCTGGGATGTGCGGGGATTTGCACTTATGTCATTTAATTTGTATTAAATAAATAAATAGACCACTTAATGCCTTGGGTAGTATGGGAATTGGCGCTTGAGTTATTTAAGTTATTTTAAACAAATGAATCGACCAGTAAGCGCTTCTGGTTGTGTGGGAATCGGCACTTGTGTTATTTATTCTGTTTTAAATGAATGAATAGACCAGTTAATGCTTCGGGTTGTGCGGGGATTGACGCTTGTTTTATTTTATTCATGTTAAATAAATAATGGGACTAGTAAGCGCAATGAGTTGTGTGGGGATCAGCACTAAAGTTATTTTATTTGTTCTAAATAAATAAAGGGACCAGTAAGCACTCCAGGTTGTGTAAGGATTTGTTATTGCATTATTTAATTTATTTCAAATAAATAAATGGACCAGTAAGCGCTCCTGAATGTGTTGGGATTGGCGCTTGTGTTAGTCAAGTTATTTTAAATAAATAAAGTGACAAGTTAGCGCTCCTGGTTGTGTTAGGATTGGCGCTTGTGTTATTTAATTTGTTTTAAATAATTGAATTAACCTATTAATGCCCTGAGTTGTGTACAGATTGGCGCTTGTGGTATTTAAGTTATTTTAAATTAATAAATAGAGCAGTAAGCGTTCCTGGTTTAGTGGGAATTTGTGCATATGTTATTTAATTTATTTTAAATGGATAAATGAAGCAGTAAATGTTCTGGGTTGTGTAAGAATTGGCACTTATGTTATTTAAACTATGTGGAATAAATAAATGGACCAGTGAGCACTCCTGGTTGTGTGGGGATTAGCGCTTGTGTTATTTTATGCGTTTTAAATAAAAGAATGAATCAGTTAATGCCTCGGGGTGTATGAAAATTGGCGCTAGTGTTATTTAAGTTATTTTAAATGAATAAAGTGACCAGTAAGCGCTCGTGGTTGTGTAGGGATAGAAACTTGTGTTATTTAATTTGTTTAAAATAAATGAATTGATAAGTTAATGTCCTGGGTTGTATACAAATTGGCGCTTGTGTTATTTAAGTTATTTGAAATAAATAAAATGACCAGTAAGCGCTTTGGGTTGTGTAGGGATTGGCACTTGTGTTATTTAATTTGATTTTAATAAATTAATGGACCAGTTAATGCCCCGGGTTGTATACAAATTGGCGCTTGTGTTATTTAAGTTATTTGAAATAAATAAAATGGCCAGTAAGCGCTTTGGGTTGTGTAGGGATTGGCACTTGTGTTATTTAATTTGATTATAATAAATTAATGGACCAGTTAATGCTTCGGGTTGTGTAGGGATTGGTGCTTGTGTTATTTGATTTGTTTTAAATAAATGAATGGACTACTGAATGCCCCGGATTGTATGGGAATTGGAACTTGTGTTTTTTAAGTTATTTTAAATAAATAAAGTGACCAGTTAGCGCTCCTGGTTGTGTGGAGATGGGCACATGTGTTATTTAATTTGTTTAAAATGAATAAATGGACCAGTTAATGCTTTAGGTTGTGTAAGGATTGGCGCTTGTGTTATTTAATTCGTTTTAAATGAATAAATGGACCAGTTAATGCCCCGGGTTGTATACAAATTGGCGCTTGTGTTATTTAAGTTATTTGAAATAAATAAAATGACCAGTAAGCGCTTTGGGTTGTGTAGGGATTGGCACTTGTGTTATTTAATTTGTTTTTAATAAATTAATGGACCAGTTAATGCTTCGGGTTGTGTAGGGATTGGTGCTTGTGTTATTTGATTTGTTTTAAATAAATGAATGGACTACTGAATGCCCCGGATTGTATGGGAATTGGAACTTGTGTTTTTTAAGTTATTATATATAAATAAAGTGACAAGTAAGCGCTCCTGGTTGTGTGGGGATTGGCACTTGTGTTATTTAATTTCTCTTAAATAATTGAATTAACCTATTAATGCCCTGAGTTATGTACAGATTGGCGCTTATGGTATTTAAGTTATTTTAAATGGATAAGGTGACCAGTTAATGCCTCGGGTTGTGTAGGGATTGGCGCTTGTGTTATTTAATTTATTTTAAATAAAGAAAGTGACCAGTCAGCTTTACTGATTGTGTAAGGACTGGCGCTTGTGTTATTGAATTCATTTAATTAATAAACAAAGTGGCTAGTAAATGCCCTAAGTTGTGTGGGGATAGGAGATCGTCTTATTATTAAATTTATTTCAAAAAAAAAAGGGACAAGTGAGCGCTCCAGGTTGCATGGATATTGGCGCTTTTGTTATTTAATTTTATTAATTAATAAATAAAGTGTCTAGTAAACGGTTTAAGTTGTGTGGGGCTTAGCGCTTGTGTTATTTAATTAATTTTAAATGAATAAAAAAACCAGTAAGAACTTCTGGTCGTGTGGAGATTGGTGCTTGCGGAATTTGAATTATTTTAAATAAATAAATATACCAGTAGAAGCTTCTGGTTGTGTGGGAATTTGTGCGTGCGTTATTTGATTTATTGTTGATAATTAAATCGACGAGTAAATGCTCCGGGTGGTGTAGAAATTGGCAATTGTATTATTTTTATTAAGTTAAATAAATAAAGGGACAAGTGAGTGCACTGTGTTGTGTGAGGATTTAAGCTTGTGTTATTTAATTTTTTTTCAACAAATAATTAGACCACTTTATGCCCCAGGTAGTATAGGAATTGGTGCTTGTGTTATTTAATTTGTTTTAATAAAATAAATGGACAATTTAATGCTCCGGGTAGTATGGGAATTAGCGCTTGTGTTATTTTAGTTATTTTTAATAAATTCAGTGACCAGTAAGCGCGTCGAGTTGTCTGGGGATTGGCACTTGAGTTATTTAATTTGTTTTAGATAATTAAATTGACCAGTAAGCTTACTGAGTTGTGCGAGGATTGGCGCTTGTCTTATTATTATATGTATTTTTAATAAATAAAGGGTTCAGTAAGCGCTTCTGGTTGTGGGGAGATTGGTTACTGCATTATTCAATTTATTTTAAATGAATAAATAGACCAGTAAAAGCTCCAGATTGTGAAGGAATTAAAACTTGTGTCATACAATTTATGCTGAATGAATAGAGGGACTAGTGAGCGCACTGACTTGTGCGGAGATCGGCGAGTGTGTTATTTCATTTGTTTTAAATAAATGGATAGACCAGTACATGCCCCGGGTTGTGCGAGAATTGGCGCTTGTGTTATTTAATTTGTTTTAAACAAATGAATGGACCTAATAATGCCCCGGGTTGTATGAAAATTGGCACTTGTGTTATTTAAGTTATTTTAAATAAATAAAGTGACCGGTAAGCGCTTCTGGCTGTGTGGGAATTGGCACTTGTGTTATTAAATATGTTTTAAATAAATGAATTGACTAGTTAATGCCCGGGGTAGTGTGAAAATTGGCGCTTGTGTTATTTAAGTTATTTTAAATGAATAAAGTGACCAGTAAGCGCTCCTGGTTGTGTTAGGATTGGCGCTTGTGTCATTAATTTTAATTGATTAATAAGAAAAGTGGCCAGTAGGCACCCTAAGTTTTGTGAGGATAGGTGCTTGACTTCTTAGTATATTTATGTTAGAAAAAGAAGGGACCAGTAGCGCTCCGGGTTGTATAAGGATTGGCGCGTTTGTTATTTGAGTTTATTAATTAAAAAACGAAGTGTCTAGTAAACGGTTTAAGTTGTTTGGAGATCGGCGCTTGTGTTATTTTATTTATTTTAAATAAATGAAAAAACCAGTAAGCGCTCCTGGTCGTGTGGGGATTGGTGCTTGCGTTATTTAATTTATTTTAAATCAATAAATAGACCAGTAAGCGCTCCTGGTTGTGTGGGGATTTGTGCATGCGTTATTTAATTTGTTTCAAATAAATAAATGGACCAGTAAATGCTCCGGATTGTGTAGAAATTGGCAATTGTGTTATTTATATTATGTTAAATAAATAAAGGGACAAGTGAGTGCACTGTGTTGTATGAGGATTTAAGCTTGTGTTATTTAATTTGTTTTTAACAAATAATTGGACCACTTTATGCCCCAGGTAGTATAGGAATTGTTGCTTGTGTTATTTAGTTTGTTTTATAAAAATAAATAGATTTTTTAATGCTCCGGGTAGTATGGGAATTAGCGCATGTGTTATTTAAGTTATTTTTAATAAATATAGTGATCAGTAAGCGCTCTGGGTTGTGTGGGAATGCGCACTTGTGTTATTAAATTTGTTTTCGATAATTAAATTGACCAGTTAATGCCATGGGTTGTGTGGGGATTGGCACTTGTGTTATTTAAGTTATTTCAAATAAATAAAGGGACCAGTAAGCGCTTCTGGTTTTGTAGAGATTGGTATTTGCGAAATTAAATCCATTTTAAAATAATGAATAAACTAGTAAATGCTCGAGGTTGTGTGGGAATTGGAACTAGTGTTATTTAATTTATGCTAAATAAATAAAGGGACCAGTAAACATTTCTGGATCTGTTGGCATTGGCGCTTGGGTTGTTCAATTTATTTCGGATGAATAAAAGCACCAGTAAGCGCTCTTGGTTGTGTAGGGATTGGTTACTGCATCATTCAATTTATTTTAAATAAATAAATGGACAAGTAAAAGCTCCAGATTGTGTAGGAATTAAAACTTGTGTTATTCAATTTATGCTGAATGAATAAAATGACTAGCGAGCGCACTGACTTGTGCGAGGATCGGCGCTTGTGTTATTCAATTTGTTCTAAATAATTAAATTAACCTAATAATGCCCTGAGTTGTGTAGAGATTGGCGCTTGTGGTATTGAAGTTATTTTAAATGAATAAAGTGACCAGTTAATGCCTCGGGTTGTGTAGGGATTGGCGCTTGTGTTATTTAATTTTTCTTAAATAAAGAAAGTGACCAGTTAGCACTACTGGTTGTGTAAGGACTGGCGCTTGTGTTATTGAATTTATTTTAATTAATAAATAAAGTGGCTAGTAGGTGCCCTAATTTGTGTGGGGATAGGCGATTGTCTTATTATTATATTTATTTCAAAAAAAGAAGGGACCAGTAAGCGCTCCGGGTTGCATGGATATTAGCGCTTTGGTTATTTAATTTTATTAATTAATAAATGGAGTGTCCAGTAAACGGTTCAAGTTGTGTGGGGCTCGGCGTTTGTGTTATTCAATTAGTTTTAAATAAATAGAAAAACCAGTAAGCACTTCTTGTCGTGTGCAGATTAATGCTTGCGTAATTTAAATTATTTTAAATAAATGAATAGACCAGTAGAAGCTTCTGGTTGTGTGGGGATTTGTGCGTGCGTTATTTAATTTATTGTTGATAAATAAATTGACCAGTAAAGGCTCCGGGATAAATAGGAATTAGCACTTGTGTTATTTAATTTATGTTAAATGAATAAAGAGACCAGTGAGTTTACTGAGTTGTGTGAAGATTGCCGCTTGTGTTATTTAGGTTTTTTTTAAATAAATAAAGTGACCAGTAAGCGATCCTGGTTGTGTGGGATTTGGCACTTGTGTTATTAAATTTGTTTTAAATAAATGAATGGACCAGTTAATGGCTCGGGTTTTGTGGGATTGGCGCTTGTGTTATTTAATTCGTTTTAAATAAATTAATAGACTACTTAATGCCCCGGGTTGTATGGGAACTGGCACTTGTGTTTTTTTAGTTTTTTTAAATAATGAAAGTGACACGTAATCGCTCCTGGTTGTGTGGGGATTGGTACTTGTGTTATTTAAGTCATTTTAAATGATTAAAGTGACCAGTAAATGTGCTTGGTTGTGTGGGTATTGGCGCTTGTGTCATGAAATTTATTTATCTAAAAATCGAAGTGGCTAGTAGGTGCCCTAAGTTGTGTGGGGATAGGCGATTGTCTTATTATTATGTTCATGTTGAAAAAAAGAGGGACTAGTAAGCGCTCCGGGTTGTATGGAAATTGGCACTTTTGTTATTTAATTTTATTAATTAATGAACGGAGTGGCCAGTAAACGGTTTAAGTTGTGTATGGATTGGCGCTTCTGTTATTAAATGAATCCTAAATAAATAAAAAAACAGTAAGCGCTACTTGTCGTGTGAAGATTGGTGCTTGCGTTATTTAAATTATTTTAAATAAATAAATAGACTAGTAAAAGCTTCTGGTTGCGTGGGGATTTGTGCGTGCGTAATTTAATTTAGTGTTAATGGATAAATTGACCAGTAAATGCTCCGAGTTGTGTAGGAATTGGCACTTGTGTATTTAATTAATGTTTCATAAATAAAGGGACCAGTGAGTGCACTGAATTGTGTGGGGATTGGCACTTGTGTTATTTATTTTGTTTTAAATACAAGAACGGATCAGTTTATGCGTCAGGTTGTGTGGAGATTGGCACTTGTGTTATTTAATTTGTTTTAAATAAATGAATTGACCAGTTAATGCCTCAAGTTGAGTGGAGATTGGCGCTTGTGTTATTTTATTTGTTTTAAATTAATAAATGGACTACTTAATGCTTCGGGTTGTATGGGAATTGGCACTTGTGTAATTATAGTTATTTTAAATAATTAAAGTGTCTAGTAAACGCTCCTGGTTGTGTGGGGATTGGCACTTGTGTTATTTCATTTGTTTTAAATAAATAAATGGACCAGTTTATTCTTCAGGTTATGTTAGAATTGGCGCTTTCGTTATTTAATTCGTTTTAAATAGATAAATGAACCAGTTAATGCCCCGGGTTGTATGGAAATTGGCACTTGTGTTATTATATTTATCTTAAATAAATGAAGTGACCTGGAAGCGCTTCTGGTTGTGTGGGGATCGGCACTTGTGTGATTTAATTTGTTTTAAATAAATGAATGGACCAGTTAATGCCTCAAGTTGTGTGAGGATGGGCGCTTGTTTTATTTAATATGTTTCAAATAAATGAATGGACCAGTTCATGCCTTGGGTTGTGAGGGGATTGGCACTTGTGTTATTTAATTCGTTTTAAGTAAACGAATGGACCAGTTAATGCCCCGGGTTGTATGGAAATTAGCGCTTGCGTTATTTAAGTTATTTCAAATGATTAAAGTGACCAGCAAGCACTCCTGGTTTGTGAAGATTAGCACTTGTGTTATTTAATCTGTTTTAAATAAATAAATTAAAAGGTTAATGCCACGACTTGTATGGAAATTGGCGATTGTGTTATTCAATTTATTTTAAATAAATAAAGTGACCAGTAAGCGCTCCTGGTTGTGTGGGGATTGGCACTTGTGTTATTTAATTTGTTTTAAATAAATTAATGGATTAGTTAATTCCTCAGGTTGTGTGGGAATTAGCGCTTGTGTTATTTAATCCGTTTTAAATAAATAAATGGTCCAGTTAATGCCCCGGGTTGTGTGGAAATTGGCGCTGGTGTTTTTTATGTTATTTTAAATAAATAAAGTGACCTGTAAGCGCTTCTGGTTTGTGGGGATAAGCACTTGTGTTATTTAATTTGTTTTATATAAATGAATTGACCAGTTAATGCCCCAGGTTGTGTGAAGATTTGCGCTTGTGTTATTTGAGTTATTTGAAATGTATAAAGTGACCAGTGAGCGCTCCTGGTTGTGTTGGAATCGGCGTTTGTGTTTTTTGATTTATTTTAAATGAATAAAGTAACCAGTAAGCGCTGCTGGTTGCGTGGGGATTGTCACTTGTGTTATTTAATTTGTTTAAATTACATAAATAGACCAGTAAATACCCTGAATTGTGTGGGGATTGGCGCTTGTGTTATTTTATTTATGTTAAAAAAATAAAGGGACCAGTAAGCGCTCCAGGTTGTGTGCGGATCGGCGCTTGTGTCATAAAATTCGTTTGATTAATAAAGAAAATGGCCAATGAGTGCCTTTAGATGTGTAGATATAGGCACTTGTCTAATTATTATATTTCTGTTAAAAAAAAAAGGGACTAGTAAGCGCTCTGGGTCGTAGGGGGATTTGCGCTTTTGTCAATTAATTATATTAATTAATGAACGAAGTGTCCAGTAAACGGTTTAAGTTGTCTGGGGATTGGCGCTTGTGTTATTTAACTTATTCTAAATAAATAAAAAAACCAGTAAGCGCTCTTGGTCGTGTGGAGATTAGTGCTTGCGTTATTTAATTTATTTTAAACAAATAAATAGACCAGTAAGCGCTCTTGAATGTGTTGAGATTCGTGCTTGCGTTATTTAATTTATTTTATATGAATAAATGGACCAGTAAATGCTCTGGGGTGTGTAGGAATTGGCATTTGGGTTATTTAATTTATGTTAAACAAAAAAGGGACCAGTAAATGCACTGAGTTGTGTAAGGATTGGCGCTTGTGTTATTCAATTTGTTTTAAATAAATAAATGGACCAGGAAGCGTTCCGCGTTGTGTAGAGATTGGCACTTCTGTTATTTAATTTTGTTAATTAATAAATAAAGTGTTTAGTAAACGGTCGTGGTTGTATGGGTATTGGCCCTTGTGTAATTTAATTGATTTTATATTAATAATAGGACCAGTAAGCGCTCCCGGTTGTGTGAGGATTGGCGCTTCTGTTATTTGATTAAATTAATTAGTAAACAAAATAACTAGTAAGCGCTCCGAGTTGTGTAGGGATTGGCACTTTCATTATTTAATGTTATTAATCAATAAATAAAGTATTTATTAAACGGTCGTGGTTGTGTGGGTATTTGCGCTTGTATTATTTATATAGTTCTTTATTTATATTGGGACCAGTAAGCGCTTTTGGATGAGTGAAAATTGGTGCATGTATTGTTTAATATATTTTAAATAAATAACGGTGCCAGTAAGCGCTCCTGGTTGTCTTACGATTGGTTATTGCATTATTTAAGGTATTTCAAAGAAACAAATTGACCAGTAAGCGCTTTTAGTTATGTTAATATTGGTGATTGCGTTATTTAATTCATATTAATTAAATAAATGGACCAGTAAATGCTCTGGGTTGTGTAAGCATCGGCACTTGTGTTATTTAATTTATGTTAAATAAATAAAGGAATCAGTGAGCGAACTAAGCTGTGTGAGGATTGGCGCTTGTGTTATTTAATCTGTTCTCAATAAATAAATAGACCAGTAAATGCCCCGGGTAGTATGGAAATCGGCACTTGAGTTATTCAAGTTATTTTTAATAAATAGAGTGACCAGTAAGCGCTCCTGGTTGTATGGGGATTGGCACTTGTGTTATTCAATTTGTTTTGAATAAATAAATGGACCAATTCATGCTCCAAGTTGTGTTAGGACTGGCGCTTGTGTTATTAAAGTTATTTTTAATAAATAAAGGCATCAGTAAGCGCTCCTGGTTGTATGGGGATTGGCACTTGTGTTACTTAATTTGTTTTGAATAAATAAATGGACCAGTTCATGCTCCAAGTTGTGTAAGGACTGGCGCTTGTGTTATTAAAGTTATTTTTAATAAATAAAGGCATCAGTAAGCGCTCCTGGTTGTGGGGAAATTGGCACTTGTGTTTTTTAATTTGTTTTAAATAAATAAATGGACTAGTTAATGCCTTGAGTTGTGTGGAGATTGGCGCTTGTGTTATTTAATTTGTATTTTATAGATAAATTGACTGCTTAATGCACCGGGTTGTATAGGAATTGGCACTTGTGTTATTTAATTTATGTTAAATAAATGAAGGGACCAGTAAGTGCACTAAATTGTGTGGGGATTGGCACTTGTGTTATTTAATTTGTTTTGAATACAAAAATGGATCAGTTCATGCCTCAGGTTGTGTGGGGATTGGCACTCGTGTTATTTAGTTCGTTTTAAATAGATAAATGGACCAGTTTATGCCCCGGTCTGTATGGAAATTGGCACTTGTGTTATTATATTTATTTTAAATAAATGAAGTGACCTGGAAGCGCTTATGGTTGTGTGGGGATTGGCACTTGTGTGATTTAATTTGTTTTAAATAAATGAATGGACCAGTTAATGCCTCGGGTTGTGTGAGGATTGGCGCTTGTTTTATTTAATTTGTTTCAAATAAATGAATGAACTAGTTGATGCTCCGGGTTGTATGAGAATTGGCACTAGTGTTATTTGAATTATTTCAAATAATTAAAGTGACCAGTAAGCGCTCCAGGTTGTGTGCGGATTGGTGCTTTTATTAATTAATTCTATGAATTAATGAACGAAGTGTCCAGTAAACGGTTTAAGTTGTCTGGGGATTAGCGCTTGTGTTATTTAATTTATTCTACATAAATAAAAAAACCAGTAAGCGCTCCTGGTCGTGTGGAGATTAGTGCTTGCGTTATTTAATTTATTTTAATTAAATAAATAGACCAGTAAGCGCTCTACAATGTGTGGAGATTCGTGCTGGCGTTATTTAATTTATTTTAAATAAATAAATGGACCAGTAAATGCTCCGGGGTGTGTAGGAATTGGCATTTGTGTTATTTAATTTATGTTAAATAAAAAAGGGACCAGTAAGTGCACTAAGTTGTGTAAGGATTGGCGCTTGTGTTATTCAATTTGTTTTAAATAAATAAATGGACCAGGAAGCGTTCTGCGTTGTGTAGATATTGGCACTTCTGTTATTTAATTTTGTTAATTAATAAATGAAGTGTTTAGTAAACGGTCGTGGTTGTGTGGGTATTGGCCCTTTTGTTATTTGATTGATTTTATATTAATAATAAGACCAGTAAGCGCTCCTGGTTGTGTGGGGATTGGCACTTGTGTTATTTAATTTATTTTGAATAAATAAATGGTTTAGTTAATACTATAGGTTGTGTGCAGATTGGCGCTTGTATTATGAAATTTATTCGATTAATAAACAAAGTGGCCAGTAGGCGCCTTAAGATGTGTGGGGATAGGCGCTTGTCTTATTATTATATTTATGTTAAAAAAAGAAGGGACTAGTAAGCGCTCCAGGTTGTAGGGGGATTGGCGCTTCTGTTAATTAATTCTATGAATTATTAAACGGAGTGTTCAGAAAAAAGTTTTAGTTGTGTGGAGATTGGTGCTTGCGTTATTTAATTTAATTCAAATGGATAAATAGACCAGTAAGCGCTTCTGGTTGTGTGGGGATATATGCGTGCGTTATTCAATTTATTTACAATAAATCAATGGACTAATAAATGCTCCGGGTTGTAAAGAAATTGGCATTTGTCTCATTTAATGTATGTTGAATAAAAAAAAAAAGGACTAGCGAGTGCTCTGGGTTGTGTGAGGATTGGCGCTTGTGTTATTTAATTTTTTTTAAATAAATAAATGAATTAGTAAGCGTTCCGGATTGTGAAGAGGTTGGCTTTTCTATTATTTACTTAAATTAATTGATAAATGAAGTGTTAAGTAAACGGTCGTGTTTGTGTGGGTATTGGCCCTTGTGTTATTTAATTTATTTTAATTTAATAATGGGACCAGTAAGCGCTTCTAGATGTGTAGGGATTGGCATTTGTGTTATTAAATTCGTTTTAAATAGATAAATGGACCAGTTTATGCCCCGGTCTGTATGGAAATTGGCATTTGTGTTATTATATTTATTTTAGATAAATGAAGTGACCTGGAAGCGCTTCTGGTTGTGTGGGGATTGGCACTTGTGTAATTTAATTTGTTTTAAATAAATGAATAGACCAGTTAATGCCTCGGGTTGTGTAAGGATTGGCGCTTGTTTTATTTAATTTGTTTCAAATAAATGAATGGACTACTTGATGCTCCGGGTTGTATGAGAATTGGCACTAGTGTTAATTTAATTATTTCAAATAATTAAAGTGACCAGTAAGCGCTTCAGGTTGTGTGCGGATTGGCGCTTTTATTAATTAATTCTATGAATTAATGAACGAAGTGTCCAGTAAACGGTTTAAGTTGTCTGGGGATTGGCGCTTGTGTTATTTAATTTATTCTAAATAAATAAAAAAACCAGTAAGCGCTCCTGGTTGTGTGGAGATTAGTGCTTGCGTTATTTAATTTATTTTAAATAAATAAATAGACCAGTAAGCGCTCTTCAATGTGTGGAGATTCGTGCTTGCGTTATTTATTTTATTTTAAATGAATAAATGGACCAGTAAATGCTCTGGGGTGTGGAGTAATTGGCATTTGTGTTATTTAATTTATGTTAAATAAAAAAGGGACCAGTAAGTGCACTAAGTTGTGTAAGGATTGGCGCTTGTGTTGTTCAATTTGTTTTAAATAAATAAATGGACCAGGAAGCGTTCCGCGTTGTGTAGAGATTGGTTTTTCTGTTATTTAATTTTGTTAATTAATAAATAAAGTGTTTAGTAAACGGTCGTGGTTGTGTAGGTATTGGCCCTTGTGTTATTTAATTGATTTTATATTAATAATAGGACCAGTAAGCGCTCCCGGTTGTGTGAGGATTGGCACTTGTGTTATTTAATTTATTTTGAATAAATAAATGGTTTAGTTAATACTATAGGTTGTGTGCAGATTGGCGCTTGTGTCATGAAATTTATTTGATTATTAAACAAAGTGGCCAATAGGCGCCCTAAGATGTGTCGGGATAGGCGCTTGTCTTATTATTATATTTATGTTAATAAAAGAAGGGACTAGTAAGCGCTCCAGGTTGTAGGGGGATTGGCGCTTTTGTTAATTAATTCTATGAATTATTAAACGGAGTGTCCAGGAAACAGTTTAAGTTGTGTGGAGATTGGTGCTTGCGTTATTTAATTTATTTAAAATGGATAAATAAACCAGTAAGCGCTTTTGGTTGTGTGGGGATATGTGCGTGCGTTATTTAATTTATTTTCAATAAATCAATGGACTAATAAATGCTCCGGGTTGTGTAGAAATTGGCATTTGTCTTATTTAATGTATGTTGAATGAAAAAAAAAGGACTAGTGAGTGCTCTGGGTTGTGTGAGGATTGGCGCTTGTGTTATTTA
Organism: Copidosoma floridanum; assembly: GCF_036245765.1. Taxonomy (NCBI): domain Eukaryota; kingdom Metazoa; phylum Arthropoda; class Insecta; order Hymenoptera; family Encyrtidae; genus Copidosoma; species Copidosoma floridanum. The sequence continues at coordinate 30,431,263 of NW_028321881.1, forward strand.
ATTTTTTTCAATAAATAAATGAACCAGTAAGCGTTCTGGATTGTGAAGGGGTTGGCTTTTCCATTATTTAATTAAATTAATTAATAACTGAAGTGTTTAGTAAGCGGTCGTGTTTGTGTGGCTATTGGCCCTTGTGTTATTTAATTTATTTTAAATTAATAATAGGACCAGTAAGCGCTTCTTGATGTGTGGGGATTAGTGCTTGTGTTGTTTAATTTATTTTAAATAAATAAAGGCACCAGTAAGCGCTCCTGGTTTTGTGGGGATAGGTAATTGCATTATTTAATTTATTTAAAATTAATGAATAGACCAGTAGATGCTCAAGTTGTGTGAGAATTGAAACTTGCGTTATTTAATGAATGCAAAATAATTAATGGAAATATTAAGCGCACTAAGTTGTGCGGAAATTGGCGCTTGTGTTATTTAATCTGTTTTAAATAAATGGATAGACCAGTAAATGCCCCGGGTTGTGCGGTGATTGGCGCTTGTATAATTTAATTTGTTTTAAATGAATGAATGGACCAGTTAATATCTTAGGTTTCGTGGGGACTGGCGATGTGTTATTTAAGTTATTTTAAATAATTAAGTTTAAGAAAAACGCTCCTGGTTGTGTGGGAATTGGTTTTGGAGTTTTTTGATTTATTTTGAATAAATAAAGGTACCAGTAAGCACTCCTGGTTTTGTATGGATAAGTGCTTGCGTAATTTAATTTATTTCCAATTAATAAAGGGACCAGTAAGCGTTTAGGGTTGTGTGAGGATTGGCGCTTCTGTTATTTGATTTAATTAATTAATAAACAAAAAAACTAGTAAGCGCTCCGAGTTGTGTAGAGATTGGCACTTTAATTATTTAATGTAATTAACTAATAAATAAAGTGTTAATTAAACCGTCGTGGTTGTGTGGGTATTTGCGCTTGTATTATTTAATTAATTCTTAATTTATAATGGGACCAGTAAGCGCTTTTGGATGTGTGAGAATTGGTGCATGTATTGTTTTATTTATTTTAAATAAATAAAGGTGCCAGTAAGCGCTCCTGGTTGTCTTAGGATTATTATTCCATTATTGAATTTATTTTAAATAAACAAATGGACCAGTAAGCGCTCCTAGTTTTGTGAAGATTGGTGATTGCGTTATTTAATTTATATTAATTAAATCAATGGACCAGTAAATGCTCTGGGTTGTGTGGGCATCGGCACTTGAGTTATTTAAGTTATTCAAAATAATTAAAGTGACCAGTAAGTGCTCCTGGTTGTGTGGTAATTACAACTTGTGTTATTTAATTTGTTTTATGTAAATAAATTAACCAGTTCATGCCCTGGGTTGTGTGGGGATTGGCGCTTGTGTTATTTTAGTTATTTAAAATGAATAAAGTGACAAGTAAGCGCTCCTGGTTGTGTTGAAATAAGCGCTTGTGTTATTCAATTTATTTTGAATGAATAAAGTAACCAGTAAGCGCTCCTAGTTGTGTTGGGGTTGGCACTTGTGTTATTGAATTTGTTTTAATTAAATAAATAGAACAGTAAATACCCAAAGTTGTGCGGGGATTGGCGCTTGTGTTATTTTATTTATGTTAAATAAATAGAGAGACTAGTAAGCGCTCCGGGTTGTAGCGGGATTGGCTTTTTTGTTAATTAATTCCATGAATTAATGAACAGAGTGTCCAGTAAACGGTTCAAGTTGTCTGGGGTTGGCGCTTGTGTTATTTAATTTATTCTAAGTGAATAAAAAAACCAGTAAGCGCTTCTGGTTGTGTGGGGATATGTGCGTGCGTTATTTAATTTATTTTCAATAAATCAATGGACTAATAAATGCTCCGGGTTGTGTAGAAATTGGCATTTGTCTTATTTAATGTATGTTGAATGAAAAAAAAAGGACTAGTGAGTGCTCTGGGTTGTGTGAGGATTGGCGCTTGTGTTATTTAATTTTTTTCAATAAATAAATGAACCAGTAAGCGTTCTGGATTGTGAAGGGGTTGGCTTTTCCATTATTTAATTAAATTAATTAATAACTGAAGTGTTTAGTAAGCGGTCGTGTTTGTGTGGCTATTGGCCCTTGTGTTATTTAATTTATTTTAAATTAATAATAGGACCAGTAAGCGCTTCTAGATGTGTGGGGATTAGTGCTTGTGTTGTTTAATTTATTTTAAATAAATAAAGGCACCAGTAAGCGCTCCTGGTTTTGTGGGGATAGGTAATTGCATTATTTAATTTATTTAAAATTAATGAATAGACCAGTAGATGCTCAAGTTGTGTGAGAATTGAAACTTGCGTTATTTAATGAATGCAAAATAATTAATGGAAATATTAAGCGCACTAAGTTGTGCGGAAATTGGCGCTTGTGTTATTTAATCTGTTTTAAATAAATGGATAGACCAGTAAATGCCCCGGGTTGTGCGGTGATTGGCGCTTGTATAATTTAATTTGTTTTAAATGAATAAATGGACCAGTTAATATCTTAGGTTTCGTGGGGACTGGCGATGTGTTATTTAAGTTATTTTAAATAATTAAGTTTAAGAAAAACGCTCCTGGTTGTGTGGGAATTGGTTTTGGAGTTTTTTGATTTATTTTGAATAAATAAAGGTACCAGTAAGCACTCCTGGTTTTGTATGGATAAGTGCTTGCGTAATTTAATTTATTTCCAATTAATAAAGGGACCAGTAAGCGTTTAGGGTTGTGTGAGGATTGGCGCTTCTGTTATTTGATTTAATTAATTAATAAACAAAAAAACTAGTAAGCGCTCCGAGTTGTGTAGAGATTGGCACTTTAATTATTTAATGTAATTAACTAATAAATAAAGTGTTAATTAAACCGTCGTGGTTGTGTGGGTATTTGCGCTTGTATTATTTAATTAATTCTTAATTTATAATGGGACCAGTAAGCGCTTTTGGATGTGTGAGAATTGGTGCATGTATTGTTTTATTTATTTTAAATAAATAAAGGTGCCAGTAAGCGCTCCTGGTTGTCTTAGGATTATTATTCCATTATTTAATTTATTTTAAATAAACAAATGGACCAGTAAGCGCTCCTAGTTTTGTAAAGATTGGTGATTGCGTTATTTAATTTATATTAATTAAATCAATGGACCAGTAAATGCTCTGGGTTGTGTGGGCATCGGCACTTGAGTTATTTAAGTTATTCAAAATAATTAAAGTGACCAGTAAGTGCTCCTGGTTGTGTGGTAATTACAACTTGTGTTATTTAATTTGTTTTATGTAAATAAATTAACCAGTTCATGCCCTGGGTTGTGTGGGGATTGGCGCTTGTGTTATTTTAGTTATTTAAAATAAATAAAGTGACAAGTAAGCGCTCCTGGTTGTGTTGAAATAAGCGCTTGTGTTATTCAATTTATTTTAAATGAATAAAGTAACCAGTAAGCGCTCCTAGTTGTGTTGGGGTTGGCACTTGTGTTATTGAATTTGTTTTAATTAAATAAATAGAACAGTAAATACCCAAAGTTGTGCGGGGATTGGCGCTTGTGTTATTTTATTTATGTTAAATAAATAGAGAGACTAGTAAGCGCTCCGGGTTGTAGGGGGATTGGCGCTTTTGTTAATTAATTCCATGAATTAATGAACAGAGTGTCCAGTAAACGGTTCAAGTTGTCTGGGGTTGGCGCTTGTGTTATTTAATTTATTCTAAGTGAATAAAAAAACCAGTAAGCGCTTCTGGTTGTGTGGGGATTGGCACTTGTGTTATTGAATTTGTTTTAAATAAATGAATGGACCAGTTAATGCCTTGGGTTGTGTGAGGATTTGCGCTTGTTTTATTTAATTTGTTTTAAATAAATGAATCGACTACTTAATGCCCCGGGTTGTATGGAAATTGGCACTTGTGTTATTTAAATCATTAAAAATAATTAAAGTGACCAGCAAGTGCTCCTGGTTGTGTGGAAATTACAACTAGTGTTATTTAATTTGTTTTATGTAAATGAATTAACCAGTTCATGCCCTGGGTTGTGTGGGGATTGGCGCTTGTGTTATTTGAGTTATTTAAAATAAATAAAGTGACAAGTGAGCGCTCCTGGTTGTGTTGAAATCAGCGCTTGTGTTCTTCAATTTATTTTGAATGAATAAAGTAACCAGTAAGCGCTCTTAGTTGTGTTGGGGTTGGCACTTGTGTTATTTAAGTTGTTTCAATTAAATAAATAGAACAGTAAATACCCCAAGTTGTGCGGGGATTGGCGCTTGCGTTATTTTATTTATGTTAAATACATAAAGAGACTAGTAAGCGCTCCGTGTTGTAGGGGGATTGGCGCTTTTGTTAATTAATTCCATGGATTAATGAACGTAGTGTCCAGTAAACGGTTTAAGTTGTCTGGGGATTGGCGCTTGTGTTATTTTATTTATTCTAAATAAATAAAAAAACCAGTAAGCGCTCCTGGTCATGTGGAGATTAGTGCTTGCGTTATTTAATTTATTGTAGATAAATAAATAAAACAGTAACCGCTACTGAATGTGTTGAGATTCGTGCGTGAGTTATTTAATTTATTTCAAATAATAAAATGAACCAGTAAATGCTCCGGGGTGTGTAGGAATCGGCATTTGTGTTATTTAATTCAAATAATTAATAAATGAAATGCTTAGTAAACGGTCGTGGTTGTGTAGAGATTGGCACTTGTGTTATTTATTTTATTATAAATAAATAAATAGACCAGTAAATGCTCCAGTCAGTGTGAAAATTGGAACTTGTGTTATTTAATTTATGCTCAATAAATAACGGGACCAGTAAGCGCTCCAGGTTATGTGAGGATTGGCGCTTCTGTAATTTAATTTTATGAATTAATTAACAAAGTGTCCAGTACACGATTCAAGTTGTGTGGGGATTGGCACTTGTGTTATTTGATTTATGCAAAATATATCAAGGGACCAGTAAGCGCACTAAGTTGTGCAGGGTTAGGTGCTTGAGTGAGTTAATTTGTTTGAAATGAATAAATAGACCAGTAAATGCCCTTGGTTGTGTGAGGATTGGCGCTCGTGTTATTTAATTTTTTTTAAATAAATATATGGACCAGTAAATGCTCTAGGTATTGTGGGGATCAGTGCTTGCGTTATATAATTTATTTTAAATGAATAAATGGACCAGTAAATGCTTCAGGTGGTGTGAGGATTGACGATTGAGTTATTTAATTTGTTTTTAAAAAATTAAGGCACCATTAGGCGCTCTTAGTTGTGTAGGGATTGGCACTTTTGTTATTTAATTTATTTAATTATAAAATAAACTGTCCAGTAAACAGTCTGGGTTGTGTGGGTACGGGCGATTGTGTTATTAAAACTATTTTAAATGAATAAATAAACCAGTAAATGCTTCAGGTGGTGTGGGGATCGGCACTTGTGTTATTTAATTTATTTTGAATAAATAAATGAACCAGTAAATGCTCCAGGTGGTGTGGGAATTGGAACTTGTGTTATTTTATTATTTTTTAAAAAATGAAGGCACCAGTAGGCGCTCCGAGTTGTGTAGGGATTGGCACTTCTGTTATTTAATTTAATTAATGATTAAATAAAGTGTCCAGTAAACGGTCCGAGTTGTGTGGGTATGGGCGCTTTTGTTATTTAATTTATTTTAAATGAATTTATAAACCAGTAAATTCTCCAGGTGGTGTGGGTATTGAAACTTGTGTTATTTAATTTGTTGCAAATGAATAAATGGACCAGGTAATGCCCTGAGTTGTGCAGAGATTGGCATTTGTGTTATTTAATTTGTTTTAAACAAATAAATGGACCACTTCATGCCCTGGGTTGTATGGGCATTGGCGCTTGTGTTTTTTAATTTATGTTAAATGAATAAAAAGACCAGTAAGCGCATTGAGTTGTGCGGGGTTTGGCGGTTGTGTTACTTAATTTGGTTTAAATATATAAAGGCACCAGTAAGCGCTCCTGGTTGTGTGGGGATTGGTACTTGTGTTATTTAAGTTGTTTCAAATAAATGAATGAACCAGTTCATGCCTCGGGTTGTGTGGGGATTGGCGTTTGTGTTATTAAATTCGTTTTAAGTAAATAAACGGACCAGTTAATGCCCTGGGTTGTATGGAAATTAGCGCTTGTGTTATTTAAGTTATTTTAAATAAATAAAGTGACCAGCAAGCACTACTGGTTGTTTGGGGATTAGCACTTGGGTTATTTAATTTGTTTTAAATAAATGAATAGACCAGTTAATGCCTTGGGTTGTGTAAACATTGGCGCTTGTGTTATTTAATTTGTTTTAAATAAGTAAATGGACTACTTCATGCCCCGAATTGTATGGGTATTGGCACTTGTGTTATTTCAGTTATTTTAAATAATTAAAGTGACCAGTAAGCGCTCTTGGTTGTGTAGGGATTGGCACTTAATTTATTTAATCTTTTTAAATGAATGGATTGACCAGTTATCGCCCCGACTTGTGTGAAAATTGGCGATTGTATTATTTAATTTGTTTTAAATATATAAAGTGACCAGCAAGCACTCCTGGTTGTTTGGGGATTAGCACTTGGGTTATTTAATTTGTTTTAAATAAATGAATAGACCAGTTAATGCCTTGGGTTGTGTAAACATTGGCGCTTGTGTTATTTAATTTGTTTTAAATAAGTAAATGGACTACTTCATGCCCCGAATTGTATGGGTATTGGCACTTGTGTTATTTCAGTTATTTTAAATAATTAAAGTGACCAGTAAGCGCTCTTGGTTGTGTAGGGATTGGCACTTAATTTATTTAATCTTTTTAAATGAATGGATTGACCAGTTATCGCCCCGACTTGTGTGAAAATTGGCGATTGTATTATTTAATTTGTTTTAAATATATAAAGTGACCAGTAAGCGCTCCTGGTTGCGTGGGAATTGGTACTTTTGTTATTTAATTTGTTTTAAATCAATGAATGGATCAGTTTTTTCCTTAGGTTGTGTGGGAATTGGCGCTTGTGTTATTTGATTCGTTTTGAATAAATCAGTGGACCAGTTAATGCCCCGGGTTGTGTGAAAATTGGCGCTTGTGTTCTTTATGTTATTTTAAATAAATAAAGTGACCTGTAAGATCTCCTGGTTGTGTGAGGATTGGCTCTTGTGTTATTCAATTTATGTTAAATAAATAAAGGGACCAGCGAGCGCTTTAAGCTGTGAGGGGATTGGCGCTTGTGTTATTTAATTTGTTTTAAATAAATAAATGGATCAGTTAATTCCTCAGGTTGTGTGGGGATTGGCACTTATTCCATTTAATTTAATTTAAATTAAAAAAAGTGACCAGTAAGCTCACTGAGTTGTGTGGGGATTAGTGCTTGCGTTATTTAATTAATTTTAAATAAATGCATGGACCAGTAAATGCTCCGGGGTGTGTAGGAATTGGCATTTGTGTTATTTAATTTATGTTAAACAAAAAAGGGACCAGTAAATGCACTGAGTTGTGTAAGGATTGGCGCTTGTGTTACTCTATTTATTTTAAATAAACGAAAGGACCAGTAAATGATTCAGGTTGTGTGGGAATTGGCGCTTGTGTCATTTGTTTTATGTTAAATAAATAAAGTGACCAGTAAGCACACTGAGTTATTTGGGGATTGGTGCTTGCAGTATTTTATTTATTCTAAATGAATAAATGGACCAGTAAATGCTCCAGGTTGTGTGAGAATTGGAACTTGTGTTATTCAATTCATGCTTAATAAATAAAGGGACCAGTAAGCGAACTAGAATGTGCGGGGATAGGCGCTTTTGTTATCTAATTCGTTTTATCAAATGAATAGACCAGTAATTGCTCCGGGTTTTGTGGAGATTGGTGCTTGTGTTATTTAATTTGTTTTTAATAAATAAATTTACGAGTTATTGCCCTGGGTTGTGTGGGGATTGGCACTAGTGTTATTTATGTTTTTTTAAATAAATAAAGGGACCAGTAAACAGTTATGGTTGTGTGGGGATTTGCGTTTGTGTTGTTTAATTTATTTTAAATAAATAAAGGCACTAGTAAGCAGTCCTGGTTTTGTGGGGATTAGTGCTTGCGTTATTTAATTTATTTTTAATAAATGAATAGACCAGTAAATAATCTGGGTTGTGTGGTAATTGGCACTTGTGTTATTTAGTTTATGTTAAATGAATAAAGGGACCAGTAAGCGCACTAAGTTGTGCGGGGATTGGCTTGTCTTACCTTAATATGTATTTTAAATAGAAAAAGAAACTTGTAAGCGCTTCGAGTTGTGTGGGGATTGGCGCTACTGTTATTCAATTAAAATAATTTATAAATAAAGTGTTTAGTAAACGGTTAGGGTTTTGTGGGGATTAGCGCTTGTGTTATTTATTCTATTTTTAATTATTAAAGGGACTTGTAAGCGCTCCTGATTGTGTGGGGATTAGTGCTTGCGTTATTCAACTTATTTTAAATAAATGCATGGACCAGTAAGCGCTTCTAGTTGTGTGGGAATTGGCGCCTGTGTTATTTTATTTATTTAAAATAAATGGATGGACCAGTAAATTCTTTATGTTGTGTGGGAATTGGCGCTTGTGTTATTTAATTTATGTAAAATAAATGAAGTGATTAGTAAGCGCTCCTGTTTGTGTGGGGATTGGCGCTTGTGTTATTTAATTTGTTTTAAATAAATGAATGGACCAGTTAATGCCCCGGGTTGTGTGGTAATTGGCACTTATATTATTGAATCTATTGTAATCAAATAAAGGGACTAGTAAGCGCTTTGAGTTGTGCGGGGATTGGCGCTTGTCTTATCATTATATTTATTTTAAGTAAATAAAGGGACCAGTAAGCGCTCCTGGGTGTGTGGGGATTGGCACTTGTGTTATTTTATTTTTTTTAAATAAATAAAGGAACTTGTAAGCGCACTGAGTTGTGTGGGGATTGGCGCTTGGGCCATTAAGCCTAAATTTTCTGTAGCAGCTCCAATGGCAGGTGAATCAATTTAGTATAAGAGCGTCCTTACAAGATTTATTTGAGCATCTTGACCCATTTTCTGATACGAAACAAATGATTGTCAGTTCACAAGCAACAATAGTATATCTTACATAAATAACTAATTTTCTTTATATTTATTTTTATATGCTTTTATGACATAATCAACAACCTTACCAATAGATAAACAACAAAAACGTTTGTGATATGGGTTTGTTAGATTAGCAATTTTTACGTTGTACATATTATCTTTATTTTCGATAAAAACGTTGAATGTATTATGATTGTTTTTTTTAAACTTATTTTTAATTCTTAGATTCCTGAAGAAAAAAAAAAAATGACGTAACAATAATTTTCCTGAAGAAACACCCAATAACAGAATTTTTAATAGGATTACGATTATACTCGTTTATTTACGATGCATCTGTATTATAAGAGCTAATTATGTAAGTAGCAGCAGAAAAGTTAAATAAAATAATATTAAGTTAAGTTATATACATGAAACTCATAAGACTGCAATATGTCAAGCAAATTTTCTATGACTTGCTTTTTAGCTATAGAATTTTAGTGGAACCACTCTTGAAGCTCTATATTAATAATATTTTATAACTATTAAGCTTGTATTTTTTTTAAGTATACATAGGACTTAAAGCAATGTGTTGCATTATTCCAAAAAACTGTAAACAATAACATTTTCATTATACATTACCACTTACAAGATTAATTATATCATTTATTATCCGTTCTTACACTTTTACTGCAATGAATATTTCCAAACAGCACAAAATTTAAAAAAAGACCTAAAATTTTCTAGCAAAAATAAAAAACCTGAGCTCTGATAAAGTATAAGAACCAAGCGAACATTAACATTAGATACTCTGATTCAGCACGGCAATTGAAGGAAAAAAAATGACGTGCCTATTATAAAAAGTGCACCTTAAAAAATATAACTTAAATACCTTTTTTTTTTTTTTTTTTTTGTTTGATAGAGCGGGGAGAGGAAAATCTTCATATACACACCAGCTAATCCGGCGGTAGTGTCGGATTCACGCGGTGTGCCTACCGACTAAAAACTAACCTCCCCACATGGGACAGGTCCATGAGGACCACTCCCCTAGAAGACAGAAGGGCATAAGAGGAGAAAGAAGAAGGAAAATAACGGAGAATTTCGGAGACTGACTCGCTCTCGAAGAGATGAGAGGAGGGGGCACTTACGCATCTGGGCGAAGCTCGAATCTTGGCTTGCGCCGGAATTGAGTTAGAGAAGCTTAAATTTCGTGTTATTGTATGTGTGTGTGTAGATGTGTGAGTCCGCTGGGTATTGTGTATTTGGAAGCGTACTTGTGGTTAGTGTAAGTGTTGTATAGGGTTGAGGCCGTAAAGGATACGGCGGATAGAAGGGTACTCCTGAAGGGAGCGCACGAATTGAAGTCGCGTTCGTTACGTCGAGATCATGAAGATGGAGACGATGCATCCGATGGAAGCAGGGGGGATTGAAGACCTAGAGTATATTGAGGGTCCTCGGGGTTCTGTGCTAGAGCGCAGGGACGTCTTATAAGGTCGAAGCGACCGGGTTGGAGGTTCGCGAGTGCGGCGATGGTGGGGTTTGGGTGGTCCGTAATGGAGGCACGGATTTTAGACGCAAGGACGGGGGCTGCTTGTATTGGAGGGACGATGTTAAACTCCTTGATAATCTGGGTATTCCTGATGTACCACGGAATGCCCAGGACCGACCTCAGAATCTTCATGAAAGGGCCCTGGATGCCCTGTAGTCGGTTTCCCTTTGCAGCGCCCCACGTTTGTATCGCGTAGGGGCTAATGCTCTTGATGATGGCGTTGAAGGTGCGCAGCTTGGTCTTCTGGGAGACGGCTTTGTTGTTGAAGAAGGGCTTTAGTTGCACGAAGGCTCCATATGCCTTTCCGTGGGTTTGTGCCGAACGTACGTGAGTCGACGGTCGAGCGTTACGCCAAGGTACTTGGCGGAGTAGCTCCAGTCGATATCTACTCCATTGACCCTTATCTTCTGCAATTTCTTCCTGGGATTTTTCCAGGAGACGAGCATGGCTATAGTCTTAGCCTCATTGGCGACCAGTCTCCAAAGACTATACCAGTTGAGTAGAGTGATGATGTGCTCGTTTAGAAGGGTGGTGCACCGAGAGTGTTGTTTTGACGTGCAGCTGACCGTGACGTCGTCTGCGTAGACGTACGTGTTGATGTTTTCGCGCTGGGGCAGTTCATGGCAAAATATGTTGAAAAGGGTGGGTGAAAGTTTGGAGCCTTGGGGGACTCCGGAGGTTATTGGACGGGGGTTGGAGAGGGAGTCGCCTACTTTAACGTGGATAAATCTGTCCGAGAGGTAAGATTTGACGGTGTCTATGAGGTAGTGTGGAAAACCTAACTGTATAAGCTTGTACAGGAGGCCCTCGTGCCAAACTCTGTCGAAGGCCTGCTGTACATCTAGAAAAGCTATCGCGGTGAAGTTTTTGTGGATGAGGCTATCGGAGAGGTCTTCGGTGACTCTCAGAAGCTGGTGAACTGCCGAATGTCAGGCTCTAAAACCGTACTGCACGTCTGGAAGGATGTTATTTTCCGTTGCGTGCTTGTTTAGGCGGGTAAGAATGACGCTTTCAGTGATTTTACTGGGCGATGGGAGTAGGCTGATGGGTCTGTGGCTCGCGGGGTTGCTGAGGGGTTTTCCCGGCTTCGGGAGGCAGATGACCGTAGCCACCTTCCACGCAATTGGGAAATAACGAAAGCGCATCACGGCGTTGGTGATGTTGCAAATCGCCGTGATGAATTTTTGAGGGAGGATTTTCAGGACGCTATTGGAGATACCGTCACTGCCAGGGGCTTTTCGAGTTTTTAGGAAGCGGATGATGCCTCTGATTTCGAAGGGTGTGCAGTGTTCGAAATCTGGATTGTCAAGGACCTGTTGCTGCACCGTTTGGGTGATCCTCGCGTGTTCCTGCGCTAGTTCTTCGGCGCTAAGGTTGGGGGAGCATTAATTTTGCAGCGAATCTGCAAAGATCTCTGCTTTGTCCGAATCTAGCGAGTAGAGTTTGTTCCCTTGTTGAAGAAGGGGAGGGAAGGCCGTTTGTTACGGAGTTTTTTAACGACCTTCCAAGCATTTTTTGGGTGGGACTCTGCCTTGGCTATGAATTTGTTAAATTCCTTGTTTCGGAATTCGAAGACTTGGGATTTGACTTCCCTTTCAAGTGAGTTAAGGTGAACTTTAAGTTCGGGGGTTTTCCTTTTTTGCCAGAGCTTCTGGACTCTTTTCTTCTGCTTGATGAGGCGCAGGAGGTCGCGGGGGAGTTTAAGTGTATGTTGGGGAGCTGTGGTTATTGTGGTGGCTTCGTGCGTGCATCTGTTGAGTTCGTCAGTGAGTTCGTCTACTGCTATGTCGAGTTCCGTTTGGGACCTAATGGGGTAACATTTGAATGGAGAGGATTCGAGGTTATACGCAAGGTGGACCCAGTCTATGCGGCTGGTGGTGACGGGTATGGTGAGAAGGGATCTAGGGATATCTAGGTAGACTGGGTTATGGTTACAGGGGAGGTCAAAAGAGGTTCTTGATTCCGTAGGGATGGTCAAGTTTTTCGTTAGGAATATGTCTAGAATGTCGGGGTCCTGGTCTGGGGAGCTTGGATAGTGAGTTGGTTCGCTCGGAACCTCAATATTGATGTTGAGGTGACACAAGTGTTTGAGAAGGGAGCGTCCTTTAGGATTCTCGTGTTTGCACCCCCACGATTTGTGCTTGGCATTCAAGTCGCCAGCCACGATCGTAGGGATGTTGGAGTCAAACAGCGAGTTTATGCATTGGAGGGTAGGATCAACCGTGGGAGGGGAATAGAAGCAGATGATTCTAATGGAAGAGGATGTAGTGGTATATACTTCGACTCCAATTGCTTCGCAGTTGGCAGCGTCCGTACTGATGACTCGATGGCGGATGCCCTTGCGGACAAGAATAGCCACTCCACCATGTGATTGGTCGCGTCTGTCTCTTCTGTGGACTGTGTAATTGTGTATGTAAAGTGACTTTGTGTTGTCTAGGTGTGTGTAGTTTGCGCTGCAGAAACCACAGACAAAGGCAGCGCGGCAGTAAGAAGCCGTGTGGTTAAATTTCTGGCAGCGACGGCATTGGGGGATGTCGTTGGACTTGCGCTTTTCTTCTACTCGGACGGAAGTGCCCCCGAGTGACCTGAGGTTATAGATGGCGCGGGAGTTCGGGTCCAACGCGTCAAGGTACACGGTGACCAAGGACCAGGTTTGGTCACCCTTTTTCATGCGGTAGACGCGACGGGTGGAGGGTACTTTGTCCTGGATCATGTCCAAGATTTCTGCTTCCGTGTAGCCAATATTAACTCCACGGATGATGACCACCATTTCACGGTCCTCATAAAGTTGGTGTGTGGTAAACTCGACCTTTTTTTCGTCAAGGTCGTGGACGATCCGACGGAAGCTGTCGACGTCATCGGGGTACACGCGAGTACCCTGGGATGTGGTTATAACACGGCGGACAGGGATTTTTTTCCTCGGTGAGAGCTTTGTTGATTTTGGGCCAGAGTCTCTGGTCCAAGATCGTGATGGGAGGAGGGGCCTTTTTTGCGCCACTTGCGCCATTTAGCGCGAACATCTCGGAAGATGATGAGTCTGTTTCTTCCAACAGCGCGTCGAAAGAGTTAGTCACACTGACTTGAAATTGTGGATTATCCACAGTGCTTATTTTTCGGCTGTGCCCTAGTGAAGGGCTAGCCAATTGAGCCACCCCTGAGGGCGGCGTGTACGCGGGTGTATAATTTAGCGGAAACACAGTCGCGCGGCGCGACTAAGTCGCGTTTACGGTAAGAGATAAATGGGTAGCCCTGAAAAGGGCTGTTTAGAGAGAACTCAAGTCTGAGTAAGAGTGATGCGTAACGGGCGTGCGCAGAAAGCGTGCGTTCGGTACGAGCGCTCGAGCAAGATTACATATATCGCTAGTCTTGTGACTTTTTAGAATCTGAATAAGTTGTCATCCACTCAAACGGCTACAAAAAACGTATTCTATGACAGGAACCACACCGATGTTATGATAAAATGATGCGATGAGTAAAAACATAGTTAACCTCTATTTGTGTTGCAGTGACATTGTTATCTAGTTTAAAAGAAAACATTAACAACACATACCAGTTACTAGCAACCAAGAAGGTTTAAGAACGTCAGATTTGTGTTCAACCGACTTTGCTGTCAGAGTGACTATTTTGCTGTGGCGAAAGAGCAATCTGTGTGATGAAGCATTAAATTGTCCATAAGCAGTCTACCCTCAAAGATTGTTAATTCATTTCAGGTTACAAGATCAGTTGATTTTAATCATATATGAATAATTTAATTTCAAACAGATACTTTTTTCAAACATAAGAAGGCATAGAAATATTGACTTCAAATTATACCGGTTGAAAAAATTCAGATGATAATTAGCTGATTATCACCTGTAATTTTGGCATAATATTCGGCTGATAATCACCTGACTGTCACATGATTATCATGTAAAAATTAGGTGATTATCATGTAAAAATTAGGTGAATATCGGATGTGCTTTGTCCGCGAAATTTCAAGCAAAGCTTATCGGATATTTACCCTATTTTCACATGATATTCATCTGATTTTTATCTAATAATTAGCTGATTAGCATAAATTGCATATCAGGTGACAATCAGCTGTTAATCAGCTCATAATCAGGTGATAATCATGCAACAATCAGGTGTTTATCAGGCAAACAGTATGCTAAAATGTCAGGTGATAATTAGCTGATGATAATCTGATGTTTTTCAACTGAGATTAAAGATAGACACAAAAAAATAAATAAAAATAGTACAAAAGTATTATTTTTACACCACACTACACAGCTTGTCTGAGAGCAAATTATACAGAATGGAAAGAAGAAACTGTTAAAAAATAATTTTTTTATTATTATGTTAACTATCTTGCCTAACATTGAGAAAGTAAATCGCACTTACAATTTTCATACTTACATTGAAAAGATAATATGAATCTTCATCACTTGTTAGTAAAAAGCTCGATTTCAGGCTTTCTAGAATGTTAATAGTTTTTTACTACTATTGTTTTTAAATATGTATTATGAGAACGTGAAACGAAACACTTGATTTTCATGAAAATATGTAAATGTTTTATTTATGTAATGCATCTAAACGTTATGGATTTTAAAACAATTTTCAACTTGTTATTAGAAGTAATTAAAAGACTGAAGAAACAAACTAATATTTTCATTGTCGTTAATAACGTTACTACATACGATTTGAGTTTCCTGACAATCAATATTGGTAAATATGGCTTCATTTTCAGCTTTGTTTACCTTAAAATCTAAATCGCAATACAATTTAAAACAAGTTAAATACGCAGTACTAATACTTGATTCATATATTGGTATTTAACAGTAATACATTCAATATCTTGAAAACTGCTAAGAGAAATTTGTCTTTAAATACTGAATGTTACCCTTCCTGGGTGTTCAGTGGATAAATTAGTGTAACATGATGCATCACGCATTAGCACTGTTATTTCTTCTTCCACTTCATACCGATATTGGGGCAGCACACTGCTGTTTATAGCACCGTACGAACACTGCAAAAATTTTATTATTTTAGGAGCCAAAAAAATGCTTGTTTATAAAAACTGAGAGGAATTAAACATAACTATGTACACCAACCTCTTTACTTCGATTAGAAATGTCGTAACTTTCTACCATTTTTATGCATACAACAATATATTATATATATCGTTTATTCAATAAAACTATGCATTAAAAAAATAATTCACTACAAATTAATCATAGTATACTACAACGCTTTCAAGATATTTGGAGGGTTGTATCAACAATCGTGTTGCGTAATTTTTCACACAAATTTTCTATGGGTGCAAGCTAAGCCAATCGAATAAAATACTCTACAAGTTTTCAGGCTGCCATCACATAGAGCGTAATAGAGCTCTCTGCAATGTACCATCCGCAATAGAAATAACCAATCAGAGCTATTGTGGACGTTTCTATTTCGGAAAAAAAGTTCACACTGTTCACATGGACACGAAAGACCTTCCCGTAACCCATTAAAGCCCATAGGATATAGAGAAGGAGAAAAGTACCTCTGACCTCTCACTTGCACTCACGGGATTTTATGAGCTATGCAGCTGTCTTTTTCCAACTTAGAATTGTACGTATAAGTATACTGTGACACGTAAACGTTACTTATTTACTTACTAACTTACTTATTTAATTACTTACTTACTTACTTGTGTACTCACCTGCACAAAAATTTTGCGCAAATCTGCCGCAATCAGGAGTGCGCCGAGTCAAGACAAAAAACGCACTCGACTGATCGTCAGATTTGTGCACTTGCCTGCACGCTAATCTTGCGCAAATCTGCTGCAAGCGGAACTGCCTCAAGTCAGAATGATAACGCACTTGACTGATCATCAGATTTGCGCACTTCTTACGCAAGAGTCTTGCGCACTCGCCTGCACCCAAATCTTGCGCAAATCTGCCACAAACAGAAGTGCGTCAAATCAAGATAAATAACGCACTCGACTGATCGTCAGATTTGTGCACTTCTTACGCAAGAGTCTTGCTCACCTGTCGTGCATCAGAATTACGTTAGATCTTGGAAGCAGACTAGATGCAGGCTTACACAATTTCGCTGTCAATGTAAATCTTGTGCAAGAAGTACGTTAGAATTGCAAAGACTGTGCTACCAGGGAAACGATACCATTTTCTCTAAAGCACGGTCACGCCATCTGACGAATGAGCTTTATACAATGTACTACTGCATCACTAAAGTCACCCAAATTTACTCACGTCGAGAGATCGAAGTCGTTGGTAGACTTCTTTACAGCGATAGAGTCGATTATAGTTGAGTGAGCTTGGAACAAAGTAAAACTTTAGCTTGCCCTTCATTCATTCAAAGTCAATTATCAAGTATCCCGAGCATATAGAGTAAAATTTTTTGGCTTTAAGATTATTTTAACTTTTACAGCATTTTAGTATATTCTTTAGATCTTCATTTTTAATAAATGTGTTGCAAATTTCGTCACTTATTGTCTGTCATAAGAATGTAAAGAGCATGTGTAGCCAAAGCAGTTTCCACTGAGAGACAAAAATAAATTTCAAGTATAGATTTACAAAATACTCGGGCACACATAAAGTTTGTTGAATCAAATGAAAGAAAAATTGTACCAGCAGCACATATTGTTGAGTTTCAAAGCAGTACACCAAAAAACTTGCAAGATTTTGATAAGTACAAAGTCTATACTGCTTGGTATTCAGATGAAAAATACCCTGAACGAACAAGATATGCAGTTCAGATTGGATTATTAACAGGTATAAAGAATTTTTTATTTCAAGCTAGGAAATCAAAGATATGTCAAACCATGTACTGAGAAGAGTTTTTATACTCGTAATTCATGTTTCATACCTTTTGTAAAAAAACCATGTGGTTTGACCAGATGCTTCTAGGCAATTTTGCATGTGGTTTTGTCTGAAATCGTCACATGGTTTCCATAAACCACATGATTTTTGAAAATTGAGGTATACATGTAGATTGCAAGTGCGCGTTACATAACGAAGGCACGATACATGTATGTGGGTATATAAACCTCTACTCAGTCTTTTATTTCTTTGATTACAACTTAATCTCATTCACGTTTTTTTAAATTGTTTTACTAATATTTCATGCAATTGCAAGACAGAATTTTAATTGCTTGTTAATCGTGCTACATTTCCATGACATTCTTTATATTCATAACTATCTTCATTCAATTCAGTACACTTTACAGGCATCAAGACAAAAATTAGACGCCATTACGTATCATGTACAAAGAAATTACTTAGGTATTAAGCTGAGCATGCCAATGCTGTTGAAACGGTGCTGACACAACTAGTTGCAGTTATTTTAATTTTCAGAGTAGCATTGTGCCCCTAAGAAATTTCATACTTAATATTATACAACGTCTTTGGTGTGCCCTATCACCTTGTCATTGTTCTTATGCCACATAATGTACACACTGGCATGCTATAACTTAAAAAAAGCATACTAAACCTTTAAAAAAAACCATGAGAACCAAGTCATTTGTACAGTTTAGTCAATTTCGACATGTGTCAAAGTTTTACTTAAGTCTTTATGGTTACAATGCAGATCAATAATTATCATCCATATTAAAATTAAAGATAAATATTGATATACATTTATGGTTCATACAGCTTTACTTATTAATAATTAAAATTAAGGAAATTTAAATGAAAAAACTTGGAATCTTCATTTAAATTTCCTTAACTATGGCAAAGGAGCAAGAAGACAGTAGTTTTATTATCAAATAATTAAAATTATTCAAATTATAAATTTATAATTACGTGAAGAAGTAACAAAAATAGAACTTGTGAAAAATTAAGTCCGTGCAAATAGGCAGCATTACTTATTTCAGACATCACTTTTGTTTCTGTTCGATTCCATCTGGACTCTTGAAATGCAGTATAGTATCATAATTAAATACATTGATTATCAAGATTTGTTAGTATATATCAGTGCCCTCCGGTGAATTTGGAAATTCAAAGTGATCAGTGATCCGTTGGGGGCGAAATGTAAGAAAATAAAAAAATACAAGTGAAGTGTATTTAAATTTTCTTGCGTTGATTTATTGGTGCGCAACGTTTCGCTGACAAGATGCGTCAGCCTCATCAGGCTACAAAGGGCGATAGGGCGATCTTACTTGCCAGTACACATTTTCACGGTGTGAATATTGTTAGGGTGAAAAACCTGTTGATAAAAAACAATTACCCTTTTAACTTTATTAATAAAAACATAAAGGTCAGATTAAAAAGACACAAATATAGTAATCATAACAGAAGCACTACAAACACCTACCCTCTCTGCAAAATTGGCATACCATATATTGACAATAATTTTGAAAAAATTTTAACCATGTTAAAACCCTACAATATTCACACTTACCCTCTTATTAACAATAAACTGCAGCATATCGTCCGCTTAGGAAAAGATACAACGAATAAACATAAACAGACAAATGTAGTATATAAGTTTTATTGTAAAAATTGTCCTGCGTCATATGTGGGTGAAACAAAGCGAGCGGCAGAGGTCCGCATCAGTGAACATATGAAAAGTAAAAACTCCGATTCCGTTGTTTGTGCACACCAAATCAATTTTGACCATGAATTCGATTGGGATAACTTTAAAATCCTTGACAAAGAATCCAATTATAAAAAAAGAATTATTTCCGAAATGCTTTATATAAAACTCGACAAACACAACATCAATAGAAAGGAGGATGTGCTTTCCTTAAATAGAGCATACCTTCCTTTACTACGAAAGTTTAAATGTCCCGATCGAGTTCATCGCCCTTTACCGTCTACCTTTGCGGCTCCGCCTATATAAGCGCTGGCTTGTTGTTGTAATTTATTGTCAGTCGACAGCACGACAGGTGACGAGTAAGTCAACCAAACTTACGGATTCTCGCGTACCTGCTGTAACAATTTACATAAAAATTTATTGTATTTTTGTGTTTGAGCCTTCCAGATCACTCATTGTGTGTTTTTAATTTTAACTTTGTAGCCTGATGAGGCTGACGCATATTGTCAGCGAAACGTTGCGCATCAATAAATCAACGCAAGAAAATTTAAATACACTTTACTTGTATTTATTTATTTTCTTACATTTCGCCCCCAACGGATCACTGATCACTTTGAATTTCCATTGATTATTAAGTTTAAGCACTTGAAGTCTTACGAAAGATGAGGAATAAAGCAAAATGTGATACTCATCAATGTAGTAAATGTTGTATCGAAACTATAGTTCCTATATGACATGATATTGACTATTTTTTTATTGTTGCTCATGTAACTACTTGAAACTGGGTCGTTTTATCCATATACAATAAGTTTACACATGAGTTGAGTTATTGTGTATGGCATATTTGCTGTGCTCATAAAGACAACTAGCGCTCCAGTGGTGATTTTTGACAGTGTGAGCGTAGCATTTTCCGATACTTTCAACGTTAAATTAATAAAAATAAATAATTGCAATTGTGTACGTATCAACCTCCTTGTACGATAATAATGTTATTGAGGCACTTTGCAGCTTCAAACAAAAGCACGAGTTATTTTCATTTCTGCATAAGCACATGTATAATAATATCTAAAGTCACGTAAGCTGACATCTTAATTCCCTGGCATTGTAATAATTTGATGTATATAAAATATATGCTATGTTGGAAAAAATTTTAAGTCAAATACATGTCAAATCATAACAATGCCAGCTAAAAAGTCAGCTTACACGACTTGAGATATCATTATATATGTGCTGCTTATGCAGAAATAAAAATAACCTCATGCTTTTGTCTGAAGCTGCAAAATGCCTCAATAACATTATAATCGCACTAGCAGGTTGATACGTACCCAATTGTAATTATTTATTGTTGTAAATTTAACTTTGGAAGTATTGGAGAATGCTACGCTCACGCTGCCAAAAAGCACCGTTGGAATGATAGTTATCTTTTCATGCACACAGTGAACATATTATTTTTTTTATATTACGGTACCAAACATCCACACATTCATGTATCGAATGATTTCAATTTTGATACAAAGAGTTTAATTGGCTTTTTTCCATAATCTTCATCAAATATTATATTTTTTGTAACAAAAGTTTTTTAAGTATTCAACACGTTCATTTGCTTAGATGAGTTACATTATTTTCTCTTTTGAAACTTTTTTCTCACGAATATATTCATTACTAATAACTGTTACCTTTTTTTACATGAAATATATAAAAATGTGTTTCTCGACAACAAACCCCTACTACCGAAAATCAGGTAATTTATAAAGTGATTTATCATGCCGACATCTTAGGTGATTTTGTTTCTTATCAAAAGCTTGTTTTCACCATTAATATTCAAAATAAGACAACTTTTTTCTCAATCATAATTATTTTGGAATCAGAGTAAAAAAAAATAAATCAAAATTTAAAAAAATTTTGTAGTATCAAATTTTATTAAATATGCATAAGACAATCTGTAATAAAATACTCATAGAATTCAAAATCTCGACAAAAGAGATTTTGGCATGAGAAATTACCTGATTAATTATTTAATTAAAAAAAAAAGAAATGTGTAGGACATTTTTTTCTATGTTAAAATTGCTCTGGTGATAATAGATCATTATATGTAACAAGTTTGCGTATCATATACTTTGTGCTTGTTCAGATTAAACCTGAGTATTGTGAGCTACCACTCAAATTCATCATAAAACACTACTTGTGCCTCCCCAGAGCTATTTTTGTTATCAATGAATTATTTAAACAAGCCATGTAAGTAGACAAATGTAATCTGTATTTATAATATAATAACAATGTAGTTAAACATTCTTCACTTTTCCATGTATTTTTAATCTGTGTACAATTAAAACGTGATTTTTGTATCCTTAACATAAAAATGTCCTTATGTGTGTGTGTATATATATATATTACAAACAATACATTTCTTCATTTTCTCGTACAAATGATTCTTCCTACGGCTCTTTTAATATTTTCAATGTATCAACACCTGGAAATTTACAATACACTATGAAATTTACATAGACTTCTACCCGAAAAGTCCATGTTGATATTTTATTAATTTTCACATTTGGGCTGGATGATCACTTTACGCGTCATACTCAGTACATTAGCCTTGTGTGACCCCTTACTTATAGTATCATTAAACATTTACCGAACAATATTTCCATGCCATCCCACAGAATTCTAGTCATAATTTTTGCAGTGGACTTTTTTTTAAACTGCTTTGGTGATGTTTCTTAATTTCTTATCCGTTTTATCGACTCTTCTTCAGACCTGCGATCATACAGATAAATCCAGATTTTATTGATGATTGAACTGCGATAAGAAGTTCAACTCAAGTTATTCTGACATAAAGTCTAAAAAATATTTAAAAATCTTCAAATATCACTGCTTGTCAAGCGACATTATTCATTGTAATATCGAATGTATAAACGTTTTGTTTATCCCTATCGAACAAATCGGGTAGATTCACAGGCACATCATGAGCTTACAGCTGAAAAAACCGACCTCATTTCCTCTGGTTTAAAATCTGTCTTCATTCACTTCGGGACGTCAGACAAGTGTTCCTCTGTTCCTTAGAGAAAACTTTTCTTGGTTTACCTACAGGGTTGGTCTTCCTGAATCTCTTTATTTTTAAAAATCAGAACCGGTCTTTTTGGGCTGTTGAAGGAAGTTTTGTTCCTCTTTTCTCGTTTTATTTCTTTCAGAGCATAGTTCAGAGTTTTTCTCTGTACTGGTTGCAGAAATTTTCTTTGTTTTTTTCTCTTTTTCTCTGTATAACAAAATTCCAGTAGAATTACCAGCTGGAAATCCACCCGGATGTCCACGTGGAAATCTAGCTGGATTTCCAGTTGGAAATCTAGCTGGAATTCTAGTTGTAGGTCCAGCCATTTCTGGGCGGATTTCTAACCGATCTACCTAGATTTTCCAGCTTTCCCAGATGGATAATCTTGCTGATCCACGTGGATTTTTTAGTCAGTCCAGATGAAACATTCGGCTAACCTAACTAGACATTGACCGACATTAGAATTAGTATTATGTTTAAACGCCGTACCCGTACATGTCTCCCTTTTGTCATCCTTATTACAGTTCAGAGTTTTTGCATTTGGAACGTAATTAGATACTTGGTTTCCAATGTCCTTATTATTCCCCACACTGTAGCTGTAGTGATTATTTTTGTATGTTAAATGGAGTATTGGCTTAAATTAAAGTTATTAACATGTAAGTAACAGTTCTCAGTAGCCCTTTGTTCGGTTGATTACCACGTTAATGCGCTGTCGGTCTACAGTTAGAATACGCAAATAATAAAAAAAGTTTCTCTGCACTTGAATATTGCTAAATATAGCAGTAATCAAGTCACGATAATGTACAAAGGCAGTTAGATGGCACCGCAAGTACTGTACATTATCAAAACTGTTTTCCCCTTGGTTTTGATCGAATATATAAAGTTTTATTTAGTCAATATAAGTGAGTTATCTACAAAATAATGTGAATGCATATGAATCTGTAAATCTAATGAAACGACTCTCTTCTCATACGTTACGAGTTTCGTTTTATTCATAATTTCTACGTATAGGTGTCTTTATTTTCAGAGAAAGACAAATGAAGATAGTTTAGTATTACTAATGACTTACGATATCAGCGATAGAGACTTGAAAACCATTAGATTGTTACTTTTTTAACCTCATCGTGCATTACTAAGACAAATTATTTCTGGATTTTGTGACAAAAAGTTTTATTTGTTTGTAACACGTAGTTAAAAATATTATTTTTCGATTTTTAGGATGCTTAGAAGAACAAAGAAGAAGTAGAGTTATATTTCCTCCACTCGAGGATTTAGTTGTAGACAGATACTACGAAGAAGGTGACAATCATGATTCTTTGGGTGAAGTGGATATAAATAAAGAGGTTGATTTTCATTTTTTTAAACGTAAATTAGTAATTGACATAATGATGCACACGGAAGCATACCGGTATAAAGTGTAGCACATTCTACGTGCATACACAATGGCAAAATCGTCTGAAACTCATGTGGTACACACTAGTTGCACAATGTGCTATTCTTGCATGAATTATCCTCAGTCCATTTTACTCTTTTACCATGTTATAAATAAAGTTTAAATCTCAAAATTTATTTTTGATCTGACAACTGTGTAACGTGTACGCACAATTATATTAATGAAATACTTTAGAATGGGTGCATTTCAAGAGTATATCGTGCAATCAAAATAATCCAGTATAAGATTTTCCAAACAACGTCTTGTTATGGAATATTATTTTCTAGCTTAAAAGGAAGAAGAAAAAAGTGCATATGGAACAGAAGGCAAATATATTAGAAAATAAAAAAATTCGTCAGTTTATTAATACTGAAACATTAAAAATATCCGATAATCATAAACGAAACCTGCCTAAAAATGTAAAAGAATTAGAACTTAATTACTTACCGAGTAATATAAAAGAATCACAAATTGATTATTACGAAGTCGTCATAGTTGACATAGATAAAGACATTGCAGTGCTCAAAAAACAAATCGCAAGCCTTTCATTTAATACGGTGGATACTCAAAATCCTTCATCAAAAGAATCTGCTAAAAAAATAAAAGGATTAGAATATCGGATAACAAAATTACAGGATAGTCTTGATTCTGCTACGAAAGAAATTAATTACTGGAAAAAAACTTCGTAGCTGATGTCAAAAAAATGAATGAAAAACTACAAAGACTTTTATTTCTAAACAAAAAAGGTAAAAATCATCATAAATTTTTAGTTTTATGCATAAACTTTTTTTCCTGTCGTACAGAAATTGAATGCCAAGACCGTATTCAAACAAAAATGTTTATTGGAAAAACGTTTTTTTTCCGATCATGAAATAAATAATTACAGTGAAATATGGCACGAAAACATAGGCATTTTTCACGAATTATAATAAATGTATTCTTTAACTATCATTATTTATTTAAAGACTTAAAAATGTGTTAATTGCATTCAGTACATCATCGGGAGCTTTTTTTTGTTTTGGATTTGCATCAAAATACAATGAAATTTGGTTTGATCTACTTGTAAACTTATCAGCTTTGTGCGTTGTCTCATTTATCCCAAATAAAATTTGTATGAAATTTTGTAATAAATATAAATATAAAATGCATATAGGGCAGTTAATGTTCCTCCCTTACTAACTCCCATATTTATTGTTTGTGCATATGTTATTTATTTTATACCGACTAAATTAAAAAATAATGATAAGATGCACGCCGCTAATAAGTTAAGGAATACATCAAGCCAAATTTCATAGCATTATGCTGTAAATTAAGAGAGAAAAATTGCATCTTCTGATCGATAGACATCTGAGGACGTGTTCTTTATTACGAGATGCTACTTTTCTCTTGAAATTCCCAACAGAATTCAATGAAATTTGGCTTGATTTATTTCTGATCTTGATAGCTTTGTGCATCTTGTCATTATTTTTTATTAAAATAATTATAAAATTAATAATACATAAAAATACAATAAGTACGGGAGTCAGTAAGAAAGGAAATCTCTATGAAATACTGAATGCCGTTAAGCTTCTATTTAAATCATTTTGATATCTTATTTCGTTCTTAAGATATTGAAATTTTTTTAAAAATCGAAAAAAGTCGAATGTGGGGTGTAGAGAAAAGATCAAACAGTTTTTGGGGTCAAAAACGGGTACAGTATGATGATCTATTAAAAAAAAGAAGAAAATGTGCTTCTACTTTACCTTTTTTTGAACATATTTTTTCTTCTGGTAAACAACATGTGTGGAGAAAAAATGTGTGTACATACATATACATGAACTTTACCGATATAGGTTTCATGACCATTCCATTTTTAATGTCTGTATGAAAAGATTTTTATGTGGCCAGATAACAATGCCAAAACAGCTCATACGCAGAACAGCCAGGTATAATTTCATATTTATTAATATGCGTTAAGTACTGTTTACGTATATATTAACAATTTTCGTATAATATAGGTTCAGAGAGAAACTTCAGCTTCTCCGGTTATTGTATCTAAAGGATTTTATTCTTTTGAACTCATGAAAAACTATAATAATTTCTATATTTGATTAATGTATCTGGTAACGATTACAGAGGCACAAGAATAAGAGACGTTTATCTTACTGTTCAGATGACGGCGTAAGAATAAAATGTTAAAACTGTATTGTTTCATTATCTATCAAAATTATTAATTATAAAATTTTACTTTATGATTACTGTAGCTGAACAGTAATGATGAGCCTAATAAAAGTGGACTGTTTCCTCATGAAGATGTTGATAGTGATGGACTACCCCCTTTAGAAAAATATCCCCGAATCGTAAATCAAAGTACACCAATAAAATCTGGACAAAAATACAGCAATAGTAGTTGTATTCGTAACTTGTCGTTCATCATGCGTCATACGTTCTTAAATGACCTTAGTTCCTTTATCACATGTAATTGAATTTATCGATACCAAAATACTGTTAAATGTTTAATTGTTTTTATTTTTTATTGAAGCGATGACTGATGTATGTCTCAGGAATAATTCAAATAAGAACTAATGTACCAGTGTATTAACCAAAGATGCTTATCTTTATAAGTGTTTAAGTATTGACTGCAAATCAGTAACCATACCTAACTAATAATTATTTCCTGAAACTAAATTTCATATATTTTCCAAGATCAAACAATTAATTTTGATTTTGTGTGTAAACAATTAAAGTTGTAAAGGATAGAAAACGTCCCATTATGAGATATTAAGGCTTATGAAATTATAAATTAAATGCAAGTATGTGTCTATAAAACTACCGTAACCAAGTCACAAGGCCACAATGTTATGCCAGTTATATTTTTTTGCCGCAGCTGTTAGTGGGAAACAATGGTCCTGTTGACTTGGGATGAAAGTCAGCAAAGCCACCGCTGTATTTCTGAATCTGCAGCACATATCAAACTGGAATCCAGGCGATCCCACACGGCACACATAGTTCGTCAAGAGTTAATAAAGAATTGTTAATCGAATGTCACTAAAAATGTATTATTTTTAAATATTTGACGAATTCGATGGAGTGACATAGCAGTTGTGCCGTATGGGGATGTTTTTTTTTGCTAATTATTTGCTATTTAGTTTCCGAAGAATTTATTTTGGGTTGCTGGGTTTTTTTTGAAAAGAATATGAACAAGATTGTGAGAACGTATTAAAAAAGGTCGCTTTTTAATAAAGTATGAAAAATTCATAAGAAATAAAAACTAATCAGCAAAAAAATACAGCTAGCTAGTAAATAAATAAATAAATAAATATATAAATATACTAGTGGGGCTTGGCCCTCCTGCGCGCTCCCCACGCTAACCTCCTACTGTTCTAACTTAAAAGGAGAGTCTTTAAATTTCGTCTGTTAGTGGGGAGAGGTTGGTGCCCAGAAAATCGTTAGGAAGAAGAGTTTTTGATTTACATCGTTAAGCATTAGTTATATATTTATCAGTAAATTTCCACACCATCCAGAAGGTACTATTGTGGTACGTTAAGAGTTTTTTTAGAACTCTCCGTTATGTTTAGAGAAAAAAGGTATACATTATTTTTTAATGATAAGATTCTAAACAACAAAGAGTTTTAATCACTTTAATCACATATAAATTACTTAAATTTCATATAACATATACTTTATATTATTTATGTTCCTATTATACATTCTATATTTTATCAATTGATATAAGTGGTTGAAAAGAATTTTTTATTTTCAGATATAACGACAAATGTGGAAATAATTACTTCACAGTGTTCCACACTCTAAAATTGGAAAAATCGTTTGTACTTTCTACTATTAAAATTTAATTTAAAATCAAACTAAATTTTTCAAGATTCTTAAAAATTAACAACATAAAAGTTAGCGTAAAAGAGGACGGAAATTGATTATTCAGAACTTTTTCTTATTTTCTGTATAGTGACAAAGATTTCTACATAAAAGCTCGTTTTTTAGTAATCAATAATGTTGTACATAAATGGCAAAATTATTATGAATTTATAGTAGGAAACGATTATTATGAAAATGTAAAAAGTAGTGATAAATAAATTAGCATAATGTCGAAAAATGGGACTTATGGTACAAGTATTGAAATTAAAAGCTTTTCAGATTTATTACATAATCACGTTACAGTTGATTTCTCGAACAGCGATATTCAAACATATGGAAATTCAAAAAGTAATCTTAAACTGAAAATTAATCTTAAAGGAAAAATATGATGAAAAATATTTTAATTGGTCGATTAAACCATGTATCTCCAAAAAATCATAAAAGATTTTCTTTTAAACTTGTATTAAATAAAGTAACTGGTTCACCATCGTTCAAAGACATTAGAACATATAAAGAAATAACTTATGAAACTTTTAAAGATACTGCAATTGCAATGGGTTTAATAGACAATGATGAAAAAATCGATATTTTTAAAGAAGCAATTGTTGTTATGTTTCCATATCAATGAAGACAATTTTTTGCTCGGTTTTTAATTTCAGAAAACGTTGAAGGTGATAAAATATGGAATAAATACAAAGAATTTTTTATGAAGGGTTTGCCTAATAATGAAAATAATTTAGCTCTTTTACATATTAACCAAATTTTAGAATCAGAAGATAAATCATGTGGATGATATTTTGGAAATAAATTAATTATTTTAGAAGGTGATTTTCGTTAGATTCTCCCAGTGATAAAAAACGGTGATAGAAAAATTATACTTAAACAAACTATTAAATCTTCATTTTAATGGACCTCATTCCAAACTTTAAAATTAGAAATCAATATTCGTTCTAACAATAAAAAATTTTAAAAATTATTATTAAAAATT
Source organism: Copidosoma floridanum (assembly GCF_036245765.1). Taxonomy (NCBI): domain Eukaryota; kingdom Metazoa; phylum Arthropoda; class Insecta; order Hymenoptera; family Encyrtidae; genus Copidosoma; species Copidosoma floridanum. Next base: position 30,459,569 of record NW_028321881.1, read on the forward strand.
GGGGAAGGGGAAATAAAAACTTTCAACATTCCTAGAAATTGGTTCTCAAACGATGAATGTTCTCAAATATTTTCTAATATCTACAATTGGTCGATGAATAGTGTTATACTTACATGGCATAACAAGTACACCTCATGTTTGAATAATAAAATGCTTAAAAAATCAACTGGAGAAATTAAAACTTACTATAGTATAGATAACGCAACTTATGAAGGGGTTGATAAATCAGACGATAATATTTATTTAAATTTTCCGGTGCAAATGTTGAACAATATTCGTGAAGGATTACCACCTTATGATTTAAATCTAAACTCGTTCAATAGTGATGTTACTGAGAAATTTAAGTATGTCAGATAAATTCTGTATTGTAAAACGTTTACGAATCACAAAATTATTATAGTATAATATTGAAGGAGAAATAAAAACTAGAGAAAAAATTGGAAACAGAGTCTTTATTTTAAGAATAACCTTAGACACAGGAGACTCCTCAAAATTACCGTTTATTTTGTATCGTAAACAATTCTTAATCGTTGTGGCATTTGCTATGACAATAAACAAATCCCAAGGTTAAAGTCTGGATAATGTAGGTTTGTATTTAAAAAACCCCATTTTCTCATGGGGTTATAAATTTTAAATTATATGTGGCTTTATCAAGATTCAAAGATAAAAATAATTTATTTTTTCAAGTAGAAAGGCAAAAAAATACAGAAATAGAAAAAATTGTTTGGAAAGAGATTTTTACATAATTTATTGACTTTACTTGATGATTTTTATAGAAAAATCGGCAATATTAATGGTAATAAATTGAAAATCACTTATTAATATTTCATCATGTAACAAGTATACATGACATGATGTATATTTTTTTACGATGATAATTTTTGTTAAAAAAATTTAATGATTTACAATATTAAAATACAACAAAAATTATTTTATAACACGTATACGTTGAAGCAATAGGTAATAGACAGTCGGGTTCTTTAAATTGAGATAATATATATAAATATACATATAAAATATTGATACATCTAAAACATGTATAAATTTATAATATACATAAAACAAGTATACATGTGTATCGTTATAAATATTATCAGAATTTACGATTGGGTGTGATGAGTTCTATCTCTTCGTGGTTATGATAGAGCTAAATTTAATATGTTTTTCACTTAACTTTTTAAAATAGGCGATCACTCTACGGTTATTATTGTTTTATAATTATGTAACGTTTTAATTGATATATGTAGTCGTATCATGTCATATAAGTCCGTATAAGAATGAACGAATGTTACATTGTTTTGAAATAATATTAACACAAAAAAAGGTGAATGCACCGAAAACCTCATACTTATCAATGACTTTTAACAATTTGATAATTATTATGTTACGACTTTTAATAAATTATTTATTAACATTATTACATAATTGAACATGGATTGAATGTTTCATTTATATGTATAAAGTCTATCTATTTGCCTTCTTGGCGGTGTGGAAAAATAGATAAAAATAAATGTTTCCAAAACTAAGTAAAATAAAAATTTATTGTTGATAGGGGTAATTTATACTTAATAGAAAAAGTTGTAAGGAGACAAGAAAAATGGTGTGGAAAGGCTTTGGGAAGCAAGAAAAATAGCGTGATGGGTCTGTGGGGGGCTGTGGGGCAACAAGAAAAATGGTGTGGGGGGTCTGTGGAGGGACAGGCAAAATTGTGTGGAGGGGCTGCGGGGAGGCTGTGGAGGGTCTGTGGGCGGGCTGTGGGGGGTCTAAGGAAAAAGTTAGAAAATGTCAAATTAACGATGAAAAAGGTCGAATTTTAGCTCATTTGTGGAGGATCTGTGGAGGGGCTGTCAGGGGGCTGTGGGGGGGATATGTGAAATCTCCCTCACAAATAACTATATAATATAGGGATATATATATAAACATGTACATTTGCTGTCGGTCCCAAGCTTGGAGTAAGTGTGAAGGGAAAAATTAGTGTTCGGTTGATAGCATATTCATATTTTTTTATGTTACTTGTTCAGATTTTAAACTCAATCTTGTCATCGCGAGCAGATCCCATAGCTAATCAAAAATTTTTTTTTGAATTTGTTGCGAGCTTTTTTCTTTTTTGCTACTGTTATAAATCTGCTGTAATACTCATAAAACTATGCAATATGACTACTTTATAACTTTGACTTATGATGAAACAAAGAAATTGCTTTCAGCAAAGTGTCTCTATTATTGCTTCAGGACTAAAAGACTTTACTTGGCAAGAGAGAGAAAGAGAGTTGTGTGTGAGAGAAATAGATGAGCGCTCTGCCTTGTTTCACAGAATTGCCAAGTCTCATCTGTACCCCTCTCTCTTCATATAAAAAGCAAATAGTTTTGTTATTCATGTACCTACCTCAACCTCAATGATTAATATGGACAGACGACTCCAAATTATACGATAGTTTCTTTGCCTATATGCATTTTACATGTAAACTTTCCAGATTCCTCAGTTAACGATAAATCATGATTTTCATAATTAAATTAACACGTAAGTCCTAGGCAATTAAGAAAAGCACATGGAAAACCACGTAAAAAACCACATGAAGCGATGTGGTTTTGCCACTCCGTTTTTACGTAGTTGAGAATTACCATATGGTTTTAAAGCCATTTAGTTTTTATACAATACTTATTCAATAAGTATATTTTGAGGCTTGTGCAATGAAGAATGTGCTCAAATTATCTTCTAAAGTATAAGTTTATTAAATTTAATATCAGTGTAATACACTGTACAAGTTTGAAATCAAGTTAGCCACTTACTCTTTTTTGCATTATCAAAAGATACTGCGTAATATTTGTAGCATCATAAGTATGCAACAACTTGCTCTAACGTGCAAAAAAGTAAATGAACTTTAGTTTATTATTTAATTTTTTGCAGTATCAATACAAAATTATTCTTATAGCACGGAGCACGCATGCACACACACACACACACACATAACATAGTAGAATTATACGGACGTCCGCATAATTCCACTTTTATCCTTATAATAATCCTTACATGCATGTGATTGTTCGCATAAGTCACCTCTTGATAAACATATACATATGTACATATATATATATAAAAATTGTCTTTTTCTTCTTTCATTGAATGATTTTCCATAATATTGTAAATAAGGTACTTAATTTTATGACAGTTGAACACAAAGTAATGTTGTGAAGATAATTGTATACGATGTGAGATCGATATTGTTACGAGAATTAAAGTTTTTTTACATAGTTGGATATCCATAACTGTGAACTACATTTTTAACGAAAAAAATTTGTTAAACATATTATGTATACTCAACGTTTTTTCCGTCATCACAATTGCTGGTGTAACGTTCACATTCACCCAAAAAAAAAAAATTTTATGAGACTCTGCTTTCAAACAGTACTAAAATGCTTTCTGTGATAGTAACAAAGTAATACCATAGTTACTGATGGTGCAAAAGTTTTTTTTTAATAATAATTATTATTAATGATGTTACAATCATTTTTTTTTGCTTTCATCAAAGGGTTCGTTGTTATTTTTTCTGATTCCGTAATGTAATGATTTTCGTGTTAATATAACTCTGCATAAACCTGTTTTATTACATCAACATTTATTTTAAGGAGGCTCTCCACCTTTGCTATCCGAGATAGTATTCTACGCGTGATACATTAAGTGTCTCATGAAGCATAGTACACATCGCCGTTTACTTGCTGCCAGTTGCTGTCTGCTAAGCGCCTAAGTACCATAGCTGTATTAGTGTCAGCTAGTTTAAATAGTTAGTTAACGTAATTTAAAAAATCTAATAATTAATTGATGATTTTTAATAAGTTTTAACCAAGATGAATACTAAAGATATGATGCAAAGCGTAAGAATGTCTAAAAAAAAATATTTTTCAAACATTTATTTTATTTACTTGATTGTTTAAATACATTACCTCGTTTTTTAAACGTTTTAAAGAGCTATTTCATACGTTTTTCCTTTAAAGAAGAAAACTAGAATTAGTAAATGTATTATCTTTAAAACTACATTTCCTTTAAACAACGGATATTTGAATTTCACGCGTTTTCAATAACATACGTAACCTGTGATATTTTTTTCCCACTACCATTAACTTTTGTTTTTAGTTCGCTTACCCACAATTCTCTGAATGTCATTTTAAAGAGGATGATTTTAACTATTTGACGTTTTTTGACCATTGTGGCTCATTTTTTCATGGAGAAAAGTAATAATATACGCGGTTGACATCGCATTGCCTCATAAGGCCCGTGTTAAAACTCTGAACTTTGGTGATGTTTACTGTAAGATTTTCATCGGCCAAAGTACCTCAAATTTTGGCTATAGATTCACTGAATTGTATTTTAGTACAGGTTTTAATTTCAGTGATATGGCCCATTTTTGGCAAAAGGTGGAGAGCCTCCTTTATCGATAAATCATTGTATATACGAGCAAGTCCACGTGGAACCAGCTATCCAGCGCTCACAGCACGCTTTTTCAGTAGAACGTGCTCTGTTCAACTCGCTCACAAGCAATGAAAAATAGCTAGAAAAAAATATAAAAACATGAATTGATAGATTTTGACCTGCTTTTTTTGATGGTAATATGTTTTTTCTGAAAAAATTTTTTTAGCGGTGAAAATCAAGACTTGAATTCAGGTGGATTTTTCTAAAAATGTGTATTTTTTTTCTTATATAAACCAATTAAAAGAGCAACTACATCTCCTTGAATTTTCAGAGTGGGAAAGCCAAAGGTGTAAAATTAGTAAGTAAATAAAGACTGCGGCGCGTGGTCTCGCGCGCTGCCACGCACATAGAGCGGGCTAGCTGGCTAGCAGAAAAAAAAAAAACGAAAACAAAACATGTATTTAAGCACTAATTTTTCAAATTCGACTCCTAATTTATAACCTTTTTTCTACTCAAAAAAAGAGTTTTCGATAAAAAACAAACAATGTATCGAATAAAGCAGCTAAAAATCTATACGTTTACGTGTTCTAAATATTTATTTAGCTTCCTTCCTTTGGTACAAAATTAGCAAATAATTAGCAAAAAAATATAACTTGCATAACATTGTGGCGTTGTAAGTTGGCTTTGCTAGCTTCATAGACACCGCGTTTTTACAGTGTTTTTCAGGAGCGTGATGTGAATGTGACTTTTCAACTGATTCCATCATAAAACACTAGAAACGTTTATTTTTTTCAATACAGATACAATGTTTCATTTAAAACGCTCAAACTTTTAATTATGAAACGCTTTCAATGCTTGATTTCTTTTTAATGCACATAAAATAATTAATACTAAACGCTGTAACTGCATTACATGTACTGAGCGGATGGAATGATTAAAATCAAACACTTTAAATGATTAATTAATGAAATATTGTTTTAATTCAAAACATGAAAGTGTTTGAAGGTACTTCGATGTATAGTTTGGTCATAATCAATAAGCAGTTTATTTGTATGGTACGCGCGTTGTGGTCAAATGAGTCATGTTGTCATATCTCTAGTAGACGGAATTGCATATAAATGGCCGGAACCGGAATTATTTTTCATCGTAAGATAGGATATAATTAATGGAAAATGTTCATTCTTATTTATTTATCGAATCTTTCAATTTCCTTGTTCAGGAATCTTTATCAAATAAAGGAACCCAGGATAACTGTGAAGAAAAACTTGGTTACATCACAGAAGAAGAGGCAATGCGTACGTGCGATGAAGCATCAGAAAAAAAGAAGTGTCGAAAACTAGTTCCGATTGACGGACAAACGGTATTATTTTTTGAAATACTATTAAATTTTAAATGTAACTTATACATTCTACCCAGCAAAAAATTATTCATAAGAGCCGACATCAGATTTTACATAAGAACTTATAATTCGTTACGAACCAAGATCTGAGATAATAACTAATATAAGAAATCTTATCAAAAGAAAAAAAAGTAAAATTATTACACGGTGAAAAAGTAACAGTTATAAATAATACGAATAATAACACCAATAATGGGATGTAAATGATTTTAATGCTTTTTTTTGATAACTGGTAATATGTTATTATTCATGCACTATTAACAAAATGCATTAGGAATATTTCAACACTCTATTATTGGTGTTATCACCCGCATGATACCACGAAATGTGGCTGTTTTATTACATAAGAATCTCTTTGTTTGATACCGTTTTCATGAAAAATTTGCAAGTTATTTTTTTTTTTAGTAAGAATAGACATAAGATCTTAAATTATTCGGTATGCCTGTTCTTTTTGCTAAAAGTCAATAGTAAGTTGTTATACATAATTTTTGGCTGGGTATAAAACCGTCTACTCAATCCAATGCTAATGGACCGAATTTATCAGGTGGCTTTTGCGGAAAAACGTAACTTATTTCTAAGATAGATTTGTCAATGATGTATTGAACACTATATACTTTCACTTTAAAAAAAAAAAAATGAACATCATTTTACCTTACTTATGTCTAATGTACAGTTTCGTTAAATTTTGTTGTACCTTCTAATTTATTTCTGCACTTAATTTACTTAATATTAATTTGTGTTTAAAACAAAGGTACGACCACGGCAAAAAAACTTCTTGCACAGATTCACAGAACTACTATAGCGAGATTGTCTTGGATTCGAAGGGGATTTTCACATCAAATGTACGTGTGCAAATGTTCTGGATATCCGATTTTTCACTTCTTTTATTGTACATTGTACATTACTTTTTTTTGCATCAGCACGGGTTACAGATATTTCAAGCTTTCAGAAACTTTTGAGAGGCTTAAGCTGAAACCTTTTGAGGTTTCAGTAAAATTGTTTTTAAAAAGTTCCAGAAAAGTACCATGTTATGTTGGTTGAAAGATTCGCCTTTAGATTTCGATAAGAAAACCGAGAGGTAAATGTAAGAATTTTCAGGCATTCGTTTTTTAAAAACATTTCTGTTAACATGGGTCATAAGCTGCACACAAATTTATCTACCACGTCAAAAAATCCAAAACAAACTTGAATGAAACAGTGCGACCTTATATGATTCTTCTTTTGGATTCTTATGATATTGTTAAAATTCCTCGAATCTCAGTTTTCGAGATATTCAAAATTATATATACTTCCGGTATCTCAGTGAAAAGGTGTTTTAAGAGGTTTTGGAGGTTGCTGATTATGGGAAAAGTAATTTTTAAAAATTCTACTTCCCTACTTTTCGAGACATCAAAGATCGAAACTCGGAAAAATATCGATCCAGATTTTAAGGTGTACTAAGTGGTAATTCGGGTCACTGATTATGGAAAAAATAGTTTTAAAAAATTCCAACTCTATTGTATTTAATTAATATTGGGAGTATACCTCTACCACGTGACATGGCGATGTATATATGTCTACTAGAGAAAACATCTGCAGGCCTTATGAGGGAGATTCAGTGTTTTTTTTTCGTGGTAGAAAAAAGTGTTGGACATAAAAAGTTATTGGAGTAAAAATTTTTAACATGACAAAAGTTAAGCTGCCATTGTTTTACTTAAATTAAATCGTATATTAAGGCCGAAAACAGCGTTTTAAGGGTACAAAGTAGAGCTAACCTTCCATTGAGCTGCTTGTTTACTTCTGAGCAGGCGCAACAGCAGCAGCAGAACCAAGCAGCTCAATGTAGGCTTTTAACTGTTGTTCTCAGCCGTAATAAACAATTTTATCACATGAAAAAATTCGGAAATTAACTCTCATAATGTTAAAAATATGTACAGTATAGGCATATTAGATGAAAATGTCGGCAATTTCAGAAGAAATTAACCAACTAGATGTTATTGCACATTCTTATATGAAAAAATCGCTCTATCTAATAAACTAAAATGTAACAAAAACTTTTCACAGCGTCATAGCGAAAAAACTAAAAACAAAAAGAAAAATTCATAACCTGGAAATATTGTGTCGAGCGTTAAATTTTTTTGTAAACATTCGTTGGCGATTGAAAAATGAAGAAAATGAGCCTTGTTGAGTCGAAATTGAAGTGATACATTATTAATTATAAACAATTGTCTGAAAATTACGATGAGTTGCCGACACATCCACTGACTGTTCAGATGCTCTAATAGATGAATAAATGACCCGTACAATTACTGCTCATGGTTTGATGTTTAGTTCCTATTTTGTACCGATCAATGCACAAATAAATGTAGTTAAAGTACGACAAATGACAGCGCGTTTCCCAACATTTGAATTTAGAGCGTTGGTTGGCCGAACATCCGCACTAATCGAGGATGTATCGGTAACTCATCGTGATTTTCAGACAATTGTTTATAATTAATGATTCACCGCTTCAATTTTGACCCAACAATGCTCATTTTCATTTTTTTTCAATCGCCAACGAATGTGTACAAAAAAATTCAACGCTCGACACACCATTTCCAGGTTATGAATTTTTTCTTCTTATTTTTTGTTTTTTTCTATGACGCTGTAAAAAGTTTTTGTTACACTTTACTTTATTAGATAGAGCGATTTTTTTCGTATAAAAATGTGCAAAAACATCCGGTTGGTTAATTTGTTCTAACTATTTCAACTAATATGCCTATGCTAGTACTCCAATAACTTTTTGTGGTCATCACCTTTTCCACCACGAAAAAAATTAAAACTTAATTTCTCCCATAAGGCCTGTAGTATATTTACTCTAGTAGTCATATATGGGTCATTCTACGAAAAACGGTATATTTTAAGGGTTGAAATGGGCAAACCCTAAAATGGATTGTTAATGCAAGGTAGATATGATAACTCTTAACATACACACCAAGTTTCAGCAAGGTCAGTTGCAAATTTTTCCCGAACCGCAACAAAAACCGAAAAAAGGTCCTTTAGAAAAATGTCCATAAAAAAGTTGTTAGCCAACATAGGTGAATTTTTCAAACGTATTTCTCTTTGTCTATGTGTACTCTATAAGTACCTAAAATGCCATCTATTTTTATTGAATACAAATATCTTAAATATCAATCGCAAAAAACGGTCTTTTTGTTCCTCGGTTAGTTGAATCGGCTCGTAGCTCGGCCGCCGCTGGAGGCCACGGCCACCTTTCCCAATGCATGCTCCAGAGGTTTTGAGCAATCACGTTCAAAACGAAAAGTTGAATAAAAAGTAACGATATGTCGGTACCCAAATGAGATAAACAGATAATTTTTTTTTGATTTGGGTAGCTTCTAATAATATTACAATTCCGCATATTTATAACTTCCTACAAACAAGTGGAGGACCTATTAAATTGGAATTAATAGCTTTTTGTAACCTACCGCTTCTGTTTTTTCTTTTTTCAAAGTGTCAATAATGTTGGACATTGTTCAAAACAATCAATTATCATATAAGTAATCATGATAATTATTAACAATAATTAGTAAATTAGCTATTGTAAGAGTTAATCAACCACACACTTGCTTCATAGTCGTATAACAATTTCATTGTTAAATTAACTATTGTTAAAAAAAAGTATTTTTGAAGTTATACTTTTGAAGGCGCGTTATGCGTGAAAGTAAATCAACGATTTCAGATTAGCGACCTTCGGAAAAAGTGTGACGGAAGTGGATTTTGCATGTTACTCGCCCTTTACCCCACCTCCTTTGTCGTACTTCTGGTTCTAGTCGCACCATACAACACCTCAGCAGTACTCCACACCACGCTACGCCATGCTATCACATCACAGCACATATTTTGAATTTAATTGAATCGTATTTCTTTTTTTTTTTCTTTAACCAATCCAAAAAAAAAAGATGTCGTACTCCCCCCATTCGGCCCTATGGGGCTGTTCTGCCGCTCACATGAACTATATATATTCTAAGACGTACTGAGTACCTCATGTGATGGCGAGCGCCCCTAGCAGCAGAATAGCCTTCATACTATGAAACTTCTTTAATAATTTAGATAGTGAATACGATTTTAAATTAACGTAGAGATTATTGTTAAAAACAACCCGTAAATAGTGGTAAATTTCCACTGACATTAATGTTATCGAAAATTAAGTCAACTTATACACTTATGACTGAATGTGCGCTCTATGTTTGACAAAGCCAACATCTAAATGTTTATTATTGTTTTTTGTAATGTTTACAGTTTGTGTACCTAAGAAATAGAGTGATGATCCTTCAAGAGAGATGGTTGGATTACGTAAAACTGAAAAAAGATAGCATGTTTTGTAAAAAGATGTTACGATATTTTTATGGTCCTCCAGAAATAGTCAAACGATGTATCAAGGAAGGGACAAATGTATGTACACCAAGGGTAAAAACAAAAGAGTTGCAATCTCCCCCCCAAAAAATGATGCCATAGGTGGTAAGTACAGTAGCGTTTCAATACGTACAATGAAGGGCCAAATATTGGCAAAGTTGTTGAGTAGCAGCGATGTGAGTTGAGTGACAAAAACGATAGGCCTCGGTCAGTAAAGCAGTGTTAATTTTTACGTCAGTGATAATCAACTCGCGTAACTGCCTCCCAGCTGATCCACAAACAAATATCTGGCCGTTTAGTGTACTAGTTCATGCAAGCAACATGCGCAAATCTACCTAATGAAATAAATAAGAATCTCAATGATACATTAGAATTTGTGGAAATGTATAAAACTTAATGAGTTTTAAAAATATGATCTCATAGGGCTTTGAATAATGAGTACCATCACGATGTCGTATGGTATTTGATAACTTGCTATCAAAACTAAATATCCGTGAGGTAAATGAGTGTAGACTACAGAATAATATTATCCGAGGAAAATATCAAACAAGATCCAAGTATCTATAAAAAGCCACATACTCGGGTTCCGTTTTATTCTTTTGCCTAACGACTATTTAGTAGAAAATGGATTATTTGCAGTTGTAAAATCATTCAAACTGGAAGTTGTAATTGTTATTTTAATTATAAGTGGTTTCGCATTTATATTAAATATACTTATAATTTTCCAGTTACTTTTGAGTACTTCATCCGAAAGAAATGCAAAGAGAAAGGCGAAGTGATAACAAAGACGTCTTTAAATGAAAGGAAAAATCTTAAATCAAGATCTTTCACTGAAGAGATTAACAGTAATATAAAAGATTGTAAGAAATCTTGTTAAATTACAAATTAAACAGTTATTAATGATTTAGTGTGCTGATAAAAGGTTGAATCAATATAAAAGTTATTAATTATTAATAAAACAGAATAAATGTATGATTTTGATAAAGTACTGTTATCATAATATGTATTTTTCACCGTACCTGCTATTAAACTAATAAAGCATTTTGTAGATGAAAATGTAGTAAATTAGTAGCTGAATTCTATAAATTATTACTGTTACAAAAATGTGTTTGACAGTACACGTAACGCATGTACAAGATTATACTTAGTAGTTACAGAAGGAGAGCGCGCGGTGGCTCAGTTGGCTATGTCGTGGATCGGCAAGCGGGAGACTGTGGTACGATTCCCGCCAGTGCAACTTTTTCAGGCAAGTACCTCTGTGAGTTTTCACATGTCCTTTTTCATCATGCAATGCTCCTCCTTAAGGGCATTCAGTATATCATCTCAAATTTCTACCTTACCGACTTACCTATAAGAAGAAATTGTTTTTAATAACTAATTATATAACTATTTAAACCCACAATGATGAGAACAGCCCCCAAGCTGGTACTTTGAAGAATCAATCAAGCCTAAATTCAATACAATTTGTTTAGAGAAAAAAGTTACATTTCGTGATCATAAAAGAGTGTGTCGGTGTACGCAATTTGAAATGTAACTTTCCTTTCTCCGTTCACAACAAATTTTATTGAATTTAGAATTGATTAATTCTTAAAAGTACCAGCTTGGGGGCTCTTCTCATCGTTTTGGGTTTAAATAGTTATATAATTAGTTATTAACAACAATTTCTTCTTACAGGTAAGTCAGTAAGGTAGAAATTTTGGATATGTACTGAATACCCTTAAGGGGATGGGCAACCTTCACGCAGCAAAATTGCCTACCTCCCTCTACCCCCCCTCCTGTAATGGGAGGCTTCCCTATCATTCCTCTTCCCTTCCCTCTCCCAAGTGTCGAGTACTCTTATTAAGAGCCGGACGTATGACACTATAATATAAGAAAAAAAAGGTATGGACAGCATTTTTATATTCACCATATATCGGTAGTTTTGTTATATCAGTGGTTTGGAATCAGTGGATAGATCAGCGGGTTATGATAGGCTCAACTTAAACCCAGAGAAAAATAGGTCATGGTTTAGAAATTTTTCCCCAGGTCGGAATAGCACCTTGGCCATGAAGTGTTGTAGGCAAACATGTTACCAACTGTTGACAGAGACGGCCCGTGGCGTATTAGTTATACATGAGGTATTTGCCTTGAATAATTTTCGAAATACGTTTGTGCGTAATATTTCTATGATACTGCGTTCTAGAATAAACGACTGCATGAATACACACATAGTAGATTCGATCGTAAATTTGTAATCTACTTATGCGTACAAGACCTTGTAGACTTACATTATTGGTATTACAGAGGATTATACCTTGAGAATACACTTGTGCACCCATGGGACTTAATCAAATTAAAACTTTGCCTCTAAACTAAGTACAGCGAAAGTGTAGAGTCACAGTATTCATAGCCATTTACTTGATACTTTACTCTTCATTTAACAGATACAAAAATATGATTCTCGATGCATGAACCAAAAGCGTACCAACGTAACTTGTAAATCAAGCACTATCTGCTATGTAATATTAATGTCTGCAGGAAACGCGATGCTAAGGTCAGTGTATGTATGGATGGTTTTTTGTCACATAAAATCGACATACATTTTTACATAATGGTCGACATAAATTTACATACAAAAATTGACATTGATAAAGTCATCGTGGAAAAACATGATAACGTGAAAAATGAAGGTTAATAATGAATAACATTCGAGTTACACTTTATTACAAATATTGTGAAGAAATAACTAACTGGCTTGAGCAACTGCAAACTTCATGGGGCTAGATCGCAATCAATCGATGTATGGAAAAAGAGAATGTTTGGGCGTAAATCCTTGAACTACGCATGCACATAGCCTTAATTTCTAATTAATACATAGAAACTATAGCGAAAGACTGTTGGATTCGCCACATATCGAATGAACGCGATTAGACGCCAAATGTCTATAGACTTGCAAATTAAAATCAACATTGATAGATTTAACCCTTATAAATCGGTGCGACAATTTACCTGAAGAGGCTAAAAAATGCACGGTAATCAGTTGGAAACCCACCTAAATATGGCTGAATATCTGGCTTAAAATATTTACATAAAGCACTGTCCAGCTTAGATGTGAGTGAGATGTATCACTAACGTGATACTACTTTTTTGCAATAAAAATTTTTACATGGATTTCCACATAAAAATCAAGCAAAATCCATATGGAATCTATCCTAATCCACATGGAAATCCATTTCTAATTTTTCAAGTGGGGTTAAATTAAACAAAATGCAGTATTAGCGAAAGGGAGCACAGTTGCTAAGTAGTATCTCAATGCACTCACTCGCAGCGCGCCTAAAGTTTGATTAAGTCACCTGGAGTGGCGTGTCAAATGGGTGACCGTTCGCAGCCTATAAACTACCAGAAGCAATACGAGTGAAGGTGTCGTTTCTAGGGGTTACGTAAAGGGGGCCGATTGTATTTCAAGTCACGACCCGCCTAGAATCTGTCAATACCACCACGAGTATTGATATTTGTTCTAGAGATTACGATAATGCACACAGTTATTTACTTTGTGGTAGGCTGATAGTACCACTACTGTAGCGAGCAGTGGTGTTCGCGTCTGAACTTAATCCCGTACCAGGAATAACAGAACGGGAAAAAAAAATAAGGAAAAAATATAACTTCAAACACTTAATGTCTTATTTGAAGTGGTAACCGCACTCGTGGAGAACCGAGAATAGCAAAGGGAAACTCTAGCTATTGAGTCAACCGTTCTACGGTGAAAAACAAAATTAACTGATTTTTCCGGGGCCTCCAGGCCTTTTTACAGGAAGTAGCGGACCTCAGTCACGCGCTGGTTTGATAACAACGCAGGAAGACTTGCCGGGGGAAAATCTTGCAGAACTTACAATAGATGATAATCTAATTGGCTAGAACTACTTTCTTGTTTAGCCCCTTACAATTGGGCACTTCCCACATCTGGCTTACTTAACTCCTTACGTCAAGAGTAAGGAAGGTAATTCACTCGCTCATGCCTTTCCTTACTCTTTTACATCCAAATTTTACGGGATGTCAATATAAATTAATAAGAACATTAAAATAAAATTTTATTAATATTTACTAACGCAAAACACTGTTCGTTTGTCCAACTGAACTCCTTGCAAAAAAAACGGTGAAAATCGCTTAGTAATTCAATTAATGCTCAGGTGAATAAATGATCATTGAGTTACGATGTATCGACTAACACTGATATTTAAACAGCAGTAACGGTGTCTGTTGCCATAATAACTTATAATTATGATATTAGTGATAGTGAATATAATAAAAATAACAGTAAGGATAATGATACAAATAATAGTACTTTGCCTGTCGTGAGTTAACATAATTAGATTTACAGATAGTTTTAACTAATTATAATGTTGCAAGAATAATACGAAATTTTGGTAGAATTTTAGTCAACATAATTTTCGATCCTAGTTGTTGGAGAGGGAGTCAGCACGTGATATCCTGGAGAATCAGAAATTCCGTTACCCCTATTGGAGTCAGGAGTACAGTCTCTCGCTCAACATCTTTGAGTCAAGAAAAGGGGAAGGGTTGACTTTTCCGTTTTTCTTTACATTTAAAAAAGTGGTACAATTTAACTTATTTACAAAAAAGACTTTTGCAGTATGTTTCTGAAGTTCTTGATGTGACGTGGCAAAATTTGCGTCACAATTTTTGCACGTCACTGTCGACGCCCCTATTCTGAAACCAATTCGTATTCTTAATGGGATCCTCGCATAACCGAAATTTTCGTGTGTTTTAGAAACGACCAATGGTAAGCCTGAGAAGGAGACACACACCTAGACCAGAAATGTAGCGTGCGTACGAGTGAATGTGATGATGTAAGTGTCAAAGCGTTGGCACGTAAGAATGATCCGGAAGTTAAGGTAGGGACCGGGTAGGTAGGTCAAAAGATAGTCAGTTAACCTACCGAGCGACGAGTTGGGGACGGACGCGACTGATGAGTTCAGTGGGTGTGAGACCACCGAGCGCGAAGTGTAGGAGAGAGTACGTGGAGTGAGAGAGCCGAGAGTATAGCGAGTATTAAGTGCGAGAGAGAGAGAGAGAGAGCAAGTGAGAGAGTGAGCGGGAAGAAGAACCCGGAAAAATAAGCCTGATCCCGACCCATCCGACCCTGAACGGCGGCCATCTTGAGACGAAGCGTCCTCCCGTGACAACCCGAGCCGAGCCCGAGGAGAGAGGTGTACCAGACATCAGGCGAGAGAGGCCCAGGTATCACACAGCGTCGACTTCCTGGACTGCGACCCTCGACGCTCATGGTGGACTGGTCTTACCGTAAGGAAGCACGGGATTCGACAAGGTACAGTGTGTAGGTTACGCGGGGACGTGGGTGAGATCGTCGTCCATAGCGAGGGTGAGAGCCACGAGACTGGGATAGGGAGCGTGTCAAGTGCACCCCGGTCGGGCCTCCACCGAGACGCAGAGATGGGCACGTCGTGCCAGCGGGTGTGAGCAAGAGAGAGAGAAAGAGAGAGGAAGAAAAGGGCGCGTGAGACCGAGAGTGAGTGAGTAGTCGCATAGCCGTAGTGTAAGGGCGGGACGGATCGAGGGCCGGCGTCGAGACGCTGTGAGTTGTAAGGCGTGTTTGCGACCGTCCCCGGTCGAGACGGCAATCCATGCCCGGGACCTATAGGTTGCGCCGAGCGTGAGTGTGGGGGTGTGTAGGTACGGACAGTCAACCACACTGAGGGGACCTGGTCCCAGACCAAGAATAGCGTGAGAGGGGAAGTGGGTGTAAAGGCGCGTGAGTGTGTGTGCGTGTGAGTGGACTAGCGTGGCTCTCTGAGCGCACCACTGGCGTTGTGGTGGCGATCGAGGGCTTGCGCCGTAGCATCGGGACCGAGAAGAGTGTACGTGAAGTGATTGTAGATAGTGGTTGTGTTTATTTCAATAAATCTATAAAATAAAGTCAACATCGCCTTTTTTTGTTCATTTGCCCAGACGCGAATCCCCTTTTGAGACAGGTCCAGTGAAGAGGCGAGTAGGGAGAGCGTTGTCGAGCAGAGACGCACGAGAGAGAATAATTTCGATATTTCCTCTCTAACGGTCAGTCACCTTGGGGAATGTAAAATATACGTTACATTGATGTGATAAAAAGGGTTACTCGCTGAATCATGAGCCTGGAAACATAGATGGTAAAAATCGGATAATTCTTCGGAAACTAATAAAAGGTTGTTTCACTAAGTATACCATAGTTGATGTGTTATGTTGTTGCTTGCTAATAGTATAGAGTGTACTGACAGTTTCTAACTGTATGTGACAATTCTGTCATTTTCTATTATTTTTGCTTTTCATATGTATTAATTCTAAGTTATTTGAATATTTAGCTTTATATCGTTAGATCTTAATCTGAAATTATATTCACATTTGATGTTACCCTTAAGTTCAAATATTTCCAGTTAAACTTTTACATCTACGGTTTTTTTATTTTTATGCACCGAAAAATGTTTTGCTTGTTTTTCATTTCCAGTCAGCATTGGCCAAAGTGCATGTACATAAATCATCATTGTGCTGAAGGTACGAGTAACTTACAAGTGATTCACCTCTTTTTAGATACACGTTAGTCCTTGCTTGAAATACTTTTAAACCAATGTTCCTAAGGAATAAACAGGGAATAATTTGTAAGTAATTTAAGTCTACCAACATTCCACCTCCCTCCTAAAACTGGTCCAACATCGAAGAGACCGTTTCTCCAATGTTTCAGAAACGTAAGTTCTGGACTATTGGAACGTTCCTATTAGGTCGATGAAAGCGATTCTGAAACATTTCTAAAACCTTCTTTTGTCCGAAACGAAATTTCGAAATCAATCAAATTAGGGCTTTCATACACGTTTAAAGAACATCTAAGGAACGTTTTGGAGAAGTCTCGGAACGTATCCGAACTGTTTCGTTTATTTTCATGCGTTCTGGTTAAACATAAAAAGACGTTCCTGAAACGTTTTAGAAACGTTGCAAATAAAACATTGTTCGTATGGAAAAAAAGTCAATTTCAGGTAAGTAATTTTTTTGTAAGCTTTCGTTATCGTTTTTGTTTATTTATTTATTGTTTTTTTATATTATTACGAATAAGCTCAGTCAATTTTTATGTAAGAAAATAAAAAAACGGTAATCTTAAAATGTTCGTTGCACACAAACAGCACTTTCACTGTGAAACGCAAATATAATTAAATATTATTGTAATATATTCAATATAGTCATAATAAAATTTATTTTATCAAAGTAATAATAAGTACTAACATCATTATCTAATGGGGTTATTTTATACAGCCTTAAAAATTCTACTTTTGTATTAATTTTTCGGGTAAGTACAAGCATCCTCTTTATTATACCTGTTTCCACAGTTAGGGCTGCTTCGACACTTTTACGTCGCCTGTGAAATACAGAGAAACCCAGTTTAAATCAACTTATTTGAAAAAAGACGACCCTAAAAAACTGTGTTTGTGATGTATTTTACTGTTGATTCAAGAAATATACTTAAACTTACTGTTTTTAATTAATAATAAGTTAAATCACTAAATAAGCGTATATCAACATTAAATTGTCGATAAACGTACTATTAACAACCAATAAAAGTAATTACGTACTCTTCTCTAAGCTCAGAACACTGAAGTCTACGCTTAGCTTGCTTCAACCACTGTTTAATGCATTCAGTTACAGTAACAGCAGTACAACCAGCATATCTTTCGCAGGTAACTTTTAAAACATACAGATAAATATGTGTCCGTATTGATAAATAATTGACAAACTATCTACATATTTTGCTCGAAACTAATACTCTAATCAGATAACACAGTACCTATTATAAATTTAATCACATTGTTCAACTCTTGGAACGCGTGTTTTTGTCCTCTGCTTTTAAAATTACACTCGATAGCCAACTGAACGACCATGATTACTTGAAGCATACGATAAATACAGTCATGCTCAGCTTTTCCTCCCTGCCTCTTCAGAAATAACTTCTGTGTGAAAATTTTTGATATTCTCTTTAAAAAACTGTGATAAAATAACGTTGTCTCAATAGATGCATTAATTTTTTACAGAATATTGCTGTATTCTAGTTGTTGAAACAGAGACAACTTAAAAAAACTACGATATTCCCCTTTTTCGATGTAATTTATAAAGGTGAAAACAATTTTTCTTGCTTTACTATTGACAACAACGAACAATAAAAAAACTGCTTCTGTTTATGCTTCTGTTCCTGTTTTTTCTTCTTTTTTTTCTGTTTTTATTTTAGTATTTACGATATTTTACTTTAAAACGTGATTATTTAATAATACAGTATCGTTAAATCACTTTATACGCTTCAAATGGAAACACCATCCCAGCTCGTGTCACTGCTTCCTCGGAGATTGAACCATTATAACAAGGTTTACTACTCTTTATTTGCAAAAGCCTTAGTTGATTTTAGAGGACTTTTTGCGATCCTCATGTAACTATCAGAATTGTTAAAATCATAAGCATTGGATTTTAATTGAAGAAAACAAAATTGAGTTATGGAACTTTTGAAAACGTATTTAAAATAAGCATCACAAAGAATTACTTATTATATAACAATTACAAGTACAAATAGAAAACATGGCAATTAAAAAAATTACATACACTTTGATAAAAATTACTACGAAGTTTCAATACAAATAAAATAAAGACTAAGTTATAGAGGACGTAAATTTGTTGATGTTTGCCTTAAGGAGGCTCCCTCGTGACAGTTCCCAAACCAAAATCAGATGAATTTAATGGTTGAAAGTCTACTGAATCCAATGACATAATTATTTATATCGCTTACCCTGCGAAATTTCGAGATAATATAAATTTAATGTAGCGCTTTCTAACACGTATTCTTATGATGAAGCTCGCACACGCGATGAAAACAACTTAAAAACTCGAATAAATCAACAGTTTCCGTAATAAGAGCACACTTGTTCTGTAGAAAAAAAACCTCCTCTTTTAAATGACGCCTAGCAAAGTAAGTGTTATCCTGAAAAATTTCGAGATATTCTGATAAAAAATGATCAAGTCATGGTATTTCCACAGGTTAGCTGATGTTCTCTTGCATTAGTGATGCCAGCTATACTTGAGTTTGCGAGCAAACTTGTGACCTACAACGTAGGTTGATATTTCTGCACGAGGGAACCTCCTTGAAACAGAGATTCAGGATCGAACTATTTTTATTATAGTAAGGATTTACATACACATGTTTCCCTGTTATTTTAAAGAGTTTAAAATCTTTACTGACCTGCCAAGTAAAAAAAGCTTTACTACTCATCAATTTTAAAAGTTCATTTCTCGTAAGAACCTTCAATCCTGGCTCTGCTCTCTCCTTTCTTTGTTGATTATCTGTATCCTTTCCTTGTTTATTACCTATAAAAGTACAGAATTGTACAAGTATGATTATTATTTATTGCATCACCAAAAAGGTATTCACGATTGTTAATAAATTATCTGTACATACAAACAAATAAGCACATTTCGATAACGTAACTTAACCTGCAATATTGTAGGTCAGTGCCAATCATGTTGTTAACGATACCAAATTTAATTTATACAACAATTAATACTCATTTTATCACTGATTGTTTACCTGACGATGTCAAAGCTGTCCGGAATGTTTTTACTTCTGGAACCCTGCTTATTTCAACTACGGATTTAATGAGCTGTGGCTTACGTGCATCTTTTATAGATATATCTAAATAATTTAAAAAATAAGAGATTGATTCCTCTATGAAGTTATATTATGTTCATAATGCCCAAGCACACGTGTTCCTTATCTTGTTAATTTTTTTTTTTTTTTTTTTTTTTTCATATTTGCCTTACCTGTATTCTTATATTCGTAAGCTTCCCGTACCAAAGGTTGATTGCAAAATATGATGCAAAAAATATTACAACATAAATTGCAACTTTTGTTAGCAAATGATCTTGCAATTTACGTTGCAAATAATGTTACAATTTGTTTTGCAACACTTATTGCAATGGTTAATGCAGTAATTTCGCGTTGCATAATTTGTTGCAACTTTTGTTGCAAAAAACTTTGTAGTATATGGTTACAAAATTCCATGTAATTATCAGATGTTGACGCTATCGATTATAATGAAACAAATTATTTTAAATTGAATCTGTATGCACTCCTAATGCTAAATTTTTTTTCCATATAGTAGTATTTTGTGAATTTACTTAGAAGGCTTAAGTTAAAGATACTATTCATCTTGTGTGTCTTGTTCTTTTTTAATTTTACATTGCACCTTTTTTTGTTTCTTAAAGCATTATTTGGACTGTCATCAGAGCCACTATAAGGGCGTGATTAGGGCACTGATCTGTAATTAACTATTATTTTTTATTATCCAAACAGCATGTTATGTATGACGTAAAAAAGGGTCAAAACTTTGTAGATGTATGACTCATAAAAATGTCAAAACTGTGTAGAATTACATTAGAATCTGTATCGCTATGTCTTATGAGTTTTACCGACTGCTTTATTGGTATATTTTAAAATCAAACATGGTGTAAATGACGTGTTATATTAAATTATAATTTTTTAGAGTTAAAGTTGCACAGATTATGACGTATTTGTTTCTTGCAAATAATTTGCAAGAGATGACTGCATCAAATTATTAGTCATACATTTTGAATTTGAACACAGAAACAGCGGATTCCTAATAAGTAAAAAAAATGGAATTTCTAGGCAAGATCTACATTTGCTGTATGTTTCACAGAAAATTTTAATTATAATTGATGATGGAGTAAATAAAAGCCAAGTTATTGCATCGTAAACTACCTATAGTATAGAAATCACAACATAACCTTAATTTTTACCATAATCTGTGGTATTACCTGTTAGCAAAAGAAACATTCTAACATTACGGGAAATGATATCAAAACTTATGTTATTTAAAAGAGATTAACATTTTAGAGCTTTAAGGAAGCCCTACAGTTTCTCTCATATAACAGAAACGAAAAAAATAGCAAGCAAAAGTACGTGCTGAGGTTTTAAATTTTCAATTAGAATAATACTTTAAACATTATATTTATTATTTGTACATTCAATTTTGTGAGCATATTTTTGTGAACACAAATTAAACCAGTACTTACTTTTCAATTATTTTGTGGGACAAATGTACTTGTGTTAATGACCGTACTCTAATTAAATTATATTTCATCTAAAATTATTATAAAATACATTTATTTTTTCTGTAAAACGATACATTACATAAATGTTATCATATAAGTTTAGCACACAAGAAATTATTACAAAAATTGACTTTGCTACTTTTCTAATGCCTTTGTTGTTTAAATTCAATCTATTCATTCTTGTATTTTTGGTAACACCAGCTAACGATTTTACGTACTGCTTTGTGCAATAAGATTTTGTTCATCGACACCTTCCCGCCAAACCGTGCGTTAGCAGCTTCTGTAATAAATATTTAATTTAATAATGTAACTTAATTTCAAATACCATGTGCCACTGAGAAATATTTCACATATTGGATACATAAATTTTAATAATACACTATATTTGTACCTTCTATTGCAATCATCTTCTCTTTTGGTAGCGCTGGTCAAGATGGTATTCCAGCTCCTTAATTCAGACCTTCTTGAACACCTTTAACAAAGTGTTGAGATAACACTTTTTCGGAAAAAAATAATGATCATTAAATCTTGTATGAAGTGTCCAATTGTATCCTTCCTACATTTACTTGTCATGTTTTTAGTTATTCTAAAATCATCTGTGGCAATGGCACGACTCCCTTCTTCCAAGCCACCCTAGCGAACAATAATACAAAAAAAAATTTACAGAAATTTTAATTACTATAACGTTGTTTTTACGATATTGTTTTTCCTTTTTTTTTAAAACGAAATTGAAAAACATTTTTAAAATAGAGCTTTATAAGTAGAATATCTTTTTTCATAGTGTTGCTTTCATTAACTAATTACAAATATAAAAGAAAAATATATACTATACGTATATATAAGCCTTCAAAATAACAAAAAGTCGTGGTTTTTTCTATCAGTACGAAACTGGCCTTAAAATTAGTAAAAAAATATGACGAATGGCGTGAAAAAGTCTTGACAGTAAGCTTGATCGGGAAAATGATGTTTTATTGTTGATTAATTTTGAAATATTAAATTTGGAAATATTAGAGATATTTTCTATGCCTATCGAAGCAAACTTTTTGATCGCACTTACGGCATATTGTGACAAATACCAAAAACTAGAACATACTCGTTTTTTGTTCAATTTCGAGCACTGGACATATTATTTTCAAACACCTTAACTTTTTGGGCTTTTTCGTCTTTTTCTTTTGTTTAAGCAATGAAAAATTTTAATTTAATGTTTTAAAAAACTTAATCTGTGTGCAGAGTTATCGTACGAACAACTGTTACTTCAAACTATTATTTTTAAAGTCAACAGTTTTTGAGTTAATCCACAGTAACCGAGAAAAAAGCCGGGAAACAATTATTTCGTAAAAAAACTATGTTCCTGATCGAATTATTGTCAAAAGTATTTCACTTCATTGCTCATATTTTTTGAACGAAGTTCTTTTTCTTGCGTTATAAGTTTTGGGCGAATGGAGGCAAGACCGAAAAAAGTGTAACAAGACTTTTTTCCGACCCTGCTATAGTTATACAGCTGTGTATAAAGCTACATACATTGCATGCAGCTCTCTCTTCCCACGCGAGCACCGAAGAACTCGACGGCTTTCTTCGGTTGTACTAAGCTAGTTGCTCCTCCCCACGCTGCGTGCCATCAGCACTACATTTACATTAGCCGCTGCAGTATATATGTATAGAAATTTGCCTGGGTTTGCCTGACTTTCTGTACAGAAACTGCACAGGCAGATCCGATGCCTGAGGACATGTCCTGTGCCGGGACTCGATTTCTATATGCGGGTCTTTTTTATACTTCATACTACTTATATGTGCAACATGTACGTGTATTCGTATTTACCACGCGGATCATCTGTTCTGTTGCATCAAAATTTGTACATTTTTAACTTTTTTCGATACAATAAAGTATGTAAATGATTCAGTACAAGTTGATGACAGTGATGATAAAATAAAGTAATTTATTACTGTAGATAATTATTATAAATCTAATAGTGCCATTTTTACAACGTTCCAACTTATTGCTGCGAGTGATCAATAGTTTTAAAGAGAGGAAGACTCGCTTGTTGTTTACTTTTATTTAGATTTTGACAGTAAATAATTACTGTTTACTTTTTTTATATAAATAATTACTACTATACATATATAGTACAAGTACATGTAGTGCGAATTTATTTAAAGTATATGTACAGACTATTCTTCATAAATTTACGTGCGTTTAAATTATACATGGTAATCATGGCATGTTGTTACGTTTGAAAAAATCTACTTATTAATTACAATAACTACTAAATGAAAAAGCAAATTATAAACTTCAATTTTGCCCATTAGCATTCGTGAGTAACTCTATTTATTGTTTTTGTGTGTGGAAAAAAATAATACAAAATCGGAAAAACCCAAGATCGCATGCACTAAATAACAGCATTAATTATTTCTAGTGTACAAAGTTGAAAGTTAATATGTGAAAGAAATCTTGAAAAATCTTACTCGAATATTGTTTTTTTTTTTTATTTAATAATTTTTGAATTAATATTTCCACATTATATTCTCACTTCACATGGTAAACAACAATGCTATTACCTAGTTCGTGCAGACTTACATTTTGTAAATTTTGCATTTGTTTATAAATAAACAGTAAAAATACGTATATATTTACCGACAAAGGCTTGCGGCTCCAAACATTAACTTAAAATCTGCTTTACCATCCCCTTAAGGAGATTCGGGAGTAAGAATTGAATGCAGGAATCGCGATAATACCGATTATCCTTAATGATATGAAATACATTAAACTTGTAGGAATAAAAAAAAAAAAAAGATGTGGGCCTCGGGACCCACGACAGACGTGAAACATTGAAGAATATGCTATTGAACTTTGTAGTATTTGATTGTCTATGATGAAAATAGTAGTTTCCGTCAGATAAATGCCATTGTCTCCAGGGCTATTTTGCGGCCCAAGGGACCTACGAAACAGGACCCAAGTGACGTAACAATGTCGCTTATGTGGCAAATCCTATTTTTTCTACCAAGCGCAAACCAGCCTCTCAAAACGGGTGAGGTAGGAAAAGTATACATTTTTTCGACTCCAAATAATCTTTGTTTTACATTTTTATATTAAAAAGACGGTTTATTTGTGAATACGTATTTTTTATCAGTGAATATTATAGATTGGGAAAAAGCAAATTATGTTTATATTATTTTTGTTCGTTAAGATACAAAGCAACGAGAACGAGAAAAAATAATAATATACGGTGAAGAGTATCTATACTTCTTATAGGTATACCTGCACAAAGGTACATACAGTAGTTTAACAAACGTTCGTGTGTACTACTTTCTCTGTCTCTCTGTCACTTTTCGGATTCGGATACTTACCTGTTTACTGTGCGTAGTTGCGGACGTGCGCAAATTTCGTTGTGTTGGCTCTTTACTAAAGGCAGGTTGAGATGGAGTTTGAATGAACGCAGTTGGAAGAACCCGGAAAAATTTTGCATTATGGTAAAATATTGATATTTTAAACCAATTCTGTTTACCGAGAAGAAATTTTTTGAAAATGATGAAGAAACGATACTAATTCTAATAATAAATAGTCATATTCTTAAAGCACAAAATATTTTAAAAAGCAATAAAAAAAGCCTACCCATAGTCCTGTATGAAAACAATAGAGAGAGCGAGCGAGCGCGACAGCAGACGATCAATGGCTCTCTCTATCTCACTTACTTTTACATGTACTGCCAAAATGCCTTTTTCATTTTTTTCCCCACATTTTGCGCTAGTCGAAACAAAATTAAAAGTATTTATTGATAGAAAATTTTTCGGTTTACACGCTGGTGTTTTTATTTATTTTCTTTTTTTTTGTATATCGAACCGTTATAAGATATAAGCAAAACGAACTTTAAAACACAATTTTAAAGAATTTTGACGTTATTAGACCACTCAAAAATAGTCATATTTATTTCTTTTGAAATCAGTGGGCTGAATAATAAATAATATATAATCAAGCCCAATCATAGATCAATTTTTTAATTCAGAAGTTTCTCAGTTCGTATCCATAAATAATAAGAACAATTATTGGATCGCATTGCTGCATAGCACAATCAATTAGGTCCCCAACTAGCAATCTAACAGATAGGGATCGATACTAGGAGTCAGTAAAATTAGAAAAATTTGTTTACACATACATATCATGTAATATACATCATATATGCGTAAGTATGTATGTGCTATATTTACAGTACATATATGATATTTAATACATACTTTCCTATGTAATTATATATGTAGTACACTTTACAAACGAGAGAGGAGCAACCGTGTGCGCACGGAGAAAGAGACAGAGAGCCAAGCCGAACCGAGTTAAACCGGGGATCGTGCCATCGCACGGTCGCTTTATAGCGTCAGTCAAACCTCTAAGCGTGCTAATAGATGTTCCACATCAAAAAATTTTACAGATGAAACCCATGTGATTTACATAGATTCTTATAGGATGTAACCTTAATTTGGTCATTTACACGGACAACATTTTTGGAAAATGCAAGAATACTAAAAAAATTACCTACAAATGATTTGTTGTTTTAACATTTGGTGCGTAAAACCTTAAGTTCTTTCATAGAGTATTATAAAAAATGCCAATGTTAAATGTAAGCAAAATATTAAGTTTGTCGGATACAAAAAGTGGTTGCACGGTAAAGGGGACCAAGTTTCGCGGACTAGAAACAATTTCATTTTTTTATCTCTCTCCATAAAATTCTGAAACCTTCTCAAGCAGATTTAAAATTAAAACTTTGCACTCCACGCCTCTGTCGGTGACTATATATATTTGCATTGTTAATTAAAAAACAAATATGCAGTTAGAAAAATTCAAGATCGCGTGAACTATACAACAACATTATTTGTTACTGTACGAAGTTTGAAGTTGATGCGTGTCAATTACAACTTAAAAAGTTCTTGTTCCAAAAATTTTTTTTTCTATTTAAGAATTTCTTAAGTTGTCATTTGTACATCTATTTTTAACTTTGTACAGAATTAAAAAACGCCCACTGCCTAGATTCTTCAAATCTTGCATTCTTTTTTAAATAAGCAATAAAAATGTGCATCGTTACCAACAGAGGCTTGTGGAGCTAAACTCAAATTGAAAATCTACTTTTTTATCTCCTCAATAAATTCACTTCGATTACATAAAAATATAATTTATATGTTTTTGAAAAATATATAATAGTCTTATTTACACTTTCAGTTGAATTGTTTACTTCTGAATAGTTATCAATATTGTTTAAGCTTTGAGATGATCTTTCGTTGCAGACGTCAACATTTTCATTGCAGCTGTCTACATTTCGATATGAAGATTCTACTAATACTTGCTCTTGATCATTTTTGTGAATATTTGAAAAAGTCTTTTCAAACACTTCAGGCTGCTTATAAAAGTTGTTATCTTTTCTCTCAAGCAATGGTTTGATTGACTTTGAATAATTTTTTCGATGTTTTCGTACAGGAATGTCTGATTTAACATTTTTTACATTGAAGTTTTCTTTTTTCTGATGTGCTTTACAAAAATCATGCTCAATTCCTAGAATATTCCTTATTGATCAATTGGATTTATTGGATCTACACTTCCCACGTCCAGTTTACAAGTCAAAGTATAGATTTCTGAAATCTTTTCCTGAATCTGATTTAATCTATTATTTTTTTTGCCCTGATTGTCATGTAATTTTAACCTTTAGCGAACAGTTGCTTCCTTCATGCATGCATTGTAATACAGAATACATCTAAAAAACGTTAAGTAATCGGAACAGCTATTTTCTATACATGCCATTGAAAAATCAGTTGAACGACATTTTAAACAGTGATGTGAGTATGCATTTGAGAAAATATAGTGATGATAACGATGTAATTAATAGTGTTGTGTACAAGCATTTGAGAGAAAATGCAGTCATAGGTAAATATGACATATCTGTTCAATTCAACGTTGATAGTGTGAGCTACTTTAAAAGTTCTAAAAGAAGTTTATGGCCAATAATGGTTACAATCAATGAGTTACCATTTAGGATTAGAAAAAATGATGTCTTACTCTGTGGCCTGTGATCAGGAAATAAGAAGCCTTACATGAACATGTATTTGCAGCCATTTATTAAGGAGCTAATAGATCTACAATAAAACGGCCTACAATTGTCTCGAGTTGTGTACAATGATGAAGTAACAGTGCAAGTTCATCCAATTTTGTGTACTATAGACTCAGTAGCTAGACCTATGGTTCAGAATATGCACCAGTTCAATGGTAGATATGGCTGTTCTTACTGTTACCACAAAGGAAGGAGTGTTGTTGTTGGAAAAGGGCATAGCAGAGTATATGATTACAAAAAAAAAATTAAGAAATGGAGCATGAAGTACATGTGGTGAAAGCAACGAGGATAAAAAAAATTGTAAAAGGTGTAAGAGGTCAGTCAGTAGAATCTATGCTGTCATCTTTCGATATTATTAAAATCTTTCCCTGCTGACTATATGCACAGCTGTTTACTTGGGGTTTGAAAACTTTTATGTTTAACTTGGTTCGATTCAAAAAATGCAAACAACAATTCTTATATAGGCACAAAACTTGAAGAATTTAATAACTGCCTTATGTCTATTAAACCTCCAACTGAAATAAGAAGAGTTCCCCAACCAGTTCCCAACAAATTAAAGGCTTCAGAATGGAAAAGTTCTATCCTCTATTATTCTGTACCTTGTTTAACAGGCTTACTGAAAGAGAAATACATTAAACATTGGAATAAATTTGTTATTGCCCCAAGCATATTTCTAAGAGATAAGTTTTCTCCAGCCGACTATACACATGCAAAAACAGCTCTATTTAAATTTGTTGGTGGTATGAGGAATTTGTATGGTGTAGAATATTTAAAATTCAATGTTTATTTATTAACCCATTTACCCGAGTACGTTTTTAATTACAGCGGGCTATGGGCATGGTCGGCTTTTCCCTATGAAAGTTCCAATGCTGTTATAAAACACTTATTTTCAGGTACACAGTGTGTGCCAGAACAAATATGTCGATCGTACTATCGATTGAGGTATGTAAAAAACAACTTTCATTTTTTTTAGTAGCAATAACTGTAACCCGAAAGTGACAAGTTTATTTTTGCGATTAATGAAACAATGTCATGTTAAGAATTGTATTAAATATGTTGATAATATACGGGCTTTTAGTAAAGAAACAGCGTTGACTATGACCTTTATGAAAAATTTTTAATAGAAAGAGTACTGAATGAAATGTTGAAAACATAAGCGTGTCATAAAACAGGTTTATACATAAGCAGACATTGATACATACAAACACATACATGTGGCTATAAAAAAGAAATAATAGTGTAATTATTACAAACGACGATGAAATTTTAACAGTAACACAATGCTTTGTGTAACTACCATGTCAGCAAACAATGAATTTATAGTAATAGGTAAGAAAATACGTGTTTTTAATCAAGACGTGATGTGTAAAAGTAGACAATTTTCATCTTATATATATTCGTTAGTTGCGGGGGTTACAGAAAATAGTATTTGTTGTCGAGTTTCAGACATCAAATCAAAGTGTATCAAAGTACCACATGGAAATCGATTTTGTATCTTTCCACTTGTAAACAAATGTGAAACTAATTAGAAAACAATTTGTGCGTAATCGACGTGAAAATTCTATAATATGCAACTTTATGTGAACCATTTATGTTGATGTAATTTTGAAATAAAGTATTTTGTTCGTGTTATGGAGAAAAAAATGTTTATTTTTTTTTTTTAAATAAGATTCACATACAAGTAATTTGTACATTCAGCCAAAATAAGTAAGTATACGTATGTATGAAAAGGGTATATAAACATTCCTCAAATATACACTGTTATATGAGATGGCATATCTATTCTTACATTTTTTCCAGATCATTCTTAAAAAATCTGCTATGTGTTTATAACAATTCAAAACAGAAAAATCAACATGACAATCGAACTTTTCACGAGCTTGTTAAATTAATGTTTTCATCTACTATGTCGTTTACACGACGTTTGGTTTCAAAATATACCAATAAGGTAGTCGGCAACTCATAAGACATGGCGATGCAGATTTTAACGTAATTCTACAAGGTTTTGACATTTTTATACGTCATTTATAAGACGCCGTTTTGATAACAAAAATTAATAGTTAATTACACATCACTGCCCTAATCACACCCTTATAGTGGCTCTGATGACAGTCCAAAAAATCCTTTAAGAAATAAAAAAAGGTGGAATGTAAAATTTAAAAAAGAACAAGACACACAAGATGAATAGTATCTTTAACTTAAGCCTTCTAAGTAAATGCACAAAATACTACTATATGGAAACAAAAAATTAGCACAAGGAGTGTGTGCATACAGATTCAATTTAAAATAATCTTTTTCATGATAATCGATAGCGTAAGCATCGCGACGGAGCTTTGCGGGTTGAAATTACGATCAACAAAACGAACGTTTCTGTATGACCATTAGAGTATAGTACAGCTTCAAAATGCGACTTTTGAAAAACTGGACAACTGAACCGTATATCCAACTTTCTTTACATCAATATGTTGCAATATTGATAAATTTTTGATAAACAATTGGATTTAACCAGCTCCTGATAACTTTAAATACATTTGTGTATTTCATTCCATACAGTATGTATATCAGTTAAATTTAAATTCAAAGATTTTTTCATTTGACGTTAAATTCCAACAGGGTTTCCTAAAACACGCTTTACACACTCGCCAAAGAAGAAAAAATTTGAGACTACTTTCTTCTTCAAAATTATCGATTCTTTGATATTTGGTTAAGACCATCTTCTTCATCATTCCTACAATTGCTACGTAATTTTGCCCCAATTTTTTCTGATAATTACATGGAATTTTGTAACCATACTGCAAAGTTTTTTGCATCAAAAGTTGCAACAAATGATGCAACGCGAAATTACTGCATTAACCATTGCAATAAGTATTGCAAAACAAATTGCAATATTAATTGCAACGTAAATTGCAAGATCGTTTGCAACAAAAGTTGCAATTTATGTTATAAAATTTTTTGCAATCAACCATATTTGCAGAAATCATATTTTGCAATCAACCTTTGGTACGGGTTCGGATAGCTGTGCACTTATTTCTAAGTGCGCCTCTGCGTCTTTAGCAACATCGCAAATGAGGTCATATTGACGTCAATGTGATGTCATTCACGACGTCATGAATGACGTATTTTGCAATGTCTGGAATGACGTCATCATTGACGTCATGACTTGAGATAAGGCTCATATGGGACCTTAAATTCTGCCAGATCAGCTATCTTACTCATCTTAGACAATCAGTTAGGCCAGGACCCCATGATTGGAAGGTTCTTGAAAGGGGTATTCTCTCTACGACCATCAAAACCAAAGTTTTCCCATATATGGGACGTAAATATAGTCCTAGATTACTTGAAACCAATGGTGCCATTAGGAAACTATGTCAGTTCTTATAAGACTTCGGGTATCAGTCGTTTAAACGTATTCAATTACTACCTAGATACATACATGGTGAATTTTAAAGTTTTTTCTGCATAAAAGCTGTTAGAATAGCTAATATAAATTAGTAAATATAAAAAAAAAAGTATCTCTTACCTTTACTAAGGGGATTTGAACCTGTTCCGGGGAAACCCTAGTCAAGTGTCTCACCCACATGGCCAGAGTGGATTCGATACATGGGAAAGAATTGACGTCCTCATAAGGTACACCTGATACTAACATCGATGTTATTAAGTCCTCAAGTTGTTGCTTTTTACAATCTCTGATACTAGTTAAGGAACGTGTTTTTCCACTTCTTATTTGAATCAAATACTTCTTTTTTTTAACTTTATTTCATGTAGTAACTTATATTTTAAGAATTTGTATAATTTTTTGAGTAATGTTTAAATAAGTGAGAAACTATTTTTGCAGCTGGTTTTCGATACCGACATTAAAGTATTGAAGAAAAAAAGTTGATCCTCAATTTTGTTGTTGTAACAATTACAATAAATTTATTACACTTTTAAAAATAGATTATTTTTCCCTTAGAACAAAAAGTATAAGTAAAGTTTAAATAAAATTCGTGAACGAAGAGTAGTTGTGAAATCAGTTACTAGATTTATTGTCGAGAAACGCATTATCAGACTCAAAACAATGTTACATGTATGTACATTTATAGAATGTTAATTAACCAATAAGGTAACCAAGGTGGTAAATGTTATCCATAAATAAAAAAATAAACAGTTTTAGAAGTACCTTATAAGGACGGCAATTCTTTCACATGTATTGAATCCAATCTGGCCCAGTGGGTTTAAGGCACTTTTCTAGAGATTCTTCAGACTAGGTTCAAATCCCCTTAGTAGAGGTAAGAAATGCTTTTTTTTGTATTTACTAATTTATGTTAGCTATTTTAACAGTTTTTATGCAGGAAACATTTTAAAATTCACTGTGTATGTATGTAGATAGTGATTAAATACGTTTAAACGACTGATACACGAACTCTTATAAGAACTTAAATAAGAACTTACGTAAGAAATTACATAAGATCTGTAAGTTCTCGGTTGATAAGCAAATGTAAGATCGTGTACAAGTTCTGACGTAAGTTCTATTTAAAGAACTTATATGAGAACTTACATAAGAACATATGTAAGAAGTTACATAAGAAATTACATAAGAAATTTCATAAGAACTTGTGTAAGAACTTATGACAAATTTTTAGCTGGGTAACCCTTAAAACAGTCATGCTTTAAGCATTAAGTACTGCTCATAGAGTACAAACTATATTAAAAATCAAGACTTCTAACAGATATAATACGCCTAAAGGCTTAGAAATCAGGATTGACGAAATAATCAAAACATCAGCCCCGGGCGGTCTACAACCACTATTAGTCCTTCCAACGTTCGTTGAAAAACTAAGCTTGTGCGTGGCTTCGGCGATTAAATGTTACATAAAATCTACAGAGTATCTTAGAGAGGGCCAAAAATCCCTCTTCATTACGATAAAAAAGCCTCATAAGCCAGCAACAGCCCCAGCCATTAGCAGATGGCTAAAGTCAGTCATTGGAAAAAGTGGTATGGATACAGAAACGTTCTCGGGATACTCCACCAGACATGCGTCGACGTCAGCAGCACTTAAAGCAGGCGTAAATCTAGACGTAATTAGGAAGACCGCAGGCTGGTCAGATGGATCTCAAGTATTCGCAAAATTTTATAACCGTCCAACCCTACCGGATAAGAGTGAATTTGCGTCTAAAGTTTTCACGATTAAATAATATACAAATAAAAAGTTTCAAATTTTTAAGATATTTGTAAAGAACTTTGTAAAGAAATAAAATAAAAGTATTTATTATTATCTAACTAAAAAAAAAAAAAAAAAAATTTACTCCTAGCTCTAAAGAACTACATACTAATCTCGAGAACGAGGTGACTGAAGTATAATTAAAAATCAAACGAACTTACCTGTAAGTGAAGTTCGATTGTAATTATATATACGAAGAGCCTCGTTCAAAGAGATTGCGTCCCCTCCCGAGTGAATTTCAAATCAAAACCTCCAGTTTTCTGTTGTTTTCCCACCCTGAACGTAATCCAGTAAATTTAAAAAAAAAAAAGCTCTAAAAGTATGAGAACAAAGAGCTCACCGCACGGGATGACCAACGAGCCACCTTCTTACCTTCCCTCCTCTCTTTTTTCATCTCTAAAGTTGTGACATATAGTGGACAATAGGAGTACTACATACTAATCTCTTTGAACGAGGCTCTTTATATAATTACAATCGAACTCCACTTACAGGTAAGTTCGTTTGATTTTTAATAATCATGGAATATACACTTCTTGTCTTAAGAATAACTTAACTCAGTCAAAAATTTGTAGCTATTACACAATTATAGCTATAATTATAGCTATAATTACCTATAAAACAGCTATAAAAATGTATAAAATTCAGCTATAAATATAGCTATAAATTACAGCTGTATTCTTTCACAAATTTTGAATAAAAATTAGTTCAAAATCGGATTTTTTCAACATATATCGATCAGTATAGATGGTATCATCCGTATGATAACAGTAAAACTGGGGGCCTGAAGTATTTTTAAATAAGTAGAAAAAAAAAACAAAAAAAAATCATATACAATTTCAAGTTTTATAAAAATTGTTTAAAAATACTTTAGGCCCTCAGTTTTACTGTTATGACACGGATGATACCGTCTGTACTGATCAGTATATATTGAAAAAATCTGATTTTAAACTAATTTTTATTCAAAATTTGTGAAAAGATTACAGCTGCAATTTATAGCTATATTTATAGCTGAATTTTATACATTTTTATAGCTGTTTTATAGGTAGTTATAGCTATAATTATAGCTATGATGTATAGGTATAATTATAGCTATAAATTTTTAACTGAGAAATTTTCGTTTCATTCTCAAGTTAAACTAATAAGAAATTAAAAATTATGTACAATTAAACATATATCATTCACAAGTTACATATTTTGATGACAAATGACAATAAAATTTTTTTCTCTCATTGAGTAGTCAGTTGTTCAAAGACAATGATTTCAAAATTCATGATCTTCACTGTCTCCAGAATCGTTATTTTCATTTTGTGATCTGAAAATATAATTTATATTCTTATTAAGGGGTTCTACAATTTACGGTGGTGTTTACGAAACCCAGTCAGCTGGGTTAATGAAGTACTTACAACAGAACTTGTAAAAGAGCTAAAGGGTAGTTTTCATGTAACGCTACTCGCATTAAAATTGCGGGTCATTTGAAATAGAGAAAAAGAATAATTTAAATTCCCACGTTGATTTGATTTGCGGAAAAGCTGTACCATTAACATTTGAATTGAAAAAGTATTTCATTGTATCAATTCAAAACCATTGAGGTAGAAGATAATTATGTAAACAATTTATAAATTTATTCATTAAGTAAGCAGTTAATAAATGTAGCAAATGTTAATTGATAATAATGATCACTTGCATGCTAAACTAAGATTGGATGAATGAAAAATTAAATATTGTAATAGAGATTCGCTTTAAATTCATACAATAATCAAAAGAACTTCTTTGCATTACAATCAACTGCAATTTTTTTATTTTTGATTGCCACTCGAATTTCAAAAAAGTTTGTATAAATAATCGCATAATACGTCAAGAACCTTTTTGTTATCTGCTTTTATCATACAAATTGTATAAGATGAGGTGATTCACCATTTTTTTGTTCAAACATACATACATACATACATACACACATACATACATACATATTGAAGATTCCAAATTCAAGACCTACAAGATATTTTTGATTTATACAGTTACATACGGGTGACTCAGATTATAAGAATACTTATTAACTCTTTATGCCAATAAGTAAGATCTAGAATGTTTGTCTTATACTTTCTATTATTTTATTATCTTTTTTATAAACTGCAAACCATAAAGAAAAATTTCGAGTTCAGCAAATTAATTTTTTTTTTGCAACTATATCAACAGGTTTTCCTAGTTAAACTTTTAAATGAAAAATGTTGGCAAGTATTAAGTAAGTTGATGATGAAAAAAATCCTCAGTTGAATTAATTATGATAAAAATAATCCTACTCGTAATACCCTTTCATTTGATATCCATGACAAGGGTATTCCAAAGAAAAAAGTGGTCGGCCATTTTGTTATGGCGGCCATATTGGATCTACCATAATATTAAATAATCTAAATTTTATTATCATTAGAATCAGGGGTAAGTGCACAATTTCAGCCTTGTTAGAATTTAGGAGTTGGTAGAAAGATCGATCGCAAAATTGCTTTCGATAGGCAGGTATGAAACCAAAAACTTTACAATTAAAAAATTGTCCACATTAGATCGTTCTGACATATTTTGCACGGAATGAGCTTTAGTAAAACTTTTTTTCACGTCGTATTTAAAAATTAATGGGTCATGGGACCCACGGTAAGAACGAAGTTCTTTAAACATGAGATAAGTATAGACACAATTTCTCAGGTAACAAGGGGGTCGCCAGACCCACAGGAAAAACGAAGCTCTGTAAACGTTAGCACTGCATTCATGTTGTTTACTAAAACAAAAACTTGAAAAACGAATTAAAAAAAAACAATAAGTAGTTTAGTACTCATGATGGTTGAACTTCGTGAGTACTGTATTTATGCACGACGTTCTCACGAAGTTCAACCATCGTGAGTACTAAACTACTTATTGTTTTTTTTTTCATTCGTTTTTCAAGTTTTTTTTTTAGTAAACAACATGAATGCAGTACTAACGTTTACAGAGCTTCGTTCTTTCTGTGGGTCTGGCGACCCCCTTGTTACCTGAGAAATTGTGTCTACACCCATCTCATGTTTAGAAAACTTCGTTCTTACCGTGGGTCCCATGACCCATTAATACCCCCTGGTTTGTTGTTTTAATTTCCTTTATAATTTTTTCATTTGCTTTTTTTTTCTTTTAATTTCTTGTTTTATTTTTTTCTTGATTTCTTGTTGTATTCTTTTTTTTTCATTTCTTGTTTTATTTTTTTTCATATTTCATTTTATTACATTTTTTTTATTTTTTTGTATTTCCTTTATTTAATTTCTTTTTTTATTTTCAAATTTAATTTTTTTTTTTTTCATTTCCTTTTTTATTTCATTTTTTTTATTCCATTGTATTTATTCATGTCTTTTGTAATTTTATTTTATGTTATATTTATATTTCATTTCACCAATTTGAAAAGAAAATTTTTTTTCACTTATTTTTTTGCGATTTTATAGCCCACAAATACAATTTTTGTTTCATTTTTATATTATTACTCAATGACATTGTGCTATTATTAAATTATCAAATTAAAAATAAGTGCCCATAAAAACCATTAAAATGATATGAAATTCGAAATATATTTATATAATGATCTTACATAATTCATTTATAATTGATTTAATGAATTACTTTATTTATGTAATTATGTGATAATAGAACATAATTTGTTTGTTGAATTCGAAATAAGCGCCTTTAAAAACCATTGATACGTTCTTCAACTGTATTTTACATGTTTATTTATTTTTTTTTTTTTTTTTTTTTAGATGTATTATTTAGAAAACAAATACATAATTTATCATGAGTTGAATGTATTATCAGTGAATACATTTAAAAATGGAATGTTATAGTTATGAACCGCACCATAAGTACAAGAAACCGAGTTTCTATAGTTGGGTTCAAATTTCTTTATTGGAAAGTGTTTTTTTTTTTTTTTTTTTTTTTTTTTTAGAATTGCAAAAGAAAAAAGTTTGAAGTAAAATAAAAATTATTGTGGGAAAAAAAAAATTAAAATTTGTTTAAAAATTAATTGCCTAATTGCTTGGGAGTGTGAGGAGGAATGGTGGGTAAAGGTGTGTAGAAAAGTATAGCACGGTTGGCAGATGTACATATACAGTGGGGAGAGAGGAAGTGTATAGAGAACAGTAGGTGAAAGGGGACGGGGTAAGGGGGAAAACTTAAGCGGAAAAGACTCCGGGTGAACCACTTTCATTTCAAAAAAAAAAAATTTGTCAGTTTTAAAATTCCAGCCCCCCAAGTAACGCGACATAAAGAACTTCGATCTAAAAACATTTATAAAATTCTACTAATTTTATAAGTTTAAACGAAAAATATGGCTTTTACATTTTTTTTGAGGTTAGGTTGACACCCATTCGACTTTACTTTGTTTTTTCTATGTCCGGAAATCAATTACCTACAAAATAAAAATAAAACAGACTCATATCTTACTCCTATCTGAAGATATTTGATTTAGAACAAACCTACCTTTAATTTCATCATTTCAGAACATAGTGCGGCGCACAGTGAGATAAACTGATATTTTTGTTTCAAAACTATGTAAACTTCCTTAGAAGAAGTATTTTTTTATGAAAATTTATGGATCTTATAGGTATAATGACAAGGAATAACAGAAAATTAAGGAAAAATGTAAAAAATGAAATACCAACCTACAAATTTTAGATTATTTCAGAAATTTTTTAATTTGATTTTTTTTTCTTTTCTGTTGGAAAATAAGTTTTAAAGATCTGTTATTATATCTTCATATTTATTTCACATGTATTCTTCATTTTTTTAAATAAGGTATTAAAATTGCGTCTAAAAAGTGACTTTTTTGTCAAAATCAAGCATAATTCCAAAATAAAAATTGTTTTCTTCAGAAAGTTTTCAGACGTGTAAGTGTTGTGGCTGGGAGTGATAAATAACTACTTAATGACATTAAAAAAAAATTAACCTATGTACTCATGTAGTATTTGGAAATTTTTTTCGTGTTTTGAAAATTCTTTTTTGTTCTCTTTATTCATTCTCCTAGTATTAGATTTCTCCGGAATATAA
Source organism: Copidosoma floridanum (assembly GCF_036245765.1). Classification (NCBI taxonomy): domain Eukaryota; kingdom Metazoa; phylum Arthropoda; class Insecta; order Hymenoptera; family Encyrtidae; genus Copidosoma; species Copidosoma floridanum. The sequence goes on from NW_028321881.1 coordinate 30,497,234, forward strand.
AGTAGCTTGATCAAATCGATGCTTTTGATAATCATAATCATATAATAATAGAGAAACGATGAATTGCGATGATGTCGTAGATGCTTTTAAATTACTACGTTGCTTGTTTTACTCTTAGTCGGATTCCGTTTTCGTGTCACTTATATCATCGTCGTTCTTCCTGTAAATGTTTATAATTTCATGATTGACATCGGTTAATAATTATCATGAATAATACTTTAACATGAAAATACTTTTCATGACTATTTTCGTTTATTTCTAACATAATTTCATTCTTCAATAACCTTGCAAAAATTAATTATAGTATTTATTTTATTACATTCGCATAATAATCAGTCTATCTCACCATTACGGGTATTAAAATTCATTAAACAAAGTAATACTAAATTCTATAATATTGCTTTAATATCATAGTAAAGAGACAAAACATTTTTTTTTAACTTTACATTAGGTATTCAAAATAATAGCCACATAAGATGTACTAAATGGCAACATTTTAATGAAAAGTATTCATCGCTTTTGTAATTACAGTGATCAAGAAAGTTTCATATAATTTACTACTCTACAATTCAAGACGTGATTTTAATCAAATGTTAGATATCATTAAAGTTTCGTGATGATGTACACAAATGTTCAAAAGTATTTTTAAGAAGCCGGTAAATGAATTGCAACTGTATTCTCGGTTTGGAACAAGATAAAATTGTTCAGTTTAAATTCACTAATTGATAAAATTGAACCCTACTTTTGATTAAAAATAAAATGATTGCTTTGCTTAGTAAATATAACAAGTTTAAGATACTGCACATAGAATGACAAATTCATTATGTAATCTTTTTTTTCCCCAGCGTATAATACAACTGTAATTATAGAGTTTCCGATGTAATTACTATACATTTACGTAGCGAAATAGAATGTTATGCTTTTTTAACAATGGTAATATATAATACTATACCTGTATTGATTTTTGGAATCTATTACTTGTTGACTGTCTCTAATTTTATTCAATATTACACTGAAATTCACAAGTTCAAAAAGAACTTTGTAGAGACTATACAAGTGCTTTTACTTACTGTGATCGCGTGAATCCACTTAAGTCTTGAACGTTTTTATGATTCGCCTTTTGCCGTTGTCTTTTTTTAATGTACTCTAATGAAACGATAGGGTCTGTCATGTAAACTGCCCCATTAAAAACGTCCAGAATTCTAAGCTTCCTGCTTATTTGTTGTGCGTGTGCAGTCCAATTTCTGCGATAACACTTGTGCCAGCTTTCACTACAATCTTCGGAAAAACATGCTAAAGGTAAAGGGAACTTTTTCGCGATCTCACAACTATGAGCAAGCAATTTGTGTAATGTATGGCTCATTTTCGCCCAGGGATAACATTCGTAATACTTTTTATAAGTTTCAATACACAGTGTACTCATTTTGCTTAGAACTAGTGCGTGCTTGCTTTTAAATAATGATATTACGAGAGAAATGTTTTTCAACAGCGTTTCATCTAGTTCAAGAACTTCAGCAAATTTTTCTGGTCCCGGGAAGTATTTTCGAGCAACGTTACCGTTTGTAGTGGTACCATGCCCTTGAAGGACTTGGTCAACTCGAATCTTGAACTTTTTGTAAATTCTATTTCGTACAATTTGAGTTCGTTCATCTGCCTTTTCTGAAATAATATGGATATTACTATGCAAACTAATATAGTTAGGTTACTGATTTGACACTTCATTTTTCTTAACAATTAAAAATATAAACTTTTTTGCAAGACGTAATAGCTATATTTGACAATAGCCAACTTCGTTCATGATCAATAATATTTATATTTAAAAATACTTTGGATATACAATTATATTTCTGAAGAAACATTGTAAGTTTGAGTTTTCTAACACAATTATTCATTAAAATATCCAATAGCAATCAATTTCGGACTTCATGTGGGAAACCCAATCGTATGTGCGTGATAACTCAATTACTCAAAACGATGGTATGTATGTTTTTACATGAATGTCTGTGAGTAACTGATAGTTATTTACATTTAAACGATTGGTCAAACTTGGAAGGTACAACCTTAAGGACACATCAAATGCAACTGAGTGACAAACTCGTCCGATTGTTTGAATTTTTATTTAAAATTAAAAATTGTGTTGCGTCACTTAAAAAAAGTAAGTCAACCCTGCTGTGTAAGATCTGAAAAAAGTAAAATTTTTTTCTTGAAATTTTCAGTGCGATAACGTGGCCTAATTATTACAATTACGTCTTGCAATTTTCATAAGAAAGTAATATCTCGTATCCTTTATTTAGTTGCACACGAGAGATACATATTAACTACAGTCACTGCATGTGCTACGGACTAGCGAAAAGAAGAGTTTTTCAATTTATATTTTACCTTTAATATTAGCATTAATCGTCCATGTTTGCAAAGAAAGTCTGTATGATATGTGGGAAAGATTTTCAAAAGCTTCTATTTCAGCGTGTAGAAGACCAAGGCCAAGCTCCATAAACGATTCATCAATGGGACGAAAATCGGTTAATACATCTTTATCGAATTGATAATTAGTGCACAAGCAAATTTTGCATCAACATGTAGCTTTGTTTCCTACGATTGCGTTTACACATTTTCCGTCTAGTAATGTAACAAAAACTTTAAATGACACTTTTGCTTCTTGTCCATTATCTAACTGAAATGTATATGATGTAAGTGTGGATATTTCACGGTTTAAACGATTATACTCTGTAATTATAGACTCCAGCGTTTCCTTCTCTAATGCAATTCGTACTGGTCTACAGAATCTATAACTCTGTGGGCTCGGATTCTTCCATGTGCAATTAGCTGTAACAAAATAATTCAGTATTTCAGATTACCAAAACAATCTCTACGATAATTCCTAAATTTTGTGCTGAGACAGCGATTTTTATTGACCAAGCATCATTAAGTATAAAGAACGCCCGATGATTAGACGTTGCCCTCACTTAGAATAGTATAAAACATATATTCGAAGAGATCAAATGACAAAGTAATAAGGCAGATATAAAGATACAAGTTTGGTTTTTTGAAGACCCAAGAAATTTTTCTCATATAAAATTTTTTGCATTGGTCACGCAGATATGATCGATAACATAAAATTTACAACTTGTGTCGAAATGTTTACATTCCTAACTAAAATTACTCTAAATAAGGCCTTTTTTAAATCATAAAATTTTTTATGACACATTTTTTACTGTGCAAACGATACAAATGATGAACAGTCAATTTGCTTACCATTAGATCTACTTTGTAGTTGAACAATGAGCATACTAGAAACAAACAAAGACTGCAGAGGATCTTGATTAATTACATTTGAATCGGTATAGCCTTGCTGTGGGTTACAATGACCAGCAGAGCTATCAAATAACCCAAGTGTCACAGTTAGCTGCAAGTGTTGTAAGTCCTGTTTGCTCCAAGAAGTTGCTACTGCAGAACATAGTTGTTGCGCTGTTTTATTTTAAATATTTGGAAGAGAGACGCGAATTCCAACTCCTGTATGTATATCATAGGCTAATACGCGTGGTAATTCTTCATTTTTTTTTGTATCATAGAGTAAGAAGGGTAAATATTACATTTCTGATACGCAAATCCCTGACTAGAGCTACATACGACTTCTCACTAAAATCATGTTCGCAGTAAAACGCAAGAGCCGATTTAGTAGAATGCCTGTATTCAGCAATTTCAGTACTTGGCTGTACACTATGATTTTCAACTTCCATCTCTTCTATATAGTAATATGTTCTACTCATTTCTTCATGAGTATCATTTTTATTAAGATAAATTTGGCATAACTTCACTACTAGTTTCAACAATTCGATATTATATTTGACATAATCTAACACTTCGTAGGCTTGCCTAGATAAGGTGCTTGAACTGGCCTTTTCTGTTTCGATACGTGGTCGTCCTGCTTTACCAGTACCCTTCTTTGCTGAAGGGGGACGTCCTTTTAAAACTTTTTTCCATCTACTTTTTTGTTTAGTTGGGTGGCTTGGTATTCTATTTGTAAGAGAAATTTGTAAGTTACTCTACAATTATTGACGTATACGAAATGAATGACAGTAATTTTACATAGGTAAAAAAAACAGCAATTTTTAACGCCCATTCAGTATATCATATAAAGTTAATATACCGACTAATTTACAGACCATCTCACTTTGGTATATGTTAATTAATAATTAATTTGCACGTTATTGACGTTAATAACAATATTAATTGAATGCAAATTAGGAGAAAACAGTTTCAACTAAAAATCTTTATCGTAATATTATCTAATTCTTACATTTATTTTTCCCTCACCATACGCATGTCATCAAAATAAGGTTGTGCTTGCTTAGTTTTTCTAATTACCAGTTCCATTTATAAACTCATTTCATCACATGAAAATAGCTGTTCAATAAATTATTGAAATGAAGTAGTCAGTGGATCAAAAAATGTAAATGATATACTGAATTTTCTCAAACTATTTATAAACATTTAAGTTTTATTTCATAGGTACGAGATGTTACATTTCTTTATATAATTTAAAGTGATTGCAATAAATTTTGTCCAGATTCATTTTACTTTTTTAAAGCATTTTTGTTGAGCATTTGCAATTTTTTTCGCTAAAACACACATCAAACTTTTGATTAATAGAATTATTTATAGATCATTTAAGTTTTTAAAAAATACAATTTTTTTATAAGGGCTCAACATCAATATAAGGAGTCCCAAGATATTTCGATGACATGCAGCTTTGACTTAAATCAACTAAAGTAAAAATTTCTTACATACAAATAGTACATACTGCAGCTAATATCAACATAAGCTCAAAAATTTTCAGTGCGAAGTCATACAAAGTACAAATCATAATCACTAAAATGAAAATCTATGAAGACATGAATGACGCTGAATTCAACAGCGATTCTGTTTAGCTCATATTTTTTCTCATTCACAAAATATCGATGTGTAAGAAATACAAATAGAATCGAATAGGATATTGTTATTTAGTCGTTAAACTGCAAGTATTTGAAGTATACTTATATTTATTTAAGTTATACACGTTTTCGTAAGCCCAAATGTGCACAAATAAGGTTATGACGAGACAAATTGTCAATACAATTAAGGTTTTACCAGGATAACGTCGCGGTTAAGGTTCATTTTACACTTGTAATTGTAGCTCTATAACTTTTAGCATTAGGGAAATCAAAGAAGAAATGTACTTTCCTGAATTTAATAGACTGATAAAAACGTTCACTCTCTATGCAGTAAAATGTGAATTGTCAAGCTTCCTACGATATTTTAAATAATTGTAGAACCTATCGGCAGCAACTGAATGATACGAGCACCAAGAAAATACACAATACTTACTTGCCGATATTTACTAATCACTTATATTAACGATAAAAACTCTTTTACTTAGAACACACATTACATGACTGTCCTACGGGAATACTTCTTTCTTCTTACGTTTGATGAAACAAAACCTTTTAAGAGTTCTCAAAATCTATTTGGCACGTATCCTAAAATTCTGCCATAAGTATATGTAATACAGACAGTAGACTGGAGTTCACAACAGTAAGCCCCAAACACGCAAATTATGAAAATCAATACAATAAGTTTGTTCAGAATGCGTGGACCGGATAAAGCAAGGATAGTAATGCACTTTGCTTGAGTTTAATACACTCACCTATTTTTGCGCCCGGTGTAATACGCAAATAAGTGTACCTCCGTGTCAAGGCTTAGTAACTAAAGCTATAAGCCATGTAACTGTGCCCTGTTTGTCTATCGCTGCATATAACAATAATATTGAAAAGAAACAAAAAAAAATTTTCAAAACACGAAAAGAATTTCCAAATACAACATAAGTATACAGGTTAATTTTTTTTTTCATATCATTAAGTAGTTTATCACTTCCAGCCACAACACTTACACTTCTGAAAACTTTCTAAAGAAAATAATTTTTTTTGGAATTATGCTCGATTTTGACAAAAAAGTCACTTTTCAGACGCAATTCTGATACCTTATTAAAAAAAATTAAGACTGTATGTCAAATAAATATGAAGATATAATACCAGCTCTTTAAAACTTATTTTTCAACAGAAAAGAAAAAAAAATCAAACTTAAAAATTTCTGAAATCATCTAAAATTTGTAGGTTGGGATTTCATTTTTTATACATTTTTCCTTAATTTTCTGTTATTTCTTGTCATTATACTTATAAGATCCAAAAACTTTTATGAAAAAGTATTGCTTATAAAGAAAGTTTAAAGCGTTTTGAAACGAAAAATATCAGTTTAGCCCACCGTGCGGCGCTACAGCACAAGTAGAAGGTTCCAAAGGTGGGAATGTGCGAGAGAGACAGATACCCACGTTCGATGTTGTATCTTCTTCTGTATCAACACCGTACATAAGAACGAGCAGTCTGTTTTTTTTATATGTCTATGATGCAACCTCCCTACCGTTGGCAACGTGTAAGAGAGATGGATATACACGTTCTACATTATGTCTCTTTCTACTTGTGCTTCTGTTCTTACGAGGAACAAAATAAGAGCGAAACCTCATTTTAACTTCTAGAGTCGCAAGCACCTTTTTCCCCCTGGAGCCTTGCGCGCGCCTGCCCTGTCGCTGATTGGCTCATGTCTCGTCGGCACGGTAGCGGAAGGGGCGAGACTTCAGGACTTGACAGCTCGTTTTTTTGTTTGTAGGCTCTTTCTTGACTCGATGTACAACACATTTACTCCACCTAATTCTTTTATGACTTGCTCTTTACGTTATCAGATCTCTCATTAATTACAACTCGTGCTCGTGCTGTGCCTCTACACCTCTTATTCTCATTCTTTATACATCGCTCATCCATCGATCTCTTTTGCCCATCCTCGCCGCCACTTCAACTCTTTCACCTCAGTACTCAAGGTCATAATCATCACAAACATTTGGAGCTTGTACCCCCCCCCGCATGTCTACGCCTGTCACATCGCCACCTTGCTCATTATATATATATATACATATATATATATCTCCCTATTGCTTATCCTCGGGTAGAGTTCATCTTTATTCGCCTCACGTCTACGAACTCTTATCATCGTCCGCACTTCATCTTACACGATCTTGCACATACATCATCATCTTGGTTAGATTCTCTCTACCTTTCCGCATTCAATCACACCACTTCATACACTAATCATACGTCTATTACACCCTGCTCAGTGTCTATTGTCGTCCCGCTGTCATCGCACCACGTCTCATTCGTTTAATCCCGTTTTCCGTCTCCGGCATCAGGGTCCCCACCCGAATTCATCACTCATAATAATCATTATCGTTGAGCTACCGCAAGTGGCAGTTAATCTCGTCTTTTTGGGCGTCGGCCCGCTTCCACCAGCCTTGCGCTGACTCGTGCGACCGCGCAGGGCCCGCCGGTTCGCAAATCATTCCTCCATCGTTTCTCGATCCTAAACTCGTGAGCGTTGGTAGTCATCACCATCAGGTCCTCCCCCTCATACACACATACACACACCATCACACACTACAATATAAATAATTAATGTACAACCGGTTCTTCAATTGTAATCTCGATTCGCCCCAATAAATCTGGGTTTCTTATGCCATAGGCTTTTTCCCATTAATTAGTTGTTATTAGTTGTATTAACCTTCCTCCCCCCTTAAATGCTCATATATATTTACCTAACAATAATAAAATTTAGTAATTCACCTATTTGATCAGACCATTTTTTTTAAATAGTTTTTTTTTCTTTATTCGTCAAGAGACTCTTATAATCTTGATTCTATCCCTTTAACCCTATTTTATTTTTTTGATCACTTTTAGTTTTTTTGAATTATTTTTTTTGTATTTTAATTTTGAACTAACAATCTCTATACAGTAATAAATCCCCTATATTTCTATTGATTAAATTTCTGAATTTGAGCCAGGCAATCCATGTTGGATCGGCTGTCTCCACACAACAGCTTCAGTGTACATAAGAACAAGCAGTCTATTATGTATGGCTATGGTGACGTTCCGTTAGCTACTTCTACAGCCATATAATCGCAGCCTAACACGTAATACCGTGTTCCAAATTCAATAGCAACTTCGAATATCATTTTCCTAAGATTGACAAGAGATGACGATAGGATCTGTAGGGTTGTAGGGGCTTACCCCACTCTTATACTAGTCTCGAGTATGGTGTAACCGCTTACTGACGACTTCAGTCCTTGCTGAGCTCGAGTTCGAGCCACATATGTGATCACTGTAAACAAAGCATAGACGCATATACATAGAAGCCTCTCTGATTATTCCAGCACCTTCTTCTACGATGTACGTATATATGTATGTAGGGCTTAGTCCCTACAATTGGTGACCCCGACATGATCGTCTTCGTCGTCGTCGACTTTGCAACCTGCTTCGGTATGCTCGACGTGGTCGTCGTCCCAACGCGCCTATCAGCAGTCTCATGAGCTTAAATAATTGAAAACATGGATTAAATAACGCAAGCGCCAATCACCACATGACTCAAGGCGCTAACTGGTCGTTTTCAAATTAATAAAATAAAACGAGCGCCAATTACCATACAACCCGGAGAGCTTACTGGTCGCTTTTAAATTATCAAAGTAACACAAGTACCAATTACTACAACCTTACGCTTGAAAACTCCGGAGCTATGACGCAGTGTCGGGGCATGGTTTATGGCAGAGATGAGTAGAGAGATTGCTAATGTCAATGCTACGGCGTGAGACAACTTTTTTCCACTGATTGAGGCGACCTGCCGTGGACAGCCGTTGAACCAAGGCGCAAATTTTTGGAGAGTGCGAGACTCGTATCCAACAGCGTGCACCTACGAGTAGAGAAATGGATTCGCGTGGAAATGAGCATATAGGCGCACATTTTGGAGACACGTAGAAAGGATATACCGAATGTGCACCTACGAGGAGAGGAGTGGATTCGCGTGGAAATGAGCATGTAGGCGCACATTTTGGAGATCCGTAGAATAGGGTATACTAAATATGTGCTGCTACAAGGACGAGAGGAGTGGGAATGACTATATAGCTATATAGCTGAGCGCACAGCGAACGCAAGCAACGACATTAGTCTTTCTCCTTACTTATGTACAATAACCAAAAATACTTATAAGTATATGTTATTCAACTAACTCTTGTTTCAATGTTATCCATATCAATCTCATTGAATTAAATTGTAGAAGTGAAATGCTCAAAATTATATACACTATCTTTGGATTTCAAGGCATTTCTTTTTCATTGGATTCCATACTTCCAATACTTATTCGGAAAATCCACTTATATTTTGAAAACATTTTCAGCTTAAGCTATGGATTCAGCTTAAGGATGTCAGGTCAGCTGTAATCTCCAGTTTATTATTTTTGTCATGATAATTGCTGTAATAGCAATAGGACACGCTCCGGAGGTTATCCATGAAAGTATATGACTTTTACATCAGGAATGTCCAAACGTTGGATAGCTAAGGTAATAAAGGCTTGGGCTGCAAAACGAATTGTTTTGCGATCTTGGTTTCGATTCCAACCATAGCCTTTTTTTTTTTTGTAATGCGATTCATCATTCTGTTTCATTTTTTTTTTTTTTTTTTTCATTTATGTGTCTTTTAAATGTATATTTTATGTTGCTGAAACTTTTTTCCAATTCGTCAAAATGAAACCGAAGGCACAATAAAACTTACCTTTATTACAATAATAGCAAACATGATTAATACCAGCAATGTCCCTGGTCATCTGATGATAGGCGTTTTAGATTTTCATTTATTTGATTAGTGAAATGGCCTGTAAGCGCCAATCAAAAACTTCAATGCTGAATCAATGCTGAATCAACGTTGATTTTATCGTTGAATCAACGCCGAACTAACGTTGAATCAACGTTGATTCCATGAATGACGGAACACTGAAATCAGTCGTAATTTACATTGTAGATTTAACACTGATTCAACGTTGAATCAGCGTTGATTCAGCGTTGATCAAAACGTTAAAATTAAATTTTTAAAAATTACAAAGTAGTATAATAACATTTAGAGCAGATATATTGACGATTGTGGAGGTACGTATGGTAACCCCAAAACAGGGGGGTTCAGTTATTTGATGTTAAACTGTATTGAATACGCATTAAATTTTTCTATTATTAAATTAACGTTTAAATCAACGCTGATTTAGCGATGATTCAACGTTGAATCAGCGTTGAATCAACAACGTAAATTATGACTGATTTCAGTGTTCCGTCATTTATGGAATCGACGTTGATTCAACGTCGGTTTAGCATTGATTCATCGCTAAAATCAAAGTTGATTCAGCATTGATTCAGCATTGAAGTTTTTGATTGGGTACGGGTTATTCAGTGATAAGCGCTTGCTTTATTATTTCATGTCTTAATAATCAATAAACTGGCTAGTAGTTTTACCCAGGTTACCTACAGACAGGCCCTACAATTATTTATTAGAATTTCATTAATACATGAATTGGTTGTAAAGCTCTCTGGATGATTTAATTAATGTTGCTTATGCCTTTAATGCAATGTAAATAATTTACATTTCATTTTGAAGGTTTATTTGCAACTCTATGATCATAATTAATATTTTTATCTATAAACTGAACATACATGTAAAACATTATTTAGTTCAATATGTTTAAAGTACATAGGGTTATGTATTCAGATGCCAAGGGTACAGAGTTATTGGGTTAAATAGCTTGTGATCAAGTTATTTAGGTTTAACTTATTAAAATTTGCCACTTGACGAGTGTCAACTCCGCCCACAGGCTGTCAGTTCTGACGGCGCTTATATGACGGTCATGTCGTCGGTTTTCTGCCGCAGTCGTAAGCAGTGTAGTATACAATTATACATGCATAAGGCATAAGTACGGTTACATACACATACATACGAGGATGCATTTAAACAACTACATATAAAGTAAGTATATTTACTATGTATTTCCACGCTTAGACGTCTTCTTTACAAACACGACCAACCATCGGTACCGCTACTGCCATGCTGTCACGAACCGCCACACGTGTGATGTGTTGACAGATCACTGTCGAAAAAAAGTACAATTGGGTATTTCCGTGTTCTTTGAGATTCCGAATCAATAAGTATTTGGTTGATACTTCGGATTGGAATTTTTTACAGCTATAGCTATAGAATATATTCTTTGCCGTTGCACAGACATTGTTATTTTTTTACGCTCATTGTAACTACAGTGTGTGTCAGTGGAAATAATAGCGCAACGATATAACGACGGCCCGGACGAAGAAAAGCTTAGCTAAGATTTTGCCATTTAAAATAACATAGGGAAATCTTAGCGAAGCTTTTTTTCTTTCAGGCCATCGATAAACAGTGCCGTTTAGTAAAGTTGTTGTCAGAGGTTGAAATGGCTATGAAAATCTATGATGCTTGTCAGTACCAAGGCTGTTAGAAATCGAAGCAGTCTGTGGAGATGTTCAGGTTCCCCAATGCTACAACGCAAAAGGATCTTCAAAATCAATGGATCATGCACTCTGGTGAGTTTTTACATCAAGCAAATTATGGTCAAGATATGTTTAGAACGATGTTCTTTATCGTGCACGAGCACAAAAGTTTCATTAATTTTTACCGTAAAATCAACGGTAAAGTTGGGACGTCATATTAGGCACCTTATTTTTTTATAAACGTGCAAAGAAAATTTTACTACCATTACCGGTAATTTTTTTAGTGTTTATAGAATTTATCGGTATTCATCTATAAATTTTACTGTAGGCTACGGTAATTTTTTCCCTGATAGAAAAAAGTAACATCCATCGGAGGTTGGTATAGTAGGGTTATTGTGGCCTATTATACCAACCTCCAATATCAGTTATTTCCCATCAGGGAAAAAATTACCGTAGCCTACAGTTAAATTTATAAACGAATCCCGATAAATTCAATGTACACTAAAAAAATTACCGTAAATGGCAGTACAATTTACTTTGCATGTATATAAAAAATAAGATTTCTGGGATAGCATCCTAACTTAACCGTTGCTTTGACGGTAAAAATTAATGTAACTTTGATGTGCGTGTGGCTTATTATAGGATATATACTTCCCATGAAATTCCAAATTTCCTGCCCACAAGGACGATTGGGAACGGGGACCCGCCAGAAAAAGTAAAAAAAAAGCGCGCAGTTCCGTTTTCGCTGGATAAGGAAAAAAAAAAAAAAATTATCCAACATGCATACACATGACTTTCATAAGAATATTTATAATATTTATAATACACCTATATTTATATTTTTGGAATAAATCGACGAGGCACATAATTTTCCATCGGGTTTTCATTATACGCGTACATAGGAAATTACCAAGTTTTTACTTCTGGCGCTCATAAGAGAAAAACCAGAACGAATGCTCTGCTGAAAATGATCGTGATTTTCTATCGATTTTCCGATGTATGCCATAGCGTGAATATTACCATGTTTGGAATTCTGGCTCTTATAAATTGAAATCCATAATCAACGCTTTGTTAAAAATAATACACAAAGCAGGGATAAGGAGACCGTAAATTATTTCGGAGTCGATAGCGTTAATGCGGCACATTTTCGTTCTGATGAGAGTGTAATCAACGTCTTGAAATCTCAAAAAATGCTTCGAAATAGGTCATAGTGTATATTGCGAAGAGATTACGCTTTTTTGGGCTCTGTGACACATATACGGATTCACACGCACACGCACACACTCACACACGTATATTTTTTTTCGTACCAAGTTAGCTTTTTTCATCTTGGTTAATATTATTCACAAATCGAAATCAAATTTTGAAAATTAATATACAAAATTGTTGTATCATTTAAGTTTGAACAATAATACTGTTATTGTGTGTACGTCACTGGAGGGGGTAACAAAGCTTATGGTAAGATAGAAGTGTAGAGTTGCAGAAGTTATTGCAGAGTTAATGCATTATTGACTATATTGTTTAGTTTCATAACTACTCCAGTTGTTCTGCATATACATGAGAGGTAATCGTAACAAGCGCATGCTCCACAGTTCTTTTATTGACAAGAAATTTAAGGTAGTTTGAGCGATTTTTATCGGCTTGATCAAAATCTCTGAAATTCTGGAATTATGTTCATAAAGTATGCCAAATTCGTTTGCAATAAAAAATATTGGGGTCAACGACTCAATTTTCTCGAAAATTGCTACTGAAAATTAACCAATTTAACATGCAGTCTTATGGGAATTCTCACTAAAACGGCTATAACTCTAGAAGTACTCGATGAGCCTCAAAAATTTACAATAGTTCTTTTGTTTTTTTTTTAAAAAAAGAATCTACTAAATTCTTGAAAACATAGGGTCAACGACTTAACTAGAGAGAAAATCAGAAGAAAAGGATGAAATATTCATCTGGCTTGCCTCGCAATATTTTCCAATTTTTACAGTTATAATTTCACGGTACTTTTCTGGCAATTACTTGATCTTATACTTTAGTTTTATCGAAATAACTGTATTTGTTGAACAGTTTACCGTCGAAAAGTGTTGATTTTTTAGGGGCCCTTATGGTACCGTACTCTAGGTACGTTACTAACCTCCTAAGCCACTTTAAGTCAACAAATTAATGACGTCATTGTAGTAAATAAAATAAAATAAGTGGCATGTAATCGTAAGCATGCAGTTCTGTCATTGCACACACATCCACGTCACTTTACAGACTATCTCATCAGTTCGTGCTTCAACACAATGATATTAAGATTATGTTACTGATTTTGTTACCGACTTTATTTCACAATTCCGAATGTTTTTTCATTGGGAAAACATTTTTTCAAACATTGATGAAAGTGAATCCAACAAAGTTTGTTTGAGTCATGAAGTTGATCATGATAGTAATAATATCGCGAAGGATGTGATGATTGATAAAGTGGAAACTCAGAAGCATGTAAATCGGTGTATTTAAAGTAATAGATTTCTGAAGAAAAAAGCCACTATCCGAAAATTTTGTTCAGTCGAGTGTGAACAGAAAACGCGGTTTATTGAGCGTTGGATAAAGTTTCTTGAACAAAAAGTGAAGCATTTAACTACCGTATACAGAAATGTCAAACAAAATCATTCTCGATTAAAACAACGCGTAGACCTTGAAAACGTCAAACAAATGACACATATAAACTTATTTTATGACTGACCTTGAGTGTAGTGAGTCTCGTAAGGCCTTAGTAGCGATGCAATTCAAACCGAATAACAGACAAAAGTTCACACTCGCTGAACAAAATTTGTGTAAAATAATGTATTTTCATTCTGCAGCCAGCTATTCTCAGTTAATAAAATTAGGGAGAAGGTTAGCCGCGGAATCAACCGTTAGGAGTTGGATAGAGCAATTAGTTGTAAAGCCAGGATTAAATGACAATGTTTTATGAAAAATCGAACAGAAGTTAAGTTTGTTACCTACTGAGGAGCGTATATGTTCTTTAAAATTTGACGAGATGAGCGTTTAAAAAATAAAAGAATATTCTCCAAAATACGATGAGATAAAAGGTTTGGAGGATATGGGTGGTAATATGAGGAATGCAAAAGTTGCTAGATATGCCCTTTTATTTTGTTTGGATAGCGATAATGCTAAAAATCTTCGGCGCCAGCTGTTTTGTTTTGGTTTTAATAAAAATGGTACATCTGCTGAACTGTTGCTTATATCCTCTTTTACGTCAAATGTTATCAGCACTGTTTAAAATTAGAGCTCTTGTTAAAATTATTGTATGCGACCAAGGTTCAAATAACTAATCGTTGTTTAAAAAATATTTAAAAGTAGACGTAGAACAACTATACTTTCAGCATGAAAGAAAGAAAATTTTTGCATCTTTTGATTAGCCTCATCTTATCAAACGTTTGATTTATCAGTTGAGAACGCATAAGTATATTTTCATACACGACAAAGTTATTGTGTCTTGGAAAGATGTATTAGACACGTATGAGGTAGATGAACTGAATTCTTCATCTAATTTACTCGCGTTTTTGAGCGATAGGCACTTCAACCCTTATAACTTTGAGAGTATGAAAATTCAATGAGCTTTCCAACTTCTTAGCAGACGAATGGCAGCTGCTATGGTAACTGCTGGTGAAGCTAGTAAAAGAGGTGATGAAAACGGGTTGATATCAGACACGTGGGAGCAGTCATCTGAATTTGTTAAACGTTTAGATGCTGTCATTAATGCGTAAAATTCTTAGAGATTGCGTAACGTAGATAAACAAAAGCGCTCACTGTCCCATCTTAAACTAAAAATCCAAAAGCGTCTTAAAGAGTGTGTGTGGAATGATCTAAAAAGTGGACGACACATCCGGTACGCTCTCGTAAACGCAGAAAATTTTAGACAGTTGGTAGACCACCATGTTTTATTGGCTTATCTTTAACTGCAAATTGTTTATTACAGTTATTTGAATGTCTCAAAGAAGAGTTAAACAATCCAGAGTTTGAATTAGCAACTGGTCTTTGTAACCAAGATAGCGTTGAACATTGTAATTCAAAATGTCGAGGTAAGGGTGGCTTTAATCCTAATCCAACTTGTCGGATGTACCGTCTAACTTTTAGGCACATTATGTCATCTGATTTTATCGACACATGTCAACACGAAAATGTTCAAACAACAGAATCAAATTCATTGATAAATACGAAAAATACTGAATGTGATGATGAAAATGTTGACTTGTTAGCAGCTGTTGCAAACAATTTACCTGATTTGAATTTGCCAAAATACAAGAATTTTTGCAAGCAGCCAAAGTGATGGAAACATTTTTACCCATAGACTCATTGAAAAAAGTAGATTTTGAAACCCAAGGCATTATGAGAGACGCTGTTACTTACTTAAGGGGTTACACTGCTAAAAATGCTTTAAAAATAGTAAATGTCCCGATTGTAAAAAAATATTTGTTAAAACTGTGGAAGAAGTAGTTACTGTTGATGAACATTACACTAAATGTAGAGAATACACTCATACTGACGAGTCACTATCAGAAGTTGCGTATTTAACTAGACCCGCAGTTGATTTTTTTTAAATTATTTTTTTTCAGTTAGATGCTTATGAACAATATCATGCAAGTCTTTGGCCTCAAAGGAAACTAATTGAGTGTCTAATCGATATAGTAGAAAAAATTACTAATGATGAATTTCTTGAATGGTTTGAGAAAAGTAAACCGTGCTATTAACACCGAATCGATGCGTTTAAATTTTTGATAAAAGTTAAAGTATTTAAAACTACTCCGCAAAATAATGAAAAACGCAGAGCAGAAGCAAAACTAGCGATCAAAACAAGTAGTCGTAAAATGAAAATAGTAAAAAATGCTTCATTCGATTTATCAGTATTCAAATAACCATTCAAGATTTTACCAACGTTCTCTTTAAAAAAAGTTAAAACCCGCATAAAGCACTAAGTTAAAAAAATGTATTTAAGAATATGTATTCATTGCCAGAAATTAATAGTTTTTTAAGTGATTAACTTTAGTTTAAATAAGTAAAATTTCGTCTTATGTTTATTGTCAATTGATACTTTTTTAGAAATCATAAATTTATCTTTTTATTCCAACACATAACTGTGCTCTTTTCATGTTGGATTTTTATTTTTGGTAGTTTTCTGCAAATAATTATAAAAAGTCATCTTATGCCTAAGAAGCAGCAAACACAAATTAAAGCAATATGTTGGTTGTTGAACATGTAGTTATGCTATCAGTTGTTTCCATAATGACTTGAGGAGCAGTGCATACCCTACTGAAAATTTTCAGGTGACTTGTCATGTTATTTGTCAGGTGACATGTCAGGTCAAAAGCCATGCCAATTTACCATATAGAAGTGTCATGTAGAATTGTCATGTGAAAGTGTCATGTGGATTTTTATAAGCTAGATTTTCGGTGATTCAAAAATGAGAAAGTGAAACTTGTACTTCTAACTGCTTAAAAGCTGTGAGAATAGCTTATATAAATAGTAAAAAAAAAAAAAGCATCCAGTTAAGGGATTTAAACCTTGTCCGGATCATTGGTAGCCAAGTGTGTCTTTACCACTAGGCCAAAATGGATTAGACACTTGGGACAGAATCTACGCCCTTATCAGGTACATCTAAAACTGATGTTTATTTTATGATTTCGTGAATAACATTTACCGCCTTAGTTAACTAATTGATAATTAACTTTTTGTAAATGTACATTTTACATGTCATTTTACATTGTTTCGTGTCTCTTAACACGTTCGTCAACAGTAAATCTAGTAATTGATTTTACAACTTCTTTCTGTTCACAGATTTTACTTAAACTTTCCAGATACTTCACTTTCCAAGGGAAAAAGTCTATTTTTAAAAATGTTATAAATTTGTTATAACTGCTACAACAAAGTTGTGTATTACATTTTCCTCTTTAATACTTTAATGTGCGTATCGAATACCAACAGAAATGTATTTAAGATGATGCTTTTTACAATTTCCAATTCTAGTTAAGATAACAATTTCCAAATTTTTGTTTGAATCTAATAGTTTTAAAAAAAACTTTTTTTTATGTATACGCTTACGTTGCAGGAATTTGCATAATTTATCTGAGTACTGTACAAATGAGCAAAAATTATTTTTTTTGCTTGTATTTGATACGCACATTAAAGTATCAAAAAGGAACAGATAATCCACATCATTGTTGTAGCAATTACAACAAATTTATTACACTTTTATGAATAGACTATTTTCCTTTAGAATCAAAAGTATATGTAAGGTTTAAGTAAAATCCGTGAACGAAAAGTAATTGTAAGATCAATTACTAAATTTACTATTGATGGACGTATTAAGAGACACGAAACAATATAAAATGTACATTTACAAAAAGTTAATTATCAATTAGATAACTTAGGCAGTAAATGTTATTCACGAAATCATAAAATAAACATTATTCTTAGATGTACCTGATAAGGACGTAAATTCTGTCCCAAATGTCTAATCCATTCTGGTCAAGTGGTAAAGACACTCACCTATCAATGATCCGGACCAGGTTCAAATGCCTTTACTGGATACTTTTTTTTTTTACTATTTATATAAGCTATTTTCACAGCTTTTAAGCAGTTAGAAGTACAAGTTTTACTTTTTCATTTTTGAATCGCCGGAAATCTAGCTTATAAAAATCCACATGACACTTTCACATGATAATTCTACATGACACTTCTATGTGGTAAATTGGCACGGCATTTGACCTGACATGTCACCTGACAAATAACATGACAAGTCACCTGAATATTTTCAGTAGGGATAAGCACACAATTAGTTAATAGCTTATCAAGCAGCAAAAAAAACTCCAAAATGTTGGATGTTTGTTTGAGCAACGTTTCGTTGGTCTTAAGGCCAATGTCATCAGGCTCAATTTATTAACAGAGAAGCCACAAAAAATTTTGTAAATTGAATTGTAGGGCGTCTACTTAGAAACATATTAACAATATATATACATATATACACCGTGTATCAAAAATGAGTGAGGGAAACTATACTACGCGATAAAGCTCGACAAGACTGATAGAAAAGCTCTTTACAAAATTTTGATTTGATGCGCATTCTCCGAGGTATTGACAAATTAACATTAATAATTTTGGCCAATCACAGAGCGCTTAGCATCGGGGGGCGGACTCTCAGTGCTGGTAGTGTAATCGACTCTTGACGGAGGGTACGGTGGTAAGGAGGTGTCTAGCAGGGGCGTCATTACCACCGGGGGAGCCATTGCACAATCCAGCGCTCACTTTTTTCCCGCCCTGGAATTCCGGGCCTCAGAAATAGAACATTTTTTTTTAAGTTAACTTAAAGTAACCGAACCTTATTAGTTTTAAATCCAGAATTAAACAAAAAGTGCATAAAATTTGAATAATGTGCCAGAGATTTCACGCGCACCCTCTGCATCTTTACTGTGGACTTTTTTGGCTGTGTCACTGCAGTGTCGATCAATTAAAAGGTATGTATATAGGACTGCACTGCAATCTGCTGTTTATGTGTCTATCTTCTGCTTGTCAGTGTTATCACGAACATTGAGTACATCAAGTACATGTAACAACGTATACTGCAGCCATCACATCATTTCATCCATTCATCATCTACTGGTTAATGGTTTCTTTGGTATTTCGGTAAGAATTTTATCAATGTAGATACAGTTTTTTCGTTTGGTTATATATATTTTTTGTGGATGCCGCAGGCTGATATAGACGTAAATCACCCAAATTTTGTCAATTGTGTGACGGATACACACAAATATATATTAAACATGCAGCGCTCGATTCATAGGCCGAAAATCCTAGGGCTTAAAATAGAATTTATTGCGTATATGTCAAAACTTCGTGTTTCCGTGTGTTTAACCTATATTATTATTTTATCAGCTGCTACGTTTTTTCAAGGGGGCTTCAGCGAGCCGGGATGCTAACCTAAAAACAGCCAGCACAAACCGAAAAGGATGGGTTAGTTTGTATTACTGCTGGTACGATTAGACCATCTTATATATGTATAGCTGTATGGTAATAATGACTCAATCGATTCTCTACGGAATATTTTTGAGCCAACAAATCTAACTATGAGCTGATTTGTTATACATGAGCTAGTTTTCATTGAGCAAAAATATATAAGTATTTAATTCAAAACGAATCAAGTTCTTCACAGCAAGCAGAACTTAGAGCAGAACCTCCTTCTGAGAGAACTGTGGATGAAAATACAGTATCATCAGCATCAACCTTATCGATCTCCAGCCAAATTACGAAAAATAAAAACAAAAAAGATGAGTGTAAGTTCCGATCGCCAATGTGAATTCTAATGCACTAATCGTATATTCAATTAATCAATTAATTAGATGATACGGAAATTTCGTATTTTTATGTAAATGTGTATTTTCATGAAAATTATCCTATCAAAAGTCATACAAAAAAAATGTTTACTTGATTGCTATAATATTTGATATTTTGATATTCAATATGATATTAAATATTTAATACTTGATTATTTTAATGTTTGAGAGATTATACAAATTAAAAATTAAAAAAATATTAAAAATTTTTATAAGAAAACAAATTTTTAAAACTCAATTGAATGCTTACCTTTTTTTTCAGTCAATCCAAAACTGTTTGAAAATTGGAAAAAGTCCTTTAGTTGGATAGATTATAATAAATTGAAAAACGGTATTTTCTGTGTGATTTGTTCTGAGGCAGTGGGAAAAAAATTATCACTTCCTACTTCTAGAAACTGTATTATTTTGAAAAAAACCTTTGTAGAATATGATTTTAGAAAGTTTCGAAATGCTATTACCGTTTTTAAATCTCACGAATCAACAGAGTTGCATACAAATGCTGTTATGCTTGTATTGAATTTGAAAAAAACAAATGTAATCGATCATTTATCATCAGCAAAACAAATCGAAATGAGTAGAAACCGCGTTGCACTTGAAAAAATATTCACAACAATATTGTTTCTTGCTAAACAAGGATTAGCTCTACGTGGTCACGAAGATGAGAACTCTAATCTTAATCAGTTCCTAATGCTTAGACGTGAAGATGTGCCAGAGTTAAAAGATTGGATGCATCGAAGTGGTCACAAGTGGCTAAGTAGTAACATTGTCAATGAAATCGTAAATATACTTGCTGATGATGTGAGAAGAATAATTTTAGATGAAGTCAATAAGTCTGCTCGATATTTCTCAATAACTATGGACGAAACTTCGGATGTAAAAAAATTGGAGCAGGTTTCTATTTGCCTGAGATACGTTGGAGAAGATTTTAGTGTTAAAGAGCAATTTATGAATTTTTATGAAACAAAAAATACAAAAGCAGAGACCTTGTTTGAGATTGTTATGAATTTTTTATCCGAGCATAATTTAAATATAAAAAACTTGAGAAGACAATGCTACGACGGTGCGAGTAATATGAGTGGGAGAATCACAGGTCTTCAAACTCGTGTGCGTGACGTAGAACCAAGAGCATTATACATACATTGCTCGGCTCATTGCTTAAGTCTATGCGTTCAAGATCCTCTAGAAGGTATAACTCCTGTGAAAAACACGATTGGTGCAATACGAGATCTTATAAACTTTGTTCGAGATTCTCCTAAAAGATTAAATGAGTTCAAAGACATGAAAGACGACGATACCCCTCTTTTGCAACCTTTTTGCCCCACAAGGTATTGAGAATTATTGATTACTTTGTTATTGATTTCTTCTTTGTCTTACAGAAATTTTTATAACTAATACTCTCATAGTTATATCGCTTCTTCATTATAAACTAATAAAAAAATTCTTAATAGTAATTCATATTTTAAATATTTTTTAACAATGCTCAAGTTTTTTTCAAATACGATAGTAATGAAAGTAATAGTAATTTAATTTTTTAACACATTTAAACTTTTCGGTCAAGATGCTCTGATGATTTAGTAATTAACTCGCTTCAAACCAATAACGTTGAACTTAAAAGCTTCGATTCTGGAACGGGTCCTGACATTTTCTCATTTTCTGTATAATTTTCGCGAAAAATAAACTATTCGTTCTGATAGGTTTTTTCTAAAAGTAAAAAATTTTTCTTATCTCGTACGTGCACGAAAACTTTGGGAATACCGAATATTTAAATACTATAATATCAGCATCTAATTTTTACTAATATTTTTAGTTAATTTTATAGAGAAAAATAATCATTTTATATTTCAGGTGGACTGTTCGCATTAAATTGCTGAAATCATTATGTAACAATTATGTTACTACTATTGACTACTTTAAAAATAAGGCAATTGATCCAGAAACCGATTCTTTAATATCGGCGAAAGCTCGCGGTATTTCTCAAATTCTAATTGTATTCGAATTTTATTTTATATTGCTAGTTTTAATTGAAATTTTTGAGCAAGTAGAGACTTTGAATACTGCACTTCAGAAAATGGATCTTTGCGTTAACGAATCATATGCTAGTATTAATCTTGTAAAAACTAATATACAACAAATGAGAGATGAAAAAAAATTCAATTTCATATGGACTGAAATCAATAAGAGTGCTCAAAACAACGGTATCAAAGAGCCGGTTTTAAAACGATCGCGAAAAGTACCAAAGCACATAGATTACGAGTCAAATAGTAAAAGTTTTGTGTTTTCTGATTCAAAAGATTACTATAGAAAAATGTATTTCGAAATTATTGATCACACTACGAATTCTTTAAACAGTAGATTTGACAGCGATACTATAAATTTATTAGTCTCTTTTGAGAACTTTTTGTTAGGTGGTAATAATGATGTAGACAAAATTACTAACTTTTATAATACGGATAATGATCATGAACTCGACTGGAGAAAATTGAAAAATGAGCGAGACTTACTCTTGAATGCAATTATAAATCGTAAAAAACCAATTGAAAATTTAAAGATAGGAAAAAAATTTAACAATGAAAAAAAAACATCTAATGATACACAATCCAAAAATAAAGATGATGCAACAGACCAAAGTATTAAATTAAAAGACATAATTAAATACATAAGGACCAAACCAGAAGCTCGAAATATATTTGTCGAATGCACTATACTCATACAATTAATACTGACAGTTCCTCCTTCTTCCTGTTCAAACGAGCAATCGTTTTCAACCCTCAGGAGATTGAAAAATTGGTTGCGATCTGACATGCTTCAACAACGTCTGAATGATTTTAGTATTCTGAGTATACATAGAGATATGTTAGACGATATAGACCTTGACTTGTTGTTAAATAATTTTATTCAAAAACATAATATTAGAAAAACAACTTTTGTCATTGTAAAGAAAAAATAAAATTTTTAAAACTAATAAACTTTATTTTTATTATTTTCTAGTGTTGATTTAATTGTTTTTAATAATTATTTTCATGCCAATTCAATATCTTTCAAAAAATATGTTCTTTACTATAGGTTGCGCAATTTAAGCCTATATATATATATATATATATATATACACACTTCAATTACATGTATAATTGACACGGGCGTTGAGCCGTGCTAATATATATATATATATATATATATATATATATATATATATATATATATATATACATATATATTCAAGGTACTAGGTTATATAATTATAATCTGACCAGGGCTCGGAAAAAATCGTAATGACGCCCCTGGTGTCTAGGGGCAAAGAAGGTTGGTACGCAGAGTGTAGCTTTATCGACTGCAGAGAATCAATGAGTTGTCAAACCGGGTAGTAATGCACTGCCGAAATAAATGAGGATGTAGGAATAATAAAAGGGATAGTGAAAGAATGCTCTTGGTAGTAATAATCTGAATAACCAATTCGCTTTTCTCCAAATTTTAAGCATATCTCTGAGAATAAAGTCTACCGACAGAAAAAGAAGTCGTAAAAGGACGCTGGCAAAGCGGTATAAACACTTTACTCAATTTGCCAGTCCTTGTGTATAGAGAGCCAAAATAATAATTTCTCACCTTTGAGCACACTCACTGGTGACAGCTCAGTAAACTCCAAAAATTAAGACTAACTGATCAGTTGGCTTATTGCGAATCTGAAAACCAATCAATGTATGGATTGAAGCAAGCGCATAATTTTCAAGTGCCAGATAATGATTCCACTAAGAGGAGTAGTCCATTTTATGACTTTCCATTTTCTCGCATACTCACTGGTGAAACATATGTAAGATCACTCAACTGAGACCAACTAGCCAGTCAATCCATACATAAATTTCAAGTCCACAGGATGTTCTTGGTACTGGTGCTCTTATTAGTCAACAAATCTACTTTCTCTAAATTTACAGGACATTTCAAAAAGTAATCTGTACAGAACGTAAAACATAATTATATGCAGAGAGTCAAAAAGTACACTGACACAACCGGTATGAACACTTTACTGAAGTTGCCAGTCCTTGAGTATGAAGAGCCAAAATAATAATTTCTCACCTTTGAGCACACTCACTGGTGACAGCTCAGTAAACTCCAAAAATCAAGACTAACTGACCAGTTGGCTTATTACAAATCTGAAAATCAATCAATGTATGGATTGGAGCAAGCGCATAATTTTGAAGTGCCAGATGATGGTTCCACTAAGAGGAGCAGTCCATTTTATGACTTTCCACTTCTTCGCATACTCACTGGTGAAACATAAGTAAGATTACTCAACTGAGAACAACTGACCAGTTAATCCACTACGCAACTAAAAACAAAGATAATTAGAGTGCACACTAGGGCAAGTACAAAAATTTTGAGTGTTACTGTAACTTTTAGTACTAATCCACTGGAAGGCTGTTCGAACACTTACTGTTGACTACTCCGCATAGCACAACTGAAACCTTCTTGCCAGTCAGTTCAGTGCATAACTGAAAAAAAAAAATCTGATTACAAGCTAGGGCATGAACAAAAATGACAAGGGTTGCAGGATGCTTTTGGTACCAGCAGAAGTGTACTTGGCGCAGGTGCACTGCATTGTTCAACTAGAAAACATCTCTCAAAATGAATGCTTCAGGTTAACCACAAATACATAAATTTATGCACCAGGTATTGTTTAGGTAAAAATACTGTATTGCATATGCAGCATTATCTGAAATAAAGAAAAACCACAAAGAACCACGCTTTTAAAAAAATCGATGTAAATGTATGGGTACATGTTGTAGACGTATCTGACGTAGCAAGATTTACATAAACGATGTCCGGTTCCATAACACTTAACTTTTAATGATTAGCCCACGTCGTTATCTGCAGGCGCAAGCTGCTTTGACGGCGTGGCCGGTGTCCGGGTAGGTATCAGGCTTTTCCGGAGTCTCATCTTTGCTTAGACGTCAAGCGCGTCTCTCATGACGGTAACGGAGCAGACGACAAAGAACTGACGATGTACCTATACTTATTCAAGGGAACATTAATTTAGAAAAAAAAAAAAAAAATAGCGCCACAAATTCGCTAATGCACATTTTACTTTAAGAAATGACAGTAGTAGTTGTTTTTTTTTTTGTACTCGTTTTTTTTGTAATTTTGTCTGCTTACTATTTGATTTGTTTGCGATGACTCTCTATAAAGTATTGGGCTACAGCTTTTGTGTCAGTTTTTTTATAACTGTTATTTTGACTATGGAGCCTCGCGGCAATCGCGCAAATTATACTGTTGAGGACTACACGCATATGGTGTACTCCTATTACCTGGCGCAGGAAAACCTAGATGAAGCTGCACGTTTGTATCGAGGTCGTTGGCTGAATCGTTGGTATCCGGATCCTCGAACCATTGGGGCTGTTCGTCGCAGAGTCCTTGAAACACGAAGTGTTTTACCTGTTCGTGACGATGCTGGTTGAGGTCGCCCCCGTGAGATTCTTAATCCTTATATGGAAGAGGCGATTCTAGATGCTTTTGATGATGACCCAACGACTTCGATACGTGTAGTTGCTCGTTATATGGGAGTTTCCCAAGGACGAGTCCAAGCGGTAATGGCTGATAGCGGTAAGCATCCTTATCATTACCGTCATGTGCAGGAACTGCTAGAGCGTGATCGGTTATCATGAGTCAACTTTTGTACGGGTTTGTTAGCTCAAGTGCGCGTCAATGCTGAATTTGTGAACTACATTTTGTGGAGTGACGAGAGCTCGTTTACGAGAAATGGTATGGCGAACCAGCATAATTACCATTATATGGCTGAAGAAAATCCGCGGCTTACACGACCTACAATATTCCAATACCGTTGGAATATTAATATTTGGGCTGGAATCATCGGTGATCGAGTTGTAAGTTTATAATTATTTTTTAAACATATCGAGCCTCAAAGTATAGTCCACACGTCAATAATTGGAAATCCTGGTAATTAGCATAACCAATTTAATACTTGTTCAATTTGAACACAGATTGGACTAGTATTCTTGCTACCTAGACTGAACGCAGCAGCTTATTTGCATTTTCTAAGGGATATACTACCGCTCTTTCTAGACGATATCCCGCTGAATATTCGTTTAGCTATGATCTACCAGCATGACGGAGCTCCAGCGCACTTTTCTGCCACCGTCAGGAGGCTCTTGGGTGAGCGCTATCCCGACTAATGGATTGGACGAGGTGGTCTAATTCAATGGCCAGCATGATCGCCAGATCTGACCCCACTTGATTACTT
The DNA here is from genome assembly GCF_036245765.1 of Copidosoma floridanum. Lineage (NCBI taxonomy): Eukaryota > Metazoa > Arthropoda > Insecta > Hymenoptera > Encyrtidae > Copidosoma > Copidosoma floridanum. The sequence continues at coordinate 30,523,263 of NW_028321881.1, forward strand.
CTTGTGGGGCTGCGTAATGGAGATCGTGTACAAAACTGAAACTCTCGGGCAAAAAGACTGTCGTGAGAGAATCATCAACGTCTTCAACATTGTGCGAGAACGGGGTATGGTGCAACGAGCCGTAAACAACATCATTCGTCGTGCCAACCTCGTTCTTAGAGTCAACGGAGGACACATTAAGCAACTCCTGTAATCATAAACTTGAACCATCAGCCCTTTTCAGGGCTACAATAATAATATTAAGGTTGTATTGCACTTCAGTACTATGCATTAACTGTATATATAAACAAAAGGAGCAACATGTATCTACTGTAACTGCCTGAAATTTTTTTTTTCTGTATTTATATTCCCTTGCATCTCAAAAAATTTAAATAAGTAGAGGTACATCGTCAGTTCTTTGTCGTCTGCTCCTTTACCGTCATGAGAGACGCGCTTGACATGTAAGCAAAGATGAGACTCCGGAAAAGCCTGATACCTACCCGGACACCGGCCACGCCGTCAAAGCAGCTTGCGCCTGCAGATAACGACGTGGGCTAATCATTAAAAGTTAAGTGTTGTGGTACCGGACATCGTTTATGTAAATCTTGCTACGTTAGATACGTCTACAACATGTACCCATACATTTACATCAATTTTTTAAAATGCGTGGTTCTTTGTGGTTTTCTTTATTTCAGATAATGCTGCATATGCAATACTGTATTTTTACCTAAACAATACCTGGTGCATAACTTTATGTGTTTGTGGTTAACCTGAAGCGTCCATTTTGAGAGATGTTCTGCAAATGAAGAGCTAGGTATTCTAGTTTGACAATGCAGAGCACCTGCGCCAAGTACACTTCTGCTGGTACCAAAAGCATCCTGCAACCCTTGTCATTTTTGTTCATGCCCTAGCTTGTAATCAGATTTTCTTTTTTCAGTTATGCACTGAACTGACTGACAAGAAGGTTTCAGTTGTGCTATGCGGAGTAGTCAACAGTAAGTGTTCGAACAGCCTTCCAGTGGATTAGTACTAAAAGTTACAGTAACACTCAAAATTTTTGTACTTGCCCTAGTGTGTACTCTAATTATCTTTGTTTTTAGTTGCGTAGTGGATTAACTGGTCAGTTGTTCTCAGTTGAGTAATCTTACTTATGTTTCACCAGTGAGTATGCGAAGAAGTGGAAAGTCATAAAATGGACTGCTCCTCTTAGTGGAACCATCATCTGGCACTTAAAAATTATGCGCTTGCTCCAATCCATACATTGATTGATTTTCAGATTTGTAATAAGCCAACTGGTCAGTTAGTCTTGATTTTTGGAGTTTACTGAGCTGTCACCAGTGAGTGTGCTCAAAGGTGAGAAATTATTATTTTTCAAAGAGCTTTTCTATCACTCTTAACGAGCGTTATCGCGTAGTATGGTTTTCCTCACTCATTTTCGATACACGGTGTATATATATACATACATATATATATTTATACATATATATATACATACGATACGGTATTATATATATGTATATATATATATATATATATATATATATATATATATATATATATAATATCGTAATGAATTTTAAGGAATAGAAATTTTTATTTTAGCACGTACATTTTGAATTAGTTAATTGTAATTTTCATTTGGAGTATATCTTATTTTTTATACGTTTCAGTTTACCAACAGTGTGTTACGATCCTTATAACGAAATAGGTGTAATTAATTATTTAATTTTATAATATCTTCATATATGTTCCACATTTTAATACTTGCATACAATAATTTTCTGGATATGTTTATGGTTGTAGTAGTTTTCGTACTTGGTGGCGCACCTGGTGCAGACCCTATTTTTCTTACTACGGGCACACCACACTCTCTAAACTGCTCGAAGTAGGAATAGTGTATTTCTTACCTAGGGTGAAGTGTATAACTTGCACGCCCGAAGGGCGCGGTTGTTGTATACTTCTGCCCAAGATGTGAACGACATTTTCTGTATCAAGGGCGAAAAATGCAACTTTTTGCCTGTCGGTACACTTTTCGCCTGCCAATTATTTTCCACCCTAGGGAGGGAATAAACTTTGGGCCCGGTAAGACCAAAATGTCTTTTCCCACCCGTGAGTGAAACGTAATTGGCGGGCGGAAAGTGTTCCCACGAGTGAAAAGTTGCACTTTTCGCCCTTTATAAAAAAATGTCGTACTCACCGTAGGCAGAAATATACAACAACGACGCCCTTCGAGCGTGCAAGTTGTATTTTCAGCCCTAGGTAAGAAATATACGATTGGAAGTAGTCACCCAACAATGTCATTTACAAATTTTGTTGTGTTTTTTTGTTAACAAAGTGAGCCTGACGAGGTTGGTGTTAAGGCCAATAAAACGTTGCTCAAAGAAACATCTGATATTTTGGAGTTTTTATTTTCACTCTTTGATTAGCTCTTAACAGATCGTGTGATTATTCACTGCCCCTCAAGTGATTACTCAAGTGTAAATTAATATATGTCTAAATGAGTACGCATGAATAAGTATGTACATACAAACGTATGGCTGTAAATATGCACATAAATGTATGTATGTGGATATGTAAATGTGTATTATTTGTTTATGGACATGTAAATATGTATAATATGTATAAATATTTATTGCTTATGTAAATATATATATCATTTCTGTAACTATGTTATTATGTTTCAATGTATGTATGTAGATCCTTTTTTATCACTGTGTATAATAAAGGTGAGGTTTTTTGTGTCTCTGGCTTTGTTTTGACTTAAAAGTTGTGTTATTTTTGAAGTGATACCTCATATTTTAACCCTTACAGTTAATAGCTTCAGATACTGCATAGTACTATTGGACTAAATTTAGATAGTTGATATCTAATGTATCATCATATTAGTATGGTAGTGCATGATATTATTCTTTTCATAAAATACGGCTAAATTTGAAAAGTGATTCATAACTAGATAATTATATACTAATGCATGTTTCATTAAAAAAATCAAATATAAGACATATGTGTGTGTGTGTGTCAGTTTATAAATTAAAAAATTAATTATAATCATAAAGTTGCAAATAAACCTTTAAAATGAAATGCAAATTATTTGCATTGCATTAATAGCATAAGCAACAGTAATCAAATCATCCAGAGAGCTTTACAGCCAATTCATGTATTAATAAAATTCTAATAAATAACTGTAGCACCTGTCAATAGGTAACCTAGTAGGGTAAAATTACTAACCAGTTTATCGATTATAAAAACATAAAATAATAACACAAGCACTTATCACTGAAAAACCCATAGCGCTTACAGGCCATTTTATAAGTTAAATAAATAAAAATCTAAAGCGCCTTTTATCAGATGACCAGGGGCATTAATTGCTGGTAATAATTATGTTTGCTATAATTGTAATAAAGGTTAGTTTTATTGTGCCTTCGGTTTTGTTTCGACGAATCGGAAAAAAGTGTCGACAACATAATATACAAATTCAAAAGACACATTAATAAAAAATAAAAAATAAAATAAAAAAAATGAAACAGAATGATAAATCGCATTAAAAAAAAAATGGCTATAGTTTAAATCGAAACCAAGATCGCAAAACAATTCGTTTTGCAGCTCAAGCCTTAATTACCTTAGCTATCCAACGTTTGGACATTCCTGATGACAAAGTCATATACTTTCATGGATAACCTCCAGAGCTTGTCCTATTGCTATTACAGCAATTATGATGATAAAAATAATAAACTTGAGATTGCAGCTGATCTGACATCCTTAAAAAATAGTTTAAGCTAATTATATTTTCAAAATATTAGTGGATGTTCCGAATAAGTATTGAAAGTACGGAATCCAATGAACAAGAATTGCCTTGAAATCCAAAGATAGTGTGTATAATTTTGAGCATTTCACTTCTACAATTTAATTAAATGAGATTGATATGGATAACATTGAAACAAGAGTTAGTTGAATAGCATATACTTATAAGTATTTTTGGTTATTGTACATAAGTAGGGAGAAAGACCAATGTCGTCGCTTGCGTTGGCTGTGCGCTCAGCTACATAGCTATATAGTCATTTCCACTCCTCTCGTCCTCGTAGAAGCACATATTTAGTATACCCTCTTCTACAGATCTCCAAAATGTGCGCCTACATGCTGATTTCTACGCGAATCCACTACTCCCCTCGTAGGTGCACATTCGGTATACCCTTTCTACGTGTCTCCAAAATGTGCGCCTATATGCTCATTTCCACGTGAATCCATTTCTCTACTCGTAGGTGCACGCTGTTGGATACGAGTCTCGCACTCTCAAAAAATGTGCACCTTGGTTCGACGGCTGTCCGCGGCGGATCGCCCCGATCAGTGGAAAAAAGTTGTTTCACGCCGTAGCATTAGCGTTAGCAATCTCTCTACTCATCTCTGTCTATGGCGGTGGCTCATCACGCCACCGCATCCACGAAAAATAACCAGTTTTGACATCATTTTTTCGCGTACTTCTGAAATGTCAAACGGATGAAAATTTTTTAGGTTGTAGAATGACTCTCTATAAGTATAATCTCGTTTAAAAAATGGCAATATGTTAAAAAACCAGCCACGTTCATTTTTTGTTTGCAAAGGGAACATTTTTTGCTTCTTACAGCGTTTTGCAAAAAGATTACAATGATTATCTTAATAATGAGTGTGAATATTGAGGGACACGAAATATACATTGTATTTAATAATTAAGTCAACATTTAAAAGAATGCAAGTTACAGATTTTTAAACAAACGGTCCTACATAGTACTTTTTTTCGAATTGCAAAAAAACGTCTGGACCGGTTTCATTCCACCGGAGCTTATTTTCTTGATCTTGAAATTGTGCATCATTTTTACCTCTGTAACATTTTGGTCTGACTCTTCGGTCTTTTTTTAGATACAAAAAACTACTTTTGACCACTATTACCATTTTTTTTATCGTTAGCTAATACAATTTAAAGTCTGCAGCTATTAGGATTTATTCTGAAATTGTTTAACTACCACCCAAATTTTTTTTTCTCGTTGATAGCAACTTTAAGAATCGAAAAGCTAATTTCATCATACTATACCTGCCGCCTTAAAATAAATCAAATAAAACAAACATTATTCAGAACACAACCCAGGGCATTTACTGGTCGCTTTACAATTAAAACAATAAAACTTATGCAAATCACTACATACTGGTCACTTTGAGATTTAATAAAATTAATGAAATAATGCAAGCAGAATAAATCACCTCATAATTCAGGTCACTTTGTTATTAAATAAAAGCAATAAAATAACACAAGAGCCCTGTACCACACAATTTGGGGCGCTTACTTGTCACTTTATTATCGAAAAGAATAATTGAAATAACACAAGCGCAAATCACTACACAACCTAAGGTGCTAACTTGTCAATTTATTTATTAATAAAATTAATAAAATAACGCAAGCCCCAATAACCACACAACCCATCGCACTTACTGATCACTATAGAATTTATAAAATAACACAAGCGTAATCACCACGCACCCCGCAGTGCTTACTGGTCAATTTGGAGTTAATAATTTAACACAAGCGCCAATCACCCCGTAACTCTAAAGGCTTACTGGTCCGTTCAAAATTAGTAAAGTAACACAAGCGCCAATTACCATACAACTAGAGGCAATAATTGATCACTTTATTTTTTAATAAAACGAAAACAAAACGTAAGTGCTAATCACGACACAAACCACAGCGCTTACTCGTCGCTTTGAGATTAATAATATATAACATAAGCGCCAAGCACCACTCAACCCTGGGCCCTTACTGATCGCATTGTTATTTAATGAAATAAATAAAATTTTGCAGGCACAAATCAACACACAACCTGTGGCGCTTACTAATCGCTGTAACATTCATAAAATAACACGAGCGCCAATCACCACATGACCCAAGGCGCTTACTGATCATTTAAAATTAATTAAAAAACATAAATGCCAATCAACGCACAAGTCAGGGTGATTTTGAGTAGCTTTAAAATTATTAAAATAACACAAGCATCAATCACCGCATATTCCGCAGCGCTTACGGGTCGCTTTAAAATAAATGAAATAACACAAGTGCCAATCACCACACTACCCCAGACACTTACTAGTTGCTTTATTATTTAATATAATTAATGAAATAACTTAAGCATCAGTGCAAACATAACCAAGGGTGCTTACTGGCCACTTGAGAATCAATAAATTAGAACAAGCGATAAACAACAGAAAACCTGGAGCGCTTACTGGTCACTTAAATATTAATATAATACCACAAGTGCCGATCACCACACACCCCTACGCGCTTAGAGTGTAACGTTGCGTTTTCTCGCCTTGTGACACGTAGAGTCTCCCGGCTAGGGCGGTCCCGAAGCAACGCTCAAAGACACTAAAATTATTACCGATGGCTGCACTGGAAACGACGCAAATGGCACTGCACCTGAAACGCAAAAAATACCACCGCTTAACGACACTTGTGGCTCGGCCAAACTCAGCTCGGCTCCTGGAGACTCTCACCTAGAGGAAGTCCAGGAGTAGCCCGTCAGAAAGCAAGCTGCTCGCCTAGGGAGGAGCGAGTCCCACGGCCTGAAATAAAACGCTGTTTGGCAATGTCCTGCAAATAAATACACGAAAGGCGGATTTCTCGGATTATTAAGTTCACTGTATTCGTTACTACAATTACGCGGGCGTCTAGGCCCGGAAAATCTCGTCGCGATCCAGTGCTACGCCACAGCACGAATTCCGACAATCACGCTTCTCTCTCACCCGCTTTTGCTGTAACGATCTCTTCGATGCACAATCCCAGGGGCCAGCTTCCGTGGCTTGCCCTGGCTACACGCGACCGATACACACACACATGATCCACGCATTACTTCTCGCGATAACACTACATGCTACTTTACCTCGGGGTTTACCATTTTACTCTCTTCTTCAGCGACTGAATCGGCTGGTGACCTTGATGTCGCAGTTGACACCTGATGGCGGTGGTAATGGTTCATCAGTCGTTGGGCGCAAGGTCGGGTACGGCTGGCTGATCGTGATCGCTAGCTCTCCTTGCCCTCTTCTCCTTCTATCTCGATTCTTTTTCTTTCAACTACCGAAATCGCGAAAAACTCAGGAGCTCTGGTTCGCGTGGGTGCTACTACAGAAGTGACGCGTTAGGCCCATCAATTAGTGCAGCCTCGCGCATTATCGCACTATATCTACATACATACTTCTGAATCTTATCAACAGGACATCATTCACACACACTTGAACGCGACGCAATTTATAGTACGTACGCTGAATACAGATACATGTGTATACATACACTCCCCGTCGATGAAGCGACACTGAATTAGTACAATGGTGCGGTAATTACAAATATTTTATAATATGCAATTACACAGGTAGACCCTTATATACTAGAACTATACACTCTTTGGCTTTCCTTCGGCGCTATGTCTTCTTTCTGATTCCTCACACATGAAACAAAATAACGGACCAAACCAAATGGGTCTTGATTAGTCTCAGTAGTTATTTATGAATTTCACCCTTCAGGACGCATCTCGGTGCAGAGGAAACAGAGAAAAATGACTCCGTCATAAGTGATGGCTTCAAAATAAATAATAAAACATGAGCTTTGATCACCATACAATGCACGGCACTTACTGGTTACTTTGCAATAAACAGAATAGCACAAGCATCAATCACAATAATATTTAGGGCGCTTTCTCGTCACTTCATTGTCAAAAAAGTAAAATAAAATAACACCAGCACCAATCACCATACAACTCAGAGCGCTTACTAGTAAATAAAATACTACAAGCACAAATCATCATACAACCTAAGGTGCTTACTTATCGCTTTCAAAATAATAAAATAATGCATACGCCAATTACCACACAACCCAGGGCGATCAATGGTAGCTTTAAAATTAATAAAATAACACAAGCACCAATCACCACCTAATCCAAGGTGCTTACTGATTGCTTTGTTATTTGATAAAATAAATAAAATAACCCAAGAGCTAATACTAATGTTATGACCTGACTTGTTCAGAGTTTGGTCTTAACTGTTTTATTTAAGTGCCATTCGTGGGGTTCTTAGAATTCAGCTCGTGAGCTTTATTTGTTCTATTTTTGTATTAAATAATAATCTTTATTTAAATAATATGGGTAATTAATGTATTTTTTCATGAAAGCAATTTAATAATAATTTGCTCTTTTAAATACAATTTAATCGGGTCACTATAACAAGGTTCAACGTAAATTTTATTACTAATATTTTACTTACATCTATCACTGGTTATTTTTACTGCTGCTACTGATGAAGTATATATAGTGCTAGGACAAGTATTTACTACAGAAACCAGGGTTGGCAACTAATAGCTAACAGCTTTATATATTACAGGGTTAATAAATTCGGCATGGGGCTTTTTTTTTCTTATGTATAAGTGCCTTCTTCATCGGGGGGGCCCTAACAAATATGTTATAGAATGTTCACAGGAAAACAAAAGGTTCAAGAAGAAGCACGAGAATTGGCAGTAATTCAAACCACACCGACAGTAGAACTTAGAGCACAAAAGCGACTGCGATCCTCTAGACGGATACTAGAATTGCCGGTGACCGTGATACAAAATTAGAATTCGTGAGCCTCGGGGATGAGCGCCGGGAGTCGCTCGACTATATCGGAGGGCGCAGTCCGTAGGACGAGACTAAGAAAGAATTTTCTTTTCTCTAAAATATGTAATAACAAGAAAGATATATTGAGTTTAATTATGTATGAAAAAAAAAGAAAGTGTCGTTGATCATAATCTACAGTAATTGTAATAATAATAATCATGATAAGAATAATAATAACAATCATGATGATTAGAGAACGAGAATGAGCGCCGGGAGACGCTCGGCTATATCGGAGGGCGCAGTCCGTAGGACAAGGATAAAGAATTTTTTTTACAAAATGACAAGTAGTTTGAAGAATAGGTAAAGATAAAAAAAAAAAAAAAAAAAAAAAAAAATAAAATCTCAAATGATAGATACTTAAGGTGGTTCTTCACCTAACCCATTTACTTAAACTTACAGAGAAACTTGGAGGGATTGTTATTAAAGTTATAAGACATCTTCTCTTAAAATTTCAAGTCCCTTTATCAGGCAAATTTTTGAAAACAAGTCAGTCAAAAAATGCACTTTTAACATGTATTCTTATGTAGGTTACTTTTCCATACTATGATATCATGTAATATCTCGTAAAGTAGACTTAAGATCATAATAGAAAAAGTTTGTAGTGAAAGAAGAACTTTTCAGCTTTCTAATAATATAACAAAAGTATGAGCTAATCAGGGAAATAGTATACGATATTTAATCGTAAACGTAATCAGTTATCGATCATGCAGAAATCGGCGGCAATGTCTGCTTGAGTAGGAGCGTACATGACATTTTCAGAACCTTGCGTCAAAAAAAAAATTTTTTCATAACTCTTACTCTGACTTTATTAGCATGTTTATTTGTATGTATATGCAATGATATTACAGTCAAGTGCCAGTACAACATATTTTATGTTGCAAATAATACGCTAATCGAAAATTAGAAAACCACAGGGTCCCGTGTCGCTTTGATACGGCACCATCGTGAAGAACCACCTTAAGTGAACACGAACATGTAAAGTATAAATATATTGATTAAGTATGAAAAACATCATTGAATGTAAACTAGTATTAATTAGATGACTAATTCACAAATTTTTTTAAACAAAAATGTTACAGAAGGCAGAGCGCATACATAAACAGAATTGTCATACACAATTATGCTCGAGTATAGAATGGGAAGGATGATTGAATGTGAAAATGTACAGAAAACGGCGGTTTTCTAAAAGAATGAAAGGATGAGTGAACCACCGTATGTGAGAAAAACAACACAAACAACATAACACATGCATCACGCACACAATCATAGGTACAACGGCCATCAGACACAATCCAGCGTCGTCGAGGACGAACGACGTCATGGCCTTGGACGTGTTACGTACGATATGCTGGGCATATCATACTGACTCACCCTAGTAACGACAAGCCTACGCTAGTAAAGGACACCAATAGGGGGAACGAGCTTATATAAGGCCCTGTGAGACACGAATTGGGGCACTCGAGCGTCTTTTAGGCAAGAGACCGAACGATAAGTAGGAAACACCGCGCGAAACACACACACGTCTCTGCCTTCAAGAAGCTAATAAATAATTGACCAACGAGTTGAGTTCTTTTCGTGACGCACCTCCTTACCAGCTTCTTAATCCTACGTAACAGTTTTGATGCTAAGTGCGGGGTACGGTAAGAGTCGGAATTTTTTTTCTCGCTTATTTTACTTGTTTTGAATAAATTAGAAATATTCGAAAATAATTATATAATAATAGTAACCCGCACCTATATAATTCACTATTTTTAATACTATAATTTTTATTAACAAAAACAGACTACAGATATTCCCAGAAAAATATTTCGTCCTATTTATCACTAAACGAAGAGAGAGCACAAAATCAAAAGAAACCGAGTAAAAGACACACGCCGCTCCTTTGCTATCTTGTCTCGCCTCTGACTATTCTTTTCGCGCGATTATTATTAAGCCGCTTTATACGTAATGAAACGTCGCCCTGTAATTAGGAAAATACATAAGCTTTGTAATAATCAAAAACAAAATACGTTTTGCGACACGTACATACAAAAAGGAGGGGAAAAGTAGAGAAAAAAAATGATTCATCTTGGCGGCATTACCCATAAGTCAGAAAGCGAGAACGAAGGCCTAGATAACACGATAATCGACACGTGCAGGCAAGATCCTAGTAATAAAAAGCAAAAGAAAAACATGGCGGAACAGATGTTAGAATTAGAACTCGAACCAGAAGGGTGCGAGAAACTAGACGCCCTCGATGAAAAAACGAAGGCAATAGTAATGGGCCTGTTTTCAAAAATTAGTGCACAGCTAAAGAAAACAGAGGAAGTGGGCGTGCCATTCACAGCGACCGCAGGGCCCATCCGAAATTTGTCACCGACAAATAGGGACTTCGACTACATACAACACGACGTAGGAGTAAGCATAGGACCGGCAAACAAAGAATTGAGTCTTATCTCCGGCGAACGAGCCATTGGGGGCAATATAAGAAGGGCCGAAGAAACACGCGGAGCCCGAACGGATAGAGTAGACACGTAGAGTTAGAGAAACAAGAATGGGTAGATAAGATAATGCAACTCGTAGATATAGCCGGTAACAACCATAAAGAAAAAGAACATGTAAGGAATCTAATCGAGTCAAATAAACAAGGAGAGCTGAACATACATGATTTATTAGAGGGAAGGTCCGATGAATTACGGGCTCTAGCAATGATTGGTATGAAAATGCAAGATGTAGAGGGGAGGCCGGGAATGAGGATTGACTTGTAGGAGCCTAACGGAAAGCGCATAAGGCCCCCACCTGAACCACCACCCCCACCAGATCCTTAAAGTAACGGTAAGCTATTGACTGAAGAGAATACAACGACAACAGTTATAACAATATTAATAATATTAATAATAATGATAGTAATAATAATAATAATGACAGAAGAAATACAGGATATAAGAAAAATAAAGCTAGTATACCGACATAGTATATTGTACAGGAAGACAGGATAAACAGAAACATACGTGTATAATATATATATATATATATATAGTGACAAGCGTTAGTTTTCATTGATACGCGGCCCTTGGACGAGCCGCGAGTGAGCAACGAACCATACAAAAAGAAAATATGAAATAAGTGATTACTGCGCAACCAACAGATATTCTGACAAGTAATCCACCCCCTTGTGGAGATAGACTATTGGTAAAAATATGCACAAAAATTCAGTTTTCTAAAATTTTCGCGGCCCCCGGACGCAGCGCGAAAATATGACAAAAAGAGTGGGATTAATTAGGTTTACGATAAAACATTTTTTCGCGGCCCCGGACGCGCCGCAAACTAGACATTCACATACGTTAGACTTAGATTTGCAAAAAAAAATAACTATAATGGAAAGGTAGGCATGAACAAAGCATTAATAATATTAATCAATTGTAATTTGATGTAAAGTGAATGAAAAAAAGCAAAGCAAATGAGGGGCGCGTGTGGCACTCTCTAGTGAGTAGACGTACTCAATAGGAGTAGAATTAACTCATAGGTCAAATGTACAAATTATGGATGGTAAAGACAAATAAAAAAGACGTATACTTGTAAATTGAAATAATTTTATTCTTGATTACCCGATTAACTTTATTATTGTAAAAAAAAAAAAAAAATTTTATAAAAAAAATAAAAATTTTAGCAATCATTGTTAGGTAGAAAGGAGCATGGAGGGATGATAAAAAATAAATAAAACAATTTTAGAAAAAATAAAACTATTTTTTTAAAAGGCCCACGAGCCCACGTCGAGTATGAGAGATTAAACCTTCTCTTCTTCCTTCCTTCTATCGTTCTCCACTTCTATCCTACTCCTACCATCATGATATACTGATAACCACAACACCTGAAACGTCACACAAAATCGTAACGGGATATAGAATTGACTACCATGTCTAAATTAACGAATAGCTTGTTCGTCATACCGTCCACCTCAAAGTTAGCATAATTTTGCAAAAACTACATGGACCAGTACTTAATCGTTCATGTAAGGGAGACTAAAAATAATGCACCCAGATCACCACTCAACGATCGAGAGGAATAATCGACCACACCCAGTGTGCAGCAGTGTTTCTGAGAACTTGGCCATCGAAGGACAACGTTACTTGACCACCCTCATTCAAACAGGGTCGTCGATATTGGAGAGAAGGCATACAAATCTACAACCCACATGCTTAACTGAAAAAAAAATAAACGACGCTTGCAATCACATAAGCTGTCACTTACATAACGACATTGCGCAGCAGTGTACGCGAGCTGCTCCTGCTTTTGCAAGAAAGAAAAAAATAAAATTGCATCCATAAGGACCACACACGGAGATTCTACTGGCGCAAATAGAAAAAAAATCACACTGTGACGCAAGTACAGTTGAAGCTCAGCTTTGAGAACTCAGTCGCCATGCAAATATCTTAAAAAGTACACTTTCTCTAGACATTAGGGAGGAAAAATAAAAGCTTTGTTGTGTAAAAAAAAATATATCTATCAAAGAAGCAGCGAACTAAGTCAGCAAATACGTCTACGGCGTCGAGAGTGGTAGTTGACAAAAAAATACCCTTATAAATCCTTTCCTAAATCTGACCACATAAGAAAAGAGATTGGAGTAGTATGAGTAAAACATTATATAAAAAAAATGTATCGATGAAAAATATTAGAAATATGTACGATACAGGTCAAAACTTTACCGCCAGAAAATGATTTTTTTCATTCATACCTCCAACCTTGTCTCGACCAAAAAAAAAATACTAGTAAAATGTAAGGCAACCAATTGTCAAACTATCTGACTTTACAGTGTTCTTGAATATGTTATATGACCCCTCAGGCAAAACGGAGCGCATAATATTATATCCGACTATTCACAAACTCAATAAGTGACTTATATGCGCACGTAGAGCCGATGCAAAATAAAAGATAACGTAATTGTTACGTTCAAGCAAAAAATGCTTGACGAACGCGGGGATCTTAATATCGATTGTTCGGGAATTACTGAGGATCAATAAACTGTTGAGTGGTAGTAGTTTTAACAGCGTATGTATTTACAATAGCGGTTAGCGGAGCTCAGAGCGCAATTGATGTTGGCTCTTTGCTTGTTGAGACGTATCTGATTTATTAAAATAATAGCGGAGAGAATAACTAAAGTTAACTATACAAATATACACTGTAGTCGTTATATGAGTCAGAGTAGAAAAAGAGAGATAAGATAAGAGAATATAAGTTCTGAAATTAAAGTATGTATAAATGTAAAGTGAAAGTTATAAAATTGATAAGTGTTACTTTTAGATGATAAAGCAAAGATGAACCTATTACAATTTCAGGAAATATAACTATTGCATTTAACGTATTGTGCTAAAAAAAATTGGAAAATGAAAAAAGAAAATTAAAAGTTCACGATTGGCGTGAACAGTAATGAAACATATTTACGATAAAGAATTTTTTTTAACTTAGAGAAAAAAACCCACATTGACAAAGACATTAAAATAAATTACAATAATTATACAAAAAAAGTAAAGAAAGAGAATTAAAAAATATACGTTTATTATTATATACTTTATATGTGAGGAGAGAGCCACACTCGCAGCTCAACGCTAACCAAATAAAGGGGAAACATAAGAGAAAGGGTAAGGTACGTACGGTAATACATTTAAATAAATACCTATCGATGAAGTATTTATAATGCTAGGACAAGTATTTACTACAGAAACCAGGGTTGGCAACTAATAGCTAACAGCTTTATATATTACAGGGTTAATAAATTCGGCATGGGGCTTTTTTTTTCTTATGTATAAGTGCCTTCTTCATCGGGGGGGCCCTAACTAATATGTTATAGAATGTTCACAGGAAAACAAAAGGTTCAAGAAGAAGCACGAGAATTGGCAGTAATTCAAACCACACCGACAGTAGAACTTAGAGCACAAAAGCGACTGCGATCCTCTAGACGGATACTAGAATTGCCGGTGACCGTGATACAAAATTAGAATTCGTGAGCCTCGGGGATGAGCGCCGGGAGTCGCTCGACTATATCGGAGGGCGCAGTCCGTAGGACGAGACTAAGAAAGAATTTTCTTTTCTCTAAAATATGTAATAACAAGAAAGATATATTGAGTTTAATTATGTATGAAAAAAAAAGAAAGTGTCGTTGATCATAATCTACAGTAATTGTAATAATAATAATCATGATAAGAATAATAATAACAATCATGATGATTAGAGAACGAGAATGAGCGCCGGGAGACGCTCGGCTATATCGGAGGGCGCAGTCCGTAGGACAAGGATAAAGAATTTTTTTTACAAAATGACAAGTAGTTTGAAGAATAGGTAAAGATAAAAAAAAAAAAAAAAAAAAAAAAAAATAAAATCTCAAATGATAGATACTTAAGGTGGTTCTTCACCTAACCCATTTACTTAAACTTACAGAGAAACTTGGAGGGATTGTTATTAAAGTTATAAGACATCTTCTCTTAAAATTTCAAGTCCCTTTATCAGGCAAATTTTTGAAAACAAGTCAGTCAAAAAATGCACTTTTAACATGTATTCTTATGTAGGTTACTTTTCCATACTATGATATCATGTAATATCTCGTAAAGTAGACTTAAGATCATAATAGAAAAAGTTTGTAGTGAAAGAAGAACTTTTCAGCTTTCTAATAATATAACAAAAGTATGAGCTAATCAGGGAAATAGTATACGATATTTAATCGTAAACGTAATCAGTTATCGATCATGCAGAAATCGGCGGCAATGTCTGCTTGAGTAGGAGCGTACATGACATTTTCAGAACCTTGCGTCAAAAAAAAAATTTTTTCATAACTCTTACTCTGACTTTATTAGCATGTTTATTTGTATGTATATGCAATGATATTACAGTCAAGTGCCAGTACAACATATTTTATGTTGCAAATAATACGCTAATCGAAAATTAGAAAACCACAGGGTCCCGTGTCGCTTTGATACGGCACCATCGTGAAGAACCACCTTAAGTGAACACGAACATGTAAAGTATAAATATATTGATTAAGTATGAAAAACATCATTGAATGTAAACTAGTATTAATTAGATGACTAATTCACAAATTTTTTTAAACAAAAATGTTACAGAAGGCAGAGCGCATACATAAACAGAATTGTCATACACAATTATGCTCGAGTATAGAATGGGAAGGATGATTGAATGTGAAAATGTACAGAAAACGGCGGTTTTCTAAAAGAATGAAAGGATGAGTGAACCACCGTATGTGAGAAAAACAACACAAACAACATAACACATGCATCACGCACACAATCATAGGTACAACGGCCATCAGACACAATCCAGCGTCGTCGAGGACGAACGACGTCATGGCCTTGGACGTGTTACGTACGATATGCTGGGCATATCATACTGACTCACCCTAGTAACGACAAGCCTACGCTAGTAAAGGACACCAATAGGGGGAACGAGCTTATATAAGGCCCTGTGAGACACGAATCGGGGCACTCAAGCGTCTTTTAGGCAAGAGACCGAACGATAAGTAGGAAACACCGCGCGAAACACACACACGCCTCTGCCTTCAAGAAGCTAATAAATAATTGACCAACGAGTTGAGTTCTTTTCATGACGCACCTCCTTACCAGCTTTTTAATCCTGCGTAACAGTTTAAAGCAATTAATTTATTTCCAAAATGATTTTCCGTATTGCACAGGTCACGTTAATTTCTATCAACTATTTCTAAAGCTTTTTTTGAAATTATTGAAACTTCGTCCTAAATAACTAAATGTACCTTTCGTAATTTTTTCTTGGTAATTTCCAATTCTAAAAATGTACGTTCAATATTACTTAAGTCCAAAGGTAATCAAAAAGTTCACTGACTTGGCATTCCTCTAAAAAGCTATATTAATCAAAAATACTAGTCCAGGCCATTGATAAAATTTTTTCATCTTTAGAAATAGAATAATAAATTAATGTTTTATATAAATAAGTTTTTTCAGAACCTCCAGCGCTATCTATTAAATACATTTTTTTTTGCACATGGTATCAAAAATTTTTTTTTTATCGTAAACTAAATTTACATACACGGAATTTAACATTGTTTAACAAAATAATACTTCATCATTGTTATATTCTTTAAGTTTATATTTTTCGATTATAAGTGAGTTTCCATGTTTTGTCTTCTGATTCTAAAATTTGGTTTATATGTAAATTATCTTCATTAGTATTCAAATCTTCTGTAAAAAATTCTTTATATTTATTCTATATTCTGTCTGCTTATATATTTCCTGAAATTAAAAACCAAGCAAAAAATTGTTTTAGTTGATAAGGAATCATAACAGTAATTTCTTCGTGAAAAATGTCAGGTCAAAAGCTCATTGCAATGGCAGTATCCTTAAATATTTTATATTTAATTCATTGTTTGATTTAAAATATTAAAATGATCTTGTGCCACGTAATTCAATGAATATGAGTTTTAAAAATAAACATTCATGATCTTTTGGAAGTACTGTATTTAATCTACCAATTGCAGTATTTTTTATTTGATTTTCCCCTTTTTCCCAAACTTTGAATTCATCACAAAAATGTAGTGTTCTGGAATATTCACATACTTAATCAATTTAGCAAAACTATCAATTTTATTTAATTCAAACCAAGCTGTAAGTGGTATTTGATAGTTTTTCATTACAGTACCAACATTGTTTTCTTTAAGTTTGATTTTTCGTTTATTTTTACGATAAACGGCTAAATTTATAACTGTGTGACTTCTACTACAAATTAGAAATTCTTGTAGTCTCCAAGATGCTTTTGCATTGGACCTACATATCTAGCATCGGCATAACTATTTGTTTTATTAAATATTTCTTCAACAGTATCATTACATTTTTCAATTTCTACGTATGCTCTGTCACCAGCCTTATGTATGTAGGTATAAATGTATTTTATACTTTGTATAGATGCACAGTACTCATCGTTAGTATGACAATTATATTTTATTAACAAAAATTTATTGTATGGTACAACCATTGAACTATCAGCTAAAATTTTATCTTCTTTTATAGTTTGATGAATATGGCTACAGGAAATATTATTTTTTCTTATATACTGTGGATAACTGTTTGTTTGAAATAATATTCCGTTTGTAAACAGTTTCGGAAAATTTTTTTAACACTTTTTATTAAAATTATTTATGCCAGGACTTTAACCTGTATAAAGTTTCGATTGTAGTGTATGCAAAATAGTTTAAAAAAAAAAATCATTCCGTACGCCACGTAAGAGAGCATACGTATGGTAAAATTACGTGAAGGATTATAATTCATACTAGTTGTTTTGGTGGGGTTAATAACGACTAGCTAAGTTGGTGCTTGATGATTATGTAAATTATTTACGAAATATTTATACAATAAACACTATTTTAAGCCACTGTTAATCTTTAGTTCAATTTACTTACGTAATGCGTAATAGTAAGTACAAACAGAAATTTTTTTAATTTTACTTTCTTAAAACAAAACAATAAAAGGATGACAAAATAGTATAAAAAAAATTCGTTTACAAGTACAATTTTAAACTTTTATCTAAATAACGACGAAAAACAACAACTTCACATGCAAACCAATGTTTCGAATAGTTTATAAGTAAATATATTAAGATAAGACAGCACAAAATTATTTACTATGTATAAAATAATTTGTAACAACGGTTTTTCAAAAATCATACGAATAGTTTATATAAGACCTTATTAATAAAAATAAAATCTTGTATCAAACTCTCAATAACATACTATTAAGCCCTACATAATATTAGCCCATCAATAGTTTTACAAGAATTAATTAATTAGAATGCGAAAAGTTTCTTTACAGATACGGAGGTAACATTTACAAAAATTATTTAATCTTATTAAAGAAAAATTTTATAACTCATACTTTAAAAGCTACCTCATCTTAAATTAACTCAAAAAACATTTACACGTACAAACAACTATAAAAAAGTTGTGAAAATTAAGGCTATTCAAAAATAACTTACTTTTTTTTTAAATCAAATTTTAAAAAGTAGAGTAACAGCTATTATTATTCTTGTTGCAAGATTTTAATAATGTCTGGAAATTTAAACGCCGTATTAAATAAATAATTAATCCCAATTGAAAATGTCTAATAAATTTAAAACTGATACAATTTTTTTTCGTCTGTTTCTATTCGGTTTTTGCACTAGGAAAACCACATAAAAAACAATAACGTTCGAAAGTTAATTTTTCTCACATCTATTTTTTTACTAGCATAAGATTGAACATAAGTAAATTGATCAATTCAGCCGTACCATCCGGATGGCAACACCAAATCAGGGGGGTTCAAGTATTTTACATGGAATCTTGAAAAAAGTAAGAAAACTTTTTATTACAATTCTACGTATAACACTAAACCAACCATAAGCTGGAAATACTTATTTATTTACCAATTTATAAAAAATTAAAACTTTTTTTTAGTTTCTCACGTACATCTCCATTTTTATTATTGCTCTTAGACACATTTAACAACTACCAATTGTTTTGTCGTTAAGTTTTCTACAGATTGGTTACTTTTTAAAATCTTTGTCATACCGTTTATAACGTTTCAGATGAAAATATTCACAGCTAATATAACAAAAATCACTCTGCAACTTTGCAAACTTTTGGAGTATTTTCTTAAAAATTAATTTTTTTAAGTGAACTTTAAAGTTTTATTTAAAGCATGGGTCATACTCTACTTCGAGCTATGACACCATTTCTGACGTTATTTGTGACGTCACGAAAGACGTCATTTACGTAGGTTTTTGTTTTAGAAATGATGGTTCAAAATTATTTATTACCTTCTATAAATGCTACCATCGGTATGGTAATACCAAAACACGGGAGTTTAAGTAGTCTTAGAATTTACAATTTTTTTTCCCGAATTGAGGAAACAAAAATTTATTTTATTATTTTTGAAAAATACTCGAACTCCCCGGTTTTGGTGTTACCATCCGGATGACGTTTACGACGCCACAAAAGACGGAATTTACGACGTCTCGAAAGACGCCGTTTACGTAGGTTGTTGTTTTACAAAGTATTGTTTGAAAGCACATATTGGATCCACAGATGTTACCATCCAAATGGTAACACTAAAACTGGGGTTCAAGTGTTTTTCAAAAATAGTTTAAAAAATTTTTTTCCTTAAGTGGGGAAAAAATGTTCTTAATCCAAAAACTATTTGAACACCCTTATTTTGGTCATACTATCCTGATGACGTCATTTCTGACGACAAATTACGTCAGAAAATACGTCATAGCTTGAAGTAAGGTACTGTACCGTAATTTAGTCTCAGTGAAGAAAACTATAACTGTTCTAATATATGAAAAAAAAATCTTACACTCCAATTTTTAACAATTTGTTGAGAACAAAGAGTGCAAAAATTTGAGCCTGTTGTATTACTGAGGATCATCGGCTGGGGATATTTAATAATGATTGTCTAATGAAGAAAAATGAGGACAGTCGAGCATATTAAACAACATGGGTTCCGTTATTGCTTGTATTAGCTACCAGTAGATCCATATTTCCTACCTAATAATATGGTAAAGGCGTAGTTTTTATGTGGTATGAATATAAATAATTTTAAATCGCCTAAATAGAGTTTAAAAATATATTTTAGCGGATAATAAACTACAAATAACTGACTTCAATCTTTTAATAATACTGTATCCAAGTTATGCGACCCGAACGTCACCTGACTTATGGATTTGGATACAGTATTAAATTTTTCACTTGGTTACGTGCAAACAAGAAAATGCCTTCCAATGTCCATGGCCTTACATACAAAAGGAGATAACCTAATTCAGAACCAGTGATAATTTCTTTACAATTTTGGAACGAACGATCCAGGGGACGAACGGTAATTTTCGAACACGCCCTCTATATTATCTGCTTGCGAGACACAGCAGAACCTCCCTATAATCGCACCCTAACTTCGGTGATCGACGAAACTGTAAACTGTAACTCTACCACTGTAACCGTAGCATAGTAGACAGTCAGTCATAGGCGTCATTGCACTATAGCTACATTATATCATACATGAGTATAGTAGTTGCTCGATAAGAGATTTATGCCTGTAAAACCTCCAGTGTAGAGTCGTGGAAAGGGTCGGTCGATGAAGCAGAGTCGGTCAGTTTGGCCGCCGTGACGACGAGTAAGTATAACTACTTACATCATCACTTAAATCAGCGCTAATCTTTGCTACTCACGTCGATGATCTGAGTTCGTATCACTTTTTTGTAAAGCTAACCTGCTGACGAGGAAACTGTTATCCAGTATTAACCCAAGTACGTATTGAGTCGAGAGGAAGCTAGGCTACTTAAGGGCAGTCCAGAGATGGTTAAAATTTCCTACCTTATCGGTAAGGTTACTCGAATTGCATAGCTTTATAACATTATTTATTGAGCAGCTAGCTATTTTATCGAAAAAATAAGAGTAGACACACATTCTTGACACACCAAAGAACAAATCAAGCCCACACTTGGCAAAATTGATTGAGAATTCAAGGCAAAAAGTGAAAAATCAGATGTTGGATTGATAAGATGTAATCTGATTGTTCACTTTTTGCCTTGAATTCTCAATCAATTTTGCCAAGTGTGGGCTTGATTTGTTCTTTGGAGTGTCAAGAATGTGCGTTTACTCTTATTTTTTCGATAAAATAGCTAGCTGCTTAATAAATAATTTTATAAAGCTATGCAATTCGAGTAACCTTACCGATAAGGTAGGAAATATTAACGATCTCCGGACTGCCCTTAAGCGAGGGGACAGGGTACATCCAAGACAAACCTGATAGTGAGTGTTTACAAGTCAACTTGACGCTGCCTACCTACCATAGGCTCCGTCATACGTTCATTCTTCTTGGCTCCAGGTAGGTGCCTGTAGTGTGCGTATATGTGTGTGTGTTTAGGAATAGATTCAAGTACCGTTGTTGTGCACAGAAAGTGTAAAATACAATGTGGTTTGAGGGTAACAGTAGAGCGAGAAAATTTGCATTAAACGTAAGGCAATAGAGAGGTTGAATAGGTTTTTTTTCGTGGCGACACGAGCAAGGACATGAGTAACAGGGAATTTGTACACACATTATATACCTATATACGTTCGTTGTTTGTACTAATGTGTTTCACGTTGGTTAAGTGCAGTGAAGGCAACGTACATGCACACTCGGAACGACGTGCTTGCAAAAGTCGCGAGCTCTGCTTCCACAAGAGACCTGGCTCGAATTGTCACTACATAGCGCATGAAATTCATGGTAAAAAGTCACGAGCTCTGTTGCCCCCAAGTCTACGTATTTCGTATGCAATGTGGCGGTGATGAAAACCAGGTCCTCTGTCCTCGGCGACGATGATGACAGGAGCTAGGTTTAATGTATGAACACTGAACGAAGGTTGCAAGCCTTATTTTCTCAAATTTCGAGAGTTTCATGCACAATGTAGGAGTGATGCGTGGTGAAAGAATGAAAATAAGAATCGGTTGATGACAGGGAATAACAGCTGAAAAAGATGGGCAGAAAAGTAATGCGTGCAAATATTATATGTGCGTAGTATGTGTAAAAAAAAAAATTAAGAGGAGGAAAGAGACGATCTGGCGTAAGTGTTCAAATGAGTAGGTTAGCCAACTTTTTTCATGAGTACTAATCGTGTCGCGCATTTCACCGAAACACCACTACACCGACATGCTGATCATGAAAGTAACAAAGTTGAACAAAAAACTAAGTATTTTCGTGTTGTCGTTGGTCACGTCTCCAGGTAACTAAGGACGATACCGTGATTAAAAGGAATTCAGAACATAAATTGATTTCTATGTATTTTGGTAAATACGAAAAACAAGGGTGTTTTTTTCCCAATCGTGTTCAAAAAATAGTTAAAAAATATTGAGAATAATGTGAAAAATTAGGGTTGAAGAAATTTTTTTTAGATTACTTTTTTTTAGAACGAATTTCTTTATGTCGCCTACTGGAGGGGGGGGGGGTTGGAATTTAAAAATCGAAAGATTTGATAAAACGGAAGTGGCTTACCGGAAGTCTCTTCCTCCTAATTCATTGTATTTCCCTTTACCCCGCCGCCCTCACCGTCAGTCATTTTTATTTTGAATATAGATATCTTAGAACTTTAGTTACATATGACTGAATCAGTGTTGTCAATACTTTTAATATTGCTGTTTGTAATACTGAGTGTTGATAATTTTTTGTTGCTTTTTGAGTCTTTTTGCTGTTTGTTAAATAATTGATTGCTCTTAACTATCGTGATTTCTTGCACGATGTTTGCAGATAAATTTCCTCTGAAATCGGAAAATATAAATTTCATACCAGAGAATAATCTTTCGACGTTCCCTTGGATCCAGAGGATCCAGATCGTCATTCATTAACTAATAGTTGAATGAATTAAATTACAATTACCTTATTCTAAAGAAATGACCAATTTATCATAGAGTATTATATAAATGAATAGATTATTAGCACGTGTATTAATGACTCGTTTATAATATAAAAATAAAGAGTTTCAATTTTTTTTAATTTCAGTAACTTTTTAAATGTATAAGTAAATGAAAAATGTATACCAATGTCGAAGAACGTATGTTTTGCTGACTACTGTCAGTAGCATTGACGTTTTGATTTAAAGTGATTCTTCCATGCAACTGTTTCAGTTTATTCATAGCACGACGTTCATATTCATTATTGTTATCAGATCGGAAAACTGCTTTCATGTAGCGTAGGTCCAAGAAGATTGCCGCCAGAAATGCATCGTTGATGAGGAGCTGAGCCTCTCTCCTCTTCATTGCTTTTAAGAGTTTTTGAACAAAACTTGACCTAATATCTTCTATAGCAAAGTAGCAAATAGCCATGTTCCATAAAAATCACCGGGTAGAAATTGCTCTTTTTGCAAAATAAAGGTGGCGTCATTTACGGGCTTCAAACGAAACTCATAGTTTTCGATGGATTTCCAATCTCTGCTGGTAAAATTCAGGGCTTTTTTTTTTTTACCTAAAGCAGCAAAAACTTCTTTCGCAGCTAGCAGATATTTTATCATTTTATATGTGGAGCTCCACCTGGTCTCATGATCAAGGCCAGGTCTGTTGACTTAGTATTTTTTCAACACGTTTGCCATACCTTCTACTCTTACAAGGAAGGTACTCCAACCCGAACTCACCGATTTCAATGATTTTGATATATCTTGTAGAACATCAAAAAATAAGAGACACGTATTTTTTTATCGGTGAAAAAACATAATAAGGGGGTAAAAATCACCCCTAGAGTTTACCCCTTAAAACAGTTTTTTGTAAATATCTTAAGTTTTACATAATGTTTTTTAATGAAACAAAATGGAAAATGTTCGTTGTGAAATAAGTCATATATTTGTAAAAATTTTATCGAAAAAAATGCATCACCTACTTTTTAAGGGTTAAAGACACGTTTTTTCGGGGTTTTTTTCTAATGAAAAGTTCATAAATTACTAAAAAAATCAATAAAAAAATATTTTAAGAAAGAAAATTGAATAATAAAGTTGACATGTCTTGGTCTTTTTACAAAATATTACCCTTAACGAGAGTAAACTACCCCTAACATAAAAAGTAAAAGATTATTCCTTTCAATCGACCCAACTGTCGGCAGAATTCAACTATTCAAGGGTTTTTTAGGTCACTTTTTACCAAGTTACTATCAGTTTTCAAAATTTAACTCCAGCAGATCCAGTATAGTGGAGAAAAATTTCAAAAAAATTTTGTATTTCTTTAAAAGAAACTTTTTAGCGGATTTTTTAAACTGCTGACCTCGAATTTGTTATGAATTGTTTTTAGTTCGAGATCGCAGGTTCCACATGGTAAAAAACTATGTCAAAAATGTAGAAAATTTACGCTAGAAGATCGGACTTGTTGATATCTCAATTTTTTTTTAACTTAACAGTATATGTTATTATTAATGAATTCTTTGTCTTTTCGAGAAAAAAAAAAAATTATCCATACTCGTATTTTGTATGATTTAATCAAAAGTTTTATTCTTTTTTATATGTTAGTTAAACTATTGATTAATTTTTTTTTTTTTTTTTTTTATTCGTTTTTCATGTTTTTGTTTTAGTGAACTACATGAATGCAGTACTAACATTTATAGAGCTTCGTTCTTCCTACGGGTCTGACGACCCCCTTGTTACCTGAGAAATTGTGTCTATACTCATCTCATGTCTAAAGAACTTCGTTCTTACCGTTGGTTTCATGCCTTATTTATACCCCCTGGTTTGTTGTTTAAATTTTTGTAAAAAATATA
Source organism: Copidosoma floridanum (assembly GCF_036245765.1). Taxonomy (NCBI): domain Eukaryota; kingdom Metazoa; phylum Arthropoda; class Insecta; order Hymenoptera; family Encyrtidae; genus Copidosoma; species Copidosoma floridanum. Next base: position 30,548,164 of record NW_028321881.1, read on the forward strand.
ACTTTCAACATTCCCAAAAAAATTTGTTGTCTTCCGCGAAAAAATTAACAAATTTCTATTAATGAATTTTTTTATGATGTTAGCTGCTTGATAAGTAAGTGTCCTTTAATCTTTTTGCAATTAACAAGTGCCTTCAATTTCCGTGGAACTTTGTACCTTCATAGTACGAGAAACAATAATCAGCTGCATACATTACATTTTCATCTAATAAGCTGTAAGTTTTAATTGTGAAGCGTTTTTGCATACATGCAACACATATACAGAGAGAGAGAGCCGCTTCGCATTGACTGTACGATCGGCACCTTGTGTGCAGCCGTGAAACATATCTTATGTTCAAGACACGGCTCTCATGTTTTAAAAATATAAAAAAATATTGCTGTCAAGCGTGGTTTTTCTTATTCATTTAATACGAGACTTGCCGTAGCCCCAGAGCATGTAGCCAACCTTGCGGAGTAGCTATAAGAGTATCACAACTTATGGATTACAGATAACTGCTGGGGTACACTTGTGGGGTGCAAACAGTACGATGTATGAGATATATCTCGAGATATAAAAAACATGCAGTATTATCGAATATTTTTTTGAAGCACCTAAGTACCTCTCAAAAGATCACTTTGACGTCATTTTACGTTGACTTTTCCTTCTATCAAATGCCCTGCTCGAGTTCTTTGATAGCGCGATCAACTTCGAGTTTTGACCGTCATTTTACCTGCGAAGAAGAGGTATGTTACATCTTACTCATGTTTTCGTTAACATCTTAGATATTGTGACACTCAAAACTCGAATTCAATCGCATTTTTATACTATAAGTTTGTATGAATTTGTTTAGAAAAAATTTTTACGATTCTATCTCAACGATTTATATTAATAATTACAATACTGATTTTCATCAAATCATTTATTTTATAACACTTTGTATATTTAAAAAAACAGCCTTAAGATGAAACAGCACCTGCAAAGTTGACAACTGTAAGCGTGAAATGATGGTAAGTGATCTTAACGAATAAAAAATGTGGAAGCGTAGAATTTCGTAAAAATAAATAACATTACTTTATAGGGTAAGCATGCAGGCAATCTAGAAAAACATTTACAAACCTCACACGAACAGCAGTACCGTGAGTTTTTGAGATTAAGGGATACAAATAAAGAAAATCATGAGACAGCAGACAAACGGGTGCGCATAAGTTTTTTTTATTTCTACAAGAGAAGCTTGTCAGAACGCAATAGATTTAGTGACAGTTCACGGCCGTCCATTTTCTCTATTCCACGATGAAGCCTTCAAATACATGATACATCCTATAGTGTCGGCACTCCCAAAAGATGCTCAATTTTCTATATCACCGAGTGGTATGCAAAACGAAATTATTAAACGAAATTAGTCGAGGCAGAAAAAACGAGGAAAATTATAAGAGATGAATTAAAGAAGGTAAAAATGTTGTACATAATTTTAGAAAAAAATAATCTGACAATAATTTATTTGAGATGATACGTGACTACTAGCGTGACTACTAGCACCAAGGAGCCTGTCCAAAAGTAAATGACGTCTGTAAATGAGACATGTATGAAAGAAAGTAGTTTTATGTAATTAGTTACTGTCCGTGAAAATGGTAATTTAGAAATCCAAAATGATATTTAATGACATTTTTTTCATTCAAAGAAATTTTCTCTCTTTTTAATTGAATTGAGACCAATTTCTTAAAAATCGAATGTACAGTATAAAAAGAATATACATACAGAATATAGTTTATATTTTTAGAAATCATAGTACAAGTAAATCCAATTAACGTAATTAATTTTCTTGTGACAACATTTCAAATGATGAATCTATCAGGAAGCCCTCTCAATCACAAGGAAATCGAGTTGGCGGAAAATTTACAATCTGTTTTAATAGATGCAATGAATGAATTTAATAACATGGATATGATTGTATTAAATTCATCAGACTTTGAAGAACCATATAAAGACATCGAAGCACAAATTATCGAAGATGAAATACTACATACTATTCCTTATTATCCTAAACCACCGACAAATCAGTGTACAGAAGATGACGACGACGAGATAAACTATGACTATAAATTAGGAGCTGTCGAGTACTGGAATAGTGAGAAACAAAAGAAATTAAGTATTGATTCAGTGAAACAAAAGTTTAAACGAATAAGAAATAAAAGTCAACTACATGGTTGTTCCAAGTTAATAAACAAAGGTGGTACGTATAGAGAAAAAATTGCTAAAATTTGCAACATTACCTTACAAAATTTCAAAGCCGCAATTGACGCTGGATACTTTGTTCATGAAAACGATATGCGTAGATGGGCTTTACAAGCCTAAAAAGAAATAGGCAATGAAGATATGCGATTTAAAGCATCAAACATTGGTTAACTCGCTTTAAGGTAGTAGTCGATCAAAAACACTTTTCTTACGATTTTTCTAAAATTTTGTGTGTGCCTTAAGATTGCTATTATTTATCATGAGCCAAAATTTGAAGAGGCTTAGCGGTATAGTTTTGGAGATATTAAAGTTTTAATGTTGAACTTTTAACACAGGAGGTATAGGAAAGCGCCGGATTGGGGGTCGATTTATGAACGAAATTGCTTATATCTCTAAAACGCTTCTTACAATGCTTCGTAAAAAATAGTATGATATAATTTATGTTATAAAGCAACTGTGGTTCCAATTTAAAAGGGCTCAGCGGTATAGTTTTGTTGTTCGAGCTTTGCAAAGTTGATAAATTCAGTGAAATTTCAGTAGAACGAGGAGCGTTATGAAAATCCGGCAACACTGCTTTCGTCGATCTCTACACGTATTTATGAATCTGTATGTATATTCCTTCCAGTGCATTGTACGCTAGCTACAGCTGATAGTATAGATGAAAATTAACAATATTTTATTTTGATAGTTGTCGAAGCGATGTATATAGTATACGCATACGCTACAGCGCATTATAGCATGCACTGTAGAGTGCTCGACTCCTACCTTAAGCATGCACATAGCATAGAATCTAGAAAAGTTAATAAATTAGTTACAAGAAAAACAGTAGAATATACTAAAGAATTAGAAAAAAAAGCTGATCAATTTGTAAATGATGTTAAACAATGCTTACCATCCGTTAAATAGGCTAATGTCTACAATTCTGATCAGAGTGGATTCCAACTCAAGATTCATTCAGGAAGAACTTTGACTAATAGAGGAGTAAAACAGGTGAACTGCATTGTAAAATCAGTTTCGTCAACGACTCATAGTTACACAATCCAACCTACTATATCAGCTAATTAGCTAAAGGTAAACATCTCTTACCTCTGTTTTTAGTATTAAAATAACGATATAATGAGTTTGGTCCTGTTGTCCAAGCCAATATATTTCGTCCTAAAAATATTTACGTTGAATTTTCGACATCTGGGTAACTAACCACAAGTAGGTCAAAGCCAGAATAAAATGTAAAGAGATATTACAATATCAGAGCAGTTAAATATCTTATTTTAAAATATCGTATTTTCTTTCTAAATCTTATTCTAGATCTCTTCAAAATTTAGTTAAAAAATGTTTTTTATCCAAATGTTGGACCTTGTTCAATTTTATTAATAGATTCTTGGAGTAGCCATTGCAAAAAAAGTATTGAAGAAACACTATTAAAAAATCAAATTGTCAATGTAAAAAAAATTCCAACTGGAACCACAGGAAAAATTCAACCACTAGATGTATTCGAAATCCGTAGTTGAAAAATAATTATGTCCGTCATTTTGCAGACAATGTACTACTAACGAGTTATGATATGAAATTACATTTGAGAGATAATATTATTAAACTATAATCACTAGTGCACAACTAATTTTCGTTGCCACGATACATAGACTTTTTAAAATACTCATGGTTCAAAGCCGGCTACATTGATAAAAGACCTGACAATTTTTAAAATCCAGTTGATTTTAGTTATGGTGATTCATGCAAAAGTCATTGTGATTTATGTAGTAACGTAGCAATCATCAGATATAGTTGGTGTAAGAAATCGTTGTGTATTGAACACTTATTTAAGGAATATCACTACTGCAAAACTATGTTGAATAAAAATCTTATTACAGTAATGATAGTTTTTCTAAGCAGATAACAGCCTTCTGTTTAAAGTTTCAAAATAAGAAGTTGTTAAATTTTCAAACATATGAAAAAGAATAATACGATTGATTAAATCATATAAAATACTAGTACGAATACCATCTTTTTTTCTTGAAAAGACAAATAATTCATTAATAATATACTGTTAATAGGTAAGTCTTTCTCGCCCTCCATATTATATATATATATAAGTTTATTTCGTTGGCAAATCAAAACAATTAGTTTAAGCAATAAGCGCTTAAACTAATTGATTTCATTTGCCCCAGAAGATCAACAAAATAAGCTTGTATAAATATAATGTTAAGTTAAAAAAAAATTGAGATATCAACAAGTCCGATCTTCTAGCGTAAATTTTCTACATTTTTGACATAGTTTTTTACCATGTGGAACCTGCGATCTCGAACTAAAAACAATTCATAACAAATTCGAGGTCAGCAGTTTAAAAAATCCGCTAAAAAGTTTCTTTTAAAGAAATACAAAATTTTTTTGAAATTTTTCTCCACTATACTGGATCTGCTGGAGTTAAATTTTGAAAACTGATAGTAACTTGGTAAAAAGTGACCTAAAAAACCCTTGAATAGTTGAATTCTGCCGACAGTTGGGTCGATTGAAAGGAATAATCTTTTACTTTTTATGTTAGGGGTAGTTTACTCTCGTTAAGGGTAATATTTTGTAAAAAGACCAAGACATGTCAACTTTATTATTCAATTTTCTTTCTTAAAATATTTTTTTATTGATTTTTTTAGTAATTTATGAACTTTTCATTAGAAAAAAACCCCGAAAAAACGTGTCTTTAACCCTTAAAAAGTAGGTGATGCATTTTTTTCGATAAAATTTTTACAAATATATGACTTATTTCACAACGAACATTTTCCATTTTGTTTCATTAAAAAACATTATGTAAAACTTAAGATATTTACAAAAAACTGTTTTAAGGGGTAAACTCTAGGGGTGATTTTTACCCCCTTATTATGTTTTTTCACCGATAAAAAAATACGTGTCTCTTATTTTTTGATGTTCTACAAGATATATCAAAATCATTGAAATCGGTGAGTTCGGGTTGGAGTACCTTCCTTGTAAGAGTAGAAGGTATGGCAAACGTGTTGAAAAAATACTAAGTCAACAGACCTGGCCTTGATCATGAGACCAGGTGGAGCTCCACATATAAAATGATAAAATATCTGCTAGCTGCGAAAGAAGTTTTTGCTGCTTTAGGTAAAAAAAAAAAAGCCCTGAATTTTACCAGCAGAGATTGGAAATCCATCGAAAACTATGAGTTTCGTTTGAAGCCCGTAAATGACGCCACCTTTATTTTGCAAAAAGAGCAATTTCTACCCGGTGATTTTTATGGAACATGGCTATTTGCTACTTTGCTATAGAAGATATTAGGTCAAGTTTTGTTCAAAAACTCTTAAAAGCAATGAAGAGGAGAGAGGCTCAGCTCCTCATCAACGATGCATTTCTGGCGGCAATCTTCTTGGACCTACGCTACATGAAAGCAGTTTTCCGATCTGATAACAATAATGAATATGAACGTCGTGCTATGAATAAACTGAAACAGTTGCATGGAAGAATCACTTTAAATCAAAACGTCAATGCTACTGACAGTAGTCAGCAAAACATACGTTCTTCGACATTGGTATACATTTTTCATTTACTTATACATTTAAAAAGTTACTGAAATTAAAAAAAATTGAAACTCTTTATTTTTATATTATAAACGAGTCATTAATACACGTGCTAATAATCTATTCATTTATATAATACTCTATGATAAATTGGTCATTTCTTTAGAATAAGGTAATTGTAATTTAATTCATTCAACTATTAGTTAATGAATGACGATCTGGATCCTCTGGAAAAGTTTTTTCTACAAATAGACGGAGATTCTCACTTATCTACAAGAGTACAATCACAAGAAAAAATAGAACAGAAACTCTTGCTGTATAAAACAAGCTTGGTACGATTGGATACAAAAAGAATTTATTTAACCACTGGGGGCACAGAAAAAAATTTCAATCCGAATTGTACGCTTTATTTTGCATTACTAATGCTGTCCTCATGACTCAAGGAAACGTCGAAAGATTATTCTCTGGTATTAAATTTGTATTTTCCGATTTCAGAGGAAATTTATCTGCAAACATCATGCAAGATATCATGATAGTTAAGAGCAATCAATTATTTAACAAACAGCAAAAAGACTCAAAAAGCAACAAAAAATTATCAACACTCAGTATTACAAACAGCAATATTAAAAGTATTGACAACACTGATTGAGTCATATGTAACTAAAAATTTTAAGATATCTATATTCAAAATAAAAATTGTTCAAGTTTAAAATAATATTAAGATTTCCTTAAAGTGTGATATACACGATAAGGGTTGATTTCTACTCACTATTTAAAGACAACATGATTGAGTTTCAAAGACTGACTGTTTTTAATAGTCTTATATTATTATCATTATGTGTTTAAAAGAAATAACTAATATTATTGGAACGCATCAGAAATGACTTAATACTTTTTTAAAATTGTCTAATTAATAATTATCTAGTTATATTAAACGTATTTGATATCCAAATTTTTATACCAAATTTTATCCGCAGAAGTCATTAAGTACTTGTAAGAAGAAGCAATGATAATGTAATTATTTTATAATATAGTTCATTTTAACCTTAACTAAATTTTTAATCATTCAAGTATTATTCAAAATTATGCGATGTATTTGTATATTACGAGCAATAAAAATTTTAAAAACTTCATAAAAAATTATCTGTTAACTAATCGATAACATTTTTATTATATTTAATTTTCAATCATTATGGTAGGAAAAGAAATAATGTACAATTTTTACAAGTTTGTACTTCAAAATATTCGTGAAAATAAGTGTTACGTGTTGTAACGGTGCCCCACCGTTAGGCCACATTAGTAGGCTAGGGCAGGTAGGGAAGCAGGGAAAGGGGAAAAGAGCGTTAAAGGGCTGAAGTGGGAAAGCGGGAAGAGAAAGTAGGGGAACGGGAGAAAAGGCCGAGAGAGTGGCAGATTAGCTTGGGCCAGCGAACGCGCGTGAAGCGAGTTTTTCCGTGTTGCCGTCTCCTGTTGCTATTTTCGTTTTTTTTGGTGTGTGAAGTTGTGGTGTGAAGTCAACGCCACGGAATGTGTTGGTGCCGTGATCCGGCTCTGGAACCCGACGACAAGAGCAGACCAAGTCCAGGTCTGACGACCTTGATCTCCACACACAGCCAGTAGGGACGCCTACTGGCCTCTTCGAGATCACACCAACTGCACCTGGTTCGGCCTATCCAAGGCAGCTACGAGAAGCGACCTCCCCGCCCCGCGTAAGTATCTGCCAACAGGCAGTCTGTTGTAAAGGGCAGCGGCCCTAGACTAGCTCGCGTAGGTCTGCCCGGTTCGCGTTTTCGCGCCGCGAGCACGTCGAGCAAGCGCGCTCGACGTGCGAGAATTACACACACACCCGCGAGTAATATTTTGTATTCCTTTTCATATCATTTAGCTGAATATACTTATTATTTTAAACTTGATCATGAGTGCTTCCTTTCTGTGTGTGCCCGATCCCCCTTCGTGTCGTGTTAAAGTCGTCGCGAGAGGCGACGACGTTCAAGGTAGTCGCGATACCTGATTCCGCAGCGGTGTCTCGGCGAACGAGACCCGCAAAATATTTTACAGGGAGTGTCACCGTTGGGTATCCGGGCAACACAGGCCCGGTCGAAGTGGAGAGACTCCGCCTTGTTAATCTGCATTGTGCACCCCGTAACAGTGTATATTATAAATTAATTACGATTTATATAAACATGCAAAAAAAAATTTCTAGCTGACTGTACCAAACTATTTCTTGCTGGAGAAACGCACGTACGAGCGGGTTTTCCCTCGTATGCGAGGCGTATACAACTTTTAAACATAATATGCATGGTCAGTTAAATTAAGTTTTCTTTTGTGGCTCTTTAAAGATCTTGGCTTAGACATACACTCACACTAGAGCACAGCAGCACTGAGTACAAGCGTCAAGTAGCATGTGTAAATGGAGTTGCGTAAAACCAGGATCAATAGCTAAAAAAACTTCGTAAATGACAGAATATCAAAAGAAACGTATCTCAGTGCGTAGTGAACCATAAAAAAATTTAACTGGAAATATAGAATAGTGGACTCCAATTGTTTTTTTTTTTCAGAAGCTACCGGAAAGTACTAAAGTTATTTATTTTTCATTTCTGTCAACTCAGTAGGATATTGCATCAACACGAATAATTGAGATTGTTAACACGCCGTGCAACTCTTTATCGTTGTATCTCGATGTTGTTAGCTCTCTTGCAAAATTCGTAGTAAATTTCTTTACATACTATGATTAAAAAAACAAATTTTGTAACTTCTACTGGCTTTTCTCTTTTCTCTTTCTTGGACCCCGTCATCGGTGATCTGAAACACTAAATTCAACGCTTTGGGGTCAATGCACACCAAACTTCCTGGAACAACCTACATTAAAAAAAAAACGGCCAGTAGGTATAGGCTGGCCTGGGAGCCAAGCAGAATCTGCTTGGCAGCCAAAAGCCAACGTGACTGGTCACTCACTGAGCACTGCGTGTACTTCGGCACCTTGCTGTCGACTGCCAAGCAAATTCTGCTTAGCTCCTAGGCTAATCTAGCCTGAAAGTAGCTGAATGGATCGACAGGCTACAGTAGCCGTGCAGCCAAGTTACACAGGCTTTTTTTTTCAGTGTACCAGGACGCCGCAATCAGCTTGTCCAGGCCCGCTATTAGATGATAGAGGTGTTTCATTTGTAATTTCATAATGTAGCGCAAAGTCTATACAAGCCATCGGTGACACTAGGCAGCTAGTTACCTTCTATATCACTTTACTAATTTTACCATTAGAAACAAAAATCTTTCAACTACCGAGTACGATCCTGAAAAACGAGATAAAACAAAATAAATTTCACTCAACATATATTTTTGTTTTATTTCTGTGAATTTGATGTAGTGTTCATTTCGTTATCGAATATGAAAAAAAAATAAAAATAAAAAGAGTCCTCAACTTTCTTTAGACAACGAAAAGAAATGAAGCATGATTACGTTTCGTTACAGAAAAAGATTTTTTATGATTCTTCAAATTTCGTTTCTGCTTCGAAAACCGAAACTGAAAATTTTTTAACTTTCGTTTCCGTTACCAGGAAACGATAAGAAACTAAACTAATTGTATCAGACAAATACTTTTGTTTTGCTCCTGAATAACGTAACAAAAGTAATTTTGTTTTTATTTCGTTGCGAAGAAATGAAACAAAAAAAAATCATATCAACTTACGTTTCGTTAAAGAGAAACATGTGGCAGTGTTTATAAGATTTTGTTTCTAGGACAAGAAATGAAATTGAATTTTTGCGACTTTAGTTTCCATTACTGGAAACATAAAAAGAAACTAAACTTATTGTATTCTAAATTAATTTTAGTTTCGGTTCTGAGAAACAAAACAAAATTAATCTCGATTTAGTTTTGTTATAAAGAAACGAAACCATATTGAATTATGTTTCTATTCTTTTTCAAGAAACGAAACGAAACGAAATTTATGTTTCGGTAGAGTCTCTGATGACCACACAAACCAGGGCGTTTACTAGTCGCATTGAAATAAATGGAACAACACAAGAGCCAATCACACCACAACCAAGGGTGTTTACTAGTCACTTTTTAAAATATTCAAATTTCACAAGCTCCAATTACTACACAATACCAGTCGCTAACTGATCGATTTGAAATTAATAAATTAACACAAGTGACAATTATCACACAACCCTGGGCCCCTTTTTCGTCGCTCTATTATTTCATAAATTAAATAAAATACCGCCAGCACAAGTCAACAAACAACCCGTGGTGATTACTAATCACTTTCAAATTAATAAAATACCGCAAACGCCAATCACCACAAAACCCCAGGTGCTTACTAATCGCTTTTAAATTGATAAAATGACACAAGTACCAATTACCCCACAGCACGAGGTGCTTACTGGTCACTATAAAATAAATGAAAAAACATAAGTGCCAATTACCACACAACCCAGGGTGATTACTAGTAGGTTCAAAATGAATAAAATAATACAAGCACCATCAACACACAATTCAAGGTGCGCACTCATTGCTTTATTATTTGATAAAATAAATAAAGTAACCCAAGTGCTAATACTAATAAAACCCAGGGAGCTTACTGGTCGCTTAAAAATCAGTCAAATAACACACGCGCCGATCATCACACAGCCCCAGGCGTTAACTGGTCACTTTAAAAAATAATCGAACATTACAGGTGGCAATAATTACATAACTCAAGGCACTCACTGGTCAATTTAAAATTAATAAATTGAAACAAGTGCCAATCACCACACATTTTATGACGCTGACTGATAGATTTAAAATTAAACAATTAACACAAGCACCAATCACCACACAACTCGAGACACTAACGGGTGGCTTTGAAATTTAATAAATAACACAAGCGCCAATCACAACACAATTTGGGACAATTTTTAGTGACTTTGTTATTTAATGTAATAAATACAATAACACAATCCCCAATGCCCACACTACCCAAAGCGCTTACTAGTTGCTTTGTTATTTAATGAATTTATTAAAATAACACAAGTGCCAATACTTTAACAACCTAAGGCGCTTACTGATCCCTCTTAAATTAATAAATTAATGAAAGCGCTTATTACTACAAAACCCTGAACAATTATCAATCGATTTATTTTTCAATAAAATAAATCAAATAATATAAGCGCCAATGACCACACAACCTAGGGCAATTACTCGTTGCTGTTAAATGAATGAAATAATACAAGCGCTAATCGCCACTTAAACCAGGAAACTTACTGGTCATTTTAAAACTATTAAAAAAAAGTAAAAAAACAGGTGCCAATCACCACTTAACCCAAGGCGATTACAGAAAGCTTTTTGAAATTAATAAAACACTGCAAGCACTAAACAGCATTCAACCCAGAGCACTGACTAGTAGCTTTGAAACTTATAAAATAACACAAGCGCTGATCTCCACACGACTCTAGTTGCTTACTGATCGCTCCAAAGTGGATAAAATAACACACGAGCCAATGACAACACAACCCGTAGCGATCATTGGTCGCTTTATTTGATAATAAAATGAATACGATAACGCAATCACACAACACGAGACTAACAATGGGGCTAATTGGTGGCTTTCAATCAATTGAAAAAACACGAGTGTTGATCACCATACAACCCTGGTGCTTACTGGTGGCTTCAAAATGAATGAAAAAATGTAAGGGCCCATTCATAGTGAGCGCAGCAGGCAGAGGCAGTCGACAGAAGAAGCAAGCAAATAGCGCCATCGAGTATTAAACGAAAGCAATCGGCAGCTGGGCTCTCTCGCATATTCCCGACTATAGGTTGGTATTGTCAACCAATCGCTCTTGCATTTAATGAATTGTCGCGCAACGTTTAATATCGTTTTTTTGAATATACCGCTTATTACTGTCCGTGGTATTTTTTTTTTTTTTTTTTTTTTTTTAACTTATGTAAGTTAAACCGCTAAGAGCCTGTAAGCTAGTTTTATTCTGAATTTTGATCGAAATTTTCTGGAAAATTTTTGATAAGACCTACCACTACTTTTTACGTTGAGTAGTTTAAAAAAAGGTTTCATAAATTAAATTATCCTTGGAAACAATTGAAATCGTTATATTTATCAATAGATTATGAAGATATTTTTTTTTTACTTGGAAATTAAGCGATTAAAATAGATTCATTGATCCATGATGAAAGGAATAAGCAGATTAGTAAGATTAATCGTGATCGTCATTTATTTGGAAAATATCACCATCTATTTCCAATTTTAAGAAAGCATGACGATATGTTTCTTAAATATATGCGGATGAAACCAAGCACCTTTGATTATATTTTAGATAAAATATTACCATTAATGAGGTTAAAATACATTCTACTACATTAGCATAAAAATGTCAAAGAAACAGTTACATATTATACAATGTATTTACCTGAAGTGTTCACTGTTTTTATTAAATAAAAGATAAATCTAGTGTTAATAAAATAATGCAAGGAAAGTATACACAGTAAATAAACAGTTTTTTTTTTTTTTTTTTTTTTTTTTTTTTTTATGGAGCAAGGAGAGGAAAAGTAAATAAACACTGAAGTATAGTATGAGTTAAACTAAATGGCGTTTTTTAAAGGAATCTTCTGAAGTAGATTAGTCTCCTTACTTATCTCAGACAATTTTTTGTCTTCTACACGATTGTCTTTGTTAACTGTAGGTGATGAATTTTGGTAATACGGAGTGTACATCACAGGGGCTTCTTTTACTTCTTGCCCCGTGTCCACTGAAAAAGATTTGACGAAAATTACTTATATCAAGTAATGTACTGTTCGTAGAAAACACATTTTACTGACATTTACAAGTAATTTTTGCAAGCAAGTGAAAAGATCAATACGTACTCAGATACAAGTCGCTAGTAAGATTGAGACTGGTTTTTAGAGCTGAACTATGAGACTGGTCAGTTGGGCCAATATTAGGTTTATTTTTAGTGTAAGCTGTTGGTTCTAAACCAGGTAGCTTATCATTACTACAGCGGTTTACTTCTTGATCCTGATGACTCCAACAATCTTTTAATGAACCTAAAAATAGAAAATCAATTTATACACTTGTATAAATCAAAAATGTATTGTAAAAGGTCAACAATCACGATTCATTTAGTAAAAGCAAGTAAACCAACAAAAAACGCGATCGTACATGAGTTATTGGGCATGATGAGACAAACTTGTTTGACGGAAAGTGGCAGGTGAGCCTGGCCAGATTTTATTTTGATTTGCATGATAGAACGTTGACTAAGGATCAGGAATCTGATGGTTTGAATTAATTTTGAATTAACCTACATGAAAGAAAAGTCTATTATTAGCTGAGAAAAAAAATTAAACTATTAACAAAGCTACAGAAAATAAGAAAATAAGTACTCATACAAAATATGTGTAAAACCTAAGTATCTAAAGTATTTGTATAAAACTTAAATCTTTAAGAATTAAGATCTTAAGCCATACTGTGTTCATTGAAAATAAATAGAAAATTAAAGACTTACTTGTATCACTGTCACTAGTGAAATTTGGTGCGTTAGATTGGTTTCTCTGAGTAATTTTTTCATCTACTTGGTAAGTTAATTCTGAATCTTTCAGATCTTTCTTGCTTGGTGAATCTAAAAAACAGAAGTAAATAATTAAATGTTTATTTTTTAAATATATTCCTATTGCAAATCATACCTTTAACCTGATGAAATTTTATAATAATATTGGTTACTTCGTGTCTAAACAATAATTTTTTCCATGAAGTTAGCTGCTTAAAAAAAGGAATAAGACTTTTCAGGAACAACAGGTCATCATCAATTCCATCTGAATCTACCTTCTTAGATTCAGTTACACATTTGAATTTTTGTTTTATAATTTGTAATTTTTGTTGTCCAATTGAAGGCTTTCATTTAAGATATCAATTTTCGTTTTGGGCTTAACCAGTGACTTTTTAGGAAAATGCGATATTGTATTTTTTCTTTTGCTTGTAGTTGCATCTGTCATTATTTCATTGAAATCTTCTCTATCATTGATAACGGCATCTACTTCAAACTGCTCATTAAATGGCGTTTCGTTTTCCATTTCATAAGATAATTCTACATCTTCAGCTTCATCTTTTTCACTGCAGCTGTCTGAGTCAATGTTTCCCTTTGTTTTTCTTTTTTCAAAACATTCCTTCAGAAAAAATAAGTTTTTGAAGTGATAATAGTCACTATATTTTGCATATTCTTCAACTCCAGCGCCAGATTTTTGTTTTGGTATGGCTTTCAGCTCAATACCGAATTTTGTTTTTAAAGAGTATTTGTTTTTCAAACTATTGTCTGTAATTGAATTAGAGTGATTACCCAACTTTTAATCATTATTCAAACTGTTATCAGTAGAATTAAAAAATTTATTTTATAATTTTAAAATACTTAAAATTTTAATTAACTAATTTGTTTCAATTCAGTATCTAAAGCATTGAATGAATAACAAAAATTACTGGAGACTTTATAACTCGATAACAATTGTAAATAGAAGAGTACACTACGTTAAAAGGGGTGAAATACTTGTCTGTTATTTAAAAAAAATGCTAAGGTATAATTTATTTAAGACCATAAATAGTCATCATAATAAAACAATTTGTTTAAACTACTTTCTGAGACCATTCAAAGGTGGTACAAAAAAATTAATTTCATTTTTTAGAGCAGAAAAAAAATGCAAACTTTTATGAATTTTGGGGAAAAAATTGTATTTACGCGTCATCATGCAAAAAAATCGACAAACTACTATTTTTACGTTTTTTTCATTTAGGCAATGTTGACTATGTGTGAAATAAAAAAAAAAAAATTACGCTTTTTCAGAAAAAAAAAGAAAATGTTAAAGCAATTCAATTCTTTAAAAATACAAAATTCCTTGTTTGAAAAGTCATTGCATGAACATTAGTTTTAATTTTAATGTATTAATTTATAGGTTTTTGATCACTGGAAGTGACTATTTGTCATTAGGACTTGCATTCAGAATGGGAACTAGTACGGTGGCAACCATTGTTAAAGAAGTTGTCTAAGTAAAATGGAGATAAACTCTGTATAACAGTCACATGCCCATTCCTAGTATTCAAATGTTTCAGTCGATAGCCAACGATTTCTATTTGAAATGGAACTCTCCTCATTGTCTAGGTGCAATAGATAGAAAGCACATCAGGATAAAAAATCCTAACAATGCTGATTCCATCCACTATAATTATAAGAACTTTTTTTCAATTATCATCCAAGCCGTAGTAGATGCCAATTATCAATTTATTTTCATCGAGGTAGGTGCTTATGGTCATCAAAGTGATGGAAATACATTCTCGGAATCTAAGTTATTTAAATACTTAAAAAATAAGAAAAGAAAACTGCTAGAAGACGGTACACTTCCTAGATCAGAAATTTTTTTCCCATACTTCTTCATTGGGGTCTCAGCTCACCCCTTAATGGATATACTTATGAAACCCTATCCGGGTGAAAAGTTAAATCATGATAAAGAATATTTTAATATGAGATTACCAAGGGCAGGACGAGTGGTTGAGTGTGCATTTGGCATTATAACGCAAAAGTGGAGAGTTCTTCTAACAACAATACATCAAAAACCAGATATGGTTGATGATATAATCAAGTGTGTATGCTTACTCCATAATATAGTTATAGACTTGGAAGGAAGTGAAGAACAAATTTAAGTATTAAATGAAGGCCAAAGTATTTTGGACAGTGTCTATGTTTCAGAGACTGTTACTAGTGTGACACCTAACTATGGCAAAGAAGTAAGAAATGAACTGAAAAAATTTTTTAAAACTGATCCCATTTAATAAAAGAAACCTACTAAGCAATTGTAAATGCCAGACATGAACCAATCTGTATATTTTTAATTAATTTATGCTTCATTATTATAAAGAAATTATGAGTAACATTTAAAGGATTATAAAATAATAAAATTATTTTAAACAACTTAGTTATAATTATTAACTAACCAGACTTTTTATGCAGATGAAAATAAATTTTACTTTACACTAGATTACTTACTCAAAGCTCTCTCAAATTCCTATTTTGCTGTACTTATTGCCAGGCTTTATAAGTATTTTTTATTGTTTTTTATTTTTAAAAGTATTACAGATATTATACGAATTTTTGTTCAATTTTTTTATCCTTTGTTTAATTTTATATGAATCTCCAGGATTAATTTCTTTAACTAATTCACAACAAGTTATACTAATTACTCACAAATTTTTACTTATTACGTTTCTTTTCATTTTAACAGTGACTTTATCTTATAAAAATTTTGTTTGTTAAACTTTTTCACATATATTCATAAAAAATACCACATAGCATAGCTATTTTAATTCGTAAAAAGGTTGCTGCACTGTCGTGAAACACTACTTACTCGGATATTTATTTCCAAGTTCAGTAACGATGTCATCCCAAGCTTTTCTTAAATAATGACAGTTTTTATGATTGGGATCCTTTTTCCTCCAAATAGCTGGCTTGTTCATGGTGGCACTAATCAATAACTCCTCATCGTCATTGCTCATAACTATTGGCTTATTCCGCATTTTTATTTTTTTCATTTTTCTAAATACAAGTGAGCGTTGGTAGTATCAGAAAAAAGAATTAAAGCTGACACAAAAATGAAAGAAAATGCCAGTATTTTAAAAACTTGTGAACAATAGTTAGAACAGCAACTTTCACTCAAATTCGTAGACGTGTTCAGCAGACTTAATGACAATAAGGAACAATAATGCGCGGTGTATGCAAAAAACGATATTGAACGTTACGCGACAATTCATCAAATGCAAGAACGATTGGTTGGCAATACCAACATATAGTCGAGAATATGCGAGAGCAGACAGCAACCAGCAGCCCAGCTGCCGATTGCTTTCGTTTACCACTCGATGTTGCTGTTTGCTTGCTTCTTCTGTCGACTGCCTCTGCCTGCTGCGCTCACTTGCTCACTATGAATGGGCCCTAAATTTCAATCACCGTAAAACTGAGGGTATTTATTGGTAGCTTGTAACCGCTAGGTTACCAATTAAAAAAAAAGGGTACATTTTTTTTTTTCATGTATATAAAAATAAAAACACGTTAAATCAGAAACAAGAAAAAAATGTAAAAAAAAATTCAATCGTTCTTAGGTTTTGTTAATTTCTATACGAAATTTGTAAAAAATTATGCGAGTATGACCATTCCATTAAATGAATTATTAAAGAGAAATCAACCGTTCGTATGGGAGTGTTGTCATTAGAGGGCTTTTGATGATATCAAAAATGCGTTTGATAAGAAGGTTATTTTCAAGCTCGCAGACGTAACAAAACCATACATTTTAACGACTGATGCAAGTGATTACGCTATTGCGGCTATGTTGTCGCAATCAAATTCCAACGGCGATGAAAAAATAATTACTTTTATTTGTCGAACCTTACGTGCTAGTAAATTAAATTATTATACGACTGAAAAAGAATTATTAGCACTAGTTTGTTCATTAGACAAGTTATACATATATTTACGTGGTGCAAGAAAGATTTTCGCGTGAACGCATCATGAAACGCTTACGTTTTTGAAGACATGTAACTTCAATAACGCTTGACTACAGCGTTAGCAGTTATCTCTACAAAATTATAATTTAGAAATTTCTCACATTCTAGGTAAAAATAACACAAGTGCTGATTTTTTGAGTCGCGTAAATTATCCTCCAGATCAAAATCACCATCAATTTCTCATTTCGTTGATTTGTGCTCACGAGCCCAGTGAGTTGTTTAAACAATCGTTAAAACATTTCAAAAAATTGCAACAGGACGATGATTATACAAAAAATATTAAGTGTTTATTACAACAAAATCACGCTCGCACTCATCGATGTTTTGTGTGTCAAACGGATTTATTATATCAAAAAGAAAACGATGTCTTAAAATTAAGTTTACCCGAAAAATTTCTTGTGCTATTTATTTCTGAAATACATACATTATATTTATATATTGGTTCCTATAAAACGTATAAACTAATAAAAGAACATTTTTTTGCCACCCAAAATAAAAAAAAAGAATTTATCAGTATATAAAACATTGTCACACGTGTCAAATCGATAACGTTTTAACTACCAAGTATCACGAAGAATTCGCACCGATACATACGGAAAAGCCGTTCCATATATTGTTAGTCGGTTTCTGTGGACCCCTGCCTACTGCTGAATTCGGGTATAAATATTTATTTTCGACTATTGACGTTTTTTCTAAGTACATGGTCTTGTACCCTATGAGGAGAGCTTCTACTGATAATATAATACAATGTTTTTTTCGGGACTATATACCAAAATATGGAAAACCGCTACGAATTTTGCATGATCATGGTACACAGTTTACGTCGAAAAAACTGGTTAAATCGGTTAAAACGAGAAAATATTCAAATTATATTCTCAAGTATAAGGCATCCGCAATCAAACCCTATAGAACACATTCATAGAGAATTAGCTCGTTTTTTTCAAACTTGTGTCAATAATAAACATAGCAGTTAGTATGAATATTTGTATTTATTCATGAATATAATCAATGAAACAGTTCACAAAACTACGAATTTACTCCGATAGAATTATTTTCAAATAAAAGTTCTTTTGGAATATGGAAAAAATATATTCATATTTCAAAGCAAAATGAGTTATCATATGCCGAAAAATTAAACTTGGGAAAGACTCATATGCACAGTTTTTTACGAAGGCGAGCAGAAAAAAGAAACAAAAATAGATCGTATAGTGTTTTTAACGTGGATAATTTAGTGCTCGTGAAAGCGTTGAATACATCTGATGCTCTAGATAAAAAGGTCGCTAAGTTCTTTTCGGTGTATGAGGGCCCATACAGAATTATAAAAACATTTGGCGATACTTGGTTACTATTCAACGATAACAATGGCAAAATTCGGGGAAAATTTTACTTGTCCTTACTGAGACCCTATTTTTTGTCTGTAGTCATCAAATTAGATTAATAAATTAACCCCAGATTCGAAGGTATGCTCCTCGAAAGTCTTAATTCCTCAAATCTGAAATCTTCGCATTGCAAGCGAAAGATTCCAAATCCACCAGTATTAATTTTATAACCATCTCAAGCACACATGACTTTTCGTGTCAATTTCCATCATCGGGCTTACGCGACGTGAGTGTATGGGTGAATCACAACATGATCGAAACTTATGTAAGAGGATATTTCGTTCGCATGGTGAAAAGTGAATGCATTGAACCTGCAAACTATTAAGGTATCAAGGCCTCAGCCACGACCTCATGCACCTAATTTTAAAAAAGACGAGTTAAAACCTGGCGATTTTAAGATGGGTTGCGGATGCATAAAAAAAAATTGGTATCACATAGACGCCCAATAATATAAAAAAATGGCCCACTTCATTATCCCTTAATGAATCTGTGCTCCCGAATTCGTCTGGATCCGAAAAGGCATTTGGTGAATTAAATATTCTATCAAAAGGGACAAATACTATAGTTATGGAAAGACAAGAAACTCATATGCCGATTTTACTTCCACCTGCGAAACATTATGCCCATTTATTGGCAGGTCTAACATTAAAGAAAAAACGCATATCGAGAGAAACGAAAGTGATCATGCAAAATACACCTCAGCAGTGCATTCAAAATGAAATGACCTTTGACATTTCCTCGCCCCATCATTTTAAAGTTCTGAAACCGGTTATACAGGATGTAAATCTAAAAACTACTGCAAATAATAATTGTTCTGACGAGGAAACTTTTCGAATAGTATCTTGACGGTGTGCCTTCGAATCGGGATGATCTAGATTTATATTGTCATGATTACCAAGAATGGCTCGACCAAATCAAAATACCAGGTAAATTATTATTATATTTAATTCAAAACATTCCTTAGCTTTCCTTGAAATATTGTTGTTGTTATGGTTGGATAGTAAAATATCAGAAGAGGCATAATCCAATGAAATGGGTTTGTAACTGAGTTATTGTATATTTTATTGTACACTGCGTGTTCATTAAAATAAAAAGGAGTTATGTAACTGCTAGGTTACCACTTAGAAAAAAAGGTACAATTTTTTTTTTAATGCATGTGAATATAAATACACGTTAAATCAGAAACAAGAAAGAAGTGTAAAAAAAAATTTATATATATATATATATACCTTCATTTATTATAAAGTTGTATTGACGAAAGTAAGTCTCAGCCCTTCCACTCCCCCAACTCCCCCGGCTCCCCCTCAGCTCCCCCTCGATTCACACACTTACTTGCTTGTTCTTACGTCATTTTTGATCAAATTATATTTGAATAACCTCCCTCCCGCTCCTCCTCAGCTTCCCCTCCACGTCCCCCCCAAAAAATACTTATTTATAGAATATTTTACCATCTGAAATGTTAAAAAATATATGTAATTTAGTACCCAAGTCATACCTCGTTTTTAGGGTTTTTCAAGTCAGTGGTGGGTGTCAGCCCCACTAGTATATAGATATATATATATAGGTTTCAGCAACTACGATACTTCTCAAAATAGCATTAAGTTTATTTTTGAATATTATATTTTAAATTTAGGCGCTCATTAGTCCTACTACAAAAGTAAGCTATCCACTTTAGCATTCCCATAGGCCTAGAATAGCGGAAATAATACCATGACGTCACCTTGCAGTAGAGAAACTTATAAGTAGCCGTCTTTGTCACCCATACACGGAAGGCTCTGGGATTCAAAGAGTGGGAATGCCGCTGCTCAAGCCACCGAATTTTGCCGAGGCCTCATGCTGATCAGTGACCAGAGCTCAGTTGCTTTTTTCTCCGATCCTTCTGCCTGGCAAGTGCTACGACTTGGCCTCTTGGAACGCTCACACACTAGCCCAATTTATCAACTTTCGGTTGACTTTCATAATTTTCATGTATTACATTCAATAATTTTTGAATAATCTGTTTTGCAAAGAATATACATGCATTTGAGGAACTTTTTCTAATTATATGTTGTTAACATCTATTTTATTTTTGAGTTGTTAAAATTTGGGAAAACTGCTTTGAGATAATCATAAATTAAATGATATCTTCTTTGTTCATTATGTGAATACCTATATTTTGTCACGCGTCGTGCATTAAATCTGTATTTGCGGAATTATTAAACGTGGTACATCGCATTGTATTATACAAGCATTCATGTAATTATTATAAATATTATTTTTTTTTGGTAATTTCCCCGTTGCTGGGATTGTTACTAGGTATGATAAGAAAAATATAATTAAATTTAGTATAAAACTACAACTGTGTGTAGGGTATGTTCTTACATATGCCTAAACATTTATTTACTTATACCCATGCTTAATCACCGCAATCAAGGATGCGTAACCTCAGCTTTGATACATAATCCAGTACATGGTGAGTATTCATGTGGGAATATGTACGGGAGGAAAATTATCAAAAAACCATCCAGGTCAGTTTGATATATCATTCTATAATGAATTTGACAAACTCCTGTACCAAATTCCCATTCCTCCCTGATCGTTTCCAACTGCAATATCTCTCTAGAAAAGAACATTCAAACACATACTTATCGCAATATTGTTTTATGCGAGCTGATATCCATAAGATATTTGGAGGAATATCCTAGAAAAGTGTAGCAGATGTTCTTGCAGAATTCACGGCCCCATCCCTTGTTGTGTGTCCCAAAGTGTTTTGAACATTTGCGAGAAAAAACGTCACAAGCTTTAAAATAAATATAATAACACAAGCACCAATGACCATGCACACAATTCAAGGCATTAACTAGTCGCTTTGCAATGGAGAAAATAATATAGGCGCCAATAACCACACAACCTAGGGCAACTAGGGCAATTACTCGTCGCTGTTAAATAAATGAAATAACACAATCCCCAATCGCCACTTAAACCAGGAAACTTACTGTTCATTTTATAACTAAAAAAAAAAAAAAACAAAAAAAAAAGGTGCCAATCATCACTTAACCCAAGGCGATTACAGAAAGCTTTTTGAAATTAATAAAATACTGCAAGCGCTTAACAGCACACAACCCGGAGCACTAACTAGTAGCTTTGAAACTCATAAAATAACACAAGCGCCAATCTCCACACGACTCTAGTCGCTTACTAGTCGCTCCAAACTGAATAAAATAACACAAGAGCTAATTACCAACCAATTCAAGGTGCCTACTCATTGCTTTGTTATTTAATAAAATAAATAAAGTAACCCAAGTGCTAATACTAACAAAATCCAGGGAGCTGGTCGCTTAAAAATCAATCAAATAACACACGCGCCGATTATCACACAGCCCCGGGCGTCTACTGGTCGCTTTGAAAATAATCTAACATTACTGGTGGCAATAACTACATAACTAAAGGCACTTACTGGTTGATTTGAAATTAATAAATTGAATTAAGTCCCAATCGCCACACATTTTAGGATGCTGACTGATAGATTTAAATTTGCTTCAAAATAAATATTATGCATATGATCGCCGATCACCACATAATCCGGGGTGCTTACAGGTTGAGTTAAAGTTGACAAAATGACGCAAGCACCAATCACTACACATTCTGAAACAATTTTTAATTGCTTTATTTTTTTATAAAACAAATAAAATATTGCAAGCGCTAGATACCACACAAACCAAGGCACTTACTAGTCGCTTTAAAATTGTTAAAAACACATCAGTGCCAATCACAACCCAGGGTGATTACTGGTAGATTTATAATTATTAAAATATCAAAAGCTCTAACCACTACACAATTATGGGCACTTACAGGTCACTGTTCAATTAACTAAATAACACAATTGCCAATCACCACACAACCTCGGGCACTTACTGGTGGCCTCAAAATTATTAGAATAACGAAAGCGTCAATCACTACACAACAAGGGGCGCTTACTTGTCGCTTTTAAATAAATAAAATAAAACAATTGCCGATACCACACAATTTGAGATAATTACTAGTATCTTTAAAATGAATAAAATATCACAAGCGCTGATTACAACACAATTTAGAAAACTAACTGGTCACTTTGTTATTAAATATAAACAACGGAATAACTCAATTCCCAAAGACTAACTACCCAGAGCACTAACTGATTGCTTTGTTATTTTTTTGAATTATTAGGATATTACAAGTGAATGTTATTTTTTTACACGAGACGCTCACTGGTCGCTTTAAAATTAATAAAATAACCCAACGCCTATTACCAGACAACACTAGAATCTTACCAGTCAATCTAAAATTGATACAATACCACAAGTGCCAATCACCACACAATCCAGGGAGCTTACGGGTCGCTTTAGAATTAATAAAATATCACAAGTGCCAATCACGACACAATACCCAAGGCATTTACTGGTCAATTTGAAATGGATGAAATTACAGAAGCGCCAATCACCACACAATGTTGGTCGCTTACTGATCTCTAAGAAATTCATAAAATAACACAAGCTCCTATTATCACACAATGTGGGTGGGTAACTCTTAACATGACTATTTAATGAAGTAAATAAAATAATACAAATGCTAACTACCACACAACTTGGGGTGTTTGATGATCATTTATTCATTCATTAAAATAAATAAAATAACACAATCGCCAATTACCACACAACGTAGGGAACTTTTTGGTCACTTTTCTACTTTATAAAATAAATAAAATAACATAAGCGCCAATCACAATATTACCCGGGGGTCCTTACAGGTTGCTTTAAAATTAATAAAATAACACGAGCATTATCAACAACACAACTTGAGGTGCTTACTACCAGCTTTGTTTTTTAAATAAATAAGTGAAATAACGCACGCGCTAGTCACTATACAACTTGGGGTGCTTCATTCATTAATAAAATAAATAAAATAACGCCACGTGTTATTTTATTATTTTTAATAATAAATGAAGTGACCAGTTTGCACCCTGGACCGTTTGTAGATGTGCATAAGTTTCATCAATTATTGAAATGACCATTAAAATGCCTGGCATTACGTGGTGATTTGGGCTTGCGTTATTTTATTTAATTTATTAATGCATAAAGTGATTTGGAAGGGCCACAGGTTGTGTGCTTGATGATTGGCACGTGCGTTATTTCACTTATTTTTTTAAATAACAAAACAACTAGTAAGCGCCTTGGGTTGTGTGGTCATTGGCACTTGCATTACATGTTAATAAATTTTATTGATTATAACAATGTACTAATAAGCACCCTGGGTTGTGTGGTGATTGGTGCTGACATTTTTCTATTTATTCTATTAATAAATAAAGTGACCAGTAAGTGATCCGGGTTGTGTGGTGATTGGTGCTTGCATTATTTTATTTATTTTGTTAAATAGAAAAGTGTCAAGTAAGCACCCCGAGTTTGAAGTGATTGGCACTTGTATTGTTTTATTTTTCTTATTAAACAACAAAGTGATCAGTAAGCACCCCGAATTGTGTTGTGATTTTTACTTTTGTTATTTTGTTAATTTTATCAAATAACAAAGTAACCAGTAACCGCCACGGGTCGTGCGGTGATTTGCGCAAAATTACAAGTTCCGTGCGCTAAAAAAGTATAAGTCCCGTCAGTGTGACAAAATACAAGTCCCAACGGAAATTTTTTTTCTTTTGCCATCATCCAAACAATGCGTTTTGGGACATTCACAGTAAAATAAGATCGGTGAAAATTGAGGGGTTTAAAAAATGTTCACCGGTTACATTCTATTGTAAATGTCTCAAAGTTTAAACTTTTTATGTTCCTAAATGTTTTTTTTTCTTTGGAACTTGTATTTTTTGACACTGAAGAGACTTGAACTTTTTTTAGCGCTTGAAACTTGTAATTTTTGCTATCGAAAATTGTCTAAACCTCTCAATTTTCACCTATTTCATTTGACTGTAAACGCCCCAAAACACATTGTTTGGATGGACAAAAAAATGTTTTCGTCGGGACTTGTATTTTGTCACACTGACGGGACCTAAGGTAGTTGTATACCACGATATTGTCAGTGCAGCAGATTCTATAGTTTGGTATTTTATAACCTTTAGCAGCTTTGCCTGCACTTATTGATTTATTTCTTATTGCACAGACACCCTCAAGATGTTTCATAAAATTAAATAAGATTATTAGCCATTTTTGAAATACGCAAAAAAATATCGTCAAAAGTTTACCATTATATTGTGGGATCTACGAAATTGAAGCCCAGAAAAATACATTTTTCCGTAAGAATCCATGTTAAAGTATGAAAACAGTGAATATTAAAATCTTGCTTTCTAGGAACCCTAGCCTTACAAAAATTTAACCGAGTTCTTAATAGGCAATAATTAAGCTGTGTGGTAAGTTTCATGAAGATCTCATCATTATTTTGGTTTGGGATGTAACTACCTTAAACCTTTTTTAGCACGCGAAACATGTAATTTTACCAAAAATTTTTTAAACCTCTCAATTTTTATCTATGTCATTATACTGTAAATGTCCCAGAACGCATAGTTTCGATAATAGAAAAAAAAAGTTTTACCGTCTAGACTTGGATTTTTTGCACTTATACGACTTATTTTTTTTCAGCGACCGAACTTGTAATTTTTTCTACCGAGAATTTTCCAAATCTCTTAATTGTTACCTGTCTCATTCGACTTTAAATTTCCTAAAATGCAGATTTTTGATGCTCGTAAATGTATTTTTTTTTTTTTTTTGGGACTTGTACTTTTCGCACCGACGGGACTTCAACTTTTTTAGTGCACGGAACTTGTAATTTGTGCTATCGAGAATTTTCCAAACCTCTTAATTTTCACCTATCTCATTTTACTGTAAATATCCCAAAACGTATTGTTTGTATGATGGCAAAAAAAAAATGTTTTTCGTCGGGACTTGTACTTCATCGCACTGACCGGACTTATACTTCTTCAGCACATGGAACTTCAAATTTTGGCTATCGAAAAATTTTTAAAACTCACAAGTGTCACCTATCTCATTCTACTGTACAAGTCTCAGAATGCATAGTTTTGATGATGGCCAACAAAAAATTTTTCCTCGGGACTTGCAGTTTTTCGTTAATAGACACATCATTCTGTTTTTCAAATTTTGTAACTTGCTTATGCTGCACTGGAAAGGTGATCCCCTCGAAACTATAACTGTTTGCGTATTGAGTATAATTTGACACTCGTTGTGCATTTTTATTCACTGGATGTAAAGCTGACAAAATGGCCCATTTAAAGCATTTGCTGATCTGCGTTATGTACATTCACGCAAGCTTTTTTTTTTCTCGATAGTAGTAGGGAGTTTGTAAGAACTACCACTCATTGTATTGTACTTATTTACATTTATTACTAAATTTAAAATTGAGCGTACAGTCCATCCAGAATGGCGCTCCTGAAACTCTTCTATATCTGTAGCAATAGGCTTCTGGACATTCGTTTTAAACCATTCACGTAGGTCTGTCGTATCAAAAATGGAATCAGATTTAGTATTAAAATATTTAACTTCAACAGTCTCTGTATCATTTTTTACGGTCAAAAACTGTGCTGCTAATACTGTAATAATTTTTAAAGCATTTTGCTCGTCGAAAATTTCTCGCACTTTTAAAATGAATATTTTTTTCGCAGACTTAAGAAATTTTATTATATCTAAATGCCCACTATTTGCTATAACAGCCGTTTTTATGCGGATTTTAAGAGCACTATTAAGATCTTTCCATGTCACAAAATTATAATCATCTTGATTGTCTAATTTTTCATTGAGCCCTGACCCTTGCACTTCTAGAATTTTATAAAATGCTGCTAAACACGTTGATAAAAGACACTCAATATTTCACAACTTATTTTCACTGGCGATGATAATTTTACAGACAGCTTATAGTCAGAAATACTTTTAAGCACTATTTCACTGTTCTCAATAAAATCTCGTCTCTCGGTCATATTATCACTATGCAGCAAGCGTTGATATTCTATTCGCGCTATTTCACAGAAAATCACGTAACGCTCCACGGCGTTGGCGTTGGCATAATTCTCTAGGAGTTGCTCCATTATACTTACAGCTCGCGTTAACGTACTCAAATGAATGACACGCTGCTTGAACTCTTCTTTTATACTGATTTGCCTCTGCGAAAGCGATACGAGTGATGACTAGCGGTGACTAGCGTTCTATAAAAAGAGATGACACATCGATAGAGGGGTTAGTTAACTAATAATCGTCACAACGTTAAGATGACGAAGTACGTGGTTGATGTTCAAGGCTTTAAAACCATGCACAATGAACTTATTTTTAAAGAGGTCGCTATTATACCTCTACAAGAAAATGCTACACCGTCAGTTTTTGTCTTTAAGCACCCATATTCTTGGGCACAGCTCTCACCTAAGAACAAATGTGAAAATCGATGGCTGGAGTTTCATTACCACGGTCTTCGTTGGGGCTCGGGAGAAGTTCCCTACGAGGATCTAGCTACAACCTTTCGAGCCATTATTAAAAAAGATTATGTTATTTACGTAAAAGGTCTTGAAAAATCGAATGGTTGCGCCGTGTGCTATTTAATAGGTACATTACTCATAGTATGATTCATACGCTTTACTAAACATCTGCATAACATAATTATTTTTATAGGTACATTTATGATACTAGGCAATGTCCAGCTTTAAAAAAAATTAGTATAGATGATATCGAATTCATGAATCACCAATTTAATTCAGCTCATTGTGCTGTGAAGAATGCTACAGCTTTAAAAAAATGGATTTTAAAAGAGCAGCAATGAAAAAACGACATTTTTTACTCAATGTACACCTGATACACAATACTTATACAATAAATTAGTTCTTCATGAATCTATGTCGATTTTTTTCATTCACGCCTCCTTATCACTGCGCCGATTAAAATTACTTTATCGTATTAACTTACTCTATTCGTTGGCGAGGTACTGCGGTGAAGAAGAGTAAGCCAAGCAATGTTGGGATACGCTTTCGGTTATGAAATGGTATACATGTTCTCTCTGGCAACTCGCATCACTCGCTACGCCCGCTCTCGAGAAAAAAAATATGACGCTGGTACATTATACGCCTAAATAAGAAGCGAAGAGTTATCGGCCATGGCTAACACATACGTGTATCCTAGCATGACTCGTTGCACCCGCTCTTGCTAAGAAAAAAATATTACACTGGTACATTATACGCCTAAATAAGAAGAGAAAAGTCATCGGCCACATATAGCACATCCATGTGGATAAGAAATAATAGCTCCAGGCAGGACTCCAAAAATTATGTTGAGTTTTTGTTTGTGTTGAAATTAATAATAAATCTAGGTATGTGATCGAATAGGGTAACTGAGGACCAGCTGCTTGGGATTTTGTTAACTTAAGTAATAAACAGTAGCACGGACAAGCGAGCGCGTTGGATCGTTAAGGATTAGTGGTTTGGGATTTTGTTAGTTTGTCAAATTAATAAATACTCAAATTTTGATCTTAAAAAAATGGATCCATGTTTTATTCCCAAGAAGATAATAAATACTAATCTTTCCACAAATGGCACTTACTAGTACAACCTTCTATTTTTTATTTAGTGGTTAAAACTAAGGCTGGTTTATGAAATTGACTACATGGCACTGCTTCAATTGCCACATAACGTATCACAATGAGTTAGAGATAAAAAATATTTTCTATAAAAATAAAAAAATTCATGTATTGGTACTTGAATTCTTCTATAAATTGCTATAACAAAGCTACTTGAAATAAGAGCCAAGACTTTCCGAGAACCATTGAACTGACATAGTGCTGACGATGGACATCTCAGACGCCAAACTGTGAACTATAGTGGTAGCTGCAGTACTCAGTGCTGCTTCGAAGACAGTCACTTCAAAGTTCGTGTTGTGGAACTCCTAATTTGGAAACAGTGTAACTCGAACATTTTTGAATTGACGGACATTTTAATGAGAATTAACATCACTCGAATTGAGTAATATAAGAGCTTAATATTTACTGAGCTGTATATAAGATATCAGTAAGTTGGTTATCTCCAAGTACCAAATTTTTCTCAATGTACTTATCTGTGGTCGTAAAGTACGTAATTTTATATAATTTTATTTGATTCTTGTTAGGATGCAAGAAAATTTAAGATGTGGACTGGTTAAAGGTTGTGGTGATGGTGATGCAATTTGACATCGTGTTCTGTAGGTGTAATTGAAATTATTATCAATACGAACACATACCAAGTTGAGATTAAAAAATATCGATGATAATTCTAGCGAGCCCTGATGTTTAGAATCAGTTTTGGATTTTTTTTATAAGCATAAGTAACTTTTGACTATAAATTACACAGCTTCCCCTTGCCGCAGGTGGCTCGCATAAAAGTTCGCCGTTTCGTTTTTGCATTTTTGGGCTCGAATCTTCGTCGATGTAATCGGTTTTATTAGTTATTTATTAACCTTTTTGTCCTTAAAGTTTCCTATTAGTATTAATTAGGCAGACGCAAAAGTTAAAACTGAAAATTTAATGTGGTAGTGAATATTTATTATGGTGTAAAAGCTTATTGTTTTTCGAACGTTGCTACAAAAAATAAAAATAACTTAAATTTTTTAATCAATAATTTTGAGACTTTCATGTTTGTGCCAGAATTTCTTTTTGTTTTAAAACAATGCTGCACTGTTTTACACCTAAAATGGCATTAAATAAGTTTTCAGGATAATTTAAAAAAAGAACTGAAGATTTATTATTAAGTTTTGAGTAAAATTCATATACGACATTCTATTGGGTATTTTTCTCTTAAAAAAAGCAAAAAACTAATTTTTTGGCATCGAAAAAAGGTTACAATAACGTAATTTTCACAAAATACAAAAATACAAGCTTAGAGCTTATTGGGCAATGACAATAAAATTATTCAAGGTATTAAATACTTAATTTAAATTTAAATTTTTGCAGAAGTACTAATATTAGAAAAGGAAGAATTGAAGAATAACCAGTAAGATCACCGAATTAAAAAAAGTCATCGTCAATACTGAGATTTGAGCCCTAGGATGCAAAAAAGAAATGGTAAATTTGCGTGCGAGCCATCTGTGCTACGAAAGCTTTGTGTACTTTATTATTAAAATTCAATCATGTTTATGGTGAAGCTTCGAAGCTTGTCCTAAATATTAAGGCTCGCTATAATTATAACATTTATTTAGCAGTATTCATCCTTATATTTATTTGGGTTGATAATCATTTTTATTACACGTTTCAAGACTTTGTTTTGTAATTTGCGTAGTTTGATCATCTACTCATAATAATTCATCATCCAGTAGATTGTACGACATTACCATCATACGTAAAAATAAGTGCATTTGTAATAAAAAGTTATAACATAACGTTGTCGAGGAGTGAGAAGAGCAGAGAGATTTTTTACACAATTTTTGAATCATATGAGCTAATTAAAGAATAAAGATCATAGTATTCGTATACAGTTAATACAGGCATTAAATGCTTATGAACTTCCGAATCCTCGGTAGTCGAGTGGTGAAGCTTGTTTGTGTCACATGCGGGCTCTAGCTAGCTTGGGTTTGATTTCACTTGGCTGCAGACTTTTTTTCTAGTATAAGTGCATAATGGAAGTCGGAGTTAGTAATTACATATGTACATTACATGAGTTAGTAATTAACTATGGATGCCGCCTGGGCTTGGTAGCCACTTTTGAGAGCGCTGAAGGAAATATCACTGGTGCACACAGATCTGAGCAATAACAGTTTTATTCAATAATTAATGAATTGTATGCAAGGTATAGAAGCGATAAATTATATGCAACCGTCTTGATGCTCATAATATTAGACGGACTGCTTAAGAATGACCAGATATTCAGCTCGGGCGACTTGCTTGACGCTTCCCAAGCTACCCCTCACCGTTGGGTGTTAGAGAGTACAATATATACTCCTTGGTTGTAGAGCGGCGTATACCGTACAGGGTAACCTCTGTACGGCGCAACAATGGGCTGTGTACTTTGCCATAAAGGGAAGATACGGGCCTCCTATGGCATCGTTATGCTACCTTAAGGACTTGTTGGTAGGCAATTATACGGGCAGTATATATATATATATATTACAGCCATAAAATGTAAAAAAGTATAATACCGAATGCACTGCTCATACTCGTGCCATAGAGCTTAAATGTAACCTCATTTTTTCTCAATTTGGTTACATTCTATCTGCTTGGCAGGTATTATAAAGATATATATATATATATATACAATACTTAGCTGTGTCCCACAGAGTGAGAGAGAGAGTCCTTTGCATAATTACCATAGGGACCCTGTGGTAACTATGTAGTGTTTCCTCTCGCATCAAGGAAAACATCACTGGACAGGGTTATGTGGGTTTCGCGCACTCTATTTTTATATCTCTATGGCAGGTATTCGAGTAGATACTCGTAGGACAAGTTTTAATATGCATTATTGCCACATGATGCGTTTTCATATTACAAAATATCGCTAAATTGGCGTTTTTTTTCAATAAGTTAAATAGGATGAATTTTAGTTTTATTTTTGGCCTTTTCATTTGTTTTTGTACAGGCTCTTTGGCACTGGTAGTCTGTTCAGATTCGGCTAGTCAGTTCAAGGAAAGGTAGGGGAGTGAGTCTTAGTGCGAGGGAAGTGGGAAAAGGGAGGGAGAGATAATAATAAACTGATTTATTTATGCCAAGGTTTAAGAAACCAGATGACAACGAAAGAGTGCATACAAGTTTTTACATATTGATGTATGTAGATGATATACTGATTACATTAAAAATAAAAATAAAAATAAATTATTTGAGCTACTTCAATGAGACGCAAATTGAACGGTAGTAATATTTACTTCTATAGGAAATAATTACGTACAAATCATGAGAAACTCGTCAAAAAATAGCGTAACAATATCAGCCGACTACAAACAAATAGTCAAAAAACGCAACTTTAAAACATTCAATAGAATTTTTTGATTTAATTATTGCAGGTATCTCTTCCTATAATTTCAAAGCACTTAAAACAAAAGAGCGCTCGTACGTGACTGTTCGCGCGAAAGGGACAAAAAAACCACCTACAACACGCCTAGCGGATCTCCTCAAACCCTCAATTGGCGGGAATAATCCTGCTAAATATTTTGGTCTTTCTGAAGTGATCACCCGATAGACCATACAGTCCAGGAAGTATCTCCTCCGGTCATCAACAGTTAACCATCCAAGCTGTCGATAGAGGAGCCTCATTTCAATATCGCGACCCACCCAAAAAATAAACCTTACAACTGTATTAAGAAGACGGTGTAACTTTAGCTGGAGGTACTTTGAAAGATCAAGGTAGGCCAGCGATGCGTAGTCGAAATGGGGGAGCACAAGCGCGGTCACGACCATCTTCTTCGTTACCCACGACAGTGAGCCAGCCCTATACTGTAGCCAATGCAGCGTCCCATGAACGGCCAAGCAAACCCGAGACACCTGTGCGTTCCAGGTAAGATCATCAGCAAAGATAACACCCAAATTCCTAACCGAAGCAACAAAGGGTATCACAGTGCCGTGAACGACAATCGGTGGCACACTTGAACGATCTATCCTCCTAAGTAACTATGCCGTAGCTAACAATTGTGCCTTTATCTTAGAGAAGTTAAATGACAACCCATAGTCTGCAGCCCCACCATCAATAGCGTTGATATCCTCGTTAAAATTTCTGATGGTGTCTGGAATATCAGCAGGCAAGCACTGGATATACACCTGAAGGTCGTCTGCAAAGAGCATAGCTTTACTGTATTTAAGACATGATATGATCAAGTTTTTGTAAATTTTGAAATCAAAATAAACAGAAAAAGTAATCATCTCGCCATCCATACCCCATCGAATATCGTCAGACACCCGCACAAGAGCTGTCTGGGTTCTAAGCCCTCGTAAAAAGCTTGATTAGAAAGGTAACAAAAGCGAAGCGCTTTCTAAATAGTTATAAAGTTGATCGGCGATCATATAGTCCATCACCCTTCCAAAATGGGGCAAGTTAGCTACCGGACGAGTTTGCGAGGGGCTTGTGGGGTTCTTAACCTATGATAGGGGCACGATACCAGCGATCTTCCATAAGTCTGGGTATGTATTAGTGGCCAACGAAGTATTAAATATATTTACAAGAAAGGGTGCTAATAAGTATCGGAGCAATCGTCAACGTTTGTTACATTGGCCCGTTGAAAAGTTGTGGCACACTGGGTTTACTGCAAAAAAAGGTAAAAGTGTACTTTACGACTTCTTACGAGAAGTTAGCTTCAGATCTTGCAGTGCTATTAATCTAATACACCACGGGAAATTTAAAATCATTAATGCGGTAAACTTAAATGTTAATAACAAATCCGAAGATAACTTCACCTCCACCTGTAAAATTTTTTTTCTTGTTAACCCACAGTTGTACCACAAACATGCTTCACTACTCGACTATCGAGGGTTCGGAAGTTCATAAGCATTTAACGCTTACATTAACTGTACACGAACACTATAGTCTTTGTTCTTTAATTAGCTCATATGATTAAAAAATTGTGTGAAAAATCTCCCTGCTCTTCTCACTCCTCGACAACGTTATGTTATAACTTTTTATTACAAATGCTTTTATTTTTACGTATGATGGTAATGTCGTACAATCTAGTGTATGATGCATTATTATGAGTGGATGATCAAACTACACAAATTACAAAACAAAGTCTTGAATTGTGTAATAAAAATGATTATCAACTCAAATAAATACAAGGATTAAGATTGCTAAATAAATGTAATAATTATAGCGAACCTTGATATTTAGGATAAACTTTGGAGCTTCATTATAAACACAATTAAATTTTGACTATAAAGTACACAAAGCTTCCGTAGCACAGATTTCTCGCAAGCATATTTATAATTTCGTTTTTGCATTCTCAGGTTCGAATCTCAGTATTTAAGATGACTTTCTTTTGTTTCGGTGGTCTTACCTAGATGCGGCAAGTCAACCAACCTACGAAAGGATAATGAATAACTCAGAACAGCGCTCAGATGGCTCGAGGATTGAGAAAGCTGCCAGATTGGCACGCTGGTTATCCGGAGAGTACATTCCCCAGGATTTTATAGGGGAAATCGATCCGGTTGAAGATAGGAGTAGACGATGTGCCATTTGCTCCTTGTTCATTGAAACTACATTGGACGAAGAGCTAAGAATACCTCATGGAAGCAAAGGAAAAAATGGTGAAATTTACACTGCACCTGCCTGATAGATGAGGATCACTCCGACGAGTCTGGAAGTGATCATAACGAAGAAGCGGCCGGCGCTTGAGAAACAGTTATTGACAACAAAATGGCACATCAAGGAGGGATGCCTAAATATACTGGAACCACAACAACACCATTATCGCAAACTCTTAGATATCTCCAGCGAAAGGGGTCCTGCACCAATCCAGATGAAGATGGAGAAGTCTTCCGGCTCATGACTAGTGGTGGCAAACTGTTTGATGTCCCCACAGAATTTGACAACGAAGTTCTAAAGATGAAAAAGGAAACTGACGATCTGCATCTCGTCCGGGATCACCAAGAAAGAGAAATAAGAAGATACAAAGAGTGGATGAGTTGCAATAGGTATCCCACAAATTCGTCAATAGTAGCAGCAAATCAAGCGCGCTTCACAGATGGTGAAAGCAATAAAGTACAGATCCAAGATACCTTCATGCAGCATTATTTTAAAAGCGAGGGTTTTGGTCATAAGACAGTGAACATCGAAAAGCAGAGGCCTTCTGGCTGCTCCACACCATTGGCTTCGGATTTCCATCCAGCCTGGGGGGGGGAGAGACTACTAAAAGTAATGCTCAAGTGATCAGCAGCTTCAACATCAAAGAATAAATTCGCGATCTAGGCCAAGTAGTGTGTAAGTGGGACCTCAAGTTCATAAGGAAAGGTGAAGAAAGCTTTGACGGCTTTTACACCAAAGTACAGGAATACCGACAGTTTGTCAACTTTTCGGCTTTCTGACGATGAAATGCTACGGGCGGTGCCTGCTCTTCTAAGGGACAACGCGCTCCTCTGGTTTTGCAATGAAAAATGGAGGTGGAAAAATTGAGCAGAATTCGTGTCGGCAACTAGAAAGTGGTTCGATATTGGCAAGGGCTTGCAGCACAAGCTGAAATAAGATACACTAATGCGCTGACAATACTGCGGTGAGTCAGTAAGGGGCTATCTAACGCAACTTACAGCAATACTGCGTCGATTAGACCCACCGATGGAGGCAGAAGCAGAAGACGACCTGCTTGTAGCCAATATGAGGTCAGAACTACATCTTTGAATTAAACCATTACAAGAATTTCAAGCGCCAGAGTATTTTGCGCTGCCAGAGCTGGCCTGTCCGAAAATAGCACCAGTGACGAAGAAACCCAAGCCACTCCCGAAAATTGGCGCTATGGATGCAAAAGAAACGGCTGACAGCCCGACGGTACTGAGCTTGATCCAGAAATTACTTATAAAACAATAAGCCAGTAGACGCACCAATGAGAAACTGCTCCAGGAACTTATCTGGGTGAAGCAGGAAAAAAGTAACCCCAGCTGAAGTAGCGAAGACCAAGAGAACGTAAAAGTAAAACAGCGGAAAACAACGAAATAAGGAAAAGAAGAGGACCAAGACTTTAAAAAGTCAAGGCACCAAGGACGTGGCACGACGTCAGCTGAGCGCATGTCAGGTAAACCGAGGTGCTATGGCCGTAACTCCGTAGAGCACCGCTTTCTGGACTGCCCCTGCAATCCGGGAAATGCCAACCTGGGAGCGTAAGCAAGGGAATTACACTTCTCCCAAGTTCAAAACCCTCGTTTGCAAGTGTTTCTTACACCCAAACATCCCCTTTTCCTAAGGTGTACCAGGAGATGATCCCAGAGCGAGATTAGGAAGAGAAGGGCCGGTGCTGGCACAGTGGTGCGAAGTAAAGAGTAATGGGCAAGATAGGCTTGTAGTTAGCCAGAGCATAATGCTGGGTCCTGAGCTCCAGTAACGGACAGGAAGCTGATCTTGCAGGTACCAGTGTAGCCCGATGTGCAGGTTACGTAGTCCTCCCGATAGAGTTCGCAGGACAAACGAGGAGTATCAGAGTGGCGATTCTGCCCGATATATAGGACGATTGCTACCTAGGCATAAAATTTATAAGAGCTTTTCGGGTAGTCTTCGATACGTATGCAGGTCAACTTTTTCGAGGGGAAGAGAAGTTTGACTTGGAGATTGAGGCAGTTGAATCCCGGGGTAAAATTTAACTGGCTTCAATCGGCCTCACCGATGTGACGCCTTTGGAAAAGGAGCAAGTCTGCCAGCTAGTCAACAGCTTAACAAGCGAAGTACCTCTTGGCTGTACCTCGTGGATCGAGCACGATATTGGGCTTCGGAGTTCCGTAGCGAGGATGTTGATAGGTTCTTAGAGAACCTAGGGATACGGCACACGCTTACGCCGCCGTATCACCCGCAGAAAAAGACTGTCAAACGGTTAAACCACATGATTAAGACCATGATTCGAGCTTTCGTTGAAGCCAATCATAGGTCATGGGACAAGAAGCTGCCCAAGCACGTATTCGCCTACAATACAGAGAGGAACGCCTCCACAGATTTTTCCCTTGCGATGCTTAACAGTGGTAGGGTACCTGACGCCCCAGGTACAATGCGCCGACAGGTTGATTCGATGGCTCAGGAATGCCTAGAGGAAAAGGCACTAGAAAGCTGGGAGAAACGCGTGGAGCGTTTGCCATTGCTATACGTGGAAGCAGCCCAGCAAAACGTTAAGGTACAGGCCAATGCCACCCGGCATTACAATGCCAAACATCGTGACGTGGCTTACGTCCCCGTCGACCAGGTATGGCGGGAGAACTACGTCTTGTCCTCGGCAACGCAGGTTGTGGCGGCAAAATTGGCTTCCAGATATGTTGACCCCTTTATCGTCTCGAGGGCATTGGGTTCCAACGCATACGAGTTGGAATCTGAAAAAGGCACGCACTCAGGCCCTATACACGTAAGGCAGTTGAAACCCTACGTAAGTAGAGTCTCAGTGGTGGCGGGAGAAGACCCTCCGTCTAACGCTTTAGGATTCGAAGAAGAAGTAGTCAGCACCTAATGCGAGCCTACCTCCTATAAGCGAGGCTGCCGGATCAACCAGGCCGAAGCAAGGCTGCCCGCGAAAAGTGACCGTGGTATCGAAACCATCCGCCACGGTTGACACCTGCAATTGATGTCAGACCACACGACGATGCCCGATCATGCGACCAAGCAACGGGACATCCGCCAAATGACGCGCGATGTTTGCGATCGGAATCTAGTGGGATGGTGGTTTTGTAAGCTTCTCCTTCTTGACTAATCCTAATCTCTTCTTCTTCTTGACTTCATGTTTTTTTTTTTTAGAACGAAGTTTTTTATGTCACGTACTAGGGGGGGGGGGCTGGAATTTTAAAAACGACAGATTTTATGAAACGGAAGTGGCTTACCGGAAGTCTCTTCCTCCTAATTCATTGTATTTCCCCCTTACCCCATCGCCCTCACTGTCACTCCCCTACACACTTCCTCTTACCCCACCATATATCTTCCAACCGTCCTGCACTACTCTCCTTCACACCTTGGCGCACCATTCCCCTTCACACTCCCAAGCATTTTTTTATTTTATTTTATTTTTTTATTTTACTTTCCCACAATAATTTTTATGTGACTTTGATTTTTTTTCTTTTACAATTCTTTAAAAAAAAAAAAAAAAAAAAGCATTTTCCAGTTAAGAGATTTGAACCCTCAACCTTCTGTATACGAGTGGGTACCTACTCTACTACGAGCGCTGCCATCTATAGAATTTCGGTTTCTTGTACTTATCGTGTGGTTCGTAACTTATTTTTCGGTTTCATATGCATTCACTGATAATACATTCTACTAATAATAAATTTTTCATTTAATTATTTTTTTAAACGAAGTTCTTTATGTCGCGTGCTTAGGGGGCTGGAATTTAAAAAACGACAGATTTTTATGAAACGGAAGTCAATTACAATAAGTCTCTTGATTCTGACAAAAATTTGTTCTTCTAAATAATAAACTAAAAAAAAAAAAAATTTAATAAGCATCAATATGATTATGTAGATTAAATCGAATAAGACGCGTTATTATGCATTAAATATAAGTATTTTATGCATTTGATGCATAAAATACCAACCGATTTTTTTGAAACCTAATGTTTTTTTGGCATTAAAATAATTCTAATATTTACTGTTATAAATAAATTATTTAATAAATAAATAAATTATTAAAATAAAAATATACAATAGAGTTCAAGAACGTATCAATGGTTTTTATGGGCGCTTCTTTCGAATTCGACATACAAATTATGTTGCAATGTCACATACTTATATAAATATAATAAATTATTACATTAATGATATAGAAATTATGTAAGATCATTATATATGTATATTTTGAGTTACATATAATTTTAATATTTTTGAAGGCTACTTATTTTGAATTTGATAAGCAAATAATAGCAAAATGTCATTAAGGAATTATAAAAAAATAAAACAAAAATTGTGTTAATTGGCTATACAATTGCAAAAAAATTAATAAGAAAAAAAATTGAAGAAAAAAAATTAATGAAATGAAATATGAAAATAAAATAAATGAAATCAAAGAAGACATGAATAAATACAATAGATTAAAAAAAAATGAAATAAAAAAGTGAACGAAAAAAAAAAACATTAAATAGAAAAAGAAAAAAAGAAAAGAAATAAAGGAAATACAAAAAAATTGAAAAAAATAGCAAAAAAATGAAATATGAAATAATTATGGAATAAAGTATGAAAAAAAAAATGAAACAAGAAATAAAACAAAAAAAAACAAGAAATGAAGAAAATAAAATAAAACAAGAAATGAAAAAAAATAAAATGAATAAAAAAAAGTAATAAAATAAAATATGAAAAAACAATAAAATAAAATATGAAAAAAAATAAAACAAGAAATTAAAAAAATAAAATAAAATAAGAAATGAAAAAAAAAGAAATTAAAAGGAACAAACCAGGGGGTATAAATGGGTCATGGGACCCATGGTAAGAACGAAGTTCTTTAAACATGACATGAGTATGAAGACACACAATTTCTCAGGTAACAAGGGGGTCACCAGACCCATAGAAAGAACGAAGCTCTAGAAAAATACGCACTGCATTCATGTAGTTCACTGAAACAAAAACTTGAAAAATGAATTTAAAAAAATAAGAAAATTTAGTTAAGTACTCACGGTAGGTGAGCTTCGTGAGTAAGTTATGCATAAATACAGTACTTAAGAAATTTAACTATCGTGAGTTTTGAACTAAATTTTCTTATTTTTTTTATTCGTTTTTCAAGTTTTTGTTTCAGTGAACTACATGAATTCAGTGCCTTAACCAAGCCCACGATCAGGTCGTGGCGACTCACCAGGAGATGATCGCTGCATTCACGGAGGTGGAGGCCTTTGTGCACGAGCACGGCTTCACGGCTATGATCACAAAGGCTGAGAAGATCGCCACCATTGGCCACCGCAGCTTTGTAGCCATTCACCAGGCATGGGTCAAGACGCGTAAGCATCTCGACGAGAAAAAGCACTAGCGCATCGAGGAGGTCTGATACCTTGAGGAACAGGCCGCTAACAGAGCGAGCGGAAGGCCGAAGCCAGGCGACTTTGCCGGGAGGCCAAGTGCCTCATGATAAGGGCCCGCGCGGATGAGGCCCACGCGACAGGGAATACCACCTGTGTCGTAAGAGGCCGTCAGGCCATTATCGGTAGGCTAGGGCAGGTAGGAAAGTAGGGAAAAGGGGGAAAAGAGTGAAAGGGACTAAGTAGAAAAGGGGTAAGGGAACGAAGGGAAAACTAAGAAAAAGCCGAGAGAGCAGCAGATAAGCACGGTCTTGAGAGTGCGCGTAAAGCGATTTAGTTTGTTTTAATACGAGAAGCATCTTTTGGTTATTCTGCGTGAGAGACGTTCTTTCTCCTTGTTGTGGTGACCTTGTTGGTGGCTTTGGTGTTGTTTGCAATAACCAGAGACAATTGGTGACAGCTGCGAAAGCGAATATCACCAGGACGGACGAACCACCACGGGAAACACCCAGGCACCGAGCGATACCTGGTCGAAGAGGTGAGAGACGACCCCTAGTGAGCATCAGCCTTCGTCAGCAGGGTCGCCTGCTGACTTGACTTCGTTGTCCGTTCTCAACTCCTCGACGCCTGGAGGTACCGGCGTTTTCAGATAGCACCTGTGACTACCTGCCAACAGGCAATTTTATTGTAAAGGGCAGTGGCCCTTGAGTAGCCCGCGTAGGTCTACCCGATTCGCGATTCTAAGGTGCAAGTTCGTCGAGCTTTTGCGCTTGACGGGCATGTACACACACACACAACCACACACACACACGCATACACCTGTGAGTAATTAATGTATTTTTCTATTATATTAAATATGGTTCCTATATTAAAGAAATACTACTAGTGAGTGTTTATTTTAAGCGTGTTCGGCGTTCCGCTGTGTCATATTTGCAATCGTTGCGAGAGGCGACGACAACAAAGGTAACCACTATTTTTGGCTTCAGTGGTGTCTCGACGGACGAGACCCACGTATAAATATTACAGGGAGTGTCGCCGAGGATATCCGGGCAACACAGGCTTGGTTGCGATTAAATATTCCACAATCAGTTGCACCCCGTCACAAATCATACAGTTACAAACGTGTTATTCGACATTAAACGTGCTTAATTAGCAAATTAAACACGAAATGTAATTGTAACAAGAAATATATGCGTATTGAAATTTTTGTGTACATGAAATGTTAGCTTTAATTGATACATTAGAATCTTTTTACTGGCTGAGATAAATTATCTAATACATGCAAATATACCATATTAAAAAAGAAACAACCAAATAACTGTATTTTAAGTCAAAACGAAAAAAAATGTATTAATCTGTACTTCTTGCAACTACATCCACGCTTACACATTTATACACAGTTCCACTAATTGCTAGGTAATCAAATTTGACCACTAATGTATACATGTATATAAAGACCGCGTACCTTGTAATCTCATTGCCTGTTTGTCCGTCGGTGTGAACAGTCCACCTAATACATTTAGTTAAATTTGAATAAGTATGAAAAAAAATTAATGCCTCTTGTAAGGGCCAATTGTTCTAGAAAATTATTTTACTTATTTTTTATTTACTTCATATCTATATTTTTTTATTATAATGATTCTTTTTGACTTTTAGCTGTCATACATCAACGTGCCTTTCTAAGAAAAATTTTCCAGCTATCTTTATTCTCTTTGGCATGACAACTCTTGCTGCTTTCCTCCAACTTATTTGATTTATTGAAATAGGTCCCTATTTTAATGTTGACTGCTCAATAGCTACACATTGAATAAAGTCTCACATGATTTTTATAATTATTTTATAAGGACGTAAATTTCTAATGTGATTTTATTATTGCACCTCTTTGTCAGACTTAATAACATCTTCGCACTCCACTTGAAATTAGAATTTTTCCATTCGGTAAACCTTGTGAATAGCACACATAGATCTATATGCACCATTATGGTGGGATCATGCAGTAGCTAATGTTGGGAGCTCAAAAAGTGGATAATCAGTCACAATAATAGGTTGCCAATAACACCTTTTAATTCACATTTTCTTTAATTCTCCAATTACAAAATTCTTCTTAGCATATTTGAGATTTTCACTTGCCAATGTAATCCATAACAGGCCTGCTCAAGACTCAAAATTTTTGCATTTGTATTAATAATTTACATTTTTTAACTTGTCAATTTCTATACCATTTAGTTTATATCATATTTTTTGAAACAGATAGCACGTAGCGTTGTTAAATAGTGTTGTTCTTGAGAAAATACTATTATCTTCAGTTCATCGAACATTAATATACTATATTTTTTTTATGTACAGCCACTAACAATACCTTCGAGCTAGACCCTTCATTTTCACTATTTCGAAATTGCCATTATATAGTTCTTTCAAGGACATATTTTGTGATTCTATTGGTACTAAAACTTGGTGTTTTTGCATTAGTACACTTTATTGTAAAGTAAATTCACGTAGATCAGTATACCAAGTTTCTTCGGCCGTAAGACTGTTTCTGTTTTTCAATGCAATCCTCATATATTTTAATCCTTACGTGATCTATCTAATATGGTATTTGCATCAACCGATAAGGTTCCAAAAGTATTAATGTAGAATAAATCAACGGTATCAATTTTTTTTCCGTTAATTACAGGTGGTCTGGATAGGTAGTTTAGATAGTCCGTTGGCATTGGCATTATTCTCTGATTTATTGGACTCAATGTTGTATTCAAAATCACGTCAAAAAATTGCGTAATGTTGTAATATCACTGCTTTGTAACGTGGCACTTCTCTGTTTTTCGCAAAAATTTATGTAAGTAATCTGTGATCCGTAATTGATGTAAATCTATTTCTGTATAGGTATTGGTAAAATCTTTTGATAACATAAATGATGACAAACGCTTTTTTTTATCGATCTGACTTCATTTTCTTTGTGTTGTATTTAAAGTTTGTGAAATGTAGTGCATTGGTTTTTCGGTCCCACCAGGAAAATGACGCTGTAACACTGCCCTAACGTAGTATGCTGTCGGATAGATGAAGCATGATAAAATGGCCAATAAGGAATTTTTTTTTACTACGACAAAAACTGTTAGAATTGCTTCGAAATATACCCTATAATGTCGAAAAATATTTTTGTGTGAAAAAGTTGACCACTCTATTTGTTATCAAACAAATAGTGAAAAGTGAAAGTGTATACTTTTTTATAAATTAAAAAAAAAGGTTCCGATCCAATAGTTTTTACAAAAGTCATAACAAAATAGTATTTTTTGCAATTGTTTGAATTTTAATTCATGTTTAGACTAGGACAAATTTTTTTATACTTTTCCAACGTATTTTATATCACATAACGTATCTTTTAGACTTTTGTGTGTCTTTTTTGTGCATTTTTTAAAATGATACGTTGGCAGGTAGAGCGCCTTAAACAGAGATTCTCTGCGAATACAAAATGCAGAGTGAACGGCAGAGATTTTCAAATCATCGTATATGGGATAAAAAATAGATTATCCACATACTATGGCGTCTGAATGCATGCAACCCAACTTTCAGAGACCGGAATTGCATGGTAAAGTGAATAAGACAAAATTTTTTAAAATTGTTTTTGAGAATCTAAAAGATACGTAATGTGATAAAACAAATGATAAAATTATAAAGTAAATTAAAACAACAAACCAGGGGGTATTAATGGGTCATGGGACCCACGGTAAGAACGAAGTTCTTTAAACATGAGATGAGTATAGACACAATTTATCAGGTAACAAGGGGGTTGCCAGACCCACAGGAAGAACGAAGCTATGTAAACGTTAGTACTGTATTCATGTTGTTTACTAAAACAAAAACTTCAAAAACGAATAAAAAAAAAATAAAAAAAAATAGTTTACTACTCACAATGGTTGAACTTCGTGAGAACGTCGTGCATAAATACAGTACTTACTAATGCGTATTTCTGAAGTGCTGTATTTATGCAGAACTTACTCACGAAGCTCACCTACCGTGAGTACTGAACTAAATTTTCTTATTTTTTTAAATTCATTTTTCAAGTTTTTGTTTCAGTGAACTACATGAATGCAGTACGTATTTTTCTAGAGCTTCGTTCTTTCTATGGGTCTGGCGACCCCCTTGTTACCTGAGAAATTGTGTGTCGTTATACTCATGTCATGTTTAAGGAACTTCGTTCTTACCACGGGTCCCATGACCCATTAATACCCCCTGGTTTGTTGTTTTAATTTCCTTTATAATTTTATCATTTGTTTGTTTTTTTTTTAATTTTTTTTTTTTTTCTTTGTTTCTTGTTTTATTTTATTTTTTTTTATTTTTTGTTGTGTTTTTTTTTCATATTTTATTTTGTTACATTTTTTTTCATTTTTTTGTATTTCCTTTATTTAATTTCTTTTTTTATTTTCATATTTAATCTTTTTTTTTTCATTCCCTTTTTTATTTCATTTTTTTCTATTCAATTGTATTTATTTATGTCTTTAGTAATTTCATTTCATTTTATTTTTATATTTCATTTCATTAATTTTTTTTTTTAATTTTTTTTTGCGATTTTATAGCCCATTTATGAAATTTTTGTTCTATTTTTATAGAATTACTCAATGACATTGTGCCATTATTTGTTTATCAAATTCAAAATAAGTGCCCTTAAAAACCATTAAAATGATATGAAACTCGACATATATTTGAATAATGATCTTACATAATTCATGTAAAATTGATTTAACAAATAACTTTATTTATATAATTATGTGATAATGTAACATAATTTGTTTGT
This sequence comes from Copidosoma floridanum, assembly GCF_036245765.1. Lineage (NCBI taxonomy): Eukaryota > Metazoa > Arthropoda > Insecta > Hymenoptera > Encyrtidae > Copidosoma > Copidosoma floridanum. The sequence goes on from NW_028321881.1 coordinate 30,592,153, forward strand.
TGAATTTGAAATAAGTGCCTTTAAAAACCATTGATACGTTCTTTAGTTGATACGTTCTTTAACTCTATTCTACATATTTATTTATTTATTTATTTATTTTTTTTTTTTTTTTTTTTTTTTTATAGAATTTTAAAAGAAAAAAATTCAAAGTCAAATAAAAATTATTGTAGGAAGATAAAATTAAAATTTGTTTAAAAATTAATTGCTTGGGAGTGTGAGGGGGAATGGTGGGTAAAGGTGTGCAGAAGAGTAACACGGCACGGTTGGTAGATATACACATATAGTGGGGAGAGGGGAAGTGTATAGAGAACAGTAGGTGAGGGGGGCGGGGTAAGGGGGGAAACTTGAGAGGAAGAGACTTCGAGTGGAACCACTTTCGTTTCAAAAAAAAAAAATTTGTCGGTTTTAAAATTCCAGCCCCCCGAGTAACGCGACATAAAGAACTTCGTTCTAATATACGTTGTTAAAGCATAAAAAAATTTGTCCTAGTCAAAACATGAATTAAAATTTAAACAATTGCAAAAAATACTAATTTGTTAATAACTATTGTAAAAACCATCGGATTGGAACCTTTTTTCTTTAGTTTATAAAAAAAATACACTTTAACGTCAACTTGGTCCTGTTCCGCTACATGCAAAATAACAAAGTTATAAAAATTTGCTTACACTGCAAAATCGAATTTTATGAAAAATGGAGCTCCAAATTTAACGGAAAATTTTTTTTTTTTACAGTATCGAAGTCTTTTATATTTTTAAAACAATCCATCTAGAATTACTGATCTGCATGCATTTTTACAACTAGGATAGCCGAATGAATTTTTAAATGATTTATCGTCTTGTGACGTCATTTCTTGTATTAGAACAAAATCCTTGGGCGTCATTGAAGATGGTTATAAGTGCTGTAAAATCCTAAATTTTTTAACATTCTCATTAGGAAATGTAAAAGTTATGATTGTATCACAGTTAAAATTTTAAATCACGATTTTTGCACTATTTTGCGTTCTTACTTGGCGTAAAAAATTTTGTTGATCATCTTACCGGTGACCATCAATAGATAATTACATAAGGAACAAACTATCTCCAGATATTTTTTGAATGTAACTACCACAAAAAAAGTTGTAAGCGAAATTCTAAGAAAAAAATCGGTCACTTTCCACTATTAGTCAAAAATTATTAGCTATTATTTTAACTATAAATTGTAGCTGCATTTAAAGTTATAATCAGCTACAATAAAAGCTATAATTGACTACAAAGTAGCTACAATCATGTACAAATAACAATTATAAAAAGTAGCTGTTTACAGCTATACATTTCTAGCGAATTTTAATTAACAGAATTTATTCAATAATCTTTCTTTTTGTAAGGTATATCAGCCGTATAAGTCGATATTATCCGTATAATAACACTAAAAGTAGGGAGTTGAAGTATTTTTAAATCATTAACAAAAAAACAAAAAAATGTTACTGTTTAAATTTTTTTCGTTTATTATTCTATAATGGTAATGATGTTACAGAGAAAATTCCAGAGCAATTACCTTTAAATACAACCATTATAAGCTTACCATTTTTTCCAAATAATTTTGATAAGATACAACGTTTTTTAAAAAAATTCAATATACAAGTAATTCCGAGAATAAACAAAAAATTGAATCATATTGTACAGTTAAGAAAAGATACTACTGATACTTTGGATAATACTAATGTCGTATATGAAATCTCATGCAGTGACTGTTCAGCAAAATATACAGGTGAAACGAAGAGAGCCTTAAAAGAGAGAAAACGAGAACACCAAAACAACTACAAACCGGAATCGGTAGTTACTTTACACCAAATTTCTAATAACCATAATTTTGAGTGGGACAATATAAAAATATTAGACAAAGAGCCAAATTATGGTAAATGTTTGATCTCTGAAATGTTTCACATTACCTACAACATTCACAATATAAATAAGAAAGAAGATGTTTATAATTTAAGTCGCACTTATCGAAGTTTCTTTAGTTTTGTACGTTTTTAAAGACTATGTACGTTTTTAGAATTGTATACTAATAATGTGATGTGTGAACTGAGGGCTCGGGTCATCGCACTGCGAAACTTGTGTGTGTTTGGGTGTATGTGTGTTTGTTTTAAAAGCGGGGTACATTGCAGTGTTAAGGCCTTTGCCAGTTTGACTTGCGTGTGAGCTATTTGCTCGATACGATAAATAAATTGTCTTGCACAGTTTAAATTAAGGTAATTTATTTTTCAGTTCAACATTATATGTATCTGTTGTCTATAATAGTCATTGTAATAATTTATTATTGTTAATAAAGTAATTTATTATTGTATTAGTGTTAATGAAGAGGTCAGCACACCAGTCGACGAAACGTCGCTTAAACTAAGTGTTTTTATTTGCCCCAGAAGATCAACGAAATAAACTTATATACATAATATGGAGGGCGAGAAAGACTTAAGTATTAACAATAAGCTATTAGTTTTACCACAATTAGATGGACCACAAAATATAGCGCAAATACTATCGGGGAGTAGATCACCATGTCAATTCGAACGCTTTTCTTGTTTTACAATAGCGTCAAAATTCAGAACTTGTTATTTTATGGATTGTTCTTTCAATTCCATGTCTACTCGGTATGAAGGATGAGTGACTACTAATCTTTTAATTGAATAGTATAACGCTTTTATATTTTGAGCTCTTTATTGTAACGAATTCGTCTACTATGAATACATTATTCATTTTATCGAACGCTTAGTCATAATTCAACCTCTGAAGACTAATCATCATCATGTATCATCATGATCATGCATCGTAAGAGAGGACGAGGTCTTGTAAATATTATCATAAATTCTTTACCAGTAAAGCTTCATTTGCCTGGATATCAGTATTGTGGGCCTGGTACTAATCTTGCTAAGCGTCTTGCTAGAGGAGATCCAGGAGTTAATCCACTGGACACCGTGTGTAAGGAGCATGATATAGAATACTCAAAAAATCGACAAGATTTAAAAGCCAGATGCGAAGCAGATAAAATTTTAGGTGATAAGGCTTGGCAAAGAGTTAAAGCTTCAGATTCAAGTGTTGGTGAAAAAGCAGCAGCTACCTTTGTGACTGGCGCTATGAAGCTTAAAAGTAAATTTGGTATGGGGTTAAAGAAGGAGAAGAAGAAGAAGAAACATTGTATTAACAAAAGGAAAAGAAAAAAGAGTAGCTTAAAAAAACAAGGTAGTTCTTTAAGTGCAATTATTAAAGCTTCTTCACAAGACATGAATACTAATAGCAAAAAAGCTCAAGATGTCATTAGTAGTGCTTTGACAGGTGCTCGTACTGCTGTTAAAAAATCTGGTGGTAAAAAGCATGTTAAAATTCCCCGCATCTTACGCCTTCCTACTCAAATTGGTGGAGCTCTACCTCTAATACTCTTGTTTGCTGGTTTGAGTGCAACAGGTACTAGAGCCAATGGAATAGTAGGAGTTATTGAAATCATCAAGCTACTAAGTCAGTCAAAAATAAGCTAGCTGAGAGTCAGAGACATAATCAAACCATGAAAGCTATTGCCCTCAAGAAAGGTCTTTATCTCAGACCTCATAAAACTGGATTAGGAGTCTATTTAAAGCCTTACGTCGGAAAAGGTTTAAAGAAAAAAAAAAAAAAAAAAAAAAAATCATAAAAAGTTCAAAGCAGTAAAATTACCTGATCGAGCTGTGACCAACATAGATTTGATTAAATATTCTAAAATCTTAAAAATCCACCGGTTTCGTGGAGTATTCATGAAAAACAACTTATCTGCTGATGGCCCGCGGTTTTCTGTAACAGCTGTAGTAAATCTTGATGATAAGAATGGACCTGGAACTCACTGGGTGGCTTATCGAAGACGTGGTAATAATGTTGTATATTTTGACAGTTTTGGAGATCTTCAGCCACCTATCGACTTAATGTTATATCTCAAAGTTAATAAGGTGAAATGTAATCATAAGCTTTATCAAAAATTCAACTCTTACAACTGCGGTCATTTGTGCTTAAAATTTCTTTCAAAACAAATATAACTTTCTAACATCAAGAGAAACCTCTTAGTTATACTTTGACAACGATGAAAGAAACATTTACACTAAGCCTTTCTGGTACTTCTTCTGTTTTAGAAGCACAGTATTTTTCACCTATTGAATTATCGCCAAAACACAGCTAAGTTCTTGGCTTAGTACAACTTTTGTCATTCAACTCAGTTCCAAATATTGATGAAAATGGTAATAAATTTTACGTTGACAATCAATTTATTGTATTACAAACCCAACCTCGCAACATAACTCTTGATATTACGCCAAACAATAATACGCTTCGAAGTGTTATCAAGTGCAGCTATACCATTGACTTTAGACCTAAGGATTCTATAGGTTGTCTTTAGGTTTCACTTAGCGAGTTCTTAACAATAACACCACTCATATTTCAGACTTACCTGTAGCTATTCTAAAGATAAACGCATTAAGAGTTGAAAGTAACATTACGAGAGGAGCTTACATAAATAGCAACAAAGTGCACATGATTCATGAATTTTTTCCAGTTGTACCACCAGGATATAAAATTATTGAAGTTCCTTTACAAATAATTTATTTACCGATTATTGGACGTATTATTAATCATATTTAAGTACGTATGGTAGATAAGGACGGTAATTTAGTTAATTTTCGTGGTGATGTCACAACTATAGGATTGCATATAAAACCCTCTTCATAATGGGTATCATTTATAATCAAACAAATCATATAGGTAGCTTAATATGCACTCCAGCACTCTGTCAACGACGAGCTCTTAAACCGTTGAGACGTCAGAAAAAACAGTCCATAAAAGCATCGAGACATCTAAGAAGACAGCCAACACGTCAAAAATTAACTCATCAAAACATACAGTTTATAAAAAGTCTTGGTTTACAAATAAGAAACCCTGGTAGATAATAAGTTGGATACTTTTTTGTTTTATAAAAAATGGATGAGATTCTAAGTATTCAGTCTCCAGTCGCATTTGATAAATCTATTGCACACTATGAGATTCATGCTCATCAGCCGTATGCATCTTCAACATATAGTAACAGTGATGAAATTCGAATTTCAATTCAACATCAAGATTTGTGTCTTTTACCATCCAGAAGTTCTTTACATGTTTATGGAAGATTGGTCAAAGCAGATGGAAATACAGCAGTAACAAATACTGCTTTAATAAACAACGCAATCTGCCACTTATTTGAAGAAATTAGGTATAAGATACATGCCATAGAAGTCGACAAGTGCAAAAATGTTGGATTAACAACCCTTATGAAAAATTGGTTATCACTTCGTCCTGATCAACAATTTATGATAAATGCCAGTTGGCTTGGTGTTGGAGAAGAAGCTGATGATCTCACTAATAATAACGGCTACTTTGATATTATGCTTTCACTGAATATGATTTTAAGTTTTGCTGAAGACTATCGTAAGATAGTTGTTAATGTAAGACATGAGCTTATTTTTACAAGAGCAAGAAACGATATAAATGCCGTGTTGCAAACTCCAGTTAATGCTAATGCTGCTGATCCCGCGGCCGTAGCAACTTTAAAATAGCAATATTAAAGCTCGAGTGGCTTATGCCATATGTGGTAATGTCAGATTCTCATAAAATTCGTTTATTAAACTATCTGTAAAAAAATAAGCTTATACCTATGAGTTTTCGAACTTGGGAATTGTATAAGTATCCCCTGTTACCTAGCACACCCAAACATATATGGACAGTTAAAACATCAAATCAGTTGGAAAAGCCACGTTACGTTATTTTAGCCTTTCAAACTAACCGTAAAAATCAGAAAAATGTAAGCGCTAGTATGTTTGATCATTGCAATATAAGAAATGTGAAACGCTACCTTAATTCACAATAATATCCTTATGGTGATTTGAATCTTGATATAACGCATAATCAGTATGGATTGCTATATCATATGTATGCTAATTTTCAAAATTCATACTATGGCAAAGATTGTACACCTTCACTGGGCAAACAGCTTTTTCTCAATCGAATACCTTTAATCGTTCTCGATTGTTCGAAACAAAACGAGTCATTAAAAAATGCTTCAGTAGATGTGAGGCTAAAATTTGAGTCGCATACAAATTTTCCTGCCAATACGTCAGCTTATTGCTTAATTTTGCACGACCGTATAGTTCAATACATTCTAATGAGTCAGAATGTCAAGAAACTTGTGTAGATATAAAGTTGATTCAGGGCTTTGTTAGCATCAGTTTATTTTCAACCACACTGGATAAAGGTCGGAGCAACAGCTGGAGTAAAGAAGAAGCAGAAAACAAACAACAACAAGAAGAGTGGGAAAAATTTATGAGAAGAAACGAGAAGAAGGACATGAAGGTTGATAAAACAAAATCTGTGAAAAAATCGAAAGATAAAGACTATAAAATTGTTTGAAAATTGATATGTTTAATAAGCTTTACTTTAAACAATATGTCATATAAACCGTGTACGAGTAATTTTACAACTAATGTTAAGTATCAAAAAATCTCAACTAAGGATGATGATGATAGGAATAAGAAATTGGGGCTGAAAAACTTCGTCGATAAATATTCAACCAACAAAGGATCTTGTCCTAAAAATGAAGGTTACGAAAAAATAAAAAAGCAACAAAACTAAGTATTATAATTGCGAAAGATGAAGTATTTTGTGGACATGCAAGGTTTCAAGAAACCAGGTAATGATTATATGCTCAAAGAATTGGCTATCCTTCCGCTCAATACTAACGATGCAGAAGCCCAAGTATTTCTTTTTAAAGCACCCTTCAGTTGGCGAAAATTATTCCAAAAGAATAAACATAAAAATTTATACCTTGAATTTTGCTATCATGGACTAACCTGGGACTCAGTAAAAATTGAGTATACAGAGATAGGAAATATTCTACGGGATAATCTTAAAAATGCTACAAAGATACATGTCATTGGAGATCTAAAAAAAAAGTGGCTTGAAAGATTTGGCTTTAAGGTCACTGATATGACAGACTATCCACCGTTCGAGCTTCCAAGATTGGTTACTACTTGCACACATCACAACGGAGCCTACAAATCCATGTGTGCTCTTCATAATGTGAAGCGAATGAAAAAATTTTACTTCAATATGGAATGGGTTGATGTTGATGATGATGATAATAATTATAGTAGAGAGCTGTAAGAATGAATTGTACTGTACTTTAAGAACAACATGTTTAACAAAATCGTTTTGTAAATCATGTACATTTTTCATTTAATATAAACTGATTTTAAAAACAAAAAATGTTTAACAATTATTTCCCTACCACTCCACATCCTACATTATTATGCAACGCGCTCGCTAACACAAAAAAAAGTTATGTATGCAGATAACTACCACCTGCACATGCTGCATATTACGCATAAACTCAAACAGCGCGCGCAAACTCAAGCAGTGCTGCAGGTGGCGCGCGCAACCTCAAGCAGCGCACGCACAAGGAATGCGAGGAAGCCACAGCTCCTGCTCACCCATTGGCTGCAGCAGTGACCACTCCACCCGAAAAGAGGGGCCACTCGCCACGGACAGGGAGTGGGCCAAAATCGCCTGGCGACTCGAGCCCACCTGGGCTGGAATCGCCACAGCTTATCTACTCATATTGTTAAAAAGCGATTCATTATGTCAGCGTCTGAAATGCTGTGTCTTATTAGACATATCACTTACATTATTGGACATCTTATACCACAAGATTATTATAATTTTATTTTTTTGAAACATGTTGTTAAATTAATTAAAATGTTTATAAGTCCAGCATTTCATGAAAGTGCGATAAAAGCACTGACTGTCAAAATTGATGATTACCTAGTTTTTTAAGTTCGATTGATCCTAAGAGCATTCAACCAAAACACCACCATTCGTTGCATTATCCTCGCATAAAATCCATTGTCAAACCAGTTTGGAAAATTTTCTGTATGCGCTATGAAAGCAAAAACAAACAAGGGAAAATCGCATCGCATGCTTCGATTTCCCGAATAAATATTTGTCAGTCAATTGCTATACGACACCAGCTTAGCTTTAATTACAGATTAGTAACAGAAATCTAAGTAAAAGTTAAGACCTAGGACCATAAGAATATTAAAAGTGTAACTCCTTCTACTATACCATAAATTATATGCGTATGGAATCTGTTACCTGATTGTATTAAAAAATTAGAATTAATTAATATCGTAAAAAATACATATTTCTAAGGCAATATTATCAATATGCACAGTATTATCATACTAAAAACTGACATCGGTCCACAAGTAAAATTATTTTGCAAGGAGATGACTTTTTGTAAGTAAGTAAGCAATTAATAGATGTTTTCGTAGATGAGCACTTAGCTGCTTATGAAATTATTGCATCAACCTACGAGTGGCCTGTTTCATCGAGAAAAAATTTACATGATTGATGTGTCACTTACTCTGTCAAAACTTACGATGGTAAATTAGTAATTATAAAAAAATGGTTACAAGATGTAAATTGAATGTACAATGTCATGTAGTTTGATGAACACAACACTTTTTTTTTTTTTTAATTATTTATTTATTATTTATTCACTTATTTCATTATTTAACCATTTATTTAACTTTATTATCAATCCTCTATCATTTTGTATGACTCTGTTATTAAACAGGCTTTTGTAGTAGGTGCAATTGCAGTTTAATTAGGGCCAGAGCCTAGTTGGCCCCAAACTTACCCGCGCAAGATACTCGTTCACGAGAAAGTTTTTTTAATTCAAGGGGAAGCTCTGGCTAATAATCATGAGGGTACGAATATCACGTCGATCGTGTTCACAGACAACAGGTTAAGTAGGTGTGAAGCATACAGCTGGTCGAAGTTCCCCTCTGGCGGCGCACCGTGGTGCTGTTATAGAGAGAGTGAGGGGAATTTTTACCCTGACTGAGGATAAAAAATAACCGACCCTGCTGTAAAAATTATAAGGACTGACTATAAATTTTACTATTCCTTGAATGTTTACCATGACTCAGGATAGAAATTTTAGTTCACACAGGATGAAATTTACTGTATCGTCGGATTGTCCCAAAATTACGCTGACAATCAGGGTAAAAATTTACCTGAATTTGCTTCCCGTGTACGTACTATCTGTTTAAAAAAATACGATATGAACTAAATGGTGTAGAAATTGACAAGTTAAAAACTGTTTATAATAAATACAAATGCCAAAATTCGTGGCTTGAGCAGGCCTGTTATGGATTAAATTGACTGGTAAAAATCTCACATATGCTAAGAAGATTTTTGTAATTAGAGAATTAAAGAAAAAGTGACTCAAAAGGTGTAATTGGCAACTTATTATTGTGACTGATTATCCACTTTTTGAGCTCCCAACATTAGCTACTGCATGATCCCACCATAATGGTGCATATAGATCTATGTGTGCTATCCACAAGGTTCACCGAATGGAAAAATTCTACTTTCAAGTGGAGTGCGAAGATGTTATGAAGTCTGACGAAAAGGTGCAATAATAAAATCACATTAGAAATTTACGTCCTTACAAAATAAATATAAAAATCATATGAGACTTTATTCAATGTGTAACTATTGAGCAGTCATCATCAAAATAGGTCCCTATTTCAATAAATCAAATAAGTTGGAGGAAAACAGCAAGAGTTGTTATATCAAAGGGAATAAAGATAGCTGGAAAATTTTTCTTAGAAAGGCACGTTGAAGTATGACAGCTAAAAGTCAAAAAGAATCATTATAATAAAAAAATATGGATATGAAGTAAATAAAAAATAAGTAAAATAATTTTCTAGAACAATTGGCCCTTACAAGAGGCGTTAATTTTTTTTTGATACTTATTCAATTTTAACTAAATGTATGTATTGAAAATTTTTTATTATCATTCAAGTAACCTAATCCCACGCTATCGTTAGGTAAATGCTATCTTTCGACACATGCTATCCTATAGACCTAAAAATAATTAATTAAAAATTAATTGGTGCTATGTACAGAAAAATTTACTTAGTGGTTAAATTAATTAATGGAAGATATCTATGTGTTATACAAATAATATTCACTTATTGCAAATAATAAAATATTAAGAGATCACAGTATCACTGAATCTTCTTCACTACAAATAGAGGTGAAAGAGGGAAATAGCTCAGCAGATCTGGTACTCGCACAAGAGCCTGAGTAGGTACGCCGATCCAGAGCCGTTTTGGCGGAAAGCGCAGTAGGTTCAGCACGAGGGTCAGGTTGCGGGGCTAGTAGGTATGCTTATGGCTCGATAGCTATGAGGCTAGGCTACGATACAGGTGGCTCTGTTTTCCTAAGGAGATACGAGGCTTGGTTGCCCCGTATGCCCTTAGCTATATTACTCACTTTTAATTGGAAGAAACTTTTTTTTTTAATTTTAACTTATATTGATTGAATGTATGGTTTTTATTTACTGTTATTACATTAAAACAAGCTATCACTTACAGTTCTGTGATTATGCATGTTACCTACAATTAATCTATGTTTTAGCGTGTTGTATTCATTAAAACATGGGATCTCTGCACGAGAACGGCATCATCACTAGGTGAAAAACACTTTTTGTAATTGTTTACATTAACAAAAGCAATCCAGTCCATGCGTTTGATTGGATAACATGATATTACGTTAGGAATTATAAAATATTGGGGTGTTATCATCCTTGACGGTGGCTTGCGCAGTAGCGATCCATGTCCATCTGCTTCGTTAAAAAATTTACGTAATTTTTTTCTCAAATCTTTAACTGCATTTTCACAACCTCGGAATGTTAATTTTTTGGGAGAAATCTCAATAGCATCCAATTTCACTGAAAAATATAACAAATTTTTTTACGATGCTGACTGTATGAATCGAAGGGTAAACGAAACATGTAATGAAGATAATAATGTCAAGAAGACTCATTTCTCGTATTTTTTTCTCTTTTAAAGTCTACTAATAGATTGCCATCTGATAATTGTCATAACCATTTGATGTGTTAAAAAATTTATTTAACCCTTTTGCATCGAAAAAAGAATCTTAAAATGTACATATTATATAATTTTTATGTGTATATACTCTCATATCATGCTATATTTCTAAAAAGTTTTATATAGATAGAAGCGGATCATGCCCAAAAAGGAGCTTAGAAAATGAAAAATCCACCAACCTCCTTCTAGCTACTAAAAACGCTGGGTCTATATGTTTATGAGGGTACTGAAAACGAATATCATATTTATTTTCGTCTAAGGTTGGGGCTTGATGGTCAGAATCCTTTTTTCATTATAAGTACTTTAAGTTAATAGAATTCAGCGTAGTATGTTGTTCCACATGTTCACGGAGCTCCAGTTAATTATATTTACTTACAACAGTCAAAAATTTTAAGACAATTTTGTGAGTAGTTAGCCAATAAGGTCGTAAAAACATAGAACTAACATGGTGGCTGTTTGGATGGAGCAAAAATGAGCGAATTTGAGAAATCATACGAGCACACTTTGTGTTCCCTTACATTATTATAATTAAAAAATATGAAAGTGTGTTCTCATTTTTTTTTTTTTTTTTTTTTTTTTTTTTTTTTTTTTTTTTTTTTTTTTTTTTTTTTTTAATAACGTGAAAAATAAATTAGCATAACTTCTTCAGAACTTTTACGTCGATGAGAACCAATAAATTGATTGTTGCTCAACATGCTGGTTTGTATATAACATTATTTTCGTTATGATTAATGCGAATAGGATAAGTTGAGTGTCAATTGGAAGAAAGTGATATGCACAAAAAAAGTGTCCGTATGTTTATGTAGAAAATCTCATAAAAATATAAATGAAAAAAGATTTGACTATAATCAATAAAAAACAGTGTAATCAATATGATATGTTTATCTTTATGTTACAATATCATTGGCACTCAACACTATGGTAGCTGTTAATTTAATACTTTCATTCGATTATTGTTGTGTATTACACCATCGTTATTGCTTGTGCCACACACCATGACAGAGACACACTAGTACATACACACACACACACACACGCACGCATTTATACACACTAACACTTGAACGATTAAGGTGGAGGAGCATGACGCAAGCTGCATCACGCAGATGAGTCTGAGATCGGTTACCTGCCCGAATGAGCGGATATTACCAAGCTATGTACATCGAAGCATTTAAATAAAAGTTTGCTTTAATATTAGATGTGAGTTCACTTAATCACCTACTATTATTTCACACGACACCACAGTGGTATCAGAAGTGGGATAAAATCTTTGCATACAATGCTGCCAGGTAAAGTCTAGTTCAGCAAATCTAACCTCAACGTGACCTTGGACACCGAACAGACTTCATTACCTCACGAGTTAGTGGAATTTATCTAACTCTTTCACCATGCCACACGACACAGAATCTGTGATTCATCAACTCGCTGGTGCGATTACCCAAGCATGTCGCCTGTCCGTCGTAGATGAATCAGCACCATCCATAGAGCCTTGAACACCACAATTTTTCGTGCAGCCTTACCTATTTCACACGGTTCACGTGGACGCTGAACCTGAGCAAGATGCCTGAAGATCAACACGCGCAATACGCAATTCACAATCCAAGTTGGAATCACTTAAGGCAGGTTTTATTTTGCAGAAGGCTAACCGTAAGTTCGTCAGGTATATTGGTCACCCTATTAACTGTGTCAGGAAAATGAAAGTCAGCACCACCATTGGATTTGCAACTAGAAACCTTGATCTCTACGTGGTTGACGACGGAGTTGAGATGATTCTCAGTTGAGAATGGATCTCGGAGTTTGGACGCGAAATCAGCTTAGAGCACCTCTTTGCGACGCCTAACTCAATCCATAAACTCTGACTATACCAGCAGCCACTACCCCCAAGGTAGCAGAGATAACTGGAAAACATCCTTAACTGGTACCAGGACGTGTTCAGCAGCATCCCTGAAAAGATGTCAGGGCCATCGATCAAGATGCACCTTAAGGCAGGGGCCATCCCTGTTTGTGCAAGGGCACGCGACGTACCAGTCGCACTCTATCATGCATATGCCAAAGATATCGACACCAAAATAGCATCCGGTTTCTATAAAAGGGACAATTATTCCGAGTGGGCATCAACGACTCACGTCATGGATTACCATCGACGAACACCTGAATCCCAAGATGGAGCATCTATTCAACCGAATGCGCGGTGCCGCCTTCTTATGATATCTAGACATTACTGACGCCTATACTCATCTCGAGGTCAACGAAGAGTTCAGCCATGAGCTCACTCTCAATACACTGACTCACAATCTGATCCAACCAATTAGAGCAGTCTACAGAGCAGCCAACATTCCCGCTATTTGGTAGCGACGAACGGACACAGTCCTACAGGGCTTACAAAAACGTCGTAAGTTTTTTTAATGACATAATAGTTTTCACCGATTCGTTCGAGAATCTGATACAGGCTCTTACCACCACCTTAGAGCGATTTCAGTAACATGGACTAAAACTCAACTGCTCCAAATGTGTTTTTGCTCAAACTGTCCCCGAAGCCCTGGGTCATAAGATTGACGCGTCAGTCATCCACAAGTCTAATGCGCACATCACAGCTGTCCGATACCCACCAAAGCCGGTCACCCCGGCAGAGCTCCAGCTGTTTTTAGAAAAAGCAATCAACTACAGCTCTTTCATTTTTAACCTGTTAACAAGAGATCGCCTTCTCAGAGACATGCTTTAGAAGAATCCCTACATATGGACACCAGAGGGTGACAAGGCCTACGAAGACATCAAGAACGCCCTCATCTCGCCACATGTACTGGCGCTGTACGATACAGCATTGCCACTCCTGCTGGCCACGGATGCCAGCAAAAGTGGTCTAGACGCAGTGCTTTTACACTACTCGGCAATGAACAGGAATGCCCAACAGCTTACGCCAGCCAAACGATATCAGCAACAGAATAGAGGTATCCGTAAATCAATAAAGAGGTGCTTGCGATCGTATAGGCCGAAAAGAAGTTTTTCTATTTGTACGATTGACACTTTACCCTTGACCCAAATCTTGCATCTGGAGACGTCATTACCGGTTTTGTGCATCAGTCGCATGGCTAATTCTGCCAACTACTTGGCATATTTTAACTATGACATCGTCTTCAAGAACTCTAAGGCTAACGAGAATGCCGATTACTGCTCTCAAGCGCACCTCCCTGCCATGGTTAACCTAATCATGAGTCCTTCTTCTCCACAATAGAAGGAAACATACGGTTTTGACGATTTTGACCTGTTCACAGTCCACCAGGTGCTACAGCTACCAGTGAAAACAGAAACTATCGCACGCGAGACTAGGAAGGACGCTCATCTAGGTAAGATCGTCAAGATCCTTGAAACAGAACAAGATCTCACCCGCTACAACTACAAGGTATCCGAGGCAAACTACAAACTTGCCACCAACTGCCTGATATTCGAGCATCGAGTGATTGTACCACCTCGACTATGTGACACTATCGTAATTAATTTACACATAGCCCACCTGGGCATAGTAAAGATGAAAAGGATTGCACGTTAATTTAATTTCTGACCTAACATTGATGCCAACATTGAAAAACTTGCTAAATTCTGCACAGCGTGTGCAGATCACGCACATGCACCACCAAAATTTCGAGATTACCATTAAGAGTACCCGTAAGCACCTTGGGAACGGATTCACATGGACTACGCAGGCCCATCAGTAGCTGACACTATGACGTTGATTTTGGTTGACACTTATTCTAAGTGGCTCGAGGTTAAACCTACTACCTCTACAACAGCAGCCGCGAACGTCACCATCTTGGACGATCTGTTTTCAACTTGCGGCACACCAGTCACTGTTGTCTCTGACAATGGTCGACAATTCGTTTCGGAAGAATTCAAGTCTTTTCTTTTGACCTGTGGCGTTAAATACCATCTCTACTGGAAAGAATCACGTGATTCCTCACGTGAGATCTCACGTCCAATTTTCACATGATTTGTCGAAAAAATTTTATTTTGAAAAATAATTGTCTAAAATACAATTCAACCCGAACTTATTGATCACGTTTATGGTTACCATCCGTATGACAACACCGAAACTGGGGGATTAAAGTGTTTTATGTTTAATTTGGAACATTAAAAAAAATATTTATTTTTCTAAATTTTATATAATAAAACTTTAGTCCACTAGTTTTGATGTTATCATACGCATAGCGACACCATTTGTGATCAATAAATTTGGGTTAAATTATGTTTCAGACAATTATTTTTTAAAATAAAATTTTTTCGATACATCATGTGAGAATTCGACATAAGATCTCACGTAAAAAATCACGTGAGACGATTACGTGAGAAATCACATGATTTTTTACAGTAGGGATAAGCTGTCAGATCCGTATTAACCATCAACCAATGGACAAGCTGAACGCTATGTCCAGACAGTGAAAGATGCCCTCTACGCAATGCAGACTACAAAAGGAACTCCCCGAGCAAACCTGAACCAGTTCCTTCATCAATTCCGCAAGGCTCCGCATTCTACCACAAGCCAGTCCCCTGCTCAGCTCTTCCTGGGCCGAGATATCTGTACAAGACTCGACCTGATCAGGCCTGATGACGTCTGCACGAGGGTCATTGAGAAACAACAAGGGTGAATGAACTCAGCGTTCCGGACATTCAAAAAAGAACAGAAAATTAATTTCTTAGCTGGAAACGCTTAACTAGATAAATGGCTCTCTGGGATCATCACGTCGCGCCTCGGTGATCTTCATTATCAGATTAACGACAAGGAAAGACTGTTCAAGCGGCACATTGACCAGATCAGCTAGGGCATTCCCCAACGTAGATGAGGCAGTGAAACCAGAAGAGACAATCGAAAACTCTACCCAAGAAGAATCAGCTTCAACGTCCGAGCAATCAGGATACAGCTCGAATACGTTCCGATGAACCAGTAACAACTGTGACACCAATAGGGGGTACACCGACATCAGCAACACCCCCTACATCGCCCACACCAGCAATACCTGCGAAACCTTGTGAATATAGGTCACCACTAACTCTACATACCCCTTGTGCCACTCGTCGAAGCACATGCCAGCGCCAACCACCACGCGAGTATTCTTCTCAATGAAATTACTATATTACAACTCAGAAGAGGGAGAAAATGTTGTGTATTACACTATCGTTGTTGCTTGTGCCGCACACCATGACAGAGAGACACTAACACATACACACATGCACATGCATACACACTAACACTAAAAGGATGGAAAGGGAGGAGCAGAGGAGCACGATGGACGCTGCGTCACGCAGACGAGTCTGAGATTGGTCACCCACCCGAATGAGCGGATATCACCAAGCTATGTATATCGATGTATTTAAATAAAAGTTTGTTTTAATATTAGATGTGAGTTCGCTTATTTACCTATTGTTATTTGACATGACACAATAAGTATTAATAATATTTTTTACTAAATTGTACTAAGCATACGAATGAGTACAAAAAATAACTATAGTTAAGAGCATAAGTCAAAAATATAGCTCACCAAAATATCTAATGCACTCATGCTTACCGATTAATTACATGGGAACCATGTGGGGGGACTGCACTTAACCAAAAACTTCTTTAAATCTTAAACTTAAGTTCTACATATGTATTTAGAAATGTATAGTTAAATACTTTATAACTAAACTTTTGATAAAAGACTCATAAAATGAGGTAACCAAAAGTCATTCTTTTGAAATTTTCTACCATGCCCAAAAATATTTTGATACTTTCGGACTTATTAAGATAAATTTTGAGGAATGGTAAGAGAGTATGCCATTCAATTTTAATGGAAAAATATTGACGAATTGCTGAGTTCTATTGAGTTCAACTGTAAGAAACTAAAAATTAATTTTTCCACCTTACAACCTCAAAATAGCACCTTCACCGTTTGATTTTAGGTTCTCAAGTGGAAAAATAATATACGAAACTCGTTCAAATAGGCTTCTTAATAAATCTTGTTACAGCCATCGTCTTCGGCTACTGCCATAAACTCTAAGTTCATAAATCGGAGCCTTTGCAAACTCGTACCTAACACACTACATTTTTGAAATTTCGTTTTAAAAGTTAATTCTGACCGTAGAGACCTAAGTTTGGACAAAAATAAACCTAATCTTCTTTTTCAACACTCTTGAAGCCAAAAAGATCAAGAGTTTCTAGCGACTAGAACGAGGTTACGAGGTACTTGGAAAAAATTGGGGCTGATCCGCTCCTCTATAATACATGTCGTCTTATACTTAAAAACACTTTATTTCAGAACTAAATTTTTTGCATTTTTTATTGGTTTTTAAAACTTATGTTAAAGAATCTCGAATAAAATTAAATTTTACATTAAAAATATTGTTAAACTCATGGTTGACAAAAATATACGTGGATGTATACGTGAGTACGAATATAGTTGATCATATCTCAGAATTCCTCAAGCTACCATCATGAATTTTATTTTCTTATTTGTAATTTTCTCTTTATCTAATTTTTTTTTGTTTGAAATATGTATCATCTCTTAGTCCAAAATCAACTTTCGTTTTATTTTTCTTTTCTTTTATATTTGAAAAAGTATTTTTTTTAAATCGATTATTTTCGGGGTTCTTTCTCATTAAAAAACATTTTATATTAAAAAATCTAAAAGAGAGTCCATTTTATAAAAAGATGTGGTACTAGTCTGTACAGTAATGGAATTTTATTCGTTTTGAATAACCACTCTATTGAAAAAAAACCATATACACTTACCATATGGAAAAACCACATGGAAAATCCATATAGATTTTGTTTCAAATATCGGGAGAAAAATATATTCTGCTATCGATATAACGTGAATAACTATAAGGTATTAGAATGAGGATACACTGAATAACTGGAGCAATTTTAAGCTGCTTTTTTGTTTACTTTTTGAACTGAGACCATTATTTTATGTTTGTTAAATTTCTAAGGAACAAAGCAATAGTTTTTCCGATCGCGTATAATACTAGTGGAAACTCTAAATATGCGGAACATCATAATTGTAACTCTTCATATTATGTAACTCACTAAAAAAAATTTAATATACGCTATCGCATTTATAAGAAGTATGATTAAATCTAGATTTTTATTATTTAGTAAATTTTAATGAAGTAAAAGATTAGTAATAAGGTGTGTCAAAGACGAAACATGCAATCCTTAAGTGTTAATTTCTTTATCTTGCATGTTCAACTCTCTACATGATCTACTATTTCAGCATAAATAATTGAAAAGTAATAGGCTCATAGGTTTTTCACAAGGTTTACTGTTCGGTATTGAGTTTAAATATAGGCGCGCTTAATGCTTAGTATTTACAGGTTGAGCTGACATCAATATGCGCCAATGAGAGTCCAACTCATCGTGTCTCTCTGACCAATTAGACTTGCCTGTAAAGAGAGCTGCGGCTCTCTCGTCGAGAGACAACGCGCGCTAGTCAGTCCGCTTCTGACCGTCGAGCCCCCCGCGCACCTCAAGCGAGATCTCTATAGTCAATCGAGTGTCTCGTTTTGTGAATTGTAACTATCTTATTGTATTCCAGCGAGCGTTCTATCGTTTCGTTGGAGTTTTCGTTCTATTACAACAGTCTGATTCTCTCTATAAACTCACTCAGCGTTCAGGCATTAAGTAAATTTATATGGCTTAGTATAATAGTCGTAAGCCTGATAGAATTTAGGATGTTAAAAGTGTAAAATAAATAGGAAGTTTTATAATAAATTGATTATTTCCATTAATTCAGCGTTTCCAATTCTTGTGTGTTAACCTTACGACAAAATATTCGAGAATCCCTCAGATTCAAACCTCAACACAAAACATTTGGCGCCCGAACAGGGACCTGACGCGAGTGAGTGTGAAGTGAACGAGAACGCGTATCGCCATTAAGCACGCGGCTATAAGAAATACAGCCATCTTGATTGCCGCGCTCGACTTCTCTCTTCTTTTTTTTTCGTAGGTGTTGTTCTCTCACGCACACAAACATTGCGCGCGGCTCGCACAAAGCCTTCGGCCATTTTGCGCCAGCAGTTAAAGTTCAGTGTGCACCGTCTCTTCTCGCTAAAAGAGAAAGACGCCCCCCCTCCTTTTTTGAGTACTTCGAGCTCGACGGAAGGACGGACGGCAGGGCAACACCGGGCTGGCCTTGTTAAAAAAAAAAAAGTAAGTAGTAAGGGCAAGGCTTATTTCTCTCTGTCTGTGCAGGCGCTTCTTGATCTCAGCGACTTTGTCGTGCTCGCCCCCCTGCACGCCCTGTCGACGACGTCGTTGCCGCCACGTGCTACGTGACCGCCTGCTTCTGCCGGCCCCTTAACGTCGTCCACGCTACTAGGTGCTGCGTGCTCGTCCCCCTGCACGCTCTGCCGACGACGTCGTTGCCGCCACGTGCTACGTGACCGCCTGCTTCTGCCGGCCCCTCAACGTCGTCCACACTACTAGGTGCTGCGTGCTCGTCCCCCTGCACGCCCTGCCGACGACGTCGCTGCCGCCACGTGCTACGTGACCGCCTGCTTCTGCGGGCCCCTCAACGTCGTCCACACTACTATGTGCTGCGTGCTCGTCCCCCTGCACGCCCTGTCGACGACGTCGTTGCCGCCACGTGCTACGTGACCGCCTGCTTCTGCCGGCCCCTCAACGTCGTCCACGCTACTAGGTGCTGCGTGCTCGTCCCCCTGCACGCCCTGCCGACGACGTCGCTGCCGCCACGTGCTACGTGACCGCCTGCTTCTGCGGGCCCCTCAACGTCGTCCACACTACTATGTGCTGCGTGCTCGTCCCCCTGCACGCCCTGTCGACGACGTCGTTGCCGCCACGTGCTACGTGACCGCCTGTAGTTTTGCTGTTTCTCTGGTCATTTAAGTAGGGAAGTAAAGATGGAAGCCTTGTACCAAATTCAAACTAAGATATTTAATAAAATTGGCAGTTATTATGAGAACTTTAAAAAATCCGGTTCCGAAAAAATGACCAGAGGAAGGGCTGAAGCATGCCTTGAAGCACTAGATAAGTGCATAGCGCGTTTTGGCGAAATCCATGATCAGATAATGTCGCTTACTACGTTAGATGAAAATCATTTGTATTTTTCTACTGAGTTACTGGATAAGGCAGATGACTTATATTATTCGGTAAAAGGGGACTTTTTAGAGTTTATTAGGAGAGCTAGTGCTCAAGATCCATTACCGCCAGCCCCATTACCAACACCCGGTGCTCAGCCTACTAGCAACTCTTACTTGACGCGTATAGAGCTACCGAAGTTTACAGGAAAATATTCCGAATGGGAAAATTTCCGTGATACATTTCGCTCTCTTGTGCATAGAAAAATTGATATCGACAACATTATCAAGTACCATCAGCTGCGAGTTCATTTGAGTGGTGACGCTTTCGATATAATTAAATCTGTTCCTTTGGCAGAGGATCAATATCCATTAGCTTGGCAAACTCTACTTGATTATTATGATAGTCAGCGTCGCCTTGTAACTAATTACTTAAATCGTTTGATAACTTGTAAACCCATGAAGTCGGACTCCTGTTTAGAGTTGAAACGCATTAGTAAGGAGATGATTAGCACAATCGATTCATTAAATGCATTAGGCCGTGATTTAGGCACAGGGGATCTCTATATTGCTCTAACAGTTAGTAAGTTTGACATCACAACCAATAAAGATTGGAGTAAATTCCTAGGTAGTAGCACTCAACCACCCACTCTAATCCAACTACGGGAATTTATCTCTTCACAAATCATAACTCTTGAATCGTGTGAAACAGTTAGTTCAAACCCTAAGCCACCACTTTCGAAACCTGTCCCGAAGGCATCTGCTTCTGTCTCTCATCAGTCCAATGTTTCCGATTCAGCTGATAGTCAGGGAGTAGTTAAGAATGTCCTGGTATGTTCAGAGTGTAAAGGTGATCATACTCTTTCTAAGTGTGAATGTTTCAAAAGAATGGAGGTTGATGCTCGAAAGGAGTTAGTAGTCAAAGATAGATTGTGTTTTAATTGTCTAGGTCATCATCAGTTGAAGGATTGCAAGTCCAAGTATAGTTGTCTTAATTGTAAGAGAAGGCATCATACCCTCTTACATATTCCAAAGCCTGTTCAGAGTCAAGAGCCTCATGATACTCACTTAAATTCTAGCAAAGCCAATTACTCTAAAGATAGTGACTCTGAGCAGACTTCTCATCATACTGATTCGTCTGTTTCTCGTGGTCTTGGTGTATTACTGGCTACTGCTCGAGTTTACGTCACTGGACCTACTGGTGTACGTTTGTTAGTTAGAGCTCTTATAGATCAATGCTCGCAGTGTTCTATCATAACTGATTCGCTCTGTGATATTCTAAGGCTAAAGCGTCAACACTCGAGTATTCCCATCTCGGGAACAGGTGGTGCTTTAGTTGGAGTTGCTAAAGGTATAGTTAGTTTTAATGTTCGACCTAGGTTCCCCTCGAAATTCCAGTTGTTAGTCGAAGCGAAAGTATTGCCACAGGTTTCGTCATATCAGCCTCCTGCTAGTCGATTTAAATCAAATTTACACTATTTAGACGATCTTGAATTAGCCGATCCTCAATATACAAGTTCAGATAAAATTGATATCATTTTTGGAGCTGCAGTTCATGCTCAAATTGTAGAAGAAGGCCTTAGAAAGGGTAATACCAATGAGCCCATAGCGTCGCGTACTCTACTTGGTTGGATTCTGTCTGGCTCTATTGGTTCTGCTAAGCCTTCTTCTAGTTCTCAATTCTCGCTTCACTGTTACGATGAGTCTCAGTTG
The DNA here is from genome assembly GCF_036245765.1 of Copidosoma floridanum. Classification (NCBI taxonomy): domain Eukaryota; kingdom Metazoa; phylum Arthropoda; class Insecta; order Hymenoptera; family Encyrtidae; genus Copidosoma; species Copidosoma floridanum. Next base: position 30,613,913 of record NW_028321881.1, read on the forward strand.
TTACCGCTGCTTCAGCGCTTTTGGGAAGTAGAAGAGCTCTCTAGCAGTCCTACTCAGAAGCTCACCGCCGATGAGCGAGCTTGCGAAGACTACTTCGCGCACACGCACTACCGAGATGAATCTGGTCGCTATGTGGTCAGATTACCCTTCAGAGTTGATCCTAACAGTTATCAAAAGTCTCGCGAGGATTCTAGGTTTTTATCGTTGTCAATGATGGCTAATTTAGAACGTAGATTTCACCGATATCCCGACTTATCTATTTTGTACATAAATTTTATGCAGGAATATCGAGATCTAGATCACATGTCTACACTGGATGATGCTTTAGTCAAAGAGTGTTGGTTCATGCCGCATCATGGTGTTATTAAGATATCGAGCACCACCACTAAACTTCGAACGGTCTTCAATGGCTCTGCCAAGACTCCTGGAGGTACTTCACTTAACGAATTGCTTCATGCAGGCCCTAATCTGTTACCTTGTCTTCCTGAGCTTATTTCTTCTTGGCGAAATTACGAATTCGCATTTACTTCAGATATTGAGAAAATATTCCGCCAGATCTGGATAAATGAATCAGATAGGAAATTTCAGTGCATTTGCTGGCGGTTTCAGTCTTCAGAGACTATGCAGATTTACACGTTAAAAACCGTTACTTACGGTTTATCTTGTTCACCCTTTTTAGCGTCTCGAGTCTTGAAACAGTTAGCTATAGACTATAGTGAGGAATACCCAATGGCTTCTTCGGTGTTAAGTAACGAAATCTACATGGATGACGTCCTCATGGGAGGTCATACTTTGAAGGAGGCTCTAGACAAAAGAGACCAAGTGATAAAGGTTACTACTCTTGGTGGTTTCTCGCTACATAAGTGGTCTGCTAATAATTTGAAGCTTTTACACGGAGTGTCCACTCTATTGTTAGCCGACTCGCCTTCGGTTTCCTTGAGAGAAGTAGATTCATCGGTTCAGGTGCTAGGTATAGTTTGGTTTCCGTTAGAAGACCTTTTTCGTTACCGTGTACACGATCCTCCTGTTCAAGATAAATGGTCCAAAAGATCTATACTCTCTTACATAGCTCGTTTCTACGACCCCCTTGGTTGGCTCTCTCCAGTAATCGTGTATGCCAAAATTCTTTTACAATTGTTATGGTTAGTCAAAATAGATTGGGACTCTCCAGCTCCAAAGGAAATAACGGATAAATGGTTACCTTGGTTGTCACAAATTCTAGAACTGAATAACATTAGCATACCTAGATGGAATAGTTTCAATCCGCAAGTTAATTCGATTGAGTTACATGGTTATGCTGATGCCTCAAAATCAGCTTACGCTGCCGTCTTGTACACTCGTATGGTTCAAGGAGATCAAGTTAGCGTGTCACTCCAGTTAGCCAAGACGAAAGTAGCTCCACTAAAAGTTCTAAGTATTCCGCGGCTCGAACTCTGCGCTGCTCAACTATTAGCCAAAATTACCCACCTATTTAGTCTTAGTTCAAAACTATGCATCGATTCTATTCATTTATGGTCAGACTCCAAAGATGTTTTGTACTGGTTACACGCTCAATCCTCCAAATGGCCTACTTTCATAGCTAATCGTTGTAGTGACATTCATCAGTTAGTTCCAAATGCTTACTGGCATCACGTATCGGGTAAATTAAATCCAGCAGACATTGCCTCTCGAGGTGTCTTGCCATCTCAGTTGAGCGTAGATTCGGAATGGTTCTGTGGTCCTAGTTTACTACACGAGCTTCATCCCGAGTATCGCGACTTTCAAACTCCGTTGGCAGTTTCAACTGATGAATCGGTTCATACCGTTAGTCACCAGCAAACTCAATCAACTTCTACTTGGGATCTCTACTACCAATACTCTAATTTAGATAAACTATTACGTGTGACTGCATATTGTTTAAGATTTTTTTACAAATTACTAGCTCGTGTTGAAAAAAAAAACTCAGTTATTGTTTCTTGAGGTAGATGCTATTGTTTCTCGTGCAAATTTATCGCTTACAGTTTCTGAACTCACGAATTCTAAATTGCTAATGGTCTACCTTCATCAAACTACTCATTTTCCTTTAGAGTTAAAGTTGTTATCAGAATCTAGTGAGCAAGTAGTTAGTTTACCATCCAAAAGTTCTTTAATTAAGCTCAAACCATTTCTTAAAGATGGTTTGATTAGGGTTGGGGGTCGTTTGAGCCATTCTTTGTTAGGTTTCAATGTTAAATACCCGTTGATCCTAGCCTCGAGTGACCATCTCACCAAATTGATAATAGAACAAGCTCATAAGATTACTTTACACGGCGGACCTCAACTAACATTAAGTACTTGTCGTCGTGAGTATTGGATTATACGTGGTCGTTAAAGTGTTCGCTCTGTTACTACCAAGTGTTTTACTTGTAAACGATATTCTGCTGTAACTCCAAGTCAGATTATGGCCAACCTGCCTAGCGCTCGAGTCGTACCTTCCGCAGCTTTTCTTAAGGCAGGTGTAGATTACGCCGGTCCGCTGTCGGTCAGACTTTCTAAAACCAGGGGTAAAGGCACGACTAAAGGCTATGTGGCTGTTTTCGTTTGTATGAACACTCGCGCTGTTCATTTAGAAATAGTTGAAGACTACAGTTCAGAAGGATTTATAGCCGCCTTTCAGCGTTTTATAGCGAGACGAGGTCATTGCTCGGACCTTTTTAGTGATAGGGGAACAAATTTTGTTGGCGCTGATAAGGAACTGAGAAGTAATTGGCTTGAACTTTGCAAATCGGCCGACCTAATTCACAAGTTAGAGATATTAAAAACCAATTGGCATTTCAATGCCCCAGCCGCTCCGCATATGGGGGGTTTATGGGAGGCAGCTGTCAAATCAACTAAGAAACATTTGAAGAGAGTTGTCAGTGAGCAGGTCTTCACATTTATAGAGTATTCAACATTACTTTGTAAAATAGAGGTATGTCTGAATTCGCGCCCTATATCTCCCTTAACGAGTGATCCCCGCGATCTTGATTGCCTAACTCCTGCTCATCTTATCAATTTGCGTCCAGTTACCATATTGCCTGAAGTAAACCTTACAGATGTTAAAATCTTATGTTTACACAGATGGAAGCTTATATCGCAATTAAACCAGAGTTTTTGGCATCGATGGTCAGAAGAGTATTTAACATCACTGCAACAAAGGTCAAAGTGGGTAGTCCCGAAGCGCTCGTTTCAGGTGAATGATTTAGTTCTAATTCGTAGTGAAAACAATCCCCCCGGATGTTGGCCTTTAGCTCGCATCATTGAAATATTTCCGGGCTCTGATTCAAAAGTAAGAATTGTAAAATTAAAAACCTCGGCTACTACCCTTATTAGGCCTATTAATAAGTTAGTTTTATTAATTGAAAGCGAAAGGTTAGAATCATAAATAGTTTGTTAGTTCTATTGATTAGTTGCGCTTACAAAAACTAAATTCAGTCTTTTTTGTTACTTTAGTGGAGCCAAATACAATCAGTTTGGCTTTTTAGTTTGCTTGATTTATTGTTTGCTTCTTCCCTCGTCGAAGCAAAGGTGGGGGAAAATGTTCGGTATTGAGTTTAAATATAGGCGCGCTTAATGCTTAGTATTTACAGGTTGAGCTGACATCAATATGCGCCAATGAGAGTCCAACTCATCGTGTCTCTCTGACCAATTAGACTTGCCTGTAAAGAGAGCTGCGGCTCTCTCGTCGAGAGACAACGCGCGCTAGTCAGTCCGCTTCTGACCGTCGAGCCCCCCGCGCACCTCAAGCGAGATCTCTATAGTCAATCTAGTGTCTCGTTTTGTGAATTGTAACTATCTTATTGTATTCCAGCGAGCGTTCTATCGTTTCGTTGGAGTTTTCGTTCTATTACAACAGTCTGATTCTCTCTATAAACTCACTCAGCGTTCAGGCATTAAATAAATTTATATGGCTTAGTATATTAGTCGTAAGCCTGATAGAATTTAGGATGTTAAAAGTGTAAAATAAATAGGAAGTTTTATAATAAATTGATTATTTCCATTAATTCAGCGTTTCCAATTCTTGTGTGTTAACCTTACGACAAAATATTCGAGAATCCCTCAGATTCAAACCTCAACACAAAACATTTACCATTCACAATAATATGAAAAAAGTCATACGTTATCAAACACAATTTCAAAATATTAGGTACTGAAGTATGTTGAAATAATAAATACAGATAGAATTAGAATTTGACTATTAAGTCGATTGTATGATAAAGTGTATAACTTGAGGTCAGAGTTAACAAAGGAAAAATAAATAATACTTGCGTGATAAATAACCGTATTTAATCTAATTATGTTGCAACTTAATTAGTATAATACTCATAAAGTGCAAGAATTGTGTGTACAACAGTGTTATTACAATATGATATATCTATACGAAAGCGCCTACGCACCACACTCTCAAAACCGAGAGTGCGTTTCGTTTAAGCTCTATGAAACTTACTCGCTCGTTCGTGCGTTCCTTAAACTGCGATCGAGAGTTCTCGATAAAGGTATATCGATCGATGTTATTGTATTTTGTTGTGGATGATGTAGTAGGGTTAGGAGCGAGTTTAATCTGCAGTTTTTTCATTGAGTAAGTAAATTAAATGTTATTGTTGTTAATTAGACTGTTATTTAGTGTTTTATTCATTTAAGTAATATGTTTTCATATTATTAGCAAGATGGCTCAATGAAGTGAAGCAAGAAAAATTCAGATTGAACACTGTAGTGTGGTAAGAAATATTTTTTGTCGAATAATCTTTTAAAAAAACAAACAATCAAAGACTACTTTCCAAATGATGGGTCACTAACACAAGATGGTGAAGAATTTATATAGAAAACTGACAGTGAGAACATATATTTAGAGGCTCACATTAATGTGTATCATCTTAGTGTAAAAGAAGGTACACAATATATTAATACTTAAGACTTATTTTTCATTACCATTCATAAAAAATATTCAATTACAGATGTTAGCTATGAGAAAAATACCAAAAGAAAAAGATTTCAAGGTTTTTTAGATAGATTGTACGAATCAACTTCGAGCAAAGATAACTCAAAAGTAATGGTGCCAGTACCTATCTAAAAATACTGAATGTAATTATTACTGTATATTTATTTTTATTGCTTTTTTCAGCATTGCAGTAAGAAACTGGCTAATACAAAGCAAGAATCGAATGAAAAAACTGAAAATATAGTCAAAACTGTATTGAAAAGACTTATTAGAATAGGATGGAAGCATCGTGAGGGGAAAAACATGCCTTTTCTAAGTATGGGACCAGAAATCGGTCCAAAAAAGCAAATCACTTTGGATGGTAACAAAAATTATTCCATCGATGATATAAAATTTGAAATGATGTTGGAATACATCGATCATAAAAATCAACATTTTTTTGATAATTCACTGGTTGACATAGGCACTGCTAAAGGGGAAGCCATAAAAAAACTGAAATATAATAATAAGACCTTGAACTTTTGGGAATTCAGTAAATTGAAATTGAGGAAAAAAAATCATGCTCTAAATTTGTATTTGCTATCTACAGAATTGGAGTCTTTAAGGGGGCTCCTACGACTACTGCTGAGGTCAAAGACATACAAAAAATAAAGTTTTGTTTTTCAATAAACAAATGTGTCTGAAAATCATTATGATATTTTTAATAACGTATGAAGTGGGAAAAATGATATTTATGTGTGCAGTTTAACTTTGTACGAAAAATTAATTATTGTTTTGACCAGTCTAGTGCATACGAGGGTACACCACCAGACCAGACCACCTGTGTTGGTGTAGTATAGTGATGTAATATATAGGTAAATGGTATATATATATGTCGTGAACAAGTACGTCTGCTACCCACGTGACCTCCTGACCTCCCGGACACTACTTATTTATTTCCATCACAAATATCTCGCTAAAATGGTCCTTTATCCACAATTTTTAATACAGCATATTACAGAGGAAGACTTCATCTACAAAACGTATATATTCAGTCTGCTGGGACTTTTAATTTAGGTTTATTATAAACGAAAACAAATTGTTTTTCACGCTGCCCCATAGGAACACGTGCTAATAGTTACAACTTTGAGCTCGGATTTCTCAAAATTTTGACCCATTCGAAATATAATTTAGACTACCATTAAATTCAGTAGACTTTTATTTACAAGAAATAATATATCTCTGTTTGGGGACTTTCGCGAAGGAGCCCCCTTAAACAAAATTTGTGTGAGCGAAGAGTTGAAAGTCAAGGATACTGACTCCGAAGCTTCCTCAGAATGCAAACTATCTTTTGTAGGTAGCAGTCATCGAAGTACCCAATCTCGTAATCCTACAGCTCATGAGGATCACTCGAATCATTTTCCATCCGTGCTTCCATCACCTGCCAGAACTGAAAGTATCAAGAGAAGTAAAACATCTGATACAAGCATTGATAGTCACAACTCCAAAATTTCGAAAATAGATCCTGGTAAGGGTAAAGATGGACAGTTAGAAACGAATATATTCAAGAATCTGCTGCCACGTAATATTCAAAAGGAGAATATTCAATTAAATAACTTGTCTGTTCAAATGATACCAAGAAGCGAAATAAATTTTGGTAGAGAGTTAGGTAGTGGAGCTCAAGGTATTGTGAGGCAAGGGACATATATACTTATGTTTACTAAAAAGTTAGTTTGAGAAAATTAGTCGGGTAGCATTAGCGGAAAATGAGTTTAAAATTCATGATATTCATAGCCTCAATTTGGTTTTATCTGTTCGTTGACAACATTTGGTATTAGTATTGACGTATTTTATTTCAACATGGATGCATTTGATTAAAAGTTGTCTAAAAAAATTTCTGATCGCCGCAATACATCCAATTCTTCCCACTCCGAAAACTGGAAACAATCTACAATATTTTGGGCCCTCCCGCGTAAAAAAAATCAAGTTTGAAAAACTTTAAAAAAAGTTTTTTGTTCTTGTTCAGATAAAGTTTTTTAAAAGTTTTTTCTTGACACAGAGCGAAACTTGGTCAGAACTTTAAACGAAAGTTTAAAAAAAGGTCCTCTATACTTTGTAAAAAGTTTTTTTCTCAATTTAATAAATTTTTTTTGGCTTTTCGTCAATTAAATTTGTCTAAATTATAAGTAAATGTATCTATAAAAAAGTGAAACAAATGTTTCATAAAGTTCAAATGGAACATATTAAAGCTCATACTACGAGTGTAACGTTACTTAAAAAAAAGTTTAAAAAAATTTATTTATAAGTTTATTCAAAGTTTATTCTCAAGCTTATGAAATAAACAATATACTTATTGCATGGGATATATTTCATTAATACAGTATACAATAATTATTGAGCAAAATGTGAATTTTAACTTAAAGAATTATAAATTACATATATTCAACGCATTTAACTGCACGTATTCTTATGTGCCTAATGCTAATAATAGCAACAAACATTCGTTACGTACAAGTAGCTCATAAAAAGAACAAAAACGTAAGCGATAATCATCTCAAATTATTAAATTCTTCCTATCGTGTTGCTTAAAATTTTTATTTTTTTTTTTCAACTCCTTCCAACATCATCTGCATTTTTTCTTTTTAGATGACTTTAATTAAATTATTTAAATTTACTTTATTTTAATTACTATTATTACTATTTTTTTTAAATTTAATTTATTAAATTTAGAAAAAAACTTTTTACCAAGTTTGGAGAAACTTTTCTAAAACTTGCGTTTAAAGTTCTGACCAAGTTTCTATAAGATCTCGTTTTCGCAACTTTAATAGTATCCAAGTCTTGGATACCATTTATTTAACTATTGAAAGTGCGTAAAAACATTGTACCGCTGACAGAATGAAAAATCCATATTTTGCTTCTAGACGTCGTCACAATTGTATATATCCCATGTAAGACGCAAGCCAGTAACGCTAATTTAGCTTCTTTTTTGCATTTCGAACTAATGAAATACTTTTGTATGATCTGAGTTTTTGCTGTTCATTCTATAATTATATGTTCACGTCTTGTGGTAATTATTTTTCAAAAATTAAGCTAATTGTTACTCGTACTCTTACATTGATAACGAATAGCTTAAGACTATGAAAAAGACCATGCGGAAAATATTTCTTAGCAGCTCAGCCTGCGATGTCAGTTCATAAGTTTCGATTCGAAAATTAGATGAAATTTGTTGTCAAATAAAAGTTATCTAATTGAAACCTTTGTTGAACTGCATGTCCCTGTTCAGAGTCAAAAATTTTTTGTTCTATTTTACTTATTATAATAACCAGTATAGTATCTACATTTGAATCAATTATTTCACAGTTACAGCTCTTCCCTGATTCATGCAAACGATTATTTAAAATTAAGTAGTTCAAAATTTTTTAGAAGTGCTGTAAGAAAAATTACAAGAGACTTGTTCTTTTTAAATTATAAGCTAAGCAGTACAAAAAAATTCGTTCGAAACAAAAGTCAAAGACCATTTTTTTTGTTCAAACCATTTCTTATAACTTATAGAGAGTTCTATGTAAAAAAATGAACGTAAATTCACTTGATAACAGACTTGATGAAAATACTTTACATCAAATTTCATAAGCGTGCTCTAAATTTAAAGATTTTTTTTGCCATAAATTAAAGGGATAGTCTCAACCGACCCAAAAGTCTCAAGTTACCCGAGACTGCGCAGTAAGCATTCGAGTTCGGGTTCAGAGCATGCGCGGTGAGCTGAGTCAAGTGAAAGTTGCAGAACCGTAGTATATACTTGCGTTTTTGGGAGCTTGGGGGGCCCCGGCCCTGCAATATCCACCGTCGTTTTACACAACAGCCGGCATTATAGGAATTTGAGGTTATTCAACCGAAGAGCAGCTGTATCATAAGGACTGCCAACCTTAACAAATCATAATAAAGCACAGATGTAGACAGTACACTTGGCTGTAATGGTGGTGTACGTATACGAGCCCCTGGGCCGCCCGAAACTCTGTTCATGAGCAAGAACACCTACGTGTCATTCTGGAAGAGAAGGCTAAATCCTGTCTCCATGTACTATCGTATGTATATAATGCATGTGTGCACACATATGTACATATACACACGCATAACACAAAAAATATTTCAAGTAAAAAACGACCTACCACTGAGTGTGGATAAAACACATAAAATGCTTACCAGAAAGAGACTTATTTTATATAAATTATGTATCGAAGGTAAAATAAAAGTACCATTAAATAGATGCTGTATTTTACATTTATTGTATAATTAGACCATATTTAGGTTGGAGGTTCGTTGTACTTAAGCTGTCATTACAAACCCTTTGAGCGCATAGCGCGCCGCCACCCTCACAGGTAGGTAGAACTTTTTGTTCTCGCGTGTTACTTTCTGTTTATAATGGTCTATATAATGTACTCTATCAAACAACATCTATCTTGCAAAAAGGTTCTTATAGAGCATTGTTTTGAATATTGTTTGACTTTTTTTTTAATGTTCACGTAAAATGACTGACACAAAGCAAACGCTTTTAGTAATAAGAGATTACATTTTTTCTAAAAAGGACACATATCGTGACACTATGTAAGTACTTTTCTTGTGCACTACTAAGCAAGCATAGGATCACATGAACTAATATTTTTTTAGTATTACTATACTTTAATGAGTTCATTTAAAGCCACTGTTTCAGGTAGTTTCAGTATTAATACATAAAAGTGAAGAACAGTAAGTGTAATGTTAGAGTGAAAACCAAAAATGGGGAAATAACTGAAGTAAAAGGAGCTCATGATCCAAAAATCTGTAAACCAGAATCGCAATACAAAGAACATAAATAAGCTTTCCATAAGGAACTGATTGATGGAATAAAAAATCCTGGCGTAGAAAGTGTGACCAAATTTTATAACGACAAAGTAAAAGAGTAAGACTATTGATCATAGTTAAATTAGTCAACATAAAAAAGTTTCTAGTTTTTTCCTAATTTTTATTAATATGAAATATTTGTATGCCTTTTAATTTACGCCACCAATTATAGCTTGTACATGAACAAATTATTATTATTAGTGAACATTTTTAAAAATTGGTTTATTTCTAACGTATGCTTGCTTGCTTGATAAATAATTTTTCTATTTATTTACGCCAAAAAGCTATTGTTATGTTAATAGCTGACTTTGACTAGCATAAAAATTTGAAATTATTATATTTTACATTGAGAAACAGTAAAGAAATGTTTTCAAACGATGCTTGCTCCCTCAAAAATTGATACTCTTCTTTTTCGTGATTAAGAAGCAGTTGATTTACTGATAACTGTTTCTTGCTTGTCAACAAAGTTTTATTATTTTTTAACACTTAAAAACATTGTTTACATCTGATGCTTACTCGCTCGGGATGTGTTATTGTTATTTATTTTACTGTTATATATGTGATATACTGCATTATTATTATATTAAATTAAAAAAAACAGTTAGTTTGTATATAACCGACACTTTTTAATACAATAATTATTTTTAGTGTCGATTGACATCAAAAATTAGTTGGATTATTTGTAACTGATGCTTTCTTTCCAAATAACTAATATTATTTTTACTCCATTTAAAAACAATTAGATTTACGTGGACAATCAAAGTTTTACGTGGACGTAGATACCACAAATTCAGAGAATTCGGACATGTCCACGTAAAACTAGTATCATCACTGCGAGCCGCGTACGCGCATATACAAGTAATACTACTCCTTATGTTCGCGTACGCACACATGCGACCAATACCACTACTGGGGTCCGCGTACGCACACATGCGACCAATACCACTACTGGGGTCCGCGTACGCACACATGCGACCAATACCACTACTGTGGTGTTATACAAGCAATCATTGGCAGTTGAGAACTAAACAGTATTATAGTATAATTTATGAATAAAATGTGCTTTTAAAAGAGGAAGCATTGGCGATGAGCGACGCAAATGGTTTATAGCATAAGTTAAAGATAAACTGTGTTTTTATACAAACAAGCATCGGTGATAAGAAGCCTAACAGATTTTTATTATTATTAATAATCAAAATATGCTATCAGGCAAGTAAGCATCGGCGATTACAAACCAAAAAGATTTGTATTATTATTGATAAATAAAATATGCTCTCTGGTAAGCAAGCATCGGCGATTAGAAACCCAACGTTGTTTTGATATTATTATTAAATAAGATAATCCCTAAGGCGAGAGATAAAATCTGTTGGTTTACTAATTGCCGATTCTTGCTTGCCTAAGAGCGTATTTTATCACTAACAATAATATAAATCTGTTGGGTTCCTAATTGCCGATGCTTCACCGCATGAGATCATATTTAGATTTTTTACTTTGCGTTTATGGAAGAACCATATTTTTAAATAATATATTTTTAAAATAATTTTTGCATCGCAGGAACCCTAATATGGCTGCTCGGACTCCACTAAAAACCAAACGAGCTACTCTATACAGGCATTTGAAGTATAAAAGAGACGAGTACGTAAAAATGCAAAGTTTCCAGCAAATAACGACCATTAAAGATCTGGGAAATTTATTACAAAATGAAAAAGAGTTCGGTTATATATACAATAATGAAATGAAGTACACTTGTTACTTGGTTAGATGGCCAAGATCACGTTATTTGGTATGACGAAGAAATAATGAAAAGTATTTCTGCTGTACGTATTTATGCAGATGGTACGTTTGATGTCCGTCCAAATGATTGTGAAGAACTATGATTTGTGTTTATCGATATCCATGTGTGTGAAATGGAGTCTGGAATCGTAAGTATCACACTATTTTTTACGACTTTATCAACACAAAATATACATAATTACATCAACGGATATATTGAATCATTAGATATTTTGTTCATTACTCCGAAATAATTATAAAGTTGTCATTTTTTGTGACAACTTCTGCGTTTGACCACCTTACACCTGGTCTCAAATAAGAAGTATTAAAAAAGTCGGTATCACATACTGTGAACAATTTCATTACTAAAATTTTGAGCTTTCAATCGTTAAAATCGGGCTAAAAATCAGTTGAAACAATAATTTTTATAATTTCCACTCACTTTTTGTCCTTTGTGCGGCGCTCTCTGCCGAATCATCGGATCCAGGCTAATAAGCATTCCTGGAGAAGCCCCATCAGTGCTCTCGAAAGTGGCAGATGATATGGCGCAAAATTATATTTAATTATATGGAGCAAGACGCAATAACCCAGCAACTCGGTAAGATTTCATACGTAATAAATTAACCCCAAGCTATTGAACCCAAAAACTCAACGCACCCATTAGCAATACCACAAGCTTACTGATCGCTTTATTAATTAACAAAGCATTAAATAATAACTCTATCATCAATCACCAGAAAACCCGGGGCGCTTACTGGTCGCGTTCTTAACTAATAAAAGAATTAATTAATAACACAAACGCCAATCACCAGACAACTTGAAGTGCTTACAAGCCTCTTTAGAAATCCGTTGAGCTATAAATATCAGCTAAAGCACTCGTGATTACATGGTAAATAACTCTCGCGATATTATCTAATACTTTATTAATTAATGAAGCCGCAAGTCATCGCCCCAAGTTGTCTGGTGATTGGTTATAGAGTTATTATTTAATACTCTATCAATAAAGCAACCAGTAAGCTTGTGGTATTGCTAATGGGCGCGTTGAGTTATCGGATTAAATAGCTTGAGCTTAATTTATTATGTATGGAGTCTTATCGAGTTACTGGGTTATTGCGTCTTGCTGCATATAGCCAGTTTGAATTTTGCGCCACTTTCAAGAGCAGTAAGCCTCATGTTTCAAGGACCACTCCTCGCTGGTAAGGCCAGCGATCCCTGTCTGGCGCCTGGCATTGGATCCACTAATCCCTACCTATATAGCCCTAACACTGTTTCGAATTCACTCAGGCTCGAAGACCTGTGGAGTAAGGAAAAATCCTGGAATTACTCTGAAGGAAAATTCCACGGAAAAACCCGCCCTGAAACAGCCGGGGTTGCATACGAACTTTTTCCGGTTAAAACAGTTTTTGAAAAAATCTGCACTCACCGGGAATCGAACCCACAACCCCTAGAACATTGTTGTATCAGTAACAAGAATGCTTACCACTGAGCCACTGCCACTCCTCATGAACATATTATTCAAAACATCGCTTTCTTCAAGTATTATCCCATACACCACTGTTTAATTAGCGCTTAAGTATTGAAAACAAACAAAGAATCGAAATGGGCTTTTAAACGGCACGAACTTTTTTTTTATATTATTAAATTCTCTATCCTAAATATTGATACTAAATTGACGCCGAATCATCGTTGATTCTGCAATAAAAGAAACACTTTAATTAACATTAATTCATGTCAATTTATCGTTAAGATTTGTAATAAGGTTTCGATGAATTAATCAATTGTGTTGTGTTAAACAGGTTGTACCAATTTATGCTTATGAGCAACAGAACCACAGAAGCTTACGTTGCAGTACTTACAACTATAAAAAATGTATTTCGAGATTTCGCTCCCACTGATTTGATGTCGGACTATGAAGTAGCATTGAGAAATGCTACTTCATAATTTCATAATTGTTTTTTCCAGTATTCAGCTTCATGGTTATTTTTTTCATTTAGGACAAGTAAATTTCTAAAAAGGTTGCTCTAAAAAAAAATCAAAAAACAGCAAACGCTGTAAAACATAAATTAATAAAAAAACTGATTGGATTGGCACTGTTGCCTCAAGATCTCACATGGGAAGGTTTCCGGCTTATTGATAAAGATCGCTGCATAAAATTTCCAAACGATTTGTGTTTACTCTAGTTTTTCAACTACTTTGTCAATCAATGGATGAGTGATCTCCATTTTAGTGTATACCGACAGCCTCGACGAACTAACAACGTTCTTGAAACATTCCATAGATGGCTAGTTGATCAGTTGGGGAGTCATGCTTCGTTGGAAGTGTTTATGCGTAATTAAAAAAAAAAAAAATATAAAAAGTATGATGAAAATTATGAGCAGGAAAACGTGGATATATAGTAAGTATTTAATGTATTATTATAGGAGGTCTACTAGGTGTTTTTCACAAAAGTCGTTTTTTAATTAATCTGGGAGAAAATTTTACAGAATCCGGCATACACACGCAAACTCCAGAAACAAAAGCACGAAACGAACTTATCGATAACGCTTGGAGAAAATTAGAGGAAAAAAAATGGGATTTGATTACATTTTTGGATGCCGTATCAACTTTTATTGGTGAAGACTTTGGTAATGTATTTTTGAAAGTTTCTCTTATTCCACTCTGCAGTCAAAAAAAAAATACGAATGCTTGTTTTTACCTTAAATTAAACCGTTACTTTTAAGTTGTTGAATACGCCTTGAATAATATTTGTATTGTAACCTTTCTCCTGGAATTTACAATGTCTTACTTTATATAGAAAAATGTGGGGAAGCATGAAATTTGGTCGGTTTATTTTCGTGCTTTCATTTTAAAAAAAAAAAAAAAAAAAAAAAAAAAAAGTACTAACTTTTATGTATCTAATTTTTCTGATTTCTCTGCAATACATAAGCGCAAACTTGTTGAAGATTGTGACCTTTGCAATCGTAAAAATCGTAAAAATATTAAGTATTGAGATTGGCCGAATTTCGTAACGCTTGCCAAAATTAGTATCTTTTGAGCAGTTGAGCTTAATCAGGGTTTCTACAGATCCTGGAAAACCTGGAAATCCGGGAATCCTCAGGGATTTTTTTTTTATATCATGGAAACCGGGAAAACTCAGGGAATTAACTGTGGTATCGTGGAAAAGTAATTTTTCAAAAGTTTAACACCTAGTCATATATAAATTAACAAAGTATCTATAGACAAAAAACTTTCTCTTTTTGTATTCACTTGTGTCAACTTCTTGTCTTATGTATTTGCCTATAAAGAAGATTTGATATTGTTTGAATTATTTATAAGGTATATGTATTTATCAATTAGATCTAATTATTTATTAGTGGATTCAAAAATTTGAGCTTTGTTTGATGTTGGCGCCTCTGACTCATGGTGTGCTTGCACTGCGGTCACGCGGAGTACTAAATCCAAATGAGGGCCCTATGATTCGACAGATATCGTACTGTAGCTAAGAGAAAATCACCTACAATAAGTATACCCATATCTACAAGTTATATATACACGACTAATATGTATAGATAGACTTGTTGGAGATTTTCTCTTAGCTACGGTACGCTATCTGTCAGATCGTAGGGCCCTCATACGGAACTTATCTATAAAGGCCATACCTACATAAGCGCGTGCATCCGCGTTCGCGTGCGTGTTGCACACATCGAGACACTTGCCAAGTTGACACTGATCGACACTACAGTGAAATACTAGTATAGTACTACAATTTACCATATTATTACCAGAATATCGACGAATATTGAATGTCTCGATGTGTGTGAAGCGTACGAAAACGTGGGTGCACGCGTCCGCACGCTCTTATGTAGGAGCAGCCTAAGGCTATAAAATTGAGAAGGAGATAGATTCTACACAGCGCACTCCTCTCTCCCTCTGATCTCTGATAGGCTTGTATAAGTTCCGTTTACGGTCTCCGTACTCCATGTGACCACAGCTTCACCGCTCAAGTTACGACGTCGATTGTCAAAACAAACCACATGTGACTATCTAATCTAAGTATTTGAGTCCTCATTATATATGTTGTACCTTGAAATCAACGATGGCTTAACGCCAAGTTCAACAGAATGCTGTGATCTTTACGTGCGAGAGGAAAAAAAGAAAAGCAACAAGATAAATCGTTGGCTGTAGCAGTGGGTGTGTTGTTATCGTAAGAAACAATTGTAGGTTATGGTTGGTTTCAGACGTTAAATGTCAATAGGCGATAGAAGTAAATTAAAAATAACATGCTTTATTAGTTATTTAGAATTACTTTATTTTACTTTATTTTCTCTCTGACTAATTTAGGTAGTCTGTAAAAAATATTTGCTGCATTGTTAACTTTTTTTACTTTGTCCTAAAAAAAGTGTAATCGCTGTTATCTAGAAAAAATGTATAAAAAAGAGATTTTAGCATTACTACTCTCTGGTCCTGCATTTTTGCAGGTTAGCAACTAAGTGGGCAGTACGTATATATCATACGTATATGACATACTACTAGAAGTATTAAACATTATAAAAATCTATGTTGATTTTCGTAGCTGAATAACATTTTTAGGCAAAAATACAAAATTCTTACGTACGTTTAACAGTAATACTTCCTATGCAAAATCTTGTATTTTTTTTATTAATTTATCTGCCTATACCCTACTGATTGATATTTCGTAATCACATATGTAATTCCATCTGTACTTACACTTGTAAAGTTACTTGGAATTCTATTTGGAATTCCACATGGGATTTTGGATTGGAAACTCCAAGTGTCATTCCAAGTGGCATTCTAAGTGGAATTACAAATGACCACTAAAGGTACATTTTTTCCTTTTTTAAAATAGTTAAAATTGAAATTTCAAGCGGTTTAATCGCCTTTGAAGGTGTTATCATCCCTATAGTAACACCAAAGCAGAGAGGTTTAAGTCATTTCAAGACAATTCAAACGAAAAATAAAAAAATCTATTTTTTCGAAATCTGAGAACAAATACTTGAACCCCTCTGATTTGGTGTTACTATATGGATGATAAAACCTAGTATGGTCATTATACTGCTTTAAATTTCAATTCTAACTATTTTGAAAAAGGAAAAAATGTATCTTCAGTGTTTATTTGTAATTCCACTTGGAATGCCGCTTGGAATGACTCTTGGAGTTTCCAATCTAAAATCCCATGTCGAATTCCAAGTGGAATTCCAAGTAGAATTCCAAGTGACTTTACAAGTGTAAATACAGATGAAACTACATATGTGACTACAAAATATCAATCAGTATGGTACTGTTGTGTGAAAAATAATTATAAGATAATAAACACCTACGAGATTTTTTTTTCTCTCAAATTATTTTAACAATCTTATATAAGGAAAGTTGATTGTAATTTTTTTGTGTTGCTTGACATTCGTTTATTGAGAATTTCAAATTGTTCTTAGGTTACTGCATTGTTAAAAAAGGAATAAGAAACGGATTGAAAAGTGAGCTATAGTCATGATTTCTAAAGAAGGTGAGTTAAATTATTTGTCGATAACCCATAATTTCTACCATGTTTCGAATAAGACTTTTTTATTTGATCTTCGTAGGTTTATATACGTATAAAAGTGTTTATTTTGGCTACGACATAAATGAACTATAAATTGCAAGACTCTACAGTATTGAAACTATTAAAATGTCTGATCAGTCTAAAGTTATGTTAAATCCAGAGTGGACAAAAGATTATAAATAGGTAAGACCATCAGAAATAAGTGAATACCAAGCTTACTGAAATTTATGCAAAAAAACTTTTGAGTGGAGTAATATGGGAATAGCTGCCGTTAAAAGTCACGAAAAAGGTGTTAAACATAAAGAAAAAGAAGCTGCAAGCAAAACCAGGAATATTCAGGACTTTTTTCCAAAAAATGATGCATCCAGTACGTCAGTTTCAAAAAATGTAAGTACGCCACAAGTCTCAAAAACCAGCCAATCGTCATTACCGTCAGTAAATCATTCTAATAGTATTGTTGGATATTTTTCAAAAGACAGTTTAACAAAAGCTGAGATAATTTGGATACTAAACGTAGTTTATAATCACATTTCCTTAAACAAAGGTGCAGAGTCTGTAAAAGCCATTAAAAGGATGATGAAAGAATTCAATGAGGAATTCTCCAAAAAAATAAGTTTAGCACAAGATAAATTAGCGTATAATATTTATTATGGTTTAGGACCATATTTTGAAAAGATAACTAGAAGTCAATTTCAAAGTAGTGATTTTTATACTGTTTCGTTTGATGAATGCTTCAACAAAGTAACGAAGAAAGAACAAATGGATATGCATGCGAGGTATTGGAATAATGCAATTATGCAAGTAGAAACAAAATACGTAGGATCACCGTTTCTCACTCACACGAAAGCAGTTGATTTAATAAACGAATTCAGAAGTCACATAGGAAATCTTAACTTTGCAAAATTAACACAAATATCAATGGACGGACCTAATGTGGATTGGTAATTTTTTAACGATTTTCAAGGTGAGCTTATTAAAGAAAGTGATCACAAATTGTTTGAAGTTGGTTCGTGTGGCTTACACACTGTTCATAACGCGTTCAAGACTGGATTTATTGTCAGCCAGTGGGAAATTCACGAGTTCTTGACTTCCATTTACTACTTATTAAGCCATTCATCTGGTCGAAGAGGAGATTACATGAAGTACTCTAAATCAAGTGGACCCCACAAATTCTATAGTACGCGTTGGGTTGAAAATGTAATCGCAGCTGAAAAGGCTGAAGAAGAACTTTCTAGTTTGCTAAAATATAAAGAAGACGTTGAAAACTCCAAAGACAAATCTCAAAACAGCGTTAAAACTAATAAGAATTTTACAGTTATGTCAAAGCATTTAAACGACTCATTACTAAAGCCTAAGTTAGCTTTTTTTGCTACTATTGCTGCTGATTTAGAAGGATTTTTGTGTAACTTTCAAGCTGACAAGCCTATGTTTCCGTATCTGTATTCAGATCTAAAAATTATAGTTAGCAATTTATTGGATAGATTTGTGAAACGTGAAGTGATTGAGTCTGAAAATAACTGGTGGAATATTGACTTGACTAAGGAAGACAATTTTATTCCGCTAGGTAAATTAAATCTAGGACATAAGACCAGAGCAGCAATACACAGTTGTAGAGGATTGAGTCAAGGAAATCATGCAGTATTGCAAAAAAATTTCGTTTAATTTCAATCAGTATGGTTGAAAAAATATTAGAAAATCACTTCTAAAGTTTCCTTTGGTTAGATACGCTAATTTCTGTGATCCTGAGTTAGTTACAGTCCATAAGTATTACCAGACTAAATAAGGCATTAGCTATATTCGTTGAATGCAATAGGATAAAAGGATTAAAAGCTGATGAAGTTGAAAGAACGTTCAAAGAAATAATAAATACTCACAATTTTTAAGAAGCTGTTAATGCGTTCGACCGAAAAAAAGACCGACTTGACACCTTTTGGATGACAGTACTAGGCCCTACTGAGGGTGTTGAGGATTTAGCCAAAGTTTTACAGATAATTTTCATTTTGTTTCACAACAACGCCACGCCTGAGAAAGGCTTTTCTGACAAAGAATGCTTGTATGACAATCAAAAAGAAAAGTCAATTGTTGCTTTGAGGCACGTTTGGCAAGGTGTTCACGATTTTGGTGGCATTGAAAACATTATAATTTCAAAAGAAATGATACATTCTGTTCGTTATTCGAATAGTTTGTGGGAGGAAGATCTCAGAAAAAAAAGACAAAAAAAAAAATTCATTATCAGAAGAAAATAAAAAGAAAAGAAAGAAGCAAATGATTGATAGTTTAGAGGAAAAAAAATAGAAGATAGCGGAAGACAGTGCCAAAGAAGTTCAAAAAATCAAAGAAGAGCTGTATTATTTGAAAAAGCAATCGTAATATAATTACGAATATCTTACTAATATATGAAGCAAAGTCGCTAAAACCGTTGTAATCGCTAACCGCAAAAACTAATGAACCGATTTTGCTGAAATTTTGCACACTGATTCATAATACTTCCTAGATGGTTTTAGTATAGTTTTTATCTTAAAAAATTTAATAACAATAGCAATAAATGAGCTCAAAGTTTTGCAAAAATACGCCATTTTTTCACTTTAGTTCAGTAAAATTCGCTAGGTGGCGTCGACATAAAATCGAGGCTACCTGCAATAGAATTCAATAAGTGTGGTTATATTATGACCTAAGACGAGATATTCTTTGGTCAGCGGCGTACCTCCCCCATCACAGCCTCCGTACATCGAGACTCCCAGGGTAAGAATCAAGCAACCCGTAGCCAGCTCTTCATTATCAGGAATAACAATAAAGAATGGCCTGGAAGTTTCACCACTGGCGCTTTTTAGGCCATTATAAGTATTTACGTTCCCTACTTAACCATCACTTTCATCGGTTCTTTTTAGGATCCACCTAAGTGTAAACTACCTTGCCAACAAATACATTTTTATTACCATTTCCGGAAGCGATTCGTCGACTAAAACACTATATTAACTAAAGACGGGCACTATGAAACCAAGTCAGCCATTCACTAGCAGACGTCACCTGCGGAGTTGTTCTTCGCAAGGCTGGAAAACCCGGTGACCGACGACCCTATATTACCCTCTCGACTCTAAGCATTCAACCAGGAATCACTGATCCTCTCCAAGGTCTGCGCTGGGCAAACCTATAACAGCTATGAAGGAAAAAAAACTTGAGCCAACGGGAGAGCCTCCACTGGACAAGTATCACTAACCAATCTCCCCATCTAAGATCACCAAAACAACTGAATTTGCAACTAAAATGGTGCTTTAGACGCCAACGTCTTCGACGTTATACCGAGAGACGTTGGGAAAGAGCACTACAACTAGCTCCAAAGCTTCGGACTTTGTAATTTTTCTCCCGATCAGTCTGGGTTTTCAACAGGAGGCCAGAGAAGATCACCCTGAGGTATCCAGGCAGTCACAATTGCTGCTAACTGCAGTCAAGAAAGAGTTAACTTAAGAAGCTCACTGGTCTTTTAAAGGCCATCGGACGTCAAACTACCTTGCCAACAAATATATTAGAACTTAACAAAGTTGACAGAAAACAGCTTTTAGGGGTCACAAAAATTTTAAGCATGCCAAAATTCGCAAGAGGGTAAATTGGAAGAAAAACTTCAAATGTATTTAATAAATACAATTTTACTTTGGCGTCAAAAAACTGACGCAGAAAATTTATCGAGATTGAAATAGCAGCGTCAAAATCGACAACTAAAGAGTTCATTACGTGAGAGATCAGCTTTTCATTGTACCCTCACAGCAATCTCTGAAATCTTTAACGATCCTACTTCAGATTTTTTAATGAGTAGAAAATGTATTTGTGTTTTTGTGGCAATAAAAATGTAGGGTTTAAGGTCCAGGACTTTGTTGCTCTGGTAATAAAGTTGTGAGATATGAGAAAAAAATTTTTTTTTTTCAATATAAATTTTTTGGAGGTTTAAAATCTTAACAGCTTTAAAAAATAGCCCTTTTCGTGAATTACACGGGAGAAACTGTAAATCAACGGCTTCTTATGGCCACCGATTATTTTATGGCATAAAGAACGCACGGTACTTTTCAGCATAATAATTTTTTTGAATTTTTACTCCTTATTATTTGACCAAATAAACTATATGGATTCCGAAACAATATGTTTTTAATAAAAAGATTTTTGTTCTGAGATGTGTCAGGAATATGTGTAAAATTCCAACTGAAAACGTTTTACATTACATGTCAACCCATTACGGTGTTTTATTTAGTAAGTCTCGGGCGAAGCCGAGACGGGGGGCTGCTAGTCTGTAATAATTCTTAATAAATATATTTGAATCAAGTTGATTAATAATAATTTGTTTATTAGTTATTCATTCATTATCGCTATTACTTTATATGAATTTTGTTCATTATAACTAACGATACTTTTCAAATTATCATTTTATATACAAAACAAATTCGCTTAAAGAATCCTTAAAAATTTTGAATTTCACGCCTGGAAATCCGGGAAAAATCAGAAAATTTTAAATCATAAGATTTTGAGAAACTCTGGCTTAATAAATCCAGGGTTATTTTGCGGCTGTAAGGTAGCCGCGGAGCGATGGCGCTTATGTGGCGAATACTGTTTTTTCTTTACTGAGGGCACACGAGCCTCTCAAAAATGTCCGAGGTAGGAAATGGTACATTACGTCACGAAGTACAAACATGAACGCCCGAAGGTCGTAGTTATTGTGTGTTTGTGTCCGACGTGAATTTTTTTTTCTTATTGAGGGCGCAAAGTGCAATTGTGTGCTCGTAGGCACACTGTAATTTGCGTCCTTGTAATCACTTTGGGCCCGAAGGCATAAAAGTACTTATGGCCCGGAGAGCGAAAAAAACGATTCTGCCTGCGGGCCCAAAGTGATTACAAGGGTGCAAAGTTTGGCAAGGCCGCAAAGCATCAGTTGTAAATGGTAAAAAAAAAAATTTTAAGTTTTGCTTCAAATAAAAATTAAAGTATTTAGCGCAGTATAAGCAGTAACCGTTCACTGTTAAACCCTTACAGGCAACCGAGTTAAATTTAAAAAGATGTTGGAGCACGTTTTTATTACATAATTAAGTACCCGATTGCTAAGCATCAGATGATAATCAGCTGATAATCACCTGACATTTTGGCATGATATTCACCTGATATTCACCCGATTTTCTCATGATTATCACCTGATTTTCACCTCATCAGTAATTGGTGATAATCAGCTGATTATCAGGTGAAGATCATGAGAAAATCGTATAAATATCAGATTAATATCATGACAAAATGTCAGGTGATTATTAGCTGATTATCATCTGACTATGGGGAATATGGGTCTTGGCTTTATTTACGGAACTAGGTGACCTACAGTTTCAATTTTTTTTTTTTTTTAATTCATTTGAATAAATAATGATGAATGACAATAAAAATCACATAGGTAATCAAATGAAAAAATTATCATTGACAATTGAAATTTTCATCCCGAGATAAAAAAATTTTAACCAAATTTACTAAGCGAAAAAAGTAATAAAAGTTATTAGTTGGGGAATTATAACTACTGATATCGATAGATGAACTCGTGTACTTGAATTTAATGCCTTTAACACATTATTTTTTGCTACTATTAACTGTTAGTAACCGATTTAAATAAAAGAGGCTTATGAGGCGGTATGGGTCAGCATCGAAAGCCAAGCAGACGGTAAATGACAACTGTGACATGTAGTCAAGACAGTACAGCTC
This sequence comes from Copidosoma floridanum, assembly GCF_036245765.1. Classification (NCBI taxonomy): domain Eukaryota; kingdom Metazoa; phylum Arthropoda; class Insecta; order Hymenoptera; family Encyrtidae; genus Copidosoma; species Copidosoma floridanum. The sequence continues at coordinate 30,636,736 of NW_028321881.1, forward strand.
GTTAGTTTTAATTTAGATTTAAGTTTATTTTAAGTTAATTTCAAAAGGCAGAAGGCCAAAGATCAATTTATATACAAACTAAGTATGCAATTTTGTCACGACGCTTCATGCACATACAATTGCTCCCCTTTACCTAATTGTGGGAGGGATCCAACTCTTTTTATCTTATTTTTTACTGTTCCTAGAAAAAATTTCCTTGGCGTTAATTTTTTTGTTATAACATTTTCTGCAAAGAAGATCATTGCACATGTCAGTTTTTTAATCGAAAAAATGGTACTTCTGAATGTTATGGTACATTGTTTGGTTTTTTTGCAAACTATTTTTTGTAAGTAAGGCTTTGAAATGATACTGTAAAAATAATTGTCACGATTGGGCTCCGAGAAACCTTTTTTGTAACGTATATGCTTGTTGAAAACAATTTTATTTTTACATTCTTAACGTTTTTTTATAAAAATGGAAAACATTCTGCACCTTAAACAATTTCAAATGTTTTAACTGATTTCGTGTATGATTTCTTTAATAACAGATTTTGCAATTATCATGAAAAAATAAAAATTAAAAAAGTTACTGTAGCTTGTTCACAAGCTGAGGCACAATAAATTCACGCTTTTTAAAGACTACAGCCAAAAAACTAGTTAAAAAAGCTTGAAAAATTAATGTCTTTTACATATTCCACAACCATGTAACTACATTTTTTTTTACAATCTCGTTCATACATAGATTAGAACAAATTTTCAAAGCCTACTGCCACTATTGCCTTGGCATATAAAAAGAGTTCAGCTCTTCTGATTATTTTGCTGTATTCCACATAACCTGAATTAAATTTGTATCTTATATAATCATTTGTAAAATAACATGTTGGAATGAAAAAAAATTTGGTTATATTTCAACTGATTATCTTGAATACTAAACCGAAAAAGAAAATTTTTCAGAAAACTTTTTTAAAATAAATTGACAGCGATTTTTTAACGCATTTTATTTGTTATTTATACGAAAGTTACGTAAAATATGATTTGCATACATAGGTAACAACAATTTTTTACATTCAGCGGTATCTTTAATACGATTAACTGGACTTTGTACAAATCATTTTGCAAAGGATGATTTCGTACAAAATATCGACGGAAATATTTGCTTGCGTGCCACCACTGTTCCAATTGATTAGTGATTGGCTGAATCTTAGATTATTTAACAAATATCTCAGCAGACCACATAAGTATGTAGTACGGTTTCTATAGCAAACAAAGAATAACAAGAAAGGTAACTTCAAGAAAAATCAATCTAAGCCAATGTACAAGAGTAATTGGTACATAACGTACAATGTAAAGTAATGAAGCACATTATAATGTTCTTGAAAAGAATGAACTGCTTAATGTGACAAAACACTTCAATGATTTATTATACTTTTCTGAAAAGATATATTCTTAAAAATTGATGAAAGTGAATGAAATAAGGTTTATTTGAATTATGAAATCGTTGATAAAGTTAAGTGAACTAACAGTAAGTTAATGACCGGATATGTGCATTGAAAATTGATGAAATGAGCATTAAAAGTGTAGAAAAATATTCTACAAAATACGACGAGATTGAAGGTCTTGAAGATTTAGGTGGTAATTTTGGAAATTCAAACATTGCTGAACATGCCCTATTATTTATTTTGGATACCGTCAATACTAAATATCCTTGGCGTCAAATTCTATGTTTTGGAATTAATGAAAATGGAGTAAGTGCTGAACAACTGCTAGTACTTCTGCGTAGAACATTGACAGCATTATTCACAACAGGAGCAATCGTTAAAACTATTTTTTCTGACCAAGGTCCAAATAACCGAACACTAAATAATAAATTGTTAAAAGTTAGCATTGATAAACCTTTTTTTAAACATGAAGGCAATAAAACTTTTGCTCCTTTTGATTGGCCGCATCTCATCAAACGTTTGCTGTATTAGTTGATAGTGCACTGATATACTTTCATACAAATCAAAGTTATAATGGGTTATAATGACTTGGTGAAAACTTATTAAATATATAATACAAACGACACCTTAAATTATATCTCATTTTTAAGTGATACTCATTTAAACCCAAATAACTTTGACTGTTTAAAGAAAAGCTTAGCTTTTCAACTTTTGAGTAAGCAAACAGCTGCAGCGATAAAAACTGCTGGCGAAGCTGCCCGAAAAGATCATGCGAATAGATTAGGGTCTGATACCTGGAAGAAATTGGCTAAGTTCGTGAAAAATACATGTTCTAATTGATACCTGTAATTCTTAGAGATTGCGTTACGTTGAAAAGCAAAAGTAATCATTGTCACGTCTTGACCAAGCGATTGAAGAATTTCTGATTAATTCTGTAGAATGGTTTAAAAAAATGTAGAACACATAGAATTCGTGCGAGTACAGAAAATTCGAGCGAGTGAGTAGGTCCCCTTGTTTCATTGGTTTGTCCTGAAGTATCAACTGATTATTGCAGCTATTTGATGAAATTAAAAAAGAAATTAAACAATCCGAACTTCAAGTTAGCAACTGGTCTTTGCAACCAAGATAGTTTCAAGCATGCTCATTGAAGATGTCGAGAAAGGAGTGATTTCAATAAAAATCCAACTTGCCGTATGAATCGTTTTATTTTTAGACGTATACTTTCCACAGATAACATTGATACTCATCAACAAGGTAACGTTAAGATTATAGAAACTCATTTCTTGGTAAATTGGAATCAGAATGATGTAGATAATAAAACTGTAGATTCAATGAAAGTTGTTGGCAAATAATTTATTTGATGAAATAGTAAGGTCATCAATGGCAAATTTTATTCAAAATGTAGAGAATATAAATGTATTGATGAACCACTCTCAGAATTAGCGTATTTGTCGAGATCCAAAGAATTTTTTTTCGCAAATCAGTTCCTGTTAGTTGTAAAGCTTTCAAAAACATCCTACAAATCTTTGGCATCAAATAAACTAACAACTTCTTTAAGAAATAAAGTAAAAAAAAAACAAATTATCACATTCTTCAGTGGTTTGATAAGAACAATGCGTGCTATGAACATCGAGTAGAAGCTTCAAAAATTTTGTGAAGACTTAAAGTTTTTAAAACTACTTTAAAAAATAATCGGAAACGGAAAACAGAGGCAAAAAAAAATTTTTACCGACATATATTGTAAATGTTACCTTCTTTCATTGTTAACTCTGCACTATTCGTTTTTCAATGTTAAAACATATTTATTTTAACTTTTTAGTTGCTAGTGTTCTGTTTTCACCGGTCAAAGGGCATACAGGACCCCGAGATCTAGGCCATGTGCACGAATACGAATGCCGTGCTTGGGGCCGTTTTACCTCTCTTCGATGATTTGAAATACTATAAAGAGGTACGACATAATGATAGTCATTACGGGCGTTTTGCCATTTGAAAATAGAACAAGCAGTTGCGTAGTTACGCTGCGCCGTTGCCAGGCGACTTTTATTTTGTTTTTTTTTTGGTCTTATGACTTTTGATTACGATTCAGGGCAGAGCGCTTAGGTTGTCCTGATTTTTCGCTTATTGTAATCTTCTACTGAAATAAGAATATACTCTTTTTGCAATTAAATCGATGTTTCCTTGTTTTTAAAATCAAAATTTACGGAACAATATTGAAATTTATAACCTTAAAATGCTTATTTATATTAGTTATAAACGTTAAAATTGCTTTTTTTGTTAAAGTTATTTATATTGATGGAGCTAAAACTATCCTCACCAGGGGTCTAACTGCGTGCTTCGATTAAACGAACACGGTTCGAGATTTACTGTCACACTACCAACCTTATTACAAAAATGTAACAGAAAGTTAACTTTTTGATGTTCAAAGGTTTATTATGACAGTAAATCTTGAAAACTATTGCGTACATAGAAGCACCTAATTATACCCCAGGAATGAAGAGCACCTAAAAGCCCTCTCTCTCTTAACAAATGCCTCAACTAATATTTTGATTTGACACATCTCAACTTCTACTACGTATACCTATAACTGTAATGAATGATTTCCAGAAAAACACAGAGCCCCTATGCGTGATGAATGAAACATTGTCTACACCAGAAACAGATGAAAACGTGATTATTTTAATTACAGTTTCTTACACAAAAATAACTTTTTGTGTCCCCCAAAAATTAAATGGAAACTATTTTTATAACATAAAGCTGCTACTTAAAACTAGTTTTCAAAAGTAGTAAGCTTGTCGTTCGAAGAAAAAAAACTTTTCTCTTAGTATGTCGGTATAAGTATACCTATATTGGCGCACAACAGCCCTACCTACTTAGCCGCACGTTACTCATTAATACTCTCCCATCCTCAATTAAGAAGAACTACGCGCTTTCCACTGCATTATCTGTTGTACCCTACTTTTTGCACAGAAACCATGAGATATTCTTTTTTGTTGCAATCAACTATACTTTCATCACGGCTACATCAAACAATATTTGATCCAATTCTAATCGCCTCTTTCAAACGCACACTATTTTCTCTTCAACTCACCCTCGACTCGAACTAGTGGAATGCAGAATGCAGACTTTCCCCCGGCTCTAAATTACCCTTTATGCTCTTTTCATGCTCATCATCACTCATCTCTCACCACTTTTAACACTGATACACATATTGTTAGACAAACGAAATTGTATTTTTACTGAATTATAATCAACTGATATTATTACATATGTATTTAAACTGTATAATTATTTTGTATACATTACTGGTATATTTTTTCCTTTGTAATTTACTTCAAGCCATACGTGGTCATACCAAACGGCTTAATAAACGCTACTTATACTTATACTTACCCAAGATTTTCTAAATAACCATAGATTTGCTTTAAAATACATTGAACCTTGTTTTAACGTAATCATAGATATTTTCACATTTTATACAGACAGTCTATGTTTACTCAAAAATTGTTCAAAATCGTTGTCAAATGTTTTAACAATCAATGGCAGTTAGATTTGAAGTGGTACAAGGCTTTCAAAAATAGGTATGAAAACTTTTTAATGATAATTTTTTAATGATAATGTGACATCAGGAGAATCACCACAATCACTAACTCCAACATTCACTGAGAGTTTTTACTCTCTCCGAATGATGATGTGAATGGGTGTGTTTCGTTGCAAAGAGTACTGCTCGACTTAACCGCAATATCACCCCAGTAAGCAGGGGAGCTACAAGTCATGGGTCTACAAAACATGTTTGAATCCTAAAAAATTTTGTATTTTAAGCAACATTGTTCATATTAATTGTATATTAGATATTGATATCAAAGAAAATCAACAAAAATTAAGAATTTAAATTCAAAACACTTTCTTAATGTTCTTTAAAATTAAAAACTTTTATAACAGCGTACAGAAACGAAAAACAAGTGACTTTTACTTGAATTTAAACTTCTGTTAACTTCATTTTATATTTAAATAATAATTAACATTTGCTAAAAAGTATACAGTTAAAAATATAATTAAAAAAAAAAATTTTTATTGTCATGAGCCATTAGCCATACTTCATTGATTTATTAAGTTATATAAATACACATCGAGTTATTTTTGCTAATATGCTAAGAATTCCAGAGAATTCATGGGATAATCCAAGTGCGCGACCTCTCAGAATACAGTTTTTAACAATTTCTTATTTTTTACGTATGTACAAATTTTGAGATAAATGTTTTGTTCTTTTCAAGAGAAATTTGATTATTAGTTAAAAACTTTGAGAGGATTTACAACTTTATTGGCTCTGTGCACACACCATGCTGCCCTCATTTAATTTTCCCAACCCATGTTAAATCTTATGGAAGCAAATAGTACCCGTGGCAGCCCATGAAGAAAATTTTCCATTGGAGAGATGATGGAGGAAATTTTCCAGAATCAACCGATTTGTACAAAATTTGGTATAAGGGTAATTTTGACGCCGTTGATTATGAACCAAAGAACAGACTTCTAAAAGTAAAGATGGTGGACTCTATATTACAAAAATTTAATAACTCAGTCCATTATATTTGATCAGTCACATTAAATTTTTCAAAGTGCCATGTGGATTTTCAAAGCTCATGTGTTTCGAAATATTTTGAGCCCTTGCACCATTTTTTTTAAACATGTCAATTTGTTCCCACCGGGCAAACTCTGGGAGTGCAAATTGTAAAGCTTTAAAAAATGGAGCAAGGGCTTTAAATTTTTGTTTCGAAAAGCTTATTTAAACGTTAAATGGTATTTCAAGAATTTCTCAAATGGTACCTTGAAAATATTTAACGAAAGAATGAATGACAAATTATATTCCATAAAGGTCACACATTTTCGATGAACGCAGAGAAATTATTAGTAGTTCAAAGATATTCAGATGCTGTGAGCCCTGTGACTATTATACAATACTATTATGATTTATTTAAAGTTTCGATATCGACAATCTAATTCACTGAATTCATTGTACATTAGTTAAAAAAAAAATTATTCGTAAAAAAACTTACGTAAAATCAGAGCTTTAAATATTTAATCCTCAGATAAATAATATGGCTTGTAATACTAATTATGATTTGTCATTCATTCTTTCGTACCATTCCTCTTAAGATACGATAATTTAGGACTGACAAATTCAACAGCCATTTTGAAAAACCACATGACAATGTGAAAGCCATATGTCATTCTAAAACACTTTTATGTTTAATTATTAGGAATTATCACGTATTTCTAAATATTTTCAAGGTACCAGTTGAAAAATTCTTGAAATACCATTTAACGTTTGAATGAACTTTTCGAAACAACTTTTTGAAGCCCTTGCTCGATTTTTTAAAGCTTTACAATTTAAACTCCCAGAGTTGCGGCCCGGTGGGAACACATTAACATGTTTAAAAAAAATTGTGCAAGGGCTCAAAATATTTTGAAACACATGTGCTTTGAAATTCCAATGGCACTTTGAAAAATTCAGTGTGACCTATCAAATATAATGGACTGAGTTATTAAATTTTTGTTATATAGAGTCCACCATCTTTACTTTTAGAAGTCTGTCCTTTGGTTCATAATCAACAGAGTCCAAATCACCCTTATACCAAATTTTGTACAAACCGGTTGATTTTTGAAAATTTTGTCCACCATCTTGAATCCGCTATTTTTAATTTGGCAAATCTGACCTTGAATTCGTGATCAGTGACCTATGACTCACCCGCATACCGTATTTGGTTTAAATCAATTGATTTTTAAAAATTCGGCAACCATATTGGATGTTGGACTTCCATATTGAATCCGCCATTTTGTCTTTTGTCTACCAACCACACAAATGCTTTAGGGGCATCTATCAGGTAAAATTTTGGAAATAACACTACCTGGTCCGTTGCGAATTTTCATTTTTACAACCTTTTTTTGCTGGACTTATGATTCTTCTACGGCTTCCGGCCACCATGTTGGACCAGCCATATTGAATTGATTAATCTGCCACTCGACATTTGAAGGAGGCTCTCAATACAAATATTTTAAGCCCTTGCACGATTTTTTAAAGCTTTACAATTTTTGTTCCTAGCGGTGGCCCAGTTAACGTGGAACGTCCCATAAATATATATGTATATTTGTACATATATATATATATACATACATATTTCCCTATACTATATAGTTGTATTAATGAAAGTGAGTCTTACATCCCCCCCGGCTCCCCCTAAGCTCCCCCACAGCTCCCCCTTGATTCACATAGTTATTTGCTTGTTTTAACGTTATTTTTCCTCTACCTCCCTCCCAAAAACTATTCATTTATTAAATGTTTTACAATCAGAAATGTTAAAAAATATATGTAATTTAGTACCCAAGTCATACCTCATTTTTAGGGTTTTCCAAGTCACTGATCATAGGTCTCCCTCTGTCTATTCGCTTTTCCTTACTTACTATATGTCTCTGAAGTACCATTATTTGTTTAACTTAATTGAACTTTTACATTTCAAATCTCTTTCTGGTCCATGTGTACTTTACCCAAATATAAAGTTCTTGATTACCTGAGGACTTTATTTACAAAAAGACAGAATTCAGGAGAAGGTATAATTAAATAGACAAACACAATTAAGCTTTTGAAACAATAATTCATTCTGTTAGCTTAATATTGTGACATTTTATGTGTCGTTTTAACCCATCTGTTCTTTTCAAACCCTTTCCACATTTTTCACATATTTGTTTTTTATCGTTTTTATAAATTAACATACGTCTGTTTGAATGTGACGATCTTCAAAGTAACATATTTTTGAATTACTAAAACATTTCTTGCTAAACAATATTTTTTATTTCTTATTTATTCTCGGATTCAATTCAAATAAAAATTCTTTTTAATTCTTACGTCTTAATAAAGCAACGTATAACTGTCCATAAGAGAATAAAGATTTTTTAATCTACAATCCTAAGGATTCAAAACTCTGTCCTTGTGATTTGTTAATAAACGTAGAACATGCTAATACAAATGGAAACTATTTTCTATAGAAGACAAAAGGTCATGATGATGAGGTGCTAGTATTCAATGTTATTCTAGGTGTTTGAGATTTGGCCTCCGCAAGATTAAGGAGGTGTATTGCTGGATTGGCTTCCTCTCGAAATTAGTAAACTTAAATAGCAGATGAAAGAAAATAAGGCAGGAACAGACAGATATTCTCTTAAAAAGAGTTTAATGAAAATAATAAAAAAAGCTACAATTGGTTACGAATTGTATGCACGCGTGCGAAGCACAACTTGTTCGCTCGGAGGTAGCGGCGCGAGAGGGCGAGCTCGAGCCAACGACGCAACGCAGCGCGCTTGAAGCTGCTGGGCTAGAATAGCCTCCCTATTCCTACCTATCCGAAGCGGCCGCTACCGAGTACGCACGAGCTACCTGAGTCTCGTGGCTGAGACCATTTTCACTTAGTATAGCAAAAGCCTATACATACCGCCAGCCCTGTTGGAGACACCACGCATACTATAATAATACGTAAAATAATACATGATAATAAGAACATTTTTTTGTTTTTGAAATAATAAACAAAACATCAATCATTTTGTATTAACATAAGAACAAATTAGATCCTTTTATCACCAAAGTTTATCGTGGCTGCAGGATTTAAAGAGAATATAAAATTTAGCATCAGCGCCGAAAGTACATTGTCGCAAAACAAAAGAGAGGTTTATAAAGCACATATAATTACAAGCAAAAATAAATGTATTCTACACTCGATTAATAGAAGTTCAATATTATAATATTCTAAAACTTTCGGCAAAGTAGTAACACAAAATCTACTCATTTTTGTCAAATTGAATTCAACACTCAAAATAATAATTTTCTATCAAAAATAAAAAAAAATAGTGAATAAGTTACACTTATTTTCTAGCAGATCGCAACAAATCAAATAAAGGTTCACATTATCTTATTTTCAACGCCGCCAGCCATAAGAAAAATAAATTTTTATGGCACTCAGCCATCAATCTTTCGCAATAGATAATGGACACAACTTTACCACAGGACGCTTAAAGGTGGAAGACGCGGTTTTAACTCTTGCCACGCAAACAATATCGTCAGCCCCTTTTATAACCTGGACAATTTTTCCAAGTGGCCATTTTGATGGTGGAACGTTGTCATCAAGGACAATAGATCCAACCTCCAAATTTGGCTCTGAGTTGCACCATTTTGTGCGCTGTTGAAGGGCGCGTAAGTACTCTTTGCGCCAACGATCCCAGAAATGGTCTCTCATCTGTGATAGCAGTTTCCAACGAGCGAGGGGGGACAGCTTTTCGTTCGCAACACTAGACTCGGGCACTGAAACAATCGGTTCACCTATTAAAAAATGGCCAGGTGTCATTGGCGTTGGGTTGTTAGGGTGGTAGCTAAAATGAGTTAAAGGTCGAGAGTTTAAGCAGGCCTCGACTTTGCAGAGCAACGTGCTTAATTCCTCGAAAGTCAGTTTGGTGTCGCCGATGACTCGACGCAGATGCCTCTTTACAGAGCGCACTCCTGCTTCCCAAAGCCCGCCAAAATGGGGGGCAGACGGAGGAATGAATGACCATTCCACGGTGTCATTAGAAAGAGCTTCAGCAGATTGTTTAAAAAAGCTTGAAGCCTCGGTGAACATTTGTCTTAGCTGCTTATCTGCACCATAAAAGTTGGTTCCATTATCACTCAAGAGCGTTTGGCAACGACCTCGACGAGCGGCGAACCTTTGATAAGCAGCAATGAATGCTGAGGAGGTCAGGTCGGATACCACTTCCAGGTGGATGGCTTTAGTTGCTGTACACATAAATAAACAAATGTAAGCTTTCTGAGATTTTCTCCCTTGTCCCTGAGACATAAGTATACGAACTGGCCCAGCGTAATCAACTCCAGCAGTCAAAAACGGTCTTATACCTGTAACTCTACAAACAGAAAGGTTTCCCATTTGAGGTTGTGCATGTCGGGGGGAATAACGGGCACACCGAACACATTGATCTATTATACGATGAACAAGGGAACGCAAATGGATTATATAGAATCGAGCTAAAAAATAGATTCTAGTTTGCAGTGGGCCACCATGAAGAGTTTGATGGTGTGCGTGTTTGACTAACAGAGCAGACAAAGGACATGCTTTGTGTAGCAAAATTGGATGTTTTTCACTGTAAGAAGCCAAGGGCGCATTTTCTGTACGTCATGCTGATCTAAGTATCCCAAGGTCGTCTAAAAATGGTTTGAAGGAAACTAGTCGTGATTTTGACAGCAACCTATTCTCAATTTTTAAATTTAAAATATCTGATCCAAAAAATTGAGCTGTGAGTATTTAATCAAAATATCAAGGGCTTGACGAAGCTCAAGGGTAGTCAAGAACCCAGAGCAACGCGAATCTGGATTTTTAAGGTTGAAAGAGAATCGAAAGAGATAAGCCGTCACTCTAACTAATCGAGTAAGAGAAGAGAATTTTACAAGTAAGTCCAGATCTTTCTTTAGATGAGCCGTCAAGGCTGTTACTTTAGTTTTCATCTCTGGAACAATTTCGGGGGACTCAACATACGTTGGAGTAAGATCATGGTCTGAATTTTGAAGCCAATCTGGACCGTGCCACCAAAGCTTGAGATCCTTTAATTGTAAAGGAGTGATACCTCGGGTAGCAATATCAGCCGTGTTCTTAGCAGATGAAATATAATTCCAATTTTTTGGTGGCAATTGGACTGAATCTTTGACACACGGTTTGCAACGAATGATGTCCATTTTGAGGCATGTCCAGAAATCTAAGCCAAAACAACTCGGGAGTCAGTCCATGCAAAAGTTTTTAATGACTCAATATGTAGATTTATCTTAACCCGATCCAGTAATTCGGCCAATAATTTTTCTCCGTAGAGCTCCAGCTTAGGGATGCTTAAAACCTTGATTGGGGCCACACGAGTTTTGACAACTAGTAAGGTGGATCGACAGACTTTATCCGTTACTAAAATTCTCACATATATTATGGCAGCATAGGCACGTTCAGAAGAATCACAAAAGCCATGCAACTCGATATGTGAGGCATTTTCAGAACTCATACCAAGCCACCTTGGTACCTTTATTGATTCTAACTGAACAAGAGATTCATAAAATTCATTCCATTTTTTTGTCAAAGAATCACTCAACGGGCTATCCCAATCAAGGTCTAAAAGCCAAGTATCTTGAATCAAAATTTTAGCAAAAATTAGACTGGAGAGAACAAGCCTTGAGGATCAAAAAGGCGAGCTATTTCTGATAATATGACACGTTTTGTGAGTAGTTCAGTGGATTTTGAAGACATAGCCATTTTTATCGAAAGGGTGTCTGAATGAGAATTCCACCAGAGTCCTAGAGCTGACACACCTTCAGCTTGAGGCAGGAATTTTGATTCTAGTTTATTTTCCTTACACAAGCTCGACATGTTTGATGCCCATTTTCTAAGTGAGAAACCGCCAGCCCTAAGGATAGATATCAATTCTTACTGAACAGCAAGAGCTTGAGCTTCAGTATAAGCTCCAACATAAAAGTCATCCATGTAAGAATTATTAAGCAAAATATCAGCACCAAGAGGATATTTTGCTTGTTCATCCAGGGCTAACTGCTTCAAAACTCTCAAAGCAAGGAACGGTGCAGAGGTAAGACCATAAGTTATGGTATGCAAATCAAAACTAGTCAGAGCCTGTTTAGGATTATCACGCCATAGAATTCGTTGCCATTTACGATCTTTGGGTTGAACTAGGATTTGTCTGAACATTTGAACTATGTCTGCAGTGAAAACATACTTGAACATCCGCCAACGGGTCAGAACAACCCAAATATCCTTTTGAAGCTTAGGGCCAGCATATAGACAATCATTTAAAGAGTACCCTGATGGAGAGGGAGATGAACCATTATATACAACTCGAATTTTTCCATGAGGATTCGATGTTTTAAAGACTCCATGATGGGGCAAAAAATGACTATGAGTCAGGGGCACGGATGAAACAGATATGTGGTCTAACACTTAATACTCAGACATAAATTCAATATACTTTGATGAAAGTGCAGGATTTTTTCGTAAGCGATTTTCTAACCCAAAGAAAAGTCGAGTGGCAAGCTTAACGTTCGATTGCAGGTACTGCTCTGGGTCAAGTTTAAAAGGTAATGAAACTATGTATCGACCTTCGCGAGTACGTTGAACTGAATTGGTGAAAAGTTGTTCGCACCTCTCCTTCTCTTCAGAGGAAATGGGATTATCATGGAGATCTTCAACTTCAAAATTTTTGTAAATCACAATTAGCACACTCCTTAGTGTGAGGGACATCAAGGTCAAAATAATTGTCGGACAAACTACTAGATAAGCAGGTGATCAGGTTCTTTTGGATGCTGGTAGATGTAGAAAAAAGGGTTCCCAAAAGAGCTCTGTATCAAATTCAACGCAAGATGGAAACGCTTGTATATCCTGAAGGGAATGACTGGGTTGGCAAGATTGAGGAGGACAAGTTTTACCAGATAGAATCCAACAAAAAACAGTTAGTTTAGCCACTGGTTCTTGTACTGAACCGGAGCGAGTGCCATCTTTGTATAGAAAACCCGTCAGATCAGCCCCCACAATAACATCAATTGGAGCAGGAGTGGTAAAGGTTGGGTCAGCCAGCTTTAGTTGAGAAATATGAGGGCAATTAAGGTTTGTTACTTTTACACTTGGGGTGTTGTGGGTCAACTTGTTTAAGACTAGGGCAGTGAATGGTAATATTGGACCACTATCTGTAATTGGGGACACCGACAGACTAACCTCTTCCTTTATTTTGCCAGCTTGACAAGAATTTATTCCAAACACGGTACTTTTAATCGGACGTCTAGTCAATTTTAAGGACAGGGCTGCATGCTCAGAAACAAAGGATGAGTTAGAAGCAGTGTCCAAGAGTGCCCTAAGTACAATCGATTTTCCAGATTGAAAAATAAGTTTGACTTAAGCCGTTGACATCAGTACCACAAAATTGTAAGGTACCAGAGGACAATTAGCCGAATAATTTTGCACTTCATCGCTAGAATCGTTGGATTCATTATAATCATTAGAGTCATTAGACTCCTTATTATTCTCAGCTACATAAGATTGCCGATTAGGACCAAACTGTGATTGAGGTGTTTTTTGACGATTATAACTTTTGCTTAAGGCATCATACATCAAGATATGGTGTTTACCATTACAATCATTGCATCTATAGGAAGATTCACAAGTCTTTAAATCGTGTCCAGCCTTTAAAGACAAAAAACACAGCTTGGCCTGTACAACATGCTCTTTTCTTTGAACAGGGCTTTGTTTCTTAAAGGTACTACATCTATACAGGGCATGATTTTCAGAACAGTATGTGCAAAAATCATCAGACTTGCTTTGAATGAAAGCGCAAGAGTTCATTTTCGGGTTTATTGTTTTTATGGCTCGTCTTTCTATGTCTCAAAACTTTAATTTTACTGATTGACCAACGGCTTCGAGTGCATGCATGCGATTTTCCAAAAAATTACAAAGTTGATTAAATTTAGATACTAACTTTCTATCACTCAAGGACGTTTCCCATTGGACGCGAGTAAATTTATCGAACTTCTCTGACAGGAGAACCTTCTACTTGATGTACCAAGGCGTTGAACTGGTCCTTGAAACTGGTCCACTGAAGTGGATTTCCGTTGAAATTAGGCAGGTCGATCTTAGGCAGCTGGATCTGCTGAGACACTGCCTGCGCCGTTGTAGTCGGGTTGTCCACTGGTGAAGGGCCAGGGTCTTGGCATCCCTCAATTTTTTGAATGGCGTTGTCAATATAGCAGCAGGCATCAATGTAGGCCCCCTCGGTTTATGGCATAACGTCGTCCTTTACGTAGGAAGTCTCATCAACATCCTTGACACGTATCAGCATGCGATGATTTTCAAAGAAGGCGTTCCAGTATTGTTGTATAACTCATTTTCGGCCTTCAAAATGTGCGATATTTTGCCTTTCTTGAGGCGTTTTCTTGAGGTTTGGCAAAATATTGGCAAGTTTTTGAGCCAAGTCGCATTGTTATGCTGTTAACTCCGTGAGTGTAACCATGATGTCAATGTGCCTTAAAAAAAAAACATAAAAGCAAAGGAGAGAAGTTCGTGTTGCACTACAGCAACAGGGTGAGTCCGTCCCACAGAGAAATTTGCCCGCAGCAGCAACAGCACCGGCGCCGAAGACAAAGTCTTGCGCACCTGATCGAAAGCAGTTACAGTAACAGCAGCCTGGCCCAACAACAGCCAGCTGCAACAAATGGATTGGAAAGCGCCGCACTACAGCAGCAATAGCAGCCTGGCCCAGCAACAGCCAGCTGCTGGGAAAAAAAAGAGAGAGAAAACGCGCCGCACTACAGCAGCAACGGCAGCTTGGCTCAACAGCCAACTGCACGAGAGAGACAAAAAGAAGAACCACTGCACTACAGCAGCAATGGCAGCTAGGCTCAACAGCCAACTGTACGAGAGAGTGAAAAAAGGAGCTCTGCACTACAGCAGCAATGGCAGCTAGGCTCAACAGCCAACTGCACGAGAGATGCTCTGACGATACGACGGCCACGAGCACCCGTCACCACCCCACGTCCAAGAACAAGAGCCACCACACACGAAAAGATATCAGCGCACACACACACACTGCAGGGAGCACAACTACACGCTATGCTAGAGCAGTGCACGAGTCTAATAAAAATGGCCGCCTCACGCACCTGCAAGGAAAACACTGTTGAGCCACAGCCAGTCCCGACACTAAAATGGCGGCCGACGACGACTCGTGTTTTGAAAAGGTGCCTAGGCTTGCCATGCAGACGCGCGTATAGAGGATGCCACGTCCACGGCAAAAATACAAGCGTCAGTAGAGATCGAAAAAAGTTAACTCACCAGATCCCAGCAGCAAATGCAGTAATGTGTTACAAGCCTTTCTTTCCCGGCCAATGCACCAAGTGTTTGAGATTTGGCCTCCGCAAGATTAAGGAGGTGTATTGCTGGATTGGCTTCCTCTCGAAATTAGTAAACTTAAATATCGGGTGAAAGAAAATAAGCAGGAACAGAGAGATTTTCTCTTAAAAAGAGTTTAATGAAAATAATGGAAAAAGCTACGATTGGTTACAAAGAGTATGCGCGCGTGCGAAGCCAGAGATTAATAGTGAGATTGCTGACTGCCATGCTACGGAGTGTGCCCACTTTTTTCCAGTGGTTCGAGCGCCCCGCCGCGGCCAAGCGGCCGAACCAGGCGCTTATTTTTTTTTTATTTGAGAAGCACGGTAGGGGTATGAGAAGAGTGGATTCGCGTGAAAATGTCCATATAGGCGTACATTTTGGAGACGCGTGGAAGGGGTATACCGAATGTGCGCCTACGAGGAGAGGAGTGGAAATAATGGCTATAAAGCTGTATACATCTGAGCGCACAGCCAAAGCAAGCGACGAGACGAGTTTTTCTCTTTTGAGAGTCTTTTGACTCTGCAACCAAGTACATGCTATGTATATATTTAACTGACTTGTCTTGCTCTGGCTTCAATGTTATCTACAAATCTTATTTAATTAAATCGTGGAACTAAATGCTCATTAATTGTATACACAGAATTTTGATTTCAATACATTATTTTTTAACTTTCCCATACTCTCAACATTCCCAAATCCAATTATGTTTTCAAAAAATATATAGCTTCAACTCATTTTAAAGGTTTTTAGTACAGCTTTAACCACTAATTTATTAATTTTACACATCCTAACTGCTGTATACTGTAGGACAAGCTCCGGAGGATATCCGTAAACAAATGTGACTTCGAAAGGAATATCTCTCGTTCTTCGGATAGCTAAGATGGTTAAGGCTTATGCCCCTTCATCGATTATTTTGCACTTAAGGGTTCAAATCCACTTGATGGTAGATATTTTTTTTTTTTTTTTATTCAATTTATCATTTTGTCTTTATTTTTCTTTGTTTATGTTTGGTTAAAAAAAATGTATATATATATGTAGTCAACATTTTTTTTCGGATACATCAAAATAAATTGATATTGTTACTTTGATACTTCTTGTTAGCAAGGCAATTCTATAATTTTATAATACTCAAATAACTTTTAAGGATTTTAACATAATTTGTGTATTTTAAAACTCCTAAGAAATTATAAATATCCTATTTACGACAAATAAAAGCCAAAGGCAGAAAAGAACTCATACTTTTACTACGATTAAATCAAATATGATCATTACCAGTAAAGTACAACTTACATCCAATTTAACTACGTACAAGCTTATATTTACATTCCTTATTAATACCTTGTGGTTATTGCATTGACAAAATTCATACCACATATATGTACAAACATGAAAGTAGATTCTTTAGTCTTTATAAATAGTGCATATTTAAGATTAAAGAGTCTTACAGAGACTGAACAAAGCTTTTTTTATTCAACGCATACTAGTTTCAACCACTTGTAACTCTAGAGTATGGTTTAAAAAAAAATTGTATTCTGTGTTAACAATTAATCTTTTTACCTACAATCAATTATTATTGTAATTTTTCAGAAACAGTTACCAAAATTTTTTGACAGTGCGTCAATCATATACAGTTAACAAAAATTTTTTTTCCTCTGTTTTGAAGGTGGCACTATATATATTTTTATCTTACTAAAATATAAAGCAAATTCGCTAAAACCGTTCTAATCGCTAACCGCGAAAACTACTGAACCGATTTTGCTGAAATTTTGCACACTGATTCATGATACTTCCTAGATGGTTTAAGTATAGTTTTTATCTTAAAAAATTAAATAACCATAGCAAAAAATGAGCTCAAAGTTTTGCAAAAATACGCCAGCTTTTCACTTTAGTTCAGTAAAATCTGATAGGTGGCGTCGACATAAAATCAAAGCTACCTGCAACATAATTAAAGAAGTGTGGTTATAATAGGCCACAGCGTCTTGATAGTGATGTAGTCAAGCTTCGGCAGTTCAACGAACTGTATAGAGAATGCTGATGATAATCTTGCAGCTGGGTATCCCGGTTACGGACGACACTCTTCTCTGAGGGGGAAGGGACCTAGGTGTCCATTCACCCTGAATCTCGACGAGTGCGATAAAAAAAAAAAAAAATTAATTCCAACCAATGCCGTCTCTACCACAATACCAGGAGACATATCTAGCCAGAGCACAATCTGCATCAACTCTTCAGAGTTGTGTGGCAGTCCCACCATCCCACCTGGTGCAGTTAGAGAATTTGTGGCTACAAATGTAAGCAAGGGAAAACAGCTCTGAGGGGCACGGGCAGCCACAACGGCTACCTTCTTGGTCGTCGGGTCCCCAACGCGCTTACCCACATGTTCCCGTCTAACGATGAGCGGTTGGTTATCCGGGAAATTACCTAAATCGAGATATTCTTTGG
The DNA here is from genome assembly GCF_036245765.1 of Copidosoma floridanum. Classification (NCBI taxonomy): domain Eukaryota; kingdom Metazoa; phylum Arthropoda; class Insecta; order Hymenoptera; family Encyrtidae; genus Copidosoma; species Copidosoma floridanum. Next base: position 30,654,544 of record NW_028321881.1, read on the forward strand.
TCAGCGGCGTACCTCCCCCATCACAGTCTCCGTACATCGAGACTCCCAGAATAGGAATCAAGTAACCCGCAGCCAGCTCTTCATCATCAGGAATAATAATAAAGAAAAGCCTGGAAGTTTCACCAATGGCACTTTTTAGGGCCATTATAAGTATTTACGTTCCCTACTTAACCATCAGTTTCATCGGTTTTTTTTAGGATCCACCTAAGTGTAAACTACCTTGCCAACAAATACATTTTTACTACCATTTCCGGAAGCGATTCGTCGACTAAAAGACTATATTAACTAAAGACGGGCACTATAAAACAAAGTCAGCCATTCACTAGCAGACGTCACCTGCGGAGTTGTTCTTCGCAAGGCTGGAAAACCCGGTGACCGACGACCCTATACTACCCTCTCGACTCTAAGCATTCAACCAGGAATCACTGATCGTCTTTAAGGTCTGCGTTGGGCAAACCTATAACAGCTATAAAGGAAAAAAAACTTGAGCCAACGGAACAGCCTCCACTGGACAAGTATCACTAACCAATCTCCCCATCTAAGATCACCAAAACAACTGAATCTGCAACTAAAATGGTGCTTTAGACACCAACGTCTTCGACGTTATACCAGGAGACGTTGGGAAAGAGCACTACAACTAGCCCCAAAGCTTCGGACTTTATAATTTTTCTCCCGATCAGTCTGGGTTTTCAACAGAAGGCCAGAGAAGATTACCCTAAGGTATCCAGGCAGTCACAATTGCTGTTAACTGCAGTCAAGAAAGAGTTAACTAAAGAAGCTCACTGGTCTTTTGAGGGTCATCGGACGTCGAACTACCTTGCCAACAAATATATTAGAACTTAACAAAGTTGACAGAAAACAGCTTTTAGGGGTCACAAAAATTTTAAGCATGCCAAAATTTGCAAGAGGGTGAATTGGAAGAAAAACTTTAAATGTATCTAATAAATACAATTTTACTTAGGCGTCAAGAAACTGACGCAGAAAATTTATCGAGATTGAAACAGCAGCGTCAAAATCGACAACTAAAGAGTTCATTACGTGAGAGATCAGCTTTTCATTGTACCCTCACAGCAATCTCTGAAATCTTTAACGATCCTACTTCAGATTTTTTAATGAGTAGAAAATGTATTTGTGTTTTTGTGGCTATAAAAATGTAGGGTTTAAGGTCCAGGACTTTGTTGCTCTGGTAATAAAGTTGTGAGATATGAGAAAAAAAGTTTTTTTTTCAATATAAATTTTTTGGGGGTTAAAAATCTCAACAGCTTTAAAAAATAGCCATTTTTGTGAATTACACGGAAGAAACTGTAAATTAACGGCTTTTTATGGCCACTGATTATTTTATGGCATAAAGAACGCACGGTACTTTTCAGCATAATTATTTTTTAAAATTTTTACACCTTATTATTCGACCAAATAAGCTATATAGATTCTGAAAAAAAATTTTTTTAATAAGAAGATTTTTGTTTTGAGATGTATCAGGAATATGTGTAAAATTTCTAACTTAAAATGTTTCACATTACATGTCAACACACTACGGTGTTTCATTTAGTAATCTTCGGGCGAAGCCGAGACGGGAGGCTGCTAGTGGATGAATAACTGTACAAAATATTAAAATTATTTCACAATTTAAATTGCTCTTTGAACCATCGCAATCGATCAATTAATTTTACATCGTATGCAACACACAATAATTCGCATAAATTTATTCGATTGTTTGTAGTTGATAAGATAAACCATCAAAAAACACCTCTTGCCATACGACGCAAGGCAGCTAATTTTTTATTTTTTTTTGTAGTTATAGTAACAATCGCATTATCGGTATCTTCAACCACGTGACATAGGTTGCTTTTGTTAAAAAGTTTGCGTAACTCTCTCGACGAGTAGCTAAACTTTAAATTCTTTAAAATGCCTTTTTTATAGCGCTACATAATAATTTTTGAGAATCATAGCTGAATTAATTTATCATAAGGAATTAATTTATTATAAATAGAATTTTTAAAGATTTTGCACTACAAATGTACATGTTGATACTCTTTTGAGGGGGTTGTCGTGGTACAGTCAATTTCAAAATTGAATTTTCGTGTTAAAAATGTCTTTGTTGTGATTATTTTTAACAAAACAGAATAATAATTTAAAAATTAGGTGTATGGAACAGATAAATGCCCAGAAAAGTAAACACAAACGTTAAAACAACAAATTAGCCTAACTTTTGCCTCGAACTGTACCACTAAATAGGTATTCTAGTAACGTTGTAACTGGACTGTAAACTGTTATATTTTAAAAACGGTAAAGCTAGGCTTTCCCAATTTTAGTATACTTATTTCAACTATAATAAACCCTAACATAATAATTTTCTTAAAGATTCTTAAGAAAATTTCAAAAGTTATGAGTAAAAACGTGCATTTTTTGACAAGTCCTTAAAAGCATGTGTATAAGTGGCCAACTTCACGATTTTATTTTTCAAAATTGGTGTATCTAGGTTCTCTGAAATTTTAATGTGTTATTTATGATACTGAAACATACCTATACAAATTTTTTCAGAAATTTCTTAAAACAATGAAATATCACAACATCCCCCGTAACTCTTAATCGAAGTTTTTGCTAGCAGAAATAGACCCAGACTCAGTTTTTATTAATATAGAAATTTGTAGTTAAAAAACTTTTTTAGTTCTCACAATTCCTGATTCTAAATAATTTATCACGTTAGCATAATAAAGAGTCTTCTCAGAGTAATAGGCGTAAAAGAGCCTTTTTAAACTGAATACAAGAAAGAGCCTTCAATTTTTATTTCTCCGATTTTAAGTTGGTACTACATTTATGTGTGTATATATATAATTAATCTATAAAAACATAAGCATTACTACTTTAAAATAGAAGTAAACAAATTAGTTAAAAAGGCATTGATATCTTTTTGTTGAACTCCTCGTTTTGCTCTCCAGTATAGAATAAATGTGTGGATTTGTACAGGGGAACGAGACCAACCGAGAGCTGGGTGAGGAGCAAATAAGAACTCAAAAATGTCGAAGAATAATCTTGAGCGACGATTCGTTGGGCTTAATTATACCAATCAACGCCGACACCTCTGTGCGAGTGCACCTCTGTCTAAAAAGGCTTTTTCTTTTAGTTGAAGAGGACTTTCTTCTGCCCAAAAATTTAAAAAGGCTCTTTCTTGACTTTTACTCTAAGAAGACTCTTTCTTGCACTCACCCGATGGTATCATTGTTAAAAGTATGACGATGCTTTTCCTGCATTCAATATGAATTATTAAACTTCCTTTATAATCAACAGCCTAAAAATACATTTATTACAATCATCATTCTTAAAGGTAATTCATTTTTTTTTTTTTTTTAACAAAATACTGCGGTATTATAAAAAATGTTTTGTATCAGAATCGTTCCAAATAAATTTTATTACTTATTCATCGAACTGTTTCATTTATTATTATTCTTCTGGCTGTCTAAAAATAAATATAAGTAGCACACCTTATTTAAGATTTGCACACAATTTTAAAATATTTACAAAACTATTTTATATTGTGTTCATCAAATTCATTTACTGATTAAAATTGCAACTTTAAGTAAATAGCAGTAGACGGGTGGCTTTTTTTTGTCGTAAATAGGATGTTCCTAATTTCTTAGGAGTTTTAAAATACACAAATTATGTTAAAATTTTTGAAAGTTATCTTAGTGTGATAAAATTATAGAATTGCCTTGATAACAAGAAGTATCAAAGTAACAATATTAATTTATTTTAATATATCCGAAAAAAAATGTTGACTACATATATATAGATGGATATATATATATTTTTTTTTTCAACCAAACATTAATAAAAGAAATGAAGACAAAATGATAAATAAAATAAGAAAAAAAAAAAAAAATATCCACCATAAAGTGGATTTGAACCCTTAAGTGCAAAACAATCGATGAAGGGGCATAAGCCTTAACCATCTTAGCTATCCGAAAAACGAGAGATATTCCTTTCGAAGTCACATTTGTTTATGGATATCCTCCGGAGCTTGTCCTACAGTATACAGCAGTTAGGATGTGTAAAATTAATAAATTAGTGGTTAAAGCTGTACTGAAAACCTTTAAAAAGAGTTGAAGCTGTATAGTTTTTGAAAACATAAATTGATTTGTGAATGTTAAGAGTACGGGAGAGTTAAAAAATAATGTATTGAAATCAAAATTCTGTGTATATAATTAATGAGCATTTAGTTCCACGATTTAATTAAATAAGATTTGTAGATAACATTGAAGCCAGAGCGAGACAAGTCAGTTAAATATATACATAGCATGTACTTGGTTGCAGAGTCAAAAGACTCTCAAAAGAGAAAAACTCGTCTCGTCGCTTGCTTTGGCTGTGCGCTCAGATATATACAGCTTTATAGCCGACATTTCCACTCCTCTCCTCGTAGGCGCACATTCGGTATACCCCTTCCACGCGTCTCCAAAATGTACGCCTATATGGACATTTCCACGCGAATCCACTCTTCTCATACCCCTACCATGCTTCTCAAATAAAAAAAAAATGTGCGCCTGATTCGGCCGCTTGGCCACGGCGGGGTGCTTGAACCACTGGAAAAAAGTGGGCACACTCCGTAGCATGGCAGTCAGCAATCTCACTATTAATCTCTGGCGAATCACAACTTGTTCGCTTGGAGGCAGCGGTGCGAGAGGGCGAGCTCGAGCCGACGACGCAACGCAGCGCGCTTGAAGCCGCTGGGCTAGAATAGCCTCCCTACTCCTACCCACCCGAAGCGGCCGCTTTTGAGTACGCACGAGCTACCTGAGTTTCGTCGCTGAGATCATTTTCACTTAGTATAGCAAAAGCCTATACACTAGGAATATAAACTTTGCTTTCTTTTTTTTCTTCTGTCATTATTTTTGCTTCTATATTATACTTAAAAAGTTTTGTTATTTGTAATCTTGTGCCTTTACAGAGACCGTCTGATATACTTAAATTATTATTAAAATTACTATAGTATTCATTTTTAATTTTTATTCGTGTTGTGGAAGACATTTTTTGATATTATTTTAAAAATTCTATTGGAAAATTAATATTTATGTTATCATATCCTTATCAACTCCTTTTTGAATTACGTATTCTGCTGTTGTGAACTAATTATCAGCCTGCATTGATAAATACACGAGTAATGTCGTTATGTTGTATACTCAATCTGTTAGTGGGGGGTTGGCGCGCAGAGCGCGCAGGGGGGCGTTAGCCTCACTAGTATATAGATGCTTTATGTATATATATATATATATGTCTATATGTGTATGTATATATTTTAAGGAGTTTATATTCCTTTATCATATTGCTTGTTGTGTAGAGAATTCCACACCAGTTTCTAATGACCCTAACAGCTTTGCCCATTGACTATCCCTGCCCCCTACTGCCCCCCACAAAATAAGTTACAATTCCGTCTTTTTCTCCCTTATTTCAGCTTGGCTTACTTTTTGTCCAGGTCCCCCCACAGATCCATTGTGCCCTTTACCCCGGCATTAGTGGATATTACTTGCTGATAACATATACATTAATAAAATAACAATAACATGGTCAATGTATACAGACGTTATTTCTATTGTTTTCACATATAATACGTTTATTAAGTCAATCCACCACCCTCTACCGATCTCATACAGATTGGAATATTTTCTTTGAAAACATTTCCTTCATATATTTTTTCACATTATCCAGGACCTCAACAAGATTGACTTTGTACATACCAGTGATTAATAATTAATTTATTTATATAATTCAAGGTTAGATCATTAATGAAATTACATCAATTTTAATTTAATTTTATGTGTATGTATAAAGTTTCTGGTGATTTAAGTTTTTTTGTGGTACTTTTAGTGATGAGCTAGTAGAAAGTTTAAATTTTTTTTCATATTTATATTACTTGATACCAATGCATACATTAATATAAATATTGCTTAGTGATACAAGAATACAAACAGTGGATGAATCACCCTTTTAAGGAGGCTCATTGTGATAAGTTAACTTACAGAACGAGGCAAGTAATTTGTTCAATATTTATTGTGCTGTTCGATGTATACGGATTTGTAAGAAAGTTTGTTAATCATTCGTATTGTAAGTAAAGTATGATAAAATTAACATAATTTTTTCTTTTGCACTATAAAAAATTAGGAACATGTATATAAAGCTAAAAACAGCAGGTTTATTTGAAAACTCTTTGTTCATCCCTATAGAAATTTTATTAAAGGAGAGAGAATAATGTATCCTCAGTATATCATTAAATTTGGGAGAAGAATGAGATCGAAAAATGCTTCTTAAACTATCATGGAAGAAATATAAGGATCTGGAAAAGTTATAAAAATGGGGGATACATGCAAACAGTTTCTTATTATTCTACGTACTTTGACAAAGAATCGTCTCATAGTGTGCAAATGAATTTTCTAAATTAATACATTTTTTATCACCTGAAAGAACATAAAATGACAAGTTATTGTGGGGGGTTGGCACGTGAAGCGCGCAGGAGGTGGAGCCTTACTAGCATATATTTAAATGTATGTGTCTGTGTGCAGAAATATATCAAGTACGAAAACTTTTATTTTTGCACAATTCCACAATTCAAAAATTGAAACTCTTAGGGGCGTAGAATCAAAGCTCGAGGAAAGATGTTTCAGGTTAGTAGCTAGAGGTTAAAGGCTGTCGATTAAAAGCCGAAGATTGACACCCACACATCCAAAGCTGAAGGGTAAAAATAAAAAATGGAAGCCTACGGAATAAATTTGGGTATTAAAAATTGTATTAAAAAAAAAATTATAATCTTAATTTGGGACTTCATAACAGTAATTAAAAGTAAAAGGTAAAAGGCTGTGTGCCATAATAAGTTATAAGCCGTCAGTCGAAAGTTGTAGATTAGAAGCTAGAGGACATTTTTGTGGTAAAAAACCTAGAATGTATGGTGTAAGGTCAATCGCAGAAATAGTTGACTGAAAACAAAAAATTTAGCTGAAGCACTAGAGTAAAAAATCTTTTTACCAAAATTTGTAAGTGAAGATTTAAATTCACATAGATTGCAGTATGAAACTCAAGAGTTGCTTCAACTTTGACAAGTCATCAATCAGGAATAAGTAGATTATCCATAAGTCTAAAGCTAAAGAGTAAGAGCCTGGACATACTCAGAATATATGTTTTAGCGATTGAAGAACACTGTATTCTTTTATTGTTTTTTTTGGTATTTTTTAGCGGTAAGAAAATCCTTAAAATGTCTTTAGTGGTTAAGTAATGTTGGAAGTGCTTTTCTGTGGTAAAATTAGTCTAAAAACAAGTACCAAATCTTATCCCAAAACATGTCACAGAATAAGTGTTAATACTGGACTTAAAACAGATACCAAAACTAAAACCAAATCTTGTCTGAAAACTAGACTTAAAATGAATTAAAACTGTGTCTCAGAACTGGTATTAAAACCGTTTCGAAAACTGATACAGAAAGTATTAAAAAAAAGGTTACTCAAATTTGGTACCAAAGCAAATCTCAAAACTGATTTAAATACAAGTCCTCAAATCCATTGTAAAATTGGTCTTGAAAGTAAACTTACAGCAAGACTCATATATGCCAAGAAGGGTTACCATTAAATATACAGGTTTAAACATCAAGGTTTCAATACAGGTATACTCTATAATTAGATAACACAGCAGTGTGATTAATATATTTAATTTAGTGACTCGCTATTTTTACCGTTTGTATGTACGCGCGTGACTCATGAGTTATAATTTGTATCTAATAGCATGTCAACTACGGCCCTGCGCGGCCACAAATTATTACGTACCTCACGCTCAAGCCCACTTGGGTCGTTTGTGTGTTGCTTCCGTACGCCAGTCCACAAAGATTATTCACCCAGTGCACCCCATTATTGAATTCTCAGGTTCAATGAAAGATATTATTTAAGGAACACTTGTACAATAATATCATGTGACTCACACCATCTTTATTTTAATTTACTTAAAGTTTGAAACAATTTTTAATTATTGCTTGTACAATATTTAGCAGCCAGTATCATTTATTATTTCGTTTGGTGTCACTAACGTTCCCAATTATTTCGTATAGTGTCATTAGTATTATTTATTATTTCGTTTGATGACACCAATTTACTTTGTGAAGTGTTGTGGTAAATCCACTCTATTTCTGTTGCTGTCGAATATACATATATTTTGTTTAAGTTAAGTAAAAGTATTGTGTAATTTTTTGCTTTGGTCTCAAATTCCTATTCACCCACCCAGTATCCAACAAAAGTGTATCCAAGCTTTCTTTAAATCATGCAGTCTACTTGGGTTCGATCCCAAACACATTATCACCCAAGTGAAGTTGGGGATCCAGAAGGTCAAAAAATATAGTTCCTTCTTTTAACGTTAAATTTAAGAAAATTAGACGTTAACTAAATTTTAACCACCATATTTTTTGCCACCATAAATTTTGCCTACATAATGACCCAATAAAATGTTTGAATAAATAAAGTGGGCAAATTACTTCTGTAATGCAAAATAAGTTTCTAAAATGATTTATCTTGCAATACCTCAGAAATAAAGTATTGTAGAGAGAAAAGTGAACTACAACAGTTGTTCATCTGATAATTGTACGTTTGAAAAATATGCAGCTCAGTTATAAAAAGCAAAAAATAATAGATGCGTAAAAAACACCATTTTTATTGTTGATATTTGTGTATTAGATAAGAATTTTTAACAAAATGCGCGAGGTCCATTTTTTCAAAAGCAGCTGTCGATCTATTGTATAATTATTAATTTGAAAGTTGAGAACGCTGTAAATCCTGTTACCAAAAATTAAACTTGAAACTTAGAGTTAAAAATATTTTCAATTAAGTTGAATCACTTTTCATCGTTTATAATTTCGTCAACTCGCAACATAAAGGTTTGGATTTAAGCTCAATTTATGACGCCAATTTTTAATGGATTCAACAAAAAAGTCAATTGTAGGCCTAACCAGAGCCGAGATACGATACTTAAATATTTTTACTTATTGAACCTGATTTATAAATTGTAATCAAATAAAACTTGGATAAATTTTTTTCAAGAGCCTAAAGATATATGACAATAATAACTAGATATTAATTGTCAGATTATTTGTTAAGAAATCGTTTGTTTAAGACGGTGTGTACGATGGCTTACGTATAAGGTCACGCTGCAACGTCAACAAGATTTAGCACTACCACACTGCTATATGTATTGACATCGTCCTTTAATTTGGCCTACCCAGGGTCATTTGCATTTTTAAGTGCAAAATGAACTACTCAACAAAAAATGCACGTGTATGACTTTTTTTTGAAGTTATACTTCTATAGGCACGTAATACGTGAGGGTGAATCAACGATTCCGGATTCTGACGTTGAGAAAAAGTGTGATAGAAGTGGATTTTGCTTGATTCTTACCCCTTTACCTCGTTTACCGTGACGTACTTCCGGTCTCCTACACACTACACAACGCCAGGATATTGCAGCACACACACATTTTGACACTTTGAATTTTATTCTTTCTGACCAATTTCTAAAAAAAAAAAAAAAAAAGATTTGAACCCTCGATCTCTTGCATGCTAACAGAGGTCTTCACCCACTCTGCAACTAACAGTCCCAATAAAAGAAGTTCTATTACTGCATTTATGATGTAGTTCGTAACTTATTTTTTACGTCAATTTTTATTTAATGTACATTAATTCATTTGATTTCGTGATAAATTAAATTAATAAATAATTTGCTTCATAGAATTTTTTTTTTTAAACGTTTTTTCAGAAAACTTAGAAATTAGTGTATTTTGGCAGAACAGCTTTCCAATGTCTAAATAAATATTTATTCCTTCATAATGAATTTGTTACTTTTACAATAAATAAATTTTTATAAAATTTTGCATATTTTTCCAAAATTTTTAATACTTAAAAATAATTTTTTTGTACTGTACAAGTACAATAATTGATTTTTATTGTGTTTCATTCTTTAGCAACTTTTTTCATTCGTAATTGAAGTGATTTTTTGACTTAAGAACATTCTTCATACAGTTAATTAGGGAGAACTTTAGAGAAGTGAGAGGAACACTAATGTGTGCAGTAGAACTAGGAATTGTTTTTTTCATGTGGATGTACTCACATACATGCTTTTGCGCACACTTGATCCCCTCTTTTTGAGTTCATTTAAAAACAAACTTGAGGGTCTATTTGAAAATTCGATAGGTTTATCAAAAAATAATCTTTTGAACCCAAAAAATTGAATTAAATTCCTACAAATTATATAAATTCCATTAAGGGAGTGCACTCGTACCTAACCTTTTTGATGCATAAGATCAGCAGTATTGTAACCTGCATGACTATACATACAGATACAACGCGACGTACCAACGGTAGCTGTCGAAGGAGAATTATTGTATTCATTAATTTATTGTTCATTCCATAAGCCATAAGTGAAGATTAGACTATAGCTACGTAATCACCGAGTTTTTTTAACTATTTTCAAAAAAATTTCTAATCAAATCTTGATGTCAATGATCCAGATATTTCAGGTTATGTATCAGAACAGTACTGATTTTCATAAGACTGTACGTTAAAAGTTCAATAACAAAATTATCAATATCTCACTTTATAAGCCATAAAGGGACTTGAATTTTGAATTGAAGGTTTTTCATACACTAATTTATCTCTACCCAGAGTATTATCAATGTATTGACGTTAATTCTCTAAGCGAGTGAACTCCCTTAAACTTGTTTTTTTTTATAATGTTACATGTTAAATATCAATTTTTTTTTAATTAACACATGTAAAATAATGGTGCAGTCAAACGAGCTGCATTTTTCGTGAGTGAAATCACCAGAAGATTTGATGAAAGCGCACAGTCCTGTACTGGCCAGCCCATATATTATTTTTATTGTATTTTGCCACAATATATTGTTTATAATCGTTAACTTATTAAATATTAATTGATATCATACCCAATCAACGTAGGTATACTCATTCCCACGATGCAGTACCTTCGTACACAATATTGTTTTCTATAAGTTGTTTTTAGACTCATAATTATATTGTTTCCCATATAATTTTATAGAAGTGTAACTTTATACTTGGATACCCGTGTACTCACTGCCCACTGGTCTTCGTTTCACTTATTTTTTTTTAATTTTTATGTTAATGTTAAATTTTTTTGCTTAAATAATTGTAACGGCAAAAAAAAAATGTTTGAACCTATCTATTTTCATATTTTATAAACAATAAAAGAACATTTTTTTTAGTTAATAGCGAAAAAATAATTGTTAAACATTTTTGAAATCTGATTTGATTGAAAGTAATGTCAATTTCTACCGATTCATATCGGTGTTATTAAGATTAACTATCTGTGATATGATTTACATTATTGTGAAGTTTTAAACTAGAAATTTTATAATAGGTCAATATATTTCTTCTGAAAAAGTGGACTGGGTGCATTTTATTAACAATACATTTCTAATAATGGAGATATTACATGACAAAAATTGATTTCTTCTAATTTTTTTTTCATTTTTTACAACTTTGTCGTATGTTTGTAGTAAGAAAAAAAATTTTTCAATTCTTAAGAAAATGATCCCTACGTAAAATATTAAGCTTGATAAGTTTAGTGTACAACTTTTTTTGCTTATTATTCGAGATACAGTCAGACAATTAAAAAAAAAACTGGCTTTTAAAGTTATTGCGCAATATAATAAGCTTCCCCAATTTTATTCTATCTAATTATTTTGATGGGTAATTATTTGGGCGATGACTTTCAGTTTTTGTTTTATTTTGTCCACTTTTATTTACAAACGAAATAAAAACCTCTGGCTTTTCAATTAGCAGAAAATAGAGTTAAAATGTGAAAAAAAAAATTTATATTACTATGACGACAATTTTTCTTTTTGTACAGTTAAATAATAGCATACGTTTAATCATTTTCTATTCTAATTGCATAAACTTTTTAACAACCATGTTTTCTACATAAAAAACATACTTTACCATCACAATATTGTTCTGTGACACAACACCGCTAATTATTTACTAAAAAATTATGTACATATAGGAATTTCACTCACTTGGGGTAGTAACATCCATTTACTACTATCAGTTACTAATATCGATTTCTGCAGTTTAGTATCTTTTGGCAACACGGCTTTTATTGTTACAGCAGCAACTATAAATTAATAGTAAATTAGTTTGATAATTATAATAATGATAAGAATAATATGAATAATGATAAAAACCATCACAATAATATGTAATAGTGTAGCTGCATAAAATAGTTAAAAAAAGGCTTGCAAACCATAATTTATAAATATTTACAAATAACGTCAGTAACGTTATCGTTACCAGGATGATTGTTCTTACTTAGTTTTATAAATATGTAATCTAAAATTTAATGAATAGTTTACAGTTAACATACTTTAAAATTATGTTGTTAAAAGAAATAATGTCTGTTTAACCTAAAAAACTTTATGTTTATTACTGATATTTTGAATTATCAATAATTTGTTTTTCCTAAAATTATTTTGTAAAAATCTATTGTAATCTTAAATGAATATGAATGACCAAAAAAAAATAGAGGTAATATATTTCAATAATACAGTTTTGTTGTAATTGTACATGGATACTCTTTTTGTAACTACAATATAAAGCATAGTACAGTTTTATATAAACAAGAATATAAGAACAAAAATCTCAGCATTAGATAAGCAACAATTAATCATAGTAATACATTTAATACTTTAAAGATTTATATTACAATGACATAATAAAAAGATGTGAGAAAAACTTCTTGAACGCTTTTTTTGAAGCAATAACTTTTTACTTAAATTTGGATTTGAAAAGAATTTTGTGGTCTGAGTGTTACTAAAAAAAACGATCCTTTAATAAAATTTAATCATCTTAGAATTTAATAACTACTTCATGTAATACTAACTTACTTGTGTAGCTAATTTTTTATCCAACTTAAAGTTTTTTTATGTAACTGGCTAAATTACTGTAGTGCTGGTTTATGTTGATCTCAAACTGCATCAGGCTGCTAAGAAAATCGTGGGCAACAGTACGCGATGACTTTGAGCTCCTAATAATAAGTGCAACAATGCTTTCACGTCACATTATAAATTTAGAGTCGCCCTTCTCCTAGATAATTTTTTATTCCTAAAGAGACTTAGTGTTACTAATACACTTGATACCATTAGTATTCATTGTGGATCCACCAAAAAGCTGCAATATGTTTACCAACAGCTTATTTTGCTGAATTGATCAGCTTATAGCTAAATGCTGTAAGACTAGACTAATTTCTGTAAAATACAACGTACATAAAAAAATGAAGAGTGATTACTACGAGTATTTCTGAAGAAAAAAACAGTGTCAGTTAAAATTTACATCGCTCATATGAGTCTTTACACGCAAATGCGATTAGAACAAAGATGAAGGAAATGATGGGAATGGGAAAAATATAAGCAGAAACACTTCATCTAAAATCAAAAGGTATTTACAGATTTACGACTTCTTTTTTGATAAAAAATAATTTTTATTTTTTAGAGCCTAAGTATAGCTTAACCAAGATAAATATAAACTTGAAAAAAAAAAAAAATTGTATCGGATCTACAACTTTGACCCTAAAAACTTTGTTCTCTATTATTAAATTAATATATGGTGCACCAAAAACCAGTTTTTATTATTTAGAATAGCAAAATTAAATCGTTGAAAATATGAAACTTACAGCAAACAATTAACCAGCAGAAAACTGTCTGTTCATATTCGGTACAGTACAAGTTTACTGTGTTTCCAACTCTATTTCGAGCCAGTATCCACAATTCTAAAAAGAATTCTTTATGAATTCACTGACGAACTTGTGTTTGTATTCGTAAAGTGTTTCTGAAGTATTCTTAAAGTATTCCTAGAGTATCTCACTTATATACCCTTTTTTAAGTACTCTGAAAGTTCGCCAAGATTTCTTTTTTCTACTGTTTTAATCTATAAAGAGTTTTAAAAGTATTCATTTTGGTCCCACGGTACTTAAAAATAAAGTTCAAATGAAAAACTATTTCGTTGAGAAGCAGATTTCCTTCTGTAAGTACTAACTCGGACTTTCGATGTACGCTTGTATCTGAAAAAAGGGTGCAGACAAGTGGAATCGAACCCAAGCTAACTAGAGACCACGTGAGATACAAACATGCTTCACTACTTGACTATCATGGATTCAGAAATTCATAAATATTTAACGCCTACATTAAAAGTATACAAATACTACACTGAGAGAAAAATATAATAATAATTATTGTGCTGGAATAGTAATCTGGTGTCACTCACCGTCTAGAGACTTTTTACTTGGCCAACCCAATTTTTACGATTTTGGACAGTAATTTCTATTGTACAATCAGTAAAAATCACTATACTGATAACAAAAATTAGTGTTCTAAGCACTAAAATTTATTGTTCCAATAGTGAAAAGTCTCTAGATGGCCGAGCACTACTAGATTACCGTTCTAGCACAGTAATATTTATTAAATTTTTTTTTCTGTGTATGATCTTTGTTCTTTTAATTAGCTCATATACTTAGAAAAATGTAAGAGAAATCTCTTTGCTCTTCTCACTTCTTAACACGGTATCTTGTAACTTTTTGTTACACCTGTACTTATTAATTTGTACATATAATAGTAACGTCAAACTATCTGGATGATGTACAACTGTGAGTACATGATCAAACAACGCAAATTATAAAATAGAGTCTTAGAACATCTAATAAAAACTGTTATCCACGCAAAATGAAATTGTAAAATGAATGTAATAATAATAGCAAGCCTTGATATTCAGGACAAACTTCAGAGCTTTGCCATAAACATTACAAACTTTTGACCATAAGATACACAGAAATTTTGAAGCACAGACGGCTCACACAATTATCTTGCTAATATATAAAGCAAAGTCGCTAAAACCGTTGTAATCGCTAACCACAAGAACTACTGAACCGATGTTGTAAAAATTTTGCATATCGATTCTTGACACTTCTTAGATGGTTTTAGTATAGTTTTTATCTTAAAAAATTTAATAACAATAGCAATAAGTAAGCTCAAAGTTTTGCAAAAATACGCCAGCTTTTCACTTTAGTTCAGTAGGATCCGCTGGGTGACGTCGACATAAAATGGAAGCTACCTGCAACGTAATTAAATAAATGTGGTTCTAGTACGAAGGAGCGTCTCGAAAATTTCTGCAGTTATCTCCCAGCAGTTTATCGAGCTGCATCGAGCATATAGATAAGCCAATAACAGTCGTGCAGTTGAGTGTTCCAGTTACCGACGACAATCTTCTCCAATGGGCAAGTGACCTAGATCTACTTCCACCCTAAACCTCCAGGATAAACGAGTACCACCTATAAAAAATTATTCTTATCGATAACGTCTCCAACCGAGTACCAAGAGATGTATCTAGCTAGAGCACAACCTACTCCAACTCTTCAGAGTAATGTGGCCGTTCCACCCACCTGGTGCTATCACTGCCGTCAGAGAAGATTTTACTGCAAATTTAAGCCAGGGAAGACAGCCCTGAAGAGCACTGGCAGCCTCAACGGATTCCTACTCAGTAGTCGTCCCAACGGCATACCCACAGAGAAGATATTCTCTAGGCCCACTTTCCCGACTAACGATGAGCGGTTGGTTATCCGGAGAGCGACCCGAAGACGAGATATTCTTTGGTCAGCGGCGTACCTCCCTCCATGACGGTCTCCGTACACAGAGACTTTGAGGGTAAGAGTCGAGCTACCCGCAGCCAGCTCTTTGTCATCAAAAATAATAATAAGAAATAGCTGGAAGTCTCACCACTGGCCTTTTTCAGGGCCATTATAAGTATTAACGTTCCCTACTTAACCATCAATCTCATCGGTTCTTTTTAGGATCCACCTAAGTGTAAACTACCTTGCCAACAAATACATTTTTAGTACCATTTCCGGCAACAGTTAGTTGACTAAAAGACTGTGTAAAGCTGGCCACCATTAAACCGAATTAGTCATTCACTGGCAGATATCGCGAGCGGAGTTTTTTGTCGCAAGGCTGGGAACCCTGGTGACCGACGACCCTCTCGACTATAAGTATTACCTTCTCGACTCTAAGCATTCAACCAGGAATCATCGATTCTCTCCAAGGTCTGCGCTGGGCGAACCTAACAGCTATGAAGGGAAAAAAAACTTGAACCAACGGGCAAGCGTCACGAACCAATCTCTTTACCTTGAATCACCAAAACAACTGAGTTTGCAAAAAAAAGATGCTTTAGACACGAACGTCTTTGGCGTTATACCAGTGGACGTGGAAAAACAGCTCTACAACTAGCTTTAATTGCTTCAGTCATTATAATTTTCCTCTTGATAAGTCTGCTGCTACAATAACAAACCAGAGAAGATCACCCTGAAGTGTTAAGGCAGTTATTTTTGCTGGAAACTTCAGTCAAGAAAGAGTTTACTTAAGATGCTCACCGATTTTTTTTTTTGGGCCATTGAACGTCGAACTACCTTGCCAAAAATTATATTAGAACTTACAAAGTTGCTAAAAACTAGGCTTCAGAGCTTACAAAAATCCTAACCATGTCGAAAGTCGCAAGAAGGCGAATTGGAATTAAATTTTAAAATTCATCTAATGCATGCAATTTTAGGCATCAAGAAACCACCCCAAAACATTCATCGAGTTTGAAGCAGCAGCATGAAAATTGACAAATAAAGAGTAGTAAGTGATAGATTAGTTCTATATTATAACCCTTATAGTAATCTCTTAAATTCTCCAACTTTTTAAATAGGCAGATTATGTATTTGTATTTTCGTGGCCACAAAAATGTAAAGTTTAAGCTGGGTACCTTTAACAATACTTTCCAGTATGATTATTTTTTTTTTTTTTTACTTTTTACAGCTTATTATGTGATTAATAAGCTGTATGGATTCCAAACGAATATGTTTTTAATAACAAGATTTTTGTTATGACAAGTGTGAGGAATAATTGTAAAATTTTGAATTAAAAACGTTTCACATTTCATGTCAATACAGTACACTGTTTCATTTATTGAGTCTCGGGGGAAGCCAATAAACGACACGGAAAACAAACTCCTTGAAAGTCTCAAAAGTTTTGAAAAATTACCTCTACGTAAAAATAAACGCTACGATTACACTTAATATTCAAACTTATCTCAAAAATATTTCAACACTGGGTACCAAGAAGGGTCTAAAATCTTGCACAAAAAGATAGAAAAATGTTTAGAAGAATAAAATCCTTAGAAAATCATAGAAGCATAAGAACGTACTAACAACTAAATTAAAAACCTTAAATCACGAATAAAAGTAAAATGTTAAATAATATTTCAACAATAACTAGTATCCTTATTGGGATTTAGCTTTTCCGGCAACCAAGAAACAAGAAATCCTGAATTATCAAAAATCTTCGAAATCTGAAATTACGAAATAAAAAATGACATTTCAAAAGCCAAAATCTGAAATCGTAAAATAAGAAATTATTCTACCAACGCCCAAAGCAAAAATCAAGATACAAAAACTTCTGTAACAAACTCTGAAATCCAAAATCCGAAAAATCAGAGCACAAAGAACCACAAAACAAAAATGTGAAACTTTCAACTCAACAACAATCAGGTATCCAATAATTCCAAAATTACCTAAGTTAAAAGTCATAACTATAATACATACGGGCAATATTTTATTACAAATGAAAGTGACACAGAAAACAAACTCCTTGGAAGCTTCAGAAGTTTAGAAAAATCACTTATATACGAAAATAAAGACACGACTTCACTCAATATTCAAACCTATCTCAATAATATTTTAACACTCAGTACGTGGAAGGGCTTAAAATATTGCAAAAACGAATAGAAACATATTTAAAAGAACAAAATCCTATAAAAATCATACAAGAGAGAGAACTTCAACAATTGCATCAAAAACCTCAAGTTACAAATAAAAGGAAAATATACTCGAAATATTAAAAATAAAAAAACCAGTGGACTCTGGGTGATTGGATACCCCAGTAAGAAGTTATACTTCTATAAACTTATATGGCAAATAATATAATTATAAATATGAATATACCTTCTGTGAAAGGATATTATGTAGAAAGGTGTTGCAATTATCGTTGTAATAAGTATACTTACGTTAGTTAGGTGCGGTTTCAATGAATATTTTAATATTTAATAACAAAACAATTATAAACAATATCTTATGGCGCAATACAATAAAAATAATATGGCAGTTGGCCAGTACAAGACTGGGCTCTTTTATCAAATCTTCCGACGGTTTCAAAACAACTTTCTAAGAAAATAAGAAATACCCGTATAAAATAGGAAATCGTTCAACTATACCTTTTTTTACGTGTTAAATTTAAGAAATTTGCCATATTTACTCGTAACTTTATAGAAAAATCACTTTAAATTAGATTTATAAGATCCTTATGAAGCTCCCATTTTTTGTTCGTATGAAAAATTACTATTGGATAAACCTGCTTTATTTTCCAAGTAGACATCTTTTTTTCTTTTTTTTTTTTTTATTAACACAAAAAAAAAGAGGCTAGATATGCGTAAAAGCTTGCATGTAAGTTCATGCTTATGAGAAAAATAATTTCAAGCATTGCAGCATACATTTGCGCTTTTTGCACCTCTCTGAATTTTGTTTTCATTTACAAAGGAATAACTGTAAAAGAAGAAAACGCAATAAAAATGAATTATTGTATTTATACAGTACGAAAATGTTTTTTTTCTATTATGAAAGGTCTGGAAAATCGTGAAAAAATTATGTAAACAATAATTTATTCATTGTAAAAGTAACAAATTAATGATACATAAATGAATGTTCCAAATTTTTGAAAAAAACATGTACAAAAAAAATACATTCTATTGAATAACTTGTTTATTACAAAAATACGAAATTAAGTAATCGGTTCTCATATGCTGGGCCCGCTTATAGCAGAACTGGTTAAGGGTTTGCCTAGTGTGCAAGAGGACGGGGGTTCAAATCTTCTTGAAATCTTTTTATCAAGGTCACAAATCTGAAATCGTTGATTTACTCCGTAGGGCAGAACACGCCTATAAAAGTACAACTTTAAAAATCTTAAACACATTAGTAAAGTCAAGCGTAACACCACGTGAACAAAAGATTTTCAATTTATTACGTTTCGAACACATCGAGCATAACACGCTGACAACCATAAAAAAGATAATAGACTATGCCGACAGACTTTACCTCGAAGGTAAAAGTTCACCTGCTACGGACCTTGTGGAGCTCAACATTCCAATAACTAGTACCCCCATTAAAATTAAGCCTTTTCACCCTCCCGTCTTACGAGAAGAAATAAACAGACAAGTAAAAGAAATGCTTGACAACAAAGTTATTGAGCCTTCTTTGAGCGATTACGCAGTGCCTGTTTTCTGCGTACCAAAAAAGCTGGAACTGAATGGATAAAAGAGGTACGGAGTCGTTACAGACTTAAGAAAACTCAATACCGTAATGCATGACTACAATTACCCCGTACTTAACATTTCAGACATTCTAGATAAAATCGGTGCACTTAAATATTTTACAGTTTTTTATTTAAAAGTTTATTATCATCAAATTAAAATAAGGAAACAAGACATATATAAAACAGTTTTATTAAAAACAAGTGCACTAATATTTTAAGAACTTACAGTCACCTTTATTTTAAATATGAAAGTAGCAGCTTCTTTTTTCGACAATGTTGGCATTTGCTATTAAGAATTTTATAAGCACTGTAAAATTCTCATTCAACTTCAACTACGAGAAGTAAATTTAGTCTTACAGCCAGAAAAATGTGAATTTTCAAAACAAGAAATAAATTATCTTGGTTACATAGTTAGTAGAGAAGGATTGAAACCCGACCCAAAAAAGATTCAATTTAATGAAAGACGCATGCTCTCGAGTTACACGCTGGTGATTTAAACTCGCTAATTTTAAATTTGATATAATATATAAACCAGGCTTTCAGAATGATAACGAAGACGCGTTATCTAGAAATCATGTCAACGTGCACATATTTTTGCTCACCTGCACAGACGAAAAACGGCAATAACTGTTAAATAAAATATCAGAAGAAATCTAAAAATATGGCACTATGACACGCCAAAGGCCAGGTATTAACATCAGCCCTCACCACAAATAAGTGTTATCAGCCGTAGCTCCCAAAAACGAAAGCTCAATAAGAACAAAAATAAAGACCATGCACCCAACTCATCTATGTTCAAGAACATCATGCAAAAGTAGGTGGTCTGCTCTTTAAAAGAAGGGCAAACTGAAAGAAACTTACCAACGACCCATTAAGAAATAAATATAAGTCAACAGTGAGACCCGTATAACAGCGAAGAAATTTTTTTTCTATACCCTACCCTTATGCAAAGCATCTGTTCTACGAGAGCACAAAAAAAAATGTTCAGCCTACCAACCTCAATCGTGAAAAAAAATGAAAAAATTTTTTTTAGAGATAAGATCTCTGTGAGAAAAAACAATGAAGTTTAATTTACCGACAACCTCTGTCAACCATTGAATGACGAAGCACAAGATCTCCATACCTTAAACAAATTACCTCACTTGAAATAATCAATCATCGGTCGACTTAAAATTAAAAAATTTGAAACAACAGTCTTTTACTTGCAATTAAACTGCTCCCTTAAAAAAATTACATCATACACTTGCCGCATACCTTAAAATATTTAGTACCAGAAAATAACAGTGGGACAAATGGGTAGAATTAGTGACATTGATTTTCAATACTTATAAGCACGAAATCACACAACACACACCTTTTGAATTGGTATTTGGAAGAATGGTACGGCTCCACAATAGCAAACCCCTAGAAGCAGAGAATTTATTACCCACATACTCACAATACATGACAGATCTAGTCACTCTCTTAAACACTCTGCATAAGATAGCTCAAGAAAAATTAATAATGGCTGAAAACAGAGAAAAAAGATATACGATAAAAAATCGAATTCTAAGTAAATTAAGAAAGGAGACAATGTACGGCTCATAAATTTTGACAATCAGTATTCAGAACCTTACTTAGTGCTCGACACACCGAAAAACGGAGGTGTAAAAATTAATATCAATGAAAGACACCGCAAAATAGTATATAGCAACCACTTACGCCACTTATACATTTCTCACAACCCCTAAATAAATGAACATATACATGAACATAAAAAAAAAAAAATAAAAAAAATAAACATGCACACATACTAACATAAATTACACACGCATGCACCACCTGTAGACAACGCTTGTGTATATTGTCGTTGTCATTTTTGTTTGATGTGCTGCAAAGATCACGCTAAACTGTTACATTTCAAGTTGATACAGACGAATCATACTATAAATGAAAACGCAATTTATCCGTAAAATTCATATAAGATGTATTGTGCATGTACAGCAAGCTCATATGACAAGTGAAGCTCATACGTCACTTATATTCGTGTATGTATGTGTATCACCTTTAAGGTGAATGTTTTATAATATGCTGACATATAATACGGCAACGGGTATCTTGTAACATCGTGCAAGCCTACTGTTTTGCAGTCAACGCAGTCTGCAAGAATATCGCTCATTGGTTGACCTAATTTAACCAAAAGCCTTTTTTACTCACTCTGACGCCATAAAAACTTACCATCAAGACAAAAAATCGCTTTTTTCAAACTTTAAATGTTTCACAAGAATTAAATGCAACTAATTCATTAACGTTTAACGTTCATAAATCAAGCATGTCGACACATACATCTTTATGACGGATACTCGACTCCTTTAAAAGACTTTATACAAGATGAAGAAAATGGATAAATTCTAATAACAGCCACTCAAGAGCCTATTTACCTTCCCACAGTTATTTCTAGACTCAAAGGCAAAGGTGCTTGGGTACCCAAGTAGAAAGTTGTACTTCTATAAAATTATGTGGCAAACAATATAATTGTAAATATAAGTATACCTCGTATGGAACGATATCTTGCACAAAGGTGGTGCAATTATCGTTGGAATAAGTATACCTACATTAGTTGGGTGTGGTTTCAATGAATATTTTAATATCTAATAACAGAACAATTATAAACAATATTTTATGGCACAATACAATATAAACAATATGGTGCCTTGCCAAACAAGACTGTGCTCTTTCATCAAATCTCCCGATGGTTTCAAAACAACTTTCTAAGAAAATAAGAAATACCCGTATAAAAAAGGAAATTGTTCAACTATACCCTTTTTTTCGAGTTAAATTTAAGAAAGTTGCAATTTAACACGTAACCTTGTAGAAAAATCACTTTAAATTAGATTTTCAAGATCTATATGAAGCTCCCATTTTTTGTTTCTATGAAATATTACTATTGGACAAAACTTAATTTATTTCCAAGTAGATCTATAATTTTTTTTTTTTTTTTTTTTAATGACACAAAAAACAAGGGATTAAGTATGCGTAAAAGCGTGTATGTATGTTCATTCTTATAAAAATAATAATTTCCAGCGTTGCAGCATATATTTGCGCTCTTTTCACCTCTCTGAATTTCGTTCTGAAACACAAAGAAAAAATTGTGAAAGAAGAAAACGCAATAAAAATCAATTATTGTATTTTTACAGTACGGACATAACCTTATTTTATTTATAAAAATTCTGAAGAAATGATAAAAAATTGTATAATTAATAACGTAATAATTTTTATATTCAAAATAAGTGGTGTGATGATGTAACATGTTGGGTTGTGCAGGGGGACCAGAAGTATGTTAAGAGGGGTGGGGTAGAGGGAGAGAATCAAGATCAAAATCTACTTCCGCTACACTTTGTCATAAGGTCACCAATCTGAAATCGTTGATTACTTCGTACGGCAAGACATGCCTATAGAAGTTTCAGAAACATCCAAAACAAAAATTTCAACCGATTAAATTGTATCATGAATACATGGCAGAACTTTTTCAATACTGCAATGAAACAAAACAAAATGGTTCGAAATTTTTATAACAGAACAATTTCCTTCACAGAAGCTACTTTAATAGCCCTACTGACTAAATTGAATAACGACAAACTCAAGGTAACACGAAAACCACAACTTGAAAAATTAGTACTACAA
This sequence comes from Copidosoma floridanum, assembly GCF_036245765.1. Classification (NCBI taxonomy): domain Eukaryota; kingdom Metazoa; phylum Arthropoda; class Insecta; order Hymenoptera; family Encyrtidae; genus Copidosoma; species Copidosoma floridanum. The sequence goes on from NW_028321881.1 coordinate 30,677,647, forward strand.
ACGTTTATGAAGGGTTTACCTGACTTGTGGAAGTTAAGTACAGCACTTTCGAAACTTAAAGATATCCACAAAGCTTTAGAAGCTGCTTAACATACTGAACGCACTTGCCAACCAGTATACAATCAGGCCAAGTACGTTTACAAGGCCATACCCACATCCTCCACTTCTACGACTCAGGAATTTTTGGTACCGAACGTTACCGAAATTCCTGTTCCTGTCTCTATTCAGTTCGACCACCAAAAAAAATACGTCAGTTTTAATGACCCGTTGACCTGCCATAGAAATTCTTTCTGCATACTTACGACAAAAATGATGTCAAGATGATTCAACCAAAATTTGACGAGAATGTCCGAAAAATTGTACATACCGCACTTAGCTACGTACCTCAATGTCAATTAAGTACTCCACCACCAAGCTGTACACTGCCACTACCATAGAGTAATCAACCTAATCATCATTACTACCCTCTTAACTTTAAAGAATTTCCATATTTTTAACTACCACAGTTTTATCCGACTTACTACCCTCAAATGTTTTATTCTTATACTCATACTAAAGGCTATCTTTACCATCAATAAGTCTTTGGACGCGACTGTGAGTTTGAAGACGATTGTGCGTCTAAAATCAAAAATGACAATAAAATCTGCAGAGCCTTCCGAGACTCGAAAATTTTTTTTATTAGATTCAGGTGCAAAAGTGAATGTCATTAGTTATAACGGATTGAAGAACGGCACTGAAACTAGTTGTGATAATACAATTAAATTTTGAGTAATAACTCCACAGAGAATATACACTCTAGGTATTGTTACGGTAAATTTATTTCGAATTTCACGTTATGAGTCCAGAACCGCCAATAAATAATGTATGTATTTGAGGAAATCCGTTTTTTTGCAAGAAAATGCTAGAATCGACACAACAAAGAGCAAATATCCACACCCCCACGTGTTGCTGTTGTAATTCTCAAAGATTCAAGGTAAATAAAAACAAAAATTACAATTTAACAGCCAGTACAATAGTAGCTATTAAATTACCAACTAAAAACAAGATCACTGGCCATGCTTATCTTCCTAGGATTAATACCGTATCCGAAGTGTATATAAGTGAGGCGAAAGTATAACAGTGACAAAGAAGGTCACTGTTATGCAATAGCTATAAACACAAGAGATGAGTCGATAAAAATAGAAATATCCGCACAAGAACTTGATATCATGGAACCTAAAAACTTTTTCGATACTGACTTCGAAGAAAAAAATTTAAATGATATAAAAAATCACAAAAAATCACATTGAATGGATACAGTAGGCCCTTTTCCACAGAGTACATCTGAAAATAAGCACATTCTAAAAATGCTATGCTTACTAACAAAATTTTTATTGCAGTTCTTGTTCCTTATATACAGGCAATATCTATTGCTGATGTGTTGTCAAGATATTTTACTTCAATTTTTGACATTTCTAGGATTATTCTCAGAGATAGATCAAAAAGTTTCGTTAATTAAGTATTAAAAGAAGTATTAACAATTTATGGATTCCGTTAAGCTCTCACTAATGCATATCACTCACAATCAAATCGTTCCTCAGAAAGAAGTCACGCTATGTTGAACGATTTTTGAGAAATAGTTAAAAATAAAAATGTCTGGGATAAAATGGATGAGTACAACTCTTTAGTTCATTTGGCAACAGGCCTTACACCTTTCAAACTTATCTTTAGTAGACAGGCTTGTTCCCTAAATCCACTTCCAGATGGTTTCCAACTCGAAACATACAGCTTAAATGCTAGTGACGTTGCCTAAAGACTTTTTAAAATTAAAGAAATTCATAGTAACAATAAGGTCACATTAAAATCAGGAAACGAAAGAATAATCTACAAACATATTGACAAAGTAAGACGCTGCTACCAATAAAAAAAAAAAAAAAAAAAAATTCAACCGTTTTGCTGTTGCAGATTAATCTGATCAACATATTGAGTTAAAACATTGCCTTTCTGCTTCTGCTCACACTAAGGCCTAGTATTATAAAAAGCAAAGGGGAGATACCTGCAAAACTATACAACAACATGCTTTTAGTTAATAATCCAGATATATATATATATATATATATATATATATATATATATATATATATATATATACATATATTATGAGTACACTAACGAAGTCAAACTAATTAGTACCGAATGGCACGTTACTATAACGTTAGATTTTCGTAGCATCCAAGCCCAAACTGAACTATACTATGAACAACTAGATACTGTGTTTGAACAATGTACTAGAGTACTTAAAAATCAAGATCGCAAAAATTAAATACTTAGATATCCGTTAAATGATATGATTCGTTTAACTAAATCATCATTCGAAGATAAAAAATTTTTTTTTGCACCTGACACACGAATTGCCTACAGCTTAGCAAATGTATTAAACCTCCCCGATATCGAAATAATCAAAATGGGCATTAATAACTACAATCTTGATCTACAAGAAAAAAAAACAGCCGAAATAAATAAATAAGCAGAATCAAATGACGCAATAGCGTAAACTAGAATGAAGGAAACCTTGGAAGATTTCGCAATAAAAAAAAGCAAGTAAATTATCGAAATACTGCAATAATTTTTGGAAACCAAATATTATATTTAACTGTTACAATAGTGTATAAAGCTTAATCAAGTAGATCAAATGAGCCTCAAATTTTTATAAAGAAACATAATAGTCCCAAAAGAGAACAAAAAATTGTGAAAAATCCAGCAGCACTTATTCCCGACTGAACAACAGATGATTACTTGACAGTACAAGGTCACTATTCATTCATGAAATATCTGACCAAAAACGGTATGTAAATACCTTTATCAAGAACAATAATAATAATAACAAAAAAAAATTAAATAAATGAATGAAATATAAAAAGAATTAAAACAACAAACCAGGGGGGATAAACAGGTCATGGGACCCACGGTAAGAATGAAGTTCTTTAAACATGACATGAGTATAAAAACACAATTTTTCAGGTAACAAGGGGGTCGCGAGACCCGTAGGAAGAACGAAGCTCTATAAATGTTAGTACTGCATTCATGTAGTTTACTAAACGAAACTTGAAAAACGAATAAGAAAAAAAAAAAAAAATAGTTCAGCACTCACGATAATTGAACTTCGTAAGTACTGTACTTATGCACGACGTTCTCACAAAGTTCAACCATCGTGAGTACTAAACTATTTAAGAAAAAAATTTTTTTTTTCGTTTTTAAAGTTTTTGTTTAGTGAGCTACATGAATGCAGTACTAACGCTGAGTACTGTATTTATGCACGACGTTCTCACGAAGTTCAACCATCGTGAGTACTGAACTATTTTTTTTATTTATTTTTTTTATTCGATTTTCAAATTTTTGTTTAGTGAACTACATGAATGCAGTACTAACGTTTATAGAGCTTCGTTCTTCCTACGGGTCTGGCGACCCCCTTGCTACCTGAGAAATTGTGTTTTTATACTCATGTCATGTTTAAAGAACTTCGTTCTTACCGTGGGTCCCATGATCCATTTATCCCCCCTGGTTTGTTGTTTTAGTTCCCTTTATATTTTATTCATTCATTTAATTTTTTGTTTTCATTTCTTGTTTAATTTTATCTCATTTAATTTCTTTTTTTTTTCATTTCTTTTTTTTTCGTATTTAATTTTTTTTTTTTTATATTTCTTTTCTTTTTTTTTTCATATTTAATTTCATTACTTTTTTTTTATTTATTTTTTTTTTTTTGATGTATTCTTTAGAAAACAAATACATTATTCATCATGAATTGAATATATTATCATCAAATGCATATCAAAATGGAATATTATAGTTACGAACCAAGCGATAAGTTCAAGAAACCGAGTTTCTATAGTCGGCAGCGCTCGGAGCAGATTGGGTAAGGTACTGGACTCGTATGCAGGAGGTCGAGGGCTCAAATTTCTCAATTGGAAAGTGTTTTTTTTTTTTTTTTTTTTTTTTCAAATAGTTAAAGAAAAAAATTCAAAGTCAAATAAAAATTATTGTGGCAAAAGAAAATTACAATTGGTTTGAAAATTAAATGTTTGTGAGTGTGAAGGGAAATGGTGGGCAAAGGTGTGCAGAAGAGTAACACGGCACGGTTGGCAGATATACATATATAGTGGGGGGAGGGGGAGTATGTAGAGAACAGTACGTGAGGGGGGGTAAGGGGGGAAACTTGAGAGGAAGAGACTTCGGGTAAACCACTTCCGTTTCAAAAAATCTGTCAGGTTTAAAATTCCAGCCCCCCGAGTACGCGACATAAAGAACTTCCTTCTAAAAAGAATTTTACTTACGTATTCAGTATTTATATGTCATCAATATTATATTTGATTTACAGAACTACTTTAAATGTTTGATCTCAAGCCAAGAAAGTCTACGAGAAAATTATCAATAAAAATATTACTCACATCACTTCTCTTCTCTTCCTTTACCTTCTCTTTTGTATTGTACGAACCACAATCCTACAGTATCAGCAAACGTTATCACGGCTTTATCCACTGCATGTCACAGAAAGAGATTTTAACTAAACCATTAATTTAATACTTTGGACATTGAACATTAAAAAACAAAAATATATATGTTGCGGGTCGTGATTTTACATAAATATATCAATTGTAAATTCACTGTAAATTTTTATTCCATAGTGTTTATGTTATGACCTGACTTGTTCAGAGTTTGGCCTTAACTGTTTCATTTAAGTGCCATTCGTGGGGTTCTCAGATTTCAGCTCATGAGCTTTATTTGTTCTATTTTTGTACTTAATAATAATCTTATTATTTAAATAATATGGGTAATTAATGTATTTCATTATTAAAGCAATTTAATAATAATTTGTTCTTTTGAATATTATTTAATCGGGTCACTATAACAAGGTTCAACGTAAATTTTATTACTGATATTTTACTTACATCTATCACTGACTATTTTTACTGCTGCTTTGGAGTTTCCTAATGCTTTGTGCTGTAACCGTCAGCGTTTCCTTGACTTACACAAACTAGTTTGTGGCCAGTAGGATGTTGCGATTTCTGCTTCCTCTGCTATCACCGGAATCACTTTCGGCGGGCCTCCTTTGCTGTACCTCACTTTTTAGCGTAGTCCGATACTTTTGATGTTCTCGATACGCACTTGAGTTGTCTCAGCCAACACGGTATGCCTTACGTGTATAAGGTACTCACAAGTCGCGAGAGGCAAGAGTTGACTAAAACTTTAGAGGACAGATGACAGATGTAAAGAGAGCACTTTTTCCACTTGATGGTGCGTTTTTATAGCATCAGAGCGAGTAAAAGAAGCCTTTGGTTGAATAAGGTCAACCATTGAGCGATGTTCTTGCAGACTGCGTTGATAGTTGCATGATGATGTTACATGTTATGATCTTACATATTAGGAAATAACAATACAACAGTACCAATCGCATTTTCTGACAAGTTCGATTGAGTTTTTGGGTCAGTGATGATGAAAGCTCGTATCAGCAATATAAGAACACCACATACAAGTTCAATTGTGATAGTAAGTTAACAATTTCGAAATTAATTCTTCTGAGGATTTTACAATCAATTTTGAATAGAATGAAGTAATGTGTGTATTAAAATTTTTTAATTAGTATACATTATCAGAATTAAACAATTGATGAGCAAGTAACTATTCATTCATACATACATGCATTTTTACAATGAGGCTGGCCGTATTCTATGTCAGCATATTATGAAGCATTCACCTTAAAGCTAATACACACACGCGCACACATAAACGACATACAAGCTCCTCTTGTCATATAAGCTTGCTGTATATTCACAATACGTCTTATCTGAATTTTGATGGATGGATAGTTTTTAGTTATAATATAATTCGTATCAAGTTGGGATGTAACATTTATACGGGACCTTGTATATTCTTGTAGGTTAGTATTTATGAATGCATCTTTAAAAGGGATAGGAGTCAATGAGGATTTGTAGGTACAAAGTTGAGTTCGTATTGCCCCCAACATGTATTATGAGATACCTCAGTGAGAGTGCACAGGACCGTTGTCAGATTCACAATGCCCCTAACTCGAGATACACAACATCCTAGGGTCTTATGATATTACTAAGTATAGATTTATTGACTCTCTTATGCTACCGTCAGGTGCGGTAAGTCATCGACGTTCCAGGATCGCTCCAGTTCGTACTGCTCTGAAGATTCGCCGGTTCACTACCTACCTTATCTAGGGAATAGCTATAGTTCGTAGTGTCCCGCAGATCCGCTCTATACTCAAGGAACACAAGAGAGAAGTTACTGGTGGACGGGGAAAACTAGGAGACAGTAATAGCCTCTTCGTCACTCGTTTAGCCAGAGTAATATATAAAGTGAATGGCGTAAAGTAAAAAGTAGGAACTAAGTACAAAGGTATAATTTCACTATTTATTGCGATGTATAAAAGTACAACAGCGCTTTGAATAGGCAGAGCTCCCAAGTCAAAGTGCTGGACTTGTTGCTGATGGCAAAACTGATTAATATGGGCTGGCATGAGCCTTCATACACTTCTGAGAAGCAACGTCGGTGGCTCTAATTAGGCGTCTCGAATATAATAGTTGTTAGCTCTTGTATAAGGCGTATCTTCATGTCATACGTTTAATTACTAAGGCGATATTACATTTCTAAATGCCGCGAATATTTAAACTCACAATAAATTTGGTTTAATGCATATTTGAATATTTTAAATAAGATATTAATTAAAATTTACTTGTGACCTCACAAGATGTATATATATATATATATATATATATATATATATATATATATATATATATATGTTTATAAGTAGTGACTTATGCGGACTTCACGTGCTTTTAGCATATATATTAATAACATGGTAGAATTATGCCGACTTCACATAATTCCACTCTTGTCCTTATAATAACCCTTACATACACGTGATTGTCCGCATAAGTCACTATTCATCAACATATATATATATACATATATCAATAACATAGTCGAATTATGCACGAAGCTCGCATCATTCCAGTTTTGTCCTCATAATTCCCCTTACATATATTGATTGTCCGCATAAGTACGCTCTAGATAAACATATGTTTATACATACATATATAAACATATACATACATACATGATCACGTTGTATGTATTTATCATAATCACGTTGACGATACGTAAGAGAAAAAGAAAATCAGATCGGTCACCCATCCAAGTACTAACCACGCCTAATGCTGCTTAACATCAGAGATCAGTGCAACTGTAACCATACCGTTATGCGTGTCGGTAATAGGTATTCGCTACGCGCACAATTTTGAAGCAGCGCCATCGAAGGAAAAACGAGAACTATTGGTCGGGCACAGCAGAAGGCAATATTCGTGATATGTGCTTGATACCTTTAAGAACACAGCACCTCGATAGATACACGAAAGGTTCTGTGTTTATTATACCACGAATTAATACATGTCTCAAGTGGTACAATCCTACGTGAATAACTAAAGACAAAATTTGTACTACAAGCATTATAAGCGCTTGGGTATTACTTCAACACAAGTCCGTGTATTGTGTGATACGTAATACGTTTTATTAGTTTGCAATGTAGTCAACACAGACCTCCTCTGACCAATCAGAGAGCTCCATTAGTCATATACCGACGTGTTCACATAGTATGTACACACATTCATGCGATACGCTTAGAGGATCAGGCCCCAGCTAAAAACTCTAAGAAATACACAGTATACGATGTATTTCATTGCGTTTTTAAAATGAACATGCATGAGTAAAATATGTACATACTACTTATAATTTTATTAAAAATTTAACTCTTAGAATGGTTGTCGATGTATAAACACATAACTTTCTGATGATAGTAATGCTTAGTAGTCTGCTAGCAGAAGACAAACATATCGTTTAGTTTCACATATTAGCACAAGTATTGCTGCGATCGCTTTTTTAGCTTGTGCACGTAGCGAATACCTATACACTAATGCATGGTAGAAATCGTAATGTGGCTGTAATATGGGCTAAACTGGGCCTCTGTTACAGCTAAGATACTTTCAGGTAAATAATGTTGGACACAAAACATTACTTGATCTTTTTGAAATCTTCCAAAAACACAGTTAAAATCGTTTTTTGCCCCATTTATCTTGTTGTATGTTTACATGTATGTGAGAAAACGTACGTAAAATATTAAATATGTATAATACTACAACCTCACTGCTAAAAACAAAAAAAAAAACGCTGTATCTCGAAAAGAAAGCAAAGTTGGCTAAAAATAACAATTCCTACAGGTTTCCTAAAGGAGATCTACATGATCGAGGTGCACAAGTAGAGAAGCATTAGACTATGAAGTAACATAACCTTAACTCTTTGATTTTTTGACTGTATTTTGAAAAGAACAAGTCAAAAAAATTTTTTCATTTAGTATGGCATGTTTAGAAAATTAATACGGATGTTGACAAAATCTTCAAAAAATTTTTGTTCTACCATAACCTCCCTGTTGGCATGTACGACTTTTCAATAGGCTGTATATATAGTGTGTAAGACAGCGCCACAGGCAAGGTGATACTTGCGGGCCCTGTGGTTAGTATAGTGTAAGCCACCGTGCCTTCCACACCTCTCGTCGTTTCTAGCTTCATTGTCTTTGTCTGAAAAGTCGGTTATAAGTCTGTAAAGTCTGTAAATTGTATCTGTTGTGTTCTACGTCGGTCGGCAGTCTTATTAAATAAACTTTTGGTCGAACTTGAAAATACTCGTTTTATTATTTCGCGCACCCCCTTTACTCACACCTCTTCAGGTTACGGGCCCCAGACTCGCTTCCACCGCGCGTGATCTTGGTTTGTGTGGGCGAGAGTGATAAAAGGGAGGATGGCGAAAAGGGCTGAAACAGGAAAGGATGGACAAGAGAGTCCGATCGAGGAAGCAGCCGAGAGCGTGACCTCTGGTGACCAGGCCGAGTCCGTTGTCGACCAGGCGTTGTCGACGCCGGTCGAGGAAAGGGGAGCAAATCTGGACGCCGGAACCGAGATCAGCGGTAGGTCAACACTTTGTCTTTTTCTTGAGTGATGCCTAGGTTGGACGCTACGACGTCAGGTAAAAAGGGGATTTCTTGTGCATTCTGAGAAATGCGCGGGATTCCAAGAAACACGTGGCGTCGGTAGCGCGACACGCACATGCAAGAGCGGGGCGGATCGAGAGGGGGACAACATATTGCGGCTGAGGAGAGAGTTCGGTCTCTCTCTCTCTCTCTCCCTCTCGTGATGACGCGAGGCTTTTTGACTGAAAACATATTACGAGGCCGTTTGTGTTTTGTTTTCGTGCTTTCTCGCGTCTCTTGTTCTTGTCGCCTCGACTGTTGTGTGCGCGTTACAATATAAATGTCTGAACTGGGAAAGTTTGAACGTGTGTCGGCAGAAAATTATGTATGTCCTTTCCCGGTGCTTTTAATTAATTGAACTCTAGGCAATAAAAATTCAAGGCGGTTTTCAGATTTAGTCAGAAAAGGCTGATATTTTAAAAGTTTACATTTTCTTTTAGACGAGCAAACTATCGATGCTCTGTCGAGAATATGTCGGGGAATTTCATCCCAAGTCAAGTCAGAGGGGCGACAACAAGCTGCTATCTTGTTGGTGGATAAAAGGGGAATAATGGCATGTGTCGGGCAAAGGGATATTCCCGCCAAAGGTGTGTAAACGAAATTATTTTCCGTGTGACTCGCACAGTCACATTAGACTTGTGTTCAGTCGCGCGCGGCTGTGTGAGTGCCCAGCGTGCAATCGTGCTTTGCGTTCGAGCACGAGAACACGCTTCGGGCCACGTTGACTAGATTCGGCTTGCGTTCGGTCGATTTCTAGTTGACTCCCTGAAAAAAATGTCCATCTTTTGTTTTAGATTACCTGATCGGTGACGATTACAAATACATCGTTGAATTCCTTTGTAAAAAGGGAGGCAAAGTGACGTTGCCAGAAAATTTATTCAGGGAAGACGGAGAATGCGAGGAACCTGCTCGTGATAAACCCGGGTTATTTAAAAAGTCGGTCGATGTGTTTAAAATGTCAGATAAGAAAAAGTCCGAAATGTCAGAAGTTCAAAACCTTGATGAGATAAATGTAGACAGTGAAAATCTTTGGCAGAAATTAGGCGGAAATGAGTCTGTACACGAAGCAGCCCCCTCTTCCCCGTCGCCCACACCGGAAAATACCCAACTTAAAATAAAGAAAGTGCAAACCATTGAAAACAAATATAAATGGATAAACGTCAGCAAAACGAAGTTGCATATGGCAGATAAACAGAAAAATGAAAATTTTTCAAAAAACACCATGCTGGCCAGTTTCGACTCAATGTTGGCCGCGATTAGTCAGATGATCGAAAGGCAGGAGAAAGCAAACGAGGAGGCAAGGAAGGCAGAGGAAGAACGGGCAAAGAAGGCAGAGGAAGAAAGGCAGGAGGCTGAGAGAACAAGGGAGGAGATAATTATGGTCATGCGCAATTTTGACCAGAGGTTGTCCCGGTTGGGCGAGCGGGTGAACAGGGTCGAGTCATCCGAGGCCCAATCGTCAACCGGGGCACCCCTGCAGTCATCAACTCCTCGCAACGACAGAAGACGGGTGAGTCTGCAAGACAAATTGAAAATGTTCTTGAATGACACAAAAAATGAAAATTTGTCAAAAGGCAGCGCGAAACTTCTCGCGACAACCATCAGTCAAATACATAAATTCGGCCGTGATACTCAACACATATACAATTACCATCTGTCTAAAGATATGAAGTTCGAAGTTTTTCTCGATAAATTTAAGTCTGAACTCCGGTCTAAAGGATTATTATATGTCATTGATTCTTCGATTAAAAATACGGAATTTACTAACGGAGACATGATCAAAGAAGGCAAATTAAAAGTCAGAGATATTTTATTAAGTAGAGTAACAGAAAAATATCATTTAAGAACTTTTCATCTGCAAGATCCGGTTGTAATATTAGAAAGTCTGAAAGAACTTAAAAAGGGGGAGACGCCCCTCACAACGGCCGTGATTCGTAAAAAATTGCATGAAATTAAATTTTACAAAGGGAAAGAATCGGTTGCTAAATTCATAGAAAAATTTGAGGAACTGGTCAGAAATTATGAGACTATAAGTACGTCTGGTCCCTTTTCTGAAGAAGAAAAGCGAGATGCCTTTTATACTGCCGTAATCGGAGCGGTACCTAGCGTGCAGGTGACAGACTTCACGCTTAAAATGCAAAGCAGAGATAGAAAGGGTATGACATATGAAAACCTCATGTCGTACATGTTAAAGGTCGAGTCAGAAGGCCTAGCAGAAGCCACTGGAGATCGCCCCACGAGGGCAGCTTTGACTGCCTCTTGGCCCCAGGACCGTCTCCGTTGCTTCAACTGTGATGACTGGGACCACATGGCTGACAAGTGTCCGAAGGCAGGTACCGGACTCAAGAAGTGTTACACGTGTGGCACGTTCGTGTATGACATCCCAGCTCACAAGAGAAGCAGCCCGAGATGTGGTGAGTAAAATAAGTCTGATTCATGGGATTTTAAAAGGCAGGGCCGTAGAAGTCGAGGGAATCGAGGTGGCTGTGGCGGTGGCCGTGGCAGTGGCCGAGGCCGCTCCAATTCCCGAAACTTTGGGCAGAAAAGGGACTCTAGCAACGTCAGGGACGAAAAAGATCCCAAAAGGCAGAAAGTTTCTGACCAGGGCCGGGAGACGAAGGGAAAACGAGATGCTTCAGGGTCAAATAAAGGTGAGTCTCTGACGTTGATCGAGCCCCCCAATACTCTGTTTTCAAACTCTGCAGGTTGGGTAAATAATTCAGAATTAGATGGAGAAAATAAAATTAAATTTATCGCTGATTCGGGAGCTACTGATCATTTTGCAAAGTCAGAAAAATTATTTACAAATATTGACAGAAACAAAATTGGTAAAATAAAATGTGCAAACTCAGACTCATCCGCAGACTTGAAAACGGAGGGAGTGGGAAATTTGCTGCTTAAAAATTGCAATAACGACGTTGAGTTGCAGGGAGTGGTGTGTGCTCGCGACTTGATCGGGAATTTATTCTCGCTGCGGAAATTTGCTGATATGGGCTTATCAATCTATTTAGATGACAAGGAGATTAGTATTTTCGATCCTAATACTGAAAATGTCTGGATATCGGGAATATATGAAAAACCCTATTGGATGGTTGAATTTGTTAAGTCGGACAATAAAAGAATGAAAGTCTTGACGGCTGAGTCAAAAGCACACACTATTCCTGAAAATTCAACTACAGATATAAAACTAAATAATAAGTCGGAAAATTCAGAGAGCTCGGTCGGTAAGTTAAATAATGACAGTTTTGAAGATGTATTTTTAATAAATGACAGAAAATTTCATGAAGTCGGAAAAGTCCTAACCGAAGAAATAAAAGACATTCAAAGTCCGTTTAGCGAAAATTATAAAAAATTCAAAGATAACAACGGGGCCATGCTGTGGCATGTCAGACTGGGCCATGCTTCGTTGGGGTATCTAAAGGAACTGCAGAAAAACTATCCGGAAGTAAAAAGTCTGAAAGAAGCCGTATTTGATGATGTGATTAAAACTTGTAATGTGTGTTTAAGAACAAAATTCCAAAAACTGCCTTTCCCTTCGGTACGCGAACGAGCATCCCAACCTCTACAAATAATTCATTCAGATACAATGGTAATTATTAGTCCACCCTCTTACCCAAAAAGATACAGATTTATTTCGGTATTTATTGATGATTATTCCAAATTTGCAATGGCTTACCCGATGAAAAACAAAAGTGATACGGGTGAATGTTTAGATAATTTTGTTAAAGGCTGTAGAAATCTTCTTGGGTTTGAAGCTAAAGTGTGTTATCTGAGGTCTGATCAGGGTACCGAGTACACGGGAGGCTCCGTGCGAAAAATATTAAATGACCTTGGAGCTGAACTCCAACTGAGTTGTCCGGATACCCCTGAACATAATGGCACGTCAGAAAGGCTGAACAAAACAATTCAAATGAAAGTCCGAGCTCTGATATGTGATTCGGGACTCCCGGAAAACATGTGGGACTTGGCACTAAACGCAGCTGTATTTGCGTACAATCGTACTCCGCATCGCTCAAATAACATGGAAATCCCTTTAATGAAGCTGGCTCTGAATAAAAGGACAGACCTAAGTCAGATGAAAAGATTCGGCTGCATCGCGTATTTGAGAGTTCAGAGAAACACTGAAACTAAATTCCATGCAAAAGGAAAACGAGCAATTATGGTAGGATACACGCTGACAGGGTATCGTCTGCTTTGTCCGGACGAAGGAAAGTTTTATGAAAGTCGGGACGTCAGATTTAACGAGCGTTTTGTGTATGGAGACGTTTTTGGTAAAAATTCAATTAAAAACAGGGAAAATGTGACTGTAGATATTAAATTAGACGAGTGGTTTTTAAAATTCGAAAAGGAAAGAGAAGAGACAGTGTCATCGGAGGAAGCGCCCCTGGTGGTACAACGGAAAAGAGGAAGGCCGAAAAGGCTGATAGAAACAATGGAGGCCAACTTGGTCCAAGAAAGTCGTGTAAAGGACGTCAGCTTTGCGGGCTTAGCTCTCGGGGAAGAATTATCAAAAGACTTAATTTTTAAGAACGGTGATACTGAAACGTCAGGAAATAATGCCATTTATGCGGAAGATCTAGTTTACCACTCTTTGCTGGCAGAAATAAATAAAGATCCAGCTTCATATAAAGAAGCAATAGAGGCTGTGGATAAAGAAGGCTGGAATCAAGCCATCCAAGAAGAACTTGACTCAATGGCAAAGAATCAAGTCTGGAAGTTGGTAAACAGACCTGCAGGACTGGTAAATGGTAAACGTCCGAATATCATCGATTCTCGATGGGTTCTTAAGAAAAAGGTAGATGCTCAAGGATGTGAGAAACACAAAACACGGCTTGTAATACGGGGTTTTAAAGATAAAAATGAGTGTGATCTTACGGAGACTTACGCCCCGGTGTCAAGACTGACTTTAATAAGGACTGCTTTGGCTGTAATCAATAAATTAAATTTAGATACATGTCAGCTAGACGTTAAAACTGCATTTTTAAATGGTACTCTTGACAACGAGATATATATGGAGTTACCAGAAGGTTTGGTCTGTTCCGATCTGGAAAAACAAAGCAAGGTATGCAAGCTTCAGAGAGCCCTTTACGGCCTTAAAGTCAGTCCGAAAAAATGGCATGAAAGATTCTCTGAGGCAGCAACGAAAATAGGTCTGAGATCTCATATCTTGGAACCTTGCCTGTTTACTTGGCATGAGGCAGATAAAATCCTGATATTGGTTCTCTATGTTGATGACATGCTTATAGCAAGTAATGATTCTGGCAAATTGAAGTCTGTGAAGGAAAGACTGCAAAGTGAGTTTGAAATGACTGACCTAGGAGAAGTTAAATCGTTTTTAGGCATTAAAGTCAGAAGAGACAGAGAAAACCAAGTTCTAACTTTAACCCAGACCAATTACATAAATAAGATACTTAAAAAGTTTGGGTTTGATGATTCTAAGCCAGTGAAAACTCCTATGGTCACAGGTCACGTGTTAAATCAACAAAGAAAACAAAGAGAGCAATCAGAAAGGCAGATTGACTTGAATGAGTCCAGATCGACTGAAAGCGTTCCCTACCGGGAGGCTGTTGGGAGCTTATCATATGCTGCCAATACTGTACGTCCGGATATAAGCTATGCAGTGAATGTGCTGAGCAGGCATCAAATAAGTCCGACTAACGAAGACTGGAATATGGTTAAAAGAGTGTTTCGGTATCTGGCAGGGACCAAATCTTATGGTCTAAGATATTGTGGAAGGCAGCAAGGGCTGGAAGCATTCTCTGATGCCAGTTTTGGCGACTGTAAAGGGTCTCTGACCACAAGTGGTTACGTAATTAAAATCTTTAGAGACTCAGTGGCATGGAGAACTCACAAACAAACGTATGTGTCTTTGTCAACATGTCAGGCAGAGTATGTGTCACTGAGTGAAGCATGTAGAGAACTGATGGCAGTTGATAATTCGATTAAAATCATACTGAATAATACTTTGTGTCCGGCAGATCTATGGGGCGACAATAAGGCAGCTGAGCAAAATGCTAAAATTATAGGCAGTGGTAAATTAAGACATATGACAGAAATTCATGAGCATTATGTTAAAGAATGTATAAATTATGGTAGAGTAAACGTCAGATGGCTGAATACTAAAGAACAGATGGCCGATATATTCACAAAACCTCTACCGATCGAGCTTCATGAAAAATTTGCTAGCAGAATCGCGAACAGCTTTTGCGACTCTGACTGGTAACTAATAAGTTGTCTCTGTTTCAGATAGGCGATAAAGGAGCCATGGACCGACTCATGGACTGCTTGGGTGCATTCCCAGAGCCGTGGAGCCGAGTCAAGAACACACATTTATTTATCTATTTATCTATTTTAAATTATAATTTTTGTCTAATATACTTAGCTATCTTAAGTCGGGAGGAAGTGTTGGCATGTACGACTTTTCAATAGGCTGTATATATAGTGTGTAAGACAGCGCCACAGGCAAGGTGATACTTGCGGGCCCTCTAGTTATTACAGTGTAAGCCACCGTGCCTTCCACACCTCTCGTCGTTTCTAGCTTCATTGTCTTTGTCTGATAAGTCGGTTGTAAGTCTGTAAAGTCTGTAAATTGTATCTGTTGTGTTCTACGTCGGTCGGCAGTCTTATTAAATAAACTTTTGGTCGAACTTGAAAATACTCATTTTATTATTTTGCGCACCCCCTTCACTCACACCTCTTCACTCCCAAAATTGGAAAAATAGTCCTATCTCAAAAAGAAAGCTAGATAGGCCAAAAATAAGTCCACGTATAGAAAATAATTATTAAGGTGCAAAAGTATGTTACACAAATTTATACAAACAATCGTAATAATTCTGAAAATTGTAAGTCATAACTAAAAGGAAAACTTACAACCTTCATATCTTACCGATAAATTAATTTATTTTCTGTTCTCTGTAATGTACTATAAGAAAACTTGTGACGGGACAAAATCTATTTGATTTTTATTAATTTAAAGATCAGTTGAAATTAGTTGAGCACGGGTGAAGTATTAAATTATGAATTATTATAGAACACAATTAAAATAAAAAATAACAATATTACAATGGAAAATAGCTATATGTCTATTTTTTCGTAATCTCAATAAAATATAGTGGATTATTTTACTTCTATAGTAGCCAAAATTAAAAAAAATTTTTATTTGTCGGATACAAAGATTACAACAAGAATTTTTTGTACTCATATGATGACATATCAAATGCACGAATATTAATTTTAAATAAATGGAATGTTTGTCCCACGTAATGGAAAAAAAGTACCTTCTTCCGGTGAAGTAACTGTAGTTAAAACTTTTATTTCATTCTGCATTACATGACCAACAATTTGAACATGTACTACACTACATGTATCATAGCAATCACAGAAGTACTTAGAATGCGCGAATCTTAGCATAAGTAGTATATTAAGGTACATATATTTTATGCACGCGCGTACGTAATAATATCTAAGTTTTCACGATTTTAATATGGGATTCTTAAAGATCTATTGAAATTAGGTGTACTCCTCAGATTTATGATACCGAGTTTAATGACATTTGAGTTGGAAGTTTCCCTTCTGCCGGGGGTCCCGAGACCCACACCTGATTTTTTCATTTATTTTTCCACACCGCTCAAGAGACTAATAGATGGACATTATACATATAAATTAATAATACCCATTTCATTTGTACAACTAAGTACGACCAGAAACTAATTTGTATCAATTGTACTTCAATTTATTTGTTAGTAGAAGGTTTTTGGTGCGCTGCGCTTTTTTTGTTATTATTTATGATAAACCAAGTGTAAAATTTTTATGTATATGTATAATATTATTTAGTCTATGAGTTAATAATACCAATACAAACATAAAGTTAAATTACATTTTGTTTATCGTTCATACAAACCGTGAAAGTTTCGCATTAATATAACTTATTTTGTGAGACAACTTATAAAACCTTATCAAACCACGAAGACTTAGGTCTATTCCTATTCTGTTTTAAATTAATGTTAAAATTGGTAGAATAGATGAACACAAGATTCATTCATGGGATGTAATAGTAAGTAATAAGTTTTGTCTATACATATAAGAATATTTAAATAATGTTTTTATTATTAGATAAATTATTAGATACAGTCGAAAATTTTTTTCCAAGCTATATTTTCAATATCTAAAATGTTTTCTCTATCAATTTGAAAAAAATTCTATTTTCATTTTTGCATCTCAATAAAGCCACGTACAATTAACCATGAGAAAATAAAGGTTTTTTAAGTATAATCTCACATTATCAAAACTTTGACCTTGAGACTTGTTTATATTATATAGTCATAGCAAATGCTACAACTGATGGGAATTGTTTTCTATATAAAATAAAAAGTAATGATAAAGTATTTTTAGTATTCAATGAAATCCTTGGAATAAGAACTTTATTAACAATTTTTACTTCCGTACCGATTTCACCTTCTACGTTATACTTCAACAATTTAGTAATTCGTAATCGTCTACCGTTACATAATCTGTCTGATATACTCAAATTTCGAATTAACATATACTGTTGTACCTATTTTTAATTTAAATTCATGGTGTGGCAAGCCATCACGAATATTGTTTAACATTTCTATGGGAAAATTGATATAAATATTATTGATTTATCAACACCTTTATAGGTTGCAGTATCGATGCTGTAATAAGTTTTAGTTTCTCCGATTAATTTATTTAACATCTTATTGTTTTGGTACAGACATTACCTGTTATCCAGGACTTAGGAATGTTAAATGTTTCTATCTCCCCTTCTCCAATTCTTAACAAAAATTTTTAAAATTCTTTATCTCTAGAACGAGTATCATTTTAAAATCTTACAATTTTAGACGGGTTTGAATAACTGGGTTCCAAGACGAAGCTGTTAGTCGAAAATCTTTTTTTTCCAAACTTTGAAAGTTAATTTCAATTTCAATTGCATGATTTTAATTAAAAATTTATACATGATAAAATTTTTGTTGACAATGTTTACTTACCTTTAGTCTTAGGTAGATCTATTTATACCTCTCAAGTCTAATATCAATCGCAGCTTGATGATACAAAAATATTTACATTAAAATAATGTTTATAAGAGTTCCCTGTAAGCTGAAAATTTTATAAGCTACAGTTACGTACAGCAGAAGTAGCCAGAGTCACAGCAGAAAAAAAGTCCCCTCACCTCCATTTTAATAAAAATACATGTTCACACTCTGGCATCCGTTACCGAGCGCAAAAGTATGATTAAGTAGGAAATTTAAAGTGATCAGTGATCCGTTAGGAGCGAAATGTAAGAAAATTAATAAATACACTTCACTTGTATTTATTTATTTTCTTACATTTCGCCCCCAACGGATCACTGATCACTTTGAATTTCCAAATTCACCGGAGGGCACTGATATATACTAACATATGATTAAGTAGTATTGAGTAGTGTTGAGGTGTAATCGACTATAAGAAGGAATCAAAAAATAATCACCAGAGGGCAGCATGTGTTTGCAAAGTGCTATATCGTACCACTGGCGTATGTATATTTTATACGACGCCAAGAAACGACTTAAAATTAAGTTAGATTATATTTCAATGAATAAAAGATTACACACCCATTAATTGTGTAAGTAATTGATGTCACAATTAAATCTGACGAGATTCTTTACTATGCCAATGACGATAGCATATACGTGCATCGTAACACAGAAATGTAGAGCCGTTATTCGCACCGTTCGTCAGAATTTTTGTAGAGTATAAAAAAATTGTCTTAATTTTTATTTAACTTTTACCAAGTTAATGAGCTTAAACCTTCCCCAGCCACTGTCCGCTACTCCTGCTTCATGATATGCTTTATTCAATAGTGAAGTATTTAACCGATTCAAAAGTTGGGGGGTGGGCGCACAAAGCGCGCAGGGGGGTGGAGACCTACTTATATATAGGTCATTGTAAAAAAACTTGGGCGATTAAAGAGTTATTTTGATCCCATGCGAAATTAGTCTAATGATCACTTTTGTTCGCTATATCATGATTTGTAAGGTAAAAACTAAAAGAAAAAAGTAGTGGCAAATCCTATGTACGTAAACATCTCTAAATACGTACAAATTTCAGATTTTTGGTGGTTACGGTAATGTCACAATTTTTTCAAAAACACTTACGAGATAATTACGATAAAAAAACTTTTAAAAACTAAGTGAAAGTTTTTACAGTAAAATTTTATTGATAAAATGTAAATGTATTACAGTATAGACGTTTAAAAATTGCAATTTTTTATACTTAATCATAATTAAAACTGGAATGTGTTACATTAATAAACAATTAACATAAGCTATTAACATTAAAATAAACTTTAAAAATAAAGTATCAACATAATTTAAATACATTTCTTACAGTTAAAAACACTCATATTTAACTGGTACTTTTACAAGACTAGGAGGTCTTTGACTAAGCGTTCTTGTAGAGATTTTTGTCTTTTTTATAACTTTGGATTTTAATTTCGTTTTTTCGAGTAGAAAGCTTTTTTTTGTTAAAGTTTCATGAGCAAAACTTTTCAATTTATTCTTTAAATAACGTCTCTCGTCATCATATTATTTATCTGCTGAAATTTTTTGGAATATACTGAGTCATCAAATAAAACATCTTGTAATTTCTATACTGAGTCGCAGGGCTATCACTCAGAAAACGTAAAATCTTTATTTGAGGAGATTTAATTCAATAAAAAGACAAAACTTTTTCTACATGTGCAATGACTGCTTGAGCATGATGTTTCAACGACTCTGAAAACGTGGTAAAACATTATCGAAATTTTTCAGTGTGAAATACTCCTGTATGTAGTGTTAATTGAATTCGACTTGCTCCAAAATGAACGGCTTGGACTTCTCAAGAATATTTACAACAATAATTTTCACTGAAATCTATGTGTATAAAGCACTCTTCACTTTTTAAATTTTCTTTCAATTTTTGAATTGACTGATATTGATGCACGATTTTATATTCGTGGTCTAGAAATGATTAGAGTTCATTTTTGAATAGAGTATCGATATTTTTTATTTTAATACATAATATTTATTTTTTCGTTATAGTTACTGTAATAGGTACTCCCATCTTTTCTTTAATTTAGTTTTCTTTTTTATTAATTCATTTCTAGGATTCAATTTCTTTATCTCCATCAATACCCTGAATACTCAATACAATCTCATTTTTTTCGTAATACTTACAAGTTCTTAAATAACATTCCTCTGTTAAACGTTCGCACAACATTTTTTGAATTACTTTTGCAGATGTATTTTCACTAATTAATTTGTTTTTATAAAGCCCTGTAATTATCAAGAAGAAATTTTCATGTTTGAAACAAGCACATGTATCTCGAGCTGTTATTTTCGGAGCTATACAGTAAGGAGGTTTATACGTAGTCAAAGTTTTATAGCATATTTTAACTGATTCTTCTGAACAAAATTTGTTGTATAAATCTATCATTGAACAATTTAAATAATGTATTTGGAACTTTGCATTTTGAAACTTTCTGCAAGCTTTTTTATCAGGATCTATTTTACTGTTTTCTGTCCAAAATTTTCTTATTTTGATTGCAACTGATTTGAACTCTTTTAGTGTAATAAATATCTGGAGGTAAATATGAACTACGTAACGCTTTAATCATTTTATACTTTTTTATAATTAGCCCGCTCAAAGCTTGCTTTGTAATCCGCTTGTAAGCGGTTTTCGTAATTGTAGCATAATTGCTTTTTAATTGTTTTTTCACAACTTCATTAAATAATAATCGTTTCTTCATATCTTCAGGGACTTTTCTACCATTTAAAAATTTATTTACTACAGCCCTGGGTGATAATGAATTCTTTTTTTGTTACCACTCCTGACCTCTAATCGTTGTATTTTTTTACTTAAAGCAAAAAATTTTTTACGCCACAATTCCTTTTTCACGCGTAAGGCACGATTGTGATTGTTACACTTATTTTTTCTCATTTTGGTTTGTCTATTTGGTTTTACACTATTTTGGCTTGTAACTTAATTGTTATTATCAGCACTTACCTCGTTATTGATGGCATTTAATATTTTTTTCGTAATCTACAGCACCCTTAAGATTCTTTGTTTTGCTTACGTCGGAATCATTTATCTCTTTCTAATAAATCCATGATACTTCTTAATTTTCCATCTTCTTTACGCTTGTTGTATTAAACTTTTTTAGACTTAAGATAATTTTGATGTTTTTTAGAATTTTCTTTAAGTTCATCACGTCACTTTTCCACTTTTTCTCTATTTTTGGCTAATTTCATATTATTTTCTGATACTTTTTTTTTTATTCTTCCAGTTGAATGTTTCACTTTTTTCACTTTTGATTTTCTTTCTTCTTCGTTAACTTCGAAATTTTTTAATTTTACGAAACTTCGTATACTTTTTCTCAAAACTGGAGCCATTCTGAATCCTTAAATCTGTAAGCTACGTGAAAAAATATGTATGTTTAAATATTTAGTAGTAAAATTTATTTTATGAGGTTACGGTAATGACAAGTCTTAAAAAATGGATTTCCAAACTAAATAATTATTTTCAAATGTTTTTCACGCATTTATATTTTGTACTTACAATCTAATTTGAGTTTTCACCACTTAAATTATGAACGTGCTCTTTGACAACAAGATACAGCTGATTACGGTAATGACTGATTTCATTATTTTTCCAACTGCACGAAAAAAAAATTTTTCAAATTTTCAACCGCCTTGCAGGCTTATGAACATAATCCAAAGCGTTGGCCGCGATGGTCAAAAGTTTGCTGCCAACTGCAACCTTTAGAGCGCTTTTTTATGAGCGCCACCGCTGGCCAAGCTATAAAGTATCACTGATGTATAAATATGATGTATTTATACTAGCGTCTATCACCCAATGACTTGGGACCCGGGGCCCTTACTGGCCAATCTATTACTTAATAACATAATTGCTCATCACCCAGTGACCCGGGGCGCTTACTGGCCGCTCTATTAATCAATAACACAAGTGCTTATCACCCGGTGACCTGGGCGCTTACTGGCCACATTATAAAATATTAAAATGTTAACTCATAATACAAGCTCCTATCACCCAATAACCCATGGCGTTTACTGGCCACATTACAAAATGATAAAGTGTTAACTTATTACACAAGTGCCTATCACCCGGTGATCCGGGGTGCTTACTGGTTACATTATAAAATAATAATACGTTAACTCATATAACACTAATGCCTATCACCCAGTAATCTGGGGCGCTTACTGACCACTCTCTGAATTAATAAAATGTTAACTAATAACTCAAGAGCCTATCACCAAGTGACCCAGGGCGCTTACTGAACACATTAAAAAAAAAAAAAAAAAAAAAAAAAAAAAACGTTAACTCATAACACAAACGCCTATCACCCAATAGCCTGGGGTGCTTACTGGCCACGCAAATAATTAATACAATCTGAAATTATACAAGCGCCTATGACCCGATGACTCGGGGCGCTTACTGGCAACTCTAATTAATAGTAAAATTCTAAATAATAACACAAGCAGCTATCACCCAATAACCCAGGGCGTTTACTGGCCGCACTATTAATAAATTATTAACTAATAACACGAACGCCTATTACCAAAGATCCTTGCCAATTAATTAAAATATTAAATTAATGACATCGCAACACTATAAAGTAGTACCTTTTGGACGCTACATTTCCATACACCAGTACAAAAACAAATGTGTATTGAGGGATGTACCATACAATTGTCCTTGTGTTATTAAGGCCTATTAATTAATGAATTATAAGTTTCAAAATCTTTTTAAGATTTCTTCATCGTTATTATGTATTGCATCATGAGTCGTTGCGTTTCTAATAATTAATATTATTAATAAATAATTGACTATCGCCCTTACTAATATCTTTCTATATGATAAGCCAATGAGGGCTTTCGTGTGTATTAATAGTTTATTATTTATTTTGTTTAAGTACATACTCGTCCAGAATCATTTTTTTTCTTTAATTGTAAATAGAGCCCCTGGATATCGGATGGTAGGCACTTGTGTTATACATTAACATTTTTGAATCAACAGAGTGGCCAGTAAGCGCCCCAGGTCATTGGGTGATAGGCGCTCGTAATATTAACAACCCATTAATCATTAGAGTGGCTAGTAAGCGCGCCGGGTCATGTGTGATAGGGGCTTTTGTTATTATTTAAGATTTTATTATTTATTAGAGTGGCTAGTAAAAGCTCCAGGTCATTGGGTGATAGAAGATTGTCTTATGAGCTAAGATTTTATTGTTTTATAATGTAGCCAGTAAGCGCTCTGGGTCATTGGGTGATAGGTGCTTGTGGTATTAACAACCTATAAATCAACAGAGTGGCCAGTAAGTGCCTCAGGTCATGGGTAATAGGAGCTTTTGTTATTGTTTAAAATTTTATTACTTATTAGAGTTGCCAGTAAGCTCCCCGAGTCATCTGGTCATAGGCACTTATATTATTTAAGACTAGCGGCCCCCCGTCTCGGCTTCGCCCGAGACTTACTAAATGAAACACAGTATCGTGTGGACATGTAACGTAAAACGTTTTCAATGAGAAAATTTGACATACATTCCTGACAATCCTCGAAACAAAAATCTTCTTATTAAAAACATATTTGTTTAGAACCAATACAGTTTATTCTGTCGAATAATAAGCTGTACTTAAAAATTAAAAAAAATACCATTATGCTGAAAAGTACCGTGCGTTCCTTATGCCATAAAATAATCGTTGGCCATAAGGGGCCATTGATTTGCAGTTTCTTCCGTACTATTTACGAAAAGGGATATTTTTTTAAGCTTGCAAGATTTAAAATACCTAAAAAATATATACTAAAAAAAATTTGTTTTCTCTTATCTTAAAACTTTATTACCAAAGCTGGAGCTTAATCTCTACATTTTTTGTTGCCACAAAAATACAAATACATTTTCTACTTGTTTAAAAAACTGAAAGATTTAAGAGATTACTGTGAGGGTACAATTAAAAGCTGATCTCTCACGTAATAGATTCTTTATTTGTCGATTTTGACGCTGCTGTTCCAATCTCGATAAATTTTCTGCATCAGTTTCTTGACACCTGTTACGGATTACTTTGTAAAGTCAGAAGTTCTCTTGTTTACTTTAATATTTTCTTGTTGCAAATTGTTGTTGCTAAGCTTTGATTCCGCCGCCGCGGGTAATGTGTTACCGCAACGTAGGCCGTGTGCAAGGTGACCGAAGAGGATTTTCCAAGGCCACGCTTCTCAAGTTTTAGAGATTACGTCATGAGGAATTAAAGGGATTTTCTCATGGGCGGAAGGCCACAGGTGTTTGCTTAACAACGATGGAATTTTTTTGCGTTCAATTATTTGTTTATCGAGTAGCTAAAGGACGATGCTATTTGTTTTTGATCAAGCGTTCGTCTGACTATGAAATCGAAAGGAGGTGAGACGTCGTCAAGTTCTCGTCCTAGCTGTTTTTCAGTAAATAACCTAACGTTGTGATCGATTGTTGTAATCTTTTACACAAATAAAACTTCTTGTTATCTTTCAAAGTTTCGTTTTTGTGCGCGAACAACACCTGAAATTGTATTTATTAGATACGCTTGCAGTTTTCCTTCCAATTCACCCTCTTGTAACTTTTGGCATGCTTAACACTTTTGTGACCCCTAAATTTCTGTCAACTTTGATGAGTTCTAATATGTTTGTTGTCAAGGTCGTTCGACGTCCGATGGCCCTAAAAAAGACCGGTGAGTTTCTTAAGTAAACTCTTTTCTGACTAAAGTTTCCAGAAAACGTGACTGCCTGGATACCTCAGGGAGATCTTCTCTGGCCTGCTGTTGAAGCACCAGACTCATCGGAAGAAAAATTACAAAGTCCGAAGCTTTGGAGCTAGTTGTAGGGATCTTTCCCAGCGTCTCCTGGTATAACGTCAAAGACGTTGGTGTCTAAGGCACCTTTTTTTCGCAGACTCAGTTGTTTTGGTGACTGAGGTGGGGAGATTGGGTCGTGATGCTTGCTCGTTGAGACTCTCCTGTTGGCTCAAGTTTTTTTTCTCTTTATAGCTGTTAGGCTCACCTAGCGCAGACCTTGAAGAGGATCGGTGATTCCTGGTTGAGTGCTTAGAGTCGAGAGGGTTATATAGAGTCGTCGGTCACTGGGATTTCCAACCTTACGAAGGATAACTCTGCTCGGGACGATTGCCAGTGAATGACTGACTTGGTTTAATAGTGGCCGTCTTTAGTCATAATCGTTTAGTCGACGAATCGCTTCCGGAAATGGCAGTAAAAATGTATTCGTTGGCAAAGTAGTTTAAACTTAGGTGGCCCTCAAAATAACTGATGAGATTGATGGTTAAGTAGGGAACGTAAAACTTCCAGCTATTCCTTATTATTATTCTTGATGATGGAGAGCTGGCTGTGGGTAGCTTAACTCTTACCCTCGAAGTCTCTATGTACAGAGACTATCGTCATGAAGGAAGGTACGCTGCTGACCAAAGAATATATCGTCTTCCGGTCGTTCCTCAGATAACCAACCGCTTATTGTTTGTCGGGAAAATGTGGGTATGTCGTTGGAGACACGACCACTGAGAAGGAAGCCGTTGTGGCTGCCCATGCCTCTCAGGGCTGTCTTTCCTGGCTTACATTTGTAGCCAAAAATTCTTTGACGGCAGCAGGTGGGATGGTGGAACGGCCACTTAACTGTGACGTGTTGGAGCAGGTTGTGCTCTAGCTAGATACGTCTCCTATTCCGGTGGAGACGTTATTGGTTAGAATAATCTTTTATTGGTGGCACTGGTCAATCCTGGAGATTCAGATTTGATGTAGACGTAGGTTACTTGCCCATTAGAGATGAGTGTCGTTGGTAACCGGGTTACCCAGCTGCATGACTATCATCTACATTCTCGATGCAGCTTGATAAACTGCCGATAGACAGCTAAAAAAATTGTTGAGACGCTCCAGCCTATTATAACCACACTTATTTAATTCTGTTGCAGGTAGCCTTGATTTTGTGTCGACGCAACCTAGCGGATCCTACTGAACTAAAGTGAAAAGCTGTCGTACTTTTGTAAAACTTTGAGATTATTTATTGCTATTGTTATTAAATTTGTCAAGAATCGGTATGCAAAATTTCAGCAAAATCGGTTAAGTAGTTTTCGTGGTTAGCGATTACAACGGTTTTTGCAACTTTGCCTGATATGTAAGTAAGATCTTATTAATTCTTTTAGTGGCAAGTAAGTGCCCCGGGTCCCAAGTCGTCGGGTAAAAGGCACTGGTATAAATGCATCATATTACGTATATATCAGCGATAGTTCAGAGCTTGGCCGGCGGTGGCGCTGATAAAGAAGCGCTCTGATGGTTGCGGTCGGCAGCAAATTTTTGACCATCGTGGCCAACGCTGATAGTCCATGCAAACAAAAGTAGATGGCGTCAGTAGCGACCCCACTGTAGTTAGAGAAGCGATTGTACTGCAAAAATTTGCGTGGGAAGTTTGAAATTATTATAAAATATATTAAAAATTTATTGTAAAATAAATTAAAATAGAGAGACACAATTCGAGAGACAATTTGTACTACAGAAAATTTTTAAAGAATTTTTTTTCCATACAATTAAGTAGGTATTAGACTTAACTTTCAGATATCTTGGTATAAAAAATTGAAAGAAACAAAATTTTTTCTTAGTAAAGGTAGAAAATGTAGAATTTTTATCAGAAACAGGTCACGGTAATGACATTTTAACACTATATTCTTTGTTCAAGCTTGCGAATCATATCTGATTCGGGATTTTTGTATGAACATAAAAAAACACATATACTTTTAATAAAATTTTCGTGTATAGACATTCTTTTAACAACTTAACTGTTTGTAAAGAGCAAGAACATGAAAAGTCCAAGTTGTTTTACAATAACCGATGTATAAATATATATATATACATATATATATATGCAGGCTGATATGTAACAGTAGCATTTCCCGAGTACAGCTTATAGAGCGATTTTTTTTAAGCAAACCTCGTTGGAATTATGGTTTTAGGGCTACTAGCTTTCAAAATAGGAGGTGATTAAAAACACGTTCTAAACTACCCGTAGAAAAGGTTGGAATGCTACGGCGCTACTGTATGAATGTGCAGCGTTGCCACATTGTCATTGTGCTGAGTCGGTAAGCAGTGAGGTATCGTCAGTGTAGCTATATACATGGGTATATCAACGCGTGTGCAAGAGTGTCCACTATTGTACTGCTTTGTGTAATGTAAGGGTTGGATATTCATGCTGTCAGGTTAATATTGTCTGCTCCCAATGGTGTCATATTTGAAAGCCATCCGATCATCCAATCATCAAATTCTAATGTTATTTCATGGATATTGTAATAATTACCTACAAAATCATGTAATAACAAGAGTGTTACTAGAAAAATTTATCAGCTACCAAAAAAATTATAAAAATAGTAATTTTGTGAATATAGTAGTTAATTGGAAAGTAGTACCTTTTTTAGATGAGTAAAATCACAACTTGATCATACAATTTCTTATCAACATCATTTAGTTTGACAAGCATATCTCATCAACACCAGCACAAATTTTTTGGATATAAATTTATAACGATACTATTCATATCGTCAAGTAAATCTATACCTGTAAATATTGCCAGCTAATGACACCTTTAAGTAGTGGCATTCTTATTCTGCCATACACAACTGCTTGTCAACGCGCTCTCTGTCTCACTCGCTCACTTATCTAGCAAAATCTCCTATAGTAATTTTATAGTGAAAAATTTAGTGTTACTACAAATAAAAGTGAAATCTCATATCAGGTAGAAATTTTTCGCTCTACTCGATGGTATTTTTATCATTATGCGGCCTCTTACCCTATTAGCATTGTGCCTCTACCACGTGACCTCAGTATATATATGACTAATATAGAGGCGAAATAACACAGGTCTTATGGGAGGAATCTTGTTTGTATTTTTTTTCGCACTTAAAAAGATATTGAGCTTAAAAAGATTGTTAATTCCATGTTACTGACATAATGAGAGTTACGTAGTTATTTTTTTCCTTTGGTGAATTCGTTCATAAAGGTTGAAACAGCGTTTTGAACGTATACGGAGTGCCGTGTTTGACCCTACTTTGAGCTGTTTGTTTACCTCTGAGCATCAGCAGCAGTGGCACAGCAGCAGCAACAGCTGAAACAAACAGCTCAAAGTAGGGTTAAACGGCACTCCGTATACGTTCAAAACGCTGTTTCAACCTTCATGAACGAATTCACCTAAGGAAAAAAATAACTACGGAACTCTCATTATGTCAGTAACATAGATGAATTGTAGCACAGGGGTCTTATGCTACCCTAATGACTGCGTCTAAGTGACGAAGCCATCTAATTTATTAATTAACTAAAAAAGAGGAAAACCGCGAAGCAAATACAAAATACAAAATAAGAAAACGCGCGACAAGCAACACTATGATGCGAACAAGTTTCTAAATTTAAGGGCAACAATTTAACAGCTAAATTATTAAATTACTTTTACTATAAATGAAAAGAATTAATTATGAAGCACTGACGTTAATAACGAAGGATAGGATATGTGGGGTTGAACTGAATAAAAAACATTATTTATGAGCCACTGGTGAAGATGTAATTTGTGGCTCAAAGGAGGAAACTCTTGCGAGAAAACCCCCTAAGAGGAAAAAAAAACGACCGATACAAAATTAAATACAACAAGAACTACAACCTTGTTTGAATTGATGTGTAGATGTGTAGGTGTGAATGTGTGAGAGTGTGAAGGTAAGTGCGCGTCCGCACTGTTCGCCTCCTCGTCTTCGTACCACGGTTCCGCGAGTGCGGATGTTCGCTGTGGGTGCTCACAGCACGTGGTGAAAGTTAACGCGGCACGCGGATGTAAGTTAAATTCGGACGAACAAGAAGAATTAATGCAGAAACACGTTAATGCGTCGCGGTGCAACGAACAACTTCTCAAAAAAACTCAAACGAGCAAAATTTATCCTAGACAAGCTACGTACACGATTTCTCAGAAAATAACTGAAGACCGCTCTGTACAGAAGCAAGTATCGGGCTGGACGAGGCCTACCGAATTTTCCCAGAAAAGACGCCCTTTCTCTCTCCCTCGACCCCCCTCCCCTTACTAATGATGCGCGCTAATTAGCGGAGGTGTTATTCTTCTCGAGTGTCCATTTGGGAGCCAGGACACGAACAATGCCTAAGATAAACGATGTATACTAATAACTCGGTTTTGAAGGGAGAGAGCGAACGAGAAACTAGAGCATAATAATAAACGCGCGCAACGAATGTATAAAAGTAAAATGATTTAAATGTAGTTTAATGTATTGATGAGGACGGACGTGCTGTGAGTTTCGATGCTCCTCCGCTCACGTGGCGGTACTCGATTTAGTCGCGTTCGACTAAACATGCTCCCCCCGTTGCGAGGGTAGCAAGCAAAAACGTAAGTCGTAAGCGTTCCTCGTCGATAATGTAGTCGATCTACCTCCTTCGATTAATTCGATTGTATAGGTGTGTGCATATGCGTGTGTGTATGTAGATATGAATACATGAAGTAAGTATAAAACTCGTTTTCGATACAATAATCCCGATAACTATGCGATCGATGTTAACGTTTTTTGTGTAGAAATTGGTAGTGGGCATAACTGCGTCACGTTGCGCTTGAATCTCCCTTGAGCTGTTTTGACGGTGACTACTCGAGTGATGCCATCGGCGCCTGGGTGGATCTCGACGACAACTCCCAACCGCCAGCGCATGCACGGTTGATTTTTGTCGATGAGTAAAACGATCGTATCTACTTGAATTTCGTGATTAGATTCGCTCCATTTTTGTCGACGCTGCAGCTCGTGAAGGTACTCTAAATACCACCGTTTCCAGAAGTCCTGCCGTGCTCGGGTGATAAAGCGCCAAACTGAGAGCCGGTTACCTGGAACAGAAGACAGATCAGCTTCCAGCAAAAAATTCAAAGGTCGTCTAATTAATAAATGCGCCGGTGTCATAGCTGTTAAATCATTAGGATCGTTAGATAAACTATAAAGTGGCCTCGAGTTCAAGATTGCTTCGATTTCTATCGCAAGGGTGTTGAGTACTTCGAAAGTCAGTAATTGTTCTCCGATTACCCGATTAAAATGATGCTTAAACGACTTGACGGCTGATTCCCATAATCCACCATGGTGCGGTGACAGTGGGGGATTAAAGTGCCAAACGATATTTCTTTGGACAGAAAAATGATTAACATCGTCACGGAATTGGTCGGAGTTAAACAGATTGTACATCTCTTGTAGTTGATTATTGGCTCCGACGAAATTCATGCCGTTGTCAGAAAAAACGTGACTCGGGATGCCTCGTCGGCCACAAAACCGCTTAAAAGCCCCCAAAAAACCTTCAGTCGTCAAGTCGCTTACTATTTCGAGATGTACGGCTTTGGACGCCATGCACACAAACACACATCCGTAAACTTTCACTCGATTCCGATTTCGTAATTTTTTCTCTTTAATGTATAACGGTCCGAAAAAATCCACCCGAACATGAGAAAACGCGGCTGCTTCTGTTACACTAACTGACGGCAAGTCTCCCATCTTACTGTGAATAGGTATCGGTCGATTTCGCACGCACTCGACGCATTTTCGCACTACATGTCTGACTTGCTGTTTTCCGTCTAAAAGCCAAAAACGATGTCTAGTTGTGTGTAGGGTAGTTTGAATCCCTGCATGCAATGTATGTCGATGAGCATCGCGAATAATTAAATCCGTGACGTAATGACGCGATGGTAACAAAATCGGATATTTTTGATCGAAAGAAATTTTTGCGTGTTTCAATCGCCCGCCTACTCGCAAAAGACCATGCTCATCAACAAAGGGATCGAAGGCTGATAGACGAGTATTTTTTACCGATTTTGACGAAGACAAACGCTCGATCTCGTCGGAAAATTGATCTTTTTGTATTTTACGTAATATTACTCGCTCTGCTTCCCTCCTCTCTTCCACGCTAATGCTCTTTACCTTAAATTTGTTGACCCGTCTGAACCGCAGACAAAAAGCAATTACATTAACTAGTTTTGAATAACAAGAAAATCGCGAAAAAATTTCTATTCCTGAATTTATTATTAAACATGTTTTACGTTTTAATCCCGGTAATTCGCTCGGTGATGTTAAAATTGGTTTTGGCCATTCGTTTTCTGGTCGCTTGAGCCACGCGGGACCGCTAAGCCAAGTTTCGTTTTTTAAAAATTCGATCGGTACTTGACCCCACGAAAGTGCATCCGCAGGATTGTCTTTTGTTCGCACATGCATCCATTCGTGAACTGCATCCATTGCCTGAATTTCACTAACTCGATTTGCCTCGAAAACTTTAAGAGCTTCCGGTGATTTTTTAAGCCAATGTAAAACGATCGTTGAATCTGACCAAAAAATTATTTTATTAACATTGAAATCAAGCGCTGGACGCATTTCGTTAAACAAGCGTACAAGCAGCAGCGCGCCGCATAATTCTAACTGAGGAATCGTTTTTATTTTTACCGGTGCTACTCGAGATTTCGCACACGCAAGACGCACAACGCAATTCTCATATCGATCTGTAGAACGCACATATATACACACACCGTAACCTGCTTGACTTGCGTCACAAAACCCGTGCAACTCTATCATTACTGCGCTATCGATTAAAAGTTTCTGATTTATGGCAAAATTTTGAACAAGAGAAAGCTGACACGCAAATTCAACCCACCGAGTATAAAGCTCCTGCGGTACCGATTCATCCCAATCGCTCTTTGCCCTCCAACAGTCTTGTATCATGATTTTCGCGTATAACACGATTGGTCCCAAAAAACCCGGTGGATCGAAAATTTTTGCGACTTCCGAAAGTATATGCCGTTTCGTGATCGTACTAGGAAATTTAATCTCTTTAACCGTGTACATAAACGTATCTGAGCGCGAATACCATACTACCCCGAGGGTTTTTGAAGCTGATTCCGTTTTTACCGCGCATTCACTCTCGAAAATTTTCCGATCTAAAGTATCAAACGCGTGTTGATGATTAGATGCCCACTGTCGAATGTTAAATTTACCGCGCCCCAAAATACCAATAATTTCATCACGTTTCTTTGACAGCTCTTCGATAGACTGTGCGCCCGTCAAAAGATCGTCAACATATAAATCACGTTTTAAGATTTTAGCCGCTCGCGGAAAATTGGCTCCTTCATCGTCAGCTAGCTGGTGAAGTGTGCGTATTGCAAGGTAGGGAGCGGACGCGACTCCGAACGTGACTGTGTTGAGCTCATACACCGCGATTTCCTTCCCGTGGTACCAAAAAATACGCTGATATCGCCTGTCGTCGGGATGCACTAAAACTTGTCGATACATTTTTTCTATGTCTGCCGTTAACACGAACGCATAGGATCGAAACCGCATCAAGTGTTCAAAAAGTTTAGGTTGAATGGTGGGGCCTACCAGTAGTTTTTGATTTAATGAAACGCCTTGGTTGGTCTTCGCGGACGCATCGAATACTACTCGTACTTTTGTCGTATTGCTCGACGATTTTATGACCGCATGATGTGGCATGTAATACCCGTCTAATATCTCGTTTTGCAACAACGTCATGTGTCCTAGTGCTATATATTCATCGAGTACCTTCGTATATTCGCGATTAAGTTCACTGTCCGCTTGTAATTTTCGGCGCATCGCATGAAACCGACGAAGAGCTTGCGCGCGAGAGTTTCCTAAATCTGGTAGTTTATCATTGAATGGAAGACGCACAATATACCGCCCGGTTCGATCGCGTGTCGTATTTTTTAAGTAATGCCTTTCGCATAGAGACTCCTGATTTGATACGCTCACTACGTTTTTTACTTCTTCGACTTCCCAAAATTTCGCTAGCTGTTCAGTTAACGCACTTAAATTACATGTCACTGCTGATTGTTTGAAGTCGTTCGAAATACCGCCCGCGATCACCCAACCTAATTGTGTTTTTTGTAAAATTAAATCTCCGTGATTACGCGAAAGGTTTATCTGACCGACCGATAAAAATGACAACGTAGCCCCTGAACCAATCAGCATATCTACCGGGCGCAGACCGTGAAATCGCGGATCAGCAAGTTTTACATTTGGCGGTATGGAAATTGACGCACGCGGAAATGGTTCGTCCGGTACAAAATCGGCAATTCGCGGAATCGTCAAAAAAGTTAACGTTTTGGAAAAATCGGTAGTGTGTGACCTAAAATTGATCTCTACGCTGTACTTCGTATTGGTATTTAAAGAATTAATCGCGCCTACGGAGATTGAGCATGCGTTCAACGGTAATTTTAATTCACGAGCAAATTTTTCCGTTACGAAATGAGCTGTCACACATGTGTCCAAGAGCGCACGCGCCTCGACAAAGTTGCCCCGAGCGTTTTTGACTCTAATCATTGCGCTCATCATTAATTGCGGCTGTGACGCTCGGTTACTAGTCTCTAGCGCGCTTGCTCCCAGTCAAACGCTGGACTTTTCGACCTTTTTCTCGCGATGTAAAGAAGTGTGGTGTTGGTCATTGCATTTCCTACACGTACCCGATTTACACGCCCCTGAATGATGACCTAGACAATTCTTACACAGGCCCTTTAATTGAACGAATTTCCATCGATCCTCTACACTCAACCCGCTGTACTCCGAGCACGAATAAATACGATGGCCCTCGCCGCACCGTGCACACGTTACCGCCACTGTATTAGTAACTAACGCGCGCGCAGACGAATTAAATTTCCCCTTTTTCGCGATCTCCGATTCTCGCTCTCCCTGACGCTTGTTACCACCTCTTTCTCCTTTCACACGCGAAATCTCCGTTTCCATCGTTGAAAGTCGAAACGTCGTCGCATTGACAAATTTGTAAAATTGCGTGAGTTTCGGGAGTGCGTCCAAATCCAATGATTCTTCCCATTTCTGACGAATACTAATCGGTAAAGCCCGCTCCAGCAATCGCACTATTATTGTATCGTCCAAAACTACGCCTAAAGAAGACAAAACATTTAGATGCTGGCGAGTGTCGTCCACCAATTTCGACAGCCCTTGTGCATTTGCCGCCTCTAACGGTTCAATATCT
This sequence comes from Copidosoma floridanum, assembly GCF_036245765.1. NCBI lineage: Eukaryota > Metazoa > Arthropoda > Insecta > Hymenoptera > Encyrtidae > Copidosoma > Copidosoma floridanum. Next base: position 30,711,811 of record NW_028321881.1, read on the forward strand.
ATGAGCGCGTCTGAATGTTTTGCCACCAGGATTCTTTTTCGATCGTACGCATCGATGAGTAACTGCCACGCGCTTTTGTAGTTGGCTGCAGTCGCGTCGAAAATCGAGATTTTATTGAGCGCTTCTCCCTGTAACGTGTCTTTCAAGTAAAAGAATTTAACAAGGTCGTCGATGTCCGTGCGTGCGTTAACCATCATTCCGAATGCGTTTTTGAACGTTATCCACCTATCGAACTGCCCATTGAATTTTGGAAGCTCGGCGACCGGTAGCTTCAGAAGCTTTTGCTTCTCGATAAAGGATGACGTTGCTAAGGGATCGCCGCTGGGACTCGGGTCTGACTGAGCATCAGCTGCCGCAAATATCGGCTTAAGTTTCGCTGCTACTGTGTAATACCGGTCAGTGATGTTCGTCATCTCGGTCGCGTGCGCATCATTGGGGTCGATCACCTCGAGCTTGTCATTCAGCTCCTCGTACGCGCTAAATAATTCCTTCACGCGATCGAATCTCAGCCGAGCCTTCACTGTATCAAACGTCAACGTCTCGAGCGCCGTGAGTTGTCCCTTTAGCGTGGAGCGTTTTTGCATGAGAACCTTGGCTCGTGACATTTTTGTTTAACCGATGATCGATAACGCACAATAAACCCAATATAATGGTAAATGAACGAAACTCGTAATACTCCCGTACGGAAACGCCCGTAGAATAATTTAAAAACCCGAATTATTGACAAAATAAAAAATCAAAAGGCCTCACTAAAAATAATAAAACCCAAAACTGAAAGGCTGATAAGAAAAACTGTTATTCTGATGTTGTAAAATCTAACTTACTAATTTACGATCAACAATAAAAAACGAATTAAATAATTCCCGTAGTATTTGTACTAAATTCAAAGGCCCCGCAACTTTGACACGGATAATTCAAACGAGATTGAACCCAAATAATAAAGACACTACACGATGAGACGTTGGATATTAATGCGACGCCATTCGAAAATACTAGAAATCTGAAAAAGTTAGTCTAATCGTGTGAAAACGTTCGATCGGAAACAAACAACACCGAGAATGCGACCGTTGACGCTAGCTGGCTCGAGCGCGTCTTACCTCCCCCTGTTTTTCTCGTCCTAGCCTGCGCTCGTTAGACGCGTGATCCTGAACACACGCTACCTCCCCCACTAGCCTTTTTTGGCGCGGTTGCCACAAATTCACTTACACGCACTAACACTCTCGCTCGTAAGAAAAACAATGCGCCGAATTTCCCGCACTTATCGATATGTTTTTCTTTCTGATTGTTTATGCACTTTACAATATATGATAAATAAAATTGTTTGTTATGTTAAATTGAACGCTCTGAGGAAATTAGTGTTACGAAAGGTAAGGGCTCAACTCGAGTATGAAGTAGACAAAGCTAAAGAAGGAAAAAATAAAATAAGCAAGAGTAAATAAAGGTAGAGTGCAATGCAAAGGAAAAAAATAGTAATAATAATAGTACAGACAAATAGATAAGGATTTATACAAATGAGTGAGGAAAAGAAAGGATGAACGCGCGCGAGAGAGAGAGAAAGAGAATAAATATTAATACGGGGAGAGAGAGCGAGTGAAGTTGTAAGCTAGAGTAATTGTGAAATTTGAGAATCGAACGTGTGTAAGAGGAAAAGAAATTCAGTTGAAGAGAGAGAAGGTGAGATAAAAAGATGAGTTGAAGTTTACAGTAAAGAGCGTTCAATAAAATGGGGGGCACTTAGCTTTTTCGATGGTGCACGTGGCGGCTGGAAGCGAGATCTCCTTCGTTGGCGCCGATGGCAGAAACCACGATGATCTTCCTGCAACTCTCTCGATAATTGTCGTCGTCGCTGTTTGCTCTTCTTCGGAATTCGATGACAAGCGAATGATGTGCCGAAATCTCTCAACGTAAACGAAACGAAACGACCGAAAATTCGAGACTGCATGTGACAGCACCAGAGAAAAACGTTTTTAAGATCACGTCGGGGTCACCATGAATTGTAGCACAGGGGTCTTATGCTACCCTAATGACTGCGTCTAAGTGACGAAGCCATCTAATTTATTAATTAACTGAAAAAGAGGAAAACCGCGAAGCAAATACAAAATACAAAATAAGAAAACGAGCGACAAGCAATACTATGATGCGAACAAGTTTCTAAATTTAAGGGCAATAATTTAACAGCTAAATTATTAAATTACTTTTACTATAAATGGAAAGAATTAATTATGAAGCACTTACGTTAATAACGAAGGATAGGATATGTGGGGTTGAACTGAATAAAAAACATTATTTATGAGCCACTGGTGAAGATGTAATTTGTGGCTCAAAGGAGGAAACTCTTGCGAGAAAACCCCCTAAGAGGAAAAAAAAACGACCGATACAAAATTGAATACAACAAGAACTACAACCTTGTTTGAATTGATGTGTAGATGTGTAGGTGTGAATGTGTGAGAGTGTGAAGGTAAGTGCGCGTCCGCACTGTTCGCCTCCTCGTCTTCGTACCACGGTTCCGCGAGTGCGGATGTTCGCTGTGGGTGCTCACAGCACGTGGTGAAAGTTAACGCGGCACGCGGATGTAAGTTAAATTCGGACGAACAAGAAGAATTAATTCAGAAACACGTTAATGCGTCGTGGTGCAACGAACAACTTCTCGAAAAAACTCAAACGAGCAAAATTTATCCTAGACAAGCTACGTACACGATTTCTCAGAAAATAACTGAAGACCGCTCTGTACAGAAGCAAGTATCGGGCTGGACGAGGCCTACCAAATTTTCCCAGAAAAGACGCCCTTTCTCTCTCCCTCGACCCCCCTCCCCTTACTAATGATGCGCGCCAATTAGCGGAGGTGTTATTCTTCTCGAGTGTCCATTCGGGAGCCAGGACACGAACAAAGCCGAAGATAAACAATGTATACTAATAAGTCGGTTTTGAAGGGAGAGAGCGAACGAGAAACTAGAGCATAATAATAAACGCGCGCAACGAATGTATAAAAGTAAAATGATTTAAATGTAGTTTAATGTATTGATGAGGACGGACGTGCTGTGAGCTTCGATGCTCCTCCGCTCACGTGGCGGTACTCGATTTAGTCACGTTCGACTAAACAATGGAATTAACAACCTTTTTAAGCTCAATAACTTTTTAAGTGCGAAAAAAAATAAAAACAAGATTCCTCCCATAAGACCTGTGTTATTTCGCCTCTATATTAGTCATATATATACTGAGGTCACGTGGTAGAGGCATAATTCCAATACAATATATTATTGAAAAAAGTTTTGTGTGCTTCTTTGTTGGTGTTTAAGCTCTCAATTTTTCAACTGCTTTTTTTGCAACCGACGAGTTGGATTGTTGGTAGCATCAAAAACGACCCTTTGGACTTCAGTGTTAAAGTTTAACGGATCTATTCATATATGTTCTATTATTAAAATATTAAAGTTAACAAATTTCAACAGAATATACTAAAGTATTAAGTCATAAGGACTTGTAAAGTAAACAGTGTAGTTAGACCTTTTTCTGGTCATTGCTCGAAAGTGATTCTACAGTTTTTGGCCATCAACGATATCTATAATGGTTAGTATGCAAAGTTTACTTGTGTATAATTAGATTTTTCAAATATTTTGATGGCTGAGGATTTATTTCATGTTAGGAACACATTCTGCATGCAAACTAACGTAGCATTCATAAATATTTTGCATGATCTATTATAAATAATAATTAACAACTAATAATTCTGTACACAAGAGCTATTGTTAACTAGAACGTTTTTTTTAAATTTATTAATTTTTAATGAAATATTGAACCTACAGGTTATAAAACCTTATATTAAAGTTAAGTACTTATTATACTGAAACTTAAAATTGTCTTTTATTTAAATATTATCGATACTAATTCTCATAAAATCTAAAGCTAGGAGATTTTACAGTTTTAGCAATAGGCTGAAAAGACCACGTTAGACTAGGAGCTGAGCCCGAAGTGTGTTAGACAAAAAGTACTGCCGCAAATCTTACAGAAGTTAAGAAGCGTCAAGATTTGTTAAGACCCGTGTATTTTAAAAATTTTTTTTTTTTCATCACGAGTTATATACCTACTTAACGGGCATTTGGTGGATACTTGCCAGGCCCTTTACGGGTACTTGCTAGGCACTTGGCAGATACTTGACGCGCGCGTGCCTAACAGTTGGCGGGTACTTTGCGAGTTTTTGATGGTCACTTGGCTGTAACTTGGCGGGTACTTAACGGGCACTAGGCAATTACTTGGCGGGCACTTTGCGGGTAGGGGAAGGTGGGGTGGAATGGGCAAAAAAAAGATCAGCGGAAAATAACAATTTATATGAAATGAAAAATGCTTCATTAAACTGCGTTAACATATCAATGAAAATCATGAAAATATAATCCATGCATCAAATTAAGCAATGAAGTTGATTTATTTCAGCAAATACAAATGAAACCGAAACATATCAAACTGCCCATACCGTACCACCCGTGGGGTGGTATGGGTAATACGTAAGTGCGTAATGGGCAATGTTTTGCCAGATGTACAGATTACGTATTATCAAAAAAAAAAAAACGAAAGTGAGAGATTTATTAATAATTATGATGTTTATAATATAAAAACACAATATTAACTGCATATTTATTTGACTTTTATTATCCAAAGTTACAAAATACAGATAAACTGTGAAATTTTAACAATATTTATAATCGAACTTTAGCTCTTAATAGTAATAATACCCTTATGACATACCTTATGACATAAAAACAACCAATTATTCATTTTAATTATTAATTTTTTGGTTAATTGTGTAACTTTGTACTAATTTTTTTTTTTTAATCACATAACTAAATACTGAAAGTTATTAGGAACTTGTGCCGATTGAACTTGTGCAGCGTGTATGATGGGCACATTATTCAAATTCATCGGAGTCACCATCGATGGATCAATAAAAACAGATTCAGAACTCAGAGTAATAGTGTTGAAATCCATGTTATTGGTTATATCTCCAGCTGGCTTCTTTTTCTTTGGCACTGTTTTCTTACCCTTATTCGCTTTACGTTTTGTTTTTGATTTGGCTTCTATCAATTGAGTTTCATACTCCTCTGATGTTATGATTGCTGCTTTACCTTTAACTGATCTTCTTCTCGAAACCTGAACAATTGGAAATACATTATTAATATCACATTTATAATATCACTACTTTTTATCTTAAAAAATAATTATTGAAAATAAATATACCTGTAGTTTAGTCTGATTTTCTTCTTGATGTTGAAAATATTTGAATAACTCTTGATCGATACATTTTTCAACATTTTTCATTATAGTCTTCTTTAATTTCAAAGCAGCAGGGCAAAGTTTTATAGTTTTTTTTTGTACAACTGGGGGAAGATTATCCAAAGATTTTTTGACACTTGTGTCAATCGAGTCAAGAGTTGCACTGTCACATGTATTGTTTTCAGTCAGTATTTCACCAGCTGGTGCAGAAAGAACATCAGGACTAACTTCAAGTTGACGGGTGTTGATAATTTCTGGAGCTACATGATGATCTTCTGAAGCTGTGAGTGATTCACTTGTTGAGTTTGATGCAACATGCAAATTCGATGGCGTATCTGTTTTTTCCAGTGGCACAAAAAAGGGCTCTAAACCTGAATAAACAATTTGATGTAATGAAACGAGGTTGAAGCATAATAGTAAATAAACAAGAACAAATGTTACAAACCTTGGGTTATTGGGTTATGAGTTTCACTGGATTCTTCAACGGGTACTTGATTTTCATCAGATACTTGCTGTACAAAATCAGAGTCCCTGAAAACTTCTGGATCATAAGGACAAATTCCTGTGGCTTTAAAAGCTTTAACTGCAGTGGCCATGTTTGATGCTTGGAGAAATGCCGGAGTAAAAATAGAAAAAATATCTTTCAGTCCTATCGTTGAATGCGGATGATCTCTCATCCACTTGTTTACCTCTTTGGTATAACAGTTGCTCAAAGGCTTCATGTATGCAACGTCGAGAGGCTGCATACGATGGGTGCAATGAGGCGGAAAGCATAACATCACTACACCATTATCTTTAGCTAACTTTATCGCATCAAGGTTCTTTACATGCGTTGCGTGTCCATCCAGTAAAAGAAGAACAGGTTGATCAATCGTTGCCCCAGAGAATTTTATGAATTTTTCAAGCCATTTTGTAAATTTCTCTTCTTCCATCCATCCACTGCCATTGAATTCAGCCCAGGCATCATCCATCTTACCATGAAGATAGCTTTCGTTCCTTTTTTTTCTTGGGAAATTCAAGAGTGGAGGCATGTAATTTCCTGAAGCCGAAAAACAGATGCATGCAGTGACAGTTGTCCCACGTTCGGCGGAAACCTTTGATCCAACCTGTCTCTTTCCTTTGATAGATACAAGTTTTAATTGAGACTTGGGATTGCATAAAACTCCAGTCTCATCTACATTGAAAATATGTTGAGGTTGAAACTTATATTTATCCTGGAGTTCACCGAGTAGCTTAAAAAACGCAGCGACGTTTGTTCTATTGAACGAACTTGAGCGAGCTGCCGATGTAGGCTCTGGTTTCCTTAATGATAGTTGTGGATGTCTTTTCAAAAACCCTCGAAACCAGTCCTTGCCAGCTAATTGAGTATCCTTATTGAAAATTTCATTGTTTGGGAATAAACTTTTCGCATAATGAAATGCCATGGATCTAACCTCTTCTTGAGAAAAACCATTCAATCTTGAATCTTGTTTAATTATTTCATTGTAAATTACGTCTTCTTGCTCTTTGGAGAAAACTGGTTTGAATCCAAGAGCTGTAAAATAAGTTTAAAGTTCAAAGGTACCTAGCACAGTAAATAACCTATAAATGGCAGTGCTTGAACAAGTTTTTTATTTATTTAAAACGAAGTACATAATTGAGATACCTGTCTTTAAAGGGAGATTTTCGGCATTTGGCGTATTTTTCAGTAACAAACATTTTCTTCTTAACGTTTCACGAGGTACGTTGTATTTTTTAGCTGCCGCATTCTCTTTCATGCCTCCCTTGACGTCGACCAAGGCTTTCCTCATATCTTCTTCACTCCATAAGCACCGGTTGGACTTTTTCGTGTACTTGCGAGGCATTATTTACAAGCAATAAACTCTAAATACAACTAAACTTATAACTAAACAACAAATATTTATCACTGACCCTACATCGCGAAGTTCACAGCTGTCTGCTATAGAGTGAGCGCCCGCAGGACTGGCCTGCCCATATCACCTCTTGTCGTGTTACCCATCCCGCCCCATCGACCAACTTATATTAAATTCGTTATAATATACCAGATTTTCATTAAATCGAAACAAATCACACACCATTTTAAAGAAAATCGCTTAATCTAACGATATATGCCCTGAGACAAGGTCAATTAATAGGTTGAGGCGATTTTCTCTTTGCATACTTCTGCAGGTCGCTCCATTTTTTTACCCATCAAATTTACACGACGGCTTATTTATTTTTTTCTTCACCAAAATATAGTTTTTTCATTTTAGTTACTCCTTTGTTCATATAACTACAAGTAAAAAAATTTTTAAATGTTAAAACATTATAGTACTCTTTAAACAGCAAATATCCATATTACCCTCCTGCCCATTCCACCCCACCTTCCCCTACTTAATAGGCATTTGTCGGGTACTTGGTGGGCACTTAATCGGGTACTTGGCAAGTACTTGATTGGCACTTGATGGTGTTAGTGTATATTGATGATTATTAACTTAACTAGTGGCCCCCCTGTCTTGGCTTCACCCAAGACTCACTAAATGGAACACCGTAGTGTGTTGACATGTAATGTGAAACGTTTTCAGTGAAAAATTATACATCTAGTTCTAACACTTCTCACCACCAAAATCTTCTTATTAAAAACATATTGGTTCGGAATCCATACAGTTTATTTGGTCAATTATTAAGCTGTTAAAATTAAAAAAAATTTAATTCTACTGCAAAGTACCGTGCGTTCCTTATGCCATAAATAATCATTGACCATAAGGAGCCGTTGATTCGCAGTTCTTCCCGTATAATTTACAAAAAGGGATATTTTTTAAAGCTGTAAAGATTCAAAGCTCACAAAAAATTTATCATTATATCATTGATTTCTTTTACCTCACAACTTTATTACCAGAGCAACAAAGTCCTGGAGCTTAATCTCTACGTTATTTATCGCAACAACAATACAAATACATATTATACCTATTTAAAAATCTGAAAGATTCAAGAGATTACTATGAGGGTTATAGTGAAAAGCTGATCTCTCACTTAATAAATTCTTTCATCATTTTCTTGACACCTAAAATTGTATTCATAAGATGCATTTAAAGTTTTCCTTCTAATTTGACTTCTTGTAACTTTTGGCATAGTTGAGACTCTTGTGAGCCCTAAAGGCTATTTTTTTCAACTTAATTAGGTTGTTATATATTTGTTGGCAAGGTAGTTCGACGTCCAATGAACCTGTAAAGGACCGGTGATCTTCTTAAGTAAAGTCTTTCTTCCAGCAAACGTGACTGCCTGGATACCTTAGAATTTGAAGCTTTGGAGCTAGTTGTAGAGCTCTTTCCCAACGTATGCTGGTATAACATCGAAGACGGTATCTAAAGCACCTTTTTTTCAGACTAAGTTCTTTTGGTGATCTAAGGTGAAAAGGTTGGTTCGTGATGCTTGCCCGTTAGTAACTATCCCGTTGGCTTATGTTTATTATTTTTTCTTCATAGCTGTTAGGTTCTCCCAGAGCAGACCTTGGAGAGGATCAGCAATTCCTGATTAAATGCTTAAAGTTGAGAGGATAATATAGGGTCGTTAGTCACCGGGGTTTTTAGCCTTGCTATGAACAACTCTGCTCGTGACATCTGCCAGTGAATGACTGACTTGGTTTAATAGTGGCCGACTTTACATAGTCTTTGAGTTGACGAATCGTCTCCGGAAATCGTAGTAAAAATATATTAGTTGGCAAGGTAATTTAAACTTAGGTGGCCCTTAAAAGAACCGATGAGATTGATGTTTAAGTAGGGAACGTAAATACTTATAATGGACCTGAAAAAGGCTGGTGGTAAAACTTGTAGCTATTCTTTATAATTTTTCTTGATGATGAAGAGTTACCTGCAGGTAGCTTGGCCCTTATCCTTTGAGTCTGTGTGTACAGAGACCGTACAGGAAAGGAAGTACGCCACTGACTAAAGAATATCTCGTCTTCAGGTCGTTTCCCGGATAACTAACCATTCATCGTCAGTCAGAAAAGTGGGCCTGGAGAATACCTTCTCTGTAGATATGCCATTCGGACGACCACTAAGCAGACCGGGCTTCCCATACTCTTCAGGGCTGTCTTCCCTGGCTTGCATTTGAAATAGAAAATTCTTTGACTGCACCAGGTCAGATGGTTGAACGGCCACCAAGCTCTGAAGTGCTGAAGAATGTTGTGCTCTGGCTAGAAACGTTTCCTGGCATTCCACCGTAGACATTGATGTTCCGAACGCCTGTTTTTTCGTGGCACTCGATTCTTTTAGGTATCCGGGGTAAAAACTGATTTATTTCGCTTGCCCATGAAAGAAGAGTGTCATCGGTAGCCGGGATGCCTAGATGCACGACGAACTCCTCTTGTCTTGGTGTAGTGCCGATGATCGACTGCGATGATTGTCTACTCGATGGGGCTTCTAATAACCACTCTTCGCTATCTTTCGTTGCGGGTGGCTTCAATTTTACCTCGACGTCACCTAGCGGATCCTACTGAACTGAAGCACAAAGTTAGCTTATTTTATTAAAACTTTGAGCTTATTTATCGCTGTTGTCATTAACTTTTTCAAAAAAAAAAACTATGCAAAAACCATCTCGGAATCATGAAGAATCAGTATAAAAATTTTCAGCAAAATCGGTTCAGCAGTTTTTGCGGTTAGCAATTACAACGGTTTTAGCAACTTTGCTTTATATATTAGTAAGATATAAAGGTGAACATTAACGAAACATTTGACTTCTATGACATTATTTAAATATTATTTCGTATAGTGTGGAAAAGAAAAATATTTTTTATGATAGTTGTATAATTTTATGACTTAATAATAAAATAATATTAAGATTATTGTTATTTTTTGTTGTGGTTAAGCATGCTTGTTTGACTAAGAAATAAATAAAATTTATATGCTATTTTTCTCTAATTTCATAGATCCCTGGGGTGTGTCATCACAAGTAAAGCGTTGACGTAGTTAGAATAATATCAGTGGGTGGTGTATTGCAAGCTGAAATCTTTAATCCTGAGGTTGCTAATTTTATTACTAAGTAAGACTATATTGTACAAGACGTTGACAGTGATTATAGTATTTTTATTTATTTTATTTATTTGTAAAAGAAATTGTACGGTTTACCTTATTTCTTTTAAAACTTGTTTTGAATTGGATTTATTGTACGTGAAACAAGATAACGGACTAACAAAACTGATAAATATATAGGAGAGATGGAAAAGTTATACGTACACGGTACAATTAGTTTGCTATTGATCGTTTTAAAGTGCACATCTCTACAATAGCTGTGATTTTACTCATCTAAAAATTGTACTACTTTCCAATTAACTACCATATTTACAAAATTACTATTATTATTATTATAATTTTTTGGTAGCTGATAAATTTTTCTAATAACACTCTTGTTATTGCATGATTTTGTAGGTAATTATTACAATATCCATGAAATTACATTGGAATTTTATGATTGGATGATTGGATGGCTTTGAAATGTGACACCATTGGGAGCAGACAATATTAACCTAACAGCAGTAATGTCCAACCCTTACATTACACAAAGCAGTACAATAGTGCACGATCTTGCGCACGCGTGGATATACCCATGTATACAGCTATACTGACGATACCTCACTGCTTACGAACTCAGCACAATGACAATGTGGCAACGCTGCACATTTATACAGTAGTGCCGTACAGCGTTCCAATCTTTTCTACGGGTAGTTTAGAACGTGTTTTTAATCGCCTCCCATCTAAAAGCTATTAGCCCTAAAACCATGATTCCAACGGGGTTCGCTTCAGAAAAAATCGCTCTACACGCTGTACTCAGTAAATGCCACTGTTACGTATCAGCCTGTATATATACGTATAAAAGAACCTTGTCGCCTGTTTGCTCACATTCAGGATCTTTTGACCGTGCCTGCCACAGAAAGCGTTACCTCTGCGTTAGCTCGGAGCAAATAGGCTTATAGCTAGAACAGTTTCACTGTTAAAAGTTTACAATAACTTCCTAAAAAACTTATTACTTCATAAATTTTAAATTAAACATTAGCACGAACATTTGCAAATTCTTCCTTAAGTTCAAAATAAAGAGATTTAACATTGTATATAAGTGACCTCAGTACATAACTAGTTATTTATTAAGTAATATTTATATTTAGTTATTGTAATACTATAATAATTAATTAATACAACTTACTCTGTAACGTTGCAATTTCTCGCCCTGCGACACATAGCGTGTCCCGGCTAGGGTGGTCCCGAAGCAACGCTCAAAGACACTACAATTATCACCGATGTCTGTACTGGAAACGACGAAAAAGGCACTGCGCCTAAAATGCGAAAAATACTACTGCTTAACGACGCTCGCGGCTCGGCCAAACTCAGCTCGGCTCCTGGAGACTCTCATCTAGAGGGAGTCCTGCTGGGGGTAGCCCGTCGGGAAGCAAGCTACTCTCTTAAGGAGAAACGAGTCCCACAGCCTGTAAGAAAACGCTGTCTGGCCATGGCCTACAAATAACGACACGAAATGCAGATTTCTCGGATTATTAAGTCACTTTATTTGTTATTACACTTACGCGGGCGCCTAGGCCCGGAAAATTTCGTCGCGATCCGGCGCTATGCCATGGCACGGATTCCGGCAATCACGCTTCTCTCTCACCCGCGGTCGCTTGAACGATCTCTTCGAGGCCCGATCCCGGGGGCCGGCTCCCGCTGCGCTGCCGCCACCACCGCTCTTACGAATGGGTTTTTCTTTTTTTATAATTTGTAAATTAATACACTTTTATCAAGTCGGTTAAACTAACATGCGTAGTTTAGTTCAAACGACGCGATAGATACGCGCTGGCAGCATCCGTGGACGAGTATGATTTGTGGTCCTACAGGGTGTGGTAAGACCGTTTTCGTCAGAAGATTCTTAAATTTTATCGATGAATTGTCAAGTGTACGATTCGATAAAATTTTGTTTTACCACGCAGAGTGGCAGGATAGTTATAAAAGTGAAAATTTTTTAAAAAATGGTCAACGAATTGAATTTCACGAAGGACTACCAAAACCCGAACATTATTCGAACAATCCTCAACGTAAGAAATTACTTATCATCGATGATTTAATGCGTGAATCATCAAACAATGTTGTTGTGGATTTGTTCACAAAAGGGAGTCATCATAAAAACATAAGTATTATGTTTATAACTCAAAATATTTTCCACAAGTCTACTCATTCGCGTGATATAAGTCTCAACGCTTCTTATTGTTTTGTTTTAAAATCCTCGTGATCATGCTCAAATACAACACTTGGCAAGACAAATTTTTCCAGAAGATCCTAAATTTGTAGAAGAAGCCTATCAGGATGCAACGATAAAGGGACATGGGTATTTAATGATCGATTGCAAGCAGGATACACTGGACGAGTTTAGACTTCAAACGTGCATATTTCCTGATGATGAGTATCAGTATGTATATTTACCAAAATACGTACACAGTAGTTGTACTTACATCGCCTAAGGTAAAAAACAAAATTTTGTTTAAAATACTGGTCAGTGAGCTTGTATCTTTAGTCTTGTTCGAACAATAGAAGTATCTGCATCACAACGAATGACAGGTCAACACTTTGGTCGCCGAAATAGTCATAGGTCCTCAAACTCTTCGTTTTCTTTAAAGATACCGTTTGAAAAGAAGCATATAAAAATGTTGGAAGCTCTCGAGCATTTAAATAAAGATCAGCGTGTTGAATTATTAAAAAAAGCCGATAAAAAATTAATTCATTGTATTTGCAAGTGTGTTCTAAATGTACTAAAAGGTGTTATTACTTGAAAAAAATTACAAAAGTCAAAACTTGAAAAACTTAAAAATGTGTTGAGGAAAGTAGTGTCTAAGAAGAAGGAGATAAAGAAAAAGTGTGACAGTGAAGATTCTTGGAAAAAAAAAATCATTGTACAATAAGGTAATGATTTCTTACCTTTTATACTTCAAGCGGTGTTAAGCGCAATATTAACAAGAGCTTTATACAATAAAAAGATTTAAAGTGGATGAAGAAATAAAAAAAAATGGTTTTAATTTCAAAAGAACAGCTAGAAAGAATACACAGTGAAAATGTAAAATCCCTTCATGAAGCTGTAATACCTGTTTCTACTGCTGCTAACGATTTTTTATCGCAACGAGTTTTACAATCTACACAAACTGTTGGAAACAACCTCAGTCGTTTAGATAATGAAATGAAACAAATTCTTGACTTTAATGGGTCCAACGACAAACGTGAAAAATCGAAAGAATATTTAACAGTCTTACAAGGCTACTTTCATTTCATAGACGAACAAAGAAATCAACACGTATCAACGGAAAAAGAGGAGAAAAAATGTGATACAGATGCAAATGATCGAATGAGCGACGATATGATTCTAAAAACTATACCTAAAGCATTTAAAAAAAGTATAAATTACTTTTAAATTATTTAACAAAGAATAACCGTAAAATTATTTGGTAATATGTTGCACGAGATCGTTACTCCTCGAGGGTTTGTAGGAAATGATGACCTGTGGAAGATTCGTAATGTCAATCAAGTCGAGACTTTATCAAAGACTCGTAAAAAATTATTCAACTGATGAGAGAAGATAGACGACTATGACAATATTACCGATGAATTGTCGAATAAAGACGGCAGTGAAGCGTATCACTTATTTGGGAAAACTACTATTAAAGAGAATATAATTATTAAAAGTGACATCAAAAGTCCATCCAAGACATCTACAACTTTGCAAAAGGGAGGAAAAGTAGGAGGAGGATAGTAGCTTAGATTTTGAAAAAATGGACGCGTTGGAAAAACAATACCTTACACCCAGTCATGAGGCTGGTTTTAACGGGGCTAGAAACTTAATAAGATGAAATAAAAATGTTTTATCAGATAAAATAAAGGAATGGTTGAAGGGACAAGACGTTTACACGTTACTCAAAACTATTCGACGTAAGTTTCCACGCCTTTTTTACGATGTCAATGCTTTGGACGATTTGTGGGAGGCTGATCTCATTCAATTGACGTCTATCAAAAACTGCAACAGTGGTATGTCGTACATTCTTGTTGTGATAGACGTTTTGTGTAAATTTTTATGGGCTCAACCATTACGTGATAAAACTTGCCGTGTAATTACCACAGCTTTTCAAAAAATTCTCGATAGTAAAAACCATCGATTTCCAAAAACAGTACAAACAGATCGGGGAAAAAAATTTTTAGGAAGCGAGTTCCAACAGTTGTTAAAGCAAAATAGAATTAAATTTCGAATTGTGAGTAACCCTGACGTTAAAGCAGCTGTAGTAGAGCGTTTCATACGAACACTCAAGGAACGTATGTACGAATATTTTACATATAAAAACACATACCAATACATCGATGTACTACAAGATTTAATTGATGGATAAAAAAAAAAAAAAAAAAAACAAAAAAACACCCCACTCCACAATCAAACTAGCACCCAGTGCAGTAACTATATATAACGCCCACGTTGCGAGAAAAAATTTAGTAAACTCACGAACACAAAAGCCAAAACATCGTCAGAATCGTCAAGCTAAATCAAAGTATAAAGTTGGAGATTACGTGCGTATAAGTCGCGAGAAAAACGCATTTGAAAAAGGTGCCGTGAAATCCTGGAGTGAAGAAATATTTAAAATTGTCGGTGTTACCAAAAGTCAGAATTTATACACATATTACTTGCATGATTTGGATGGTGAAAGTATTGAGGGATTTTTTTACCCTGAGGAGCTTAGCCTAGTCGCTAAAGTGCGAGTATTAGAGCAGGAGCATAAAATTAAAAAAATAATTCGAATTAATGGAAAGGGAAGAAACAAACAATATTTTGCTAGTTGGGTGGGTTATCCAGAAAAGTTTAACTCTTGGATTTTTGGAAGAGACTTGAGAGATGGTTCATAACGATTTTATGATAACTTTGCCAAGCAACAGCAGTATGTAATGTTTTCCTAATAATACTACAACGAATTTTTCTACTCAATTACCAAAAGAAATCGAGCTGAGTTAAAAATGGGAGGTTGGAATTTCCGAGATTCACGTACCGTGCACTATTTTACATGTCACTCGAGAGGATGCTTTACTCACTGCACCTGAGGATGAAACAGAATGTTATTTTTAACATGGCACATACGACTCGATAAATAGCTTATGTGAAGCAATAAATAATAAATGGATGGAATATATCTCTGAAGATGAAGAATATAAACGTAAGTTAATTTATAACGAGGACGGTGAATTTGTATTTATTGGTGTACCCACCTTAGAAAACAAAGAAACAGTGTTTTTATTTATAGTAAAGAAGATAAGGGTGGAAAATTACCCTCATTATCAAACGCAGTACAACGCATTTTAGGATTCGAAGAAGGAATAATTCATGCTGAAAAAGAACGTTCAGAAATAAAGGATGATTACGGAATGTTAATTCACGGTAAACAACCAGCAAGCATGTCAAGAGCAGTGCCCGATCAACTATTTATTTACTCTAATATATGTGAACCATGTATTGTTGGGGACACGTTTGCACCTTTATTACAAATAGTTAACTTGGATGCTAAAGGAGTTTATTTTAGTAGTACAATCGTCAAGAGGTATACGCCTGTTGCATACGTACTCCTCTTTAATAATAGATTTCATACAATCGATATAGATGTAAGAGACCAATTCGGTCAACCAATAGCATTCGAGTTTGGGACACTGACGGTTGTGTTACATTTTAGGAAAGTGTTTTTTTAGAATTGTAGTACAAAATGAGTTTTTACGATGTGTATCATTCTCAATACGGTGGTGGAGGTGGAGGTGTCAAGCATGTGTTTACTGGCTCGCATGGGCAGAGGGTTCATGGCTTAGGTTCTTTTTTTACGGCGCTTTTTCGTACAGCTATGCCATATATGACAAAAGGTGCACGTGCTATTGGAAAAGAAGCTTTCTGAGCTAGTGTAAATATAATTGATGACATTGGTCAACGTGATTTGCCATTTAAAGATGCATTGACAAATTGTGCAACCGAATCAGGTATAAACTTGAAACGTAAGGCAACGGAAAAGCTTGTTAGATTAATGGAAGGATCCGGATATAATGCTTACCGTACAAACGTTGAGCGCAGTCTCGTAGTAGAAGCGCTACCCATCCCATCTCTACGACTCGTGCTAAAAAGAAAACATCTCGAGTGACAAAACGTGGACGCAACAAAAGTGTTGTTAAAAAGAATAAGACCAGAGGAAGGAAAAAGAAGAATAGTACAAAAATTAATCGTGTTAACTGTAAAAAGAGTAAAAAAGGGCAGAAAAAAAAGAAATCTTCAGTGACCGATTTTTACATATATGTCTTTTTTGCATAGACACACTAATCCGTGTCTCAAGAGTGAGTTGGATTTATTTTCTCTTCCTCTTACTCAGACAGCATTAGAGGCAAGTCGGTGGGTTTATTATAAACCTGTTTCATCATTAACCGACGAAAGTCCGATAGAGTTTCTTATAAACTCTCAAAATGAGGATTATTTGGACCTTGCTCACACAATGCTGAGAGTTAATGTAAAATTAATACCTTACGACAAGGATACAGATGTGGCTGTGGCTCCAGTAAACAGTTTCTTACACTCTATATTTATTCAAGTTGATGTATATTTCAATCAAAAACTAGTGACCCCTCCTAACAATGCTTACCCTTACAGAGCATACATCGAAACACTATTAAATTACGGACCTGCAGAAAAACTTCTCATTTGTCCACGACTCTTTGGGAAACCGATGTAGCTCTCGCAAAACGCCAAGAATATATAAAAGATGGTATGACAGTGGACTTGATGGGTCATTTGCATTGCGATGTTTTTAATCAAGACAAACTTTTATTAAATGGAGTCGAAGTTCGTCTACGGCTGGTTCGTTCGAAGGATGCATTTTGTTTGATGGATGCATCTACAAGGAATTATTCAGTCAGTATTACCGAAGCAACACTTCTTTTTTGACGAGTAAAAGTAAGCCCCACAGTTTTGATTGCACATGCAAAGACTTTAGCAAGCACTACTAGAAAATATCCAATCACTAGTGTGGAAGTTGAATCTTTTACTATGCACAGTGGTATTACAGGCAACTGTTTAGAAAACGTTATTCTTGGCCAGTTACCAAAAAGAGTAATACTAGGTTTCGTCGACAACAAAGCTTTCAACGGGGACAGAAAAGTTAACCCCTTTGATTTCTAAAATTACTCTATTAATTTTTTGTCATTATACGTTGATGGGGTACGAATTCCAAGCAAACCATTACAACCTACTTTTACAGGAAGTGGATCCATGTATGTTGAAGCTTATCAGACATTATTTTCTGGCTCTGGAATACATTACATGAACGAGGGAAACAACATACTCAGAAAAGATTATCCAAAAGGGTATTGTCTTTTTGCATTTTATCTTACACCAGATTTGTCCACGCACTTTGCAGGTCATTGAAATTCAATAAAAACTGGGTCTGTCAGAATAGAAGTACGTTTTGAGACGCCTTTGACAAAAACGATAAATTGCGTTCTTTACACAGAATTTGACAACGTGTTAGAAATAGACTCAAACCATCAGATAGTTGTTGATTTTAACCCCTAAAAAGAATTTTTTTCTCTCATTTAATTACCTCCCTTGTACCACCACTACCACCACTACCCCCCATCACTCCTCTTCTCATATTCACTACCACTTCTGAAGCGCTGCTACAAACGTTTTTTCTTCATCTCGTAGTCTCCAATCTTTCGTCGAACGATCAATATGCCACGTACCATTTAAGACAGTGGACGTAGCTGCTCACAAAAAACCATAGAAAAAGTTAATTTCATCGTAGACATTCAAGCATTTTATGATAAAACTGGTGATTTTTTACCAAAAGAAATCGCCGTGGTGTGTGTCGACTGTAACTTTAGTTCACATTGGATTATAAAACCACCCTACAACACTATGGAATTGATGTCAGGACTTTTAGCTACAAATAGTTATTTAACGTGTTGTTTTCACGGACTCGAGTGGTTTGATGGTGAAACTAATATGGAGGACGTATATAGCGCTCTGCGTGACACAGCAAGAAGTGCTCTTCACATTTACGTTCGAGGTAATCAAAAGCAAAAATTACTGGAAAAAGTTTCAGGTCGTCAAATAATAAATCTTGAAGAGTTCTCTTGACCATCTTTTAAAAATCTTTCTTGCGGTAATGATTACTTTTGCTGTTATCATGGTCGAAAAAAGGAAGCTTTCAGCTGTGCTCTAGCTCGTGTTTATTATTTACGAACCTGGATCAACAAGACAGTACGTTCTACAAAAGTTATTTCTCTTACACCACACCAGATGATGCTTTAGATGTAAAAAAAAAAAAAAAACTCAAGATCCGATAATAAAACCTGCACGTTTAAACCAGTCATCATCCTCCTCTGCTGCTGCTGCTACACAAGAGGTCGGAAACCTCATGAAAAGCATCAACTTTTGGAAATCTAGAAAAAGTGGGGACTCTACTGCATGTATGTACGCCGAAATAAGAGAAGATGAATTCACTACAAATACAAAAAGCGCTGCGGCATATCCCGACACCGACAGTCGGGGTATTTCCAGCAGACAAGCTGCCGTTTGTTTGAACGAGACATTGTGTGCCCTTGTAGCTAATACAGATGAGAGCACAAAACCTGGTACGCATTGGGTTGTCTTCTATGTCGATACCAGTGGACACGGAGTTTTCTTTGACAGTTATGGGTTGCCACCCACTGTCTCACACCATGTTGATCGACATAGACGAAACTGTATTAGTTCCGAGTGGAACGTACAACAATTGCAGAGTATTGACTCTCGAGTGTGTGGTCATTTCTGTATTAATTTTTTGTTTTTTATGTCTCATAATTATACTTTGGGTGTGTTTTGTTCAATATTTTCAAGAACTACATCAACCAATGATGAAATAAGTGTAACTTTGTACAATAAAATTACTAGACGTAAGAAACTAGAAAATAAGCGCGTTATATCTTCAACATGTAATCAAAATTGTAAGTCGAGAAATATTTTACTTTAATTAATTCTAAAATGTACATGCTGCGTTGAAACACATCACAAAAAACTAGACATCTTGCGTTCTATTTATCACTTACATTGTATAAAACTATAACCTCTTAGATTAACAACACTACTTATCAGTGACAACTTTACCTATGTGTATTTATATTATATCGCCATACATTTTGTACTGTAAACAATTATCTTAAGTTTTTACATTGTATTTATATGTGTATCACTTTATTTCTCACTATGAATAAATTTTGTCAACCCCATTCCAAACGACTTCATTATTTTCACCTCTCCACCCCACCTCCAATGCCCACCAGATTTCAAAAACCGCGCCACTCCTCGAAGCCCCTAAATTCCCCAGCTACGGACCCCACTCCTCACCCTCCTCCAACAGCACGACCAAACACTCACCCTGGGCCCGACCGCCAGCACCAGACGGTGACGTCAGAGGTGTCTGGAAATTACTCACCCTTACTACTTAAGTCCTAACTCTACAATTATTTGATCATATTTTTATCAACATTTATCAACTTTGCTCATGTTGTTCTTTGCATGAGTGGTTGAAGAGGTTGACTTCCTTTTCGAATTAATTTTTTTATTTGGAACAGAATGGTGAGAGGCCGTCTAGTAAACCATACTTTCTGACATCACCTACGAGTGCAGTAGTAAGTTTTAAACGTTGTGAGAAACATTTTGATCCATACAATTTCCTGAAATCTTCAATAAGTTTCTGTAAGAGCTTCTCCGCATAATAAATGTATTCCATTGATTGTATTAACATTGGACATAAAATTGTCACAGCAACATGCAGAGTTAAAAAACTGACATAAACTTGTTTGTCAAGTACACTTTGCAGTAGGAGAACTCCAGTTGGAACTCGGTTGCCTAAAGAATTTTAATATATTGTAATGCTCTAGGTCTCCTATTAAAATCGCTTGCAATAAAACTTCACAAGTTTAACAAATGTTCTGATATCTTATCAATTTTTTGTTGTTGCAATTGATAAATAGTAGACGATTTGATCCACATGTACAATAATTTTCTGACGCATCCCAAAAACACTAGATGCATAGGATCGAGCACAACATTTGGAACTGGTCCAAAGTTCGGTGAGCTACTTAAAATTGATCTTTTTTTTTTGGTAATCGTCTGCGTATTGAAAAATCCTAAGCTTCTCATCTGTCATCAAAATACCAATCTTTCGAGGAAAGCACACATACTCGTGCATGTCACCTTCTATTGAGCATTTGGAGCAACTAAAATAACTTGTATGATTTTTCACACATAATAAAAATGCTTTCACAGGAGCATCGCATACTAAAGAATAAAAAATAATCTTTAATTGAATGTCATGTATGAAAAAGCCCTCACTTGTAAATTGCACTAAATCATCCGTAAAAACTGTACAAACTCATTGTAATCTTTTGGCTTTTTTTCTCTGCAGTAAGCTCCAACAATGTATACATCATTGTCAGATTTTTTACAAGTCAGAATGGGCCACAAGTTTTTTTCCGAGCTCTTAGCGAGAGGAACTCCATTAATATTCATGATGAATTCTATAAAGACATCATTTATACCTTTGTGTAATCGCTTCAGTGCAATTTTTTAAAGACATGGTTGAATGCCAATGTGATAGTATTCACCAATTCACCATTTTCTATTCTGTAAGTGTTAGTATTTGTAGGAGTTCTTAAAACTGTTTTTGAACTCAAAGGCATGCGCACTATGGGGATTTTGTCACGTTATGTATGCAAAAGATTGAATAAAGTACTGTGACTGATATTTTATGTTACAGCCCATGTAACTATGACAGACAAAAGCAAATTAGATATGGCTTTGTAAGTGTACTTGTGTCACCCTGATCATACTCTAAACCAGTATACTTTTTCACAAGAGTACTAACCACGTAGTTTTGTATGGAAGAATTTATCAAAATCGAATGATCATTTTCAGAATCTTCCTCACAGTTTGTATCTTGGTCCGTATCTTCATCGTCACTATATCGATAATCCAGCTCGTCATCAAAGAGATTCATATCGAAATCATAATAAACCTGAGCTTTAACATCAGCCATACTTGAATCAAAATATATGTCAGTGGCATTTAATAAATTTTTTGCACAATGAACAGCACTAGCCACAGTAGCCGATTTATCTTTGTTTACCGAATTAAATGGAATAAAATAATACTTTCTATTATTAAAGTATTCATCGGAATCCTTTACATCTACAAAACTAGTTATAACTAAATTGTTGGGCATGTCATCTGGTGTGTTGTTAAAATGCAGATTGTTTATTGGAATTTCATCGTGTTTCGATAAAAATAAAGTCTGACTATCAAGTATCATTCTTTCCGCTTAGTTTTGACAGTCCGTTTGAAGTATCTTTTGCTATACACATCATTATACTGAGGATTGCGATTAATACAATTTTTATGACTATTATCTATCTGTAATAGACAAAATAACAACGTATTATTTATTTATAAATTTGAAGTTTCACGTTTTTTTTGTAGACAAATAATTTATGCATGAAACTCTCAAGACAGTAACAAATTATGATTAATAGAAGTATCCTACTTTTAAACGTATTAATCATAATCTGTTTGTTAATCATCAAAATCGATATCCAAAATGAAATTAGGAATCCTCGCGTACATTATCAAAAATTGTACTATTAAACACGTCAAAATTTGATATTGCATATGGTTACAGAGGCAAAAACCGCTGGTAATTTGTTGGTACAAGTGCTTTTTATCTATGTATTTGGTTGCCCTTATTTTTTCTTGCCACATCTATCTTTATATACATAAAAAATATGTTTAGTATATCATTTATTATATCGTTAAAAAAGTTAGATATGACAATTATCCCGCAACGGTACATAAAAACAAATCTCCGTTTATTAATACTCGTAATTATTTATATACGTGTTTCTGTTGCCAAATTAAATTTTTTTTTATGTATATTTGTTCAAATTTATATAAAAATCGCACCTGACGTATAATACGAGCAAATATATTGTAACGAGGCAAAATGGCCTCTGTATTCCAAAATGCTCTCGCTAATGCAACTTATATACAAAAAGCAGAAAGTCGAAGCTTCTCCGAATTTGTTTCTTCTTCGGGAGCTGTATGCACCCTGAGAGGAGGGGACCAGGACACCAACGGACAAACAGTGAGTTACAGAGACGCAGCAGCACCAGCGAGAAAGGACAAGAAAACACGAACGCGACTACCGGGACACATAGCAGCTGCTTTGTCGAGAGTGACTGCGAGAGGAGATACGTAGCATCCACGGCGGCGCACTATGTTCTGAAATGATGAAATCAAAGGTATGTTTGTTCTAAATCAAATATCTTCAGATGGGAATAAGATAGAGGTCTCTTTTTTTTTTGTAGGTAATTGAATTCTGTACATAGAAAAGACAAAGAAAAGTCGTACAGGTGTCAACCTAACCTCAAAAAAAATGTAAAAGCCACATTTTTCGTTTAAACTTATGAAATCAGTTGAATTTTATAAATATTTTTTTTAAATACGACGTGAAAAAAATTTTTAAAGCTCATTCCGTGCAAAATATGTTATAACAATCTAATGTGGACAGTTTTTTTAATGTAAAGTTTTTGGTTTCATACCTGCCTGTCGAAAGCAATTTTGCGATCAATCTTATTACCGATTCCCCAATTCTTACAAAGCTGAAATTGTGCACTTACCCCTGATTCTGATGATAATACAATTTAGAGTATTTAATATTATGGTACATCCAATATGGCTGCCATCACAAAATGGCTGACCACTTTTTTTCTCGGAATACCCTTGTCACGGATATCAAATGAAAGGGTATTACGAGTAGGATTATTTTTATCATAGTTAATTCAATTAAGGATTGTTTTTATCATCAACTTACTTAATTCTTGCCAACATTTTTAATTTAAGAGTTTAACTAGGAAAACCTATTGATATAGTTGCAAAAAAAGAATTAATTCGCTGATCTCGAAATTTTCCTTTATGTTTTGCAGTTTATAAAAAAGATAATAAAATAATAAAAAGTATAAGACAAACATTCTAGCTCCTACTTATTGGCATAAAGAGTAAATTAGTATTCTCATAATCTGAATCACCCGTATGTAACTGTATAAATCAAAAATATCTTTTAGGTCTTGAATTTGAAATCTTCAATATGTATGTATGTATGTATGTATGTATGTATGTATGTATGTATGTACGTATGTACGTATGTATGTATGTATGTATGTATGTATGTATGTATGTATGTATGTGTGTATGTTTGAACAAAAAAATGGTAAATCACACCTCATCTCATACGGTTTGTATGATACAAGCAGATAATAACAAGGTTTTTGACGTATTATGCGATTATTTATACAAACTTTTTCGAAATTCGAGTGGCAATAAAAAAAAAAAAATTGCAGTTGATTGCAATGCAAAGAAGTTCTTTTGATTATTGTATGAATTTAAAGCGAATCTCTATTACAATATTTAATTTTTCATTTATCCAATATTAGTTTAGCATGCAAGAGATCAATATTATTAACTAACATTTGCTACATTTATTAACTGCTTACTTAATGAATAAATTTATAAATTGTTTACATAATTATCTTCTACCTCAATGGTTTTGAATTGATACAATGAAATACTTTTTTAATTAAAATGTTATTGGTACAGCTTTTCCACTAATTAAATCAACTTCGAAATTTAAATTATTCCTTTTCTCTATTTTAAATGACCCGCAATTTGAATGCGAGTAGCGTTATATGAAATCTACCCTTTAGCTCTTTTACGAGTTCTGTTGTAAGTACTCCATTAACACAGCTGACTGGGTTTCGTAAACACCACCGTAAATTGTAGAACCCCTGAATAAGAAGATAAATTATATTTTGAGATCACAAAATGAAAATGACGATTCCGTAGACAGTGAAGATCATGAATTTTAAAATCATTATCTTTGAACAACTGACTACTCAATGAGAGAAAAAAAAACTATTTCTCATCAAAATATGTGACTTGTGAATGATATGTTTAATTGTACATAATTTTTTAATTTCTTATAAGTTTGACTTGAGAATGAAACGAAAATTTAGGTTATTCTTAAGACAAGAAGTGTATATTCCATGATTATCCCATAAAGTTGTACAGTAGATGGTATTTAGTGAGAGTTGGCATTAAATGTTTTATGATAAATTTTTATACATACATACATACATACATACATACATATTGAAGATTTCAAATTCAAGACCTACAAGATATTTTTGATTTATACAGTTACATACGGGTGACTCAGATTAAAAGAATACTTATTAACTCTTTATGCCAATAAGTAGGAGCTAGAATGTTTGTCTTATACTTTTTATTATTTTATTATCTTTTTTATAAACTGCAAAACATAAAGGAAAATTTCGAGATCAGCGAATTAATTCTTTTTTTGCAACTATATCAATAGGTTTTCCTAGTTAAACTCTTAAATTAAAAATGTTGGCAAGAATTAAGTAAGTTGATGATAAAAACAATCCTTAATTGAATTAACTATGATAAAAATAATCCTACTCGTAATACCCTTTCATTTGATATCCGTGACAAGGGTATTCCGAGAAAAAAAGTGGTCAGCCATTTTGTGATGGCAGCCATATTGGATGTACCATAATATTAAATACTCTAAATTGTATTATCATCAGAATCAGGGGTAAGTGCACAATTTCAGCTTTGTAAGAATTGGGGAATCGGTAATAAGATTGATCGCAAAATTGCTTTCGACAGGCAGGTATGAAACCAAAAACTTTACATTAAAAAAACTGTCCACATTAGATTGTTATAACATATTTTGCACGGAATGAGCTTTAAAAATTTTTTTCACGTCGTATTTAAAAAAAATATTTATAAAATTCAACTGATTTCATAAGTTTAAACGAAAAATGTGGCTTTTACATTTTTTTTGAGGTTAGGTTGACACCTGTACGACTTTTCTTTGTCTTTTCTATGTACAGAATTCAATTACCTACAAAAAAAAAAAGAGACCTCTATCTTATTCCCATCTGAAGATATTTGATTTAGAACAAACATACCTTTGATTTCATCATTTCAGAACATAGTGCGCCGCCGTGGATGCTACGTATCTCCTCTCGCAGTCACTCTCGACAAAGCAGCTGCTATGTGTCCCGGTAGTCGCGTTCGTGTTTTCTTGTCCTTTCTCGCTGGTGCTGCTGCGTCTCTGTAACTCACTGTTTGTCCGTTGGTGTCCTGGTCCCCTCCTCTCAGGGTGCATACAGCTCCCGAAGAAGAAACAAATTCGGAGAAGCTTCGACTTTCTGCTTTTTGTATATAAGTTGCATTAGCGAGAGCATTTTGGAATACAGAGGCCATTTTGCCTCGTTACAATATATTTGCTCGTATTATACGTCAGGTGCGATTTTTATATAAATTTGAACAAATATACATAAAAAAAAATTTAATTTGGCAACAGAAACACGTATATAAATAATTACGAGTATTAATAAACGGAGATTTGTTTTTATGTACCGTTGCGGGATAATTGTCATATCTAACTTTTTTAACGATATAATAAATGATATACTAAACATATTTTTTATGTATATAAAGATAGATGTGGCAAGAAAAAATAAGGGCAACCAAATGGGAGAAAAGTGTGTGTGCGAGTCCAAAAGCTGCTGTGTTCTCCCAGGACGACGAGGTTTCCAGGTCAAGGACTACGGCCGCTGAGAGAAGAAGAAAAGCGTAAGAGAGAGAGAGAGAGAGAGAGAGAAGAGAAAAGGTGAAGCCACAAGACGAATGACCCGCTCGTGGACGCCGGACGACATCGCGCTGCGTTGGATTCGCGGACGTTTGACCAGGAGGTGAGACTAGTAAGAGAGAGAGAGAGAGAGAGAGAGAAGTAGTGTGTAGCGTAGATAGTACGAGAGAGAGATTGTAGTGTAGACAGTGCGAGAGAGAGAGAGTTTGGGTCGACGAGACGAGGTGTACAAGATACTGCGAGGTGCATGCCTGGGAGTGCCGCCATTGTTCGCACGTTTTGTCGTATGTACGGATAGATAGCAGAGTTGAGAGAGAGAGAGAGAGAGGGAGAGAGAGGCATTGTCGAGTAGAGAGAGAGAGAGAGAAAGAGAGTATAGTAGTGTGTGAGATTGAGGACGGAGTGTGAGTGTGTGCATAGTAGTGTGGGTCTAGGACGACAAGAGCCCCTCCTGGACCAGAACGAGCCGAACGTGGTGGACGTGTGCTCACGACTTGCGTGGTGCGAGGCGGAGTCGCTGCAGCGCAGTCCAGAAGATGAGGTGAAGCATTGTGTCGTGTATTGTGAAGAGAGAGACTGTATTAGTGTTAAGTGTTTAGTAAAAGAAATAGTGAAAGGTTTTTGTTTGTGCGTTAATTATTAGTTCTCCCCGTAGAACGGAAGAACTCCTGCACCAATCCCCCTTTTTCAGGAGCAGAAACCCAAGAGGTGAGAGGGACAACGGTGACAAACGTGATTGAGATTTGCTAATGCTGCGTCGGCGCCTCTTTTCGTTTCAGGTCAAGAAGCAGTGTTACAATATATGCCAATCACTGTTATGTCTCATGGCTGTGTAAATTTATTTTTAAACCCGATAAACGTATTTAAATACAACCTTAATTGAATAAATTTTATCATGATACCATTTTTATACCCTTTTGTTTAACTTCCCCAATCTGTCTGTTAGTCGATAGCGGAATAAGTGGAAGCTTTTTGTCGAATTTTAGCCTACTTGATGGCGAGCTATAAATTTTTTTCTCGTAGAAATCCTTAGCATCGACGATAATGCAATATTGTGCCGAAACATTTTACAAAAACAATTTTTTTATAAATTGCTTGTTATTAAAAAAAAAAAAAAAAAATTAAATTAAAATGATGCCAGCACCAGCGGCAGCAGAAGCGATAAATGCAAGCTGGGTTTGTCTACTAAAAGTAGAAAATAATTTGTCTGTTTGAATAATTAATAAAAGCGGGAGTCACTAAAATAGTTTTTTGCGTATAATGATATATACTATAATTAACTCCCGCTTTTATCAATAATTCAAAAAGTAGAATCATTTTCTTCTTTTCAGGTTTTGATAAAAGCGTATCTTTAGAAATTTTTTAATAATTATTTTATTTCTGTATACGTTAAGATCTTTCAAAACTTTTATTCTACACTATGCTGAAGCAACGAGAAATAAATTAGAGTAACTGTTTTCTGAACTTTTAACTAAATACTTTTGTTTTTCAATAGTTTCATGATCTACATTTTCAGACAAAATACATCATACTTGTCGATTCAGGAATTATGATGGTTAACTTGTGCACAAAAGGTCAATAAATGTTTCTTATGTTTTTTACGTAATTTTAATCCTACATACATAATTTTAGTAAGACGGTTACTCTAGAGTTATAAATTTATAAATAGCACTATTTATTGCAAGATATGTACTTATTAAAAGTTTTTTAACACGAAATTCAACTAGCGTGCGGTAAGATGGAGCATACAGATCCACAACGTGTAATCCAGAACTCGGAGGCTGACCAATGAGAAAAGTTCCGTGTCAGGAAGTACCGTGTGCTGTAGAGACAACACAAGGACAGCGCGATTGCTATCTCTTTCGTACTCACAGTTAGAAAGCCATCCGTACGGACTTTTCACTCCCGTGTGAACGATTACTATTTGGTACACGGAACTTTCCTCCTTGGTCAGCCTCCGAGTTCTGGATTGCGCATTGTGGATCCGTATGCTCCATCTGACCGCACCCTTCCTTAAGTTTTGAATGATTGTTGGATGAGAAATATTTAAAATAAACGAATAATAATGAGAAATTGCGATAAAAAATTAGGGTATCTAACAAATTAGACAGAAATTATTGTATACTATTTGCAATTTTTATATCTGTGTATTTCATATTTATTTTAAATCACTCTTAAAATATATGGAGATCTTTGTAGTCATTTGCTTGATTTCTAATTTTCTAGTGTATAGAATCCTTCCTGAACTTTCATTTTATTATATTATTCGTAGTGGTTCAATGGAGTAGTACCATAAGCATTGTAAAACTAAAATCGTAAAAATAACTAAAAATATTCTTATATTTTCAGATTTTTGTTCAATAATTTGAAATATGTGACATATACAAATCCTTATCTTGAGAGTCAAAAATAAGTTAAATTAGTAAAAAGAAGAATATTACAATCCACGGCTGACAAGACATTATATAATTTTGTCATGTTTTCCTACACAGGTGGTGCTCTTATCTCGGTACTGTATCAACCTTTTTTTTTTAGCACTGCTGGGTTAAAATATTAGACACGTGTCTCGGCATTTAGACCAAAAAGCTTTTTTTTGAAAGGAGTATGAATTTATATTAGGTCCATTTTCTGTAATGGTAAAATAATTCGTGGTATGAAAGCACAAACTAAGTCTTGTTAATTAAAACAGGTTGGTTGAATTTCATGCTACAAAGTTATAGCGATATAGAGGACAACAACAAATTTCCAACAAAATTCCATAAAATATAATTTTGAGTAATTTTTATCACTCTTTTTTAAGCCACTGTAACTTTCAGTTAGGAACCTTTAATTAAACCATTTTATTTAAATCCATATAGTCTGCTTTCAGCCTGTATTTGAACTGAGTAAAAGAAGCTTAACTCTACATGCAACTTAAATACACGAACCCAAAACAGATGCACTTTTTCCAAAAAATGACTAAAATATCGTATAATTTTTTACCTAAGAACTGCGTAGTTAAATCGTTTTAAAATTCGTTGTGAATGGTACCTGACGTCGAATCTTGAAAAATAGTATTACCAAGTTTTTTGTAAAACAATATTGGTTAGTTTAAGTATGTTTTGGAGGAGTTACCCAAATACGTGTGCATAAATAATTTATATCCAGAAAGCTTTCATCTCCAGTGCCGTATTAATGAAAGCAAAAAATATTTTGTGTAAAATTTGAACTCTAGTATGACCTACATTCAACATACTATGGCATATAATCAATGTAGTAATTATACATTGAAAATCTTATCTCTTCGTAGCATCTTTATCAATAAATGTGTGGGCAATAAATTAATATTGAACTACTTCTAGATTTTCTACATTTAATGAAAATCGCGTTTGTAATATCGTAACAAAAGGAGTTTAATTTCAAATCACTAGTACTTAAGCTTTAATGTCTTATAAGATAAAGACTTTCATACAATTAAATAAAAAAAGCCTTTTTATCATGCACAGAAAATGTCTATGACATTTAAAAATTGAGCATATGCTACGATAGTATGATCTAATCTTTGAGCAAAATACTAATAGACGCGACATAAATAACGTACTGCACAACCCAAATATTTAATTTTTCACGGAAACGGAAGTCCAACGTAATAAGTACTCGAAACTATCCTAAAACATAATTTTCAAAACCTTTTCATAAATGTCTTTCTTTAGTATTATGATTATGGATGAAGTCAGAAATTAAGATACCTACTGAGACTGTACTTAGATGTACAATGTATTTAATGAGGGCAAAAACTTACTATAACATAGAGAAGATATAAAGACGTTAGAGGATAAAGCGCACTTCTGCAATGTCTCAGCAAGATGTTTAAATTATTGTGCTTAATAGTAAATACTAGAGCCGCATGAAAAAAGATAGCATTACGCCAAATTAAATTAAATCTAAGGGAAGAGTAAAAATACAGAACGGGCATAATACTAAAGATCCAGAAAACTTTTTTATAGCTTACTCTAGAAAAGAAAACAATTTAATTTTAAAGAACGATGCAAAAACTCATAATCTAAAATATTAATGTAAAGACTTACCTCATGTGATAGCAGATATTTAATGTTTAATTGAATGTTACATGTTACAATTCAACTTTTTAATTATTTAATGTAAATATCAGAGCAAGCTGAGTAAACACAGGCATAGTTGCGCCCGCGTTACGCTAAGTACAATGATGGCACGCAAGACAAAGAAAAGACTGAAGAGAACACAACTCAATTAGACACGTATTCGTCTCTGCTGGGCTTTATACATATACATACGTTGAATAAGTCAGATTTTTAGTAAATAGAGCACGAGAGAGACAGGATGAAATGTGCTTGTATACCCAGTATTTACCACAGTAAAGTCGAAATGGGTCTTGTGGTCAAACTCGGTGCAGCATTAAAATGGTAGATGGAATCAACGAATGTGTAAGACTTAGGGCATACATGTATATATTTACATATTCTCTAAGGGAACATTCGAGAGCAGATAGCAATAAGCAGCAACATCTTGGCTGCTTAATGCATACCCATAAGGGGGCTCCCTCGTGTAGGGGTGCTAACTCTAATTAAGATAGATAAAAAACTGAAGTAGTTGGTAGGGACACCAACATAAATATGATTGATATATTTCTTTCAAAATGTGACAATTGTGAATTTGTGAAATTTGTGAAATTTATTATAGCTGACCTTGTTAACTTAAGTATAATATTTAAATTTCATAGGCATTAAATATCTCTCAAATGTTTTTACAGTAGATCAATTTAATGGTGTTCATAAAGTTGAAAGTATAAGCTATCGCTTAACTTGAATAACACTTAAATTTAAATTGCGCCTGCTCCTGCCAAGCAATATGGCGGCTTAACTGACATTCGCGTAGCAGAAAAAATGAGCTGACTCATGCCTTTTCTGCAATTATTTCAATTTCTAGTCCATTTACCCATGTTTTTCACGACGGAATTCGAAAGATGAAGTTAAAATCTACAATACGCGTATACTCGTAATACCTGACACTTTTGATTGAGGTTACAAATCGTTGTTTTAAGTATGTCTGCCATAACCGCGCTTGTTAAAAAAACGAACTTCAAGCGTTGGTTTCTCCAGATTTTGTTCGATAAAGATTATAAATAAGGGCACCGTCAGATTCGGCGTAATCTTAACTATTTAATGACATACATCTCATTTGGTGACACACTATATACGTGCCATATAACATGTGGCCACGGTGCTGTTGCCGAGTGTTTCCGATGATTTCCGCACATTTCCTGTCCTATATAGTAATACTAATACATGTGGGGGATGTATGAAAATGTGCAGGAATGTTCGGTGATCGTCGACAACAGCAGTGTGGCGCATTTTGCCGTTTTGCCGTCTGTTGGCGCTGGTTTCTGCCTATTGCCGTCGGCTGCTGCACTCACTATAAATGGGGCCTAATAGTAACGTTACTTTTCGACAAATGTCAATGAATGATTTAAATTTGAAATTCCCTCTAGGTATGAAGTTGCAATTTCATCAGCATGATCCAGTAGTTTTTCTTTCGAAACTCAGCCCAAGTCTAACAAAAAAGATAATGAAATATAAATATTTATCCACAGAAATTCGTACACATTTTTTTAAACTGTTATAGCTACGTATCAGGAGGCTGCTAAAAAGACTGCTATCGCAGAGGATACCTCCAGGGTTGCCGAAAATTTTGCAGAGATGCAAAATACGGCATCAAGAAATAAACGACATAAGAGAGCGGTTATGGCGTCTCAACTCCAGTGATGAGAGCGCAGATAAAAAGTTGGGAATAAACATTTCCACTACACGTCAATAACAAATGACCTAAAGAATATCTCCCCAGATTAAGAAAATATTGAACAAATCATTTCCAAGACATCCCAACGCAATAGGTATGTTATATTAAAGTTTTCGTGATTTAGAGTATTCGCGAATCAGTTAAAATAGCGTTCAATTAATTGTGTTTATAAACTTTTTTGTAACCGTTTGTGTTCTAAACTTATAGTTTTCTCCGTAGCTTGGGAAACAAATCGTCTTAGTGAGGTGTAGAAAGTAAGTTCACCGCAAGGTGTGTATGAGCTACATTTTTTTAGATAACACTAAGTTTAAAAGTTATGTTATAAATATATATTTATATATATATCGTTAGCATTTGAAGTAAATCAAAATCAACCAAAAGTAAAAGAGTCTATATCATCCTGTAACAATGTCAAGAATGAATCAACCGATAAGGGAAAACGTGCGATGTAACTTAATACAATTTATATTAATAAGTATTTGTCAAGTGTGTGCAACTAGATATATGGTATTGGCATCTCTATAATTATTTATTTATTTACTATTAGGTCTATACACCGCGTACTCCACGACGTTTCAAAAGACGTCATTTACATAGGTTGTTGTTAACAAATTAAATTTAACAAAGGGCTGTTTGAAAGAATTTGATGGCTTTGTAGTTGCTACCATCAGGATGGTAACACTAAAACCGGGAGGTTCAAGTATTTTTTATAATAAAAAAAAAATTTTCTCAAATAGGGAAAAAACTTTATAAATTCAAAAAATTTTCGAATGCCTCTGTTTTGGTGTTACCATCTTGATGCTCTGATCCGGGGCGCTGACTGGTCACTTACTAAATTTATGATAAATAGAATAATAACGCAAGCAAAATAATACCGACACAACCGAGGGCACTTACTGTTCTCTTAAATTATTGATAATTAAGTAAATATTAATACAAGCGCCAATCACCACACAACCCAGGACGCTTTCTGGTAGTTTAAATTATTTATAAAAAATAATATGATAAGGCAAGCGCGAATTCCCACACAACTCAGAGAGCTAGTCGCTTACTTAATTTTAAACGAATAAAATTATAACGCAAGCGCCTATCCCTGCATACAACACGGGATAAATATTTGGGGTGGGGGTATAAGTGCTTCTCATAACGAATACACCCTATAAACTTATTGGAAAAAACAAGCAAATTGCTTCTTACTTGGCAGTGTGGTTAAAAAGGCCAATATATCGTGACAGAGGGGGGTTGAAATAACCAGCCAAGAAAACTGTATCGTTAAATAGAGAAACAGATGTACGTGTATACAACGACAGTTGCGAGAGCTTAGATTTTTTAATAATTTACCAATACAAACAGAACATTTTTAACTAAACGCCAACAGTATGTTTTTCGCTCACAATTTCTTCTGATTTATATAAGAAAAATTTTAACCAATAAAAATTATACCTGTGGATTATATTTTTTATAATGATATTTCAAATAAGTGTTAAGCTACAAAGTGCAGAAAAAGAATAGGAAGTCAAAAAATACTGTTATATATTTTTTATGGGAAACAAGTACAAAACCACGATTTGTGCACTTCTTACGCAAGGATCTAGGGTTAAAAACCCTTGGATTATAGTTTCAAGCAGTCATTATACAACATGCTCCTTATTCTTGATAAAAATGACTGGAGTTTTTAATGCAGGTTATCCCCCAGGCTGTAACTGTTTTTACACCCTTTATTTTCTTGATTAACTAATCACACATTATATCTATAAACTCTACACTAGATTCACATAAATTTAAACTGATTCATATAAATTTAAACGTATTCACTGCTAAAAAAATCAGCTGATTTATCAGCTGATTTCTGATGCCAAATTATCAGCTAATTTTTCGCACTCTAAATTTATACCTCTGACTGAATTTCATTTCATCAGAAACTTTCAACAAACAAACAAATAAATTTAATATTTTATTTGGTGCTATACAAAGAATTTTTAGATAATTAAGATTTTACTCCTAATTTTCTTAACTTGGTTACCAGTTACCCATAAGATGTCTTAGTCATCTTGAATTACTTTGTAGAGCACGTATTTTAAATTTTAAAAGAAAGTGTTTTGCTCACCAGGATTTGTATTTTTTCGCTGTAGTGGGACTTAAATTTTCTCACTTAAGTGGTACATGCAAACTAAAATTCGCAAAAAAAAGTTTCTTTAATTTTTAAGACATATTGGTCTACGTGAATTTTTTCGTAGATAATGAATTTCGAATTTTAAACGTGAGTTTTTTGCTGACCAGGACTTGCATTTTTTCAATTAAATGAAACTTGCAAATCGTACTTGGCAAAAATAAAAATAAAATTTCTTAAGATGTCTTGGTCGTCTTGCATAACTTTGCAGAGCACGCATTCATATTTTAAAAGTAAATTTTTTGCTCATCAGGAATTGTATTTTTGCGCTGTAGTAAGACTTGAATTTTCTCACCTTAGTAGGACTTGTAAATTAAACTTGGCGAAAAAAAGTCTCTTTAACTTTTGAGACATTTTGGGCTACGTGAAATTTGTTGCAGACCATAAATTTCAAATATTAAAAGTGAGTTTTTTACCGACCAGGACTTGCATTTTTTCACATTAGTAGAACTTGCAAATTGTTTTTGGCAAACGAAAAAAATTTTAATTATGAAAATGTCTTAGTCATTTGAAATCCTGGGTAAAGCACAAATTTAAAATTGAAATAGTAAATTTTTTGTCCATGAGGACTTGTATAATTACGCCTCAGTGGGACTTGTATTTTTTCCTCTAAACAAGACTTTGATTCTTCTCTGTGATCTCTTGTCGTTATCTTTGATAAGCTTGTGCTATTATTATTGTTTGTTTTTTGTTTGTTGAAAGTTTCTGATGGAATGAAATTCAGTCAGTGGTATAAATTTAGAGTGCAAAAAATTAGCTGATGATTTATAAATTAAAAACTTCAATGCTGAATCAATGCTAAATCAACGTTGATTTTAGCGATAAATCAATGCTGAACCAACGTTAAATCAACGTTGATTCCATGAATGATGGAACACTGAAATCAGTCGTAATTTACATTGTTGATTCAACAATGATGTTGATTCAACGTTGATTCAACTTGGTTCAGCGTTGATTCAACGCTAAAATCAACGTTGATTCAACATTGATTTAGCATTGAAGTTTTTGATAGGGTTGGCATCAGAAATTAGCTAATTTTTTTCAGTAGTGATTCATATAAATTTAAACTAATAAATGCGACTTGACCATCACTTTATTTAATTTTGTTATGTTTTTTCTGTTTTTTTTTGTTTTTATATAACTTGTATTTAATTTGTACCTTTATTTTTTATTCAACTTCTATTTTTCATACATTATTATTATTTGTTGATGTATTTTACTTTTAATTTCA
This sequence comes from Copidosoma floridanum, assembly GCF_036245765.1. Taxonomy (NCBI): domain Eukaryota; kingdom Metazoa; phylum Arthropoda; class Insecta; order Hymenoptera; family Encyrtidae; genus Copidosoma; species Copidosoma floridanum. Next base: position 30,747,076 of record NW_028321881.1, read on the forward strand.
AATGTAAATCTATTTTTGTCAACTAATTTGTAACTTTTACGTATTTTATATTATACTCTGTAAAATTAAAATTTGAGACCATAAGTGGTTATACCAAGTGGTCTTATGAACGTTATTTACTTACTTACTTACTTGCGCACTCATCTGCACGAAAATCTTGCGCAAATCTGCCGCAATCAGGAGTGCGTCGAGTCAAGACAAAAAACGCACTCGACTGATCGTCAGATTTGTGCACTTCTTGCGCAAAGATTTTGTGCACTCGCCTGCACGCTAATCTTGCGCAAATCTGCTTTAAGCGGAACTGCGTTGAATCAGAATGATAACACACTTGACTAACCATCAGATTTGCGCACTTCTTACGCAAGAGTCTTGCGCACTCGTCTGCACCCTAATCTTGCGCAAATCTGCCACAATCAGGAATGCATTAAATGAAGATAAATAACGCACTCGACTGATAGTCAGATTTGTGCACTTCTTAGGCAAGAGTCTTGCTCACCTATCGTGCATCAGAATTACGTAAGATCTTAGAAGCAGACAAGATGCAGGCTTCGCTGTCCATGTAAATCTTGTGCAAGAAGTACGTTGGAAATGCGAAGACTGTACTACCACGGGTTGGTGTCTAAGGCACCTTTTTTTTTGCAGACTCAGTTGATTTGGTGATCTAAGATAAGGAAATTGGTTTCTGATGCTTGCCCGTTGGAGACTTTCAATTTATAGCTTTAATCATAGCTATAATTTATAGGTATAATTATAGCTATGATTAAAGCAATAAATTATAGGCATATTGATAGCTATAAATTTTTGACTTAGCTGTCCCGTTGGCTCAAGTTTTTTTTTCCTTCATAGCTGTAAGGTTCACCCAGCGCAAACTTTGGAGGCGATCGGTGATTCCTGCTTGAATGCTAAGAGTCGAAAGGGTAATATAGGGTCGTCGCCATCGTCGGTCACCGTGGTTCCCAGCCTTGCGAAGAACTATTCCGCTCGTGGTGACTGCCAGTAAATAACTGCCTCTTGGTTTCATAGTCGCCATTTTTAGTTAACATACTTAGTTTTTCAGTCGACATACATTTTAAATCGTAAAAACTTATTTGTTGGCGAGGTCCTTTAAACTTAGGGGGCCCTTAAAAGAACCGACGAGATTGATGGTTAAGTAGGGAACGTAAATGCTTATAATGGCCTTAAAAAGGGCCAGTGATGAGACTTCCAGCTATTCCTTATTATTATTCCTGATAATGAAGAGCTGGCTGCGGATAGCTTGACTCTTACTCTCAAAGTCTTTATGTACGGAGACTGTGATTGAGGGAGGTACGCCGCTGACCAAAGAATATCTGGTCTTCGAGTCGTTCCCCGGATAACCAACTGCTCATCGTTAGTTGGGAAAATGTGGGTATGCCGTTGGGGACACGACCACTGAGAAGGGAGCCGTTGTAGCTGCCCGTGCTCCTCAGGGCTGTCTATCCTGGCTGATATTTGTAGCCAAAAATTCTCTGACGGCACCTAACGGGACAAGTCTCCTGAGATTCCGTCAGAGACGTTATCAATTTGCATAATTTTTCATTATTGGCACTCGTCAATCCTGGAGGTTCAGGGTGGAAGTAGACCTAGGTCACTTGCCCATTGGAGAAGAGTATCGTTGGTACCCGGGATACACAGCTGCACGACTATCATCGACATTCTCGATGCGGCTCGATGAACTGCCGGTAGCCGGCTACGGAAATTTTCGAGATGCTTGCCGATTATAACTCTACTTATTTAATTCTGTTGCAGGTAGCCTCGATTTTATGTCGACGCCATCTAGTGGATTCTTCTGAACTCAAGTAAAAGACTGGCGTATTTTTGCAAAACTTTGAGCTTATTTATTGCTATTGTTATTAAATTTTTTAAGATAAAAACTATACTAAAACTATCTAGGAAGTGTCAAGAATTGATTTGCAAAATTCCAGCAAAATCGGTTCTGTAGTTTTTGCAGTTAGCGATTATAACGACTTAAACGGCTTAGCTTTGTATAAGTAAGATAAAATAATAACGCAAGCACCAATCGTAACTCAATTCGGAGCATCTACTGATTTTTTAAATTATTGATAATTAATTAAATAATAACACAAGCACTAATTATCACACAACTTGGGGCGCTTACTGGTAACTTTAATTATTAAAATTTAATAGAATAATGCAAGCGCCCTAGGTCATGTGGGGATTGGAGCTTGCATTATTCTATTCATCATAAATCATCAAAGCAAACAATGAGCGCCCCGGGTTGCGTGGGGACAGGCGCTGACATTGTTATTTTATTGATCATAAATAGTAAAAGCAACCAGTAAGCACCCTAGGTTGTATGGGGATAGGCGCTTGCGTTATTATTTTATCTAATCAATAATTAAAGCAGTCAGTTAATCCCCCTAGTTGTGTGGTGTTGTGCCCTTGCATCATTATATTTATTGTGTAGTAAGCGCTCCAGGTTGTGTGAGGATTAGTATTAGTGTTAGTTATTAATAAATTTAATTATTTATTTATAACTCGTGAGACTGCTCATAGGTGCATTGGGTTATTGGGTTAAATAGCTAGGGATTATATTATTTAGTTACTTCGCATCAAATTTTGTCCAGTTATCTGAGGTTTTGCGTCTTGCTCCATGTAGCCATTCATTTTTTGCATTTTTTTCTCGAGGATCTGTAGCTATATCTTGGTCTAAGTAACAAAAATGCAAAATCATATCCACCTAACCCAACACTGGGTACGTAGTAGCATAATTATATATGGTGGTGTTTGTAAACTCTGAGACGCTCCGTTTATGTTCTGCTGGCTATTTTTGCCCTTTGTAACCACAGCCTTAACACTGGTCTTGTCGCATTTACGCGAAAGGGCTAATTGTCTTTGTTTTTTTTTGGTAATTTTTTTAGTCATATAAAAAAAAGACCGATTATTAAAAGCTTAGGTAGTGAGGCTTACGTAGAAAAAAAAAGAAGACGAGGGCAGTGGGTCTCTTTCCCCAGCTAAAAATTTGTCAGAAGGTCTTACATAAGTTCTTGCGTAATTTCTTGTACAATTTCTTATGTCAGTTCTTACGTAAGTTCTCATACCCAATCAAAAACTTCAATGCTGAATCATTGCTGAATCAACCTTGATTTTAGCGATAAATCAACGCTGAACCAAAGTTGAATCAACGTTGATTCCATGAATGACGGAACATCAAAATCAGTCGTAATTTACATTGTTGATTCAACAATGATTCAACGTTGAATGAACACTGATTTAACGTTAAATCAGCGTTGAATCAGCATTGATTTAAACGTTAACTTAATAAAAGAAAAATATAATGCGTATTCAATACAGTTTAACATCAAATAACTGAACCCCCTGTTTTGGTGTTACCATACGGATAGTACCTCCATAGACGTCAATATATCTGCTCCAAATGTTATACTTTTTTAAAATTTTTTAACATTTAATTCTAACGTTTTGATCAACGCTGAATCAACGCTGATTCAACGTTGAATCAGTGTTGAATCAACAATGTAAATTACGACTGATTTTAGTGTTCTGTCATTCATGGAATCAATGTTGAATCAACGTTGATTCAACGTTGGTTCAGCGTTGATTCAGCATTGAAGTTTTTGATAGGGTATATACCTAATATATTAGTTCTTTTATCACAACTTGTGTCAGAACTTACATTTGCTTATCAACCAAGAACTTACATAAGATCTTATGTAATTTCTTATGTCAGTTTTTATAAGACTTCGGGTATCAGTCCTTTAAACGTATTCATTTACTATCTAGATACGTATATGGTGAACTTTAAAATTTTTTCTGCATAAAAACTGTTAGAATAGCTAATATAAATTAGTAAATACAAAAAATTGCATCTCTTATCTCTACTTAGGGGATTTGAACCTGGTCCGGAGAATCCCTAGTCAAGTGTCTTACCCACATGGCCAGAGTGGATTCGATACATGGGAAAGAATTGACGTCCTCATAAGGTATACACCTGATACTAACATCGATGTTATTGAGTCCTTAAATTATTGCTTTCTACAATCCCTGGTACTTGTTAAGGAACGTGTTTTTCCACTTCTTATTTAAATCAAATACTTTTTATTAAAACTTTATTTCATGTATAGTAACTTATATTTTGAGAATTTATATAATCTTTTGAGTAATGTTTATATAAGTGAGAAACTATTTTTGCCGCTGGTTTTTGATACTGACATTAAAGTATTAAAGAGAAGAAGTTAATCCTCAACTTTGTTGCTGTAACAATTACAATAAATTTATTACACTTTTAAAAATATATTATTTTTCGCTTAGAATAATAAGTACAAGTAAAGTCCAAATAAAATCTGTGATCGAAAAGTAGTTAAAAAATCAATAACTAAATTTATTGTCAAGAAACGCATTATCAGACTCAAAACAATGTTATACATACGTTTATAAAATGTTCATTAACCAATGAGATAACCAAGGTGTTAAATGTTATCCACGAAATAATTATTTCCCATGTATCGAATCCACTCTGGCTAAATGGGTAAGACACTTGACTAGGGATGATTCTCCGGACCAGGTTCAAATCCCCTTAGTGAAGGTAAGAAAAGCTTTTTTTTTGTATTTACTAATTTGTATTAGCTATTTCAACATCTTTTGTGCAGAAAAAATTTTAAAATTTACCGTGTATGTATGTAGATAGTATTTAAATACGTTTAAACGACTGATACACGAACTCTTATAAGAACTAAATAACAACTTACATAAGAAATTACATAAGATCTTATGTAAGTTCTCGGTTAATAAGCAAATGTAAGATCGTGTACAAGTTCTGACATAAGTTCTATTTGAAGAACTTATATGAGAACTTACATTAGACCATATAAAAGAAATTACATAAGAAGTTACATAAGAAATTACATAAGAAGTTACATAAGAAATTATATAAGAACTTATGTGAGAACTTATGACAAAGTTTTAGCTGGGTCATACTTAGACATATGTAGACTGCTAGTTTTTATGTACGGTGCTTAAGCACGAGTAGAAAGAGACACAACATCAAACGTGGGTATCTGTCTCTCTCGCACATTGACAAAGGTAGGGGTCAGTGAACTAAGTCCGGTTCGTGCAACCTCCCCACCGTTGGCTACGTGCGAGAAAGACAGATGTACACGTTCGACGTTATGTCTCTTTTCACTTGTGCCTCAGCGCCGTGAACAAGAACGATCATTCTATTTTCAATATGTCTATGGTCTCTCTCTTTTGTACACTTAAGTACGGAAGTCAGGCTTCCGAAGCCCGAATGGGTCCGCTCGCGGCGCTCACACCAGGTTGCGCGCAGCGTTGGGTTCAGGGTTGTTAATAAAAGTTGCTTTTTAGAATTAGAAGTTTTGAAAGTTTTAAGGTGGCTCTAGTGGCCTCAATGTTAAAATTATAAATAACCCAACCGAGGTTAATAAAATTGAATTATATTCTTTGAATTTGCATCTTTCTATTCGTATAAAAAAAATTAAGGTTGACGATGAAAATTGTAAGAAATCATGCTTACAAAATCGTAGTTTTAAGACGGGTTAGATAGAAAATGCAAGCTTACGCGATATACAACCTACTGCTGCAATTATATGAATAACCCGTAAGGTGTAAGAAACATACTATCTTGTATATATTATTACGCAGTTTTTGATGCCATGAGAAAAGTGTATTGTTATCATACAAAATCTTTAAATAATCAAAGACTAAGTATACAGTTGCGAGTGCAAGTCAGCTCTCAGCTGTCTGCATTCTGCAGAGTACATATATATAGGTATAACTACTCTTAAACTTAGGAGCGTACCGTAACAGTTCATCAATTAGGGCACCATAAAACTTTTTTGTTTTTTAATATTAACTCACTAAAGTAACAGATAAAATGTAGAATATGGCTTACAACAGTCTCTATGATAATTTTATACCATATTTTAAAGAAAATAATGATTAGTTTTTAGTCTCCCCATTTTGATACGGCACTAGGCGCTGGAGCCACCTTAAAACTTTTAAAAGTTCTCTTTTGTTTGCTACAATCTATATAGCTATAGCTATATGGCATAGGGTCTATAGAGTATAGAGGTAATAGGTTTGTTCAAGCTGATTCTCGGGGACACTCGGAGAGACTCTAGGAGTCTCCGAGAATGGAATGAACAAGTATTCTTCTCCGAGTGTCTCCGAGAGACTCTGACTGTCCCCGAGAATGTATATGCACACGTTAGGTTAGATAAATTAAAATCCTATGTAGATTCACTCTAACACTAAGACATTCTGTTTACTTTTTGCACTTACCTAACCTAACGTGTGCAAATACATTTTCGGGGACAGTCAGAGTCTCTCGGAGACACTCGGAGAAGAATACTTGTTCATTCCATTCTCGGAGACTCCCAGAGTCTCTCCGAGTGTCCCCGAGAATCAGCTTGAACAAACCTAATGCGTGTTGTGCTCTTCTACTGTAACCAGTGTACGAACCCTTTTATTCTTTTTTGTCAATCAGTTGATGGCATCTCAGAAGTGATAAAATGACTTGGCGGGAAATTCAAATGGACTATATGGAGCATGACGCAGAAACCCAGACAACACTTTTATGAATAATAAATTAATAAAATAAACCCAAGCTATTCATTCCAATGACCCGGGGTGACTACTAGCAAATATCTCAAATAATAAATTGTTAAACTTAATAACAAAAGCACCTTTTACCCAGTGACCTGGGGCGCTTACTGGCAAACGTATTGAATAATTAATTAATAAATTTATTGACAAAAGCGCCTTCCACCCAATGACCCGGGGTGCTTACTGGCAAATGAATTAAATAATTACTTGCTAAATTTAATAACAGAAGCGCCTTTCATCCAATGACCCGGGGAACTTACTGGCAAATGTATTAAATAATTAATTGTTAAATTAATTAACAAAAGCGCTTTTCACCCAATGACCTGGGGAGCTTACTGGCAAATGTAATAAATAATAAATTTAAAAATTCAATAACACAAGCGCTTATCACCCAATGACCCAGGATGCTTACTGTCAAATATATTAAATAATAATTTGTGAAATTTAATAACACATGCTTCTATCACCCGATGACCCGGGGTGCTTACTGAAAAATCTTTTAAATAATAAGTTATTAATCAATAATACAATTTTAAAAATTTTACAATTTATTAATTAACACAGTGGCCTGTAAGCGCCTGAGGTCATCAGGTAATAAGCACTTGTGTTTTACAATTTATCATTTAATACATTTGCCAGTAAAAATTATTTATTAAACAGAGTGGCCAGTTAGCGCCCCGTGTCATTGGGTGATAGGCGCTTGTGTTATTAAAAATTATTTATATAAAAGAGTGGCCAGTTAGCGCCCCAAGTCATTGGGTAATAGGCACTTGTGTTATTAATATTACAATTTTGAATTTCCGCGTGTGTTCGTCAATGCCCCTTCACTGCTGTGCTGTCTGCTCGACGGAACATTCTCCCTAGATCGTATAGCTATATATACGATCTAGGGAAAAAGTTCCGATATTGAATCCGCATATCCACAATCTGCCTAACCCAACTTACCCAACGCTGGTTGCGCGTGCGCACAAATTTTGCTTGCTTTCGGCTGCGGGTGCACCTTTATAACGCTCTTTCTAAGTTGCTAGTGCGGACCAACGCCAGCGCCATGGAGTACGCCCCCAGAGCTGTTAAAATCTAAAAGAAATTGGATGTACCGATTGCGCGTACAAAATGCTGCAAATAATTACGCTACAACTTTTTTGCGCGTGCAATTGTTTAAGAGTTATAAGGTAAAAACACTTGGGGGCTGCCCCCAAAACTCAGTGGCTAATTTCTATTGATTAATTATGACAACGAATTATGTATTATAGATAAAAGGATTGCGCGTAAGCTGCGCGTGCCGCTTCCAAATGAAATGATAGCTTAAAAACCTTGGATGGTAAAAATTAATGCAAATCTGCTTTACGCAATAATTTCAGTTAAACCGCAGCCAACACGCATGCGCACCGGGGCGCTTACTGGCTACTCTTTTAAATAAATGATTATTAATAAATAACACAAGCGCCTATCACCTAATGACCCGGGGTACTTACTAGCTACTATTGAATAATAAATTATCAAGTAATTACAAGAGCGCCAATTGTTATGGATCAACTTTTTATTATTTAATAGTGTTGCAAATAAGTGTCTCAAGAGAGGCAGTTCTTGCTCTGTAATGAAGCGCATATCTAAGAAGATGATACGTTCCATTGATTCCTTGATATCTTTAGAGAGAGCAGTAGGAGATGCTGACATATTTATCGCTCTTGTAGTTAGTAGATTTGATTTTCAAACGAACAAGGATTGGCAAAAAATGTTAGGTAGTAGCAGCAGTGTGCCGAGATCGTGCTGAGAACTCGCGCACGCTTGTGCGCAGCCAGCCTCTGATTGGCCGAGCGACTGCGCGTCGTTTGAACGTACAAAACTCAAAGACACAGCGCTCAAAGCCCGAACACATGAAACCCAAATGCCTAATCCCCAACGACCCAGTGCGCTTACTTGGCCGCACTTTTATTTTATTTATTAATAAGAACAATCTCAAGCGGCTAATCCCCAACGACCCAGTGCGCTTACTTGGCCGCACTATCATTTTATTTATTAATAAGAACAATCTCAAGCGGCTAATCCCCAACGACCCAGTGCGCTTACTTGGCCGCACTATCATTTTATTTATTAATAAGAACAATCTCATGCGGCTAATCCCCAACGACCCAGTGCGCTTACTTGGCCGTACTATCATTTTATTTATTAATAAGAACAATCTCAAACGGCTAATCCCCAACGACCCAGTGCGCTTACTTGGCCGCACTATCCTTTTATTTATTAATTAGAAAAATCTCATGCGGCTAATCCCCACCGACCCAGTGCGCTTACTTGGCCGCACTATCATTTTATTTATTAATAAGAACAATCTCAAGCGGCTAATCCCCAACGACCCAGTGCGCTTACTTGGCCGCACTATCATTTTATTTATTAATAAGAACAATCTCAAGCGGCTAATCCCCAACGACCCAGTGCGCTTACTTGGCCGCACTATCATTTTATTTATTAATAAGAACAATCTCATGCGGCTAATCCCCAACGACCCAGTGCGCTTACTTGGCCGTACTATCATTTTATTTATTAATAAGAACAATCTCATGCGGCTAATCCCAAACGACCCAGTGCGCTTACTTGGCCGCACTATCATTTTATTTATTAATAAGAACAATCTCATGCGGCTAATCCCCAACGACCCAGTGCGCTTACTAGGCCGCACTATCATTTTATTTATTAATTAGAAAAATCTCATGCGGCTAATCCCCAACGACCCAGTGCGCTTACTTGGCCGCACTATCCTTTTATTTATTAATTAGAAAAATCTCATGCGGCTAATCCCCAACGACCCAGTGCGCTTACTTGGCCGCACTATCATTTTATTTATTAATTAGAAAAATCTTATGCGGCTAATCCCCAACGACCCAGTGCGCTTACTTGGCCGCACTTTTATTTTATTTATTAATAAGAACAATCTCAAGTGGCTAATCCCCAACGACCCAGTGCGCTTACTTGGCCGCACAATCATTTTATTTATTAATAAGAACAATCTCATGCGGCTAATTCCCAACGACCCAGTGCGCTTACTTGGCTGCACTATCATTTTATTTATTAATAAGAACAATCTCATGCGGCTAATCCCCAACGACCCAGTGCGCTTACTTGGCCGCACTATCATTTTATTTATTAATAAGAACAATCTCATGCGGCTAATCCCCAACGACCCAGTGCGCTTACTTGGCCGCACTATCATTTTATTTATTAATAAGAACAATCTCAAGCGGCTAATTCCCAACGACCCAGTGCGCTTACTTGGCCGCACTATCCTTTTATTTATTAATTAGAAAAATCTCATGCGGCTAATCCCCAACGACCCAGTGCGCTTACTTGGCTGCACTATTATTTTATTTATTAATTAGAAAAATCTTATGCGGCTAATCCCCAACGACCCAGTGCGCTTACTTGGCCGCACTTTTATTTTATTTATTAATAAGAACAATCTCAAGTGGCTAATCCCCAACGACCCAGTGCGCTTACTTGGCCGCACTATCATTTTATTTATTAATAAGAACAATCTCATGCGGCTAATCCCCAACGACCCAGTGCGCTTACTTGGCCGCACTATCATTTTATTTATTAATAAGAACAATCTCAAGCGGCTAATCCCCAACGACCCAGTGCGCTTACTTGGCCGCACTATTATTTTATTTATTAATAAGAAAAATCTCATGCGGCTAATCCCCAACGACCCAGTGCGCTTACTTGGCCGCACTATCATTTTATTTATTAATAAAAACAATCTCAAGCGGCTAATCCCCAACGACCCAGTGCGCTTACTTGGCCGCACTATCATTTTATTTATTAATAAGAACAATCTCATGCGGCTAATCCCCAACGACCCAGTGCGCTTACTTGGCCGCACTATCATTTTATTTATTAATAAGAACAATCTCAAGCGGCTAATCCCCAACGACCCAGTGCGCTAACTTGGCCGCACTATCATTTTATTTATTAATAAGAAAAATCTCATGCGGCTAATCCCCAACGACCCAGTGCGCTTACTTGGCCGCACTATCATTTTATTTAATAATAAGAACAATCTCAAGCGGCTAATCCCCAACGACCCAGTGCGCTTACTTGGCCGCACTATCATTTTATTTATTAATAAGAAAAATCTTACGTGGCTAATCCCCAACGACCCAGTGCGCTTACTTGGCCGCACTATCCTTTTATTTATTAATTAGAAAAATCTCATGCGGCTAATCCCCAACGACCCAGTGCGCTTACTTGGCCGCACTATCATTTTATTTATTAATTAGAAAAATCTCATGCGGCTAATCCCCAACGACCCAGTGCGCTTACTTGGCCGCACTTTTATTTTATTTATTAATAAGAACAATCTCAAGCGGCTAATCCCCGACGACCCAGTGCGCTTACTTGGCCGCACTATCATTTTATTTATTAATAAGAAAAATCTCATGCGGCTAATCCCCAACGACCCAGTGCGCTTACTTGGCCGCACTATCATTATATTTATTAATAAGAACAATCTCATGCGGCTAATCCCCAACGACCCAGTGCGCTTACTTGGCCGCACTATCATTTTATTTATTAATAAGAACAATCTCAAGCAGCTAATCCCCAACGACCCAGTGCGCTTACTTGGCCGCACTATCATTTTATTTATTAATAAGAAAAATCTCATGTGGCTAATCCCCAACGACCCAGTGCGCTTACTTGGCTGCACTATCATTTTATTTATTAATAAGAACAATCTCAAGCGGCTAATCCCCAACGACCCAGTGCGCTTACTTGGCCGCACTATCATTTTATTTATTAATAAGAACAATCTCAAGCGGCTAATTCCTAACGACCCAGTGCGCTTACTTGGCCGCACTATCATTTTATTTATTAATTAGAAAAATCTCATGCGGCTAATCCCCAACGACCCAGTGCGCTTACTTGGCTGCACTATCATTTTATTTATTAATAAGAAAAATCTCACGTGGCTAATCCCCAACGACCCAGCGTGCTTACTTGGCCGCACTATCATTTTATTTATTAATAAGAAAAATCTCATGTGGCTAATCCCCAACGACCCAGTGCGCTTACTTGGCCGCACTATCATTTTATTTATTAATAATAAAAATCTCATGCGGCTAATCCCCAACGACCCAGTGCGCTTACTTGGCCGCACTATCATTATATTTATTAATAAGAACAATCTCATGCGGCTAATCCCCAACGACCCAGTGCGCTTACTTGGCCGCACTATCATTTTATTTATTAATAAGAACAATCTCAAGCAGCTAATCCCCAACGACCCAGTGCGCTTACTTGGCCGCACTATCATTTTATTTATTAATAAGAAAAATCTCATGTGGCTAATCCCCAACGACCCAGTGCGCTTACTTGGCCGCACTATCATTTTATTTATTAATAAGAACAATCTCAAGCGGCTAATCCCCAACGACCCAGTTCGCTTACTTGGCCGCACTATCATTTTATTTATTAATAAGAACAATCTCAAGCGGCTAATCCCCAACGACCCAGTGCGCTTACTTGGCCGCACTATCATTTTATTTATTAATAAGAACAATCTCAAGCGGCTAATCCCCAACGACCCAGTGCGCTTACTTGGCCGCACTATCATTTTATTTATTAATAAGAAAAATCTCATGCGGCTAATCCCCAACGACCCAGTGCGCTTACTTGGCCGCACTATCATTTTATTTATTAATAAGAACAATCTCATGCCTCTAATTCCCAACGACCCAGTGCGCTTACTTGGCCGCACTATTATTTTATTTATTAATAAGAAAAATCTCATGCGGCTAATCCCCAACGACCCAGTGCGCTTACTTGGCCGCACTTTTATTTTATTTATTGTTAAGGAAAATCTCAAGCGGCTAATCCCCAATGACCCAGTGCGCTTACTTGGCCGCACTTTTATTTTATTTATTAATAAGAACAATCTCAAGAAGAACAATAATTATTAAAAATTTTTAAAGATCTCTATTTTTAAAATCTCTTCTCTTTAAATCATACTTTATACTTTGAGTTATTGTATTTCGCGCCGAAACAAACGAATTTGCGATGCACGTGCAAAAGCATGCTCGCGCTCGTGTCAACTGTCAACACACGTCAAAGCGTCGCAAACAGCTATCTATATATCTCTCTTTGGCCTGGATGTCTTCGTAAAGCAACTGCTTCTTCCAACTTCATGCGGATTTATAAGGTATTTTATTAATTTTTGTGTAAAAGTGTGTCAAAAACATACACATACGTGCGTGGTGTGAGTAGAAGTTGTACTGTTTTGCGTAAATAATTGTAGCAACATCTGTAGATTCTGCTTTTACGTGAATTTTTGTAACCTTTGTATTTAAGTTGTGACAGTCTTTGCACTTAACTTTACTTGTTTGTTGTTGTTAGCAGAAAGTCTATCATCATGAATATGTTGATGATTTTATTTTTTTCTTTTTTCACATTAGCTCTTGTTATCGCGATTTTTTTTAGTTCTTCTGTTTCTAACCTTGATGACATCACTAACAACAAGCGACCGAAGAAAAGCGCAATTGAAACACCGAAAAAAAGACGGTCGGCTATTTTGTTTCAGGAAGACTGGTTACGCGATCCGATATTAAAAGATTGGCTTGTAAAGCACGCGACCGATAAGCAAAAGGCTTACTGTAAAGCTTGTCAAAAAGATTTAAAGTTTTTTAGCTAAAGTGACTTGATCGCTCATAGCACAACTTTTACCCACGTCGATAATTTAAACGCCGCGATCGATTCAGGTACCATTGTAACAGTTGTTAATGAAGGACTATCTTTTCAAGATAGAATTCATAACTTGGAAATGCGCGTATCGATGTTTATTGCGCAAAACCCCGTCAGTGTTCGAATAGTAAACAATTTAATTCCTTTTATTAAAAATCTTGTCGAGGATTTTCAAGCCGTGAAAAATATTCGTATGAAAGAAGATAAATGTGCAAAAGTCATTAATAACGTTTTGTATAAAAATGAGTTTGAAAATTTAACAAGTATTTTAAATAATTCTTATTACTCGGTTCTTATTGACGAAAGCACCGACATTAGTAATAAAAAATTGCTTTGTGTTTGTGTACAATATTTTTCACCGCAAAAAAATTCGGTTGTCCAACAACTTTTGCAATTAATTGAAATCGACGCTCAGAAAGGTAGTGCACAAGAGTTGTTTCGCGTGTTTAAAAAATTCCTTGACGATAATTCAATAAACATTAAAAATATAGTTGCTCTTTCGTGCAATAACGCTAGTGTAATGGTCAGCAAACATAACAGTTTTCAAAAATATCTTCGGGATTATGTTCCTAATTTATTTGTCCGGAATTGTATACGTCACTCGGCCGCGATCGTGGCAAAAAATTGTTGTAGTATGCTTCCTAAAGAAATAGAAGAACTTGCTCGCTCAGTGTACTCTTATTTATCCTCTAGTCCAAAACGCACCGCGGAATTGTCGGAAAATTTAGAATACTTGAATTTGCCTGATAACAAAGCGCTCAAATTTTCGGGAACGCGATGGCTCGAAGCTTTTAAATGTTATGATCGTCTTCTTTCTATGTGGCCAGCTTTAATTGCTTTTTTTTCGATAGAAGTTTTTGAAAAAACATGCCTGTCGCGTGAAAAAAATGGGCCTGAATCGAACGCGGAAAAAATTTTAAATTTACTGCAAAATAATACTGTGAAAGCCTACGTAAGTTTTTTACATTTCAACCTAAATTTCTTTAACTCTTTTAATGCAGCCTTTCAATCGAAGGCTTATAAAACACACCAGATTAATGAATCCATCAAAAGATTATTAATGCAACTTGCAACAAATTTCATAAATGTAAACGTAATAGAAGATATCTTTTTACCAAATTTTGATGTAATGGAAAATCTGATGTCCTTGGAAAAAATCTATACAGGACCCTTATGCTCGAAAATAGAAGAAAAATTAACAAAAGAGGAAGTCGAAAATTTACGGAGTAATTGCAAAAAATTTTACATTCGCGGTTTTCATGAGATCAAAAAGCGTTTTCTTCAAAACGACGATATTTTCAAACATTTAGATTTTCTTAATCCACAAGTAGTGTTAAATGAAACGGAACGACAACGATATCCAAATTTAAATATTATTTTAAAGTATTTTCCATTTTTAGATGCCGAAACTGTTGCTAATGAGTGGCAAGATATTCATACAAAGTTTAACGAGCAGGAAAAAAAATTTATTAATGAATTTTGATACGGAAACTTTTTGGAGTAAAATCATAAACTTAAAGAATCAGGCAAACGAATGTCTTTATCCCGCGTTAACATCTTTAGTTAAATTAATTTTCACTATACCTCACTCAAACGCGAAACCTGAGCAAACTTTTTCTGAGCAAACTGACAAAAGTAATCAAACTAGTATCCCTTTACTTAATGCGCGATGCTTTTTAAAATCGTACGGAAAGGCGTATAATATTAATTGCGAAAACTTAGTATTAACGGTAACCATTTTAATGAATTCAACAGTGCTAATATGTACTCCAAGTAAATTTTCGACTAACTTAGCTATATATTTTGTTTCAATAAATTCTGATTTGATACTAGAAACAGTATTCTTGCAGTAAGTTTAAGTGGTTTAGGGCTTAGAGATCTTTTTAATTAGAAAATTATTACTAGATCTTAAACTTTAATGACTAAGGATAAGAGTATTATTACCAAATTAAAGTAACATTACCAAAGAATTAGAAATAAGATGGATAAGTCAAAAGAGGGTCTCTTGGCAAAGGAAGTCCACAGTTGAAACTAATGTGTGAGTAAACTAAATTAAATTTTTTTTCAAACTAAAAATATGACATGTTAAAAATTCTCAAAAAATGTCAAAACATTATTATTCTTTAGACACTTTGGCAAAAAACACAATAGTTTCAATAAAAATTCCAACGCGCCATAGACAGTACCTCTTCGGTGGTGTGGAAACCTGTCTAATAATGAAGAAAATTAAATAAGTAGCAACCAAAAATAAACATAAGCAAACATAAGAACAGTTCTGAAATTATGTTATAATTATATAAGGCTTTTTATATTTAGTTATTATAATTGTTTAGTTCATTATATAAATAAGTGTATTTACTTAATAAATAAAAGCGAACACAATCGAGGAATTCAAATTTCTTAGGATAAGCCCCTGAAACGATCAATAATTAATAAATAACTAATACTGTGGCAAGGAAAGCACTTCGAATTACTTAACAGTAAAATACGCTCTCGCAATAAAACATACTTCGCAAATAAATGAAAGCGCACACAAGCGAGCGCTTCAACTTACTTAGGCTGAGTAAGTAAATAAAAGTGCGGCCAAGTAAGCGCACTGGGTCGTTGGGGATTAGCCACGTGAGATTCTTCTTATTAATAAATAAAATGATAGTGCGGCCAAGTAAGCACACTGGGTCGTTGAGGATTAGCCGCATGAGATTGTTCTTATTAATAAATAAAATGATAGTGCGGCCAAGTAAGCGCACTGGGTCGTTGGGGATTAGCCGCATGAGATTTTTCTAATTAATAAATAAAATGATAGTGCGGCCAAGTAAGCGCACTGGGTCGTTGGGAATTAGCCGCTTGAGATTGTTCTTATTAATAAATAAAATGATAGTGCGGCCAAGTAAGCGCACTGGGTCGTTGGGGATTAGCCACATGAGATTTTTCTAATTAATAAATAAAATGATAGTGCGGCCAAGTAAGCGCACTGGGTCGTTGGGAATTAGCCGCTTGAGATTGTTCTTATTAATAAATAAAATGATAGTGCGGCCAAGTAAGCGCACTGGGTCGTTGGGGATTAGCCGCTTGAGATTTTTCTAATTAATAAATAAAATGATAGTGCGGCCAAGTAAGCGCACTGGGTCGTTGGGGATTAGCCGCTTGAGATTGTTCTTATTAATAAATAAAATGATAGTGCGGCCAAGTAAGCGCACTGGGTCGTTGGGGATTAGCCGCATGAGATTGTTCTTATTAATAAATAAAATGATAGTGCGGCCAAGTAAGCGCACTGGGTCGTTGGGGATTAGCTGCTTGAGATTGTTCTTATTAATAAATAAAATAAAAGTGCGGCCAAGTAAGCGCACTGGGTCGTTGGGGATTAGCCGCATGAGATTTTTCTAATTAATAAATAAAATAATAGTGCGGCCAAGTAAGCGCACTGGGTCGTTGGGGATTAGCCGCATGAGATTTTTCTAATTAATAAATAAAATGATAGTGCGGCCAAGTAAGCGCACTGGGTCGTTGGGGATTAGCCGCTTGAGATTGTTCTTATTAATAAATAAAATGATAGTGCGGCCACGTAAGCGCACTGGGTCGTTGGGGATTAGCCGCATGAGATTGTTCTTATTAATAAATAAAATGATAGTGCGGCCAAGTAAGCGCACTGGGTCGTTGGGGATTAGCCGCTTGAGATTGTTTTTATTAATAAAAAAAATAAAAGTGCGGCCAAGTACGCGCACTGGGTCGTTGGGGATTAGCCGCTTGAGATTGTTCTTATTGATAAATAAAATGATAGTGCGGCCAAGTAAGCGCACTGGGTCGTTGGGGATTAGCCGCATGAGATTTTTCTTATTAATAAATAAAATGATAGTGCGGCCAAGTAAGCGCACTGGGTCGTTGGGGATTAGCCACATGAGATTTTTCTTATTAATAAATAAAATGATAGTGCGGCCAAGTAAGCGCACTGGGTCGTTGGGGATTAGCCGCTTGAGATTGTTCTTATTAATAAATAAAATGATAGTGCGGCCAAGTAAGCGCACTGGGTCGTTGGGGATAAGCCGCATGAGATTGTTCTTATTAATAAATAAAATGATAGTGCGGCCAAGTAAGCGCACTGGGTCGTTGGGGATTAGCCGCATGAGATTTTTCTTATTAATAAATAAAATGATAGTGCGGCCAAGTAAGCGCACTGGGTCGTTGGGGATTAGCCGCATGAGATTTTTCTTATTAATAAATAAAATGATAGTGCGGCCAAGTAAGCGCACTGGGTCGTTGGGGATTAGCCACGTGAGATTTTTCTTATTAATAAATAAAATGATAGTGCGGCCAAGTAAGCGCACTGGGTCGTCGGGGATTAGCCGCTTGAGATTGTTCTTATTAATAAATAAAATAAAAGTGCGGCCAAGTAAGCGCACTGGGTCGTTGGGGATTAGCCGCATGAGATTTTTCTAATTAATAAATAAAATGATAGTGCGGCCAAGTAAGTGCACTGGGTCGTTGGGGATTAGCCGCATGAGATTTTTCTAATTAATAAATAAAATGATAGTGCGGCCAAGTAAGCGCACTGGGTCGTTGGGGATTAGCCGCTTGAGATTGTTCTTATTAATAAATAAAATGATAGTGCGGCCAAGTAAGCGCACTGGGTCGTTGGGGATTAGCCTTATGAGATTGTTCTTATTAATAAATAAAATGATAGTGCGGCCAAGTAAGCGCACTGGGTCGTTGGGGATTAGCCGCTTGAGATTGTTCTTATTAATAAATAAAATGATAGTGCGGCCAAGTAAGCGCACTGGGTCGTTGGGGATTAGCCGCTTGAGATTGTTCTTATTAATAAATAAAATAAAAGTGCGGCCAAGTAAGCGCACTGGGTCGTTGGGGATTAGCCACATGAGATTTTTCTAATTAATAAATAAAATGATAGTGCGGCCAAGTAAGCGCACTGGGTCGTTGGGGATTAGCCGCTTGAGATTGTTCTTATTAATAAATAAAATGATAGTGCGGCCAAGTAAGCGCACTGGGTCGTTGGGGATTAGCCGCATGAGATTGTTCTTATTAATAAATAAAATGATAGTGCGGCCAAGTAAGCGCACTGGGTCGTTGGGGATTAGCCGCTTGAGATTGTTCTTATTAATAAATAAAATGATAGTGCGGCCAAGTAAGCGCACTGGGTCGTTGGGGATTAGCCGCTTGAGATTGTTCTTATTAATAAATAAAATAAAAGTGCGGCCAAGTAAGCGCACTGGGTCGTTGGGGATTAGCCACATGAGATTTTTTTAATTAATAAATAAAATGATAGTGCGGCCAAGTAAGCGCACTGGGTCGTTGGGGATTAGCCGCTTGAGATTGTTCTTATTAATAAATAAAATGATATTGCGGCCAAGTAAGCGCACTGGGTCGTTGGGGATTAGCCGCATGAGATTGTTCTTATTAATAAATAAAATGATAGTGCAGCCAAGTAAGCGCACTGGGTCGTTGGGGATTAGCCACGTGAGATTTTTCTTATTAATAAATAAAATGATAGTGCGGCCAAGTAAGCGCACTGGGTCGTCGGGGATTAGCCGCTTGAGATTGTTCTTATTAATAAATAAAATAAAAGTGCGGCCAAGTAAGCGCACTGGGTCGTTGGGGATTAGCCGCATGAGATTTTTCTAATTAATAAATAAAATGATAGTGCGGCCAAGTAAGTGCACTGGGTCGTTGGGGATTAGCCGCATGAGATTTTTCTAATTAATAAATAAAATGATAGTGCGGCCAAGTAAGCGCACTGGGTCGTTGGGGATTAGCCGCTTGAGATTGTTCTTATTAATAAATAAAATGATAGTGCGGCCAAGTAAGCGCACTGGGTCGTTGGGGATTAGCCTTATGAGATTGTTCTTATTAATAAATAAAATGATAGTGCGGCCAAGTAAGCGCACTGGGTCGTTGGGGATTAGCCGCTTGAGATTGTTCTTATTAATAAATAAAATGATAGTGCGGCCAAGTAAGCGCACTGGGTTGTTGGGGATTAGCCGCTTGAGATTGTTCTTATTAATAAATAAAATAAAAGTGCGGCCAAGTAAGCGCACTGGGTCGTTGGGGATTAGCCACATGAGATTTTTCTAATTAATAAATAAAATGATAGTGCGGCCAAGTAAGCGCACTGGGTCGTTGGGGATTAGCCGCTTGAGATTGTGCTTATTAATAAATAAAATGATAGTGCGGCCAAGTAAGCGCACTGGGTCGTTGGGGATTAGCCGCATGAGATTGTTCTTATTAATAAATAAAATGATAGTGCGGCCAAGTAAGCGCACTGGGTCGTTGGGGATTAGCCGCTTGAGATTGTTCTTATTAATAAATAAAATGATAGTGCGGCCAAGTAAGCGCACTGGGTCGTTGGGGATTAGCCGCTTGAGATTGTTCTTATTAATAAATAAAATAAAAGTGCGGCCAAGTAAGCGCACTGGGTCGTTGGGGATTAGCCACATGAGATTTTTTTAATTAATAAATAAAATGATAGTGCGGCCAAGTAAGCGCACTGGGTCGTTGGGGATTAGCCGCTTGAGATTGTTCTTATTAATAAATAAAATGATATTGCGGCCAAGTAAGCGCACTGGGTCGTTGGGGATTAGCCGCATGAGATTGTTCTTATTAATAAATAAAATGATAGTGCGGCCAAGTAAGCGCACTGGGTCGTTGGGGATTAGCCGCTTGAGATTGTTCTTATTAATAAATAAAATGATAGTGCGGCCAAGTAAGCGCACTGGGTCGTTGGGGATTAGCCGCTTGAGATTGTTCTTATTAATAAATAAAATAAAAGTGCGGCCAAGTAAGCGCACTGGGTCGTTGGGGATTAGCCGCATGAGATTTTTCTTATTAATAAATAAAATGATAGTGCGGCCAAGTAAGCGCACTGGGTCGTTGGGGATTAGCCTTATGAGATTGTTCTTATTAATAAATAAAATGATAGTGCGGCCAAGTAAGCGCACTGGGTCGTTGGGGATTAGCCGCTTGAGATTGTTCTTATTAATAAATAAAATGATAGTGCGGCCAAGTAAGCGCACTGGGTCGTTGGGGATTAGCCGCTTGAGATTGTTCTTAATAATAAATAAAATAAAAGTGCGGCCAAGTAAGCGCACTGGGTCGTTGGGGATTAGCCACATGAGATTTTTCTAATTAATAAATAAAATGATAGTGCGGCCAAGTAAGCGCACTGGGTCGTTGGGGATTAGCCGCTTGAGATTGTGCTTATTAATAAATAAAATGATAGTGCGGCCAAGTAAGCGCACTGGGTCGTTGGGGATTAGCCGCATGAGATTGTTCTTATTAATAAATAAAATGATAGTGCGGCCAAGTAAGCGCACTGGGTCGTTGGGGATTAGCCGCTTGAGATTGTTCTTATTAATAAATAAAATGATAGTGCGGCCAAGTAAGCGCACTGGGTCGTTGGGGATTAGCCGCTTGAGATTGTTCTTATTAATAAATAAAATAAAAGTGCGGCCAAGTAAGCGCACTGGGTCGTTGGGGATTAGCCGCTTGAGATTGTTCTTATTAATAAATAAAATAAAAGTGCGGCCAAGTAAGCGCACTGGGTCGTTGGGGATTAGCCACATGAGATTTTTCTAATTAATAAATAAAATGATAGTGCGGCCAAGTAAGCGCACTGGGTCGTTGGGGATTAGCCGCTTGAG
The DNA here is from genome assembly GCF_036245765.1 of Copidosoma floridanum. Lineage (NCBI taxonomy): Eukaryota > Metazoa > Arthropoda > Insecta > Hymenoptera > Encyrtidae > Copidosoma > Copidosoma floridanum. The sequence goes on from NW_028321881.1 coordinate 30,768,081, forward strand.
ATTGTTCTTATTAATAAATAAAATGATAGTGCGGCCAAGTAAGCGCACTGGGTCGTTGGGGATTAGCCGCATGAGATTGTTCTTATTAATAAATAAAATGATAGTGCGGCCAAGTAAGCGCACTGGGTCGTTGGGGATTAGCCGCTTGAGATTGTTCTTATTAATAAATAAAATGATAGTGCGGCCAAGTAAGCGCACTGGGTCGTTGGGGATTAGCCGTTTGAGATTGTTCTTATTAATAAATAAAATAAAAGTGCGGCCAAGTAAGCGCACTGGGTCGTTGGGGATTAGGCATTTGGGTTTTATGTGTTCGGGCTTTGAGCGCTGTGTCTTTGAGTTTTGTACGTTCAAACGACGCGCAGTCGCTCGGCCAATCATAGGCCGGCTGCGCACAAGTGTGCGCGAGTTCTCAGCACGATCTCGGCACACTGAGTAGCAGTAATCCTTCTACTTTAGGTCAACTACGAAACTTCATTTCGGCACAAATCATTACAATGGAATCGTTTTCTTGTAAACCTGTAAATAAGATTGTAAATATTTGCGCAACTACTCCGTTTAAAAATATGGGATCTTCTAGTGGTAAGCCTATATCTGGTGTTACTGCACATCAGACAGTTGTTTCAGATTCTATTGTTTGCCAATTTTGTAATCAAAAACATTATCTTGTCTCTTGTGATTCATTTAAATCACAGGAGTGGAGCAATAAATGGAAATTTCTGAAGTCCCATCGTCTCTGTGTTCATTGTTTTGGTCTTCACCTTAATCGGGAGTGCCTTGGTAATAGTAAGTGTTCACACTGCAACCAAAAGCATCACTGCATCATTATGCGCAGAGGGGATAAGTCTAGCTCTACATCTGTCTCTGCTAAAAATAAGCTAACAAAATCTGTAAATAACTTGACGTACTCCTTTACTGAACAAAACCAAGCTCAGATTTCTTCAGAGTCTAGTGTGAATGTACAGTCATGTAGTAGTAATAAAATCGTCTCACCCAAGGTGCTTTTAGCTACTGCTCGTGTTTTCGTGTATGCCACTGATGGATCTCGCATATTGGTACGAGCTCTCATTGATCAGTGCTCACAGAGTTGTCTTATTACTAAATCTCTCTGTGATATGCTGCATTTGAAACCGAGATCAGTAAGTACGACTCTGTCAGGAGTGGGTGGACTGATTTCCATGGACACTAGTTAATCAGTTGCTTTCAAATTTAGGCCTCATTTTGAGTCTGGTTTTAAGCACTTTGTTGATGCGTCAGTCGTGCCAAAAATTTCTTCCTACGAACCACCTCTAGATAGTCGTTTGGCAAATTTAGATTATGGGAAGGATGTAATTCTAGCAGATCCAGAATTTTACAGTTTAGATAAAATTGATATTTTGTTATATGCATCTGTCCATGCAATTATTATCGGTCAGGAAGTTCGCAAATTAGCCCCTGACTACCCAATTGCCTCTGCTTCGCAAATTGGTTGGTTGTTATCGGGTCAGATGCCCTTTGGTTCAGGATCCAACTAGTCACATAAATCATTAGTTATGGTTAATGTTGAGGAAACTCAGCTTAATGAGTTAGTTCAGCGGTTTTGGATTATTGAGGAACCTCTCAAGCCTCGAAAAATTTTGAGTGAAGACGAGATAGCCTGTGATGAGATTTTCATCAATTCACACTCTCGAGATTCAACCGGCAGGTATGTTGTACGGCTTCCTTTCAAAGTTAATCCTACAACTCTTCCTGAACTACAAAGACAATCGTACCAATCAGCGTTGGCAGTTTTTCACCATTTAGAACGGAGGTTTGTGAGAGATAAGTCTCTACATGATGCTTATTCAGCATTTATGTCTGATTATATATCTTTGGGCTATGTGAAGGAATTACCGGTTGACAAATTAGCAGCTTGTTATCTACCTCATCATGGAATTTCTAAAAACAACAAGTTGCGAGTAGTTTTTATGGATCAGCTTCTTGTAATTCTAGTTCCCTCGCTCAATTCCATTTTACACTCTGGAGAGAATTTGTTGCTTAGCTTATTTGATATTATTATCAGATAGAGATTTAACCAATTTGTCTTTACTACTGACATTGAGAAAATGTTCCGACAAGTTTTGGTAGCTTCTGAAGATCATGAGTTTCAGGTTTCAGGCCATTTTATGGAGACCCAATGCATCTGCACCTATTCGATCTTACGTCTTAAACACTGTTACATATGGTTTGACAAGTTCACCTTACTTGGCCACACGTGTTTTAAGGCAACTTGCCAAGGATTACACTGAATCTCATCCTATAGCTGCTCAAGTTCTTTGTGAAGACTTATGTGGATGATTGTTTGTTTGGTAGCCATACGTTAGAAGATGCTAACATTAAATGTCAGAAACTAATTGAATTGTGTGAATTAGGTCAATTTCCACTGAAAAAATGGTCAGCCAATTCATCTGAGTTGATAGCTGAGTTACCAGTAAGCCACTTATTTAGTAAGCCAAAGATCCTAAGTGATGATGAACCAATTGTTTCTGTTTTAGGCTTACATTGGAATCCTAGTAGTGACGAGTTTCGATTTTGCGTTCCAGTAAACGTTGACACACCCGTTCGCTGGACTAAACATACTTCATTAGCGCAGTTGTCGAAATTTTTTGACCCTTTAGGATGGTTGGCTCCAACGATAATTTTTGCTAAAATACTATTTCAATCTCTTTGGTTGTTGCAAGTGTCTTGGGATGATTCTCTGTCACCTGATTTGGTCAAAACCTCTACTCATTGGTTAAATGGAACACCTTTGTTGAACGAAGTTCGAATACCTAGATGAAATCATTTTTCGCTAGATTGTGAATCTCTCGAACTTTATGGTTTTGCCGACGCTTCTAAAAACGCCTATGCAGCGGCTGTTTACTTACGCGTTGTACGTGAGGGTGAGAATTGTTATCCACAGTAGTTAGTCATTTCGTTGATGTTAATTCATTGAAAGAAGTACCAGTTCACATGTGGTCTGATTCTAGAAATGTACTATATTGGCTCAATGGACTTCCTTCCAAATGGCCAGTTTTCATAGCTAATAGGTGTTCAAAGATTCATGAATTGACTCCATATGCTAAGTGGCATTATATCACGTCAAAGCAAAATCCAGCTGATGTAGCTTCTAGAGGTCTTCTTCCGGGCCAATTGCTGAATCAAATATTATGGTTTCAGGGCCCTAAGATTTTTCATGAATTGCACCCTAACTATCCAGAGTTTGGCGGAGAAATGATTGCCCCAACCTCTACAAATGTAAATAGTTCAATGCCTTCTGTAAATAGTTTTGTAAATAGTTCTGAGTCCTTTTATATGACTCTATTAACTCGTTGTTCCAAGTGGGAACGGTTGCTAAGAGTAACAGCATATTGCCTTCGTTTTACATACCGTTGTTTACATAAATTTAAACAAAAGAATTCATATTTACCTATAGCTGGAAATCTTAAGCCCCCTTTACAGGCTAGTTTGCAGTTCATAGACTTGTATTCTTTTATTGAAGTTGACTCGATTCACCTTTCAACATCAGAAATTGATTGTGCTAGACTGTGTCTAGTTTATCAGCATCAACAATGTCACTTTTCCGCTGAGTTCAAGGTACTAACTCAAAACTAAGATCGTAGTTTAGAAGATAGCTTACCACTACTTCGATCTAGCCGTTTGCTTAATCTTACGCCGTTTATAAACTGCGGATTGATAAGAGTTGGGGGTAGATTGAGTAGAGCTCTACTTGATGATGATGCCAAACATCCCTTGATACTAACAGATAGAGATCAGTTGACATTTATGCTCATTGACTATTATCACAGATTAACTTTACATGGTGGAGTGCAGTTGATGATTATTACACTCCGTCAAACGTACTGGATTGTAAGTGGTAGACGGACTGTAAGAGCTGAGCTTACTCGTTGCATCACTTGTAAAAGATATAAGTCTAAATCACAAACTCAGTTAATGGGAGACTTGCCTTGTTCTCGTGTTACTCGGAGTCCTCCTTTTCAAAAATCAGGGATCGATTACGCTGGCCCCTTTCTACGCTTGTCAAAACACAAGGGTAAAGGAACTTTCAAGGGTTACATTGCAGTTTTCATCTGCATGTCAACTCGTGCAGTACATCTTGAAGTTGTGGAGGATTATACAAAGGAGGCCTTTATAGCTACCTTTCACAGATTTATTTCTAGACGTGGCCACTGCACTGATTTATTCAGTGATCCTGGCACGAATTTCATCGGTGCTGATACTGAGTTGAAAAGAATGTTGATAGAACGTAGTCGTGACCCTAATTTTGACTATGAATTAGGTAAATCAGGTACACAGTGGCACTTTATTTCTGCTTCTGCTCCACATTTTGGGGGTTTATGGGAATCAGCAGTCAGATCCGCTAAACATCATTTGAAGCGTGTAGTCGGCGATCAGATTTTGACAGTAGTTGAATTTTCTACTTTATTGAGTAGAATAGAGGCATGCCTCAACTCTCGGCCCTTGGCTCGCCTTAATGATAATTTCTCTGAGCTTGATCCTCTTACCCCTGCTCATTTTTTGATCATGAGGTCTTATTCATTTCTTGTACCAGAGCCCGATATTTCTTCTGAAAAGGTATCGCCACTTGAACGCTGAAAGCTAGTGACACGATCTCTCCAAGTTTTCTGGAAAAGGTGGTCACTTGAATACCTTTCCACTTTACAAAGTCGTTGCAAGTGGTTGAATCCTCAACGCTAGGTTAAGCCTGGTGATCTCGTGCTCATAAAAAACGAGTCTTCTCCACCTGGTAAATGGCCTTTAGGCATGGTTGTTGAAGTCCATAAGGATGCCAAGTCTCTCGTCAGAGTCGCCAAGATTATAAGAACTGTTTCATCTAGTTTCGTAAGGCCAACACACAAACTAATATTATTGCGTACCGTATCTGAGCTTGAGTCAGGACACAATAATAGTTAGTCTCATTTAGATCAATTTATTTTCTTTCATTTACTATTATGATTATTAAATCTTATATCTAAACCTTGCGAAAATATATATAAAATTATCAGGAATTTGTTCATTATGTTTTTTTTTTATTTTTGAATTATTTGCTATTGTACGTGGAAAGCGTTCCACTGCTTTAGTCACACGGTACTTAGTTGTATATTATTTCTTTTGATGCACATTCGGTCTCACTCCTGTCCATCAACCTTGGGACTATGTAAAACATCAGTATTACTGATTGTTACCGGCTGAATGTCTTGATATTAAAAAAAAAAAAAAAAACTTTCATTATTTAGAATTTTTGTAAGTGGAATGCGATCCACCCTTTTGTCCTTCTAAGACTTGTTATTGATATACATTCGTTACATTTCTGTCTATCAACCTTGGGACTATGTGCAACATCAGTAACATTGTACTGATGTAAATAGAAAATTTAGTTAATGAGATTTGAAATCTCGCGCTTTAGGATATTCTCTTACCTATAAGGGTCAATCACATAGAGGTATAAGAATAGAGGGGAAAAGCGCTATACTAGCCCATTAGCGGCAGCGACAGCATAACTAAGTGTAACGGGGCATCTGTCCTTGTTGCCAAAGCCACGTTATTGGCTACTTCTTCGTCCTGAATCCTACAGTTGATTCAATCTCATGTATGACTCGACCAATAACATAACTGCCAGACAAAGACAGATGCCTCGTTACGTAGCGAATTCTGCTGTCGCATATCACGCCCCCTTTTCTCCTCTATTCTTATACCTCTATGGTCAATCATAAGCTCGCGCGCGTCTATTAATACACCAATAGACTTTGTTATACTTACCTTTGTCCAGCAGCTTGCTGCTGCTGCGGTTATCGTTAGTCAGCCTCAAACGCCCTTTTCGGTAAGTCGCTTTGTGCTCGTGTTTATAATTTTCACGTCTATCGTTTTTATGTAAGATTTCTGTAACGAAAACGATTCACATTTTCGATTGACACGTAATTTCTCCGTCTGATTCAAAAATTAGTTCTTCCTTTTTTTATCTTGCAAGTAAGCAAGTATTATGACTTGTTAAAGTAAAATTAAATAGAGAGATTGTTTTTTTTTATAATAAACGGCTAAAGTGTTTAAAAGTGTGTTGTGCATTTATTGTTGTGTCCTTTTTATTTACATCCTTTTTCATGCTCCCCCAAATCCAGCGTGCGATATAAAAATTATACAGTCCACTATCTTACTGAGTTCAATTTCGAACACCTATCTACCATTGGTTCATCCAAGCTATTTGTTATTTCATGTTTTATTGATATTAACTACTTTAAATCTGCAATCAAATCATAGAGCAATTTGAAGCGCCCTAAGAGCAGTTTTTTTTTAATAAAAATTTCTTATTTATATTGATTATTAGCTTTATAATGTCTCGCGAAGTATTGCCTGTTACCGGGCACTTTAATTTACATTAATTAAATAAATAGAAAGGAGCAGTTTTTACTAATTGCATTTCTAAAAAGAGCAGTTTTTAATACGTCGATTCCATTAATTTGTTTATTGAATATTTGATTTTTCTCGGGCTAGGGTGGCGTTGGTCTAGTGCGGTACTGCAGTGGTGCTAGCTTGCTTCGGGAGGTCTATGGAAAGCTTCTCTTTTCCGTGGCTCTGGCGCTGAGTTGGCGCGTTTTCTCTAACCTAAAACCTAAAACCTCTCGTTGTATGCTCGCTTTGAAAACAATGGCATTTATAAACTTTTCTGGACCAGGTTTAACGGTTAAAATACCGTGCTAAAAAATTTGGTTAGTAAAAGAAACGTCCAAGCTTATTTTAAAGACGCCACTGCTCTTTTGTATTCCTTACAAGTTTCACACAGACCTCCCGAAACAAGCTAGCGCCACTGCAGTACCGCACTATAGCAACTTAGAAAGAGCATTGTAAAGGTGCATCCGCAGCCAAGAGCAAATGTCAAATTGACATAAGGTGCACAGTGCACAGTGCACAAAACTAACATTGGTTGATATATCTATATACATAATGCACAACGCGTTGTGCTTTACGTTTTTACAGATAAGTATAGATATACCAACGAATGTTATTCTTGTGCACTGTGCACATAGAGATATTATAAACAGAGGGGGCAAGTTAGCTCTGAAAGCGTACGCTCGGTAGGAAGAGAAAGAAAGCAAACGGATTTTGTATCTCTTCCGCACCTTTCCGCTGATTGGCTATGGGCTCTGGCACTGGCAACATATGTTACAAGCTTAGCAGAAGTAATAAAGCGGGTAACCAAAACAGCAACATAACCCATGCACTTTTTTGTTGACAAATTATTTATTTATTAAAAATCAAATTTGACGTTATAATTATGAGAACTTGTACAGTCTGCAAAATTTTTTTATACCTGGTGATAGCAGTTGCTCATTTTATAAGTAAGTGTACATCTAAATATAAAAATTGGGCTAATTTTTACAACGATAAAGTTATGTCCTTAAAAATTAAGTTACAAATATAATTGCAATCGCATGCTGTGAATTTTCTTATGTATGCATATTAAAATTTGTAATAATGTAAATGATATGTCGTATAAAGTATTTGTACACATGAGAAAAAAATAAACAGTTCATATATTTTTAAAACAAAGCATGTAACAATACACAACTGTTGTTTTAATTTTAAATGTTTTTGTAGATTTTCTGATGATTGTGCACTAAAAGAAAAATGGAAAATAGCTCTCGGTCTGTCATCAGTAACAAAAAGTGCAACAGTGTGCAACGAACACTTTGAAGACAGTGCTTTTCACAAAAGATATGGATACACCTCCTTCAGACGTTTATTATCTGATGCAATCCCTATCAGTCCAACCACTACACAACAAAATACAGATGTAACCACAGAAAATGAGAATATACCAACAGCATCAAGCACTAGTTTCTCTGAAAATTATGTGTCAATAGCAGCAAATGATGAAACCAAAGAAAATGAAAATATACTGACATTAGCAATCACTAGTTACACTGAATTTTGTTTGTCAATAGCAACAAACGGTGTTACCAAAGAAGATAAGAATTTATTAACATCAGCAAGCACTACTAGTTCTTCTGAAGATAGTGTGTCGATTACAACAAATAAAGATTTAAATGAGAGTGCAGCGCTGCAGCATCAGTCTTAAATAGTGATGATACTGCTTTGATTACTCCTACTTGCGAGAAAGAACCCAACTGGTTAGATGCTAATGACAAGAAAATGCTATCTCTCAGAACTGAACACTCCAGTACACCATTAATATCTTCCGATGCTGGTGTTAATTGCAAGAATAGGAAAAGTTAAATTTATTTGATAATACGTTTATAAAAACATTAAAATAAGTATTTAGGATTAAAATTATTGTGACATTTATAGGAAAAAATCTTTTACTGCTGACTATACTGATGAAATTGACGTCAAGAAAATAAGGTTTATGGATGGATTTCAAACCAAATACTTCAGCCGTCCTGATTGTGTATCCGATGAAGCATGGAATCATTTTTTACGATACAAGACCATAAGAGACAGACAGCAAGAAAAAGTAGGCAAAAAAACTGTCGAATGTCTAAAAAAGTAAAAGATGTCAATGAAGTAGTAGAGAAATTGAAAGAACAAGAGAATTTTAGTGCTGCAGAATTTTTGGAGGTTTTTTAATTATTTTTTAATTACTGAATTTTAATCAACTTTTAAATTCGATTTTTACAATGATATTTATTTTTCAAATCATGGACTCTATTTTTTTGGAATACTTTTTATTTTTATTTTTATTATTTGGCATTTTTTTGCTTGTTTTACTTATATGCATAATGATATATTATTTGGAAACACCCATTTAATATATCTATTTTTTTTCAAAGTGAAATAACTGTGTAATTTGATTTTTTTTTACTGTTTATTTTCGACTGTTTCAATGTAAAAAAGTGAAGTAATCTTTAACGAATACTAATATTTTACTACCTAAAAATACACTTTATTTAAAATATAAGAATAAATATATTTTTTATAACGTACTTGAAATTTTATAAAGATAATGCAAATGTTATTGTAGACATTATTATAGAATTCTAGAATAATTTAATAATTTTTTCAAATTCCCTAGATAGTTGTATGTAAACTCAAGTATTTGGTTTTTTAATAAATTCTTTTTTTTTGACGAAAACAATTTCATTTTCTTCTTTGTCATAAGGCTTACCTGAACATGTCATCAAGTAGCTTATTTAGAAATAGAATGAAAGAGAATAAGTCCACTGCTCCTTTTCCTTCCCATCTCAAGAATTTCGCCAGAACTCTGCACTACCATTCACCAGCTGCTTACGAAATGGTAAGGCATAGTTTCTTAAAATGTCTACCATGTCTCGGTTTTATTGTATGTTTACATAATTTATATTGCCTATGCAAAATACTTATTAAAAGAAAAATAATCGATTACTTTTTATCGTATAAAATAAGTCAGGATCACGTTGAAATGTTTTTCGCATTAATAAGACGTATGAATAGGTTTACAAGTAATTCAACTTCTGTGCAATATTTCAATCGGGATACAAAAAACTTATGTTAAATAATATGAACGTGACAGTACCAACTTCGGCCAACTGTATACTCCTCAGGACATGATATTGATGATAACCAACGTAAATGATAAGTCTTCCATAGCTGTAGGTGATACGAAGAATGAAATTGAAGATAAAAAAATGAATTCTGCTCATTCGTTGAATAGTAAAACTTTTCCGATACAAACTTTTTTGCACAAAAAGTTTGAATTGTCTGACCATGATTACTGTAATGAAGGAGAATCGGTACAGTCAGAATATCTTGATGATATAATTAGACATACAGCTGGTGCTGTTGTTTATTCTATCAAACGAAATGTTCATTGTACAGAATGTAAAAAAATGTTAGAAGGCTTAGCTACAAAGCGTTCTAATTTAACAACTTTGAAAAATAGAGGGGGCTTAAATAATGCGTCTGATGACGTTTTCACAGTCTGCTACAGCACAGAAAAAATATTACGACGTTTTAAACAAGAATTGTTGGCTAAAAATATTCACGTCAAGATTGTTTCAGAAACATTGCAAATATTGCCTACTAATATTTTCAAAAATGACGTACACAACTTTGAACAAGAACCACTGCAAGATCATCGTCAGCAATTATTAATGTATCTCATCATTCAAAATTATTTGGACAAACGTCTTAAACATGAAAGTGATAAGCTAGGAGATTTGAAATTTCGGGTTCGCATGCGTAATAATAAAATGACAATTTTTAAGGGTGAATGATCTGTCCGTTTTATGTTTGGTCTAAAACAAATCATTGCTTCTAAGAATTTTCAACATTTTAGTAAGTGAAACCAAAGTTAATTAAGTCGTACTTTCATTTGTACCTCGATTAATTTATAAGTGTTGTTATAATTGTAATGTGTTTTACCAAAAAAAAATTTGTTACGTAAAGAAAGAAGCTCATTGTCTTAAAAAATGTGCGTATTGTCCAAGTTCAATAGTAATAAGCTACGTAATTTTTTTTTTTAATTATCGTTTCGTTACATTATTAACTATTGAATATACTATAATGTAATTAATAATTGTTCTAATAAAAATGTTTATAATATAAAATTTGACTTTCATGTTCACGTTACAATTCTTTTTATTTTTAAATCAACAATAAGAAAAAAAAAAAAAAAAAAAAAAAAACAATAATCGGATTCGAACTCAGAATCTTTAGTACTCCGAGCAAAAGCTTGTCCCCTTAGCCATACTTTACACTAAAAGGTAGTGTTCAAAGGTTACATTTAATCATTTACCCCCCTATGAGCTTATGTTAATATTGATAGCTTAGGTGGAAGTTTGAGTTATATGAGCTTATTTTTAAACTAATCATTAGCTAATTTTAACTTAAATATAACTGAAATATTAATTATATTTTATTTTTGTTTGATTGTAAAAAGGTTAGGCACGTTGCTGTGTTATCTGCTAAGTCCTCTGAATAGAGAACGTAGGGGGAGTCTTACTAGCTAATCGGAGAGGAGGTGCGAGAGAGAAAGTAGACCCTTTTGTTTTATTTCTCTTTCTATCGAGCGTATGCTTTCACTTACAGGCAGCCCCTGAGCCCTGAGCTTGCCCCCTCTATTTATAATATCTCTATGGTTCAGCTACGGCCGTCTGGTGACTGGTGGTCATTTTAAGTCAGGACTGCCACTGACCTCGTCTTCCCTCTTTAGCTACGCAAGCCTCACAGCTTCACTTCAGCTGCTAATTGAATAAGCGGTCTGTTCTTTATATGTCTATGGTTATTTTTCATTTAAGTGGCGCTTTTTCAAATGGCTGGGGCACAACTGAACAGGGAGAACAAAGCACCGAAACAGAGTGGAATCAGAATCAAATATACAAAAGCCATAAGCCATAAGCAGCTGTACTGATACAGAGAACTGCGTATTGTCTGGTCTGCCAAAGAAATGAGCCAATTTATAACGATCCAAGGTATTTACTGGTACCATTTTTTTCTATATTATTATTGATAATTATTTTAATGAAATATTAAATAAATCAAAACCACAATTGTTAATGATCTGAAGTTTTTTAAAAGTAAAATTAAATATATTTTTAATTTGTTGCAAACTGCTCTTGGCAGTGTTAAATAATGAGGGTGTGTTTGATCATAACATACTCACTAGAAACGACTATATATTATAAGTCACTGAAAACAATTTTTTGTTTTAAAATTTTTGCATTTTACACAGGCAGAACTCCCAATGATTAATCTACATTGTAACAATTTCTTAGTAGGTCAATGTGGAAATCAGATTGGCTCTGCTCTATGGACACTTATTTTACATGAGTATGGAATACAGACCCCAGAGAGTGCAATTAACTTACTTACGTTTCACAAAAACAGTAAAAAGAAATATGAAAAGTTTTATGAAGCTTTCAACAGTTTTTTTTACTTGCCAGATTATGTGGATTATAACAATTATACTAATTTGTCAGACTTGGAGGCTTCTGCAGTTAAAGCAAGGGTTTGTGGGTCATTTTCCGTCAATATTTCAAAAATAAATTTTTATTTATAATTTTGTTGTATACAATTATGTTACATGTAAAATGTCACAGTCAATGTGGATACCATATTATTGAAATCGTACTAGGTGGATGTGTACTTAACGACTCCTTACAAGAAGTTTACTGCAGAACTCGCAATGCTGCCAACATGACAACGCAGGAAGTTCTAAATTATTAAGGCGGTAAATTTGATTGTAAATATGCGGTCGGTAATTCTTCTGTCGGTACTTGATAGGATTTGTTTATTTTTAACACAGCCCTCAAGCGAGTGAAGCTCGCGAGAGAGCCATTACCAAACTATTGCTGGGAGAGAACCATGGTCGAACAAAAAAAAATTTCACAGGTGGAGGAGTTTTCTTTCGATTTGTTATTAACATTAAAATTTACCGCATTAGTGATTTTAAATTTTCCGCGCTATATTAGATTGGTAGCACTGCAAGTTCTGAAGCTAACTTCTCGTAAGGAGTCGTAAACTACCCTACTGATTGATATTTTGTAATCACATATGTAGTTTCATCTGTATTTACACTTGTAAAGTCACTTGGAATTCTACTTAGAATTCCACTTGGAATTCCACATGGGATTTTGGATTGGAAACTCCAAGAGTCATTCCAAGTGGAATTACAAATGACCACTGAAGATACATTTTTTCCTTTTTTAAAATAGTTAAAATTGAAATTTCAAGCAGTATAATGGCCATATTAGGTGTTATCCATATAGTTACACCAAATAAGAGGGGTTCAAGTATTTGTTCTGAAATTTCGAAAAAATAGATTTTCTTATTTTTCGTTCAAATTTTCTTGAAATGACTTGAACCCCTCTGCTTTGGTGTTACTATATGGATGATATCATGATTCAAGGCCATTAAACCGCTTGAAATTTCAATTTTAACTATTTTAAAAAAGGAAAAAATGTACCTTTAGTGGTCATTTGTAATTCCACTTGGAATGACACTTGGAGTTTCCAATCCAAAACCCCATGTGGAATTCCAAGTAGAATACCAAGTGACTTTACAAGTGTAAGTACAGAAGGAATTACATATGTGATTACAAAATATCAATCAGCAGGGTACACTTCTACCCCGTACTGATAGTTCATTACAACAATTCCTTATGCATGTAGTAAGAAAGAAATTAACTTTCTAGGCCATATTAGTTGATATGGAAGATAGTGTAGTTGGGAGAATCAAACAAGGTCCATTTCGCAATTTGTTTGATCAAACATGCACAGTTACTAATTATCTAGGATCTGGAAATAATTGGTTTTTATATTTTATGTACTGTTGTTGCGAATATTTCTCTTGACTTTGACTTTACAGTTTGTGACTTTACAGGGCAGTAGGTTATCATACTCATGGTGCAGCTTATAATAGTCAATTAGAGGAGGCTATAAGACTAAGTGTGGAAAAATGTGACTGCCTGCATGGATTCTTGTTGATTCATTCCCTAGGTGGAGGCACTGGTTCTGGCTTAGGAACTGCAGTCTTAAAGCTTTTGGATGATTTTTATCCTCATGTTGACAGGTACAAATTATATTAAGCTAAAAATTTAATATCATACTGAGATATGCGTATGTTCTCTTTGTTTTGTGTTCATAACGGCAGCATCAAAGCAAAAATAATTTGGCGAATGTGTACTTTACGACTCCTTACGTGAAGTTTACTGCATAAATCGCAATGCTGCCAACGTGACAGCGCAGGAAATTCTTAATTATTGAGGCGGTAAATTTGAATGTAAGTATGCGGACGGTAATTCTCCTGTCGGTACTTAATAGGATTTGTCTGTATTCAACACAGCTGTTAAGTGAGCCATTACCAAACTAATACTGTGGGTGAACCATGGTCAAACAAGAAAAAAAATTCTACAGGTGAAGGGGGAGTTTTCATTCGATTTGTTATTAACATTAGTATTAGATTATTAGCACTGCAAGTTCTGAAGCTTACTTCTTGTAAGGAGTCGTAAACTGCAGTTTTACCCAGCATGGGTCAATAAAAAACAATGTCGCAAAAATTGTCATGGTCACCTTTATAGACATACAAGAATTACAGTTCTTATTCACGACGCTGAGGCACAAGTGGAAAGACACATAACGTCGTACATGTACATCTGTCTCTCTCGCACGTTGCCAACGGTGGGGAGGTTGCATAAACCGGACTTAGTTTACTGACCCCTACCTTTGTCAATGTGCGAGAGAGACAGATACCCACGTTTGATGTTGTGTCTCTTTCTACTCGTGCTTAAGCGCCGTACATAAGAACGAGCAGTCTACTCACTGCCCTCGTCTTCTCTCTCTTTCTACGTAAGCCTCGCTACCCAAGCTTCTAATAATCGGTGTTTTTTTATATGACTATAAAAATAACAAAAAAAAATCATAGATAATTAGCCCTTTTGCGTAAATGCGACAAGACCAATGTTAAGGCTGCGGTTACAGAGGGCAAAAATAGCCAGCAGATCATAAACGGAGCGTCTCAGAGTTTGCCAACACCACCATATATAATTATGCTACTACGTACCCAGTGTTGGGTTAGGTGGATAGGATTTTGCATTTTTATTACTTGGACCAACATATGGATAGCTAAAGATCCTAGAGAGAAAAATGCAAAAGCTTAATAGAAGGAGAGAGGAAGCCAGTGGTTCTCCCCAAATGTGACTGGCAAACTTGCGGAAAATTCAGATTGACTGTATGGAGCAAGACGCAAAACCTCAGATAACTGGACAAAATTTGATGCGAAATAACTTAATAAATTAATCCCTAGCTATTTAACCCAATAACCCAACGCACCCATGAGCAGTCTCACGAGTTAAAATGAATACTAAAATTTATTAATTAACAACGCCAACGCTAATCCTCACACAACCTGGGGTGCTTACTGGTTGCTGACTTGATTTTTGATAAATAAAATCATAACGCAAGCGCCTATCCCCACACAACCCAAGGTGCTTACTAATCGCTTAGTAAATTTGTAATGAATAAAATGATAACGCAAGCATCTATCCCCATACAATCCAGTACACTTACTAAAGGCTTAAATTATTGATACAATAAATATAATGATGCAAGCGCACAACACCACACAACCAGGGGGATTAATTGGCTGCTTTAATTATTAATTAAATAAAATAATAACGCAAGCGCCTATCCCCGCAAAACTCAGGGTGCTTACTAGTTACTTTGACTATTTATAATTAATAAAGTAATAACGTCAGCGCCTCTCCCCACACAACCCTGGGCGCTTATTGGTAGCTTTGATAATTTATGATGAATAGAATAATGCAAGCTCCAATCCCCACATGACCTAGGGCGCTTGCATTATTCTATTAAATTTTAATAATTCAAGTTACCAGTAAGCGCCCCAAGTTGTGTGATAATTAGTGCTTGTGTTATTATTTAATTAATTATCAATAATTTAAAAAATCAGTAAATGCTCCGAATTGGGTTACGATTGGTGCGTGCGTTATTATTTTATCTTACTTATACAAGGCTCAGTCGTTTAAACCGTTATAATCGCTAACTGCATAAACTACAGAACCGATTTTGCTGGAATTTGGCATACCAATTCTTGACACTTTCTGGATAGTTTCGGTATAGTTTTTATCTTAAAAAATTTAATAACAATAGCAATAAATAAGCTCAAAGTTTTCCAAAAATACGCCAGCCTTTCACTTGAGTTTAGTAGAATCCACTAGATGGCGTCGACATAAAATCGAGGCTACCTGCAACAGAATTAAATAAGTAGAGGCCGGATCGTCTCGAAAATTTCCGTAGCCGGCTACCGGCAGTTCATCGAGCCGCATCGAGAATGTCGATGATAGTCGTGCAGCTGTGTATCCCGGGTACCAACGATACTCTTCTCCAATGGGCAAGTGACCTAGGTCTACTTCCGCCCTGAACCTCCAGGATTGACGAGTGCCAATAATGAAAAATTATGCAAATCGATTACGTCTCCGACGGAATCTCAGGAGACTTGTCCCGTTAGGTGCCGTCAGAGAATTTTTGGCTACAAATGTCAGCCAGGAAAGACAGCTCTGAGGAGCACGCGCAGCTACAACAGCTTCCTTCTCAGTGGTCGTGTCCCCAACGGCATACCCACATTTTCCCAACTAACGATGAGCGGTTGGTTATCCGAGGAACGACCCGAAGACCAGATATTCTTTGGTCAGTGGTATACCTTTCTCAATCACAGTCTCCGTACATAAAGACTTCGAGGGTAAGAGTCAAGCTACCCGCAACCAGCTCTTCATCATCAGGAGTAATAATAAGGAATAGCTGCAAGTTTCACTACTGGCCCTTTTTAGGCCCATTATAAGTATGTACGTTTCCTACTTAACCATCAATCTCGTCGGTTCTTTTAAGGGCCACCTAAGTTTAAACTACCTTGCCAACAAATAAATTTTTACGACTAAAAATGTATGTCGACTGAAAAACTATGTTAACTAAAAACGGCCACTATGAAACCAAGTCAGTCATTTACTGGCAGTTGCCACGATCGGAGTTGTTCTTCGGAAGGCTTGGAACCACGGTGACCGACGACCCTATATTACCCTCTTGACTCTTAGCATTCAAGCAGGAATCATCGATCCTCTCCAATGTTTGCGCTGGGCGAACCTAACAGCTATGAAGGGAAAAAAAACTTGAGTCAACGTGACAGTTTGCAACGGGCAAGCATCACAAACCAATCTCCTTATCTTTGATTACCAATTTTCTTGAAACTTAGTGTGGATGTTAAGGGACACAAGATCTACCTTGAATTCAATTTGAAAGGTTTAATATATAATTGAACGTGAGTTATAGATATTTAAAAAACGGTCTTAAAGAGCACTTTTTGGAAAATTGCGAAAAAATGGCTGAGCAAATTTTATTCCACTGGAGCTCGTTTTCTTCTTCTTAAAATTGCGCATTTTTTTACCAATACAACTGTATTTCCCGACTCTCCAGTTTTTTACTAGTTATGAAATACCATTTTTGACCACATATACCTTTTTTTTTGACTGTTAGCCGACATAATTTGGAGTCTTAAACTTTTTCGAATTGTTCAGAAACCAAATAAGTACTACCATGGTTTATTTCGCGGTAATAGCAATTTTTTTAAATCAACCATGCTTTTTTGCTGATTCTATCCTACTATATTATTATGAAAATGTTTTGGAAAGCCTTTCTTACAAACATCTGAGTTTTTTGTTTGAAACGAGGACTTTTCGCAATGTGAAAATTATGTAGGATATGTTTAATCACAAGATTTTTTTAAATTTCGTCATGCGTTGGTATTTTAGCAAAAATATATTGATCTACGTTTTCAGGAGTGTGCAATTTGTTGTTTGGATGAAGCGTTACTACAATGTGAGCATGTGGCAAACCTTTTTTTTTTAACTTCTATGGAATACATTAATGGGGAGAATTTTCTCAACTGCCTCAGCACCATCGCATACAGGCCGCGTAAGCCTAAAAGACGATTTTTTCATTTCGTCGTTTAAGCTGGAGGAAAATGTTTTAAAAATCACAAAAGCATCTATCCCCATGCACTTTTCTCTCAGCTTTCTGATCGTGATATCAGTTATCACAAATTTGCACTTTATAAGGTATAAAAATGCAAATGTTGGTAAAAATGCATTAAATCTCATGATGTGCGATTTTAAGAATTTTTTGACCATCAAGATCGAAAGATAAGACGATTTTACTAACGTATAGTCAATAAAAAAGGGGGTTTTTTGATATTTTTATCAATTGAACCGATGAACGTATAGGTGTGAGTCACGGCGTGGCACGGGCGGCTGATTCGCGTCTGCTGCCGTTCTTAACACCGCCACACACCACGTGGCATTATTTTTATTCATTCCGAGTGTAAACAAGTACGCATAACCTAAATACTATATAAGAAAAGTTTTGTCTTTGTATTGTTTTGATACTCTTTGATTATAATTATCAGGACATTTTTATTTTCTGCCGTAAGTTGCACTTCTTTTTTAATTCCTTCTATTTAGAAAGTGATTCGCCTATGATTCGTATTATTATTATTATTATTATTATTATTATTATTATTATTATTATTATTATTATTATAGTGAGCTGAAGCAGAGCTATGGTAACGCATTCTTGAATGCCAGCTATTTGATTGTTGTATTTCACTTCTTACAATCAGTATTTAAGATGGTTGTCTGCTGTAATCCTTTAAATAAAGAAAATCATCGCGTTAACAACAGTTTAGTGAAATTTCCGCAATCGTTAAAAGAAAAACTTCCATTCGTTAAAGATAAGGCTATGATATGCTTACAGTACTAAATTTCGGATTTAAACTCAAAAATAAGGAAAAACGCTACGACGATAAATACCTTACAGTAGGTATCGTAGTGTTAGAGCAAATCAAAGATAAGTTTGCATTGTCGAATGATTAGAAGGAAAGAGTTACACTGCTCACACTTGATTCCAAAATTTTGGAATCAACGCGATCTGATGGAAGAATTTGGATGCACCGAAAGAAACGCTAGAAAAGCCTTGGAGTTAGTTGCAAAATATGGAATTTCATCGTCAACTGATAAAAAAAAGGGTAAGGTATTTTCAGCCGATAGTGAAAATCTTATTAAAAATTTTAACGAACAAGATAACGTAAGTTTTCTAATGTCAGGTGTAAAACATTGCATTTTATTGAAGCAAGATAACGGTGATCAAATAAGAGTTTAAAAAAGACTTTTACTTGGCAACTTGAACGAGTTATTTATTTTATTTAAAGAAGCAAATAAAAATATCGAAGTACGCCTTACGAAGTTTGTTCAACTAAGACCACCGCATTGTATTTTAGCAGGCAGTAGTGGTACTCACAATGTTTGTGTGTGCGTGCACCATGAGAACGTTAAACTCATGTTGGATGCACTAAAGTTAGGAGAGTTAAAAAAACATACAGTATCCCCCCTTAAAACTTACGGAGACTGTCTGATCGAATCTAATTGTGAGTCGCGATTCTTCTTAAACTGTTTTTTAGGAAACTGTTGAGATTGTCCAAATTGTACGAGAGTTAGATCAATGTTGCTGGAGAGCTTAGAAGCTGAAGATGTTTTTGAGGTGAATTATTTAACATGGACTCAAACTGACCGATGCACAATAACTTCAAATTAATGGAGAATTTATAAACACTTGGATTTATTAAGAGACAAATTAATGAAGTTGAAAACACATGATTTTTTTTCGAAGAAATAATCTGAATTCATCAAGAATTTGAAAAATAATTTAGTTGATGACGAGTTTACAATCAGCTTTGATTTTGCGAAAAATCATGCGTTCGTAGTTCAAAATTCAGCGCAACTGTTTCACTGGAACAATAACCAGGCCACAATTTTCACCAGCATATTTTATTACCGAAAAGATAAGTTAAAGCACAAGAATTTGGCAATAATATCAGATAATCTATCCCATGATACCCTAGCTGTACACGTATATCAAAAGATTATAATTGATAATTAAAAAAAAACACTTTAAGGATTCGAGATTATAATTGATAATTTAAAAAAACATGTTAAGGATTCGAGAAAATTCTCGAAGGCTCTTGCCAACCCGGCGTTGTACAGTTGTCTGCTGACTACTGTACGAGTGAGAGAGAGTATGTATGCGTGTGTGCGTGCGACTATTCCGGCCCTTTGTGTAGCGCCGAGCCGCTAGTCCACGTCTGTCCGCTCAAGTAGTCACAATGCTTATAGTTCAACCGCTTATAGTTAAAACGCTAATAGTTACACTGCTCATAGTTGAACCGCTTATAGTTAAAACACTAATAGTTAAACCGCTTATAGTTAAAACGCTTGAAGTTAATTTGACTTTGTAAAGTACCCGTAGGATGGGACTCCGCATTAACTTTTCATTTCTTTGTTAAATTCATTATTAATGTTTTCCTCTTTTCTTTATTATAATATAGTTCTTTAATAGTTAAAAGTGTAGTGTTTTTTTATTACGAGAAGTTCCTTCCATGTGCTGCGCACCTGCAACTTCCATCTTCCTCTCTCCTTTCGCTACAAGTTCGGCTACAATTTAAATTATACAGTCCACTTAATTGACACACAAGTCAATCCGCAACATTTGGTCCTTCGAGCCGGATCTGTGGCGGCGGGAGGGAGCTGATAGCATTAGAAAACGGGCCTTCTCGACATCTTTCTCGCATCGTGATCGCTAGGCGGCCATTTTGACTTGGCCACGAGGCATGTTCGCCGGCCTGCCTTTACAACGCGGCGACTCATCGTCTCGTCTCTCTCACTCTTATACTAGTAGTTCGTGCGCGTAGTGTGGCTCGTGCGCTTAGCGTCTCTCGCGTTCACTATAGTGTGTCGCGCTTATTCAACTTGTTTACAAACCGCTTTTGCCCCTGTGGAGCCGAGCGCTGGTTGCATCTCTCTCGCTTCTATAATACATTACCTAGTCAATGTTGGTTCGTAGTTTATTGTTTATAGTATTGCGCGTTGCTCTCTTTAGCTACTTAGTTTGTAAAGCATTCGCGTGTGCTTGACAGACGTGGACTCAGTGCGTGGCTCACTTTATAGCCTGCGGCCTTGTGCGCCATTATTATATATAAACCAAGCTCTCTGCTGTCGTCGAGCCTGCTGCTGCAGGCCATCCGCTGCGTCTGCTACTGCAGACTTCCTTGTCGTCGCGCCTGCTGTTGCAGGCCACCCGCTGCGTCTGCTGCTGCTGTTGCAGGTCAATTCGGTATCTTCTGCTGTCGTCGCGCCTGCTGCTGTTGGCCACCCGCTGTGTCTGCTGTTACTGTAAGACACCATAGTCCTTCCGTTCAAGGTTACGAATAGAAACTCAGTTATTGAAATCTGTTTGTATCATCTACTTATTCGCGGAGCTTGCGATTATTATTATTCGAGTCAAGGTCACAAATAGAGAGTTTGTGCGAAATCAACTCGTACCAAAATAAACATAAACTAGTCGATTTCTTAAATACTTGTTATTAGTTTATTGTATAGATATTTTGTTCGTTTTTGCGATTTGAATTGTTTATGCGTTCATCGAGCTCGCGTACTCCCTTATAGATTTGTATGATTTAACTTAGTTTACTTAGTGCGTGCGTTTACTTCATAGCGTTGATTATAGTATTAGTTACGCATTAACCCCGCGATAGTTGTCGTATTAGATTTAAGTCATATGCTATAGATTATTAGTTGTGTTTGATTATCTCGCTATAAAAAAAAATTAGTTACTTTTATAGCTTAATTGAATTCCCAAATTCAAGTTAGAAATATGGAGGCTCTTTACATCGAACAACTTAAGCGCCACAAGAAAATTGTCAACGCTTTCGATACTTTCAGGAAGCTTGGTAAAGCTAATATGACAAAAGGAAAAGCTTGTTCGTATTTAGAGTCAGTTGAATTTCATCTTTCTAACTTCAAAGTAGATCATTCGAATATTCTCAAGTTGGATGGGTTGGACAAAAAGCACGTTTATTTTACTTCGGATTTGTTTAATGCTACTATTGATGCTTACTTTAACGTTAAGGGAGATTTTTTAGAATATACTAGATTGTTTCCACCTGATCCAAGTCTTCAAATTCCTCCAGCCTCTCCAGCTCCCACAGCTTCTGCTGGGGAGAACTCTTCGCTCCCAAAAATTATATTGCCACAATTTTCTGGGAATAACTCTGAATGGGAGCACTTTCGTGACTTGTTCAGGGCTCTCGTATGAACGAGAAGAAGAGATGTCGCATCGATTCTCAAGTTTCATATCCTGAAGGCGCATCTGTCGGGTGAAGCGCTTAGCTTAATTCAAGGTATCCCTGTTACCGAAGAGCAGTATCAGCATGCTTGGGACACCCTCGTTAACACGTTTGATAGTCAGCGACGTCTCGTCCAATCATACACTTCGCTTATTCTTTCTTGCAAACAAATGAAGCTTGACTCTTGTTCTGAATTGAAGCGTATTCAGAAGGAGATAATTAGTCCAATCGATTCATTAGCTAATTTGAATAGAGAATTAGGTTCTGCCGATTTATACATTGCTTGGATAGTCGATAGGTTTGATAATAACACAAAACGTTATTGGCAGCGATTCTTGGGTAATTCAACTGTTGCCCCCACCCTTCAACAAGTCCGAGATTTTATTAGGTCCGAAATCATTACATTAGAAGCACTCGACGTTTAAGCTTTGTAAAAGAGAAAGCGCTCTCTTATCATATTTTGTAAGTCTTATTTTAATGGTTTTTTCTTTTTGTAAAACTGCGGTTAGTGCTTAAGAAAAATTGTTAGTTTCCTTTATTTTGAGTTTTGAGCTATTTTGAAATTGGTTAAAAATTCTAACCATAGTGTGCGGTATTTTCTTTTCCTTTTCTTTATCTAATTTTCTTCGATACCCTAGACTGTTTCTTAATTCGTTGCTTCCCCTTCGGTTCAGCAAGGTCGGGGAGAATGTTAAGAGTAGATAAGCTATGGCGATTCCAGCACAGCCCCCCTCCCCTCGATAGCCCCTCTCGCGGTGTTCCCCTCCTTATGGCGGTGGCCCCCTCTCGCGGCCTGCCCCTCCTTATGGCGGTGGCCCCCTCTC
This sequence comes from Copidosoma floridanum, assembly GCF_036245765.1. Classification (NCBI taxonomy): domain Eukaryota; kingdom Metazoa; phylum Arthropoda; class Insecta; order Hymenoptera; family Encyrtidae; genus Copidosoma; species Copidosoma floridanum. The sequence continues at coordinate 30,790,595 of NW_028321881.1, forward strand.
GCGGCGTGCCCCTTCTCGCGGCAGCCCCTCTCCGTCGATGAGTTGGACTCCCCTTGCAGCCAATGGGCGCGTGGGTCTGTTGAGTTGGACTCCCCTTGCAGCCAATGGGCGCGTGGGTCTGTCAGGCTTGAGTTTGCGTGCGCTGCGATGCGCATTTTTCGCCTACAGCACTGCTTGAGATTGCGCGCGCTGTTTCAATATCTTGTGCACGCGTTGGGTATATGTATTTTTTTTTTTTTGTAAGTGAGTGCGTTGCACGATGATGTAGGACGTTGAGGGGTAGGAAAATAATTGTTTAACATTTTTATTGTTTATTTTGGGTTATTGGCCTGTAGCGCTACTCGAGTTGGGTGCACTGCAATGTGCGTCTGCAGCGGTGGTTTGCGCGCGCTGCTTGAATGTGTAAAATCTTGTGCAGCTTGCACATGTGATGGTTACATGCATTTTAAGGTAAGCGAGCGCGTTACATGATAATGTAGGATGTGAAGTGGTAGGAAAATAATTGTTAAAAATTTTCTTGTTTATTTTTGATCAATGAGTTTATTTAAAATTGAAAAAAATAATTACATGTACAAACTAGACTCGCAAAATGATTTGTTAAACATCTTATTCTTGAAATACAATACATTTTTCACAGCTCTTCATCATCGTCATCGTCATTGTCATCAACATCAACCCATTCCATATTAAAGTAAAACTTTTTCATTCGCCTGACATTATGAAGAGCACACATGGATCTGTAGGCTCCGTTGTGATGAGCACAAGTAGTAACTAATCTTGGGAGTTCAAACGGTGGATAGTCTGTCATATTGGTGACTTTAAAACCAAATCTTTCAAGCCACTTTTTTTTCAGATCTCCAATAACAAATATCTTCGTAGCATTTTCAAGATTCTCCCGTAAAATATTTCCTATTTCCGTGTACTCAATTTTTCCCGAGTCCCAGGTTAGTCCATGATAGTAAAGTTCAAGGTATAAATTTTTATGTTTATACTTTTGAGGTAATTTTCGCCAAGTAAAGGGTGCTTTAAAAAGAAATACTTGTGCTTCTGCATCGGTAGCACTGAGTGGAAGGATAGCCAATTCTTTGAGCACATAATCATTACCTGGTTTCTTGAAACCTTGCACGTCCACAAAATACTCCATTTTCCACTATTATAATATTTAATTTAATTTTTTTTCATCTTTTCATAACCTTCACTTTTAGGACAAGACCCTTTGTTGGATGAATACTTATCAACAAAGTTTTTCAACCAAGAATTTTTTTTTGTATCACCATTATCATCGTCCTTAGTTGAAAGTTTTTAATACTTAACATTAGTTGTAAAATTGCTTGTACTCGGTTTATGCGACATATTGATTAAATAAATTAATTTTTCAAACAATTCTACAGTCTTTATCTTTTGATTTTTCCACAGATTTTGTTTTTTCAATTTTCACACATTTCTTCTCGTTTCTCTTGATAAATTTTTCCCACTCTTCTTGTCGTCGTTTATTTTCAGCTTCTTCTTTACTCCAACTGTTGCTCCGGCCTTTATCCATGATGGCTGAGAATAAACTAATGCTCGCAGAGCCCATGAATCGACTTTATATAGCTTTTACATGAGTTTCTTGACATCCCCACTCATTGGACTATACTGAACGATACGATCGTGTAAAATTAAGCAATAAGCTGATGTATTGGCAGGGAAATTGTTATGCGACTCAAATTCTAGCCTCACATCTACTAAAGCATTTTTTAAAGACTCGTTTTGTTTGGAACAATCGAGAACGATTAAAGGTATTCGATTGAGAAAGTGATGTTTGCCTAATGAAGGCGTACAATTTTTGCCATAATATGAATTTTGAAAATTAGCATACATATTATATAGCAATGCATACTGGTTACGCGTAATATCGAGATTAAGATCACCATATGGATAATATTGTGAATTTAAATAGAGTTTCACATTTCTTATATTGCAGTGGTCAAAAATACTAGCGTTTACATCTTTCTGATTTTTTCGGTTAGTTTGAAAGGCTAAAATAACATAACGTGGCTTTTCCAACTGATTGGATGTCTTAACCGTCCAGATATGCTTTGATGTGCTAGGTAACAGGGAATACTCATATAATTCCCAAGTTCGAAAACTCATAGATATAAACTTATCTTTTTGCAGATAATTTAATAAACGAATTTTATGAGAATCTGACATCACCACATAGGGCATAAGCCACTCAAGCTTCAATATTACTATTTTAAAGTCTTCCCAAGTTGCTGCGGCCGCAGGATCAGCAGCATTGGCATTAAGCGGAGTTTGCAACACAGCATTCAAATCGTTTCTTGATCTTGTAAGTATAAGCTCATGTTTTACATTAACAACTATCTTACGATAGTCTTCAGCAAAACCTAAAATCATATTCAGTGGAAGAATTATATCAAAGTAGCCGTTGTTATTAGTAAGACTATCATCTTCTTCTCCAACGCCAAGCCAACCAGCATTTATCACAGATTTATTTTAATCTGGACAAAGTGATAACCAATTTTTCATCAGGGTTGTTAGTCCAACATTTTTGCACTTATCTACCTTTATAGCATTTATCTCATATCTTATTTCTTCAAATAAGTGACAGATGGCGTTGTTTATCAATGTGGTGTTTGTTACTGCCGTATTTTCATCTGCTTTGACCAATCTTCCGTAAACATGTAGAGAACTTCTGGATGGTAAAAGACACAAGTCTTGATGTTGAATTGAAATGCGAATTTCATCGCTGTTGCCATATGTTGATGATGCATACGGCTGATGAGCATGAATCTCATAGTGCGCAATAGATTCGTCAAATGCGACTGGAGACTGAATACTTAAAATCTCGTCCATTTTGTATACAACAAAAAAATATCCAATTTAATTTCCACCAGGGCTTTTTATTTTTAGACCGAGACTTTTTATAAACTGAATGTTTTGATGAGTTAGTTTTTGTCGTGTCAATCGTTTTCTTGAATGTCTCGATGCTTTGATGGACTTTTTTCTCTGACGTCTCAACGCTTTGACAGCTCGTTGTTGACTGAGTGCTGGAGTGCATATTGAGCTGTCTATATGATTTGTTTGATTATTATAAACGATACCCATTATGGAGAAGGTTTTATGTGCAATCTTATAGTTATGATTTCTCCACGAAAATTGACTAAATCACCATCCTGATCTACAATGCGTAGTTGTATATGATCAATGATGCGCCCAATAATCGGTAAATAAATTATTTGTGAAGGAACTTCAATAATTTTATATCCAGGTGGTACAGCAGGAAAAAATTCATGAATCGTGTGTACTTTGTAGCTGTTTATGTAAGCTCCACTCGTGATGTTGCATTCAACTCTTAATGCGTTTATCTTTAGAATAGCTACAGGTAAGTCTGAAATATGAGTGGTATTATTTTTTAGAACTCTCTGAGTGAAACCTAATAGGCGGCCTATAGAATCTTTAGGTCTAAAATCAATAGTATGACTGCACTTGATGATACTTCGAAGCGTATTATTGTTTGGCTTAATATCGAGAGTTATGTTGCGAGGTTGTAATACCTCAATCAAAAATGACCTTATATCTTCGATCTCATAACTGCCTGTTGGTAATACAATAACTTCATTGCCAACATAAAATTTATTACAATTTTCATCAATATTTGGGATCGAGTTGAATGACAAAAGTTCTACTAAGCCAAGAACGTAGCTGTGTTTTGGCGACAACTCAATCGGTGGAAAATACTGTGCTTCTAAAATAGAAGAAGTACCAGAAAGGCTAAGTGTTAATGTTTCTTTCATGGTTGTCAAAGCATAACTAAGAGGTTTCTCTCGATGTAAGAAAGTTATATTTGTTTTAACAGAAACTTTAAGCACAAATGACCGCAGTTGTAGGAGTTTAATTTTTGATATCGCTTATGATTATATTTCACCTTACTAACTTTTAGATACAACATTAAGTCAGTCGGTGGCTGCAGATCTCCAAAACTGTCACAGTACACAACATTATTACCACGTTTTTGATAAGCCACCCAGTGAGTGCCAGGTCGATTTTTATCATCAAGATTTATTATAGCTGTTTCACAAAACCATGGACCATCAGCAGGTAAATTGTTTCTCATGAATACTCCGCGAAAATGGGGAATTTTTAAGATTTTAGAAAATTTCATCAAATCTATGTTTGTCAAAGCTCGATCTGGTAATTTTATTTTTTTGAACTTTTTTTTTTTTGAGGTTTTTTTTTTTTTTTTCCTTAAACCTTTTCCAGCGTATGACTTTAAATAGACTCCTAATCCAGTTTTATGCGGTTTGAGATAAAGACCTTTTCCAATGGCGATAGCTTCCATGGTTTGATTATGTCTCTGACTTTCTGCTAGCTGCTTTTTGGCTGATTTAGCAGCATTAATGCTCTTCATAATTCCAGCTATTCCATTGGCTATAGCACCAGTTGCACTCAAACCAGCAAACAAACGGAATCAAAGGTAAAGCTCCACCAATTTGAGTAGGAAGACGTAAGATGCGTGGAATCGTAACATACTTTTTACCTCCCGATTTTTCAACTGCACTACGAGCACCTTTCAAAGCGCTACTAATGACATCTCGAGCACTTTTGCTTTTAGCGTTCATGTCTTGGGAGGCCGCTTTAATAACTGCACTTGAAGCACTACATTGTTTTTTCTTTGATCTACCCATCCTTTTTTTCCTTTTGTTAATACTCTGTTTTTTCTCCTGCTTCAACCCCATACCAAATTTACTTTTAACCTTCATAGCTCCGGTCACCAGGGCCGCTGCTGCTCTTTTACCAATACTTGAATCTAAAGCCTTTACTCTTTGCCAAGCCTTCTCAGCTAAAATTTTATCTGCTTCGTGTCTAGCTTTTAAATCTTGTCGATTTTTTGAGTATGCTATATCATGCTCTTTGCACGCCGCGTCTAGCGGATGTACTCCAGGATCCCCTCTAGCAAGACGCTTAGCAAGCTTAGTACCTGGACCGCAGTACTGATAGCCTGGCAAATGAAGTTCTACTGGTAAAGAATTTATGATTTTATTTACAAGACCATGCCCTCTCTTACGATGCATGACGATGATTAGTATTCAGAGGTTAGATCATGACTAAGCGTTCGAGAAAATAGATAATATATTTATAGTAGACAAATTTGTTGAAAAATAAAGAATTTTTAAATAAAGAAACAAACTATATAAGCGTTGTACTTTTTCATTAAAAGATTAGTTATAACTGATTATTCATACAGTATAGACATGGAGTTCAAAGAGCAATCCATAAAATTACAAGTTCCTAATTTTGACGCTATTGTAAAACAAGAAAAACGTTCAAACCGACATGGTGAACTACTCCCTGACAGTATACGCGCGGTATTTTGCGGTCCATCTAATTGTGGTAAAACTAATAGCTTATTAGCTTTAATCGTGCATCCCAACGGATTTAAGTTTGAAAATGTATACATGTATTCAAAGTCACTACAACAGCCTAAGTACAAGTTTTTAAAAGAATTATTGGAGCCTATAGAGGGTGTGAAATACTTACCTTTCAGCGAACACGAAACTGTAGTCTCCCCAGATGATGCTTTACCAAATTCTATAATGATTTTTGATGATGTAGCTTGTGAAAAACAAGATAATGTAAAGGCTTTTTTCTGCATGGGTAGACACAAAAATGTGGACTGCTTCTATCTTTGCCAGTCATATGCTCAAGTACCAAAGCATCTTGTAAGGGATAATGTTAACTTTTTAGTTTTATTTCGTCAAGATGAAGTTAACTTGAGGCATGTGTATGATGATCATGTAAACTCAGACATGTCATACATTCAATTTAAAAATTTATGCTATAATTGCTAGAATGACGATAAACATGGATTCGTTGTTATAAATAAGGATAGACAAATAAATAATGGTCGCTATAGAAAAGGCTTTGATAATTTTGCTGTAAATTTAGGGCATACCTAGCACAATCATTACAGTCTGTTACAAGACATTGGAGCATCATCATCATGTATCAACAAGAGAAAGACGTTCTACGTCAGTTAGTGAAGGCGCGAGAGGCAGTTAAAGAAAAGTACAGACTGTTGAAGTTTGGGAAAAATGAGGCTGAAAAAGTGCTTACTGAAACTTTCAAACCAATTACAGACCCTCTAATGGAAATCGTTGCCGAAACAAAAAAACAAAAAAAAAATAATAGTAATAATCCTGTTACTTACAATAATCTTTATAGTAAAAACGCTGAAGAAAATAATAAAGTTGATAAAGTGAGTCAACAAAAACATAGAGAAAGAATCAGAGAAGGTGATACAACATTTGAGTCTGCCATTAGTGAAAGTGATGATGATTTAAATAATACTATTCTAAACCAATCTATTGATTCTGTTCAAGTCAGTAAGAATTCATTAAATAATTTTTATTTACAAATACTTGATAAAAATCAAAAAGATTTATTAGATTTAAAGTATGGTGTGCGAAAAGAAAATGAGGTATACAAGCTTGGTGATTCGCGAATAGACTTTGAAAACAATCAAATCAAAATAAACGATATAAATTACCCAATGAGTGCTGGATTAATGGAGTTACTCATTAAAAAGCATCCTAATGAATCTCTGTTGACACAGGAGGATTTTGAAAAATACTACGTATTATTAAAAATTTCAAATGTTCACAGAAAAGGGTTTAAAAAAAACGGATCTATACGAACCCATAATAGCAATAAGTTTAATAAAATTATTGCTCCAATGTTTGATCTTTTGGTTCATAAAAAAGGTGGCTCGTTGCTACCTCATTATAAAACTTCTCAAATAATGCAACAAGTAGATTATATACACTGGGATGATCCTAATGAATTAGTAGACCGTTCACGCTTATTAATAGCTGAAAAGTCGGCAGGAAATACAAGTCATGACAATGAAATTATATCACTTATCGAAGAGCTTCGTGAGGGAGGATATATATATTGATGTATGTAATTATTGCTTCAGTATCAAAATGAGTGTTGATGTATTCGGTCGAAAATTGGGTAGGACCGGAGGTGGTAGCCGAGGTCCTCCCGGTATTGGATACAAACTTACCGTAGATGGACAGTATGACTTAGATAATTAAAGACTGTGCAATGTTGGAACACCAAAACATCCTCAAGATGCAGTAAATTATGCTTACTTGATTGAAGTACTTAAAAGACTTGAAAAAGAGATAGATAGCTTTCGAATTTTTATGTACAACTTGCAAAAAAATTCCCATTTATTCAAGCTGATTCAAAAAACTTAAACCTAGATAATTAATACATGGAGCAAATCGTTGAGGAACTCCATACGGCAGCCAGGCGTAACTATCCACGCCGAAAATTCAACATACGTGGCTTAGACGAGACTTGGCAAGCAGACCTTGTAGAGATGCAGCCTTACGCTCGTGAAAACAAAGGTTATCGGTATATGCTTACTGTAATAGATGTTTTCTCTAAGTATGCATGGGCTGTACCTGTCAAGAAAAAAACTGGTGAAGAAGTAACTGCAGCAATGCATTCGATATTGAAAAAAGGACGAGTGCCCATAAACATGCAAACTGATCGTGGCAAAGAATTCTACAATGCTAACTTTCAAAATCTCATGCAAAAATATAAAATAAATTTATACTCAACTTACAGCAATCTCAAAGCGTCTATATGTGAGCGATTTAATCGTACTTTAAAAAATTTGATGTGGAAAAAATTTAGTTTGCAAGGCAACTATAAATGGTTAAATTTGTTACAAACATTAATAAAATTTTATAATAATAGAAAACATCGAACAATCGGTTTAAAACCAAAAGATGTTGTTGCTGAAAATGAGGTTCAAGTCATGAGGAAGTTTAAAAAAATTTATGAAAATAACAGTCAGTCCAAGCCTAAATTCAAAGTTGGTGATAAAGTACGAGTGAGCAAAACCAAACAATCATTTGAAAAAGGGTATACACCAAATTGGTCCACGGAAATATTTACAATCACACGAGTAGCAGCAACAAATCCATCAACGTATCATCTCAAAGATTACCTAGATCAACCTATTTCTGGAGGTTTCTACGAGCAAGAACTGCAGAAAACAAAGCATCCTGATGTATACCTTATAGAGAAGGTTCTTCGAAGACGTGGCAATCAAGTTTTTGTCAAATGGTTGGGTTTTGACAGTACTCACAATAGTTGGACGAATAAATAAGATTTTTTTTTTTAAATTACGTTAATTAAAAAAATTATAAGATTCTTATATGTATCAAGTAAAATTGAAAATATTACGTAGTAAGAATATTTTAAATAAATACTCAAATTTTTGGAAAAAAATTGTAATTTATTTGTTCACCTTTTTTACATTATGCATAAGAAAATATGATGTGTTTTCCGTTGTACACTATAAATAATTTAAATTTATTTACAGCCTCCAACAATTCATTATAAAATTCTTCGTTTTTAAATAGAGCTGAGCTTATTTTCGTCTGCAGAAAAATTTGAAATTCATCGTCAAGTTCTGCAACTATCTTAGGTCCAAATTTAGTATACACTTTTCTCAGTTTTGACACCATGTAGTTTTGATTAGGTATCAATTTGAAAAGTTTCTTCGTAGGAAGAAAATCACTGTCAGCGATTTTGTTGAGTGCTGCAAGATCCATCTTTAACAAAATAAAAAACATGGAACTTAGCATAAAATATTTATACATAACATATGCTGAGTAAATATGCACAAATATTTACTATGAAAAAAAATATATCACCTTGACTGTATTTAGATTTTTTACTCGGTGGTTCACTTGAAGGTGATGTCAGCTTCTGTTGATTAAGTTCAACCTTACTGAAACCTCTGCTGGAGTGTAGAATGAGCTTGCCTGGTCGAGACGACTCCTTATATGGTACTGACCCCTCCACTGTAGGCTCATCTGCTAGTGTTCGGTCTATTTTTGGGGGATCCAATACAGTAAAAGCCCTTGCAGCTTCTGCTACCTGATTGGCTACCCCCTCTATCGATCCTTCCCTCTTATTGGATGATTCTTCTCCCACTATGCTGTAATGACCCCATGGTAGGGTATCTGTACAACCAGGTTGCAAAAATCGTTTGTCATCATGAGCACTTAGCGCAATTTTTGTCTGTTTTTCAGTAAAAAGCTGATGATGATGCGATCTTATATTTTTTTGCTCTCGTGTCATACTAGTGTTTTCACACAAACATGTTATATAATCGTCAAAAGTTATTGTAGTCTTCACAACCGAACTTTTAACACCTTTGGCCTTCTTTAATGGATTTTGATCTTGAATTTTTACACTGTACATTTTGCTTCGTAGTCCTACAAATTCCAACATGATTTTTCCATTACATTCATCCTTCATTAAACCAACAATTTTTTTATTAACCAGAGGCAAATGAAACTCATTATTCAAATGATAGTCTGAAGTATCAAATTTCTCAATATTTTCACACATTATATTATAAATATTTTGATTTGTTATTTCATACACAAGACTATCAGTGTCTGTGTACAAAAGTTTGCATCGGTCTCCTATTTTATTTTTCATAAAATCATAATGAAATTCGTATACAAGTGTTTTTGATAAATCTAAGACACTCAACCCAACATACATTGGTTTTTTTATACAGACATCTGTACGAAGTAGTTGTATAGCTACAAGCTGCTCATCAAATATGTCACAGCTGTGGAAATTCGGTCGTGCGATGTACGTCTCTGCGCCATATCGCCCCTCCCACTTGTTGATGAGTTTAACATCAATTCGTTTGCGTTCATTTTCCATAGTCTTTCCATAAACAGCATTATTAAATAACTTATATAACATTTTCTCAAAATCAGTCTGTGCATTTTGACGCTTTTCACTATTTAAGTCAACGTATTTCTTTAGCCATGAATTTTGGTTAAACTGTAGAGTTCTATGTATTTTTTTTATACAAAGACCATGACTTACAGCTTGTTTAAGTGCACGATAGTGTATCACATGTCGCTTTTTGTCATACAAAGTAGTCATTAGTTTATTTTGTTTAGATCCTGGAGGCGTCATATGCTTAGCACAGAATGGTAAATCTTTATGAGCATTGTGAAGAATTTTAGGATATTCAAGGTCTACTTCGAGTATGTAACCAATTTCAGCATCGTCAGCAACATTCAAAATACCTAAGAAACTTATATATTGAATCCATTTAAAACCTGAATAAGGTTTTAGAGGTAATATATATTAAGGTTATTGAGATATGCCTCCACGAATGCCTCGCTCAATAAACATAACCATGTCAATATCAGTTAACAATTCTAGTTTTACCTGCAATTATAATATTTTTAAAATTTTTTAAATTAACAAAAAAAATTATAAAAAAGTCTAACCTTTGTATACTTCAACATAGCATCCCAGGTTAAGCCAGGTGTTGTATAGTAATGAGCGGGATCCAATCCATAGGCTTCAAGACAATTGTTCCGAAAATTTTCAAAAACTTCAGTAAGCAGCAGAACGTCAGTCTTTAAGTATAAATCTGAATATTCTCCAAGTGTTTGAATATTAAATGTGTTCCAGATGTTTTTAGCACGTTCATAATCATCATCAGTTATATGAGCTTCGTATAAGCTGCTATAAAAATCTTGTTTTGATGGTAACATCTTTTCACCAAGTTTTTTAAAAGAAGAAGTATAATCATAAGGAAATAAGCCTTTCCTTTTTAATAAATTTATTTGGTCTATGGTATATTTATCATCATTTGTGAACACTGTTTCTAATATTTTAAATTCGTTTAAATATGATGATAATTTTTCAAGTGATGAAGCCATGAATTTAAAGGAATCAATAAATCGTAGATTAATATCAGTACCCTCTACATACTTCGTAAACGAAATATATTTTTCTTTGGTCTGCGGTAAAAGTTGAATTCTTCCTGGAAAGCACTTTGCAAGTTCTTTTATAAATAAATGCGAATCATAACCACTTAGGTTATGGAAAACTACAGGTATCGATCTTGAGTCTTGATAATTAATATTACACTTATTGTGTGCTGGACCACGATATCTAACAAAAATTTTCTCAAATTAATCATGATTATTAAAAAAAAAAAAAAAATTTTTTTTTTTAAGTTTAATAAAATGATGCTTACTTTCCAGTAAGATGACAGTGATCTCTGACTTTAATATCATTTGAACTAAAAGGTTGGTTGCAAATAAGACATAGAATGGCTTCGTCAAATTTAATTTGTTCTTCGGATGTCAAGTAGATCATTTTAAGAGGATTTTTGTACAAATGTTCTAATTTTATTGCTAAAGAATGGAGATCCTTAACAAACCATTGAGCTGGTGTTTCATCATCATTTTCTTTACTTTGTCTAAAACTTTTATATTCTGATTTTCTATCATCATAACAACATTTGAGAAAACAACCAATGCTATATGCTTTATGACTTTGATAGACGCGAACATCATTAACAGGTACCAACAAACATTCGAAGTCTGCATATACAACAAAAGGTACACGGTTCTTGAACGTAAAATTTTTAAATTCAAGTATATGCTCATTTTTTTCCCTATCAGGCAGTGTAATTTTATACTTATTTAAATGTTTGCAATCAACTTCATGAGCTTCTAACTTTTGCTTGGACCAAAAATAGTGAAAGCAACGATCACACATATTTGCTGCATGTTGATGCTCAGATAACTGTTTTCGTATTAAACGCGATAAATTTTTTATCCACACATAATGATATTTGTACTCTACGACGGAGTCGCATTTATTATTGTTATATTCTTCAATATCTGTGTAGAAGTTTTCGACAAGTAAAACATTCACATGTTTTTCTTTTTTATTTGCAGTCAAATGATTAGGGAAAATATCAAATGTATGACCCTTTTTTTTTTTAAAATATAAATTGATTGAAATATTGTTTTGATTCTCAAACCTTACGATTTTCTTCGGGATAACTGGAAACTCAATACCATCAAAATTTAACTCATTTTCATATTTAATATAGTTAGAGACACGATTTGGATTTCTGCTTACTGGATGAAGAGCTGATAAAACAGCCCATTTAAAGCATTGGTTGTCTTTGTTTACTACATTTACACAAGCATTTTTTTTTTTATGTAGTCTGGTAAGTCTATGAAGGAACTACCTTGCATAGGATTTAGTTTATTAATATTAACTACCAAATTTAAAATCGAGTGTAGAGACCAGCCAGATTCCTTATCTTGAAAATCATCCATTTTTTTCTCAATTAACTGTCGTACGTTTATATCAAACCACTGTTGTATATCAGTGGTCTGGTAAATGGGCTGTGATTTTGTATTAAAGTATTTTAAATCAATGTCCTTGATGTTATCTTTAATTATGACATATTCAGCAGTCAATATGGTATTTACTTTTAATGCAGTATGTTTTTCAAGAGATCGTCGGATTCGTTGAATAAATTTTTGTTCAGCATCTTTGAGAAACTTTTTCAGATCCAAGTGTTTAAAATTAACTATTAAAGTTGTCGTAATACGATTTTCAAATGCACTGTTAACATCATCAAGACTAACTGCAACATCATTTTCATCATTTGAAGCTGTTGCTACACCTTCACCTTGAACACATACAATATTTTCATTTCTAAATGTCTTGTCTAAATCCGACACATCTTCTTGACCACTTTCAGATGCAAAAACTTTGGGCTTTTGTTCTCTATCTGATTCAAAAACAACAGGTTCATTCATAAATATTTTTTTCGACTCTGTTACCTCCAAATAATCATAAAGCAGTTGTAAAACAGTTTTTAATAATGCAGCTGCAGATATTAATTTTTGTTTTTCCGATGTTGTCAAATTATTCCTTAAACTAAAAATATCGCTATCCTTAATAGTTGTAAGACATGTGTCTATTAGTCTTTGAATGTGACTCGCATCGACTTCGCTATTAATCGTTTGTTGAAACGATTGCCAGATGCAGTGAGCCACATCTTTAAAATATTGAACTGAAGCCATGGCTAGCAAGAAGTTAACTACTCAAGCAACAGCACAAAAGTGAGCTGCTTTGGTGATTTCTACCCCTAAATATCCTTAGAAATCAGCCCATGGAAGGGGGGGAGGGGGGGGTGACTTTGAATTTATAAATAACAAGTTCAACTTTTTGAACATGTATTAAATAATTTTAATCATTCACTGTTTTTGAAAAAAATCTCGATAACCATGTACTAAAAATTATAGGTTCTAATTTCTACGAAAACATAAAAAAAAAGTATTTTTTATAAGTAAGTTTTATTCGATTACAAAATCAGAGTACATGTCATTCAAAATTTATACATTTTTGTGGTATTGAATTTTTTCGTCTATTTATTTTTTTTTCTTCTTTTTGAGTAAAAGTCTTTAATAAATCTGCATTTATTTTCTTTTTTTTTTCAATCACCTTCATTTCTTTTTTTTTTTTTGCCAAAGCCTGCTGCTTCTGTATTTTTTCAATCTTTTTTTTTCTTTCACGAATCATTTTTTTTCGTTCTCTATCTAGAAGTTTTATTTCTTCCTTTTTCAATGACATTCGAACTCGCATCATAAGTATATTTGGGTCTTCTTGAGACCATACCTCATGACTTTCAGGCAACGGCAGTGGTGATGAAATCTGCTGCTGCTGTTGTTGTGGTAGTGGTGGTTGCATTGACGCAAGTGGTATAGGTGTTACATTTTCTAAAACTACACTTGCTGCTGCTGTCGGCAGTAAAGGTGATGGAGGTCTACTGAAATCACTGTTTTCAACCAAGTCAATTAATCCACTCCAATCCTGCTGAGAGAGCCACCATGATGTTGATGGCGAAAGTTGCAATTGATTATCGAATTGCGTTGGCATATCTAAAACAATTAAGTACAAAATAAGTTAGTTTTATGTATTACAACATGTTGAGAAACTGAAAAAAATAATAATAAAAAGTACCTGTTACTGCTGTGGATGTTGATATATTGAACATTTCAACTTCTGTTGGTATTTCTGCTGCTGCAATAGGTTGCTCTGTTGACACTACTACTTCTGAAAGAGGATCCTTGAGTAGTGTGGAAGGTATATCTGGAAGAGGATCCATGATTACAGCTGGGGAATTTTCTGGTGGTGCTGCTACTTCTGGAAAATCATCATCATCTACGAGCTGCCTTTCTAAATTTTCGACGTTGCGTCCTAAGGCACGAAAAATCAACCGTTCTTAATATCTTCTGATATCACCCTTTCGTGTTTTTTTCACTATGTTAATGCTGAAAAATTTTTTTTGTAAATGCTTTTAAAAAAAAATAAAATAATAACAAAAGTGAAGAATAAAAAGAAGTTAACTAATTAAAAGAAATAAAGAACTCATGACATCATTTCTGCGTCTAGACATTATTTCTGCGTCTTGAGTCGAATAAAAAGATTTCCTAAATGTTTCTTTAATGTTACAAGTAAAGGTAGAGAATAGAAAGAAGACAAGTAGTTGAAAGAAATTGAACTCGTGACATCATTTCTGCGTCTAGACATCATTTCTGCGTCTTGAGTCAAATAGCTTGCAACCACATTGTTGTAGAAAAAGGAGGAGTATAGAAACTTAAAAGATTTAATTAAATTGCTATTTCTAGAAAAGTGGGAAACTTTTTAAAAAATTTTGAATTCATGACGTTATTAATAGATCTTAAGTAAAAAAAAAAAAAAAAAAAAAAAAATTACATATTCCATTTTTTAAAGAAAAAAAATTATTAAGATTTTACAAAATACCTTCACACTTAAGAGCGTTGGTTGATGCGTTGTACGAAGTATCCTGAAGTGTAACTTCTTTCTCTCCTCGGCTGCTGTCGCTGATGTTAAGAATATAACTGAAGCACGTGGCGAAGGTCAAGGGATTGCTCTTTAAGACTATGGCGGAAGAGGAAGAGAAAAGCCACTTTCCATAAGTTGAAGATTTTGCATATGATGGAATGAGTAGGAGAAAATATTTGTCCTTTTCTAAGTTTCCTATTGGTTTAAAGTACTTGATGCTATGGAGAAGGGATACTTCTTCCCAACCACAGACCTTTAATGTTGTGCATATAGAAAGGGTAAGACATAATTATGTCCTTTTCTAGTTCTCTCATTGGTTCATTACAAGATACAAATTTCCATCTCCAAGAATATTGAATTCTCATACAGCGTGGGTGAAAATTTAGGGGAGGGGGGGGTTCGGCAAATTTTCACCACTCTAGTTTGAGTTTTTCATACTGCGCATGAGAAAATAAATGGAGAAGGGGTAAATTGTCGGAGTAGCAGTACCGAAGTCTTTAAAAGGAAAGTTGTGCTTCAAAATAGTTAGTCGAAAACAGTTAGTTGAAAATATCAGTCACACTCCAGTTAAACAGTAGATATATTGTCTGTTGAAATGGCTCCTGTAAATGAAGAATTTTCAAGTGACATTAAAGTGCTAGAATGGGAAAATTTGGAGGATTTAGTGTTCGAGGAATTAGTGCAGGACTTGGAGGATGAAGAGGATCAACCTCCAGCATTCGAAATATTCGAGCAGGATTTAAATGAGGAATTTGAACGAGGCTTCAACGATAATTTAGATTCATCGCCATCATCGCCCTCAGTCCTATACACGGAAGAATTTAATATGCGTGCTCATATTGAAAGACCGGCTCAGTCATCTACATTGCCACTGCTAGAAATCACGTTTTTTGGTAAGTTTATTTATGAAAATAAGATCTTAGATTTAAAGATGTAATGAAAATTTTTAATATGAATGAAAATGTAAATTTTTTTGTTTTTTTTGTTTCAGACTTAGAGGGTAACTTTCTAACATGCTCTCCACACCTAAATAATATCGTTTCGGTAGAAGAAGCACTTCTCAACGAGGACACATTGCTAGGAGCAAGACAGCTTACAGAGCTAAGTATGTTTGAACGATTGGAAACACCATTAGACGATGAATTGTTATCAACATCGTTACACGCCTCCTTTTTCGGTAAGTAGTATAAAGGATTAAATAACAATATTTATTTGGATAAAAAAAAATTTCATTTTGTTTCAATTCTTACAATTTGTTTATTTGTTTGTTTTCAGACGATGCTGAGGAGTTTATTTCTACCGACACGTGTCTTCAAGCATCTTTTTCGATGCTTGAAGAACATAACCATACATCGCCAACACGTGTCTATAGACCTAGACCTGATGCGGATCTCATGTGGTCACCAATATTCGAGGTAGATATTACAAAATCACTGACACTCGAGGCGAACCTCACAAGACCGGTGATACATGAAGTGGATCTTACAGGATCACCGCAACTGATACCCGTGGTCGATCTCACGAGATCCCCACAACCGATTCCAGAAGTTGATCTCACGGAATCGCCGCAGCCTATACCATTAGTTGACCTCTCGGGAACACCTCATGGTATTATTGACTTATTGTCTTCACCAGAGCTGCATGACATGAGTACGGTGAAAAAAAGAAAATCTTTAGAGGACGAAACAGGTAGTCCTGATAAAAAAAGCACTGTCGTAGACTTTCGTTTTAATTTTAACAATTGTAAAGTTTTTAATATTTGTAAATTTATTTTAAGGATAAGTAACATTAATTTTATAAATTAAACTTTGTATTTGTATATATTTTTCATCAAAAATAAACTAGGAAAAAATAAGTAAAGTCTTGTACAATTATTTCCCTTCGATTCCTCATCCTATATTATTGAACAATCCGCATAATCCTACAAAATATATTTTTGTGTAAGTATCGTACGTGCAAAAATATTTAAATATTTAAGAAGACGTTATAACTCAACCAACGCTACAGGTAATGCACGCATACTGCACCGCGAACTCAAGCAGTGTTGCACATGGCGCGAAAAAAGTGAAAGGAAGCTGCAACGCTACAGGTAATGCACGCATACTGCACCGCGAACTACAAGGCGCGCGCCCATCAGCTGCATGAATACTCAAGCCATGTGGCACATGGCACGTGCTAACTCGGCACGTGCGGAAAAGTAAAAGAGAGCTGTTGAAGTTGCTCGCCCATCAGCTGCACGTGGCGCGCGCAAACTCCGATAACACGTGAAAAAGTGAAAGGGACCTGTTTAAGTCGCTCGCCCATCAGCTGCATGAAAACTCAAGCAGTGTTGCACATGGCGCGCGCAAACTCCGACAACGCTGCAGGTGGTGCACACAATTGGGAAAGGGTAGGATCCTTTACGCAGTTGCACATGGCGCGCGCAAACTCCAACAACGCTGCAGGTGGTGCACACAATTGGGAAGGGGTAGGAGCCTTTGCGCAGTTGCACATGGCGCGCGCAAACTCCGACAACGCTGCAGGTGGTGCACACAATTGGGAGGGGGTAGGAGCCTTTGCGCATGCTCAATGCGCACTTATCCGTTTAGCTAAAACGTACCTATTATGAACCACATCAAGCTTTCGACTTCATTCACTTGATCACACTAGACCAAGTAGCATCGGTTACTTTTTCCTTTTAAAATGGAGTACATTGTAGACTTTCAGGGCTTTAAAATCCTCGTCAACTATTTTATTTTTAAAGAAATTTCATTTGTTGACCTTAACAAGGATACTTTGCCAGTTGTTATTGTGCTTAACCCACCTTTTCCATTTGAGCATCTACCAAAAAAATATGAAAAACATAATAAATGGCTAGAAGCTAATTTCCATGGTCTAAGTTGGGATTTTGGTGATATTTCTCACATGAAAGGAATAAACAATTTCAAGCGCATGCTGATTGATGCTGGAACAGTTTATGTCAAAGGTTGTGAAAAGAAAAAATGGTTACAAAACATACTACCATGCGAGTATGTATTTTATATATTATTAGCTTAATAAAAATACCTTGAAAATAAAAAAATAAATTTTTCTTACGAATAATACAAACATTTTTTTCAGAGTTATTAATATTGAAGAGTATGGGTGTCCTGCTCTTAAAAATCTCGTACAAGACTATGAGCCATGCAAACATCACAGCTTTCATACTGATCCAGTATGTGCGGTGAAAAATGCTTTAGCTATGAAAGATTGGATGCAAAGTCGGGAAAAGTGTAAAATTGAAAGAATCACATACTTGACCATTCATTCCTGTAAACGCAAATCAAAAAAAAAAAATTCTTTATAATTATTATTAGAACTAATAAAATTTGAAAATATTTTGCAAGTCTAGTTTTGTAAATATAAATTTTTTTAATTTAAATAAACAGATTAACCAAAATAAACAATAAAAATGTTAAATAATTATTTTCCTACCCCTCAACGTCCTACATCATCGTGCAACGCACTCACTTACAAAAAAAAAAAAAATACATATACCCAACGCGTGCACAAGATATTGAAACAGCGCGCGCAATCTCAAGCAGTGCTGCAGGCGAAAAATGCGCATCGCAGCGCACGCAAACTCAAGCCTGACAGACCCACGCGCCCATTGGCTGCAAGGGGAGTCCAACTCAACAGACCCACGCGCCCATTGGCTGCAAGGGGAGTCCAACTCATCGACGGAGAGGGGCTGCCGCGAGAAGGGGCACGCCGCGAGAGGGGGCCACCGCCATAAGGAGGGGCAGGCCGCGAGAGGGGGCCACCGCCATAAGAAGGGGAACACCGCGAGAGGGGCTACCGAGGGGAGGGGGGCTGTGCTGGAATCGCCATAGCTTATCTACTGTTAAGGATTTGAGAAAATTATCGAAGGCTCTTGCCAACCCGGCGTTGTACAGTTGTCTGCTGACTACTGTACGAGTGAGAGAGAGTATGTATGCGTGTGTGCGTGCTACTATTCCGGCCCTTTGTGTAGCGCCGAGCCGCTAGTCCACGTCTGTCCGCTCAAGTAGTCACAATGCTTATAGTTCAACCGCTTATAGTTAAAACGCTAATAGTTACACCGCTTATAGTTCAACCGCTTATAGTTCAACCGCTTATAGTTACACCGCTTATAGTTGAACCGCTTATAGTTAAAACGCCTATAGTTAAACCGCTTATAGTTAAAACGCTTAAAATTAATTTGACTTTGTAAAGTACCCGTGCGATGGGACTCCGCATTAACTTTTCATTTCTTTGTTAAATTCATTATTAATGTTTTCCTCTTTTCTTTATTATAATATAGTTTTTTAATAGTTAAAAGTGTAGTGTTTTGTTATTACGAGAAGTTCCTTCAATGTGCTGCGCACCTGCAACTCCCATCTTCCTCTCTCCTTTCGCTACAAGTTCGGCTACAATTTAAATTATACAGTCCACTTAATTGACACACAAATCAATCCGCAACACACTTCAATCCAAAAAAAATTTACTACGTGAGTAATGGTGCAGTACAACACTTCAAAAATAAAACGAATTTTAATCTTCTTTCAAATCAGGAAAATGATTTCAACATTTCAGCAGAGTGGCATTTTCACGCCACAGCCCATGGAAAAGGAGCCTGTGATATAAGAGGAGCAAATCTGAAACGTGATGCTCGACGATCGAGTTTGCAGTTCTCGGCAGAAAACTATATTTAAACGACAGAAAATTTATCTCATTAGGCTGAAAGATATTGCAAGGAAACGAAAGTTTTTTTCAGTTGTAAAACTGGCTACAAAGATACTGCCAAAACATTAAAAGATCGAATTTCAAACGCAAAAATAATTCCAGGGACTTTGAATTATTACGCTTTTACACCTACTACTGATAATAAATTCATGCTAAAAAATACTTCTGCAAGAGATAAATATGAAATATTCCCGAAGTTAAAAGGACGTAAGATGGCTTTGAAATTGACTACTGTCGATAAAAAAAAGAGAAAAATAAAGTAAATATCCTGAAGAGTACAGAAAAAAACAGTTAAATCTTATTTCTATTAATGTCAATAAATCACGATGGATCTCTATTTTTAGTGTATCATTACTCCTTGATTATTAATAATTAAATATTGTGTTATTACTTACATATCTACTAAGTACTAAATTTTCATCTATATTTATTAATTGTTATTTATACCATCAAAAAAAAAATAAAACAAAAGTGTCTTATGGTGCGTGACGGCGGGCGCGTAGCAGCCGCCCGTGCCGCGCGGTGACTTGCACCTATACATTCATCGGTCCAATACATCAAGATATCAAAAAACCCCTGTTTTTATTGACTATACGTTAGTAAAATGGTCTCATCTTCCGATCTAGATGGTCGAAAAATTCTTAAAATCGTACATCATGAGATTTAATGCATTTATACCAGCATTTGCATTTTTATACCTTATAAAGTGCAAATTTGTGATAACTGATATCACCATCAAAAAGCTGAGAAAAAAGTGCATGGGGATAGATGCTTTTGTGATTTTTAAAACATTTTCCTCAGGCTTAAACGACGAAATGAAAAAGTCGTCTTTTGCGCTTACGCAACCTGTCTGCGGTGGCGCTGAGGCAGTTGAGAAAATTATCCCCACATGCAATGGTTTTACCAAAATTTTTTTTTTATTTATGACATTTAAAATTAACTGTAATTTTGATCAAAATAATCTGTGATGTTTGGTATATCGTTTAGAGTTGTACTTTTCGAAAAATTTTGTAAAACAATCTTTATCGTTTTTCGATTTTGGATTACAAGTTACTGTTATAAACAAATCTGGTTTGCCACATTTTTACATTATAGCCATTGCATTTTGATAGTGTTGTTGCTTATATCGAGGACCGCCTATGTAAGTTGCTAGTAAAATAAAAAAATTTCTTATTTTCCGTTTATCTTCAAAATTTTTTGAAATTTTTGATGCATTGTTATAAATATAATCTAAAATTCTTTGGTTACAGTCTATCCGTATATGCTTTCGATTATTTCTAAGAAACTTCATGCTCTTATTTTCTTCTATAATGTATGCGTGTAAATGAGTTTGATACAATAATTGCTTCATATTCAGAAGTAACTGGTTTATTGAAACGGTTTTGTAGTTAATTGGTCATTCTTATAAAGTATAATTTGTAATGTCGAAGTTTGTTTATGTTACAAAATCGATATTAATGTTCGTCATTTTTGAAATAAGCATTTTCGCTAAAAATTTTAGTCATGGTTTTTAGATGTTTTTCAATCATACTCGGATTTTTGTCCAATCTCTTTTTTATAGCACTATCATTATAGGAAATATAAATTTGGCAACAAATCGCTCCTTTAATATTAGATTTTCCGTATTCGGTGATATGTAAAAAACTTGTTTTTGTATTTTCAAATTGTATATAGCCTTTTATTTCATTAAAAACGTTTGCATTAAAGGCAGTAAAGCAAAGCAAAAGCTGTTGTTAGTATATCGGATCAAATATCTAAAATTAAAGTCGTGTAGTAACAGCTGTTTTCATTTTATATTGTATTTATTTAATAATGGTAAAACTATCTTTCGATTTTGGTAACAACTAAATCTTGAAATAAAATGTTTTTTTCTTTTAAAACGAAGCAAAGTAGTAGGGGCATATTACAGTGTTTTGAAAAAAAAAAGAAAAGCACATTTCATTCTTTGTTTTCTTAGTTGTGTTATGATTTATACCAATATCATAGATAAATTTTTCTTTAAATTTTACAGTTTTTTCAGTTTTGATGACATCTGGAAGAAAAATACAGGGTTTTTAATTTTTCCAATTGAGATATTTTGTATTTTTTTTTAGGCAAATATTCGTAGGAGGTTGGCACACGGATCAAAAGAATCTTCACTGAATGTTCATTAATCAAAGTAACCATTTAAGTCAAAAAAACAATTTCTGATAGTTATCATTTTTTTTCATAAGTTTTTCTATTTTTTTAACTTTAAAAGAAAACTAAAAAAATAAAATATTTAACTGAGTCTAAAAGTCGGGCGTTTCCGCGTGGAGCGCGCAGGAAGTGAAGTCATACAAGTATATATATAAATAAAAACTATATTTTCAATCTCTTGTTAGTTATATACATATTTCCTGCGCATATATGTTATGAATATAAATTTTTTTTTTCTCTTACTTTTAAATATAAAAATTATTTCCAAACAAAATAATAATTACTTTGTTGAACAGCGAATTCTAATATAATCTGGTTTTACTGTGTAGCATAGTAATTTTCTTGTTACGGTGAATATGTCTCAGCTTTCCTAAAAAATATCGTAATTTTGATCACAGTTAAAGTACTTTTTCTAACGCCACTTTTCTCAGTGCAGATTCTTTTATAAGTGTGGTACATGTGAGGGATTTACGTATACGTATGTCAGAAAAACTACCCGATCCACTTCCTCCTAGTATATGTATTTAACATGCTAGCTGAGTCCGTGGTTAGTATTGCTTTTTTTTATTTTTACTTGTTGCTTCGGTAGCCCGTAATAATCTACAACTACGAGTCCAAGTGGAAGTGTCAATCCAATACTTATGAAATTAAAAGAAAGTGTCAATCCAACACTAATAATGAATATAAGAAAAAGTTTCATGAAAATAAGTAGGAAAGTACTTATAATAAAGAAAATTCAAGTAGATTCGAACAAAAAAGTAAAAATGGCCGATAAAGTAATAATTCCGGTGTTTGATAGAAAGTATTTGAGTGTTGGTAAAGGACAATCACGATGGTTCTAAAACTGAAGAAATGTGACGTAATAGCAACGAGAGCCATGACAAGGACAGATAAAGGGAAAGAGTAATGGTCTTAAAGGCAACCAATGTAATGAATAGTGTAATTTTGAATGATCAGTTACAGTTCGTGACGGACAAAAAAACGGCGTACGAAATAATAAAGAAATTTGATGAAATGTATACAAAGGAGTCCACTACACTACAACTTTGTGTAAGAAACAAGTTGATAAAATTAAACTTAAGAGACTTTAAAAATTCAAGTGCATTTTTCACTAAGTTTCAAGCATTAATCAATGAATTAAAAAGTGCTGGTGTAAATGTGACTAAAAAAAATAAATTAGGCTACACAATGAAAATGCTTTAAGTTCATTAAGTTATATTTGTGACTTTATTGATGTGTTAAAAAAATCTGATCAAACAGTTGAATATGTGAAAAGTAAAATAAAAATTTTTGAGTTGATAGAAAAAGAAGATAAAAGCAAAACAGCTTAAGTGTTTTTAAAACTGAAGAAAAAAAGATGGAGTTTGTTTCAAGTGTGGAAAATATGGATACTTCAGGACACAATGTACGAGAACGAGGCAAAGCGATAATTCATGGGAGCAAGGTGGTGCGCAGCAGTAATAAGGCTGGTGCAAACAACAACAACAACAACAACAACAACAACAACAACAACAACAACAACAACAACAGCAGCAGCAGCAGCAGCAGCAGCAGTGGCAACATCGCCTCGGCTGAGGCTGAGGTTTTGAAGCTGGTAAAGGCTCTAGTCTGCAACATTTTCGAGGAGGTGGTTGGCAGCAAAATAATCAAGGACATCAAGACGAAAACGGTAATGTGAGTAGTTTTAAGGGGGCTCCTTTACGAAAGTCCCCAAACAGAGATATATTATTACTTGTAAATAAAATTCTACTGAATTTAATGGTGGTCTAAATTATATTTCGAATGGGTCAAAATTTTGAGAAATCCGAGCTCAAAGTTGTAACTATTAGCACGTGTTCCTGTGGGGCTGCGTGAAAAACAATTTGTCTTCGTTTATAATAAACCTAAATTAAATGTCCCAGCAGACTGAATATATACGTTTTGTAGATAAAGTCTTCCTCTGTAATATGCTGTATTAAAAATTGTGGATAAAGGACCATTTTAGCGAGATATTTGTGATGCAAATAAATAAATAGTGTCCGGGCGGTCAGGAGGTCACGTGGGTAGCAGACGTACTTGTTCACCTAATCACGCGAGTTTTCCAAAAGTTGAGATTCGTATAGCTTGAAGTTTGTACGTACCTAGCATTATTTTTATCGAATAATTGTATTTACAATTAACATCACTTAATACGTCTCCATTTCATATTTTATCCAAGAATTAACTTTACAAACATACCTGGTATAACCTCTTGAGTGCCTTTTTTTTCTCATATTTTGTTACACACTTTTTTTTATGAACTTGCCTTTCCTCCATCCTCTTGAGACTCTATGTGCGTGGTATTCTTTTTTTTTAGGTGGATTAGAAGGACCGTCATTCATTGTTTATCAATTAAATGATGTTAATGACATACAGATACTAAACACTATAGAGGTAGAGTAATAGCAGAAAGGCATGCAAACACGACATTTACATACCACATACCCATATATTACACCGCTATACTACACCAACACAGGTGGTGTACCACTGTACCCTCGTATGCACTAGAATGGTCAAAACAATAATTAATTTTCCGTACAAAGTTAAACTACACACATAAATATCATTTTTCCCACTTCATACGTTATTAAAAAAATGTCATAATGATTTTCAGACCCATTTGTTTATTGAAAAACAAAACTTTATTTTTTGTTTGTCTTTGACCTCAGCAGTAATCATAGGACCCCCCTTAATGCGGGATCAAAGAAAAGACCTGATAAGTTGCGTGTTGAAGTAAACAGCTGTGCTAGTAACGTTAAATGGTTATTTGATAGAGGTTGCTCAGATCATGTTATGAATGATGATCGATGTTTTTATGAATCTGTTGAATTAATAGAGCCTATAAATGTGAAAGTCTGAGACGGAAAGTCTTCAAAAGCAACAAAAGTTGGTAATATTAGGCACAAGTTGAATTTTTATGGTCAAAGTAAAATGAATGTAAAGAAAAGTGTTTTTTTTTGCTAATGATATGGATGAAAATTAAATGAGTTACGGTAAATAAACAAAAGCAAATAAGATTGTATCAGTAAGAAATATGTCAAAGATTTATTATTTAAATAAAAATTTAATTGCGTTGGCTATTAAAAATAATTACATCTATCAGATGACAAGTAAAATTATGTATAGTAAGTCAAATTCAATGACAAAGAATAAGTTAACAGAATAGAAAAAATTACATAGAACACTAGGTCCTGTAAATTTTAATTATTTGAAAATAATGTTTGATAAACAAATGCTTTATGATTTACCCAGGGAATTAGAATCTAATTATTGAAAATGCTAGATTTTTTGAAATTCAAATGCCATAATTTACCATTTAATAATGACAGATCAAGGGCCGAAGATGTTTTAGAAATGGTACATACCTGTTTAAATGGACCTCTTAGTACTACTGGTTTAAATGGTGAGAAATACTTTTGAAGTTTATCGATAATTATAGTAAAGTAGCTAAAGTAAATTGTATTAAATCAAAACATCGAGTATGTAATTGTTTTGTTGACTATGTAAATTTAATTGAAAGTAAAACAGGAAAAAATATAAAAAGACTAAGATATGATAATGGAAAAGAATACATAAATAAGGATATAAATAAATATCTATTGAACCTTGTCCACCTTATGTATATGAATTGAATGAAACAACAGAAAAGTATAATAGGGATATTATGGATATGATTGGATGTTTATTAAAAGAAGCAAGAGTTCATAATAGATTTTGGCTGGAAATAGTTAAAACAGCAGCTTATTTCAAAAATAGAATTATCACTAATACTGTTGAAAAGAATCAAATACCTTTTAAAATAATGATTGGGGAAAAGCCTAGTATAAAAAATTAAAAAATTAATGGAAATAAAGTTTTTGTGAGAATACAAGAGAAAAAAAGAACTTAAAATTGTGTAAAAAGCAGAAAATTCTAGGAAATTTGTTAAATTATAAAAATGTTGATAGTAGAGTTCTGATAAATAATAAGAAAGTAGTAGCTAGACACGTTGATATCATCGAAGATAGCACAGATTGTTTTGATTTAAAATCAGAAAATGACATTGTAAGAACAAGTTTAAATGAAATCAAAGTAGAAAAAAATGGCGATTTGAATACACACGGCAAAGATGAAAATAAAATTTTTAATTCAAGACGGTCAACTTAGGAAAGAGCCTGAAAAATACAGAGTGGAAAATGTAGTATACAGTAATATTATTTATGTAAATTATACAACACCTGTTCGTTATAATAATGCAATAAATAGTAATGAGTCTGAAAAGTGAAAAACAGCAATCGGTAAGAAAATGTATTGTTTTAAACAAAAATGAGACTTGGATTTCTGTAAATAAACCAAATGACATAAAAACTTTGAATTTAAAATGGGCTTATACTAAAACGGCTAACGGTGCTTTCAAAGCTAGGTTACTCGTAAGAGGATACTAGTAGAATGATTTAATTGATGATATTTATTTACCAGTTGTAGGAATTTAAAATTTAAAAACTTTACTTTCTTATTGTTGTCAAAATAAATAAATTATCGAACAGATAGGTGTCGAAACAGCGTTTTTAAATGCAAAGGAAAAATCTGAAATATATGCAAAACAGCCACAACACTATTATTATGGCTCTCATAAGGTATTTAAACTAGATGAAGCGTTGTATGGATGAAAAGAAAGCCCAAGAGCTTGGTAAGACGTTTTGATATTTATTTAAAAAGTTTCAATTTTAAAAGAAGCGAAAATGATCGTTGCTATAAATCTTAAATGACAAAAATGATGATGTACATTTAATTGTTTTTGTTGATGACTCATTAATTTGCTGTAAAAATGAAGAAAAATTAAATTTTGTTCAAAGATTACTGCTTAAAGAGTTTCAAATAAAAGATTCAGGTCAATGAGTACTTATTTAGGCAGTAGCATTAATTATGACTATAAAAATGAAAAAACGACACTTTATCAGAAAATCTATACCAAAACATTAGTAAGGAAATATGATAATGAAACTTCAAAATTGTATGCAGTTCCTAAAATTTGAAGTTAGATGCAGCGCAGTCAGTGTGTGATGATATTAAGTTTAGAAACTTATATAGAGCTCTTCTGTAAGTAAGTGTGGGAACTAGAAGTAGACTTCAAAAATAGTTATGATAAAAGACATTTAGAATATGCTTTGAGAATTTTAAAATATTTATTTTTAACAAAGGATTTACAATGAATTTATGGAAAGAGCAGTAATAATAATATTATTGATCGCTTTGTAGATGCTTATGAAGCCAGTGGTATTATTGATTAAAAATCAAGGACGAGCTATGTAATAAGTTGTCTGACGAGTTATCTGAGTATGTGACTAAATAAAAAGTTATAAAAGATTTATTACTTGATTTAAATATTGAAGTTTGCAATCCAATTGAAATAAAAATTAGGGGAAAATCGATAATGCTAAGGAGGCTCCTTCATAAAAGTCCCCAAAAAAAGATAAACCGTTTCTAATAGAAGAAAATTTGCTGAATCCAATGCTGGCCTTTATTTATTTATACCCCATATGGATCAAAATGTTGAGATATTTGAGCTCAAAGGTGTAACTGTTAGCATGTATTCTTATAGGGCTGTATGAAAAACGAGTTGTTTTACATTTATAATAAGCCAAAATAAAATGTTCCAGAAAAATGAGTATATATATTTTGTGTATGTAGTCTTCGTCTTTATTGTGCTACATTAAAAATTGAGGGTGATGAGATAATTTAGCGATAAATTTACGATAGAAATATACAAATAGTCGTATCCAGAAACTTACGGGTATGTGGGTAGCAAACGTACTGACTCACTCTGTCGCGCCAGATTTAAAAAAGTTAAAATTCGTACGGGTTGAAGTTTGTACCTGTCATTATTTGTAATAAAGGAGTATGTAGTTAAAAAAATACTGTTATATTAACTTTAAGTCTTATAGGATTTTTATAACATACTGGTACGGAACGCTTCATATACTAGATACAGCAGAAAGGCAATATACAAACAAGACATATACATAGTCACTACTATACCAACCGTCATGTTTTATTAAAAAATAGTATAATAATTTTTTGACACACATGTTTGTTAAAAACAAAACTTGATTTTTTAGTTTGTATTTGACCTCAGTGGTAGTCGCAAAAGCCCCTTTAAGAAATTAAAAAATTTCCACAATGTACGTAGTTATAAAGCAAATTGAAAAAATTTTAAAGATATAAAAGATAAACTCAAAATAATTCTGTGAAATAAGGTTTACATGGAAATAAGTTTCTTCACTTATTTTTAAAAATATCTTAAATTTAAACATTTGTTGCTTAGCTTTCTCGAAGTCGGACACACTGAGTGAAAGAGGCATTCTATGCACACCAGGATTGAAAGTTATGTTCGCTACAAATCAATATACACAAGATACTAGTGGGTTGAAATGAAAAAGCAAAGCAAAAAAAAGACAATAAGAATGAATTTTTTTTTTTTTTTTTTTTAACGAAATGCCTATTAACGTAGTGTATTTATTTTTAGGCTTTTATTGTAAACGAGTACACATAGCCTTGCTTTAGTAAGGCATATTGTTGCATTATTAGTCACATATTAACATTATTGGTTACGCACATTTTACATTATTGAATACGGTTTATTCAGTTTGTTCGTTCGGTGATGATGTTACAAAGACCACTTCAGTGAAGAATCTAGGTGATAGGCAGTTTTGCTGCGAGAAGGTCGTCCATCCCTTTACAAGGAGCATTGTGTAGTGAAAAAGCACGTGTGAAAATTTACAGAGGTTCTTGCTCGAAAGAGTCGCACTGGCCGGGAATTGAACTGCGATCTCTCGCGTGCTGACCCACAAATCAGCCGACCGAGCCGATGCACGCTTCTTACTAAGTATATTGTTGCAGAAAAAAATCAGGGTAATATTTTTAATTTGAAAATATATCCAACAAACTGAATTGGACATCAGTGAAGCTAGCTAGCTATCTAGCTTATGGTAGACAAAAGTAATTCCATAATATACACACATTCTTATTGAGTTTGGTTTTTCGAAAGGTTACAAAATAAGAATATTTTTTTTGCATGTAACGTTGGATAAAATGTATTCTTACAAATTCAATTAGGCCTATAAATCAACATTACCTTAAACTTTGAAAAAAAAAAAATTAGAAACCATGTAAGCAAAAAATCTTATTCCTGCAAAATACGTCGAAAATTTTCTAGAAGTCTTAAAGTATTCAATGTTTTAGTTACACGTAAAACGTCATTTAATACCAGAACGATATTTTTTAATCAATAAATGTATACAGTCAAGACCAGTCACTCGAGAAATCAAAATTTTGGAGACGTTTTGAAATATATTTATAAGTATAAGAAACTTTGCAAAGAAGGTTTCAGCAAAACTACACTTTTAAGTATCAAAGAAAAAATACGTCAGAAAAAACTATGATTACCAAATTTGATTATATCATGTTGATTAAAGTATATAGAACAATTTGTTTTTTTGTAGTATTTGTGTCAATGTATCATATCAATATTATCTTGGTGAGTGACAATGAATAATAAAAATACACGTTTGTTGCAAGGTTTGGTTAATCTAACACTGCATCACAGCAAACATTTTAGTGCAACCGGTGAGTTTCTTACAAACTTTTTTATATCATGTATTTCTTTAATTATTGAAATTGTGGTAATTGTATGCGCTTATTCATGTCATCAAAGGCGCTATTGTTACATATAATAGCATAGTAGCATCGAGCATTACAAATTTAAGAAAGGGTTAGCTGGTTTTTGACCGTTTAATTATATTAACATTACTAATCTTAAAAAAAACTTTTAATTAATTACATTATGTTACGTGGTTGAAAGCTCTTCAGTTAATAATTATTGTATTTTCAATTGATTAATTATAAATGCGCGTGATGTGATAGCGTGTGCCTTGCATTCGCTTCTTTTTACTTTTTAACTGTCTCAATGCATTTGATATCCGGCTAAATATGAGCTGACGCATTAAGAAACGGTTTTCATAATTAATTCCTGGTTGTTGACTTATTTTTAGTTTTTTTTTCTATTTTTTTTCAAATTATTAAAAAAATTTACAACTACAAGAAGTTTGCTGACTGTAAGATTACTGTTTCCAACTAGTTAACAATA
Source organism: Copidosoma floridanum (assembly GCF_036245765.1). NCBI lineage: Eukaryota > Metazoa > Arthropoda > Insecta > Hymenoptera > Encyrtidae > Copidosoma > Copidosoma floridanum. Next base: position 30,820,389 of record NW_028321881.1, read on the forward strand.
GCCAACTGTTCATTTCGAAAGGATCATCATTATTCGATTGAGATTATTTTAAAACTTTTGGGGTTCGCGTCCATTTGGACTAAAGAATATTTAAGCAAATAGACATTCAGGCAAATGATAATTTAGGCAAACAAATTCGGGCGAACGGTAGGTAATGGTATAGATCACATTCTGTAAATAAAATACTTTTACTGATAGTTGTATCAGGGAAAAATTTATACAACGTATAAACTAAAAATCTATTAAAATGTTGTTATTATAAAGATAATTACACATCGTTACTCTATTTCTACGCGTGATATTCCTTCAAAACTCTCACAATACAGAAACTATGGTGTTACGTGCTCATCTACCCCCTATTTATCTGAAACCAAATCATCTGTTGTTTATACAAGCAAAAGCCTGCATTTTCAATTTTTTCAATCATTTGTACACATTATACTTTCCAAATTCGTCATTTTCTCTACCATTCGGATGTTCCCTAGAAAATTAATTTTTATTTAGTAGAGCACAGTTTTTCCCAATGCAGCATGAAAGCTGTTTTATTCTCATGTCAAGTCAGTCTTGAGATCTCAGCCAGGAGTTTAGAACCATAGAAAGCACCTAGAACTAGAAAAAAGTATCAATAGCATCAAGTAACTGTCCATCATCATACTATAGTATGGTAGAACTAGCTGAAAATCATATCGATATCCTAAAAATTCTGACTAGCTCAAAAAAAATAGGGTAATAGTTTCAACATATGGTAACAAATCGGCACAGAATGTTTTAAGTAGAAATAGCAGAAAAAGCCATCAAAAAATGGCAAAAATGGCCAAACCATGTTTTTCGCGTCTAAAAGAAAACCAAAGGATCACAAAAAAAAGTGATAAGTAAAAAAGATAAGAAATCTTAAGACGAACAAAATAAGCTGCGTTGGATTTAAATCGGTACAGCCGTTTTTTCACAAATAGAAAAAAAACTGACATTTTAAGTCATTTTTTCAAAACTCAATAACTCGTGTTTTAAATAACATTAAGAACTAAAATTTGGTCACAAGATAGCTATTATAGTCTTTGACATACATACTTAATTGTACCTTTATCGGTTTTGAACTTTTTACGAACCGTAGCAAAAACTTAGAAAAGGTCCTCTCCGAAAATAGCAAGAAAAAAGTTGTTAGCCGACATAAGTACACTTTTTTAACGTATTCCTCTTTATCTATTTTAACTCTACAAGTGCTTTAAATAACTTTTGTCTCTACCTATTAGAAGTGTCCTAAAAATCGATTGCAAAAAAAGCACCTTTTCTTTGGAACGCGCTCGCCTCAAAACTTCCAGAGCATGCATGCGGGAAGTAGACGTGGCTCCCAGTGGTACCTAGTAGCGTCTCGCCTAGCCGCTGACTCCACTGACCAGAGAGCAAAAAGCCGTTTTTTGCAATCAATTAAGATATTTCCAACTAGTAAGAATGAGTGGCATTTTAGGTACTTATAGAGTAAATATAGACGAAGCGAAATACCTTTGAAAAATGTATCTATGTTGGCTAACAACTTTTAAACTACCATTTTTGGAGAGGACCTTTTCTCAGTTTTTGCTACGGTTTGCAAAAAGTTCAAAACCGATCAAGCTAAAATTTTGTATGTATGTTAAAGACTATATTAGCTACCTTCTGACTAAATTTCGGTTCTTAATAATGTATGCAGCACAAGTTATTGAGTTTCGAAAAAATAGCTCAAAATGAGAGTTTCTTGCGATTTGCAAAAAAACGGCTTAACCGATTTGAACCTACTTTGGCTCATTTTGTTTATCTTAAAATTGTACATCTTCTTTACGCAACACTTTTTTATTTGCGATCAATTTTTTTTCAATTCTGTTAATGTATTTAATCATTAATGTTTGAATGACAAATTCATAAATCTTAGAATAACAGTGCAGGGTACCACCACATAGATGTAGGGCCTCGTATACGTAAATCTGCCGAATCAAGCGAGAAGTATTAGGTCGCATGGAAGGGGAAATTGCGAGGTTGGGGAAAGGTGCAGTGGAAGGGCTTTGTGAGGGAGAGACGCGTGTCAAAAGCCGAGAAAATTTTAGATTTTTTTGGACGATCGTGGTGAGAAAGTCAACGATCAATGAACTCACGCTCAACCAGTTGCCGCTCAGTGGTGGTCTCATCGACGTGCCAAAACTCGATTGATGGTGTATCGTTTTGTTTTAATTGTTTAATATTTTATATCTCCATTTGCTCCTGGTGAATCTGGTGGTCGTCATATTTTTGGGCGCATAAGTTAGAATTCCTGTGTACATGGTAACGTTTGCCACTCATCTCTTTCTCAAAAAAGCCCAAGGGAGACCATTTTCCCTTTATTTGATAAATTGCGTATTTAGCAACGCCCAATTAAGCGAGTAGTCATCGTTTTAAACGATTTAGTATGAAATCCGGAAAAGCTTTTATTAGTAGTAGTATTTCTGAGATTTTTACCTAATCATGGATGACATTAATTTATTCATATGTTTAAAGTTACGCATAACATGAATTAGAATTATGTAATATTCGTTATAATATTTGAAATAAGTTCGGTTAAAATAGAACATGGGAACTAAACTTTCGTTGTTTCAATTTTTGTTACATTTAAAGACCGCTGTATTAACTTTCAATCCATCCAAAGAATGTAGACACTTTATATTATCTTTGTTTTGATTACTCAACGACGCACACCTTTCCCTGAATCTTCACGCAACCTTACAATAGCCAATCGAACACTGTATTGCTATCGTAAAATACTCCAGTATTCGTTTTAAAACAGAAAAAATGATAATTTATACCAGGACGTAAAAAAAGATAAAACTTAAAAAAGAGGATAGTTTTCGTTCAGCTTTGAAAAAAATTGCATAGTCTTCTTCTGGGACCAAAAAAGGCATAGTTTTCACCAAGGACATCGAAAGAGCATAGTTTTTGTTTAGGACCAAAACGAGCGTAGTCTTCATTCTGAGCGTCAATATGGATTCACACGTACTGAAGTTGTTCTAAGTTGAAATATTTCTTTTTCCTTCAACTTTGTATTGGTACCAAGGCTAAAAGTCGGCCCTCAATTTTCAACGACCAAACACTGAACCGTTTTGTTAGGGGTAAGGTTTGTTCATTGCAAGAAACTCCAATTTCCGAGTCAAATAGCAGAAAATTGCGCTAGATCCAACTAAAAAACACATCCAAATCATTAGTAGCAAGTAACCTTATCAGGAATGGTCGATTTGTCGATGCTGAACTTTCATATTTTGAGTTTACTTCTACTATTACAAGACGTAACTGCTACTTCAAATGTGTAAAGAGATGGTGCGACCTGTATAATATATAAAGTATTGAATAATGCATGATTAAAATAGACGTGCACTGAAAAAGTATTTTTGTTTTTGAATTAAGGACATAACAGTTATAACATTAGTAGCTTTGATGAAAAGAAAATTAAAACATTAAAGTGCTTTTATTGGATCTCTGAAAATTAGTTTTGACGGAAGTTTAAGTATTTTGACCATAGAATGAAGTGGTAAACTCCTGCTATACCTCTAAATTCTCTTTTTACTATTAGTTAACAGTTATTATTATTATTACTTTATTTTTTTATTTTTTTTTTTATTATTTATTTATTTTTTTTAATGTTAGCTTTTTTTTCATTTCTATGAAAATAACTGAAAAAGTTGCATTCCTAAATATACCATTTTTATGTGTCCCCAATAGTGATGGTCATTGTAATATTGTAGATCAGAAATGAATTGTTGTAGACACGTTACGCATAAATGCTTTGATTGAGGTACTAACTGTGCGAAGGTACATGTTCCCAGTCATGCGATTCTTTATAAACTGGCTGCAGTTACTAATTAAATATGTCGGTTACCTCAATGCCTCAAAAAAACGATGTGCTCCACTAGTTGCTGTTATATGTGTCAGGAGCTACGGCTAAATGAAATATAGAGTATACTCACCACACACACAATGGTGGCGGAGTTTGCAAGCGAGATTTAAGCGGCTACGCTAGTCGGCCGAGCTATGTACATAGTTAGCATATAACAGTATGTCTAGTGACACGTGTTGAGCTCTGTATAGGTTTACTCGATCGTGTCTGTATTTTGTGTACACTTAATCATTATTTATTAAATAAATCAACTGGTTATTGTTACAATTTATTGTACACCAAGATTAATTTCTTACCTGCATCGTTCCAAAAGAGCTGTAGTCTCTCCGTATATGCATAAATTTGCCTTAAACCCTACAAGTGGCGACCTCTCGTGTAATTTTTTTTCTAAGTCAGTGGGAAAGAAGGCGACTGTGACGACGTTGAGAAAAGCCGGTTCTTCTTAGAAAAACATACAAGGCCGTGCTAGCAAGTTCTATGTCCGTCATCTTTTATTTGTGCAATCAGCACAGCTTGTTTCTGTGAGCCTACAACCACCTACTCCGCCCTGCCCTGCTTGTGTGTCTAGGCCCTTGACTATCTGGTCCACCCAGTGTTCCAGACGCCTAGATTATTAGTGTCGAGATAGCCATCGTCCAAGCATGGGTTTGACGCTGGAAATTCTTTCACCTTGAGTGAATATCTATATCACTTTTATATGTGTTATTTTTACATGCGTCGTAGACTTTAATGTTCCGTTGAGTTTGTTCTTTACTCATCCACATAGTGAATTCCGTGATTTTAAAATTTATTCGTAGCTTCATGGTAAATATCCGGTTGATTGGTCCACTTTTTCCTACGGCCACTACAGATACTGGCATTAAGCATCTTTTAGTTACTGTGTTGTACAATCAATAACAACTTTTCGCATTGTCTCTGCCTTCTCAGTCTAATACTCAATATGGATGGGATTCTTTCAATGGTAATCAATAGTTATTTTATAGCAGAGCAAACATATTCGTCTCTAGTTTCATCACATTAGTTCTAAATGTAATTATTTAATAGTAAATATAAGCTATGCTCCAAAACTACTAATAAATATAAATATTGTGACTGGATACAAGCAGTTTAATTTTGATCCAATTATATCCAGTACCATTACCGGATGTAATCTGTATGAATCGTAAGGAGTACTAGTCACGAGTAGTAAATATAAAATTAATATTGTTCTATTATTTTGGTAAACAATATCTATTATGCTTGAAGTATTTATTTTTTCCGCATAAAGATTTTCTATTCGTCCCACATATTCCAACTTTCCTGACATATATCTATGAAATTTTCGTGTGATGGAATTTTATGGTCTTAAGTAGCTTTGATTCTTCTGTAACACGTTGTTTAATATTTCTTCTAAATATTTAGTTCAACTTTATAGTCGAAGGTGAGTTTATCATGTAAGAATTCGACCACCTTTTTCAATGCGTGTTCATGTTTTCGGGTGATATTGTACAATTCTTTCAACAAATTAGTAAATATGTGGCTATCCGGCTCATGTAGTTTCATGCATTATTAAACAACCTTTTAGTTCTTATATTTAAAATAGATTCAGTATGATTATTTTTATTATTACTTTGAATAGTATTTATTTAAAATAGTATAACATTCTTTTTAATAAATAAAGCCCAAAAAACGTCGATAAGAAATTTTTCGCGACTACAGCGTAAGTTGTTGGAATTATTTCGTAATATAATTAGAATACATCGAAAAATAGTTTAAGGGCACAATCGTGCTAGCTTTTTTTGTTATTACACAAATATTGAGAACCAACCGGATTTTTCTTCAAATTTCTCTTATATTTTTGTTTTCTGGCGTGGTACTGCAAAAATAGCTAAAGATAATTTGTTCATTATTTGATTGTCGATGGGTTGGTGACAGTTAGATTTTTGTCATTTAATATTTCAATCTTGCATGACTGTTAACTCTTATATATTCAAAAAATTACTTCATAATTTAAGATTCCATACCTTTGTTACGTCGAAAACTGCGTAGCAGTGACTTTTATATCCAGGCCTAAGCTTTCGCTCAATAGACTGGAGACATGAAAGGAAGAGTTGAAGGTGAAGAACTGAGGTGGGAACAGGGTTAATAATTGTAGAAAGGCTAGCTAGCTACTTGGCCATCGGCATTCACACTAGTGGCTTCTAACCGTCCATTTATTTAGGAATTGTAGCCTGGTTCCTCTGTAGGAAGTCTATAGTCGTCTGGTCAACAGCATTTTTTTACTAGCAACACACAACATAGTGTTAAAAATTAGATTTTAATATAAAAGCTAGTTGCCTGGCCGTCAGTATTAATACCAACCGGCACACAACGTAGCGTTGATATTTGATTTTTTAAGTAGAAGCTGAGTGCCGAGCCTCCGGCATCTGTACCAACTAACACACGACGTAGCGTTGACGCTTGATTTATTTGTTTAATTCAATTTTTTCTTTTACCATCTGCCTGGCCACCGATATCCGGACTTAATGGCATGCAATAGTGGAACTCACATGAAAAATTGTGGGGATGCGTAAAAATTTACCATGAGTATAAATATGACTTACTATTAATTTATCTGGAAAGGGGGTACAAAAGTGGCTCTCGAGGCAAGATCCGAATGGCTGGGTATAATTAAAGTCGAAACGAATAGACCGGATTCTCCAGGTAGCGTAGATACACCAAGCGGGTTCTCCAGGTTGTGTGTTCTAGTCTGGCTACTGCCCTAGGTACACACACGAGCTAGCCTGACCATTGAATGCACTGACCATGCTCTCCAGGTCGTGTGTCTAGTCTGGCTACTACTCTTAGTATACACCCAAGCCGGCCTGTCCATCAAATGAGTTTGACTGACTGACTGCTCGCGAAGGAAGCCATGGGCTTACATAGCCAAAAATCTTGCTTCATGTATCATTGCCACAACGGCCAGAGGCGGTAAAATTTACGTAAGTTCTAAGAATTAGTCTGCATTATCTCGTGGCCGGAAGAGGAAAAGATTTTCTGTATATTTTCCGTCTCCCTTCACAAATATTTTAATAGTTTCAGTGAAATGCTCACTCGCTAAAGAATATCGTAAGGCAACTTTACTATTCCCAGTGTTCGCTCGTCAAAAATAGGTTGCATTTCAGTTCACAAGATTTTTTGGCTTGATATCCCTTGATATTGTGAGTGTTAAGAAAGGAGAATGATATAGGTATATGCCACTGTCAAATCTTATTACACGAACGTTTGCCAACGTATGAACGAAACATTCTGGCTTAAGCGTTGGCTTATTTAACTAGGTCACCTTGTTTACGAATAGCTAAGGCAGAGAAAGAAAGGGTAGAAAATGATTATTGAATTTCACGGAACGATATGGATAAATCTGTCAACGCATAAGAAGGGAAGGAGGTATAGACTAGTTCTTGCGTCGTTATTTCACTCGGTCTTTCTTTATGCGTGCGTCGTGAAGCATTAGCTCCAGTGCTAGACTCATGTGTATGTATGTGGCGTTCAGGTTGATATGAAAACACGGACTTGCAAGAAAAATAACTCGACGTAACACGCCTCTCCTAAGACTGTTGCTAGGACTTTGAACTAAGAACTGGGAACAGTTCGCTGGGTGAAAACATATAGTCATAAAATCTTATAATTATTACTTCTTACTGCACTGATGTTTGATAACTAACATAATGGTTATTGTTAAGTATAAAATGCTATTAAAGTAACTTATTACTACTTGTATATTGTTAGGTTAGTCGTTTAATGTTAATGCTAATTTTATTGATTATATCGTTGTGTAGTTGGCTAGGACTTAGGCAAAGTTAGCCTAAAGTGGGTTGGTGGCCTAAAGCAGGTACGCGCGTTTGTATCGGCACATAAAATGCAAACGGCAAAGTGTGGGAATTTCGAGGTTACCCGAGTACTTCCGAGTATTGCTCAGTCCCAAACGAGCCGTAACACCGTGGTATAAAGTAATTACACAAAATTTTTTAAAAATCAGTAATTCGATCAAATAAATGAGAGGTTACGTATTTTGTGATCCAACAAAAACGAGTACACTTATTGCATCGTTGACAATTTTTTATAAATTTAAACATACTCAAGTTAAAATCAAGCTAAATATACAAGTATTTTGTTTTAAACTTTTTGAGATCAGTATTACTTATGTAAAAAATTTGTGCTTGGGCAAAGCGGGTAGGGCAAAGCGGGTTATTTAGCAAGGTGTCCCGTTTGCACTGATATCATTTGTTACTTATTTTTTTGAATTTTGTTAAAAAAGGGAGTAGTATAAGATAAAAACACAGTATTTCATGCCACAAACAAGACATTTACCTTCGAAAATTTTTCAAATATTGTTTACTATTTTCAAGTTTTCAAATTACCGATTCAATTATCATTTAGATCCATGTATAGCCATATTTTTATAAGCAAGTCTCTTAAGCTGTTAGAGGGTCATTAAATTAGACTAAAATTACTATTAAAATAACTAAACAATAAGTATTTTACTTCACTATAGTTTATTTCCGCACTGCCCAAACGGATAACCCACTTTAGGCCCCTCCTCTCCTAAGGCTAAGTGGTTTTTTTTAAGGGTTTCTGTATTTTTATTAGTATATCAGAAATTATTAGACGATAATCCAATATTGTTCTTCTATTTCAGAGTTCTATGTGCCCTTGATAAAAAAAAATAGAATTGATCATTACCATCCTACAAATACTTAATTTTCTGAGCTTTAAAACTAAACTAGCCCGCTTTAAGCCACCTTCTCTTACATATAGCTATAAATAATTTGAAAGAGGGAAAAAAATTCGGTATTTGTTTATGAGTTAGAGTCGGGTTCCTTTCTATCACCCTCCTCCTAAAATTATTACCGCTGCTTTCAATGATAACCTGGGAACAGTCTGCTGAGTACATTATTTCAGGAGAAGGATGGTGATACTTTACTTACAGTAAAACATAATGATATTTCACTTATATTGTAATGTTAGTTGAAGGTTCTAATTTTTTCTTGTAAAATGAATAACAGTGAGGTAATCGAAGAATAACAGATTCAATATATGTTTGTTAAAATGTGTAAAACCTTGTATAATGTTTATACATAGGCTTATAATTTAGCAGATTACAACTAATTGTATGTTTTTCATATACTTATTTAATTATTAAATTTTAAAAACCTCCTCAAACAAAAACAATTATAAAATTTCAAAAAGTAATGTCCAACTGTTTACATATATATTGGTAAGGTGTGTGAACTACTAGACAGCAAAAAATTGGTTGTCTTTTCGTTTATTAATGGTTTGAGCGGTTAGGGTGCTTTAAATTGTAACTTGTGTAATTGTAGGAGAGGATGGGGTATTTTCTTAGTTTCTCAATGTTTTTTGTCCCGGTAATATGGGAGTGTATATAATTTGTGGATAGTACGAGATTTTTTCTTGCATCGTCGACTTTTTTCTTTAAGTGATGTTGAATTGTGAAAAGGATTTCGTGAAGATTGGGATTCTACATGCTCTCGGTAGACGTAAGTTTCGTTTTCAGGTCTGTGGTGGTTATTATTAGATCTTTTGCCGAGAAAAAGTAGCAAATTTGCTAAGCTGTTTTATATGGATCCGAGCATTCGTACCGGCCATCCGTAAGTTTGATGTAGCAGATAACTATTTATTATTGCTTCTCCATCGTTTTGACAAATTCAAGTAGAATGTATAATGCTACCAAACTAACACTTGCAGTTCCAAAATCAGTTAATTTATCCCACATTTGCTTCTATGTTAGAATGGCTAGCTTCCTGAGAGATTCTTTGTTAAATAGTTTAACTATAGAGATTTTTTCGTCACTGAATGATTGGCCATGCATATCACGGGCTAAGTTGTTGAGGAGTGACTATATATCCGGGTCTTCTTATAACATTGTAGGCAAATTGATCTGGAGATTTATCAGCTATTGCTAAGACATTTTGCAGCACAGTGCACTCTACTTTGCAATGCTGTGTCAAGATATCTTTGTATAAAGATTTAACTTGTGACCGAAGATGTTTTTCTACGTAGATGTATTTTTGAGTTTATATATGCTTATATATACGTGTTTCTTATGAAGTATTGAATTGTCTATAAATATTGTACAAGTAAAAGTTGTGAAATTAAAAAAAAAAATCACCGACATCTGTTAGCGAAGATAAAAATGAAGACGCAATTAGAGTAACTCAAAGAGTAGAGCGTGAGACTGTTGGAATCGTCAATAGTGATGAGATACAATATAATTTTAATGATGTTCTATACACAAGCATAGATTTTACTCGTAGTGACAGCGTCTACATTCTGAAGTTAATATTTTGGATATGCGCTGTTTGGTTGTGCAGTTGACTGTATAGGTGAGTGTGCCAGGATATTATGATTCACTGCGCACCCGAACAGCACGTATCAAAAATATTTATTTCGGGATTTAAAATGTTAATTTTTCTTACATTTATAGTCAAGAAGTACAATGATGCTACATCAACACTATTGATCTATGCAGTGTGTACTTCGAGATTCTCGATGTCAATAATATCGACATCGGAGTCCAGTATGCATACTATCGTGCGTGTCAGTGATGTCCGAGACTCAAACCTTTTCTTGGGTGCGCCCAGCTAGCCGTGCAAGGACATAACAACTCTACTATCTCTTCGAGCAAGTAGGTAGAAGTAAGGGAGACCCTTTTCTGACCTTTAACTTAAACCCTGCTCAATTTCCTTAACTTAAATACATTCTTCAACTCTTCTACAGCATCGCTGCCGATAATTGATTGGATTTTGTCTTTTGCTCGCGATTTGAATCTGTTCAAAGACAATTTAATTCCCAGCAAATGTTTTTTGAAGAAACTTCTTGAGGCGCGCCTTATATGGGGAGTTAATTTGTGAAACGAGCGAGGGAGAGAGCGAGCGAACGAACGCTGCCGTGTGTATATCTGTACAGAAATCATCTACATGGACCAGCCAGTGCCGACTGCAGCGCAGAATATCTGTTTGTCGGTCTCTTTTCTTCTCTTTCTCTCTCCCTCTCGCATGTGCACAATGATGCGCCGCAGTTACTCTATCTATATTGTATAATATAGTCTCTCTCTATAGTACTCTATACCTAGTGCTATTTTCTGTATGGTGAAAATCGTAACGTGACTGTTATACAGAGCTGGGCCTCTGTTACAGCTAAGGTGCTCTCAGGTTACTAATGTCTGAGATAAAAAGTCGCTTGATCTCTTCGAAGTCTTAAAAAAAAAATAACAAAAATCATCCTCCTTTCCTTTTTATTCTTTTATAAGTTTATGTGTACGTGAATAAACGTGCATAAAATAATAAATATGTATAACACAACCTAACCTTTAAAAACAAGAAAACACGTTATTTCTCGAAAAGGACGCGACATCGGCTAAAAATAACAATATCTTTTATTAAAATTTTTTGTATAATTTTATGTTTATAATTAATTAAAACATTTTTACTAATACATTTCACTATGAACTAATAAGATACATAAATAAGCAGTGTTCTTGCTATCCCAAACGTCATCTTGACTTTAAGTTGTTAAAAAGATTGTTTGTTTTATAGTTTGGTATAAATAACGAAAATTCGATACAACTGCATTTTTGTGTAATTTGTCTTAAATTGTTATTTATTAACTACGAATAAAGCAAATCACTTTAAGAAAATCTATCTCTATTTTATTCTGTTTATTTGGTTTTGTATCCGTCAATTGAAAAAATTCTTTCTGACTCCACATCAGAGTGTAGCAACGATAATAAAGCTTAAATCAAAATTTTTTAATTTGGAAACTTGAAATTTCCAGTTTTTAAGCGTGAATCAATAATTTTTTTCAAAAAACATCCAAGCTAGAAATGTTAAAGTAATGTAAGTTACACCGAGAAGGTAACTGCAAAATTTCTTTTTTTAAGAAATCGAAACTGATCTTGAGCTACTCCGGGATTTTTTTCCGAAATATGGTATTTAATACTTTTTTAGGCTTAAGAAAATCAAGTGTTTCAAGTAATTTATCGTTCTTAAAATAATTTTTTTTGAATTCCATTAAATGTGGTAACCTGAAAATTCAAGCAGTTCTTTTGAAAGTCCATAGCATGTTGCTCTGAAAAAGATTTTGAAATAGAGTTGCAAGCATCATCTACAGTAATATCGCTTAAGGGCTTAAAATCTTCATTGTCAGCCGTATAGTTAATATTTTTTGTAATTTTCCTACTGCTATGCCATTAACAAAGTAAGAGCCTACAAATACTAAAATTTTTAAACACAACTGCCGCAGTTGGCAAATAGTTTGCTCTTTGTTTGAAGAGATGATGAAGTTTATTGAAAGAAATTAACGTTAAGTGTAAGAAATGTTAGTTAGCAATAACTATGTCATCACTTATAAAAGAATAAATACACTGGAGCAAGTTTTTCTTTTCCTCAGCAGTAGGTTTCTCAGAAGATTTGAGAAAGAAAAATGCTTTTAAATCTGATAGGTTATCTAAAATGCGATTAGTGCAGTTGAAAAGTACAATCTAACTTGTATTGGCAAGCTTTAAAATTATTTTGTCAAAATGTCGTAAAAAATTTCAAAATTTCCTAAGATTTCTTGGAACTATTACAAAAATATTTCGCATTAAACTGCAGCAAAGTTTAGCACTCTAAAGGTATATTCGCGCAACTTTTTTCGCGACTGAAGTTGATGAGTGACAAATACAAGGAAGTAAAACAACATCAGAAACTTTTTTTGTAGTAATGTGAAAAAAAAGCTTGTATCATTGCATCCCAAACTTGTGATTTTGCTGAAAGAAATTTCGTTTTTAATAAGCAAACTTTTGGAAGCTTCATGTTCTTTAGCATCACATTCTTTTGCGCTCAGTTCTAATAATCTGAATAGGTAAGTTACAACTTTACCGTTTAAGGGATTTAAATATTGAATGACGATGCATACTATTTTTATTGTAAGTATCTGTTGACCTATTTAGTAACATTAAGTAGCTTTGATTTTTTAAATGCCAAGATATTTTTGAAACTTGCAAGCGCTGAAAAATTTTTTAATGAAACAACCACACTTTTCCCATTTCATGCCTATTATCCCCACAACCTTTTTTTTCACAGAGCTCCTGTATAAAAGGGATCAAGTTATTTACGGATGGAATCAACAATTTGTGTTCTGCTACAAAAAGTGCAATTTTCAATTCAAACTCTTTAACTTGAGTGTCAATGTTTTTCACCGTTGAAAGAACAGGTGTTCGAAATCGAACTCAGTAAGTTAGTGGACTGTATATTTATTTTTTATCGCACGCCGGATTTGGGGGAGCGTGAAAAAGGATGTAATTAAAGGACACTATAATAAATGCACAACACACTTTTAAACACTTTAGCCGTTTATTATAAAAAACAATCTCTCTATTTAATTCTACTTTAACAAGTAATAATACTTGCTTACATGCAAGATAAAAAAAGGCAGACTAATATTTTAAGTCAAACTGAGTAATTACGTGTCAATCTAAATTGTGAATCGTTTTCGTTACAATATCTTACATAAAACGATACACGTAAAAATTATAACACGAGCGCAAAGCGACTTACCGAAAAGGGCGTTTGAGGCTGACTAACGATAACCACAGCAGCAGCAAGCTGCTGGACAAAGGTAAGTATAAAACAGAGTCTATTGGTGTATTAATAGACGCGCGCACGCTTATGATTGGCCCTTATAGGTAAGAGAATATCCTAAAGCGCGAGATTTCAAATCTCGTAAACTAAATCTTCTATTTACATCAGTACAATGTTACTGATGTTGCACAACAGGAACAACATTTTTTTTCTTTCGTGATTTTTACGTTACTTTAATGTTTTGTAGACACACCGTGCTATACTCAATCTTGATTGTTGTAGTACGTGATATTAACGTAGCAAAAAGAACAAGCTGATTTTTCAGCGTTCACTACATCTTGCAAAAGCCAATCTCGAAATAATAGATCCAGCGGCCAAGCCAAACCAAAAATATAAATTCTCCTTCCTTTTTTTGGTGGGCTGGTATAATTTCTCATTTTTGATTTCTTTGATTTCCGTTCAGAAGCGATATAAGATGACATGACAAAATTTGTGTGGTTAAAACATTAAAAAAAAATTTGAATATAAACGAAACTATGATTTTTATCAACAGTCAAGTAAACTTCCGTGCAACAAACGCAAGTCTTTATACTGTCTTTTGGGTAAGCACTGAATTACCTGCGTCCTAAGCATGCAACAAAGTATAAGTACACTTTCAAGATCAAAAGTTAATTTAAAACTGCACTAATTTCATGATTTAATTGTTATACCTACAACAAACGCACAGTAAATTACTTCACCCCAACATGTTTGCTCTGAAGGTATGCCACACACTTCGTACACGCCTTGACACTGCCGTGTGCATCTGCACGAAAGTAGAGTGTATGTATAGTTAATACCGTTGCGAGCTGTAGAATCAAAACAAATAACAGCAACACTTGTCTTGCTTTGCGCGTGCGAGTTCATGCTTGTGTGCAGTCGTTCGAGAACGTGCTTAATTTTTGGACGCGAAAATATAATTTTTCTAATGCCATACGTATTTTTTTCCAAATCGTGCGAGTTTTTCTCACACTTTTTATTTTATGGTCTCGACTATAGTCGGATGGTAAACGATTATAATCAGGCTAACTAATATTTCCAATAACTTAAAATTATTATTGACATTTTTTTTATACATTATAAATTTAGTAAATACACTGTAAATAGACTGGAATGTGTAACTCGATGATTCTTCCTTTGTAAATTAAAACGCATTAATTAAAAGATCCTCCTAAAGTTATATTATAAAAATACTTTTCTTCGCTTTGTTGATTATTTTTAAAGTCGATTCCAACATTTTATTAGTAGAACAGGCCTACTGAGGATACCACTACAGAAGAAAATTGCAGAAATAATTTTAATTATTGAAGAATTTTTTGTTTTGTCAATTTGATTAATTTTAAAATTTATACAAAAAAAAAAAAAAAAAAAAAAACATTTTCTGGGCATTGACTTGTCTTCGAACAGATTCAAATCGCGAGCAAAAGACATATTTCACTCGATCAGTGGCAGCTATGCTCTTAGAAAGTGGAAGAATGTATTTTAGTAGTAGGAAGTGGTTGGGATTTAATTTAAAAATCGGGGAGGGAGTCTCCCCTACTCCTGCTTACCTGCTCGGAGAGAGAGTAGAGTTGTTCTATGCTTGCGTGAGTAGCTGAGAGCACTCAAGAAATGTCTAAGGTCTCTGGCATCACTGTTGCGTGTACCTGAGCAAAAAGTATAACCATGTTGGTATGAACTTAAACAAAAATTTTTTTAGAACTAATATTTAAACTAAAACATTTTTTTTAGCTAGTTTTGTATTTTACCATTATTGAGATACTAAAAATCTCATTTTATAAGTACCCATGTATTTTCAAACATAAAAAAAAAGTATAATGTACAATTTTTCTTGACCCCATATGAATTTAAAACAGAAGTTAAAGCAGAACTTTTACAGTAAGTACAAACTCCTGTAAAAAAAACTCAAGCACGCAGCAAGAAAATTTTTATCTTCAATTTTTTAATATGGCGTTGGTTGTAAATAATATAAAAATAGTTTGAAAAAAAGTTAAAAAATCTTTTTAAAACGTACTATACTGAGATTTACAACTTTTTTTGTTGATACCGAGTATTTGAGTCTTAGACTTTTCAAGAAATACCCAAAAAACTAATTTTTGAAAATTGGAAAACATCATTTTTTTACTATAAGAACATGGAAATGACTAATTTGGGTCTTCACAACAATTGTTTCAATTCTCTCTATTAGCACAGCGTACAGCTGTCGGAACACCTTTTTTTTAGCTCACAGTAAGAACACCAAAACTCAAAAAATTTTGAAATGATTACCGATATATTTTTGTCTTGGTTTCTTAATACAATTATCAGTTTAAAAAAAGTTTCCAACCTGAAAAAAAAATACAAAACGTGTTGTATCTTCGAAATGGCATTTTTTTTTTTTTTTTATTAATTTATTTATTTTTTTTTTTTATCTTCATCAAAAAAGTAGCTTTTCTTTAGATCAAAAAGTCGTTTTCTATGTACGAGTTTTATTATTTTGAGAGAAATACGGATGAACATTAGGTGCTACACTCCGTGTTAAATAGGTTTTATTTGCACGCTGAAACAAAAAGGAAATGTTATAATTACAAAAGGTACAGTACAAAAAAACCGTAAGTATGAATCAGACTTAAAAAAAAAAATTGGAACTTAAAGAATATAAGCTATGTTAACAAAGAAAAAGGCAGAAAAGATTCGCGAATGTTGAACATAAAATATGATTTAGGTAGTTATAGTTTATTGTGTAACATATACACTTAAAAAATTAACAAATACTATTTGTAACCAGTTACAATTAATATAGTTTTTCCTTGCCTTTCACTAAACTTACAAATTGATAGTTAATATTTAATCACTATTTCTGTGAGTTACTCAAAAGTATGTTGATTTTATCTATTTTCACTATAATTTATTGCAATTGACATTTTAAGACCAAACGATTTTGCGAAACATCGCATGTGCACACCGATTAAACTTTCAATGTGTGGTGACAGACAGCCGCCACTCGCACTGACGCTGTTCATCGGCGTATTTCTTGCAAAAATAAAAACAACTTATACATGGAAAATAGCTGTTTTAATGTAAAAAAGCTGAAAATTGCTCTTTAAATCTAGACTATATATGTACATCTTCCTGTATTATGTAGTGATTTTGGAGGGTCATTCCACAGAACTCCCCCTCCTCTCCTCCTCGTCACCCCTCAGTCCCCCCTCAGTCCCCTTTAAATAAAGTAAGATTCTAAAAGTTTTTACGTAATTTTTATTAGGTTAAATTTTTGTTAGCCCCCCTCCACCCTTTCAGCCCCCCCTCGATTGTGTTAAGCTCCCCTCAGCCTCTCTTCTACTCCCCCTTGTTTTCGGTTTTGGATGCGGTTTGCAAAAAGTTTAAATTCGATTAAGCTAAAATTTTGTGTGCATTTTAAGGACCGTAAAATCTACATTATCATTAAATTCAGCTCTTAATATCATATGGAACGCGAGTTATTGAGTTTTGAAAAATGACTTAAAATGCCAGTTTTTTGCGATTTACAAAAAAACGGCTTGAGAAATTTGTACACGACACGGCCCATTTTGCTCGTCTTACAATTGTACATTTTTTTTCAGAATACTTTTTATGTACGATTTTTCAGTTCTTATCTAGACGCAAAAAACATGATTTAGCCATTTTTATCATTTTTGGGGGGGGCTTTTGTTAAAATTGCTACTTGTCGAATTTTATTTTAATTCGTTACCATGCATTAAAACTATTACCCTGTTTTTTTCAAGCTAATCAGAATTTTGTGAACCGAAAAACTAATTATACCATACTAAAAAATCAAAGGATTTCTCGTGGACCACGGTGTTGACCACTGATAAATTCAAAAATATGTATCTGCACGTATTAAGTTTTATCCCTTGTAAAGAGAAAAATATGTTTGTCGTAATAATTACATTAGTTTAACCTTAAATTTGAGACTCAATAGGCGTGCATACCTATTGATGTTGTTTAAAAGTATTTTCAAACTGAGTAATTTTTACTTCACTAGGTACCAATGCATTAAAAATTTTACCGTATCACATACTAAATTTCACGTTAGAATGTAGGACATTTTAAAAAAAACTTGAATTAAATTTTCTGTGTTCTAGAGCAATAATTCTATGATCACAATTTTTTACTATGATTACCAAAATAAATCAACTTTGTTGAAAACTACGATTTCAGATGTTATTAGTAATAGCTAATTCAAAAAATCAGTTTCATGCAAGCACAAAGAGAAAGGGTGACCACAACATACCTGGAGATATAAGATGTTTCCTACTGTTGAAGAACAATTACAGCTTCAATTACAAAAAATTGTGACATTCTTTCTATACAACACTATATCAAACTATCTTTCAGGAAAATAACTCTGAATTCCTTTTTCTTAAAAAAAAGTCCTGTGAATAGTAAGCTATTTGGTTCATTGCACTAGATTTAAAGTTAAATGGTTATTAAGTCTGAA
Organism: Copidosoma floridanum; assembly: GCF_036245765.1. Taxonomy (NCBI): domain Eukaryota; kingdom Metazoa; phylum Arthropoda; class Insecta; order Hymenoptera; family Encyrtidae; genus Copidosoma; species Copidosoma floridanum. The sequence continues at coordinate 30,838,378 of NW_028321881.1, forward strand.
TATTAAACTTTAAGTGTACAGGATCCACAATCAACCAAATACGTGAGACAAATCTTTAAGCTTTTTTGAATTGTAGTAGAGTTGTTTTCAATTGACGACTAATTTATCTTTAGCATTATCACGACTAATGCCCGTTTCTTTCCTTAACGTAGGCTTTAAATATCATTTATGACTTTCAATTTATATTAAAAATTTGAATTCAGTTTATTAGGAGGATTAATTCAATTAGTTTCAGTAGTATGATAGAGATTGCTAAGTATCTTGAGATGCGAGGTGTCACCTGTTGAAGAATAATGACAACATCTGGAGTCATTTTCACGAATTAGGTGATAAATTAGGAAGAAACAATATCATCTATAAAATTGTGATAATTTTTATCTATAATTCTGCATTAAGGTATGTTTAAGTATGATAAACTTTAAATTTTTTTTTTTTTATCGAAAATGCCATAAATACTGAGCTACCTCGTTTATTTTCACTAAGCTTAACAATAAACAGCAATTGAGTCAAAAATATCTGTATTTATCCGAAATGCTCGTATGCAATTGAGCAGGCTAGAAATATTTTTAGGTATTTCCTGAATGTAGTATTATCTCTAATTGTCGATTGATTATTCTCTGTCATAACAAGTGGGAATGCTCATGGCTTTTTATTTATGTGTGCTTCGAATGTCTTTTGTGACTTTATGCTTAAAGTCTTAGTTAAGGTAATTCGAAGGATCTAATTTATCGTAGCGACAGGAACTATTCAATATCTGAAAATGCAAGATGCTACCTGTCGAAAAATAATGACAACTTCCGGACTCATTCTAATTAAACATAGAGGAATGAAGAAGGAACGACATTTTCCATCAAATTGCGACACTTTTTTTCTTAAAATGCTGCATCAAAGTAAATAGATAAACTAGGCCGATATCAGCACAAGCTGAATCCAGCATAGGTCCTCCTCCCTGCGTACATGCGTGACCGTCTGCAGACAGCCACAATTCCACACAAAGCGTTAGGTGTTGTGCACAGCTTCCTTCTCTCTAGTAAGCTTATTGGAGAGTGTGTTGTTAAGTATGTACGGATGATAGTTCCTACTTTACGCTCATATCTGTGAGGTATGACGAATAAATGTTACCCTTCATAGGTAATATATATACACAACTACATACTCATTTTCGTATGTATACTCACGTACGATGCGCGTATGTATGTATTTTGTACAGATTTTTAGAATGAAGTTCTTTATGTCGCGTACTCGGGGGGCTGGAATTTTAAAACTGACAGATTTGATGAAACGGAAGTGGCTTACCGGGAGTCTCTTCCTCACAAGTTTCCCCCCTTACCTTGTTCCCCTCACCTACAGTTCCCTACACACTTCCCCTCATCCTACCATGTATCTGCCAACCGTGCCGCTCTACTCGCCTGCACACCTCTGTCCACCATTTCCCTTCACACTCCCAAGCAATTAATTTTCAAACCAATTGTAATTTTATTTTACCACAATAATTTTTATTCGACTTTGAATTTTTTTTCTTTAACTATTTAAAAAAAAAAAAAAAAACACCTACCAATTAAGAGATTTGAACCCTTGACCTCCTGCATACAAGTCGGGTACCTTACCCACTTTGCTACGAGCGCTGCCGACTATAGAAACTCGATTTCTTGTACTTATCGTGTGGTTCGTAACTATAATATTCCATTTTCATATGTATTCACTGATAATACATTCAATTAATGATAAATTATGTATTTGTTTAAGGTGCGTTATTACGCATTGAATATTTGTATTTTATGCATTTGATGTATGAAATACCGACCGATTTTTTTTAAACCTGATATTTTTTTGGCATTACAGTAATGCTAATAATTACTGTTAAAAACAATTTGAAAATGAAATGATATGAAATTAAAAAAAGACATGAATACAATGGAATGAAAAAAAAAATGAAATAAAGAAGGGAATGAAAAAAAAAGATTAAATAGAAAAATGAAAAAAAAAGAAATAAAGGAAATACAAAAAAAATGAAAAAAAAGTAATAAAATTATTTACAAAAAAATAATAAAATAAAATATGAAAAAACAATGAAATGAAATATAAAAAAAAATAAAACAAGAAATGAAAAAAATTAAACAAGAAATTAAAAAAAAAACAAATTAAAAGAAACAAACCAGGGGGTATAAATGGGTCATGGGACCCACGGTAAGAACGAAGTTCTTTAACCCTGACATGAGTATAAGGACACACAATTTCTCAGGTAACAAAGGGGTCGCCAGACCCATAGAAATAACGAAGCTCTATAAAAATAAGTACTGCATTCATGTAGTTCACTGAAACAAAAACTTGAAAAACGAATTTAAAAAAAAAAAGAATATCTAGTTCAGTACTCACGATAGTTGAACTTCGTAAATACGTCATGCATAAATACAGTACTCACGAAGTTCAACTATCGTGAGTACTGAACTAAATTTTCTTTATTTAAAAATGTAAAAAGTATAATAAAAATAGGTAGGACTAGAGTTAAAAATGTAGCACAGTAACTAAAGGTCGAGCGTCCTTGGTTTCAATTCGACTACTGACTTATGCATAAATTTTTTTATGAATGCACTGTTTATCGACTAAAACTATCTTCCTAAAAAACTTTTTATAATAAAATTATTTTTACTTGTTTTCATACTCGGTCGACTAAAACTATCTTTCTGAAAAATTTTCTGTAGTTATTATGTTTTTATAATTTCGCCGACGTTTTACTTTACCAACTAAAATTTTTTTTCGAAACTAAAAATGTATTTCTCATAAATTTTAATATCTATCTACATATGTTTGATACAAACTGTCTTTTATAAATTATTTTTCCTTTTTATACTAGCTTGACTAGATCTATCTTTCTGAAAATCTTTTCGGAGTGAAATTATTTCTACTTGTTCTCATACTCGTTCGACTAATACTATCTTTCTAAAAAACTTTTCGTAATGAAAATATTTGTTCATATTTTTGCCTGACCCATGTTACTTAACCTGCTAAAATTATCTTTTTTCAAACTTAAAATTTTTTTTCTCATTGTTTGTTATAACCATCTACATTCGTTGGATAAGAGCTGCCATTCAAAAACTATTTCTACATTTTCTTGTACGCCAAACTATCTTTCTGAAAAATTTCCCGAGTAAAAATATTTTTTTCATACTTTTTTCTAGTACATACACAGTTTCCTTATTCTTATTCTCAAACTAAAAATGACTTTTCCTTCACATAATCGATCACATCTACTGCATATGTTTCATTCACTATGCCTTCTAATATTTTTTGTTTGTTTTCACAAACTTAGATAATTTATTTTTCTTTAGCTTGACACAAACCTATACCTGCATCAGTATTTTTGAAGAAAATTGGTTATGTTACTGAGATAATCAGCCACGATAATAAGCAGTAGCAGATAGTGTGCCATAAAGTTGCAAGAAAAACTAAAGTATCCCAAAAGACATATACAGCAGCAAATGTAAGTTATCTGTATTACAATGCTTGCTTTGATTTTTTTTTACTACAATGTGTGATACAATAATGTTTTCATTTTTTACAATAGTAACAGTCTTCCTGTTAAAGTGCACGACTGTATTGACAGGCTGTAGGTATGTGTAAGTGTATATGTGCGTGTGTTTTGAGTAGAGGTGTGAATAATGACATAAGAAAACCTTGTGTCATACATGTTCATGGTTGAGTCAGAAAGTTTAGGGAAAGCCACTGGAGGCCGACCCACAAAAGTGGCATTGACTGCGTCATATCCCCAGGATTGCCTTCGGTGCTTCAACTGCGACGACTGGGATCACACGGTAGATAGATGCCCGAAGGCTGGATCAAAAAGTACTACACATGTGGCACTTTTGTGAATAACATACCGGCGCACAAGAGGTGCAGCCCGAGATGTGGTGAGCAAAATAAGTCAGATTCATGGAATTTTAAAAGGCAGGCATTTATTGAACATAAAGAAGTCTCTGGCAACGTCAGAGATGAAAAATATTTCAAAAGGCAGAAAGTGTCTGACTAAGGCCGAAATAAGAAAAAACAAAACGCGTCGGGGTCAAATAAAGGCGAGTCTTTGATGTTGATTGAGCCCCTTAAAACTCTGTTCTCAAATTCTGCAGGTTGAGAAAACAATTCAGAATCGGATGGAGAAAATAAAACAAAATTTATCGCTGATTCAAAAGCGACTGACCACTTTGCAAAGTCAGAAAAACTTTTCAAAAATCATGACAGAAACAAAATCAGAAAAATTAAATGTGCTAAATGGCACGTCGTAAAGACTGAATAAAACTATTCAAATAAAAGTCCGAGTAATTCGGGACTCCTGGAAAACATGTGGGACTTGGCCTTGAACGTGGCAGTGTTTGCGTACAATCGCACTCCTCATCGTTCAAATAATAATGAAGTCCTTTTGACAAAGCTTGCGCCAAACAATTTTTTGTTCCTATATGAAAGTTCAGAGAAATACAGACACGAATCCAGGCTAACGGAAAGCGAGCATTCATGGTGGGCTACATGCCCACAGGTATCGGCAGCTTTGCCCGGACGAGGGTAAGGATGTCACTTTCAATAAGTGTTGTGTACATAGATATATATATATATATATATATATATATATATATGTGTGTGTGTGTGTGTGTGTGTGTCAAAAGTTCAACTAAAAACTGGGAGAAACTGGATGAGTGATTCTTGATCCTTAAGAAAAAAAGGGAAGAGATGACAACATCAGAGAGAGAGAGCCCCTAGTTGTACAAAGAAAACTAGGGAGACCGGAAAAGTCAGTAAAATCAGGAGCAAACATGGCAGATACAAATTTTTATTGCAAAAATCCAGTAAAAGACGTCAGTTTTGCAGGTTTGGCTCTCACTGACGATCTCATAATAAATTTAACTTTTAAAATATATGATACTAACATGGCAGATAGAGATACGTCTGCGAAAGATCTCACTCACTACTTGCTTCTGTCTGAAATAAACGAAGACCCGTCTTCATATTAAGAAGCAATAAAGGCAGTGGATGAGGAAGGCTGGATTCAAGCGATACAAGATGTAGTTCACGCGGATAAAGCAGCTCATTTTGACTGACTCGTTTAATTACTAAGCTTTCTTCTGCAAGAAGTCAAAGCTACTGTACAGCATTTCGAAGTTTCACCGAATTGTCTATATCAATTCTATTAACAAGTTGTTGAAAGTAAAGTGAATGCTGCCCCAATTCAAAAACTGTTAGACTGCAGTCTTGGCATACTGGAAGCTGCTGAAACTTTTGGTAAGCGATATAAAACAACAACGTTTAAAAAACAAAAAAAAATTAAGATATAAATTAACAACGTCTAAAAAAAAATAGAGCTGTGGTTCTACCTAAAGCTACCATACAATTTTTTTATGACCATTTGGAAATAGACACATTCTTGATATCTGAATATATTAAAGTCAAACATTATGTTAAAAATGTAGATTGAAAATACTTTAATACAAAATCACAAGCTACTTTCCAGACAACAAACTTGAATGAGTGGTTTGATGTAAATACACAACAGCTAATAGAAAAAAATACGAATGATTTTAGTGAAAAAGAATCAAGCTGGTCTTCGCACTCAATTTTAAATTTAGTTCTGAATATAAATAAACTAAATTCTTCGAAATGTAGTTCTTTTATAGACTGACCAGATTACATAAAAACAAAAAATACTTGGAAAAATGTATCGAATAGAGACGTTCAGTATTTTAAATGGGCTATTCTATCAGCATTACATCCAACAAAAATAAATTGAAATTGGGTCTCGAACTATGTACAGTACGAAATTGAATTAAATTTTAATGGCAATGATTTTCCTGTGAGCCCAAAGCAAATTTTAAAATTTGAAAACCAAAATGAAGTATTAGTGAATTTATATTATTTAAAAAAGAGGAACAACGCGTACAATGTTTTTCTTAGTCACTTGACAATTAATAAAATAGAAGTCCATACGAATCTCTTACTTTTTGGAAGCTTCTATTTGGATCATGAATAAGATGATTATGTGGATGAAAGTGATTCTACAGGCCCACAAATAAAAATTTTTGTTCGATCAAAAAATAAGAACGTCATATTCCTATGTATTTTTTTCCACTGAATACGAATCCGTTGTCCATTCAACCGCAGCACGTCAGAATGAAGGTCAAATCGGAGCATAAGCGATTTAAAGTACTAAACATATGTGTTTCCATGTATTTTTTCCCGCTTAATACGAATCTGATACGTTTTACCGTAGCGCATCTGGATACATAGTATTTCTCGTCCAAACTGCAAAATAAGTGATTGAAAGAGTAATACTGCTATTTTTATATCTTTTATCTTCAAGCAACCTATGTAGTGGGTATTGGTTTTGTTTTTTATGATCACAACTTTCTCTTGTCAACATCCAATAGAAATCTGCCATCATATATATCCCATCGACCCTGATATTGTCTTTCCATTTCTTTTCTATCTTAGTGACAACGTTTTCTATGTTCCTTCCTGTAATTTCCAAGATTCTGAAGAAAGTGTAATTTGTAAATTAATACTTACTTTCAACATGGCATCTAACATTTTTGAAAATTTCGATTTTATGTAAGAGAAACATTAACTTTTTTTATGTAGTGCTTTGACGAACTGTCTTATGAAGCCAAGTTTTATGTTAAAAGAAGAAAAGAGAACCTTTGATGGCTCTACTAAAGGCTTCTTCATGACGTTACTTTTACCCTCTTCTTACGCAACTCTAGCAGGCCAGTCTTGCTTTAACATAATGATTCTCAAAGTCCTTACTATCCCACAAGCATAGGAAACATGGGTGATTAACAAATCCTGACTGCTAACCTAAAATCATGGCAATGGTTGTAAGATCACCGCAAATTAGCCAGTTATGTTCCTCATACTTTATTTTATCTAGTACCATTGCAATATTCTTGTGATCTTCTTTCAGAGTTACCGAATGTGCTACAGTTATTTAAGCATATTTCTAGTATTATGTAATAATACGGCCCGTAAGCTACGTTGAGGAGAACCTATAAATGGTTTCCATTCACCACATTTGTCAACACCTTTTTTTAGTTCGTCTGTCAATTCGTTAAAATTGCGACAATTTACGAGATCCACGTCGCTTGAGAAATATTTTCTGAAAGTTTTATCTCTGTTTCCGTAGCATGTCATATCCAGTCTCGTATCTGCGTTTACATATAACAGTCCTCCAATTAAATTTCTATACTTTGATTGTTTCTCGCAACTATCAGATTTTTCAATTTTTAAATTCATTTTCATAGGAGTATCATGTAATCTTACATTTTCTACATTATATCGCTTACATTTTATCGCTAGTGACTAAATACTTTTATTGACTCAACTTTATTATATTTTTTCTTTATTATAATCAATTTCGATTCCGATATAATTTTTAACTTTACCTATAACTTCATTATGAATTTTTTCACGAGTTTCATTTTCATTTCTTTTTTTTTATTCAAATCTTTACTGCATATTAATAAATCATCAGCAAAATGGAAACATACATTAGACTTAAATTATCATTTTTTACATATCAACAATAATCGTAATTACTTCTAACAAAATTTATTTTCGCTTAAAAATTTATGGAATGAATTAAACCAAATTCTTGGACGTTCTTTTGATCCATCTAGTGCTCTATTCAGTTTACAAACTGTATTTACTAATTTCATAGCATTTTAGTAGATTAATGTATATTTCTGATTTCATTGGGCCATTTAAAAAGGCTGTTTCTACATCTATTTGTTCGATACGTAAATTATTTTGACAACAATAAGATAAAAGTATTTCTAATGTTTGTATTTTACTAACTGGCGAATTTATATTTTCTATATTCTCAGTTTTTTGTAAACCTCTTTCTACTAATCTAGCTTCAGATTCATTTTCATCTTACCTTTTTATCTTCATGTCACTTCATTCTACTAACTTATTATTTTACTTTTTCGTAGTTTTTTAAACTTAACTTGTTCCTTTTTTTTCGTGATTAAACATCTGTAGTGCAGTGGATTTAGTCGTATATATTTTTTTGAAATTTTCGGAGTATCTCACACGCCATCTTGCTTTTTCTTCCGTATTTAAGTTGCCCATTTGACACTGTACTTGTGATAATCACTCTTTCTTTGAGGTCACCTTTATTCCAGGAGGCTTCTGTGTCTGTATTTGTTCTGGCTCTGATAGCTTGTTGTTTACATTCTTTATAGTCTAGAAACATTAGCAATCTAAATTTCCAACTGCTGAATTCTTCTCAGTCGAATATGGAAATCATGACATCGTCAATTTTCGTTCTGTCGGCCATTATGTCTTCTACGTGTTTGCTAGACTCTTTTTAAAATTTCTTCATTAGAAGTACTTCTCTTGTTATTTTCACGAAACTATTTTCTGCAATATCTTTATGTCTCTGTCCACACTTAATTTTTATTTTTTAATTGCCATTTACTCTTTTTTGATGCTGGCGTTTTTCTCGTGACTCAAAGTTCGAAAGCCACAAATTCAAATTTCCAGGTATTGAAACTTCCAGTTTTCAATCAACGGTATAATTCGCCTAGATGACGCTACTCTGATTATAAATCACCAGAAAACGGGTTGTTTCAACATGATAACATCAACGAGTTTTTAATTTTAAAAAGGAATGTATTTACTAAAGAAAAAAAACTATCAAATGACATTCTAAAAAAAATGACCTCGCGTTCAAAAGGCTGGTGTTAACCGTTTTACTCTGTTGAGAAATGGACTGTAACGAAACGACGAGTTCGAGTCGTCCGTGTGCAAAGCGCATCAACAAATATGCTTTTCTGCAAGTGCTCAAAATCTATGAAACAGATAACCTTTTATTAATGAATCAAAACAACATTAAAAAAGGAGCGATTTTTACTACACCAAGTGGAGAGTTGATTCTCTTCGAAAGACTGCTGCTACTGCTGCTGCTGCTACTGCTGCTGCTGCTGCTAACTGCACGAATTTGGCGCAAATTGAAAAATGCCAACCAGGACTCGAAGCGAAGAAGGAGCTGCTTTTTAACGCGTGCTGACTGTTCAGAGTCCGGAATGCTAGAGAGCGACAGCGCCGTTCGTGGGAGACGAGCTGGCACCGATACTCACTATTGAAAATTAGACAATAGGTGGGGGGGGGCACACACACGCAAGAGCGTCAATTACGCCCACCTTAAAAGTGTGTGAGCCCCTACTTCAAGTACAGCCCCTTCTTAGCTCTTGAGCAGATGATGCGCAGCAACTGAACAAAGAAACCTTCCTCCCCTTTACCTATTCAAATCCTAAGATACTCATTTTGGCTTCTGCACTTAATTTTCACCACTGGTTACAGAATTACATGCTTTATGTTTACCGCTGGATCGACACTTTTATCATCTATGCTTCTTTGCATATAATTCTTTTAATTCTCTTGTGTTGAATTGACATTTTTACCTGGACCTTGTCCTAAGCTAACAATCACGGACCGCTGGAGCAGCACGTGAAAGATAAAAAAAGAAGGAAGTCCTAACCATGGACTGCTACCATACTGAAAATAATAAAAGGTAGTAGTTTAAGTATAATAATATATATTAAGAAAAGAACTTATCGTCTGATGAACATTGTGACCTTAACAACTAAAAAGAGACCGCTTACAAGAAGAGCTAGGGCTTGACTGACTGTCTCGCTTGGAGTTGCGCATTTAATTTGTGGTTATCATTTACGTGTGTATGTGCACTCGTACTAGACGTAAACTGCAGCAATTTACTTAAAACAGTCGCAATTAATGCTGAAAATTCAACAATCAATTTTGAAGATTATGAAACAATTGATTAATTACATATTTAAAAGTAGCTTACGTTATTATAATTTGACAATAACACACAAATAATACATTTAAACTTGGGTCGCTTCTTTAGCTACCGCTGCTCCTGACTCTTTGGCATACTCTTTTTGCTATATTCACATACTGTAACAGCATGTAATCACTAGTAAATCCAAGTCGTGCTGTCAGTTTGATGTTTGTACATTACGACCTCTCTTTCTTTGAGTCTAACCCCAATTATACAGTGTTATTAGAATCGGCTAAGGATTTTTTTTTTTTTTTTGGGGAAACTCTAAGATTAGAAACCAACACACAACCAATTTTCAGGATTGTATGTTGGAGGGTGAGTTCGTTGCCCAGTGTAGAAGAGTGAGATCACTCGGGTTTCCAATTGTTTAAAGAAAATTTACTCAAAGTGGTTTTCATTAAATTTCATATAATCTTGTCGAATAATCTATTAACCCCTGCAATATTAACAGTGATTCTGTCCAATTATTACTTGATTGATATTTTGATTCAATAAAAGTAGAGTATACTGATTTCTTTTATTTGTTCTGTCACTTAATATTATTCTTTTTTTTTAACACCTCTATGTCTGCAAAAACAGAATTCTTAGCCTCTTTATATGACCTACTTTTGTGGCCAATTTTGGCTTAAAGTAAAAACTCTTTTAATATGAATTTTGATTCTCATTTTAAAATAAACAACAAGTTAATAAATGATCTTATGAACTAACTTTTAAATTTTTAAATAGACTCAAAGAATTTTAGGACTCGTGATCATTTGTGGAGGGGTATATCAAATAAGTATCATTACTTCTTTCTTTCGAGCAATTATTCATTTTTATTTTATAAGAAATTTGTATTTTAATCATTATATAATTCATCAATATTGATTAAACAATAAGGTCAATTTTTTCATTAATAATCTAAATTGTTTTATTTTAAATCAACGTGTTGTAGTCACGATAGAACATTGTGAATCTCGCGCTTGAATAAAATTATAGTTTTAATTTTTATTTTATGTATCTATCAATAAGGACATTTAAATGTTCCCGCGCAAATTTTCTTCTTCTGACACTGGATTAGACTATGGTGGATTATTAGCACATCTGTGGATTTTTAGTACGGGCTTGATACCTATCCGAAGAAAGTCACGTAGAGCTAGGTCGTCCTTGGGGCCCCAAATGTCTTAAGCACGGCTCAAGTGAAAGAACCTGGTACTTCGCCTGACAAGCGTCGTCGCTATCTCTAGTGCTTCGACTACTTGGGGGTGCGTCGTCTCCACGCTTTAAGCGGTCGAGCCCTGAAAGTCCAAGTAAGTACCAGTTAGTAGTAGACGCGCCACTGGTATACATACACAAATGATATCGATGTCAGCCCTTGAACGCTATCCTCTTGCTCTCGACGTGTGCTCGACGCAGTAACTACTGGTGCACCGAAGAGTCGCGGGTCTGGGTAGGCAGCGCGTGTCCGCGTCCCGGTCTCGGTGGAAAGGATAATTCTTCCTAGCGCGCCGACGCCTTCTACAGAACGTTCTGATTTTAAGCCCGAAAAACTATACCACGAGCTAAAGCTCATCAAAAGGTCTCGAAAAGCTTTTTACAAAATTTGGATTCGATGGATAATTAACAAGATATTGTTGATTTAATAACCGATCAATTCCTCCAATAACAGAGTACTGAGCCTCAGGAGGCGGGGCCTAAGCATTGTGGAGGGGCAACTACGCATAGCTAAACTCTTTTACGGAGAAGGTGGTAATAGGTATGCCAGGAAACAAGGTTACTGACTGCAGAGATTTGATCAGTTACCGTACCAGCGCAAAATTTAAATAGCAAGGCCGAAGTATTTTAACCGGAGATCTGATTTTTAAGAAATAATTACGCACGTCCACTACGCTAATTCAGTGCATATTTTTTCTCAGTAAATTTCACAGAGAAACAATTCAATTCAAATTTTTTTGAATATACATCGCCTGATGAAAAAAATCAAAATGTGACAGGGTCTCATACGTTGAGCTCGAATACTCAGTAAAACTCTTGATCTTTTAACGTTGAACTACTTAAAGATAAAATTTTAATTTTTTGTATACTGTAGAAGAAGCTCATTTCACGCATTTACTTGGTCAAATTTTTTTATTTTATCAAACATTTTAGTCTGATTTACGAAAATAAAAAAAATAAAAAATAATAAATAAAATTACGACTAAGCAAGACATGTGCGTTTATGGGGCATACCTCTCTAACGTGTAAGATTTTACTAAAAAAGGATCAGCATTTAATCCATCCAAAGCTCTATCGTCTTAAAAATTACAAGTCAATTTAGAAACGCAAGAAAATCTCACGCGTGAAGCACGATTGCTCAGCATGAATAATTATGCTTGTTTTTCAATCAGCGTGTCGATAGGTCTTGAACCTCTTGATCACTGGAGTACAACATGATAAATGAATGAGAAAAAGCTTAAAAATACCGTGCATCGAGCTTGTTTATACAACGCAAAGCTCTTACGTTAATCGCATTATTATCTAAGATGACAACGTAATTATTCTTGATCTCTCCAACGTCCTCAGCATTAAAAGTTAAAGTAGGCGGTAAGGTTCAGCATTGTAAGCGTGTTAGATAAGCAGAAGCCCCAATTTCTATTTTTGTTTACTTTAAAAAAAATTAAGATCTTTTATTATCTTTGGAAGAGCAGGTTTTCAATTAATTATTACATCAATATACGTTATCAAAAAGTTAGTTATGCTTGTATTTTGTGGAATCGAATAAAGACCATGGTTTAGCTACATTGGTAAGATAAAAAACACTGAATTTTTATATCTTATGGTCGAATCCATCAGATGTCAATTTTTTTTATTCGGTACACGAAGTACCTGTATTCGAATTTGCCTTTAAGCGGGCATTCATGTTCGTGCAGCTCAGACTGACTTGCTAACAAAAAATAACTTTCTTAAGAATCTGCTAGGCTCATTAGGACATTGTTTTTCGTGAAAAATCGATCGTCCTCTTAAGTATCATTTCGCACAAGAAGGTTGCCTTGGTCTGTTGTGTCCGTTTGTGAGTGTCATGATGAATCGTGCTGTGCAAAAAACCACGCAATCGAGGACTACACGCAGATGGTTCTTTTTTTTTATCTTGCCGGAGGAAATCTTGAAGAAGCGGCTCACCAGTACCGTGCTCGTTGGCCTCTCCGTCGTCATCCGAATCCAGAAACGATGGGTGCTTGTCACCGTCGTTTTATGGAAACGGGCAACGTTTTACCATTTCGCGGGAATGCTGGTCGCCCATGTGAGGTTTTAGTGCCAGAAATGGAAGAGTTGATTGAGGACATATTTGAAATTGACATCAGTTTGTGCTGTCGGATGCCAGCTGAATGTTACCCCTAGTAGAGTCCACGCTGTAATAGCGGATACCGGGAAGCACCCGTACCACTTTTGGCGCGTGCAAGAGTTGCTGCTTCGTGATCACCAGAGCCGTGTAAACTTTTGTGGCGGTTTTTTGGCCCAAGCACGTGCTGATGCTCATTTTGTTAATACGATCTTGTGGACTGATGAGTGTACATTCACTAGGAATGGCATGCTCAATCAACATAACTATCATTTCTGGGCTCATAAAAATCTTCACCTCACGCGGGCGACGAGTTTCCAGTATCGATGGAGCATAAATGTTTGGGGTGGAATTATTGGAAATATCGTCGTAAGTACTTTAATTTTTTTTTTGCAGTGTTTTCCGTCAAAAATTTGTTTGTAAAGTGTGAAAAAAATTTTACTTCTGTGGATTGGTGTTTTTTTAATTGCAACTTAAAATATTTTAAAGCTAATTTATCATGATTTCGTGGTACTGTTATATTAACAAATGAAAAATACCATTAAAACCGTTTTACTTAATTTTTTTTTTTGAAATAAGAAATCTGATTAGGATTAATTTACGATTTGATATTGACTCTCCGATTCACTTAATTTGTAGACTGCTCCCGTATTTTTGCCTCCTCGGCTGAACATTGCAGCGTATCTCGATTTTTTACAAAATCCGTTGCCTTGGCTTTTAGAAGACGTCCCACTAGCGACACGACTGAGACTCATCTACCAGCTTGATGGAGCCCCAGCCCATTTTACACGTAATGTCACGAGGTACCTGAATGACACCTTCCCGGAGAAGTGGATAGGTCGAGGAGTTCTAATAGCGTGACCAGCCCATTTCTTCGACCTGCACCCGCTGGACTATTTTCTGTAAGGCTGCGTCAAGGAATCAGTGTACAAAACTGAACCTGTCGACGCTGAGGATTGCAGACAGAGAGTAGTTCACGCATTCGATGAGGTGGGAGAGAGAGGAATGGCCCAAAGATCTGTCAACAATATTGTTCGAAGAGCTAATTTAGGTGTCGAAAACAGCAGAGGACACATCAGTTATTGTAAAGGTATAACAAAATTGAAAACGTTATTGTAACTATTTTGCAGTCCATTAATATGATTTTTTACAACCTGTTGCAGCTTTTAGAGTAGATAAAAAATGACGCAGTCAAAGAGTCCTGTAGAACCAGCAATGGAATTAATTTTTTTTTTAAACACGCCAGATATGTTTAATAATATACTGCCAGTCCAAAGCCTGGAAAAAGTGTGACAGGAAAAAAATCTTATGAGAATAACAGTTACTAAGAGGTTCAAGACCTATCGACACGCAGATTAAAAAACAAGCATAATCATTCGCGCTAAGCAATTGCGCTTAACGCGTGAGATTTTCTTGCGTTTCTAAATTTACTTGTGATTTTTCAGACGATAGAGCTTTGTATAGATTAAATACTAATCCTTTTTAGACGATAAAGTTTGACGAAATGCATAAGATTTGACCAACTAATAGCGTGAAATGGGCTTTTTCTTTTTTTACACTTTTTTTTTTATCTTAAAGTAGTTTCAAAATTTTATAAATTTTTTTTCCATAGATGAAAAGAAGAAAAAAAAAAAAAAGAAACATAAATAAAAATTGGGGCTTCTGCTAGTCAATTACTCTCATCATGTTGGACCTTACCGCTTACTTAAAATTTTAGTGCTTATGACGTTGGAGGGCATAAGAATAGTTATGTTTTAAAATTAGATAATCACAGCTCGAGATTAAAAAGATTTTTGATAAATGTACAAGCTCGATGCGTGGAATTTTCTTTCTTTTTTTTCAAATAGTCATGTAGTACTTCAGGGACCAAGAGGTTTAAGACCTATCGACACGTAGATGGAAAAATAAGCATTATGATTCGGGCTGAGCCATCGCGCTAAAAGCGTGAGATTTTCCCTAGTTTTTAGATGTAGCTGTTATTTCTCAGACGATAAAGCTTTGTATGGATTAAATACTGATCCTTTTTTAGTAAAATCTTACACGTTAGAGAGGCGTGCCCCATAATCGCACTTTACGCGATTAATCTTGTTTTTATTTATTTATATTTTTTAATTAAAGTAAATAATACTATATAGTTTAAGGAAATAAATAAAATAGACCAAGTAAATGCATGAGATGTGCTTTTTTTTTCTAAAAATTTTATTTTCATCTCAAAGTAGTTCTAAAATTTAGTAGATGTTGCTTCATAGTTTAAAAAAAAAAGTTAACAAAAATAAAAATTGGGGCTTCTGCCAGTCAATTCCTGTCTCCATGTTGGACCTTTCCGCCTACTTGAACTTTTAGTGCTTATAACGTTAGAGGGAATAAGAATAGTTATGTTTTAAAATTGAATAATTAAAGCTGTAGATTTAGAGGATTTTTGATAAATGAACTAGCTCGATGCACGGTTTTTTTAATTTTTTGTTCATTTATTCGTCATGTGGTACTCAAGTGACGAATACGTTCAAGACCTATCGACACGCTGATCGATAAATAAGCATAATCATTCGTATGGATTAAATGCTGATCCTTTTTTAGTAAAATCTTACACGTTCGATAGGTGTGCTGCATAAACGCACTTGACGCGTTTAATCTTGTTATCATTTATTAATTTTGTTTAATTCAAGTAAATAAAACTATAAAGTTTGAAGAAATAAATAAATTCGACCAAGTAAGTGCATGAGATGCGTTTTTTTTTTTTAATTTTATTTTTATCTCAAAGTAGTTTTAAAATTTAGTAGATGTTGCTTCATAGATTGAAAAAAAAAGTAAACAAAAATAAAAATTGGGGCTTCTGCTTATCTAACACGCTTACCATGCTGAACCTTACCGCCTACTTTAACTTTTAATGCTGAGGACGTTGAAGAGATTAAGAATAATTACGTTGTCATCTTAGATAGTAATGCGATTAACGTAAAAGCTTTGCGATGCATAAACAAGCTTGATGCACGGTATTTTTAAGCTTTTTCTCATTCATTTATCATGTTGTACTTTTGTGACCAAGAGGTTCAAGACCTATCGACACGCTGATTGAAAAACAAGTATAATTATTCGTGCTGAGCAATCGTGCTTCACGCGTGAGATTTTCTTGCGTTTCTAAATTTACTCGTAATTTTTAAGACGATAGAGCTTTGTATGGATTAAATGCTGATTCTTTTTTAGTAAAATCTTACACGTTAGGGAGATATGCCCCATAAACGCACATGTCTTGCTTAATCGTAATTTTATTTATTAGTTTTTGTTTCTTTCATTTTCGTAAATCAGACTAAAAAGTTTGATAAAATAAAAAAATTTGACTAAGTTAATGCGTGTAATGAGCTTCTTCTACAGTATACAAAAAATTAAAATTTTATCTTTAAGTAGTTCAACGTTAAAAGATCAAGAGTTTTACTGAGTATTCGAGCTCAACGTATGAGACCCTGTCACATTTTGATTTTTTTCATCAGGCGATGTATATTCAAAAAAATTTGAATTGAATTGTTTCTCTGTGAAATTTACTGAGAAAAAATATGCACTGAATTAGCGTAGTGGACGTGCGTAATTATTTCTTAAAAATCAGATCTCCGGTTAAAATACTTCGGCCTTGCTATTTAAATTTTGCGCTGGTACGGTAACTGATCAAATCTCTGCAGTCAGTAACCTTGTTTCCTGGCATACCTATTACCACCTTCTCCGTAAAAGAGTTTAGCTATGCGTAGTTGCCCCTCCACAATGCTTAGGCCCCGCCTCCTGAGGCTAAGTGCTCTGTGATTGGAGGAATTGATCGATTATTAAATCAACAATATCTCGTTAATTATCCATCCAATCCAAATTTTGTAAAAAGCCTTTCGAGACCTTTTGATGAGCTTTATCTCGTGGTATAGTTTTCCGGGCTCAAAATCCGAATGCCCTGTATAGCCGGCTTGAAGATAATTCGCCGCCACAATCGACCCTATCTCCTGCGCAAAATCAGTTCTACATATTCGCCGATGATCCTTGCGCATATCTAATCCAGATTCCTGCGCGTATCGTGTCCTTCGTGCCAACTCTTTGAATTTTGTTTTTTCAATTTCGTATTTTTGTTTGAAATTTTAAGTACTGATGAATTACGTAAAAGGGTATGAATATAAATTGAGAGTATAAATTTTAAATATCTTTATAATAAAGAGTGCCCTCTTGCAACGTATATTTAGATATATAGGTTCAAATTTATAGGGTATCCAGTATAGTGGTATACTAGTGAAATTACAGTTGCCTGTCAGTATCGAACTGTTCACCTTTACAGCCGCGTTACTCTTTTTGTTTGTTTACTGCTGGAGCAAAGTAGATTATCGTTTTCAACATTTTCTTTACTACTGTGAGGTTTTTTCGAATGCAGGAGTTACAACATGTAACCTTAACCTATACAACACCTCAATAACGCTTGCTAAGATTTTTTTGTACAGATGCATGTACACACGGAAAAATAATATTGTGCACAAGTGTTGACTACTGAAAGAGTATATACATTCTGACCACTTAATGCTAACATAAAGTAAGTAATTTATCTATACCTTTAGTAGTTAAAAGTAAAAGTCTCATTTATACCCAGGTACTATATACATAATTGTGTTTTTACAATAAAGAAGTGCATGAATTTTTCTATCAATCAATGGAACATATGTACAGTAAAAATTTCTATGACTATCTACATATGGGTTTGTCAAGAAATAACAGGCCACCGAGGGCTCTGATAGTGTTTTTTAACAAAGACACTCGATGTTCAGGTAAGTTAAGAGCAATTTAGAAGGCTAAAAAAAAAATTCCAAACATACAAATCGATTGATTTCTTCCTGCTCTTTCCAATAATGCGGTCAGTTTTTCTGTGAATGCCGTTTTTGAGGTTAGAATTTAGTTTTAAAGTTCAAATCAACTTTCAACGTAAGGGGCAACTCTAATCACAAAAATAATGTTGCCAATCGATAGAAGAGGTTGAAATCTATCGGAAATGACTTTTTGAAAGTTGGAGAAATGATTTTTAGGCTTGCTGCAATAATAAGTAAAAGCGGGTTGGTGCGTGAAACGCGTACGGGACGACACGATGCGGTGCGCCAACGTGCGGTCTCGATTTGCCTCAGTAAAATACGACCAAAATGACTTTGGACAACGTTTACTAAGCTCCAATCTGAGTATTTTAACAATCTGTTACGTAATTTTTTTCTTGTTTGTACATTTTGCTTATTAAAAACAAAAAATGATGGATGAATTAATTTTTTTCATTTGCACTGCAACTTAAGCTCAGGTGATAATGAAATAATTAAGGTTAAGTGATTATGCAGGTATGTTTGGTTATTTTTAAGTATTTTATTGTCTTACTTTTATGTTTTAGTTACTTTTTTTGATATTTTGTAAACGAATTGGTACGTTCGGCTATCACCGTATATTAGTTTTTTTTTTTTTTTTTTTTCT
Source organism: Copidosoma floridanum (assembly GCF_036245765.1). NCBI lineage: Eukaryota > Metazoa > Arthropoda > Insecta > Hymenoptera > Encyrtidae > Copidosoma > Copidosoma floridanum. The sequence continues at coordinate 30,856,983 of NW_028321881.1, forward strand.
TCCTTCTTTTCCATAAATAAAGCCAATAGTCTAGTAGATAATTATTCAGAGAAAGAAAGTTTATTGAGTATTAATCATACGCAAATAAACACATATCTAACAGGATTCCTTTTGAGTGTTTGATAAAGTTGTAAACAGAATGAAAAGTCAAACGAAGGGAGCAAACGAAACGGTCGAACTGAACCTAATGAGCGACCCGAACTAAACGAACGAGACGAACAAACCGAACGAAAAAAAACAAACAAATGTATAGTGATAATTAAACGTACCCTTAGTTTTTAAGCTGAAAGTCTTTGGCAGTATTTTTATTTTTATTAAAAGGTATGCTCTTTTATTTATTTTGTATAATAATAACAATACTGAATTAGCCTTTTTTATTTATCACAGGTTTACATACGACTGGAGAAATGTTTAAATCTAGGTTGTATAAATAGTGAGATGGTTCAAAATCGTTGCTGTATACCTATATGAGAAAATGCAAAGCACTCATCAGCACTTCGTACAATACCTTCCAATCTGCGACAATTTTTTCCTGGACTACACATCGATAGAAAAATTTTCGATTCGTATAGAATAACAGTCACAAACAAAGTTACTTTCAATGGTCAAGTAACGTTAAATGATTATTTTGAGATTGTAAGTAATTTGCAACGAACTTTCAAAGATCAGTCTGTATCGAGAGATAAGAAATTGTTTCTCGTTGAATTACTTTCTGCATCATGGAGTGAACGTAAAACTGCGTCGTTTGCAAATTCAACTCGGTGGCTCGGAAACAAAACCAAGAGTAAAAATAATTATTCCCAAACAGAAACAAGAGGCAAAAAATCCCTATCTACGCCAATTTAAGAAAAAGTGAGGGTGTTTTATGAATACGATAATAATAGCCGAATAATGCCTGGGTTAAAGGATACAAAATATAATCGATACAAAGATGGAACAAAAGAATACTTACAAAAAGGACTTATACTTAACAACCCACGCAAATTATATTCAAAATTCAAAGAATAAAATACTCAATGCAAATTGGGTTTTAGTACATTTGCTACATTACGTCCTCCAAATTGCATTTTTGCTGGTGAAAGTGGCACACACACTGTCTGCGTGTGTATACATCACCAAAATGTCAAATTGATGTTATCGGGTCTCGATATTTCTCAAGTATCTAATGGCACAATAAAAGATTACAAGGATTGCATAGCCATGATAATTTATAATGACTCCACGCCAGAGTGCTATATGAATCAATGTAAAACCTGTCCAGGCATCGAACGCATACAAAAATCACTACAAGAGTTTCTTGAAAAAGCTTCTACTGATAAAGTTAAGTATCAAGTATGATGTGTAACTCATAGATTTTTTATATATTTTTTTTTTTTTTATATTCTAGTGCTTTACGTCCAACTCCTATAAAGGGCACTACACAGGGCATTTAGCACTTGGGAGAAGGAAGGGAAGAGGGATGGGAGGCCTCACATTACTGGGAGGGGGGTAGGGAAAAATTAGGCAATTTTGCTGCGAGGAGGTCGCCTAAACCCTCCTCGAGGAGCATTGCGTGGTGAAAAAGCACTTGTGAAAATACACAGAGGTACTTGCCCGAAAAAGTCGCACTGGCCGGTAATCCAACCATGGTCTCCCGCGTCCCAATCCACGACCTAGCCGACTGAGCCACCGCGCGCTCTTAGTAACTTGTAGATCGATGTTAGAAACTAGAATCGTTTCAAGCAATACTTTCATCGAAAATTTTTCTCCTCTATTATTTAAGTTAAAAACTCATTTGTTCATATCAAAACAACAATCTATGCATTTCAAAACAGGTTATAATTAACTGATAGAGACAGAATTTCTCATCTCGCTCGATTGCTCAGAAAACTATTGCAACAGCAGTGTACTGCGTCCATGAAAAATTGGTAAAGTATCTAAAAAAAATTTTACAAAAAAAGCAAACTCATGTACTTTACCGACCGCTGAAGAAAAGTACTTGTTTAATGAAGAAAAACTCAAAACTCGATATAAATCTGCAACAAGACTCGAAGGTACTTTATCCTATCACTCCGTATCAGTTTTGAAAGAGACACGGCAGTAAGTATTTCGTCGATTTTCTACATCCGAGTCGATGAATGTACATCCACCAGTTAAAACTTTATCCAAATACAGTAAGGAAAAGAGTTTAAAGAAAAACAGTCAGTCAATGACTAGGGCACCGATGAAATCCAAAAAGAAAAAAAAAGTTTTGGAGCGATTACATAAATATAAATTGTTGAGATTATAATTCACTGCGCGAGGCCTTCAGGATTCGGGAAATAAGCCAGGAAGGATAACAAGAAGGGAAAATCACTAAACACTTGTAGAGAAATCGTAATTATTATTATTTAGATATAAACTGTCGTAATACCGTCTTTACAAACTGTTCTTTCAATTAAGTCTTAACTGGCTAGAGACTAGCGATCAACTGGGCTGGCCTGATGCGCAGCATCGGGGCTCGCGTATGCACAGTACATATATAATAGCAGAGATGGCGCTTTATACAAACTCTTATTCTAACACTCCCTTCAGTTTAATGGAGCGCCTATCTCTGAACGGTTATAAGAAATAAGTAATATAAAAGTAATAAATAAAATGTATCAATGGGTCAGCCTTAATCTCGCTGTTTTTCGGGTCTTTGAAGTCTGCTCACTGATTGTTGTTACCTAAAACAGAATTCAAACCATAAGGATTAGATTCTTTTGATTAAACGAGATTCACTGTCATGTAGTTCTAACAGTCATTTAGTAATTTTGCAGTCATTTTCTCATGCAATTCAATCGGTAAAGCTTTAGTAAAAATGTCGGCAATCTGTTCTTTAGAGGCAATCCATTTGATTTCTATGAACCCATATTTAGCACATTCTTTCACATAATGTTCTCGCACTGATGACATGTGTCTGAGTTTAGTTCCTCCATAAGACTTGGCGCTGGCTTCGGCTGCTTTATTGTCACACCACACAGTCATAGGATAGAGTGAGATATTTAGCACTGCTGTTAAGGTGTTTCTTAGAGCCATGAGTTCTTGACATGCCTCACTCATAGCTATATATTCAGCTTGGCAGGTTGACAACGAGACGTAAGTTTGTTTATGCGTTCTCCAAGATACAGAGTCGCCAAATAGTTGTATGACGTATCCACTCGTCGTATGCGAATCTTTGCAGTCTGCGAAACTTGCGTCTGAATAAGCCGTCATGATTTCTGTGCTTCCTTTAAAAGTCAGTCCTTTCTTTCTAGTTCCATTGAGGTAACGGAAAACTCTCTTGACCATTTGTCTATCTTCTTCTGTAGGATTGATCTGATGTCTACTTAATACGTTCACTGCATAAGAAATATCAGGTCGAACAGTGTTTGCTAAGTACAGCAAACTGCCGACTGCTTCTCGATATGGGAAATCTTCTGGCCTATTCACACTTTGCTCTTCTTCGTTTCCAGATTCTTCTCTGTCTCTTCGTTGCTGATTTATGACTTGTCTCGTCACCATAGGTGTCCTGCACTGTCGTGCATTGTCGAAACCAAACCTCTGCAGTATTTTGTTCGTATATTTGTCCTGTGTTAAACGAATGATTTGATTTCTTCTGTCTCTGTCGATTTGTATTCCCAGGAAATTATTTGCTTCCCCTAGATCTGTCATTTCGAATTCGGCTTTAAGCTTATCACTCACTTCTGTAAGTTTATCGACATCGTTGCTTGCCATCAGCATATCATCCACATACAGAATCAAAAATAGAAATTTGCTTTCACATCTCCATATGAAAAGACAGGGCTCACTTGGGTGTTCCTGGAGTCCTATTTTTGTAGCAGTCTCTGAAAACCTCTCATACCAGCGTTTGGGACTAATTTTAAGACCGTACAGGGATCTTTCCAACTTGCACACTTTGGTTTTTCTCAACTCTTGGGCACACGGAACACCATCAGGTATTTCCATGTATATATCATCATTCAATGTACCATTCAAGAAAGCAGTCTTTACATCAAGCTGTCGTGTTTCCAAGTTATATTTGTTTATGACTGCCAGTAAGACTCGAATCACTGCTAGTCTTGAGACTGGAGCATAAGTTTCCATCAGATCATATTGGTTTCTGTCTTTAAATCCACGGATCACTAACCTGGCTCTATATTTTGTGTTTCCAGAGTTGTCTTCTTTCCTTTTCAGGACCCACCGGGAGTCAATTATATTTGGTTTTCTGCCTTTGCTATCACTCATTGGTTTATTTACAATTTTCCAAACAAAGTTGTCATTCATCGACTTCAGTTCCTCTTCTATTGCTTTCCGCCATTCTGTGCTGTTTTTGCTCTTCAGAGCATCTTGGTAGTTGGTTGGATCTTTGTAAATTTCTGCTAACAATGCATGATATACTTCATCCTGATTTTGATCCACAGAGCAGTCTTCTTCGTTAAAATTTTCCTGTCCAAATCTGATTTGATTATTTGAATCATGGGGCACCTGCAGTCCTGTGAAACTAGTGTCATATATTATCTTCTGTCGTTTCGCTGGTAAGAGCTCTTCCGTATTTCCTGAACCAGATGTTTTCGGCGGTCGTCCTCTCTTTCGTTTGACGATTTCTCCCTTCGTTTTTGTGCTTTCTTCCGTCTTTTCGTCGAACTTCAGGAGCCAGCAGTCGTTATCAACTGTCGTTGTAACTAATTCCCAATTCACTATATCGTTTTTCAGGTATCTGTCTTTGTATACCAGTCGTTCATTGAATCTCACATCTTTGCTTTCATAAAATTTTCCGTCTTCAGGTTTCATCAGGATAAATCCTGTGATTGTGTATCCCACTAGAACAATTCGTTGAGCTAACGGACTGAACTTCGGGCCGGAATTTCTTTGAATCTTCATGTATCCCAAGCACCCAAACCGTTTCAGTTGTTCGATATTGAGATTCTTATGCGGCGCAAATTTTACCAACGGAATTTCCATTCCATTCGACCTGTGAGGTGTTCGGTTGTAAGCATAAACTGCTGCACTCAGAGCCAAGTCCCACATGTTCTCTGGGAGACCGGAGTCGAACATGTAGACTCTTGTCTTCTTTGCGATTGTTTGGTTAAATCGTTCTGCCGTCCCGTTGTGCTCCGGTGTATCCGGACTGGCTAGCTGCAGTTCGGCCCCCAGTTCCTTTAAGACCTCTCGGGTATGGCCACCAGTGAATTCCGTACCTTGGTCAGACCTAAGATAGCAGAACTTGGCGTCATACCCCAAGATGTTTCTGGCGCTCCGGACAAAATTTTCCAGGCAAATCCCTGTATCACTTTTAGCTTTCATTGGATATGCCATGGCCATTCTTGAGTAATCATCCACAAACACTGACACAAACTTGTAGCGTTTGGGGTATGAAGTTGGACTTATGGGACCCATGGTATCCGAATGAATAATTTGGAGGGGAGCGGTGGATCTCACTCTAACTGTCTTAGCCGGAAGTTTGTTGAATTTTGCCTTGGAGCATACATCACAATTAGCTATACTGTCATCAAATATAACTTTCTTCAGATCTTTGCAATTTGGAAATTTCTTCTGAAATGCCTTTAGATAAGCGAGGGAAGCATGCCCTAATCTCACGTGCCATAGGATGGCCTCGTTGATGGGGCTTGTTTTTTCAAGAGTTCTATAGCTGTCATTAATGGGTGTATTGTACACGCTTATTTTATTAGGATTCAGAAGCTTACGGTCATTGACTGAGTTATCAAAGCAAGATCCTATGGGATGTAGTGCCAACGGATTTCCAATAGCTTCCTCTTGCTCGACATTTTTACTTAAGTCTCTGTCTTGTTCACTGTCTTTTGTTGTAGCTTTGCTTCGTGTATTATACCGAGATTCACCCGAGCCATTCGTCACTAGATATGCATATTTCCTGTGAAATTTGTTTTTATCTTTATTGTGAACATTTAATTCAACAAGCCAGTATGGCTGTCGATAGACTCCTGTGATGAATGACTCGTTCGAAGTCGGGTCAAATATATCAATTTTGTTATTATCGAGGTATATGGCCAGGCCTGAATCCACAAATTTTCTCAAAGAAAGTAAGTTTTCCGACAAGGATTCAGAGCAGATCACATTATTTAGTGTCAGCTCATGGTTATTATTTTTACCGACGATGGTGCCTTCTCCCTCCGTTTTCAAGTCTGCCAGAGGATTACTATTCGCGCACTTAATTTTGCTTGTTTTATCACAATTTAAACTCTTAAATACTAGCCGAGAGTTAACCAAGTGGTCGGTTGCTCCTGAGTCAGCGATGAATTTAACTAGATTGTAGTTGTCGGTCTTTAATTTATTTGCAGAACTTGAAAACAGCGAAGAGGCGATGTCGCTTTGCTTAAAAACAGTCTTACCTTTCTTGTCATTTGTGTTTCCACTCTGTCTTTTTGTTTTACTTTCATTTTTACTAGTTTTATCACTGTCCCTTTTCTGTCTTTTGTTTTGGTTGTTCTTTTCACTGTCATGCTCCCTTTTTCCCCTTTTATTTGTCGAATTTTTAGATCCTTGTCCGTCTTTGTTTTCCCGTCTTTTGAAATCCCAATTTAAATTTTTCTTCTCACCTGATTTGGCACCCCTGCAATTTTTCTTATGCTCCATGAGGTTCCGTTGAAGCCTTCCGCAGGAGTAGCACTTTCTCATTCCTGCGTCGACCGGGCAGTTATAGGAGTGGTGCCCGTAGTCATCGCACCGATAACACCGTTCGTTATCGTGGGTTGAGTTGGGCTGGTGCACCCGTAGCGCTGTTGCAGGCGCAGTTCCCCCAGCAGCTCCGGTCCTCTGTCGTCTCGACTCTGTCTTTAAAAAGAAAGATTTCAAACGGTCATAAGTCATCCTTTTTCCTTGCGCATCTTCAATCACAGCGTCGAGGGTTTCAATCTGCGCTACGTTATTCACGACGGCATTGTAGAATGCGTCACGTATTTCTTCTTCTGACAAGGGTTGTTTTCCCTGTAAATTTTCGTAGCTTCTGAGAAGCTCTTCAAATTTATCAACGAAGTCAGACCCTGTCATTTTATTTGGGAAATACCGAAAAGTATACAGTTTTCGTCTGATTTCATTTGACGATAAGTTTGACTCGTTTCTTTTTATTTCTTTCAATTTATTTAGTAGTTCTTTGGGATCGGAATAATGAGCAGTCTTTAGATGGTAAAAGTCATCAATGTGATTGATTATAACATGTCGTACCCTTTCTTTGTGATCATCTAATTCTTTGGCAGACAGAAATGTGGGAAACTCAACGGTATCATCCAAGACGTACAGTAGTTTTTTAATTTTTAATTCTGAAAATAATTTATCGAGAAACAATTCTATCTTTGTTTTAGGGGTTAATTTATAATCATAACGGGACGGTGAGTCCTTGTTTAACAGTTCGAGTTGGAACCTTTCACTCCGATCAAGATCAGTCGTTCTGTCATGCAGTACTCGATTTAGGGTTCTTTCCGAGAGTGAATCAATTTTGTGTTTACGATTTACATGCTCGGACCATAACTTATTGAGATTTTGATTTGGTGAAGGTATTGCAGTAGAGTTTAGCGCGTCTACTGCAAAATTTGATTGACCTACCTCTTGAGCTGTCATAAATTGTTCCAGTCGTTCGGACAACCTGGACATTGTCGCCACTGCCTCTTCTAAGGCCCTTATACGGGCAACGGCCTCAGTCGTGGTCTGTACAGCACTCTGGTGCTCTGCCCTCTGCCGTTCTTCAAGCCAGCCAATCCGACGTCTCAGGCTGTCCCTTTCTTCCGCGGCCGCACTCCTTCTAACTAAAAGTTCATTTTTATCAAGTGCCTGTCTTGAGTAGTTATTGATAACTTGTCTTTGAGTGACCAGTTTATCTTTTTCTCTGTCGTATTTAAAATTAACGTTTTCATTCTTTATTATTTTCGGCTTTCCCGAGATAGTTGAACTCGTTGATTTCTCTTTTGGAACTCTGTCACGATAATTTCCGAAATGCATTTCGTCAAAACTCTCATCGTCCGTCCTTTTATCAGTCAGAAGTTCAGTCTTTTGCAGTTCCGTCGTTTTAAACAGTGCTTTCTTTGAATACCCGGGCGAGAAATCAAGCGCGTCCAAAAATTTTGGGACTTGCGAATTTTCAGTCCTTTTTGCAGACAGGGATACAACGCCGCCAGAGTTTCTAATTGTTCGCGATATTTTGTCAAACTCTGAGGGCTTAAAGTTACCCTTTGAGATGGCTGCGATCGATTCTTTCTTATTTGCGAATAGAATTAATCCGTCTTCTAATCTCACAGATAAATCTCTTACGAGATCTTCTCCGCAAATATCCACACCGAGTTGGAAAAGTCGCACATACGCGTCGATCACATCTTCATCTAAAATAAAGTCGTCATTACGTAAGTTTACCTGTTTATTTCCAAGAAGGGATTCAACTGGAAATGTACAAGCGTGCGTAAACAACGAGACACAGTTGTTCATGCACACTGCACACGTTACCACTTTGCGCGCGAAGAGCAGGCAGGTTGGGCCGCCCCTTCCCCACGCACACGTAAACCGTAGAACACATACAGTCCGGCACGCCGGGATGTGATTAAAGGAAGAAAAGATGGCGCATGAGCTGCTCGTACATGCACACACATATGTGAACACAACACATGCGCGCGCACTACGGGACTACAGAGAGGAAAGAAACGAGCCGACCGCCATGATTGCGCCACGGTGACGGCGTTCTGGCACACAGGTGTGACCAGGCGTCCCCAGCCCCAACCCGGCGCCTCGGCCGCCCGCGACAGCAACCACGGACAGCGCCGCCAATCCGTCCGTGCGCTCGCTCACCTCCTCTTCCAGGGCTAGGCCCAGCCAATAGGCAACGAATTTTAAGCACGAAAAATAACTGCCCCCTTAACACAATTACAATACAGGACTCACTAATACCTTGGCATGCTGCGTCCTTCATGACCCTTCCTCTTCCCTCCTGTCCTTGTATCCTCGTCTCCGGTGACACAGCTCGTGCCTCCTCCACGCCTTCCGCCGCACCTTCTAACCCAGGTGGGGCCACCTCGCTGTCGTTGGCCGACGTCTCGCCGTCGTTCACTCGCACCTCTACCTCGACCCCGATCTCATTTACTGGCACTTCTGCTTCGAGCCTAATCTCATTTACTGGCACTTCTGCCTCGAACCCAATCTCATTTACTGGCACGTTGCTTTCTTCACTTTCACTCATATTAGTAGTTGCTAGATGGAAAAGAGAAAAACGCGTCAATCCCGGCTCAAGTCCCTTATCACAAAGAAAAGCCCCGCGCAGTGGAAGCGTGCTGGGCCCATAACCTGTTGAGATTATAATTCACTGCGCGAGGCCTTCAGGATTCGGGAAATAAGCCAGGAAGGATAACAAGAAGGGAAAATCACTAAACACTTGTAGAGAAATCGTAATTATTATTATTTAGATATAAACTGTCGTAATACCGTCTTTACAAACTGTTCTTTCAATTAAGTCTTAACTGGCTAGAGACTAGCGATCAACTGGGCTGGCCTGATGCGCAGCATCGGGGCTCGCGTATGCACAGTACATATATAATAGCAGAGATGGCGCTTTATACAAACTCTTATTCTAACATAAATATTTTATTTTATTTAAACATAGCTCATTTTTAAATTTTTGATATAACTGTTAGTTTTTACGTTACTTTGACTTTTTTCATTGTTATGTACCTTTGAATCTACAATTTTCAATAGCACACGAAAAAAAAAAAAGAATTTATCCATCATTTTTTGTTTTTAATAAGCAAAATGAACAAACTAGAAAAAAATTACGTAACAAATCTTTAAAATAATCAGATAAGTCTTAGTAAACGTTGTCCAAAGTCATTTTGGTCGTATTTTACCGAGGCGAATCGAGACCGCACGTTGGCGCGCCGCATCGTGTCGTCCCGTACGCGTTTCACGCACCAACCCGCTTTTACTTTTATTATTGCAGCAAGCTTAGAAATCATTTCTCCAACTTTCAAAAAGTCATTTCCGATAGATTTCAACCTCTTCTATCGATTGGCAATATTATTTTTGTGATTAGAGTTGCCCCTTACGTTGAAAAGTTGATTTGAACTTTAAAACTAAATTCTAACCTCAAAAACGGCATTTACAGAAAAACTGACCACATCATTGGAAAGAGCAGGAAGAAATCAATCGATTTGTATGTTTGGATTTTTCTTTTTTTTTTTTAGACTTTTGAGTTGCTTTTAATGTGCCTGAACATCGAGTATTTCTAGTAAAAAACGCCGTCAGAGCCCTGCGTGGCCAGTTATTTCTGTACAAACCTATATATCAAATTAATGTGGTCCACCAGCTGTCATTCACATTGAACCACAGCTCATTCATAAACTTTTAAAATAAAAAGATTATAAAATAGATTTATAAAAAAATTATAAAACGGAACAAACTCTTTTTTGCTTCATACCATAGCTAAAAAAACTCTTTCTAAATCAGTAAATATTTGTTAGTGTAGCCTATACAAACTTTGTGGTGTATCCTAATTCTTCAGAAAATAAGGTAATAATTTTCAATGCCTTAGCTTTAATAGAACTGAACATGTAAATCATGAGTAATTAAACTGCAAAAAAAAAACTATTTTTCAATAAACATACAAATTCTTAAACTAAATGATGTATTAATTATATAAATAAATAAATTTGTCAAAAAAAATTATACATCCAAAAATTTTACACCTGATTGTTTCTTTTAAAAATGCTTTTTTACGACTTGTTTTATTGTTATTATGTCTATGAAATATGAAATTAACATAAATTTTATTTTATATTTCATTTGATGAAAGTTAATCCCATTCAAATATGTACATCTGCAGTGATATGTTACGTATGCACAGTTTTTTAACAAAATCATGGTACAAAATGGAATCGTTCATGATCCGAGTACAAGTACTTTTATACAATCACTTAATATTACTGAACATCAAAATATCCAACCTACACAGTACATAATATCTTCAACGTACCAATCCCTTCAACTCCCCCCATGCAAAACTCATCAAAAGAATAAATAGAAGTTAGGAACGATATGCAACCTGAAAAAAATTGTGCTGGTATATATGTATTACAATAGCTCTTTTATGTAGTCCTCTGAATTCATAAATATACATTCGTTTTCAAAATTTATGAAATGGTAGTTCTCATGCCTGGTGGTGCATGTCGCCAGGACAAGCACCAGGCCCGAGAAACTTATTGTGCTAGCCCTGGTTGGATGCGCACCAGGTGTGAATCCTATTTTTTCTACTAAGGGCACAGTAAAAAAAATAGAGTTCGCACCTGGTGCGCATCCAACCAGTGCAAGCACAAGAAGTTTCTCGGGCATGGTGCTTGTCTTGGCGACATCCGCCACCAGGCATGAGAACTACCTAGTGGTGCATGTTGCCAATATATACATAAAATTTTTTTTTAGAGTGTTACAAATGACAATGAACATAGAAATTACAGTTTAAAATATTACTTTTTACATGACATTTATGTAAGTTATTGATTTCAGGATCATCTACATTTTCGTACGATAGTTATGTATACCAGTTACCTAGTTCTGATCCAAAGGCACTGTTTCTAATTGCTGCATATCAGTTTTAATTGGACCCGATGAACAAAAACAGTTTGTTGGAAAAAAATGCACCTATTTTGATAAAAATAACATTGCAAAAAAAATTGTTTTTCAAGAATTTTTGCGAAAACATTCTTTAACGTAAATTTTGTCTATTTCTATCCAATTTCATCTTTATAACAATTTTTTTCTCAATAGCTTCTTCATCAGTAATGAAAAAATTTTTTTTAACCAACACTAAACATATTCTTACGAATAACTATTTTTTTTCGGAAATTACTATAAAATTGAGTAAAAGATCTAGTAGATGTAACAAAACTTGAATCAGATGAATATGAAAATCATGACGTCCCATTTATTTAATTCTGTAACTAATAATACGTTCTACTACTACGAAACATTGCCATCAATATGATATTTATCAAATGAATGAAATATATCTTACATTTGTTAAACCAAAAATTTCTTAACTGTTAAAACTGTAACCGATTTGAACAGTTCATTTTTATATTTTAACCCAAATTAATATGGTTTCTTTATGTAAAAGAAGTTTTAAAAAATGGCTTTCTATATCCTTCTTTCATTTAACTCTATCACTGTTTGTTTTTTGTTTGCTTTAGCTCTCTTTATCTCAATATCATCCCAATATTATCTTATTTATACTATTGTTATTATTTATCTTAAATAGGATCAATCAAGATAAATTCCTGGAGTTTTCTCAATCTGCAGCACAGCTATCTCCGACTTTGCTCCCAGAAAGTTTTTATACGCCCTACACTAAAGGAAAGTCAGCTGGGGGCACTGTTTAATTTTACTACCAAACAGCGTGAGAAGGAGATAGCAATTGGAAGATTAGTTACAGGAAGCGCTAAAAAACGAAAGTCCTCATCGCTTGGCAAGTGTGCAATCTAGTGTACAGTGAATGCGATATTATTTTGCAATATAAGTTCTGCCATAGTCAAAAAATACAAATAGTTTACGTTACTACTAAGGCGTTACCTTGTGTATATCATTCCATTTTATAACGTGTTCAAAGTTATAGTAACCATATAATATTTTCTATGAAACATTCAGTAATTATCATAGCAAAGAATGTTGAAACCAAACTTTTTTCCGTCATAATTTTCACTATAACGAGCCAACGTTTTATAATATAATTTTAGAAGAAGTACCGTACTCAAATGATTTCAAGGAGCTTCTAAAACTAGTAAAAATAATTAAAAAGAGTTATCTTCTAAACTGGAAAAGTATAGCGTCGCTAAAACGGCAATTATTCTATAGTAATGCCACGTATAGTGAGATATTTGAAACGTTCTCAAATTACATGCACGTTTTTGGCCATGCTCTTGTAAGTACAAATAAAACAAAATTAACATAAAACTAAACGTATTTTTTCATACGTAAAACGTAGTTAGAGTATGCATGTGCGTGATGATGCTCAATACACGAGCTTTCTTTTGTAATGGACACTGAATAACAGACCGACGGACCCAACGAAAAGCCACCCTATTAAAATGTCCCCCAACCCAACTTTAATTGAAACGTAACCATTCAAATAGTGCAACTCTTCAGGGGAATGTTAAGTTAAAGTCCACAATATTTACTTAAGATGAAAAATACAAAAAAATAAATAAAAGTAGTGTAGAATTAAGTGAGTATTGTAAAGCCTTGTGTTTAGTTCTGCTTGAATCTGAAAAAAACTCAATTGGAGCCTGTTTTAAGGCTTTCACAAAAACGTGTATGATTTTATATGATAATTTTCAAGTTATTTTATCCTTCCATTACAAAAACATGTTAACACAGCAAAAACTTGAAAATTATAGATAGAAGCCGACTTTTCAATTACTTTCAAAGATCATGAAGTATTTCTTACAAATTGGCCTCTCATTGCGAATAAGATTATTAAATACGCAAAGGGCAAGAAATATTCAGAAGGGAAGGCTTTATTAAAAGAAAACTCGATGACTCTGTTTCGAGGTACTTATTTATTTATACACAATAATGTTCATTTTGAACCTTCACGATAATAACAATGTCCATTATTGTATACTTGTGACTTCATGATATTTAGTTATTTTTTTAAATTGGTTTGCATACTTACTTTCAGAATACGAACGTACTCTTGCCCTAATCAACTTGCCGTTTTTATTCAAACGAGTAACTCGGACCATAAAAAAGTCAAAAAATAACCAAGCCTGGAAACCAGACAATCTTAAAATTCTTAAGTTTTTTACCTACTGTGGGACGGAAAATATTTCCAAAAATTTTTTAAATTTTTCTTAGGAAAATTCAACAATTATGGGGTTAACTTTTAAATGAAAATCATACTTACTACATTATATTTTTGAAGTCTTTTGCACTATTTCTTTCTATTTATTATTGAAAAAAGGTAAACCTAAGTTTTACATAAATCTGACCTGTAGAACCAGTTTTGCCACTCTTACATTGAAGTATGTCCTAGGTATTAAATAGTACACTGTAATATTATTTGTTTAAGACTGTAAGATTCCCTCTTTTTATAATAGATTGAATAAAGCTATTGAATTAAAAAAAATGATAAACAATGAACTACTCAACATACTACTGTATAAAAATAAGTGCTAACTGACTTTCAATCGCTTTTAGCCCTATATCAATATAAATGACGATACAAGTAATCCTGATAAACAAGATACAGAAGAACTTATTAGTATCGAAACTGACTGTCTAAATCAGGCTAGGATCGAAATTAACACTCTGCATGAATCACATTGTTTGCAAGGGCGACCCTATGTTGTCATTCAAGGCCAAGATTTAAGCAAAGTAAAATTAGCTCATGTTGTTATTGACGAATGTTCCTATCAACTAGATTCTTTCAGTAAAGCCATTGAGCTGGTCTTCAAAGCTTTGAAAGTATTCAAAAAGCCGTTTTTATAAATCACTAAAGATCCCTGCTTGTTTTTAGAACGCGCTGGGTACAGTATGAAAAGAACTAGACTTTCTGCAAATGTTGTATATTTAATAGAGTCTATAAAATAAGACCAAACCTACTAAAGATCGCGCACAGCCTTAACTATAATAACTCTGTTAACTTCTGTTTTCAACGTATTTTTGTTTTAAGTTATTTCAATAACTTTTTTTCTAAACAATCAAATTTTTAAAAAGGTACACTTACCTTATAACACTTCAAGAAAATGATTGAAATGTATTTTTCTAATGACATTTAATTGATCTGTAAAGAACAAATTTATGTAGAGTGTCAAAAAATAAATCTTAAAATTTGATAAGCATTTAAACTTTGAAGTTTATGGTATACAACTGTTAACCCAATACTTCTTAAAATCATAAGTCCACTTACAATTCATCAAAAATATTAAAATGGCTTCAAGTTTTTCGATAAATACCTATGTAGATTCAGAAAAAATATAAGATCAAAATATGTTAAAATTTACATTAGGTCTGTACAATAATCCTTTGTTATCTAGAAAGGCTGTTGACAATGTCTTTAACTTATTAAACTCATTTTTTAATGAAATATTTGTTGAATTTATTAAATGTCAAGTGGACTAACTATTGAGACCTATGACCGATGGAAAATCTTATTGTTTTTTTTACTTGTTCTATCACAGTTGTTCTTAATCAGTTAAAAAGAAGTTTTTTTTTTTTAAATTAAAAAATGCAATGAAAATACTTTAAGATGTACATGATAGTTACCATGGAGTAAAGTTATTAATTCAAGTTTGAATTTATCAGATTTTTAAAGTTTTGAAGACTTCTAAAAATAGAACGCTTAGTAAATACATTAATAATGTGCTATTATTCAGTAAAAAGTAATATTTATAAGAATATTCTTATTAAAAAAACATCTTTTTCAACTAATCCAAGCATTAAAGTGAATCAAAACACCTCCATTATTTGGAGTGATTTTTAACAAATAAATTTTAAAAAATGTAGAAAACGACAAATGATACATTTTTGAATTGAAATAAATTTTTAAACAGTGAATCTTATATCCTAGAAAACGTTTTTATTGTCATATAGACTGATAAATTAGGTGGACTTACATCATTCTTTTAAACTGTATAGAACAATTTTAAATACAAACATATTTTATTTGAGAATGCCTCAATAATGAAGAAACAATTTTGTGAAGCAATTTATTTTAAAATGTATGATAAAGCGAGATCCAGCCACTGTATTTATATGTAACGACAAGAAAAAGGGTCATGCATCCATGAAATTGTGCACACACAAACGAGTTTAACACACTATGCATTTATATACCTGTATACGGGTGATTCTGCCGTCACTTGCTCAGATCGACTTTAAAGATTTTTTAAAAAGAAGTTGGATCAAAAAAATGTTTTCATAATATTTCTACTGTACACAATATTAGTAACAAATATCTTAAGCGATACAACTATAAAATTTGCTGTTGAAAAGTTGTTAGAAATTTTAGAAAAGTCAGTTTTCTTCGATTTTCAAAAAATGGTATCACTTTCTAGCACGTGTAGCTAAGCTCCTTCAACAGTTCGAGTGTTTTTATTGGGCTGAGATGAAAGCTGGGATCAAGACATACTGATTGAAAAAAATTTTGTTCGATTTTGTGCCTCCATTCAAAAGTTACAGCTGTTTTAATTAGAGCGTAAATATCGCTAATATTGTGATTTATGCCGAAATTCAGTATTTTCATAAATTCGCCATAACTTTTCATTCGGGGCATAAAATTCAAAGATTTCTGAATTATTCATTACGACTATGTTTTTGCATTCATTGAAGCCCAGATAAAGCCACCTGATGAAGCGCACCACTTGGCTACCAACGTTGAAAGTAGCTCCACCGTTTTTGCATTTATACAGCGAAAAAGGGCCAATTGGACAAAACCCTGAGACGTATGTCTCGTCTTTTAGCCCAACAGTGATGAAAAAAAGTTTGGCTGGGATTGATTGCTCTAAAACAAAGAAAAACGGCACTTTGAGATGAGGAAGGGTCGAAATGGAATTTTCAAAATTTTTAGTGCTCGGACGACTCATAGACGTATTACAATGACTTATCTACCCACAATTTATTTACTAGACTCAAATGCAATAAGAAACTCTAGTTTGCGTACCTACACACGCACACCGAGTGGTTACTCCATGGGAGTCAGAACAGAATGAAATGTTTGTACGCTCGAAATACGCAAAAAGCAGAGCTTTTCTATTCGATAGGTAACAACTTCAGGTAAAACTGTCGTAAAGATTTATTTGTTTTAGTCCTATACTTTGAAAAGAGACGATTGGTTAGCATTTCCAATCCAAAAAGTTACTAGTTTGAACTGATTTTTGTTAAAACCGCGATTATGGTGCAAATATGTGGACAAAATGTATGCAGTGAAAACTCACTCGTCCTTGTCGATTTTTGGTGTGACTAAGATACAGATCTCATCACCAATAGCTAGAGTATACAATGCTTACACGCCCAAGTGGGATATAAGCCTTATTTTTTACCGTCGAAAGTTTTTATGAGTAAAATTGAGTTGTGGGCATGCGTCGGAATGGAAGATTTGACTCTAAATGATCGATTATCTCAATGAAAGGATCAATAAATTGGTATAAGATAATATGTCTAGTAAAGTCGACAAAATTTAAGACAATTTAACGTTTTTAAAATTTTGGATTTCATTACGGAACGTGAGTTTGATTACCGGACACGATCTGAGCAAGTTACAGCAGAATCACCCATATACACTCACATACAGGACTTATAGGGCTATATATAATTCAGCACCACGATTAACATTTCCTTTTTCTGTATGCTTTTACAGTATGTGAACATAGCAAAAGGAGTATGCCAAAGAGTCGGAAGCAGTGGTAGCTAAAGAAGCGACCCAAGTTTGCTCACAACCTATGCTATAAGAGTATGCCACTCGAGCAAAACTAGAATGATGGGTTGCCGTACTACAATGTCTTAATGCCACGACTCCCAAAGTACAAATTTTGTATGGAAGTAGTACACAACCATTCCTATGGTAGTTTGCTATACTGCCACACTGGCTTGGCGCAATTTAATACGAGCATTGTATTATTTTCATGAAATAACAGTATAAACAGAAGATTAGCTGGCTATGTTCGAGTTTAACATGCTGCATTGTCATAAAATTTATCTCCGTGGTGGTATACAAGACACTGGATGCATGAGCGAACGTGCACGTGAAAAATGCACCTCAAAGTTTATAAACACACGCCCGCACACACACACACGCACATGCACGCACAAATATATATTGTACACTAGTGGGGCAACGGCCCCTGCTTGTACCACTCGCCACCCTTAATCGACTAGTACCCCTAGTACCCCCTTTATTATATGGACTGATTATAAAATTTATATGTTAATTATTTAAAAATTCAGAATTATTAAACGATTCAAATAAATTCAAACTATTTTCATTGAAAAGTAGTTGTATGTTGTGATTCATTAACATAAAGTTTTTCTTACCACAATTTTTTCTTGTAAGTAGTTATAATAAATCAATAGAATGAATAAAAAAATCAAGCGGTATACTGTTCAAAACTTGGACAGTATACTAAGTGGACACTATACACCGTTTGATTTCTTTATGTATTCTATCAATGCTATTGTCGTTTGAGCCGTGATTGTATGGAATAAATAAATTTTGTAATTCACTTTAATTTTGTTCTGCGAAGAAATATTATTAACATAATTCATATACTGTACAATTTTTAAATCAATAAATTTATGTAACATTATAATTGTGAAACATTTGCGGTGGTTAAACATCGTTGTAGATATATAACTGCTTTTTGTCAACCTGTAACAAATGAATGAATAAGCATGTGTTTATACATTTATGACTTATTGTATAGCAAGGTGAGTGGGGGAGTATGTGGGGGGACGTTGAGGAAGCAAAATGAATGTGGTAGGTGACAAGTTGAGGAGATATAGGGAGCAAAAAAGAGCGGAGGGAGTGGGGTGGAGCTAATCCAAGAGAATATTGGGTTATAAATCACGTAAAAACTAGCGAAAAACTACGTGATTTGTGGGTATCTATGTCGTTATGACGATCGTTACAGACTCTAGGGTCTGTAAGAATCGTGGTAACGATATAGACTGAGCCTAATAAGGTTGGTGTTCAGAGAAACGAAACGTTGCTTAAACCAACATCTGACATTTTTGGAGTAACATTTACAGTCTTATACTATATGCTAAATGATTAACGCTGTAATCTTTTTTTGCATGCATATATTATCATATTGTTAATCAAGATTAAGCTTAACGTAACTTTTTTTCTTTTCGTTTCTTTTTCTCCTCTTTTTTTTCTTCTTCTTAGCCTGCGTTTTTATATCAACCTAAACACCACATATTTACACATATACCAATCACTGGAGCTAATGCTTCGCAACGCACGTGTAAGGAGAGACTGAGTAAGATAAAGATACAAGAACTAGTCTACATTTACTGCCCTCCTTATGCGTTGACAGACTTATCCATATTGTTCAGTAAAATTCAATAATTATTTTCTATCTTTTCTTCTCTGCCTTAGCTATTCGTAAACAAGGTGACGTAGTTAGATAAGCCGACGCCTAAGCCAGGATGTTTGGTTCACATGTTGGCCAACGTTCGTGCAATGATATTTGACAGTGGCATGCTACACCTCTATTATTCTCTTTTCTTAACTCTTACAATATCAAGGGCCAACTAGCCGAAAAATTATGTGAAGTGCGATGTGACCTATTTTTGACGAGCGAATGCTGGGACCAGTATCGTTGCCATACAATATTCTTTAGCAAGTAAGCATCACCCCGAAACCAAAACAGTGTGTGTAAAGAGAGACGGAAAATATATAGAAAATCTTTCCCTTTTCCTGCTACGAGATGATGCAGACTAATTCTGAAAACCTGTGTACGTCTTGTCGTCTCTGGCCATAATGGCAATGATGAGGGGTCAAGATTTTTGGCTATACAAGCCCATGGCTTCCTTCGTGAGCCGTCAGTCAGTCAGTCAAATGTATGTGATGATCAGGCCAGCTTAAGTGTATACCTAGCGCAGCAGTCAGGCTGGACGCACGACTTGAAGAATCTGGTCGGTGCATTCTATGGTCAGGCCAGCTTGGGAGTTTACCTGTAGTAGTGGTAAGACTAGAATACACTACCTGGAGAATTTGATATACTCTTTTCAACTAAAATTATATCCGACCGCCCAGATTCTGCCTCAAAAGCCACTTTTTTACCTCGCTTTTTTGACAATAATAAAAGTAAGTAATATTTATATTTAAAGTTAATTTTTACGCATCCCCTACAGTTTTCAAATAAAATTTACTATTGCGTGCCATTTAATCCAGATATTAGTGGTCAGGCAGGTGGCAGAAAGAAAAAATGTAATTAAATAAACTAAATTTAGTATCAGCGCTCAGTTGTGTGCCAGTTAGAGTGAATGCTGACGGTCAAGAAACTATCTTCTATTTAAAAAATCCAATCAAGTATCAACGCTATGTTGTGTGCTGGTTGGTGTTATTGCTGACGGCCACGCAACTATCTTTTATTTTAAAAACCCAATCTTTAATGCTATATTGTGTGTCGCTGGTAAAAATTGCTAGTGACCAGACAACTATAGACTTTCTAAAAAGGAATCAAGCTGCTATTTTTAAATAAGTTTCTGGTTACGTTTCGTAGGTGCACATGCCGAAGGCCGAGTAGCTAGCTAACCTTTCTACAATCATTAACTCTATATCCACCTCAGTTCTTTATCTTCAACCCTTCCTATTATGTCTCCAGACTATTGAGAGAAAGCTTAGGCCTAAATATGAAAATAACTGCTACGATATCTTCGACGTAACAATAGAAAGCAAAAAAATCAACTTTTTTTATAAAAATCAAAAAATATTATGGATTAAATGTTGCCAAGGTCTAATAGATCCTTTACTGCGTAGTGCATCCAATAATTAAAGGATTTAAAAATACAAGAAAGGAAAAAATATTTTTGTTTGAGCTCCAACATTTATTGTTGATGCAAGGTGTATGCGAAAATGTTACCAAGATGCAATGGCAACAATGCGTAAATTCAGAAAACCTGATTTATTCATTACTGTTGCATATTACCGCAAATAAAAAGAATTAAAGAAAGTTTTGAAAAAATTTCCTGAAGGTACTTTTCCTCATGACATACGAAATATTACTCTCAGAGTATGTCGTACGAAACTAAAATCCATATTCGATGACAAAAGCAAGTAAAATATTTTCTGAAAAGTTATTTCGTACGTTTACACAAATGAATTTCAATAAAGAGGCCTACTAAGCTCACGTTATTATTACATTCCAACCTCATGATAAATTATTTACTATTACAGACGTTGACTACTATATTTTAGCAGAAATTTTACCTGATACAAGAACAGTCATACAAGAGTATTCATCACAAATAATACTATCGTATGAAATATGTCATTATTTATAAAAAAAGTGCAAAAATTATTCACACCAATGTAAATTTCTGGAATGAACACAAATGTATTATGTTAATAAAAATATCACCTAAATGATAACATAACTGTGTATTGTTTGATATTTTTTTCATAAAGTCACAAATTATGATTAATGAGTTTTTCTTTATTTTGAGGGTGGGGGGGCTAAGGAAAACATTTGAAATTTTGTGAAGGACGAAAAGAAGGAGGTAGGGTCGATAACTAAATTCAGTCTTACAACTATATATTATAAGATACGAACATCCCTATATTGTATAGTTGTTTTCAGGTTCATGACTACTAACTGCCCCACCCCACCCCTCGCAGCCTCACACCGCCCAGTGCCATCCCGTGCCGTGCTGCCCTACCCGCTCATCACTTACAATCACTTGAAATTCTGCTTGATTGAAGGTGATTTAAAAAAATAAAATTAAAATAAAAGCCAACCCATGACGCCCCTCAGCTACCCCGCAGAGATTAAACAAATCACGTTAGTCCCAAATGAATGATTGTATAAGAATGAAACGAAATATAAGTCAATAATCATATTCATAAAACCTTCTATGAATAAGCTATTATTAGAAAAAACGAAAATTAGTAACTCCTTAATAAGCATTGAAAATTATAAAAAAAAAAAAAATGTATAAACAGTCATTTATTTATTTATTTTAGAAGTAAAAAATAAATAAAAATTAACCAAATACTTTTGAACATATAGATAAGCAGATACTAAGAAAAAATTATTTT
Organism: Copidosoma floridanum; assembly: GCF_036245765.1. Lineage (NCBI taxonomy): Eukaryota > Metazoa > Arthropoda > Insecta > Hymenoptera > Encyrtidae > Copidosoma > Copidosoma floridanum. The sequence goes on from NW_028321881.1 coordinate 30,878,725, forward strand.
TAAGTTCTGGAAGTACCTCAAAAAATTTTAAAAATAGTAGTTTTGCGTAGTTTTTTAACGTCTTGCAAGTTCAAAAAATTAAAAAAAAAAAAATTTCATATCTATTTTTTATACTAAAACATGAATCGACACTTTTTTTAGTCTAACTTATTGTTGAGTTTTTATCTGAGCATCCTTATATTTCTAAAAAGTCTCTCATTCCTTCAGAATGTTAAAAAGAAATTCATTTAAATACTGTTAATTTATCAAATGATTTTATGGATGAAAGAATCTCTAGACCACTAGATAATGAAGGAGTTCAGTCAGCTAAAAAAATCTGTTTATTAAGGAAAGATAAATTAGAGCAATTAATGGATGGACTAAAAGAGAAATCTTTCTCTCTGTTAGAGAATGATCCATTAAGAGTCTCCTTTCTAACGATTTTACCTGAATGTTGGACATTACGAGATCTTATGGAGGAGTTTAATGTTTCTATAAAAATGGCTTAGAAGGCACAAGATTTAAAACATAATGATGATATTTCAGCAACTCCTGGTCAATAAAGGATGAAACATTACCAGACAGAACTGTTAATAAAGTTGTAGACTAGTATGATAGTGATAATAACAGACGTGTAATGCCAAATAAAAAGGATGTAGTAAAAATTAAAGCAGGTGATACGATTTTTTATAAAAATTTTACCGAAGAACATCCTTAATTTCCAATTAGTTTCAGTAAGTTTGCAGATTTAAAGTCTCAATGGTAGTACATACAGTGTGTGCGTATGTGTAATACACTAAAATTTTAAAGCTATGTTTGATGTGTGCAATTTGAACTAACAAAAGAATCGTATTATTCGCTGCAAAATTATGCTGATTGCATTAAGTTTTTCCATTGCAGGAGTTCCAAGCCAGATTATTACTTAGGTATATGTCTAAAATGCCCCAGATTCTCAGATTTATAGGAGTTCGTAACATCTGTGTTACTCAATAATGATATAGAGAATATTATTCATAGCGTTTGAAAGTCAACTGATAAGTATACATTAAAATAGAATGTCTAAATGTATATGACTTTGTGCCAGAACTATCTCAGAGCCTCGAAAATTTGATACCGCACCATTTCCTTTTTAAGAATTAATCACGATTTATAAAAGACCTGAAAAAAACTTAAAACCAAATGAAGGTCTCTTGGAGATAAATTATTCAGAAAATTACGCATACATGGCTCAGAACGCTGCTTAACAATTACCAGTGTAGTGTACATGTTTCTGTCCTATATTACACGGAAGACAAAGAGTTCAAACACTACACCACACTGGTAATTTTTGAGCAGAGTTCTGAGCCATTGTATTCAATGACCTCAAACACATCAAATAGTATTCATCGGTAGCATCGATTATTTTGTCCTCCAAACTGTATGCAGATTTGAAAATTGAATAATAGAATAATATATTATAAATAAAAATATAATTCCACGTTCACACTACGTAAATATTCTACATACTGTAAGTACTGTAAATACTGTGAATGAAAACCTGAAATTCCATATGTAATATAATATGTGACGAAGTCGCAGCGTCGAGCATATACACGTGCGTGCCTGGCTGTTGTAAACCCCTACTCATTATGAGTACATGCCTGTGTGTGTACTCGGCGCGATCGGCTAATGCCTCTTAGGCCATACGTCATGCACGCGCGCTTGATAAGCGACGCTAACGTGACTCAAGCATGAGAGGTGTGGCTTGTTGGTCGGTGGTGGGTAGGTTGCTCGTGGCAGTACCTCCAACTTCAGGAGTGGAACATTCTGAAACATAAAGACTGGACTGGTGGAGGCGCTGGTACTGTTTGCCGATGAAACCACTATGACAGTAAGGGTTAAGGAACGATTAAATAAATAAAAGAGAGCGCTGGTGTATAATTAGCCTATCAGCGATCGTTGATCGATTATAGGCAATCGATGAAGGGTTGCTGGTAAAGACTTTTCCAAGGTATCGAACAGGGAAACTAGATAGGTTAGTCAGCAGTAGATTTGGATTTCTCTTTTGTATTCTGATTTTCCCTGGCTAACGTAATTGAAAAGAATTTGTAGAACTGAAAGAATTGAAAGAATTTTTTGAACTGAAAGAATTGAAGAATTTGCTGTGTGGTTCGTGACACTGGCTTTTTCCTGTGAATCTTGTTGACCAGGAAAAGTTATTGGGTCTTGGCTGACTAGGTGTGATCAGGTGGCTGCAAGGGTTGCAATTAGACCAAGGCTAGAGCTAACATCCAAGACCATGAGCCCTAAGGAAATAAACGGTAGCGAGAACGTGGATGAGTATGGTTTGTCTGTTGCTACATTGGCTGTAGTGTATGCAAGGTGCGCGAGACAGTGAGGACAACGCGTTTTTGTACCCCTCACCCCGAGGTAGTGACTTACTAAGGCCGAGAGTTCGTGTAAACTTGTAGTGTGACCTCCAAAAAGTTCTGAATTCTGTTATTGAGAAAAATACGATTACAGTATCCAGAATATTATAACAGCATTTGTCACTTGCACCTTGAGGTAATAGGCATTATACATGGTCACACAAGCGCCACCTGATGCTAGAAACAACCCCATTATAAAAAAACTGTCAAAATTTCAAGGATGAATTTTTTTCTGCATTTAGCTCTTAATTTACTAAATTATGTCTAAAAGCGTTACTTATTTTTTGACGGATGATATCTTGCACCTCCGAGTATTCAGCAGTCCCTGTGACTCTGATAAAATTAATTCTCTGAATGAACAGATTATTAATAAAAATTAAAAGTCACAAAAGACTACATAAAGCCTACATAAAGAAAAAACAATCATTTTCAGTTGTTATGGCAGAAATCAATCAGTCAACAGTTAAAAAAATAATACTGAGTTTATATGAGGATGAGTCAAGAAGTTGTCATTATTCTTTAACAGATAACATCTTCAATCTCCAAGTATTTATCAGTCCCTATGACTTCAATGAAACTAATTGTCCAAAGGAACTGAATCCAGACTTTAAGCATAAACTAAAAGTCACGAGATATTCAAAGCCTACGTAAAAAAAAAACACAAGCATTTTCAGTTGTCATAGCAAAGATTTATCAGTCGATAGTTTAAAACTATCTAAAATTTAAAAAAGACTCAAAGATTGGTCAAGACTGCCTGCTTATTTATTAACACCTTGGACTTAAAAATTTCCAGATTTGATTGCCAACAAGTATAAAAACTAATGCAATAAACTGAACAGTTAACTACAATAAGCTGGCTAAATTAATTGCACTTTTTCTCCAAAAAAAAATTCAAATTTCATCATACTGAAGAATACTTCAGTAAATAAACTAGGCTGATATCAGCACAAGCTAAACCAGCATACGTTCCCCTCCCTGCTTACGTGTGCTTACAGCCATGACTCTTCACAAAGTGCTAGGGGTTGTGTACAGCTTCCTTCTTTCTGGTAAGGTTGTAGAAGAGTGTTACTTTGTATGTATGCATGAAAGTCCCAACCATATGCTCATATCTGTGAGGTATGACGAAGAAGTGTTATTTTTCTCAGGCAATGTATGTACACATCTACATACTCATCTGTGTACAAATACTTACTTACGATGCAGGTATGTATCTACTTTTTTTATTTTTTAAATGAGAGATAAGCGAATATGAAGGAGAAAAAGACGTACTCAATTAATTAGTTAAGGCAAAAGAAGTCGTGAAAAAAAAGTACAGACAGTTAAAGTTTGAAAAGGATGAAGTTGAAAAAGTACTAAGTGGAACATTTAAATCAATAACAGATCCTTTAAAGAAAATTGTTACTACAATGAAGAAAAATGAAAGAAATTCACCTGTAATATATAACTACTTAAATAACAATAAAATTAAGGATATTGCGAAAGCAAAAGCTAAGGAACTACCCAACGAATTTTCTATAGTAATTTAAAAACATTTTTTATATAGTAGATCAAATAAACTATCCAAATAGCACTTTTTTTAATGTAAAAAAAAAATAAACAAAAATTTTTTAATATAATGTATTAAATTGAATATCGTGTAAGGAAAAAACCTTACTCAATATAATCGTAAGTGTATTCGAAAAATAAATGCTTCAAATTTTAAAGAAATTGTCGTTTTATTTACTTATTCTTAGTCCTTAAAAAAAACAACATGTTTTTCGTTATTCATTTAAAATAATCTGAACTTATTAACAGCATCCAACAGTTTGTTGTAAAAGTCATCATTCACATAAAAAACTACGCATATGTTATACGATAAAAATATTTAAAAATCATCAGTTAATTCAGCTACTACTTTTGACCCAAATCTATTGTTGACCTTGCTCAGTTTCGTCACCATATATTTTTTGTGCAAAATTATCTCAGAAATTTTTTTTTTTTGGCAGAAAACTTTTGTTAGCAATTTTATTGAATTTTGCAAGATTTGTGTGTAACATTTTTCATGAAGAGTTATTATTTTAATTTCTTAACCTTTTTTGTTTTTGAAAAAAATTGGAAAAAAAATCATGCCAACGTGTGAGAAGTGGAGGCTTTTTACTTGGTGTGACGTTGTGAGAAACAGCTACTGATTGCGATAGAGGCTCCTGTTGCCCATTTGCTTAGTCCAGTCCTATTCAAACATCTGGCTAAGCGTATAATAAGCTCTGCTGACTGTGGCACTTCCTTATATGGAGCTAGCCTCTCCACTGCGGCTTGTCCCTCTCCTGTAGATTGCCCTTTTACTGTATCTTATCCGTCCATTGCAGCTCCCCCCTTTTTGGTGGCTCTCGATGGACTGTCTTCTCTCTTCCTATTTCTTAATTATAATTAAATGTTTTGACCCCTACTTCTTCGTTTTCGATTAAATTGGTTGCTTTCCCTCTTCTATCTCTTTACCTCAGTTTACTAGTCCTTCCTCCACTATTTTGTAATGATCCGTCAACGTCTTTAAAAAATTTTTTCGGATCTAGAAGTTTTTAATTGACAATCAAAGCTGTTTTATAACGATTTTCAAAGGCACTATTAACGTCATTTAGATTAACAGATTATCATTCTAAAGAACATAAGATGCTATCGCTTCTGTCATGCCTTAATATTGGACGCTTATTTCAGGGCCCGGTTTTTGCTCACTTTCTGATGTAAAAATTGCAGGTTTATTTTCGGATACCGTGACTGCTGGTGTCACTTCTTGCTCAATTTCTAATACAGAAATTTGAGATGCATTCATAAATATTTTTGTTGTCTGTATTATTTCCAAAAGGTCATGAAAAATTGTATGGTAGTTTTAAGCAGAGCCACAGCTCTATTTTTGTTATTCAAACGTTGTTGATTTATGTCTAAAAAAAATTTTGTTTTTTAGACGTTGTTTTATATCGCATACTAAAAGTTTCAGCAGCTTCCAGTATGCCAAGACTGCAATCTAACAGTTTTTGAATTGGGGCAGCATTCACTTTACTTTCAACAACTTGTTAATAGAATTGATATAGACAATTCGGCGAAACTTTGAAATGGTGTACAGTAGCTTTGACTTCTTGCAGAAGAAAGCTTAGTAATTAAACGAGTCAGTCAAAATAACTGCTTTATCGGCGTAAAATTCCTAAAGTGTGTGTGTATGTGTGTGTGTGGGTGAGTACGGGGGTTATGTGTTCGCGCGTGCGCGCACGTAGAAAACAGATTTCGAAAAAGATGACTTTGGTTCAGAGAAAGGGGAAGCTCTTTAATATTTACGAGATGTATAGATAGATAGGAAGAAACCTGCGCGTGTTAGTGTATGTTTGTATGTGTACGTTTACGTGTACGCGCCCGTTCGCATGTGTGTGTTTGAGTGTGTGTGTGAATATATGTGTGGGGAAAAGTTTTTTCTTACGCATTGATAAGTTTAAAATTGTGTCTACAGAAAAGACTTGGCGTCAAAAAAATTAAATATATTTATTTTATTTAATAATATAGTCACGTTCTGAAACATGTTTCCATCGTATTTACAAAAATTCCAAAAATAATGTATAGTATTCAATTTTTTTTTTACAGTTCAATTATTTTTTTTGTCTTTCAAATATAGTATTTTTCTTTTCTTTTTTTTGCATCCATTGCTTTCTTTACCTCAGTGCTTTACTTAAAAAAAAAAATTTATTTAATGATTTTTAATTGTGCCTTCATCGTTTTAATAATTTCGATAGCCCTTATTTTCAATTCCTGCTGTTTAAGAAGAATTTAAACTCTTGTTTCTAATTCGTTTTTATCGTCTTTTGGCCATGTCTTGAATAGACAAAAGTGACTGCTGCTGCTGCTGCTGCTGTGATGATGAAGCTGATTCTACTAGCAATATTTGTGATAATGGTTTATATTCTTCTAATGACAGTGACAGTGTTGGGGCTGGTGGTAATGATGGTGATGGCAGTGTCGGGGCTGGTAGTAATTATGGTGGTGTTGATGATGAAGCAGAAGTGATGGTTGCTTGCATGAGCTCATCCACTCGCTCCATGACATAGGAGATGATATGAGTATGTCCCCTTCTTCTAAGTCTTGTATTGTAGGCTGTGCTAGAGGTACAAATCTTACTTCTATTGGTACAGATACTACCTGAGCTTAGTTTTCTTTTGACTTACATGGATTCCGATGGTTTGGTTCATTTTCCTTTTCTTTTTCTTCATCAATGATCTACGATAAAAGGCCATCTGATTGAAATGGTAAGACTGGTGGTGGTAGTTGAATAAAATTCTAGCAGACTTGGTTTAAGACATCTTTAAATAAATCTGGCATCTGCTTCTTAGAAAATAAAAAAAATTTTTTAATTAAAATTTGATTTTACATCACGAGCCAGTGAAATAAGGTAAAATAAAAAAAAAAAAACTTTTTAAAATTTTTTTCTTTTTTCTTGTACCGCGGCATCTACTGTTGATGGATTCGTCGGCCTTAATAATGAATTTTTTTTTTGCATATAAGGTATTTTTTAATGATTTTTCAATGTTTTCTTTACCATCATAATGCTGAAAAAAAAAACAAGTTGAAGTACGGCAGCGAATATTATGTAAATAATGCTAACTTAATACACTATGAATTATTTTTAAAAATCTACTTTTTTCTATTCAACAAAAGTTAAAATATACATTAGGAAGTGCAGAGTTATTGGCTCGAAAAAAATGAGGATTTTAATTCAACAGAAAATGCTTTTACTAGAAACTGACATTACTTATATGACTTTACAAATTATATGCGGCGGACTTGACTACAAACTTTTCAAGATACACACAGACTTATTTTTTAAGTAGAGCTAAGTGTAGCGTGCATGCTTGACTAGAGTTAAATCGAAACTGAGCAGGCTTGACTGGCGCTGTTCACACCTCTACTTAAAACAGACGCACATATACACTCACACATACCTGCAACCTATCAATACAGTCGTGCACTTGAACGCTCCCTTCTGACTTGAGATAGCTAATAAAACGTAAAAGTATAAAAATAGGCATAATTTTATTTCAATCATTTATATTATTTTAATTTAAAATTTTTTTTGGCGCTCAAATTAAAGATCGAACAGGCCAAGGATCGCGGTCGTTCGGCGAACACCTTACTTCTTCTCTAATTCATTAATTATTTGTCGACAGGTGTCATCTTACATCCTCAGATACTTAGCAGTCTGTCACTCTAATGAAATTAATCGTCCCAATAAACTGAATTCAGGCTTTTAGTATAAACTGAAAGTCATAAATGATATTTGAAGCCTACGTTAAGGAAAGAACAGGCACTAGTAGTGATTATGCCAAAGATAAATTAGTGGTCAGTTAGAAACAATTCTACTACAATCCAAAAAAGCTTAAAGATTTCTCTAGCGTATCTGGCTGATTGTGAATCCTGTACACTTAAAGTTCACTATTCAGACTTAAGAATAGTCCGGGTCGTAATCTGGAATTCGTGGGAGAAATTATTTGGATAGAATTTTTTTGCATGATCTTACGCAAAATGATCACCTAAAAACGAATTTGCATGTTGCCAGGCTTCAAAGATGTAGGAAAAATGTTTAAACAAAATTTTTCAGACAAATGAAAAGAATTGTTTATTTTGCCCTGGAAAAATTTATTTAGCTTTTTTGGACAATTTTAAACAAAAAAGATGTCTGGCAAATTTTCTCTAAAATCAATACTTTTCGAGATATTAATTGTACAAAGTTTAAAAAACCGTGAAAATCGCCACTTTTAAGTATAAAAAACAACAATAAAAATTAAAAATTTTGATGTTGTCAAAGTTCTTAAATATTCTTCAAACATCCCTTGATAAAATCCTAAGGCGTTTCCGGATGTTATTTTATTGCAAACCCTTCATTTTTAATTTACAATCAAGCGTGTGCATCGTTACGGTCGGCTGCTGCTGGCCGCGGCTCTCATGTTCCGTCTCTTTCCCACTCACGAGGAGTACATGGAATTTACTGGCGCTCATATTTGATTTTAATGGTAAGTACATTATTCTTCTATAGTAATTGTGGGAATAAAAATAATTATAAAATCTTTCATATTGATGAAAAATGAGGTTAACCTAACTGTTGCTATATAAACATACACGTATTTAAATAAAAAAAATTGTTTTAAGTTAAGCCTCAGTTTGAATGGAATATGGTTACAGAATTTTATACGTTTACGTATACTAACTTTATTATTCTTCTTTGAAAAATCGTGTAAAACTAAAGCATGCCACTGTAAAGAAAAAGGTTTGAATTGTATCGCTCTGTGCGGTTGTGATTTAAATGTTTGCGAAAATAAATGTGTCGTATGTGTAGAAGAAGATGATTGTTGATGAAGCGATGTAACTTTTTGTCATTTGAATTCTTATTTTTTAAATGAAGAATTAAATAAATGACGTGATTTTGTTTCAAAAATTAACTTCAAACCTAATCCTGATCCTTGTACTTTTCAGCAATTAAATTTATTTTATCTGGCTAAAAAAAATCGGCACCGCACGGCGCTTGATACATTTTCAAGTTGAATTGGATTTTCGTAATTTAAAAAACATAACTGGATTTTTATTCCCACAATTACTATAGAAGAATAATTTACTTACCATTAAAATCAAATATGAGCGCCAGTAAATTCCATGTACTCCTCGTGAGTGGGAAAGAGACGGAACATGAGAGCCGCGGCCAGCAGCAGCCGACCGTAACGATGCACACGTTCGATTGTAAATTAAAAATGAAGGGTTTGCAATGAAATAACATCCGGAAACGCCTTAGGATTTTATCAAGGGATGTTTGAAGAATATTTAAGAACTTTGGCAACATCAAAATTTTTAATTTTTATTGTTGTTTTTTATACTTGAAAGTGGCGATTTTCACCGTTTTTTAAACTTTGTACAATTAATATCTCGAAAAGTATTGATTTTAGAGAAAATTTGCAAGACATCTTTTTTGTTTAAAATTGTCCAAAAAAGCTAAATAAATTTTTCCAGGGCAAAATAAACAATTCTTTTCATTTGTCTGAAAAATTTTGTTCTTCACCTAACCCATTTACTTAAACTTACAGGGAAACTTGGAAGGATTGTTATTAAAGTTATAAGGCATCTTCTCTTAAAATTTCAAGTCCCTTTATCAGGCAAATTTTTGAAAACAAGTTAGTCAAAAAATGCACTTTTAACATGTATTCTTATGTAGGTTACTTTTCCATACTACGATATCATGTAATATCTCGTAAAGTAGACTTAAGATCGTAATAGAAAAAGTTTGTAGTGAAAGAAGAACTTTTCAGCTTTCTAATAATATAACAAAAGTTTGGGCTAATTAGGGAAATAGTATACTATATTTAATCGTAAACGAAATGTCTGCCGTGTAAACTGCGGCAACGTCTGCTTGAGTAGAAGCGTACATGCCATTTTCAGAACCTTGCGTCAAAAAAAAATTTTTTATAACTCTTACTCTGACTTTATTAGCTTGTTTATTTGTATGTAAATGCAATGATATTATAGTCAAGTGCCAGTACAACATATTTTATGTTGCAAATAATACGCTAATCGAAAATTAGAAAACCACAGGGTCCCGTGTCGCTTTGATACGGCACCATCGTGAAGAACCACCTTAAACATTTTTCCTACATCTTTGAAGCCTGGCAACATGCAAATTCGTTTTTAGGTGATCATTTTGCGTAAGATCATGCAAAAAAATCCTATCCAAATGATTTCTCCCACGAATTTCAGATTACGACCCGGACTATAACCATTTAACTTTAAAGCTAGTGCAATGAACCAAATAGCCTAATGTTCATAGCACTTTTTCTTAAGAAAAAAGGATTCAAAGTTTTTTTTCTGAAAAATAGTTTGGTATAGCGTTGTATAGAAAAGAATGACACAATTTTTTGTGATTAAAGCTGTAATTGCTCTTCAACAGTAGGTAACATCTTATATCTGCAGGAATGTAGTGGTCTCCCTTTCTTTTCCTGCTTGTTTGAAATTGATTCGTTGAAAGAACTGTTGCAAATATCATCTGAAATCGGAGTTTTCTATATAGTGAATTCATAATGATATAAGAACATGAGAATAGGACGTTTGACGTACAAATGAACCTTTTTACTTATCTTACGTTAGAAGTCAATATATAGTAACTCAGACAAGCGTCAAGAATAATGGACACTGGCTCTTTGACGACTGCAGAAAATGAATTATTTATTATCCTTGTATAATTATATAATAATAAGCACAAATGAAAAGATTCGCTTTTAATACTGCAACACTTGTTAACAATGTCAATAAATGCGAAGTGAGTTTTCCATCGCCGTATTTCAGCTGTCTGCAGGTTCGTGCGATTCTGCCAACTTCCAAGCACCAAAATAGATGCTTAATATGTATATATGTAATGAGACTCGGTAGCTGTCGATGACTTGCTCTAATATAGGTATACAGTGGCGTGATAGCTTTAGCTACCACGTCACAACTATTTATAAATGTGTATATATATATATATATATACACACACGATACATTTGTATTGCATGGAGTTGTTAGTTTTCTTTCCTACGCCCCACTATTTGTTCCTATCGGCTGCGTCACAGATCCACCTTAGAACAAGGGAAAATGCTCCTGTATTTAGAAAAAAATTTTTTTGTGTGTTTCTCCCTTACACTCTTCCACCTTTTCCCTACCTAGTTTAATCAGCTCCTTCACTGTTTCTTTCGCATTCTTCCACACTGAGCTTTTTAAGTAAAGCTAATTTTTCTAGAATACTTAATTTTTAAGTAGATTATTACTTTACCAAAGAGGTTCTGCTACGGGTCATTTAATTTTAAAAGGTATGCTAGGTTATTGGGGGTAAAATGCCCTTAATTTTTTAATTTGTATGAGTTTGTAATGATAACATGGGGTTTAAAATGTAGGATAAACCGGGTCACAGGTCCCAATAATTTTTTATTACGAGAATGCCCAAAAACAGCGTTTTTGGTTTATTTTTTTTTTTTTCGCGTTGTAGTTAACAAAAAAGTCTGAATTATAAGTACATTTTGGATAACGACTGTTAAGCAGAATTTTTTCGGCAATCGTTGAGCGTCTACATAATATAAAAAAATCATTATCTGAACTGTATATCACGATTTTGACCATGATGTGACCATGAGTTGCGTAAAATATTTTACTTTTTCAACTTGTAAAGCAGACAAAAGAACATTTTTTATTTTTTTTTGAATGTTTCTAATTTGTGCATAGCGTGGTGTATGGAAAAAACCATTATTTTTCTCTAGAAGGAATTAAATGTGCAAATGTAAGTTTTAGTTGTTTTATTTTGATATAAAATAATTCGTAGATTTGGGCTTAATTAGATCATAAGATCATTAGGATTTATTGATATATATAGCTGGCGATGGTCGCGGTTTTCCTGCCAACGATTTTCCCTTATTGATACAGTATCATGGGAGCGAGGATAAAAATTCAGGCTAATTGAGGAGGAAGCCTCGTGAGGCTTTTGCTCGTGAGACTTTAAGGCGAAGAGATACATTGCCAGTACACTGTAAAAAAATAACGATTCAGGAAGCGACGTATTAATTATAACGGCTCTTAAGACTGAGAAAAAATCGACGTGATAGATAATCGTCAGGACCAATGGTGTATTGCAGCCAAACTCATCCAAACTATTAGCCATTTCTCGTAGGTTTGGTGTCGTCCGTAGACCATCCCGACTTCTGCTCACTGAATCTCCATCGTACTTTGAAGAAGCATAAAATCTAGTGTTACATTTTTGTGGTGGTGCTGCAGTGCCAACATTATTCAGAAAATAAGTAAAATAATAAATATTGATGGCCTTACAATTTGCATAGACCTAAATTTACGAATTGTTTAATTTTAAAATAAAAAAAAATAAAACTTACAGTTGCATATTTGATTTCTTCTAGAAGCATAATAACAGTTTTTTCGGTATAAGTCGCTATGTACCAATCGAAAGAATACAAAAAATTTTTAAAAATTATATTTATTTCCGCTCTACAAGTTTGACAAATAAAATTTTATGCACTCCTTCTCACATCTTAGTAAAAATCGTGGTGTAAAGTTGAAATACTTTTTTCAAAATTATGTCAACGCTGAAAGATTACCAAAATAATTTTACTTAAAAGTAGTCCAAAGCATGCTCATTTATTTTTCAGATTTTTTCTTAGATTACGATAAGAGAAAAAAAAACACCTTGAATGCTGTTTTTGGTGTATTCTGGTACCCAAAAAATTCTTAGAACCTGTGACCCAGTTTATCCTACATTTCGAGCCCATAATTAATGATTTTCCACCCCTAAAAAGAAAAAAAAATTAAGGGCATTCCACCACCCAATAACCGTATCTACTTTTTATGTGCGTTGCTTGCAGTTGTAACAGTTATAAATCAGTTTGTGACAATTAATGTTTAACTTTTTTCCTAAAATATAACTAATTTATATATTTACAAAAGTAGTCATAAAACCACATGTTCAATTTATTAGAAGGAGGAGTCTCTGAAACCTGCCTAAAAAGGCGGCTATCTCTAAAACGCTACTACAGAAGCGTTTATTTTTGAAAATTGACCTAAAATGTACTCACGATACATTTGCGAAAAAATAATTTTTCTGTATCGTGGAAAAAGAGGCTATATCTATAAATAAGGAATTATTTACAAATTATTTTAATTTACTTACGTGACTAATATGCCATTAATAAATTAAATAACTACTTTTAAAAATAAGCAACAGAATTTAAGTAAATAAAGTAGTTGAAAAATTATATGTATAATCTATTTCTTCCATTATTGAAGCTTAAATTATATTGATTCAAAAATATATTACAATAAATCTATTATAACTTAAATATTTTGTCCTACACAATATTTTCAATTTCTTTATTATTTTCAAATTTTATTTGAATTGAGATGTTATTTAAATCTTCCCATCGGGAGAAAGAGAAGACGTATTTCCTGTATTTAAAGTTATCTTAGTTGTATAAACATTATTTACAATTCTTTTTCTAGCAATGATTTCTGCTTTGATATAACATTTATGTAATTTGGTACGATTTACTATATTTAATTTAGTACATTTATGTGATTTTTAAACATATTTTATCATATAAACGATTAGTAATACTTGAATTTTTCATTGACATTACTATTTCACCTACTCTTAAATTTAAATCATGGGATAAGAGAACTTCTCTGATACTATTTGAAATTTTTACAGGAAATTTTCTAAAATATACAATTCAGTGGCACTATCAGTACTATAATAAACATTAACTTCTCTTGACATCTGATTTCATATCTTATTATTTAAAGAATACTTGTGTTCATTGTGTGATCTTTAAATTACTGTACTGACTAACGAATTAGTAAAACTACCAAAATTATTTGAATAAACATCTTTTGTTTTTTATGTTACAGGAATTTGGGAGTACTTTATTTTTCCTTTCTCTATTTTTAAAATTATTTCAGAAAACGGTTAACTTGTAGAACGAATGTTTTCATACAATTTTAGGATTTCAAAAAAACAATGGCCAAAGAACTTGTGATTTTCTTATTTATACACTCACTACACTTCTATTACTATTTTTTATTATTAGAAGAATTTGACAAAAAATCTTTCCATGTATGCGAAAAGTACTGATTTTCGGACAGTTTGTTTCTACTACGTAGAATTAAATGTTAATTCACTAAAATAGCTGAAAATTTTCCATCAACAAACGCACAATAAAATCACACGAAATTAAAAAGTCCTATATTTTTTTACAATGGGACTCAAACGAACTAGATGAAAATTTGCATCTCTGTCGATTCATCTAAATCTTGATAAATTGATAATAACTTACCTACAATACAGTATCTCAAAAGGATATAGCTGCATAAAAATACAAAAAATGTTTTTGGAAACTAGACTGGAGTTGAGTGTTATAATTGTTTTGTTCATTGTATAACCATTTTTCTTTTTTATAATGTTTTGTTTCAAAAATAAAAAGAAATTGTATTAATATTTTTTATCGTAAAACAACAAATATAGGTAAGGGACTAAAATTTATCCTAAAAATATATGCTCTTCTTGTAATATGCAACTAAAGTATGTTAGTGCAAAATAATTTCTGTAGTTTAGTACTTCAATATAGTACGGTGTGTCTGGATGTTGTATTATTATATAAAAAGGGTAAACTTGTTATTGACGCTGTTGCTTTGCAGCTCTGTTTTCAAGACTGCAAATGAATTTATTTTTACTTGTTTAAAGCTTTTCATTTATTTTAAAAAGTTGTAGAAATGTTATAGTCAATTAGAGAAAAATTGATGCGTTCTATTTAATAAGTAATTTGAATCATGAAACGGTAAACTGATGGCAATAATAGTTTATTTCAAGATGTTGTCAACATAATAAAAACTGTTCTATTAAAGAAGTCATATTTATAAATATTCTACTAGATACGTCACTTTCAATGGCGAAGATGTTTACGATGAGTAAATTCTAGTTTTTCTTTTATTTAATATACCAACTATACCCACAGGTTTTGAATAACTGGATGAAAATCACAAGTTTATCTAAAATTTCGATTTTTTTATTTTAATCTGATGAAATACCAATTTAAAAGATGTACTATTTTTTCTGCATGGTTTTAAAATTCAATATTAAATACAACAGTGTATCATACTCCTGTCTCTAAATTTAAATAGCATAGTATTTGTATCTATAATGACGTCAGGATGAATCCAACCAGCACAGAAATTTAAGGAATCTGTGTTTAAGTTATCTATGATGTATTACAAAAACAAATAGTTAAGGTGGCTCCTCACTAAATCAAAACACTGGAGTATTAAATGATATTTTAAAGAATGATTCTTGAAGGTGCAAGGAGTCTTTTCCCAAAATTTTAGACCTCGTCACCACCAAAATTGTTGAAAAAAACTAACTAGAAAATAGACTCTATAACATAGCCTCTTATGGAGGGTCGTCAAATTGGTGGCGCAGGTTGTATGATATCTCAGCAAAGATACTGTAGTTCTTAATAGAAAACTATGTAGCAGATAGAAGAAATCAGAATCTTTCCAACGACATTCAGGTACTTGGACATTACCATGGGTTTTATAGGATATTTTGTGAAAATAGTAGATAACTGTGCAAGTCCTGGAACAGATGAAAAGTGTGGGGCGTCTGCTACACCGAAGAGCGGTAGCCCGCGTAGTTTGAATTGGTCAGAAAGTTGTACGTAAAATGAATAGAAGTTGTGGGGAATCGTAATTATAATAAAAATAAATGAGACGCTAAACTAAGAAAATAATTTAATGCGGGGCTGACTTATGTACTTTTTTGACTAATAGATAAAATTAATAGAATATATCACGATAAAGTTAGGACACGGTTGTATTTACTCGTCACTAATAAATAACTTGTAGATTTTTTCTAAAGTTTTTTTGTCTTTGGTCACCCGTGGCTTATTATTAGGTACTTACCGTCAGCTTATTATTATTTACATACAAGGGTTATGTTGTCAGATTTGTATATATACGTCTGCTCGAGTCACTGTATTGTACGATATAGGTCAACGGTGTAGATGTGACTAAACTTTTTTTGAAGGGACTATAGGTACCTATCCATTTTTAGTCAAGAACCTCCACAGCCAATGAAAAGCTGTGTTGCAGTATGCTTACTCTTCTTGTGGGATTTATAGTGAGGAGCCACCTTAAGTGACAAGTAATTTAAACGATTTATTCATTCATCTAGAATGAAGTACTCTTCAAATCTATAATCAATATTACACGTTCAATAGATTTACTATAAGTTTTTGGGGTACGAAAAGACCTCCAAGCTGATAATCGAGCATACTAAATATATAACTATTCTGTTGAAAACATGAACTTTTTGCGTGAAGTGTCCTAAAAAAATTTTAAAAAGTACTTACGATACTTTCAAGCTGAAACCAATCATAAAAGAGCACTTATAAAATCGTATATGATATGTTATACAGTAGTTTAAATCACTCTTAATGTTGCGAATTAAAAAAAAGAGGCTCCAACATCATCTCAGCATACTTTAAAATTTTTCATTCTGCATTTAATACAAAAAAATCACCCACCAAATATTGGCTAATATTTTGAAAATTTTAATACATTCTTGACTTCAAAATCACAAAAACATTAATTTGTTCCCGACACATACTTTTAAAACATACATAAAATATCCTTCTCATCATGCATTTTACTGTTTGAAATATTTTAAGAAAGTACGTTGTTAAGGTGTTCAAAAATTTTTTGGTCAGTAACACACATACGCACCTCATACTTCTTCAAAATAACATTAAAATGTATATAGGTAATTCTGCAGTAACTTGCTCAGATCGTGTCCGGTAATCATACTCACGTTCCGTAATGAAATCCAAAATTTTAAAAACGTTAAATTGTCTTAAATTTTGTCGACTTTACTAGACATATTATCTTATACCAATTTATTGATCCTTTCATTGAGATAATCGATCATTTAGAGTCAAATCTTCCATTCCGACGCATGCCCACAACTCAATTTTACTCATAAAAACTTTCGATGGTAAAAAATAAGGCTTATATCCCACTTGGGCGTGTAAGCATTGTATACTCTAGCTATTGGTGATGAGATCTGTATCTTAGTCACACCAAAAATCTACAAGGACGAGTGAGTTTTCACTGCATACATTTTGTCCACATATTTGCACCATAATCGCGGTTTTAACAAAAATCAGTTCAAACTAGTAACTTTTTGGATTGGAAATGCTAACCAATCGTCTCTTTTCAAAGTATAGGACTAAAACAAATAAATCTTTACGACAGTTTTACCTGAAGTTGTTACCTATCGAATAGAAAAGCTCTGCTTTTTGCGTATTTCGAGCGTACAAACATTTCATTCTGTTCTGACTCCCATGGAGTAACCACTCGGTGTGCGTGTGTAGGTACGCAAACTAGAGTTTCTTATTGCATTTGAGTCTAGTAAATAAATTGTGGGTAGATAAGTCATTGTAATACGTCTATGAGTCGTCCGAGCACTAAAAATTTTGAAAATTCCATTTCGACCCTTCCTCATCTCAAAGTGCCGTTTTTCTTTGTTTTAGAGCAATCAATCCCAGCCAAACTTTTTTTCATCACTGTTGGGCTAAAAGACGAGACATACGTCTCAGGGTTTTGTCCAATTGGCCCTTTTTCGCTGTATAAATGCAAAAACGGTGGAGCTACTTTCAACGTTGGTAGCCAAGTGGTGCGCTTCATCAGGTGGCTTTATCTGGGCTTCAATGAATGCAAAAACATAGTCGTAATGAATAATTCAGAAATCTTTGAATTTTATGCCCCGAATGAAAAGTTATGGCGAATTTATGAAAATACTGAATTTCGGCATAAATCACAATATTAGCGATATTTACGCTCTAATTAAAACAGCTGTAACTCTTGAATGGAGGCACAAAATCGAACGAAATTTTTTTCAATCAGTATGTCTTGATCCCAGCTTTCATCTCAGCCCAATAAAAACACTCGAACTGTTGAAGGAGCTTAGCTACACGTGCTAGAAAGTGATACCATTTTTTGAAAATCGAAGAAAACTGACTTTTCTAAAATTTCTAACAACTTTTCAACAGCAAATTTTATAGTTGTATCGCTTAAGATATTTGTTACTAATATTGTGTACAGTAGAAATATTATGAAAACATTTTTTTGATCCAACTTCTTTTTAAAAAATCTTTAAAGTTGATCTGAGCCAGTTACGGCAGAATCACCTATATGCACTTAATTAATACAAAAAACTATGTCAGAAACATTCAGAAAAAGTTTTTCTTTATTATTACTAAGATTAACGAAAAAAATTATTTTTAATACAAAAAAAAAAATTGAGCTACAAGTGATTCTTTTAAATCATCTTTAGATTGTATATTGTAACAAAATTTAAAGTCGGTCAAGAATGGGAAGTTTCTGCCCGAAAATTTTCGTCTTCCTCTTGTAGGTACTCAACTATACGAGCTCTGGTATCCAGCGCTAGAACGGCTTGAAATTCAAAGTGGCCGCAGAGGTATGTTTGGCTCATGTCTTGATAAAAATGTGCGTTCGACTTGCTCATGCATGCTCAGTTATTTGCCAAGTCACTAAAGGCAGTCGCTAAGACGTTTGTTCGATGTTTATAGCTATTTTTTGCTGGTAAAAATGCATGTTGTAAGTTAATAATTATTGTTTGGATAAAATTATTGTTTATACATTTTTGAAGATTATAGTGGGGAGAAAAGATGGGATCTCTCTTTACTGAATAAAACATAAAGACAAATCATATAATAATTGTAAAAAAACACTTAAATATCATACGTTAACCTATAAATTTGTATTTTAGCTGTTATAATTTAGAAAAAAAATCTTTTTACAGTGTGATAAAATTACAAAAAAAGCTTAACTGACGAAACAAAGTAATCATCTACAGAAGTTTATCTGAATTTAATTTGAAGTAAGTGAAAACTTTTAGGTATGAAAAGCAGTATTAAATTTAACAGTAGAAGTGCGTAATAGAATGAATAAAGAAAGTTTATTAAACATTTATTGATAACTTTTATTCTCATCTTTAACGTTAAGAATATTATTAATATTTACAGTGCAGCTGAAATTAAAACTTATGTTTTATATTATTATTCTCATATAAAAGTTATAAGTAACATGATTTTATAATTCCGAACGTAATAAATCTATGTTCACACACTTCAGCGTTCTCTGACGCTTCTACATGACATTTATCAGCCAGTAAACCTTTGTCCCAGCTCTGGCTCACGTTACATCCGCTCTGATATCCAGATCGTTTCTGGACAAAGCTGGTAAGCCGAGAGACAGCTGTGGGCCAGCTCTAGCACAGTTTTCAATTCCCAAGTGGGTTATAGCTAGTTTCAAATCTTTTTTTCCAGGTTGACCCCACTGTATGCCATCCAAAGTATCTTCCTCTCAGTTTCAACTGTAACCTCCTTCAGTCATCAGCTGCTGACGTTACTATCATGCAGATAAAGATTGTAACATAACTATTCGTAGCCATAGCATCTTACCCATTCGATTTAAGGTTGGAAAGAGTTCCATATAACTCACGTTGATACGGCTGAATGGTTAGGTGGGTGTAAGTGGCCAACTGAGGAGCTTTGAGCTGGTTTCATGGGCGAGCCTGTATCTTTGAACATCGGACACATGAACAAATTTGTCTTCAAACTTTCTCTTATTCTCTGATGTGCCTGTGAATCACCAGTCTTGACAGGAGATATCTGGCATTCAGGACTGGCTAATGCTTCTTTTTACAAGCAAGGGATTAGAAATGTAAATCATTACTAACTTGAAGTGCAACTTTATATTCCAAAAGCCGCTCAGCTTCTTCAGGGAGCTCAGGATAATTAGAAAATTTATTAAAAATAATTTAAGTGGAATCAGTTTATTAACTAAACAGTGTCAGACAAATTTTACTTTTTTATATTTTTAAAATAATAAAAAACACTTTAGTTTGAAACCATAGTTTTTTACGTGAAGAATACCGTTAAAAAATTGTTCAATACAAAATTATAAGATCGAGCTCGTAGTGACTCTTGATTCTTGATTTTTTTTTCAAAATTAACGAGCTTAACACTAACAACTTTCTATTTTTCTTTATTAATAAACAAGCCCCTTTACCCCAACGATCCAGTGCGCTCAATAATTCTTTGCTTTTGTAATATATGAAATTATTAAATAATTAATAAACGCATTTACTACACCAACCCAACGCGTTCAGAACTTCTTTTTAAGAGTCATCTGATTTATTGGTAAACAAGTGCATTAACACCTAAATGACCCTATGAGCCCAACTCTTCTTTTTGATGACAGGTGATATTAGTTACTGCTAAACGAATGCATTCATCTAAAAGACCCAGTGTGCTCAAATCTTTTTTTTGTTATAAGTAATATTATTTACTGATACGATCGCCTTTATCCAAATGACCCAGTGCGCTGAAGTATTTTGTTTACAATAATTTATATTTGTCGTGAATACAGGAGCTTATTAATTGTCGTTACGTTTGCCTTATGTCGAATAAGTGTAAATAGTTTATTTTCAAGGATGTTTACCTATTTATACTGTGTTATTTCTCGCAGTTTCTTCCTACAAGCAAAATAAGTTTTGTAAATGTAAGAAATCATTAACCTCACAACATAAATATGATTTTTAACAATTGATAATTATTTATATACATATATATATATATATATACGACGATCCGTGTCAACCGGATAACTTGCGTAATAAAAATTAGAAACAACATGAAAATATGTGCGATGGCTTATTTTGAAGCTTGAGGCAAGTGCTATCAAATGTAGTTTGGCGATTTTGATAAATCAACATGGCAGATTTAAAATGGCGGCTGTAGTCTCCTAGCTGGCAGTTGCGTGTATAACAATGATGATGCTAGTGATGCAAATTAAGAGATATCAAAAAATCAGATAGAAAAATGGAACAGGATTATTAAGTGTTGCTAATCGTTATTCTACGATCAAAACTTCGGAATTCAAGATGGCCGATCCAATATGGCTGCTTTATACCATTAGTTTGGTATGTCGTTATGGGAACGGTCAATTTCTGTAAAAATAGTGACTCAGATGTTTTCATGACTCAGGTTGCTGATTACAAACATACTGTAGAGTAAATCTAAAATGGCAAATGCAAAGAATACTGTCAAATATGAAAAACCCCTATTATTTACCGGTTATTAGTGGTAGAGTTAATTTAAGTTTGTGTATGATGTTGCTATTAGCATTTTAACGGTCAGCAATTGTAAGTTTGACATAAAAATTAACTAATTTTTTTATTTATATCATATAAAGTCATAAATTTGAATAGGCTGGAGGTTAAACATTCATAAGTTATACATTCTTACCTCTCTATACATCATTCCTAAAACTTGACTTTGACATACTGGTCAATGTAGATCTGCATTTTGAGTCAAATAAACTGTACATTCATCAGTATTTATCAAAAGCTATAAATACTGTATATTAAAAGAGTAAATAATATGTGAGCAACCGCATATCACATAAAATAATAACTCATCTGTTACAATGGTAAGCTGCAGCTTGTTTTTCACTATTCGCATATTTTTAATGGAAAAATCATGTTTGAGAAATAGAAATAACAATTTTTAGGCACGACTGTTCCGCAGAAGTGCCTTATATTTTCGCCAGGGCAAAAAGTATAACCATGCCTAAGTCGTCTATTTTTGGTGTGATACAAATTTCTAACATGGTATGAGGGTGATCCGAGTGATATCCATCGCTTGCCAAATTGTGCGTATAAACTTATGGAGAATAGAACTCAAATGATGCATCTAATAAACCATAAACTCGATTTTAGAATTTCAGCCGAGTGGCACTGCCATGCTACCTCGCACGGCAAAAGCGCTTGTGATAGCATTGGTGCTTGCCTAAAATGTAAAGCGACTCGCTATAGCCTACAGGTAAATTCAAATACGGCTATTCTGACATCACTTTCTCTCTTTACATGGGCTAAGGCAAAGTTTAACAGTATACAGTTTTTTCACTACTCTAAAATAGACCACCACAAGATTTTAAAATTCCTGCATAAAAAATTTTCTAATCCGCATGCCGTGCTGAAAATTCAAAGAAGTCATGCATTTGTTCCAGATTATAATAATAGATTGCAAGGTTTTACTTATAAGTATACGTCAGAATCTTTATACACATACATATTGTAGCGCTCTTACTTTTGTTGATTTTTGGACAGGTAAATTTCGGGGGAAAACAGTTCAGGCGGCTCGACGCAGTGTCTGTTTATAATACTTTTGCGCAATATATTTTCCGGGGGAAGAGTCGCAAGGTCCGATATTCGGGGGTACCGAGGTGATGAGTCGGATCAAGTCAAAGGGGAGAGCGGTCTTTTTTGGAGTTCTACAAGGGAACAGGAGGTTTCTTCCGGTGACCTGAGGAGCCTTGGGACTCTTTGCGACGTCGGACCTCGTTGTTTCAAGAGTGTGAGTAGACATCACGTCTGAGCCACGAAGCTATTCAACTCGTTCCCGAATTGATTAAGGCGAGTGGGTGGTAAAACTCCAGTTGTCTAATATATCAACTGAGTGGTGGCCCCAGTGCCAGCTAAGTGGTGTAGACGGTGTTCTCCTTTTTTATATACGTACTCGTTAAATCTGTGTTTTGATTCTTCTTCCTGAATCTGGAACCATTGCATTTCCGGACGGGTAAATCTTTGATTTCCTTTTTTGCGTCGAGCCTTAGTGTACTTTTTTTTACGTAAATCTGATAGCGTAATTTTTAATCGGATTATTTTAAGTGATATAAAGTCAACTCGTGATTAATGAACATAGTGTTAAAAACTGAAACATAAATATTTACTTTTGTTTTCAATTATAAATGAATGTTAAAAAAAATTGAAGTGTTAAAAATAATCAACCCGTATTAGTCAAAAATCCGATTCTTGAATTGTAAGGTGACAGGCACGCGCGCTCTCTCCCTCGAAGCATTCGCTACACGATACATAACGCGACCAGTATAGTTCTCCGAATTCCATCTCTCGAGTATGTTAGTGAGGAGAAGTGTATTCGATTGACTACGCCGAATAGGATAAACTTTATTTGTAAGTGCGCTCAATAGCTGATGAGTCTATCTTTATTCTTTTGTTTGTAAACTTTCCAAGTATAATAAATCAAGTTTCTACTTCTTTAATTACGCCTCGTGAAATATACGTTTTGGTTTTATCACGTCCTTGTCCTTAGTTAATTAAATAGAAATAAATCTTAAAATTAATTCAGGGATTTTGGAGCCGACTATTACACCGTAAGGAACGGTACGCCTAAGCGATCCACGTAGGCCCCACCAAAAGTTCTCGTGAAAAAGACGAGGACTTGCAAGACTTCAGATAAAAAGGTATTGTAGTTCAAAGGACAGATATTTTCGGCAGTATTAAAAAAAGTGCATTTTTTTCTGTCAACTGTAAATGTGATAATAATATTGTTTGAATAAGGTGTGTTTGTTATCATCAAACTTTTAATCGAGTTCTTTAATTAACAAATAAACAAATAATCCTGAGTCATTTTTTCACGAATACAGCAATCGTAATAAATTTCCCGTTGCATAATACTCAATTTATATGTCAAACTCACAATTGCTGACCGTTAAAATGCTAATAGCAACATTACACAAAAATTTAAATTAACTCTTTCACTAATAACCGGTAAATAATAGAGGTTTCTTATGTTTGACAATATTCTCTGTATTCGCCATCTTGGATTTACTCCATAGCATATTTTTAATCAGTAACCTGAGTCATAAAAACATCTAAGTCACTGTTTTGACCAAGATTGACCGTTCCCATAACGACATACCAAACTAATGGTATAAAGCAGCCATATTAGATCGGCCGTCTTAAAATTTGCGACTTTAGATTTAGATTCGTAATCAGTAACCTCAAATACCCCTAAATCACTACTATTACCAAGATTAACCGTGCCCATAACGAGATACCGAATTAATGGTATAAAGCCGCCATATTGAATCAACCATCTTGAATTCCGAAGTTTTGATCGTAAAATAACAATTTACAACACTTAACAATCCTGTTCCACTTTTCTATCTGATTTTTTTTCTGATATCTCTTAATTTGCATCATTAGCATCAACATTATCATGCACGCAACTGCTAACTAGAAAACTACAGCTGCCATTTTCAATCCGCCATGTTGATTTTTCAAAATTGCCAAACCAAATTTATTAGCCCTTACCTCAAGCTTCAGAATAAGCCATCGCACATATTTTTATGTTGTTTCTAATTTTTATTACGGTCATCCGGTTGACACAGATTGTCCCATATATCTCCCTATATTATATAGTTATTTGTGTGGGGCATTCAACATAGCCCTCCACAGACCCTTCACAGCCCCCCCCCCCACAAACCCTCCACAGACCCCCCAAATCCCCCCCACAAATAAGTTAAAAATTAGACTGTTTTTATCGCTAATTTGACATTTTTTAACTTTTTCCTTAGACCCCCCACAGCCCCCCACACAATTTTGCCTGTCCCACCACAGATACTCCACAGGCCCCCACACCATTTTTCATACATCATGTGATGTATACTTGTTAAATAATGAATTATTAATAAGTGACTTTCAAAGTATTACCATAAATATTGCCGAATTATCTATAAAAATCATCAAGTAAAGTCAATAAATTATGTAAAATCTCTTTTCAAACAATATTTTCTACTTCTGTATTTGTTTTCCCTTCCCACTTAAGTAAATAAATTATTTTTATCTTTGCATCTTGATAAAGCCACATATAATTGACCATGAGAAAATAATGGTTTTTTTTAAATACAAACCTACATTATCAAAACTTTGACCTTGGGATTTGTTTATTGTCATAGCAAATGTCACAAAGATTGGAAATTGCTTACGATACAAAATAAACAGTAATGTTGAGGAATTTCCTGTGTCTTGAGTTATTCTTGGAATTAAGACTCTATTTCCAATTTTTTCTGCGGTTATTGTTTCTCCTTCTGTATTTTAGTGTAATAAATTTGTGATTCGTAAACGTGTTCCATTACAGAGTTCATCTGATATACTTAAATTTCTCAGTAACATCACTATAGTACCAATTTTTACATGTAGTTGATGAGGTGGTAATCCTTCACAAATATTGTTCAACATTTCCACCGGAAAATTTAAATGAATATTATCGTCTGATTGATCAACCCCTTTATAAGTTGCGTTATCTATATTATAGTAAGTTTTAATTTCTCCAGTTAACGCTCCCCTTCTCCCGTCTCCCCTCCCCGCTCCCGCGAACCCCTCACGGCTGTGCCGTGACAAGGCTTTATATTTAAGAAAACCTTTATTTTTTCATGATAAATTATACGTGGCTTTATCAAGATGCAAAAGTAAAAACAATTTATTTAATTAAGTAAAAAGAGAAAAAAATACGATACTAGAAAATGTTGTTTAGAAAGCAATTTTACTTAATACATTGATTTTACTTGATAATATTAAAAAGTAAAATTCGTGGCAATTTTATTTATTGTTATTTCATTCTTTACTAGTGATACATAAAATGGTGTAATTTTTTTAATGATAATACTTTTTGGTTTAAAAAATTCAATCGTGAATTTTTCAGAATAAGGAATCTCTGAGTTTTTTAGCAAAATTCGTTGTAATATAATATAATATATTATGTTTATTATAATTAATATTTCGAATTGCAGTTGTGAAAAAAAACTTTTTTTCCGTAATTTATAAAACTAATATACATTAATAATTATTTCATAACACGTTTACGTCAAGGAAATAGTTAAAAGGCAGACGGTTTCTTTAATTTAGGATAAATAATTCATTAATTCATGTTAGGTCTTAGTGCATTTAATTTTTGTTGTGTTTTTATTATTATAAAACTATATAATTATCATTGTTTCAAATATTGTTTAGTAAATAATTCAGAAATTTATGTAAATATCACTATGAGATTTATAAATACCCTTGTAAGTAGCATCGTATATGCTGTAATATTTTTTCGTTTCTTTTTTTACATGATTTATAGTTCTAATATTCAAAAAATAAGTATATTTCTTATGAGAAATAAGAATATCTTTATTTATTGAAAAGTTAATATTTTTATCAGAAATATCGAAACAAACATCAGTTATTTTCTATTTGTTTGGCACTTGCAATGATTCAATTTTTTTTCCGCCAATTTCTAATAACAATTTTAAAAATGTTTTGTCAATTGAACAAATATTGATATTGAGTTTTAGAATACGAAACAATGACTAAAAATATGATGATTTAATACTTATTGAATACTTTCTTGTATTACCATACTTCTATTATAATTTTTTTAAACTGGAAGAATCAGTCTAAAATCCTCTCTGAAAAAAATTTATTTTGTACCAAAATGGACATTTGTATTGCATAAGTCACGTTATATTTTTCTCACTATTTCTAATGCTTTTTAAGAAATTCTTTGATATTTTCTTCAAACTTGAAAATTGAATTTAGCTGTACTAAAGCATTATTTTTTTATTTTGTTAAATCTTTAATAAAAAATTGCTCACATTTTTCCCATAGAATTTTGCCTTAAATATCTTCAGACATTAAAAACCACGCAAAAAATTTTCTTGATTGGCTATAACAAGTCATGCCCCATTCACTTTTATAATAGTAACGAGGTACGACATAAGGTTATTTTATTACCGGACTGAAGGGATGAGGTAGATAATTGTATGGGTAATATGCATCAATTTAAAAGAACACTATACTCTTGCATTAACAGAGCTCATATTTATTGAAACCATTATTTAATACTTACAACTGTATATTTCGCCCTACTATCCGACTCTCTGCGTGACCGTGTCCACCTTCAGCCCCGCAGGTATAGATTCGGCAGTTGCCGCTCGTTGCGATGCTTAGGGATCTTAAGAATTAGTCCTACCGTAGTGATATAACAGCACAAACTGGTAATTGCAGCAAGTGTAGTCGATGAGCATCAAAAGGTCTGACGGATAGTTGCTGGAGCTTGGACGTAGTAGTCCCGGTTGTCAAATATTTGCAGACTGTTGCAACAGCAATTGGTACCAACAAATAGTTTTCAACAACTTCTTCTGGCTCCGATCGCTGCTCGCACTGATGCTCGACTTTTCAAATACTTGCACACGCTAGATCGTGACGCTATCGCTTCAGGAAAACACGTCTAGACGGTAAGCAGACAAAAGAGAGAGAGAGAGAGAGAGAGAAAGTGCTCCTCCTGCTGGCTTACTAATAAGGGATTTATGGTCTAAAGCTTAATCCAGAAAGCACTAGGACCCGTCAGTCCTGATTCACGCATGTATTGTATATCCACGTGAATACCGCGTACACATTGTTTATTGGTTACCGATCGGTAACGTAATCATCGTGTTCATCAACAGTATTGACACACACGTATTCACAGTTCTATTCACGGATATGCAATACATCCATACATTAGGACTGGTGGGTTTTGGCGTCCTCTGGATTGAGCTTTACACTGTACAACCCTTTATTCGTGCTTCCTTGGTGTCCTAGCTACATGTGTGCGTTGGCACGCACACGTATCAACTGTTCTGCATGGTCGAGCATTGGCCGTGCTGCCAATAGCAGATATAGGTACAGGTACTTAAGCCTTGGATACGATTCATTCGAGAACAAATAAATGGTAACAATCCTTCGTATTATATTAAAAAAAATTTTAATGTTCACGGCAAAAAGTATGAAAATCGCAGCGGGACGAAGGAGTGAAACGAGACGAGCAGGACCCGTTGTTTTAGCAGACGTTACCGTTCTATCTGCCTTGTTTACAATTTTTCACGCCATGTCTCTCATTTTTTTTAGAAAAAAAAATTTTACCATTGTAACGGACGACGCATATTTAAGCGCCGTTCACAATGTGTGCGACAGAGAGAGAGGAAGGAGAGATAATCGTCTTGATATGCAGATTAACATGAGACGCTCTTGGCTATGAGACGAGAAGGGATTAGGTACTAGTAGAGTCAACACGTGTGTCCCTTGCTCGCTAAGCTTATACCAAGTCACCAGAGGACAGCCTCGCCATCACCTTGTCAGTGCCTGTCCTCTCACACCTATGACCTAACGATTATCCAGCGGGATATTTTGCCAAAAGTTTTTGTCGGCACACCATCCATTTGACCCACAAAGTAAACACGAGGCTCTGAAAAGCCAAGTAAATGCAGTGCGTGCTCGAAATTGTGTTAGCTGCATAAACTTTCTGTGCCTGGTAGAATTATTGTGTGCCATTGGCTCCACAAGGAAAGATTTCCCCGGCCGTACGTGCCTTGTCGTTAGTGTGGTTAAGCGAACAACACACACACACTCACACACACACATGTTTTTGTACCAGTGCAATTAATAGATTCAACTCTTGTGACTTTCAAGTGTTTGGGTTCTACTTCGCGTGAGCCTTCTTCTGCTTAAAGCCCTTCCGGCCATACTTTGTGTACAGGCTTTATATAGAGATCGTGTCATGCAGGAAGGAGTCGTAAGCCGAGCACCGGCCTTATCCTGGGCTTCCACGGGCTTGTGCGTAAGTACCGTTGCGTGCGCATTCTGAGTTAGACTAGGACTAAACTGGTCCCTCAGTAAGCAGACGTAAGCTAGAGAAAGCAGACTCGCTGTCTACATTATAACGTGAGTGTGTTTTCGTGGGTACCCGGGAACGACAGTCCCGATTAAAGTATTTCCAACCGTAATAAGTTAGCGATCAGAGCCGTAAGCGAGTATAAACACCCCATTACACCATTTAAGTGTACAAAAAAGAACAATTGAAATTAAAAAAGTATTAAAAACATTAGTAAACTCTAATCCATTTATATATTCATACAAATATTTTTTAATAGCTCTTTTATAACGGTTTTGTATAACTTACCAAGAAAATCCTGTTTAATTTATGGCTAAGAAAATTATTTCATGCATTAAGAAGAACATTATTTTAAGCTGAATTCAACCTGTAGCTATGTGTCGTAACATTTTTGTTTTTTGTTAAAATATTATTCAAGCACTCCAGAAAGGATCTTGTACCTAATACGTGACTAACTGGGAGTAATTTAAGCCAACTTATTTTCTTATTTGATGTATGCAATAACACCTTCATTCTTAGTTATTGTGAAATCAACTATTTGTTACACTTCATTAAAATATTACGCAACCTTTTGAGATTCACACAAACTCACACAATGTGTCTATTTGTTGCGCATTGTACATGTTATTTTCCTTGTAAAAACATGCAGATACACGTACAACTGAAATGATACGTGCATAAGTGCCAATTTGGCAGATAAAAATTATTTATGTAATTGTACTGAAACTGGAGGTTCATGTTTAAAAATGTTTTATCTACGTGATAGTTAGTCTATATGTAATTCTACAAAATGTATTCGTGAATTTAACTTATCAGAGTCTTATCAGATTTTATTCAATTACTTTTTATGAGACAGTCATTGTAAAAAAGTTAAGTCATTACAGCTTGGTTTGTGGTCACACCTTTAATGGTTTATTATTAAAAAATGCACACTCTCTCTGTAGTTTTTCTGGGGTTGGCACTGGCACATCAAATGTGGCCCTATTACGCGCTCGTTTTTTTATTTAAATGTATGTTAAGTGATTGGCGAAATAATTAAAAATACTACTCCAAGACAAAACAAATTATGAAAGCTACTGAGTAAGTTCAACAATAAAATAAGAAGAACTGTGGATTTTTGTAACACTGCTATCAATCAAAGTATCCATTTCTAAATAGAATTATTCTGGAAAACTACAATTACCTTATCGAACGAGTATTTTACAAAGTGAATTAAAAAATATCAGAAAATTCTCAGTAACACATAGATCTACATAATTACGAAAATCATCAATACTATATGGTAAAACAAATTTTACAGTAGCTTGAGCTCAGAACTGAAAACGTTTGCATCTCATTTAATTCAATGAGGAATTATAACTTATTACTCTTAGTTGTTATTATTATTATTATTAATATTATTATTATTATTATTATTATTATTATTGTTATTATTGTTGTTAGTATCGAAAACAATTGAAGATTTCACATAACTCATTATTAATACACATGAAAATATGAAATTTTTGCTCTCCGATTCTTCAACGCTGGAACACTGTACGTTTTTTTGCCCTAGTAATGAAATCGTTTAAAAATGTAACTTGACAAAATTATTCAATATTGTAACTGTATGTAGTTAACTCATGACTCAAAGGTAACCATGCACCATTAAATCACAAAAAACTAAGTTACTAATGTTTTTACACTTGAAAGCAATATTTAAACTTATATGTTTTTTTATAAGTTGTCAAAAAAATAAAATGCCAAAAAAACAAAATTTTTTCGTATTTCTAAAACAATTAATAGGCTCATGACTAGAAACAAATCAATTTGTACGTATGCAAACGGCATGTTATCGACGTTTTACAGCTTGCAATTTCATGTTTTAGTGACAAACTGTATGAACGCAAACAATCTCTGGTTGTAAAATTTATTTTTCTTATCAAACCATTCAGGAAATCTCTGATAAGTGTATTTTTCGACGATTTCTTTCGAAGTTACGAGCAGTTTTTGTTGATGTCAAACACTTGCGTGATGGTCGTTATAAGTATGCAATTGACAGATAATAATTTTAAAAAAGTAGTCACTCACTGTAGTCAAATAACTGAATGTTTTTTCTGAATATATATATATATATATATATATATATATATATATAAATGTGAAAACACTTATCTTGCAATGATCAGTCAAGGTCGGTAAAGAGGATACTGTTTCACTGGCGTTACCTAGCTCCCCTTTCATTTTGTTGCATTGAAAAATATAAGTCTCACATAGTGTACAGCAGTGTGTCGATCTGTATAGTAGTGACTATGTATATTTCTTGTTTGTACATTGCTTTTCTACTGTATCTATTTATATATTTCTATCATAAATTTATATCTAAATTATTTCATCACCCTTAATTTTTAATGTAGCACATGAAAGACGAAGACTTCATACACAAAACATATACTCATTCTTCTGGGACAGTTTATTTTGGCTTATTATGAATGTAAAACAACTCGTTTCTCACGCAACCCTATAAAAATACATGCTAACAGTTACAATTTTGAGCTCAAATATCTTAACATTTTCATCCATATAGGGTTATAAATAAGGCCCGCATTGGACTTAGTAAATTTTCTTTCATTAGAAATGGTCTATCTCTTTTTGGGGACTATCATGAAAAAGCCCCCTTAAACTGACGCGTGTAAATTAAGACGGTTGCCATATTCAGGGCCATTTGCGCCACTGTCGCTATAAGGTCCATTCCCCGGAGACAAAAAAATTGGACGAAAAATAGGAGACGCTGAATGATCGGCAGCGCTACTGTCACTATTTAACTACAAATGGTCGTAGTCCATGACCCAAAGGATTTTTCAAATTTATGTTTCCAGTAGAGAGAAACAATTGATCAATCCTCTTCAGAATTTTCCCAGAAATACAGAAAAATTAGTTTTGTCCAAATCAAAAGTCAGCCTCATTTATTTATCTAACAATTGAGGAGCTGGAAACGAAAAGGGCGCATAAGTTGAGAAACACGCAAAAGTATTGTCCAAGGAGTAAATTTTTCAAACTCACCATATCGATTTTTAAAAAATACTAGCTTGTATAGAATGAAAATCCACACCTTTTTTACATTTACAACTTTTTGAATCAAGTCGTACTTTTTGAGATAAGAAATAAAAACCGCATTTCTTGAAAACTCAAATTCAATCACTTTTAAAAACATAAATTGCTGTTTCTCAGTCAATTATGATCGAAATCGTTTGAAATTTAGTACGGGTACGTGGAATGCCTCAGCGCTGCCGATGAATTAATCAGATTTAGTTGAATTTTTTATAATTAATTAATATTTAATTAGAAGTAGGTAGTGCACGGATTACGAAGGTTGTCAACTTCAATGAAATAAATTGTGCGGGAAAGTTTCAGCTTGACAAAACTTTCAGCGACAAAGTTGTTCCTCAATATTCGAAGAAGTTTTCCCAAAAGTTTCAAATCGATTTATCAAAAAACAGCCGAGATAGAGAACTTTTTGTAACAACGTGCACGGATGGTAGGCAATAAGCTGTCACCGACATGCAGCAGACGGCCTAACCTGATGGTGTTGTTGAGCTGGGCGACCGCCGTGGCTCAGTTATTGTCAGCTGTGCACGTTCTATTTATACAAAGTTCTATATTTCGGCTGTTCTTCAAGAATACCTACGCTCCTGAAATGAATAATATAAATGATGAAATCTTGTAAAGAATTGAAGACAATACTATAGTAAGCAACTTTTCTGAATAATTTTATTTAGTTTAATCATTAAAATTTCATTTAACTATTTTATTAAAATTTGACTGTATTCTGTCTAAGTAATTTTAATTAATAATTTTCTGTTGATTTTGACATCTGTTTTAATCTGTTTTTTGTCTTGAGTTACTGCTCATCACTTTTTTGTTTCTGCTCTTATGCTTTTTTTATGTTTTTATGATCACGCTTAATTTTTACTTTGCTTTTGCCAGCTGCTTTTAAGCTTTTTTTCCGTTCAACAATTTTTTTCAATTTAATTTCTTTTTTCTGGCTAATAGAATCTTCGTTTTTTTTCCTTTTTGGCTCTGTTTTCAGTTTGTTTTTATTTTCTTGATCCATGTCTTTTTTAACAATCTTTCTTCCTACTTTATCAAAATAAGCAAAGTAAGCAACATAAATAACATCAGGTTATCAATGATAAAATATCAAACGGTATTCACTTATATATGAACACAAATTTCCATAGCATTTCGTGAATGCTCAACAAAAAAATGAGTAAAAAATCAATACGTATGAACAGGCACGTATACGTAAATATATACCTCATTTTTGGCTCTTTTTTTCAGGTTTGATTGTCAGTTTTTTTCGTTTCTTATCCTTTTGCGTCCACGGTGCTCATCATTCACATTATTCATTTCAGGAGCGTATAGTAGGTATTCTTGAAGAACAGCTGAAATATAGAACTTTGTATAAATAGAACGTGCACAGCTGACAATAACTGAGCCACGGCGGTCGCCCAGCTCAACAACACCATCAGGTTAGGCCGTCTGCTGCATGTCGGTGACAGCTTATTGCCTACCATCCGTGCACGTTGTTACAAAAAGTTCTCTATCTCGGCTGTTTTTTGATAAATCGATTTGAAACTTTTGGGAAAACTTCTTCGAATATTGAGGAACAACTTTGTCGCTGAAAGTTTTGTCAAGCTGAAACTTTCCCGCACAATTTATTTCATTGAAGTTGACAACCTTCGTAATCCGTGCACTACCTACTTCTAATTAAATATTAATTAATTATAAAAAATTCAACTAAATCTGATTAATTCATCGGCAGCGCTGAGGCATTCCACGTACCCGTACTAAATTTCAAACGATTTCGATCATAATTGACTGAGAAACAGCAATTTATGTTTTTAAAAGTGATTGAATTTGAGTTTTCAAGAAATGCGGTTTTTATTTCTTATCTCAAAAAGTAAGGTAAAAGCACCAGTACGTGAACACTTTTTCCAGAAAGTCTTTGTTTTCTCATTTTTATTGAATTTCTGATTTGCATAACAACAAAACAGTCATTGCGCCAGTAAGTTTATATTTTTTCCTTTAAAAAAAAAACAAAAAAGTTTTTCTAGGTCATGTGTACAATTAATAAATTAATTTTAAAGTTTTTTTACCAATGACCCAGTAGATGAACAGCGTGTTCAGGTATTGGTACCGATACGTATTTTTGACCGAGTACTTGAACATCCCATGTTAATTAAGTGGGAGAGAGGTTATGTTAGCTGCCTTCTACTGATTTCTATTTTTATTATGTATTGCAAATAACCAAATCGAAAAATTTCTTTCTAATTTCGTTGGTGACATATTATGAAAACTATAACGACTGGCTTGACATACTATTATTATTGATTAACAGTGATTTCAATCATTTTTATGTGTTCGAGTACTGGGTATAGGTAAAACATAATGGTACCAGTACCTGAACAGTCTCACAAGCCACCTCATACAAGTTGCACAAATAAATAATTTTTTTCTCGTTGAGTATAAAGACTTACTGAAATATAAATTTTGTTTTATCTAAAGAACGATCAAAGGATATCAGAAACATTTTTTTTTTTTATCCACTTAAATTGAAAATAGTTTATTCAAGCTGTTCAATCTACTG
The DNA here is from genome assembly GCF_036245765.1 of Copidosoma floridanum. Lineage (NCBI taxonomy): Eukaryota > Metazoa > Arthropoda > Insecta > Hymenoptera > Encyrtidae > Copidosoma > Copidosoma floridanum. The sequence continues at coordinate 30,912,906 of NW_028321881.1, forward strand.
GTGCAATTTTAGGAAGTGTTCACGTACTGGTGCTTTTACCTTACGACTTGATTCAAAAAGTTGTAAATGTAAAAAAGGTGTGGATTTTCATTCTATACAAGCTAGTATTTTTTAAAAATCGATATGGTGAGTTTGAAAAATTTACTCCTTGGACAATACTTTTGCGTGTTTCTCAACTTATGCGCCCTTTTCGTTTCCAGCTCCTCAATTTATAAAAAAAAATGCGAACTTTTTATTTAGATTTTTGCTTATATCCCTGCATCTAGTACTCTTAGAAAAATTTTTTGAGCACCAATCTCTTCATCATCAAATTTTCTGTATAGTAGACACCTTTGCAAATCCGTTATCAATTGTTAAGAACATGATAATGGCAAAAAATATGGAAAAAAAATTTTTACACCGGAAAAATTTTTATTATTTCACAGTTTCACTTTAAAAATTTAATTAACAAAAAACTAACAAAAAAATTTTACAAATTGATATTTTTCATGCAGCTTTATATCTACATTTTCTTACGATTCTGTTCTAACTAAAATGGTAGTCTTTTTTTCTTACGTTAATCTAAATTTTTATGGTGTAAAATATTTTTTTTCATTTTTTTTTCGCCATTATTATGTTATTAACAGTTAATAATGAATTAGCAATAGTGTTAATTTAATAGGAAAGATGATGGCAAAGAGATTGGTCAAAAAATTTCTAAAAGTAATACAAGCGGAGATACAAGCAAAAATCTAAATAAAAATTAATAGTTTTTCATAAATTGTTAAATAAATAAATAAAGCCGACTTTTGGTGGCGACATAACTGTTTTTCCGTATTTCTGGAGAAATTCTGAAGGTGAACGACCAATTTTTTCTCTACTGGAAACATAAATTTGAAAAATCCTTCGGGTCATGGACTACGACCCTTTGTAGTTAAATAGTGACAGTAGCGCTACCGATCATTCAGCTTTGCCACGACTCACGTAACTAACTACTGGCAGCCTCTCCAGAATACATCCATTTGCTTTAATGGATCTCTGTTATGCACGCTTGTATTAGGTGTGAAAGAATCGCTGTCTCTGTAAATTCATTCTGAATATGCGATGTATTGAAATGTTAGCGTAACGTAGTATAAATCTAACCTCCTTATCTTTTAGTTCACGTATCTGGCATCTTAAAATTATACGAGATATCACTCATCGCAGTAAGGTTAATTCTGTCTGTCACATCTTATAACGAATTTTCTTAGGTTGAACCAAATTATGTTTTCAAACACGTGCGGTGTTAATCTATTTTCAAAATGAGTATACATGAATGAAATTCCGTACATAATTCTCCTCATGCATTTATTAAAGCTATTTTGGCTATCCTTGCTAATTTTTGTTTTCGTCGATTACTGACCACAGTTATTCAACGTAACATTAGACATCATCATATCGATTTAAATCTAAGATTTTCAAGGTAAACTAAGCACCTTTCTCTCTTTTTTCACACATTTTCTCTCAAGGTAATACTTAGTTAACTTACATGATTACTCTTTAGGTTCCCACTTAGGACTCGATTAAAAATGTTTCTTATGATGTCCTCGCTTCTCACTGGCCACAAATTGTTGAGTTAAAAAATCAATTATACTCGTCAAGGCTTCGGTATGATCACGAAAAAGCCCGTGACAGTGCAGGAAATTTCGGAATAGCATTAACCGATACGAAAATGTTGAATGGCCTGAGACTGCGCAGTGTACATCCAGAAACCGAGCATGCGTTAAGTGCCACTAACAGTTCAAAATACTACACGTCCAAATCCTCAAAAAACAAAGAATTGTTGCCTCATACGCTAGTGCGTTTGTGGATCAATACTTAACAACCTAATACGCTGTTTTACTAATAATTTAATTATTAATACCGCAAGCAGGTAATCCCCAGAAACCCTATTCCCTCTTCTGTCCGTACTGTTTATCAGTTAACTAATTAATTAATTAACTAATCCTCAGTGAGTTGGTACTGCACTACTTGTTAAATAAATAAATGAATAACATCATAGGTGCTTAATCCCTAAACATCCAATACACTACTGAAAGCGTTGGTTGTTAGTTTATTATCTAATCATTGAATTGGCAGTGATTATTGAACTCGAGCTTCACCCATATGCGTAAGTACCCCTTCTCTCATCTCTTTGAGAGCAAGCTGGCCTTCAAAATTCTCCATTATTTTCCTTCTTCTTTTAAGCCTCTTTTGTCGTCTAGAGAAGTGGTCATAACGAGCCTATTCCATGGGGAGGTTAGTTCTTAGTTCTTAGGTACACCGGGTAAATCTGACCCAAAAAAAAAAAAAAAAAAAAAAAAAGCTTCTGTAAAAAGTACATAAATTATAACTGTAACTCAAATGCTTAATCTCTAAGACCTAATACGCTATACTACCTGCGATGTTTATTAATTTATATAGGTTTACATAGAATATCTGAGTCAAATGTAAATGACAGCATTGAATGACATTTTCTGATTAGCATTCATTAAACGTTACAAAAGTAGACTCTTAGTTTTTTTAATTCAGTATTATACCGATTGTTGTGGTGTTATTTTTAAATACTGTGTATATAAAAACATACAAAAAATTTTCTTAATATTAACTTAGTACATTTCTTAAAATTGTAATTAAAATGGTTTCACAAATAGTAGAGCATACTGATTTTTAGTGATTGAGCGCTTAAGATAAACTATACTTGTTAACTGAACAAAATGTCTACAGAACCAGCTCACTAACGATAAATTGAGTTCGATAGTAGTTAATAGATAAATTAATAAATGTTGCAAATAGTAGTACGTATTCTATTTCTGGGGATTGGACGCTTGAGATATTGGTTATTTGTTAATTGAACAAGTGAGCTAGAGCCTGACTCACCTGATATGTAATAAGTAATTAATAGGAGTAGATAATATTGGGTTCTTCGGGATTAAGCATTTAAATTCCATTTATTTATTAATAAAGAAGCAGTCGAGCATACTGGCTCACTGGCAATTCAATAATTAATTAATAAACTAACAATCAACGTTTAAGGTTTATTGGTATCTTTTGATCAAAAGTATGAATTAATTTAGTAATTAAATAATAAATACCAATATAGACAGTAGAGCGCATTGGATAATTAGGAATTAGCAGCTTGGAATATTGATAATTTAATTATCAGTTGTAAAGCGTATTATGTTATTGGGTATTGATCCATGAACGCACTGGGTTATTAAGTTCTTGGTTTTTTGTGGATTTGGGCGTGAAGCATATTTGAAGTGTCCGTGTCACTTAACGCATGCTCAGTTTCTGGATACACATTGCGCAGTCTCAGATTCTACTTGGCACTGCAAAGCTAGTGCGATTGGTCACAAGGGAAGTGAAATGGGCTTCGTATAATTAAGTTTACAACAGGTTGTTGTATTCTTTTTGTTTGGTAGATCTTTCTAAGAGCTATACTTAACATGGAAACCATTTTTGTACGATCTATACTTTTCGTGCTATTTCAAAAAACTAAATCTTTTTACTTGACGAATTATCTTAACAATGTTGAAAGAAAATTTAGCTATTCCTGAAGACGGATATTTGAAAATCTAGGTTAATTCTAAATGAAAGTATTTTTTTCGTGCAGGATCTGTCAGTTTTCACCATAACTGTAAATCTCTTATACTATTTCTGAGCCTAAGGGAGATGATGAATGTAAAAAAAGGACTTATAGATGTCTTAAGTAAATAAACTGAGCAGTGCCGTTACTGTCGATGTTTGGTAGGTTTAGAATAAACTTGTTGAAAAAAATAATTAGAAAAGAAAACTTGTCAAAAAATTAATAGCAACACTATAAATATGATTAGAGTCTGTACGTTTTAAGTTTTCACACCAAAAATTTTTACGATAGGACATAGATGGGCAGGGCACGAGGTAGTCAGCTCAGTATCTTTAGCAAAGGTACGTAATCATATCAAACAGCATTTCAAGTATAAGAAAAAATGAAATGGAAATTTATTTGTCATGAGTTCAAACTAACTCAATAGTTTTCTGTAGTAGTACAAAATTTGAAGGCAAGCATCTTGTTGAGTGATAGCTCACTTTTCTTTTACATTGAAAAAAATAAATTTTTTGTGTTTAAAGTTAACAAAAACATTTTCATTTAAAATTACCACCGTTCAATCAAAATACGCTTGCCAGATTGATTCAATGTAATGGCATTACTCTTATTTCCCATATAGCATCACTTTAAAATGCAGTTAGAAAAAGCTCGGCTCTCCAAATTCGTAACACAGCAAATAGCATTGGCGTTGCAAATATTGCTTGCATGCTGCTATAGTCAGATAAAGTACTTTGAAAATATTCAGATACGTGGTGAAGAGAGAATGAAATAAAATATTTATTAACTTGTAAAATATTTTACCATACATTAGCAATAAAAAAACACAAAATTTATGTTACTTGTTAAAAATATGGACACATTATTGTGCTCAATCTATTGTTTCCTCGTAGATAAAACTTGGTAATTAATAATAAGTAATATTAATAAATAACAATAAAAATAATCTAAATGTTATAAACATAAACATTAAATAGTAACAATAATAACAGTAAATAATTTTTCAAGGAATATATGTAATTTAAAAATTTTAAAAACAAAGCTTTAAATTCATACCTTAATTACGAAGGATAGTCGGTAAAGTTCTAATCAACCCATTCCAATTAACAACATACGATAATTAACAGTCTTAATAAGCTGAATGTAACTGAATCTCAATAACGATAGTATATGGACTAATAAAGATAAAGGTTACGTTGACTATACGGAAAATTCACGTAGGATTATTAATAATTTTAAAAAACCTTATCAATAACCTTGGTGCTTATATATCGCAGGGGTTTATGCATTATATTAATCGCAGCTGTTCTAAAAACCGTTGTAATAAGTCCTTCCTACACTAAAAATTGAGAAAGTTTTGCATTCTATTTGTAACACTGCTTCTTGACCTGAAAGAAAAACGAGGCGCCGACGCAGCGTTAGCAAATCTCGATCGCGTTCGTCACCGTTGTCCCTCTCACCTCTTGGGTTTCTGCTCCTGAAAAAAGGGGATAGGCGCGGGAGTTCTCCCGTTCTACGGGAAGAACTATTAATTTACACACAACAAATACCTTTCACTGTTTCTTTATTAAACACTTAACACTAATACACAGTCTCCCTCTCTTCACAATACACGACACAATGCTTCACTTCTACCTCTGGATGGCGCTACAGCGACTCCGCCTCACAACCTGCGAGCTGCGAGCGCTCGTCCACCACGTCCTGCTGGTCCGGGACCAGGAGGGGCTCCTGCTCGTCCTCGACCCACACTACTACGCACACACTCACACTCCGTCCCCAATCTCTCACACTGCTATACACTCTCTCTCTCTCTCTCTCTACTCTACTATCTACCCTAATACACGACAACACGCACGAAAAATGGCGGCCCTCCCATGCACCTCGCGGTCTCTCGTAAACCTCGTCTCGTCAACCCAAACTCTCTCTCTCTCTCTCTCTCTCCCTCACTGTCTACACTAAAATCTCTCTCTCGCACGGTCTACGCTACACACTACTTTTCTCTCTCTCAATTTCTCTCTCTCTCTCTCTCTCTCTCTCTCTCTAGCCTCACCTCCTGGTCAAAACGTCCGCGAGTCCAACCCGGCGTGATGTCGTCCGGTGTCCTCGAGCGGGTCGTTCGTCCTGCGGCTTCACCCTTTCTCTTCTCTCTCTCTCTCAACTCTTCTCTCTCTGCTTCTTCTCTCAGCCGCCGTAGTCCTCGACCTGGAGACCGCGTCGTCCTGGGAGAACACAGCAGCTTCTCGTCTCGCACGTACACTTCTCTCTCTTCTCTCAACACTCAACGCACCTTCTCGAAAACTCTCTCTCTCTCTCTCTCTCTCTCTCTCTCTCAACTCTCGCCACGAAAGCCCGTCAAGTCACCGAAGCTCTCGCTGCTCGCGTTTTAAGCGTGCAGTTCGAGGCTCTACTCCCGACTCACTCACGATCTCTCGCTCAAGCAAAGGCCGCCGCCACTGCCACCGCCACGTATCTCCTCTCGCAGTCACTCTCATACATAGCAGCTGCTGTGTCTCGGTAGTCGCGTTCGCACTTTCCTTGTCCTTTTTTGCTGGCGTTGCTGTGTCTCTGCATCTCAACTGTTTGTCTGTTGGCGTCCTCGTCCCCTCCTCTCAGCGTGTATACAGCTCCCGAAAAACAAACAGTTCGGAGAAGCGCCAAATTAATGCTCTTTGTATACACGTTGCATCAGCGAGAGCATTTTGGAATATAGAGGCCATTTTGCCTCGTTACATATTTAAAAAGAGATCTTATAATTTTTTTAAGTAGCGTTAGTGACGTAAGTCGTATTTTATAATTTATCTCTGATGCTTGTTTGTTAGCCCTGCACCTCTCATACAGAAAGATACGCAGAGTGCAGTTCCGCTTGACGTCCTTGAATACATTTATCGCTGGACAGCTGAACGCTGAACTTACGACAAAATTGGCAAGAAGGTTAATGTTCAACGATAAATTAGCGACAAATTATAGTGCTAAGTGGAAATGGGAAATTCAACTTAGTAGTGCTAGCTTGATACACTTGTTGACTTCTACACACCCCCCCCTAATTTTTTACCTTATGGTCGTAAGTAGTTAGAACTGGTACTCCGTTGATAAAATTTAATTTAGTTTTTCATGGTAATGCTAAAATTATCATATGATGAACCGCTTTTAAGATAAAGTTATAATTTTTGGAAAATAAAATAAAATTAAATACAAAAAATCGAAGTCATGTTTGTAAAAGCTTGAATGACTTCTTGAATAATCTGCAATAACTACAGTTATTATTTTAATTTATTACTTTATAGATTTTCAAAAAAATTGTTTGTTTTTTCTTTTGTATTTCCTTTAATTTGAATGAATTTGTTCTCATAAAAATATTTCTTACTTCTCTTATAAAAACATTTTTATGTTTTCTTAGAGAAGGACACAATTTTTAGTAAAGAAAATCAAGTTCTTAAAGAGATAAATTTTCAAACTGAACGTAAACTAAAGGTGAGACAAAATTAAAAAGAAAAATTTCAAATAGATTCATTTTTGAACTTGAAGTAAAATGAGGACTAGCAATCACGTGTGGAGGGGTAGATTTAAATGAATGAGGAGACTTGGTTATTATACTAATTCTTTTCTTTCTTAGATTTTTTTAACTTGATTTTCAGTATTATAATAAGAAAGTTGCCTATTTAATCGCTATATTATTTACTTGTATTTATAGACAATATTTGCCTAATGCCAAACTAGCGAGTAATTTTATTTATTATATTTAACGGGTTAAAAACCTACAGGCAGTTTGCAATCTATACTTGGATATAAAAATTTATATAAACGAATTTTTAATTCTATTTTTAATTTTTCCATACAAACTATGAATAATTTTGTGTACAAAACATGATGATTTTTAATGATTTTTAAACTTCCCTGCACTTAAATTTTCTAATACAGACTCGTGGTTAGACTTGAGCAAAGTATTAGCACAGCCATGAAGTGTTAGATTTAGATTTATTTATCATTTGGGCCATATGGTAATACCCTATGTGGTCGATTGAGATACAGTTAAGTACATAATTTACATGTGTAATATATAGTAGCATTGATTATGTGGTAGTGAGTTTATGATAGTTAAAGAAGCTGGTGGGTATATGGCGGATCTCCCGGTGCCCGAAGCTAGTGCTGCTGAAGATACCTCTGCAGTAGTGAAAACGGTAGGCCTATTTCCTTTGTATCCCGTTCCTACCGTGTAAAAGCATTGTGCTGAGCAGCAGCCGTCGAACCTGCACCCGCAGGGCTAAGGCTGCATGAAGTCAGGCCAGGTCAGATAATTAGGCAGGCAGTGTAGTCTTTGTATAAAATTATTGTATTGAGTTGCGAGGAAAAACAAAATGCAAATAAATGCTTGAATGTTGATCTCACTCATTCATACGTGTTTAAGTGCCAACTATCCATCCTATTCACTTACCCCTATGGTAAAATAAATATATGCCGTGTTTTGCTGCTGACTGCAAGGCGAGCAAGGCACGACTCATCACAATATGTATAAATGTATACATATAAATAACTCAAAAATCACGTTACACTAAAGAAATCGAACAACCAAATAGTTAGACATACTGCTGGTCCCGCTGCCCGTCAGGGAGTGAGAGACTTAAGTCAACAAACATCCAGTTTTCATTGTATGATAAAGATAAATAATGACGATTTATTTTTGTTATTGTTTGTTTACGACAAGTCCTCTTAGTGCTATTTTTGAATAAACAATAAACACCATTCAAAGAAGCATGTTCATGAATAATGTGTAACACCCCACATAGTGAAGTGTGCGTGGACGCGTATATGCTCTGCCTGTGTGGAGAGCTCGGTTAATTTAATACTTGGTTATAATTTAACAAACAGAAGTAAATAAAAAAAAAAAAATATGCATTAATAAGTTAATGGTAAAATAAACAAGAAAAGGTTACTGCTATAAAATAAAATGAAAAAAAGTAAAGTAAGAAATTAAATAATATTGTGTTTTAAAAAACAGTAGAAAAATAAAAGAAAAAAAAAATTAATTTCTTATCCTACACACTTACGAAATAGAACAAATACATTATCCCTATCCTGATCCTGCTAACCAGAACTGCTTATACCTTTAGCTCTGCTTGAGTAGCAGACAATCAATACCTAAGATCTGCTAACCAGGGCGGTCTTTCTATTCGTACCCTGAATCTGCTAACCAGAGCGGTTCATCCCCAATAGTCCTGCTAAAATAGCAGAAACTCGTTACCCTAGATCTGTTACTTAAAGCGATCTATAAAAATAACAAATACATATACACAAACATATTCACTCTTAACATTGTTACTTGTTGAAGAAAAATTCTCAAAATTAAAGTAAGGATTTAATGTAAGCTACTAATTTTATTAATGTATACATACAATTATTCATAAAATGATATTTAATAAAATCTCCGCCACCTAATTTTGCGAGTTATAACAAAAGTAATGGAAGTGATTAAAAATTGTTTGTGCAGGAGCTCATGAGAGAGAAAAATGTTTTAGATTGTAATTAATTAATGATCAAATACAAAATTTCTACAATTTACTAGATTTAAATACTGAACTATCGGAAAGTAAAATTAATAATTTTGAAGCAGAAATCAATAAACAATTTGACAATTTGATTATCTTCGCGAAAAGGGAACTCTCAAAATTTAAAGTAGAAAAATAATAAAAAGTCTGGAAATTTACTAATAATTCGAGACTTCTTATAATTTCCCCTTGCCTTATTCATGATTCATAGGCACGTAAATTGCGCGTTGCAAGTACAGAACACCTGATATTATCCTGTATTAGGTCGCAGTGCGTACATTTTAGTTATGCATAACCATAGAGAAAAAAAAAAACAGGACCCAACAACTTATATAAGCAAGCATATCAGTACTGTATTGATATGTACAGTATAATTGGCATTAAGGTGTCAGTGCCTGCATTGTTACATGCTCGCATAAATGCGTAAAAATACAAACTAACATTCATACACTGTTAAAAATACGTATACTAGTCAGTGGTCGAGAGTAAATACAGTGATAGCATATTTGAGCGTGCTACAAGGTGAATACTTTCATTCAATGCAGAGAGAGAGAGGGAGTTTTCAATCACCCCCTACATTACAGTGGCGTAGCAGTTAGGATATATAGATCCACAGGCCATTTAAGGAATCTCTGCGCCGTATACTCCCTTGCTTAAAGCAGATGATTTCATACAAGCGCGCTTAATGACACTCTCTCACTTTAGTTTCTAAACCTACTCGTATTACACTTATCGTTCGTTTGGCAGACGTATACCTATAAAAATTAAAGCAAACTGATTGCACATGCATGCGCCAAACAAACGCTTATATTAAAGACATATACATATACACGTATATTAAATTATAAGATAACTACCAAGGATTTAATAGAATAATTTTCGTAAACAAATAAACAAAACGAAATGAAAATATAATTTTTTTCTATTATTATACACACTTATAAACTTTAAAATAAAAATAAAGAAGAAGAAAAAAAAAAGCACATAAAGCAAATTGTACAACCAAGAAAATGGCCAATGAAAATGATGACACCGAAATGACAGTAGCCGAAGCGCTGATGGAGTCCCTCAATGCCAAATTTTCATTTCAGCATTCGATTAAATCCATCCCTGTATTCGATGGAAAAATATTCCACTAAAGGATTATATGGGGAGAATCACGTCAACTGTCCCAACGCCGCGGTGGACGGCCCGCGTGGGCGTCAAACACGACGTTTTCAACTCGTCGTTTTGGTGTCAAAACTTTGATAAAAAAATTATCTAATAACATATTCTTACGTATTTTTTCCTCAGCTTTCCAGTGGTGGCATCAGTTTTTCGAAAATTTGCTTCCATAATTTCGAAAAATGCACTTGTTTGAAAAACACGTTTTATCTCCATGATCTTCAACTTTCGGAATTTTTTTGATAGTCTAGATCGAAAGATGAAACATTTTAACGTAGGTATCGACAATAAAAAAAAAAGGGTTTTTCGTTTTTATGACGTATTCAAACGACGAACGAGACGATTCGAGCCGCGGTGGAAGGAGAAATTTGCATTATCTAACAATAAGCGAGAGAGAATCACGTTGCTCACCCTCGCCCCGAAATTTTGGAACCGAAGAGAGCTTATGAAAGAATTCAGTTGCACAGATAGAGAAGCTGGGAAAGCTTTAAATTTAGTTACAGAACGTGGCATACTCTCATGGCCCGATAAAAAAAAAGGAAAAGTTTTATCTGCTGATGTTGAGGTCTGCGTCAACATTTTTTACGAGCGTGACAGTGTCAGCCGCTTGATGCCTGGATTAAAAGATTATGTTTCTGTGAAACAGGATAATGGTCAACGTGTTTATTTACAAAAACGATTATTACTTGGAAATTTGAACGAACTATTCATTTTATTTAAAGAAGAGCATAAAAATGTCAAAGTGGGTCTCACGAAATTCGTACAGCTCAGAACTCCTCACTGTATCTTAGCCGGAAGTAGTGGCACGTATAACGTTTGCGTATGCATGCATCACGAAAACGTAAAACTGATGCTAGATGCACTAAATTTAGAAGAATTAACAACACCCAAGGCAACACCTCTTAAAAATTCCACGGACTGTTTGAACGCCATTGTTTGTGATAATCCTTCCGAAAATTGTTTTTTAGGAAAATGTTTAGATTGTCCCAATTTCGGAAAACTTTAAAGATTATTATTAGATTCACTAGAAGCTGAAGGAATTTTAATACTTAATCAATATTAATCATTATTTATTTCTTTATTTTAAAATTGTTGTATATATGAATAACTTTTATCAAAACATTTATTATATATCCATTGTAAACCCTGATTAACTAAATTGTTGTTTACATCGCCACTACTACATTATATATATTATATAGCCAAACAGACTCAACGTAGCAGACGACACACGGCGGACGCGCTGCTGCCGTGCGTGGCCCGGCCGCCGCGGCTCGCATCGTCTCGAAGCGTAAGCAGCCATGATTTCGAAAACCTCGAAGCATCTATAACCCATTAAAAAAAAAAAAAGCGACAGGAAAAACCGTTGCTTATTACCAAACGCAGCTGCAGAAAGTGCGCCAACGACAAGATCAATCGGTTGATGAATATTATGATTACGTAAACCTACTGCTGAGTGGTGCTAAAAAGGGCTTGATGGAAGATAAAGGCAATACATACAACGCGCATATAATGACCCCTATAAAAAACATGGCATTTGATGTGTTCAAAAAAAAACTAGCACCTATGATAAGCCACCAGGTAGATGCAAAAGAACCTGCTTCTCTGGCCGATGCCTTTAAGTATGCATTGAGATTGGATAGCCGAATGAGAGTGGGTATGATCCCGGATCTACGATACCAATGACTACCTTGCAGTGATTTTAGAAATTATCTTAATAACCCATACCGACAACAGAATAGGTACACTGACCAGCCATTTTTATCACATCAAATAACACAAGTTAATGAACAACAGATTGACAATCAGAATCATCACGCTAATAGGTAGTATAATAATTATTAAAATGATAATAGACAATGTCAACAATATAGTAATGGATAAAATTACCGTGGAAATTATCAGAATCCGGGGAGGGATCGAAATTCTTGAAATCAGCCGAGAAACTCTAATTATAATCAAAATAATTTTAGACGATGCAGTAACGAAAATCCTCACGATTATTACACTTAAAGGAATGCTAATTTTAACCCAAGAAATAATTAAGAATACCGAGGCAAAATAATAACTATAATGATTATAACCAACGAAGTCTCAATCCCAATTATCAGAATTGGAATTTTCAAAATTAGTATCAACCAGGAGATGACCGTTTGCCGCGTCATTTGAACTCTCAGGCGGCCCACCCCAATTGTCGTTCAAAGGTGAGCCCCCATAGACAGAATTTAACCCCTATATCGAATGTTTCAGCGCAAGTAATAAACATAGCAACATAATCGAAATCGTCCACATCGGTACGTGCCAGGGACTTTGCGTGGACGACGAGCCTACAAGCATAAGTTTGTCAATCCCAGAAGGGAAAAATCGCTTCATCAAGCTCATGCTCGATAATAGTGCCGCCACAAACCTGATTTAATCAAGTCAGTTGCACCCATATTCACGTGTAGAGACTACTGAAATTAATAATCTTACCGTAATTGAACCGCACCTAGTTTTAACTAAAGGGAAAACGTGTATGACTAAACAAGGAAAACCTGCAATTTTTTATGTGATCTCTAACGATTTCCCGATCAAAGATGGCGGTTTATTGGGTCGAAAATGTTGTAAAGAATGACGAATCACATTATCGTATTATCATGATGCTATAGTACTAGATGATGACGTAACGAACCCTATTTCTTTTTTAAAAACTCTAGAAAAAATAAAGTAATAGGAAAAAAATTAAAAAGAACAAAAAGTAATAAAACTTTAAAAACGAGCACAGAAAATTTAAATTTTAGCTACCATTCTTAATTCTAACAAAGAGACAGAGTGCCTTAGGGATAAAATTGACCAACAAAGATTTTATGACGAATACATGTAGGCCCACCTGAACGATCAAATATACCTTGATACAAAAAATTTTGATACATATAAGCTGATTTTCATTTTCCAGATGAATTTGACAAAATGATTTTATCAGAAAGGGGTGATAATTTTATAAAGCCCGCTAATGATATAACTGGTGAAAGCATGGAGGTGAAAGTACAGTGAAAATAATATATTAAACGACCAACATACACTTTCACCCTACGACGATAAACAAGGTGAAAATACTTGTAGGGTAGAAAAACTTTGCCTTAATAACGAACAAAAAATACTAATACACCAACTCAATATACAATCAAGGCTCGAACACGTCGAGTAGTGAGAATTAATTTAATTAATACTAATTTAACTGAAGGATACTTATCATAAGTCGGCGAAGGGTGTGATGACGTATAGTTAAGAGAAGAAATAGTAAAAAATGAAAACTGTCAATATAATATTATGACGATAAACACTAATAAAAATGATATTACGATTCAAATAGATCCAAGAAAAATTCTACGCTTCGAATATATTGCACCTGAATTTAATCCCGATTCGAGTAGCGAATGTGAGGGACCCATTATCAAAAATACTTAAAATAGAATAAGAGATCTAAAAGGACTTGTGCGTACTGGTCATTTAAACCTGAAAAAGGAGAGAACAAACTTATCAATTGATTTTCGAATTTTTTTCAGAAATCTTTTTGTTACCGGGAGACCCCTCACCATGTAATAATCTTGTTGCATATAGAATCCCAACGGAAAATAATATTTCTATTAACACTAAACAATATCGTCAGCCACCGGTACATAGAAAAGTTTTACGATAGCACGTAGCAAAAAAAACTTAATGATAGAATAATTGAGCCTTCATAATTACTGTATAATTAACCCCTCTGAATTGTTCCAAAAAAACCTGATAGCCATGGAAATACAAGATGGAGGGTAGTGTTTGATTTCTGAGAACTTAATAAAAAGACCATTTATGATGCATATTCATCGCCCAATATCGTAGATATTATGAACCACTTGGGAGGATCCATATATTTTTCAGTTTTTGATTTAGCAAGTAGATTTCAACAAATCCCTATGGCTGAACATGATAAGTATAAAACAGCATTTACGACATCCCATGGACATAACTGATACAAACGGATGCCCGAAGGTTTGAAAAATGCACCTACCACGTTCCAACGACTAACGGATCTCATGTTGAAAGGTTTATTAAATGTTTAAATATTAGTGTATTTAGATGATATTATTATTTACGCAAAAAATTTAGTAGATCATAATCGTAAAGTTAAGTTACTCTTCAACCGGTTAAGATCAGCGAATATGGAACTTAGGCCAGATAAAGTTGAATTGTTGCGAAAAGGAGTAATAATCCTTGGGCATATAGTAAGTCAACAAAGAATTGAACCAGACTCTAAAAAAATACAGGCCGTTAAAGAATTTTACAAATCAAAAACTATGAAAAATATTAGACAATTTTTAGGACTAGCAGGATACTATAGATACGCCTTACATATACGCCCTATAGATAGCTAAGCCATTCTCAGATTTATTAAAAAGAGAGGAAAGTTCGAATGGACTGAAGTGCAAGAAAAAAGTTTTCAAATACTCAAAGATCATCGATGTCAAGAGCCTATTTTACAATTCCCCGAAATTTGTAAATCATTTAAGTTGATAACAAATGCATCTGACTACGCTTTTGGAGTGGTATTAGATCAAGAAAAAGATGGATTTGACCATCCTGTCGCATGTATTTCAAGAACTCTAAATAAAGCCGAAATAAATTATTCTACGACTGAAAAGAAATGCTTAGGTGCAACATACGCAATGCATCATTTTTGTTCGTATTTACTAGGAAATAAATTCGTTCTCGTAGCCGATCATGAGCCATGAAATTAGATGCGTACAAGAAAAGATCCGGGTCAGCAATTAATGTGCTCGATGTTAAAGTTCACTAATTATTAATACTCTTTTAAATACAAGCTGCAAAAACTTGATACAAATGCTGATGCACTATCTAGAAACCTCGTCAGAGCATTTCATTATACGAAAAACAATATAAACAATGGATTACCATTACTTAAAGTTATGATGACAGGTCAAAAAACAATATGGAAAAAAAACAGAATTACAAAATTAGAGAAAAGGAATAGTAAGAACATCTAAATTAACGACAATCAAACCTAAAATATTTCCAACAACCTTGGAAGAGACAGTAGAAGTAACAAAACCTAAAAACATAACCAAATCACAATTAAATTTACCTAAATTGGCTAGAGACCCTGTACGGCCCCTTGGTTTAAAAACAAATAAGGAACGGCCAACGTGAGATCATAGTGTGATTGATCAAAGACCTCGAACGAAAACATTTCCACAACCACAAGACTTCATCTGCATCTCGAAAATGTTGCAGATTTATCAGGACGTACAGTGAACTTTGAACTGAAATTTAAAAAAAATATATGATGAGTAGAAAGTTATCAACCATACACCCTTCGCACGAGTACTTCGATTACTGCACAAAACAGGCAGTCTACAGCGCCGAACTAAAACAAATAACAGAAAAAACAACAGAAAACTTTAATAAAAACAATAAACAAACAAACTGCTATGTGAATAAATCAATAAAGTAAAGTATTGAACCTGATTTCATGCTATTATTGGGTTTATACCCTTTGTTACCGATTAATCAATACTAACAAGGGAACGCAAAAGTGTATGTAAGTCTTAGTGATAGTAACAGTAGTACTGACCATTATAAAAACGCAAATAGAGCCGAGCTGATGAACAATGTTATGACCACCAGATATTGTCTTACGTACAAAAGAAACAATATAGTTATTTATAATTCAAGACAACAAAAGTTGCCCAATTTTCATAACACCTTATGGAGGCCATCATATACTGTCAATCATTATTAATGAAACGGTTACCGATTAAGTAACTTCAGAAAATCTTACAAAAGCTTTTAAATCACTTGAAAAAATATTGTTGCCACAAAATCTTAAAACTTTTCGAATTTCAAGAAGGAGAGATTTGACAGACTAATTAAACCTGGATTAATAACAAAAATGTTATTAACAACTTTTGATAAGACACCTATACAACTAACAGTCTGTTACGGTAAAATTGATTTTCCAAAAATTGAAAAAACTGATAAAATAGTACAAACACCACTTGACAGCCCTGTAAGAGGATAAAAGCGAATAAACCAAACTGATCAGAAAACAAGAATACGATTTTATTGGTCTAGAATCATAAAATAATATTCTCAATTATGTTTGCAAGTGCAGCAAATAATAAGAGAAAAAAATTAAACGAATTAAAACAAAAGAACCTTTGGTGCTTACAGATACACCTATTAAAGCTTTCGATAAAGTTTTCATCGACACCGTCACTAAATTAAAAATAACACCAAATGGTGACTGCCATTTGCAAACTATACAGTGTTATCTGACTAATTACATTTTTGCAGCTTTTACGTACAACACAAGTGTACACGCAGCATCAAATTGTATGCCCTATGAACTAGTATTTAGGAGAGTAGCAAGGTTGCCCTTGAAGATACCTAAAAATGGAAAATTACGAACCTATGCATTGTATTGACGAGATTTTACTAAGTGACTTCAAGCAATAAAAATTGCAGACAAAAATTAACAAATAAAGATAAAAGTACAAGCAAAAACAAGATATGCTGAAAAATTCAAGCCTCTGAATGTTGAACAAGGAGATTACGTTTGGGTGAGAGAAAAAAGTGCGTTTCCATAAATTTAATCGCTATTATAATGAACTCGTAAAGGTTACAACAGTTTTAGAGGGAAGTAATATGTTTCTCAAAAAAAGCAATGGTAAAATTATACAAAAATTTACAAATAAATTTAAACCAACTCCCCTATAATGATATCCTTGTAAAAAATATATTCTACATGTTTTCCAGAAAAAAAAACAAAAAAAAACACAACGATACGGATTGTATTGGCCGTCTTAATGACAATAGCGCTTGAGGGTTGTGCAGGTTTAAACTATCCTAATCATGGCAACTATAGCATTAAATCACTTGAAACAAACCCTCTAATATACTACGAACAAATCGATATAACAAAATTTAAGAAAGCTGGTTGGAAGATTGTGATAGGCTCGATGTTGATAAATTCATGTTGGAACAAACACCTACTCAAGGATTGAATGAATCTTTTCGATATTGTATTGCACAGTTTGGCTGTCCTGATTGTAACCACTAAATGGAAATGGACCTTTTGAATTTAAAGATGAAGCGATTGACAAACCTCAAAGCTCAAACCCCAATTAAACATAATAAATACTGTGGGAACCCATGTGAAAGATAACATTACTCCGCCACCCAGCATACAAACAACAAGACTGACACCTTTAGGAATTATTGGAAGCATTGCTAAAGGACTTTTCGGCTTAGTCACAGAAAACAATCTTAACGTTATAAACATTAACATCAAAAATGTGCATACCGATCGAAAGGGATATATTAAATTGTACGAACAAAATAACCATATTTTCGGGTCTTTATTCAAAGAACTACATAATACTACGAAACGCCATGAGTATATTCTAAAACAAAATTCTCATATATTAACTTCAGAACATGCAAAATCCACAAAGAGGTCAAGCACATCCAAAGCTATTTTCTCCAAATATTTTTAGAACTGTAGCCCAGGATGTAAAGAATCTAGCAGAAAATCTAGAATTTGCACCAATTAAGAATCTTTATGCTGGTGGAATAAGCACTCTGAGCAAATGATATGCTGTGCATCAAGAAAATAAAACCATGGTAATAATACATTTGCCAATTGTAGATCAAACCCCTTAAAATCTTTATAGATTACATCCAGTCATGATACTTCAACCTGGACAATATGGATCTGCCTATATGAAACGATCATACCCTTACTTAGTAGTAGCAGCATACCATAATTTGTATTCACGATCAAATGAAAATACATTTAATCAATGTGATAAAACAGTATACGGTTACATATGCTCGGCTATGGAACTATTAAAAAAATCCTATTCTATGAACGAATGTGAAATTCTTATGTTATTACGACCTGGAACAGAAGTATTTGAATTCTGTGGAATTATGTTGACACCGAAAATCGAAAACCAATGGATTTACTTATCGGCTGATAGTTCATGGTTATTCTTGACACCTAATGAAGAACAATTAAACATTATCTGCCCCTATAAAATGGATCGACAAGAAAGAGTAAAAGGTCTTTTACGAAAGAATGATAGATATACGATAAAAACACACAAACTAACCTTAACCAGTTAACATAAGATTATCACTCAGATATAATATACCTATCAAGTAGAAGTGAACTTAAACTTAACTGTACTACATGAACCCTTTAAAGTCACTGATAAGTCCCATGATGCTATAAAATCAATTCGAGAATTAAACTTGAATAAAGAAGCTTGGACAGATAAAGAATTAAATGTACAAAATATAATTAAATGGAAAAAACATGAACCTGAAAGTTAGAGATGAAGCAAATTTATCTTTTTATTTTAATACGTAAGATCATTGAATCCATTATTATTATTATTATTATTATTATTATTATTATTATTTTTAATATAATTATTATTATTATAATTATTATTATTATTACTATAATTATTATAATATTAATACTCATCAGCAAAACAAGAAGCTGTTTCAAGAAGACTATAAAACGTAGTATCTTAGAAAAATTCATAAAACACACCATCAACCCACTAAACGCAGAACCCAGAGTAACCATAAAATAAGAACCAAAGAAACACGAACTGACTGAACTTCATGTCGACATTGGAGAAAAACAAAAAATATCTAAATCATGCATAAGCAGACCTTCAATAAAGAGACGGAGTTTGATACTCCCACGCCATACACTCTAAAAGTTGGGAATGGACTCATAAATCAATTGTAACTTGATACTATTTTTCTTCCAGGCTGCACGATGAACCCCAACTACGAAGTAATGATGAAAAATAGAGTCAACGTTATCTATCTTAGCATGAGTTTATTGAACTATGAGAAAATAAAGGGAAAATCAAGGAAATGCACATACTTCTGGATTTACATAGTTATAACCGCTAAATACAATAGTAATTCATTAACTAAAAGAACTGATAAATTACTAAATGAGAAAAAATTTAGACACTTTCTCCTTCTAAGATAAGATCCACTACTTGTCAAGCAGAAAAGATTTTTTCACAAACACCATCAGAAAGTGACAATGATATGTCAAACATTGATCTGAAAAGACTTATTAATAAGTCTTCTACCGTGGGATATAAAGGAAATGAAAAGATAAGTGATTATTTCAACTATTTCTCTTAGTTTGGTATTCTAGAATATTGTTATGCCGGTAAAAATCGACGAGGAAAGTTATTTCAAGGATACTTAAAATACATGGATCCTGGAAGCCCTATTTTATCGTTACAGAATGATGAATCCAAGTACCGCACAAAATACGCCGAACCAACTAAAAGGAGTACAAAACACAAATTATGAAAGAAGTTGACTTACTCTTTACATCAACAACAAGTTGAGTTAATGACAAATCTTTGATATGTCAAAGATATGTCATTAGATGCAAAAGACAACGATGTACACAAGCTTTAGAAGCAAAGTCAAGTCTGGCCAAAATCATCGATTTACTAGGAAAAATTAAAAGTAGCAGAAAATGAACCCAATAACTAAACACCATTATTCAGCTACATACTCTATACGTCGAGAAATACATCACTTAGTTCTAAGGTTTTAAGTTTAAGCTTGATCAAACCAATAAGTGAATTTACATTTGGATATATATTAAAACCATGTACTCAAATTATGTTGGTAGACACAGACTTTGGGAACAAGTTTTAACTAAAAAAAAAAATAAATATTAATAAATGAATATTAAAAAAAAAATAAAAAGCCAGTATACAGTGGTTGTTTAGATACCCAAGCATAAAGTTATACTTCTACAAAGTTATATGGCTAACAATATAATTTTGAGTATAAAAATAGTTTCTATGAAACAATATTGTGTACGAAGTTGGTGCAATTATCGTGGGAATGAGTTTACCTACGCTGATCGGGTGTGATTTTCATTAATATTTAATGAGTTAATGATTATAAACAATGTATTACGGCATAATACAATAAAAATAATATGAAGGCTGGCCAGTCCAAGACAGTGCACTTTCATCTAGTCTTCCGGTGATTTTAGAACAACATTGTACTGCCTATGCTGATTACATCTGTAACGTCACGCTGACATCTGTCACGTACAATCCCACACTTATTTCTCGTCCATATTTAATATACAAAAAATAATTGTACGTAGAAAAACCATCTTGTAGTATAGCTTTCTTTAATAGGGTAGTATTACATGCCAGTGAATGTCCTTTTAGGACGTTCATCATACATAGGTATTTTTGACAGGTATTATTCAAACGTCAAACGTACATTAAAATAGCATAAAAAATACGCACAAAAATTGCAGCTCGTTTGACTGTACCATTACTTTATACGTAATGCGTTTAAAATATGGATATTTAACATGTAACCATATGAAAAAATTTCATCAAATGGCATTTATATGATTTGCAGGAATCTTCTCATTATTTGGGTACAAAAGATTACTTTTAGACAAACCTATTAAATTTTTAAATGGTCCCATAAGTTTAATTTTAAATAAATTTAGAAAGAAAGGATGAGGTGTGGGTGAAAGCATGTATAGAAGTACATCCACATAAGAAAAGGAATTGCTAGCTTTACTGTACACATTAGCGTTTCTGTTATTTCTCTCAACTTTCGAACGTCCTTCAGTCAAAAAATAACTTTAATCACGAATGAAAAAATTGTAAAAGAATAAAACACAA
Source organism: Copidosoma floridanum (assembly GCF_036245765.1). Taxonomy (NCBI): domain Eukaryota; kingdom Metazoa; phylum Arthropoda; class Insecta; order Hymenoptera; family Encyrtidae; genus Copidosoma; species Copidosoma floridanum. Next base: position 30,933,953 of record NW_028321881.1, read on the forward strand.
TAAAAATTAATTATTGTATTTGTACAGTACAAAAAAATGTTTCGTAATTTTTGATAATTTTGAAAAAATATGAAAGAATTGTATGAAAAATTATTTATTTATTGTAAAAGTAACAAATTGAATTCGTAGGAATAAATATGCATTAATGGATTGGAAGGGTGCTCTACTAAAATATACTAGTTTCCAAGTTTTTTCAAAAAACATTTAAAAAAAAAGTATTTTATTAATTAAATTATTTATTTATTTAATTGATAACCAAATCAAATAAACTAAAGTACATTTAATAAAAGTTTCTGTCAAAAATAATTTACAAACTATTAGATAACATGAAGTAATTGATTTTTCATTGCTGGGGGCTGCTCATAGTAAAGTAGGTAAGGGCCGTGGCCAAAAAGTAAATGGTTAGGTGTTCCATTCTCTTTGGAAACTTTTTTTTTTTTTTTAGAATTGGTTAAAAGAAAGAAAGATAAAATTTATAAAATTTAAAATGTGTGGCATTGCAATGTGATGTGGCATTATGTGGGGTAGAGGAAACCGGAAGTACGTCACGAGAGGCGAGGTGAAGGGGGAGAATCAAGCAAAACCCACTTCCGCCACACTTTTTCTCAAGGTCAAAATCTATATCGTTGATTCACCCTTGCGCATAACGCGCCTAAATAAGTATAACTTCAAAAACACTTCGAGGCTTTAAGATTCGAAGGCATGTTATATTTTATCACAGTTGCATGTTATTCTATTGTAAAATTACCTTGTAATATTATGCTTAAGCATGTATTAAAATAACTTATTCCATTGTATTGTGAATTCGTGAATATACTTTGGCATAGCGTAATAAGTAATGATTGTATCCATCCATGCATTCCCTACCCATCGTCCAATAATTTCATTAACCTAATTTGATTTCAATACTTACATTCCACATATAACCTATGAATCATTACAATTAATAGTAGCACGAAATACACAACTACAGTACATATACATGTACATGTATCAATCAATAACCATCATAACACCCAACAAAACCCTAAAGTCGTAGAAGCAATGGCCGATAGAACTCAACTCAGCATACTGCTGCAGGGGGATCATAGCTGACTCATGCTTAAAGAGATTCTGAAGTACTTTGGAATAGTGCAGTCCATAGAACAGGAACCCTGTGCTATGGTTTACTTAAGTTATGAGGTGGTGTTTCGTTCACCACTGGAGGCAGACACCGTGGTAAATAGTTTAGTAGAAGTCTCAACACTGAAGAAACTATGTGACTCATTGTCGCATTTGCCGGATAATATAATTGAACAAAAAGCACCAACAGCAACTAAACCACCGACAAGTAAGAAGCAAATCAAAGTCAACAATATATCAATAAATGGACGTTAGATAGATATAATGACTGAAGAACCGGTCAATAAACACCAAATGGAATTGTCTTTAAATAAATTCGGTCCTGTGTTATCCTTCATGTACCGCTCCGTATACTGGGTATAAGGTCGAACATTACCAGCTATGTGATGTAGCAGTTGCTGCAGCGACTTTAGATAAACTAGCAATTATTGGAATTGAAGGGGCAAGCCAATCACCAACACAAAACGTCCAAGCGCCGAAAAAAAATATAAAATCAGTCACAAAAGTGAAAAAACCTGCAAAAGATGATAAAAAGTAACCTGGTCCAATACTACGACTTATAAGAGTGAATCGTACTGGGACTAAAATAAGCGTTATCATTAAAAAACCGTTTGATACAAACTATGTCATCGAATTTTTTGAACACAAGTATCCAATAGAGGATATTTATTTTTCGACCAAGAGACAGACACGGAAAGACATGCGCCAAATAATAATATATTGTATAATTCAGCAGCCAAAAAACTGTAAGCACTGTAAAAGGGCCTAACGCCATGGCCACTACAACAACAAACACAACTACAGTGACTACCCTGCTAGTTGTGGACACTTCCGGCAGCATGACTAAAAAGTTACCACCAAGGCGTGTGATGAAAGTACCGGTCATTATTACGACCGACGAGTAGACCAAATATCTGACGACTTTTGGCCCACTCAGTGACGTCAGTTACATGAAACTCAATGCCACAAGGAATGATGGAAAGAATTTATACATGGCATTTTCTACGTATTGCACCAAAAAAGCAAACATCAGGGCGAATAACGAACTTCAAAATCATGGAGCTTACAATACATACAACATCCGGAAATCTTGTATACAAATGCGATTTAAAATTACATATTATACTGTGTAATATCCAAATTAAAATGGAAGTGAAATGTAATATTTATACTAAAAATGTTAACCTCGTCAAATATGACTGGCACCACAATCTGTGTTGTAGGACACTGCACGACACCAACCTTGAACGTTCGCGCGGACTAACGTTAAGAGGTAACTTGATTAAGAGCACATCAGAAAAAAAAAGAGAAGACAGTCAACAAAGGTGGAAATAAAAAAAAGGAATTAAACCTCTCTTTGTCCGAAAGAAAAAAAAAAAAAAAAGAACTTTAACTATTACCTAACATAACCACCATCGAACCTGTTTCCATCATTTTACCATCCAATGCCCAAACCATTTACAAAAAAAAAAAAAAAAAAAAAAAAACACAAAGATAAACATATAAACACATATATTTATTGCAAGATGTTTTTTTTGTAATACACGTTAAAGATTATTTCCGATAAATTTTGTTCATAGGGTTAAAATAAATTTAAGAAGAAAAAAAGGGTAAAAAGTAAGAAAAATTTCCTTATCTTAAATAAGATTATTTAAATATATATATTTACCGAGGACAGTGATAGTTTTAAAAAGGAAAGGCTGTTGAAAAACGACTTGCGAAAATAAATAAATTCTCTACATTTATTCCATTCTATATTATATTTACTCCCACCATGATAAAGTTTAAGACTCTTAAGAGTTCTTTCGTCATTATATCTTACCAACGTCCAATTACTGATATATTGTAGACTTTGATTTGTTCTCTATTTATCTGGGACTTAGGTGCCGTTGACGTTACCTGATTCGTCACATTATCCAATGGACTATATAGTAAGTCCACTAGCTTCTGTAGCGTTGGCGCTGTAATTGAACGATCAGCCGCCATTTCTGCCTCCGTTGGCGAACAAAACACCACCACATTGCTTGAATAACCCTTAGCACAGGGCTCTCGTTCTATGGATAGCACTATCTCGAAGTTCTTACTAATCTCTTTTAGCATGAGCCGGCTATGTTTCCCCTTCAGCAGTATGTAAAGTTGGGTTCCATCGGCCATTGCTTCTACTATTTTGGTGTTTTGTCTGTCCATCTTGTATGTAATTCTGCAAGCGTAAATATTATGGGTGTTATGAGAATTATTGATTGATACCGTTATGTATGAGTACTGTTATAGTGTATTTCGTGCTGTTATTAATTGTAAGGATTCGTAGGTTATATGTGGAATGTAAATATGATAGTAAAATTAGGTTTATAAAACTACTGGATAATGGGTAGGAAATGCATATATAGATACAATCATTACTTATCATGCTATGCTTAAATATTTGCGGATTCACAGTACAACGGAATAAGTAGTTTTAATACATGCTAAAGCTGAATATTAGAGAAAAAAAATTGTACAGGAGAGTGACATGTATCTTTTATAAAATACAGTATGCCCTTTTTTAAATTTAGAGCCTAATGATAATCATTATTTATCATTGTTATTACTATTTATTTACATTTCCTTTTTTTTTTTTTTTTTTTTTTTGTAAAAACTGAAACCAATCGTACTTAATACAAATCTCGAAGATGAAACTAATCAATGAAGTGCTAATATAGTTTGCATATGAGATGGTAATAATTAACTGAATGTGATTCGCTCATTTATTTTTTAAAGCTTAAGATTACAATCTTAGAACTAAGTGATGTGTTTTTCAACGTAGAATATAGCTAGTTAAAGGATAGGGCTAAATGATTGGGTTCATTTTCTGCTACTTGTAATCCTTTTTCGTAGATCGCTAATTTTGGCATGGGTTGACTTTGTTTCTAAAGTTTGCGTATAGCGTTGTCTTCTGCATGTAATGACATGTCTTTGATAAGTCATCAACTCAATCTGTTGTTAACATAATGGGTGAGTCAATTTTTTGATCATTTTGTATTTTGCACTCCTTTTAATTGATTCAGCGTAATTCATGCGATACTCAGGATCATCGTTCTGCAATGCTAGAATAGCGCTTTCAGGATCCATTTTGCATATCCTTGGAATAATCTTCTTCACTAATCTCTAACGGCATAACAATATTTTAGAGTACAAAGTTGAGAGATATGATCAAAGAAATTTTTTTCTTGTTGCTGATGCAACAGCTTCTTGTTTTGCTGATGAGTATTAATATTATAATAATTATAGTAATAATAATAATAATTATAATAATAATAATTATATTAAAAATAATAATAATAATAATAATAATAATAATAATAATAATGGATTCAATGATCTTACGTATTAAAATAAAAAGATAAATTTGCTTCATCTCTAACTTTCAGGTTCATGTTTTTTCCATTTAATTATATTTTGTACATTTAATTCTTTATCTGTCCAAGCTTCTTTATTCAAGTTTAATTCTCGAATTGATTTTATAGCATCATGGGACTTATCAGTGACTTTAAAGGGTTCATGTAGTACAGTTAAGTTTAAGTTCACTTCTACTTGATAGGTATATTATATCTGAGTGATAATCTTATGTTAACTGGTTAAGGTTAGTTTGTGTGTTTTTATCGTATATCTATCATTCTTTCGTAAAAGACCTTTTACTCTTTCTTGTCGATCCATTTTATAGGGGCAGATAATGTTTAATTGTTCTTCATTAGGTGTCAAGAATAACCATGAACTATCAGCCGATAAGTAAATCCATTGGTTTTCGATTTTCGGTGTCAACATAATTCCACAGAATTCAAATACTTCTGTTCCAGGTCGTAATAACATAAGAATTTCACATTCGTTCATAGAATAGGATTTTTTTAATAGTTCCATAGCCGAGCATATGTAACCGTATACTGTTTTATCACATTGATTAAATGTATTTTCATTTGATCGTGAATACAAATTATGGTATGCTGCTACTACTAAGTAAGGGTATGATCGTTTCATATAGGCAGATCCATATTGTCCAGGTTGAAGTATCATGACTGGATGTAATCTATAAAGATTTTAAGGGGTTTGATCTACAATTGGCAAATGTATTATTACCATGGTTTTATTTTCTTGATGCACAGCATATCATTTGCTCAGAGTGCTTATTCCACCAGCATAAAGATTCTTAATTGGTGCAAATTCTAGATTTTCTGCTAGATTCTTTACATCCTGGGCTACAGTTCTAAAAATATTTGGAGAAAATAGCTTTGGATGTGCTTGACCTCTTTGTGGATTTTGCATGTTCTGAAGTTAATATATGAGAATTTTGTTTTAGAATATACTCATGGCGTTTCGTAGTATTATGTAGTTCTTTGAATAAAGACCCGAAAATATGGTTATTTTGTTTGTACAATTTAATATATCCCTTTCGATCGGTATGCACATTTTTGATGTTAATGTTTATAACGTTAATATTGTTTTCTGTGACTAAGCCGAAAAGTCCTTTAGCAATGCTTCCAATAATTCCTAAAGGTGTCAGTCTTGTTGTTTGTATGCTGGGTGGCGGAGTAATGTTATCTTCCACATGAATTCCCATAGTATTTATTATGTTTAATTGGGGTTTGAGATTTGAGGTTTGTCAATCGCTTCATCTTTAAATTCAAAAGGTCCATTTCCATTTAGTGGTTACAATCAGGACAGCCAAACTGTGCAATACAATATCGAAAAGATTCATTCAATCCTTGAGTAGGTGTTTGTTCCAACATGAATTTATCAACATCGAGCCTATCACAATCTTCCAACCAGCTTTCTTAAATTTTGTTATATCGATTAGTTCGTAGTATATTACAGGGTTTGTTTCAAGTGATTTAATGCTATAGTTGCCATGATTAGGATAGTTTAAACCTGCACAACCCTCAAGCGCTATTGTCATTAAGACGGCCAATACAATCCGTATCGTTGTGTTTTTTTTTGTTTTTTTTTTCTGGAAAACATGTAGAATATATTTTTTACAAGGATATCATTATAGGGGAGTTGGTTTTAATTTATTTGTAAATTTTTGTATAATTTTACCATTGCTTTTTTCGAGAAACATATTACTTCCCTCTAAAACTGTTGTAACCTTTACGAGTTCATTATAATAGCGATTAAATTTATGGAAACGCACTTTTTTCTTTCACCCAAACGTAATCTCCTTGTTCAACATTCAGAGGCTTGAATTTTTCAGCATATCTTGTTTTTGCTTGTACTTTTATCTTTATTTGTTAATTTTTGTCTGCAATTTTTATTGCTTGAAGTCACTTAGTAAGATCTCGTCAATACAATGCATAGGTTCGTAATTTTCCATTTTTAGGTATCTTCAAGGGCAACCTTGCTACTCTCCTAAATACTAGTTCATAGGGCATACAATTTGTTGCTGCGTGTACACTTGTAGTGTACGTAAAAGCTGCAAATTTTGCTAAGTTGGTCTAGTTATCATAAGTTTTAAAGTAAGTTCTTACAAGTCAGCTAGGGAAGCAGGGCTTTGCTCTAGAGATCCGTTTGTTTGAGGATGATATGATAATGTAAATAGATGATTGGTCTGAAGGACTCTTGAATTGTTCTAATAAATTAGATATAATTGTAGTTATATATAAATAGAGTTCATTATAAAAGCGATTAAATTTGGGGGAGTGCACTTTTTCCTTTAACCTTAATGTAATCTCCTTGTTTAATATTCAGAGGCTTAAATGAGTAAAATTTTGTTCTGAAGTCAATATATCAGAATTTTTTTATAGAATATACTCATGGCGTTTTGTAGTATTATGTAGTTTTCTGAATGCAGCCCCGAAAATATGGCTATTTTGTTAGTACAATTTAATATATCATTTTATATCAGTATGCAAATTGTTGATGTTAATGTTTATAACGTTAATATTGTTTTCCTTGTCTAAGCTGAAAAGGCTTCCAGCAATGCTTCTAATAATTCCATAAGGTGTCAGTCTTTTTGTTCGTAGGCTGGGTGGTGAAATAATGTTATTACCCGCATGAGTTTCTACAGTATTTATTATGTTTAATAATGTTGTTTTTAAGATTTGTCAATCGCTTTTTATTTGTATTTAACTGGTCCATTTCCATGTGATGGGTACAATAAGGATGTGACAGGTACTAATACAAAGTAGTTAGTCAAATTACACAATATGGTTAGCAAATAGCATTTACCATTTGGTTTTATTTTTAATTTACCGACAGTATTAATGGAACTTTTATCAAAAGTTTTAATATGTGTATCTGTAAGCACCAAGGGTTCTCTTGTTTTTATTTGTTTAATCTTTTTCTCTTAACATTTCTGCATTTACGAACATAATTGAAAATATTATTTCTCATTTCAGGTCAATAAAATCGTTTCCTTATTTTCCGATAAGTTTGGTTTATTTCCTTATGTCCTTCAACAGGGCTGTCGTGAAGGGTTTGTATTATTTCATTACGTTCTTAAATTTTAGAGAATCAACTCTACCGTAACAGACAGTAATTTTTATCGGTGTTCTATCAAAAGTTGTTCATAAAATTTCTGTTGTTAATGCAGGTTCTAATTGGTCTGTAAGATCTCTCCTTCTTGAAATTCGGAAAGCTTTAAGATTTTGTCTCAACAATATTTATTCAAGCGATTCAAATGCTTTTTTCAGACTTTCTGAAGTTACTAAATCGGTAAATATTTTATTTATAACGATTGACAGTACATTATGTCCTCCATAAGGTGTTATTAATATTTGGCCAACTTTTGGTTTCTTCGATTTTAAATAACTTAAGTCCAGTGCACTTATTGATCTCAACAGTTTTGAGACAGATGTGACTGGTTGACAACCTTTGCTAATAAAATGAACTATATTGTCACTTTAGTACGTGAGACAATACCTGGTTGTTATAAAGTTGTTTATCAGCTTGGCTCTATTTACGTTTTTATAGTTGTCAGTACTACTGCTACTATTACTCAGACTAACATTACCTTTCCGTACTGTTGTTTGTATCGATTGATTGGTGAGAAAGGGTATAAATCCGATAGTAGCATAAAATCAGGTGCAATACATCGATTTATTAATTTGTCTGTATTGCAGTTTATTTGTTTGTTGCTTGTATTCAAGTTATCTGGGGTTTTTTCTGTTATTCGTTCGAAGTCCGGTGTTTTAGTCCGTCTGTTTTGTGCAATAATGGAAGTACTTGTGTGCCGTAGTGTGCTAGAACTTGAGGGTGTATTTTCTTAAATTCGAGAGGTGATTAATAGGTTTCCACTAGTCATATATTTTCTTAAAACTTTATCTTAATTAAATAAGGGTTCAAACTTCGCTGTATGTTTTGATAGATCTGCAATTTTTTTTATCTAGTACAGAATCATCAAAACTATAGCGGTCATAGGTGTCCATTTTCGTTTCAGTTCAGTCTTGCCGTAATCCACTTCGTCTAAGGTCATATACTGGTAGTTGTGTATCTTCTTCTGACAATTCTTCAGTGTCTTTCGAATCGTTCTCAAAAAACATACTTGTCCTGAACGATGCATTAAGGTTAATTATATCTTTGACTGATAGCTGTAGCATTATTTCATTTGTGGAACTACTAGGATTCATTCCGGTTATTTCTGTATTCGTATCGCTAACTTGTGATGTTGAGGCTATGGATTTCGAAAAATTCACTTTCAATGAGCTAGAATCTTTTGATGTATTTTTAGTGACATTTCTTAATATACTCGGTTGAGATTGAGATGAATTCTGTGGTTGTGGAAGTGTTTTCGTTCGGGCCCTTTAAGCAATCACATTATGATCTAACTTTGGCCGTTCCTTGTTTGTTTTTGAACCAAGGGGCCGTCCAGGATCTCCGACCATTTTAGGTACATCTGTTTCTGACTTGGCCACTCTCCCAGGGTTTGTCATTTCCACTGTCTCTTTCAAGGTTGTTAGTAGTGTTTTAGGTTTGATAGTCGTTAAATTAGATGTTTTTACTTTTTCTTTTCTCTGATTTTGTAATAATGTTTCCTTCTTTTTCTCTATTTTTTTTGACCCTATTATCATAACTCTTAGTAATAGTAGTCCATTGTTTATATTGTTTTCCGCATAAAGAAATAGGTCTACTGAATTTCTAGATAGTGTATCAGCATTGGTATTGAGTTTTCCTCGCTTGTATTTGAAAGTATACTCATAATCGGTAAATTTAAACATCCAGCGCATTAAACGCTGACCCGAATCTACTCTTATTTGCATCTAACTCAAGGGCTCACGATCAGCTACAAAAACAAGTATTTTTCCAAATAAATATGATGCATCTGTTGTCAACTTTAATAATTTACTAAAGTTGGGAAATTGTAAAATAGGCTCTTGACATGTATAATCTTTTACTATTTAAAAACTCTTTTCTTGCACTTCAGTCTATTCAAACATGTCTCCCTTTTTTAACCAATCTAATAAAGGTTTAGATATTTTAAAAAAATCTTTAATAAAACGTCTATAGTATCCTGCTAAACCTAAGAATTGTCTAATATTTTACATTGTCTAATATTTTTTTGTTTGGGAAAATTCTTCAACGACCTTTTTTTTTTACGCTCTGGTTCAATTTCTTGTTGATTTACTAAATGCCTAAGAAATTTTACTTTTTTTCGCAAACACTCAACTTCATCTTGCTGAAGTACCATATTCGCTCATCTTAACTAGTTAAAAAGTAACCTAACTTTACGATCATAATCTACTAGATCTTCTGCGTAAATAATATCATCTAAATATACTAACATTTCAAAATTTAATAAACCTCTGAATATGAGATCCATTAGTTGTTGGAACGTGACAGGTGCATTTTTCAAACTGTCAGGCATCTATCTGTATTAGTAATATCCATGCGGTGTCGTGAATGCTGTTTTATACTTATCATGTTCAGCCATAGGGATTTGTGGAAATCCACTTGCTTAATCAAAAACTAAAAAATATACGGATCCTTCCAACTGGTCCATAAAATCTGCGGTACTGGGCAAAGGATATGCATCACCAATGGTCTTTTTATCAAGTTTTCGGAAATCAATCACTACCTTCCATCTTGTATTTTCATGGCTATCAGGTTTTTTTGGAATAGTTTAGAGGGGTGAATTATACAGTAATTACGAAGGCTCAATTATTCTATCATTAAGTTTTTTCGCTACGTGCTATTGTAAAACTTTTCTATGTACCGGTGGCTAACGATATTGTTTAGTGTTAATAGAAATATTATTCTCTGTCGGGATTTCATGTGCAACAAGATTAGTACATGGTAAGGCGTCTCCCGTTAACAAAAAGATTTCTAAAAATTTAGAAATTAGCCAATAAATTTGTTTTCGTTCTTTCAAGTTTAAATAACCGGTACGCACAAGTTCTTTTAAATTTCTTATGCTATCTTATTTGTTTTTGATAAGTGGTCTCTCAAATTTGCTACTAGTTTCATGATCAAATTCAGGTGCAATATATTCAAAGGGTAAAATTTCTCGTGGATCTATTTTAATCGTAATTACATCTTTATAAATGATTATCGCCAAAATATTACACTGACCGTTTTCTTTTTTTACTATTCCTTCTCCTAAATTCACGTCATCACGCTCTACGGTGCACAGTGGGACAAAAAGGATTTTTTTTTCTGAATATAAAATATCTCCAAGACGAATGAACCAATCTTGATAGTCTTTTTTTATCTAACAGTTATTTAACACAGAATATAGGTAAAGTGATCCAGATTCCAAATATTCCCTTTAAGTGGGTGAAAACAACCCTCAAATTTGACAAAATACCAAAAAAATTATTTAAAATTGACATTTTTTACTATAATTATTATAGATCACCAGAAATTTATTAAAGAGACAATAAATGTCATACAGGATACACAAGAGATAGTGTAAGTATGATGTAGTGCGTGAAAACAACCTTTAAAATTAAAAAAATTATTTAAAATTGACATTTTTTACTATCATTGTTATGAATCTCTAGAAATGTATTAAAGAGAAAAAAAGTGTCTTACGGAACACACAATGGATAGTGTAAGTATGTTTTAGGGAGTCAGAACAACCCTTAGAGTTGATAAAATTTGAAATGTTTTATTAAAAATTGGCGTTTTTAACTATAGTCGTTGAAAATCTATAAAAGTTGATTAAAATGACAAAAAGTGTATTACGGTCCTCGAAATGGATAGTGTAGGTATGTTGTAAGGGGTTAATAGAATCCTTAGAATTGATGAAATTCGAAATATTTCATTCAAAAATTACGATTTTTACTGCAAACGTTAAAAATCTGTTGAAATTTTATAAAAAGACTAGAAGTGCGTTACAGTACACACAATGCATAATGTAAGTATGGTGTAAGGGTTTATAACAATCTTTGAACGGACCAAAATTAAGGGAATTGTATTAAAAATTAATTATTTCAGTAAGTGAACTGAGCGTATGTTTGTTTGAATCATGGACACTCGTTTAGAGTACACATGACGTACGAGGGTAGAAACAATTATTTAAAAATATTTAAATATAAAATTAAAGTAATAATTTGCAATTTTAAAGTATAGCTTTCATTGACAAATATCGAAAATATAATTCGAAAAGTTTCGTTTGGTTATTTATGTGAAGTCAACGTAAATATTTTCAAATTACGTTAAGAGTATTTAAAATATGATGAAGGGGTGCAAACAATCCTTTACATTGATAAAAGTGAGAATACTTTTTTCCCATTTAAATATTATTTCTATGATTCTGAAGAATCGGGAGCAAAAATTTATTTGTTGGTTCAAGTTAGCCATATATCTATATTATTACATAGTATGCAGAGTTTATCATAAAACAAAGACACGAGGGAAGATAATAACCATTGAAGGTTTTAAAATAACCGAATTTCGAATCTATATGAAAGTGTATTGTTTTAATCACAAAGAATTACTTTTTTCTACGAAAAAAGTAGATATTATATTTTCGTACGCAGAATATTCATTCTGTACATGCAAGCAGATTCAAGCAATACAGGAAAAATAAAAAGTAAAGAAATTTAAAAAATACATTCGTAAATAACCATCTGTTAAACCAATGCCTTAACTGCATGTATAATAAAAAAAAATGTCTACATTTATTGACGTCGAACAGCCATTAAATATATTAAAAACCTAAAAGTTAATAATTCGTCAATTGTCAATTTTTGTATACGTACCAACTACACTGAAAAATGGTCTGGAAATTAAAGATTCAAATAGTTTTTCTTATAATTTGACAAAAAGTAAATTAGGTCTTATTTTTTTAAATAGTTAAGGAGTTGTTATAGTTATAACTCGGATGGAAGTCAGAAAAATGAATTATTCTATTAGAAAGTTTTCATGATACTAACTTTTCTGGTGTGAATTTTTTTTTATAAATAGATCAGCTAACTAAGTGATACCAATGAAGAATTAGCATTTTAAGTTTTAAAATTATAAGATGAAACGTGTTTAACAAAGGAATGCTTACATTTTAAATAAGTTGGTTTTTAAAGTACACAGCTACATGTATTATACCTTATTTATTCGTAAAAAATTGTAAAACATTTTTCAGATCATTCTTCATCATTGCTAACAGAATCAACTTCTGACTCAAACCAACTACTATCTTCATCCACGCTTTCGTTCGAAACGTTCTCACTCTTTCTTCCGTCTTCAGCGATATTCATAAACATATTATTCATTACATATCTGCTAAAAAAATTTACAAAAATATACATATTTTGTTTCTATTTTCCTATTTAAAGCATGTTTTTTCAATCGTTTTTGATACTTTAATCACTTGTGTCTCTCATAGCAAATTGCAAAATCTATCTAATTGAATGTGGTGACAGATTAACTATAATGTCTGTTGGCTGAAATTGCCTTATTACCAAACTTTATACCTTTTTCATTAAGTAAAAAATATATGTTATGTGAATGTTAGATTGCGTGGTATAAAAACTTACAGTATTTATTTCGTAATCCTTTCACAATGTCCGTCCAACAATCATTAATAGTAAAGCAATATAAAAAAATAATGTAGTTACATTTGGGCATAATAAAGTTTATTCAGATTATAAATACTGTTCCAGATACTAATGACGATGCTTTTGTAGGCAATTACATATTGTTCAATAAATTTTAATAGAAAAATAAATTATTAAAGCAACTTATTAAAAACTGTCATTGAACATAAATTTGTTGATGTCATAATGATAACAAAGAAGGGTATTTTTCAGCCGTACTTGCTTATTTTTCAAGTAATTTTCGGCATCTTTGCTCAATTGTTTAGTCTTATGCTGCTTGATACGATTGCTTATGTAGTACAAAAATAATTTTGGGTCACTCATACTTAGTGATCTATTAGATGTATCCTGCAGCTTCGCCTTTCGGCTATTCTGTCAAGCGTGTAATATAAAGTTTTTTCGATAAATTTCCTCAGATAAATAAAGCAATGGCAAAGGTAATTTTTTTGCAACTTCACAGCCGTGCATTAAAACCTTATGAACACTTGTGCTTATACGAACCCATTCATATTTATCGTCGTGTAATTTGTATGTGTCTTGGCACAGCTTATGTAACTTCTCTAGATCCACTTAATTTTTTGAATCAAACAACGATAAAATTGGTATAATATTTTTAACTAATTGTTCGTCCATCTCTAGTGCCTTTGCGAAATTCTTTGGGTCATCGAAACATGTTCGTGCTGAATTCCCAGTATTAGTGGTTCCAGAACCTTGCTTCACTTGATCAACGCGAACACCAAAGCGTTTGAATATTCGTTCTTGAATCACCTTCTTCCTTTTTAAAAATTCTTCTACAAAAAAGCAATTATTATAATACAGAAATTTATATTAATGAAATTTTTTTTTTTTCCTATGTACGCATGTATGCTACTTAAATATTTAATAGTTGTACTGAAAATGATTCTAAGCCGGCCATACAATAATTTAGCGAAATCATACTTTTAAATCGTATTGCAATGATAGCTGAGTAGAATTACGGATTGTCATTAGTTTTATGTATTTTCTAGTCAATTCACAGAAATGAAAATTAATACTACATACAAATTTCTATAGTATACTTTAATGATTAAAGTTTCATTTTTTTATTTCTGGCAGCGCAGAGAAAAAATAGATTTATTAAATATAATATACCACGGCAGAATATCTCGTTCTTCCATTTCAGACAAAAAACTACGACATGACTTAAAAAAGGTGTTTTTACTTATATTAAATCCATGTAAATTTGTTATCAGCCATAGTAATATGAAACAATTTTTTTATCCTCATTTTAATTCAAAGAGCATTTTTTAGTGTAGTGAATAATGACCGTTGTAACAACAAACTTAAGTTTAAAATGGTTTCTTTTATAAATCTGATAATACATTCGTACCTAAAGGTTTACCTTTGAAACTATTCTGTTTTTTCATGCAAAAAACTTTTTATAATATCTTTCATGTATGCTATTAGAAAATGCTTTGGGTAGTTGTGCTAAATTGGATTTTAATAAAATATTTTCTTAACCTCACACCGAATAGTTTGCTTTTTTAACAACCGTACGATGCACACAAAATGCTGATTTTAACAACATATACCGTACAATTATACAAACCTTTATTAGAGGATCTAACATCCCACGTAGGGGGTGTAATCGTACTTCTGTAGGCTATATGTACTAAATGTTAAAAACACTTGATCTTACAATGCAGCAAGCCGATTCCGTACTCCGATGCTTCGGTCTTTGGTAGAAAATTATTTGTTCTATCTCCAAACGGATGGCTCGAGCACTAACAAATGGGACATCTACTTGTTACTGGATTTCCAACGATCGCATTGAGGCATTTTCCATCAAACATTATCAAAAATACTTTGAACTTTGCTGATACCTTTTTCTTGTTGAATAGAGTAAAGGAGTGTGTTTAAAGATTTGAAATTTCGTTTTTTAATCTTTGAAATTTTGTTTTTTAATCTTTGAAATTCTTTGGTAATTGTCTCTTCATTTTCTTTTTCTATGGCGATTTGAAGCGGCCGACAAAATGTAACACTTTGTGGTGTGGGATTCAGCCACAAATTTCTATCTGTGAAAGTATTGATCAACATAGTCTTTCGAACATAAAATTGAACGATAACTTTTTAATTCTTGAAAGCCAGTGTTCAAAGTTTGATTAGCATTAGCAGTTCACTTTATATTTGTTTTGCTTTAAACAACTTTTTTGTAGCTACATGACATTTCCTGTTACGATTTTTTAAGTTATTAGCTCACTGTTACTACAAAATGCATACGGACTTAACTTTTATGTGTTTTTTGTTTTTTTTTTAAGTATTATAAATCTTATCTACCCTTAGTTATTTAAATAAAAACCCAAAATAAAGTACAAATGGTTTTATTAATTTATTAATCTGCATGAAGTATACTACATGAAGCCATCAGTATTAACCGATCGACAAATGATTTTTTAATCTTATAATATTAAGATATACTAAATAAAAAATATTATTTATTGTCTAGCTTTACAAGTAGTATATTTGTTACAAATAATGACAATTTTCTGTTGTATATTTCATTTTCAGGGTTATCGCACTTCTGATGTACATTAGTATGGTTAGCAGAGCTGTCAAATCCTCCGGTTACAAATAGCACTAATTTGTCTATTTCTCTGCTCCAAGCTTCATTCTCAGACACAGCGCTATCTTTAGGCAAACATTCAAGCATCTCTTTACAGATTTCAACGTACGGCGAATCAATGGAAACGTTTCGTGATGTTGTATCTTTACGTAAATTTTGATATTTTTTTTTACTGTAATCGTTCTCAAGGTAGAATGCTAAGGCACATTCATTTGAATGTTTGACAAGAAAATTTTGTGAAACACTATTACTTAGGCTAACTGTTTCTTGCAAGTTACTCCGCTTTTCACATAATTATAAAGATAGTTTTAATAAATCAATATCACTCTCTGCCAGTTTAATAATGTCATGGGCTCGCTCATACAAACCTTTTTAAGAGGCATCAGATATTGCAATACGTTTTCTGCATCCTTTTCAATTTGTTGGGTCGACCACTTTGTACTCCTTAAACTCCTTTTTCGTTTTCCTTGGAGTCCTGGGTATTCTAAAAATTTAAGCACATTAAAAATATAGTTGTTAAAAATACAACAGTCTTGACGAGAAAAATTATTCGTAACATTATAAATTCAACTTTTTTTTAACAAAATATGTCTTTTTTAACAAAATATACCTTTTTTTAACAAAACTCATGTTTTATCCATTGCCGACCTAAGAATCAAATTATTATCAGCGCTCTCATTAGTCAATTAAAAAACGATCGGTGTAGAATTATATATGCCTTTAGCAATGATGCCTCCCTGTACGTAATGGTCAAGCCTCAAAAGTTGTCCTTGTCTAAGCCAACGAGTATCAATGTATATTTTGTCTCATTTTTATGTAGGTTGATTATTCTGATGTTACCAGATGTGGGCGCAGACATAAAGGTAAAAAGTGTATCTATATAAAAAAAAAACATTTTCAGGAATAAAGAGAAGGTTTCAGGGGACTACGTTAAAGCAAGTGGTAAGTAGTAGGCAATCATAATTGAGCTACAGTAACGATATCACCAGATGACTTCGTGTCAGAAACATATCATACCTGTGCAAAAATGTTATTCAAATTAAGAGACTCTACAAACAAGTGTATATTATGTATACACCATAAAAGTATCAAGGGGTGCACTTGGTAGCCGACTAATTTGAAAACTTTTTTTTTAACCTTGTCGAGGAATCAGCACAATCCGAGCGATTCTAACGTGTCTATGTTGGTGTTTAACTAAAAAACTAGCTCTTCTTGTTTTGCCTTTTTTCACGCAGACTTACATGCACAAAGTAAAAAATTTACTTACTCATAATTAAAATTAACTTAAAATTGACTTCTTGTGCGTCCAATCAGAGCGGATATAAGAATCTTGAAATCAACTTAAGGATGGAGGTGCTTCGGAGGTAAGAAACGACAATCCCACTCTCATTTATGGCCTTGTAAATATAAAGGCCATTATACGCCTTTTTAGTCTGCATACTACTACGGCCTGTACACAGGGATGGCAATGCACTGTGGAAAAGTATACTACAACAACACTTATATCTCATGGTGTACTTACCTAGGTACATACGCTTTCAAACAACGTGTACTTGCTAGATCTGTATTTACACATCATACAATCCCTAAACAAGCATGTGTGTGTATGTGTATATATACACACAATTTCCAAGTATATTAGATGTACACTGTGCTATTGAGCCTTATACACAATCGATAACATTATAGTTTACTCATTAACAGAAGCCGTTGTTATCGACTGATGCATGACTTCTAAAAACATAAGCTGTATGGACAATTCACATTAACATTAATGTATATTCTATAATACTCTTATTTAACTAACTACTTTATACTTAAGATATAGTTAATACTGTATCTTCGAGGAATATACATAAAATAAACTTGGAAGTTTCTGAAAACTTAGTAGATCTTCACACGCAAAAAAAAATTTATGTAAATTGAAATTCATGGGACATAATTTAATAAACATTTCAGCTAGGACGTGCATTTTATAAATTGCGAAATTCGCCGGATTAAATTCCGAATTTTACTCCGACATGTCAATTTTAAATAAAATATTTTAAATTTTATTAACTCTAAGGGTTATTTTACCCCCTAAAATATACCTACACTATCCATTTCGTGTACAGTAGTACCCTTTTTTCACTTTAATGAACTTCTATAGATTTTCAACGATTATAGTTAAAAACGTCAATTTTAAATGAAACATTTCAAATTTTATCAACTCTAAGGGTTGTTTTAACCCCCTAAAACATACTTACACTATCCATTATGTGTCCCGTACCACACTTTTTTCTTTTTTATAAATTTCTGGATATTCATAACAATCGTAGTAAAAAATGTCAATTTTGAATAATTTTTTTTAATTTTATTAATTTTGAAGACTTTTTTCACTTACTACATCATGCTTACACTATTTTTTGTGTATCCTGTATAACATTTACTGTCTCTTTAATAAATTTCTGGCGATTTATAACAATTATAGTAAAAAATGTCAATTTTAAATAATTTTTTTGGTATTTTGTCAACTTAAAGGGTTATTTTCACCCTCTTGAAAGGGATATTCGGAATCCAGACCACTTCTTCTATATTCTGTGTTAAATAAGCTGTTACATAAAAAAAGGACCATCAAGATTGGTTAATTTGTCTTAGAGATATTTCATTTCCGAAAAATATAACTGGTTTCATCACACTGTGTGGTGCAGGGATTTCTCTTATGGCCTGTAGATCTATATCTCCTAATTGCTACGCCACCATAATATAGGGCGTGATTAAAAACTCTCTGTCTGCGTTGAATGAAAGTATTTGCCTTCTAGCACGCTCAAATATGCTATCACTGTATCTACTCTTAACCACTGACTACTATACGTATTGTTAACAGTGTATAAATGTATGTTTGTATTTCTACGCATTTATGCGAGCATGTGACAATGCAGGCACTGATGCCTTAATATAAATTTAGCTGTTGTACTGTATATATCAATACAGTACTGATATGCTTGATTGTATGAGGTGTTTTGGTTCCTGTTTTTTTTTTTTTTTTTTTTACTATGGTTATGCATAACCAAAATATATGCACTGCGACCTAATACAGGATAATATTGAGTGTTCTGTATGTGCAACGTGCAATTTATATGTCTATAAATTATGAATAAGGCAAGAGAAAATTTTAAGAAGTTCTGAATTATTAGTAAATTAACAGTAAATTTCCAGATTCTTTGTTATTTTCCTACTTTTAATTTTAAGAGTTCCCTTTTCGCAAAGATAATTAAATTTTTGAATTGTTTATAGATTTCTACTTTAAAATTATTAATTTTACTTTCCCATTAATCAGTATTTAATTCTTGTAAATTATTAAAATTTTGTATTTGATCATTAATTAATCCCAATCTTTTTTCTAAAATATTTTTGTTTCTCATAAGCTCCTTCACAAACAATTTTTTATCACTTCTTTTACTTTTCTTATTACTCGCAAAATTAGGTGGCGAAGATTTCATTAAATATTATTTCATGAACAATTATGAGTATATAAGTGAAATTATTAGCTTATATTGAATCCTGACTCCATTTTTGAGAATTTTTCTTTTACAACTAACAATATTAAGGGCGAATATGTTTGTGTATATGTATTCGTTATTTTTATAGATTGCTTTAAGTAGCAGATATAGGGTAAAGAGTGTCCGCTATTTTAGCAGGACTAATGGGGATGAATCGCTCTGGTAAGCAGATTCAGGGCAGGAGTAGAAAGACCGCTTTGGTAAGCAGATCTTTGGTATAGAATGTCTGCTACTCAAACAGGACTAAAGGTATGAACCGCTCTGATTAGCAGGTTCAGGATAGGGATAGTGTATTTGTTTTGTCTTGTAAGTATGTAGTATAAAAGATCACCTTTTTTGTCTTCTATTTTTTTACTGTTATTTAAAACATAATATTATTTTATTTTTTACTTTACTTTTTTTTTAACTTTATTTTGTATCAGTAACTTTTTTTTGTTTACTTTACCATTAATTTATTAATGTATTATTATTTATAATAATTTTTTTGCTTTTATTTACTTCTGTTTTTTTTTTTTTTTAATTATAACCAAGTATTGCATATACCGAGCTCTGCACCCACGCACAGTATACACGCGTTCGCGCACGCTTCACTATTTGGGAAGTTACGCATCATTTATGAACATGCTTCTTTAAATGATGTTAACTGTTTCTTAAAAAATAGCCCTAAAAGAACTTGTAGTAAACAAACGAATAGCTATAGACCATTAACCACGCTCTGCTACCAATTTTTGTTAAATGGCGAATCTTAATTATTTAACTTAATTATTTAGTGAAAGCTAAATGTTTGTGGACTTACTACTTGCTATGGGGCCAGTACTTGCTGACTTCATGTGGTACCGTACTTGGCTGGTATGTACGAGGTCGTGAGTTCAAGCCCAGTAAAGATTTTTTTTTTTCATTTTCTGAAATAAAATTGATTGGTAAAGATTAAAGTGATTCTCTAAGTGTCAGAATTAGAAGTAAAATTAAAAATTCATTTTCGTCATACATTTTAAAAGAATTTTGACATCATCGATTTACTCTCGTGCATAACGTAAGTGAAGACTTGTCACTAAAAAAAAATTTGTGCCTAGCTGATTGTTAGTCGAGACATAACTACCTTATTTTTGCAATCACAGGTTGTTGGAAAATTATTTTGACTTTAATATTTAATAGGATACATTTTATTACATTTAACATCCAATCTAGAAACAGCAATACTCTTTATTACTTCTGTTTGTTTGTAAAAAAAATTTTGAAAACTTACAATACCTTACAGTGTGAATTACATAATTTACCCTTTTACAAAGAGCAAATTACCTTAATTACACTTTTTAAAGAATAAAAGTAAATATTTTTACTTTTCACTACTTTTAAAGTTGTATCTTAAAAGATTTACATCTTACAGAAGTTTCAAAATAAGGTTTCGTTATTTGAAAAGTAAATGTAATAAGCTACACTTTTCAAAAGCTCATTTTTTCATTCCACTATTTTAAAAGTGTGAAACTGTCAAACTGAAATTTAATCTTGCAAACAAAATAATTTTAAAAAAAATTTATAAATATATAAATTTATATATATATAAATATATATATATATATATATATATGTATATACAAGCCAAAGCTTGTAAAATTAAAAAATGAAAATTTTTTAATCGACAAACGTGCAATGTATACGTAATCATAATAATTTTATGAAAAGATATGATAAATACTTTTAACATATGTTAAGTGCGATTGTAATAAAAAAATAAGCTTTAATTAATCTGTGGTAAGCAATAAAGAAAGGTTTATAATAAAAGTTTATGAAAAATGATCATTCAACTTTATAAAAACAAACATTTCTGCTAAGTTTCAAAATATTTTTACTATAAATGTTGTTAATTATTCATTTGATTTAACAATTTTCACAAATATATATATATATCTTCCTATATTATATAGTCGTGAAAGTAAGAGTACTACCCAAATAAGGTAGTTTTTCTTTCATTTTCTCTCATTTTTCGAGTAATCCTACTTTTTTGCTAGCTCCCCACCCCCCGCTCCTCCCCCGCTCCCCTCCCGACTCCCCATCCAGCTTTCCCATACATAATGTAAATATATTCGTAAAGCCTTATATACTTACTGTTACAAGTGGTCTAATTTTTACATATAATTTTATTTGACTATAACAAAAAATTTTTTTACAATTATCTTACTTATGATGTTTACTTTGATTACATACTCTAAAATGTCTTTTTAGATGCTCTGCTCTTACAAAACTTTTTCCACAATTTTGACAAATATTTTTTTGAACATTTTTTTCCTGACTTTTCAAATGTCTCTGAGAGTGATAATTTCTTTTGAAACTTTTTTCGCATTTAATGCACTTAAAATTTTTTTCAATGTTTTGGCATTCCTTTGTGGGTCGTAAATAGTTTTTCTTGTCTAATTTTATAATGCTACACAGATCACATAAAATTTTTATTTGTGAATTTTTTCGTGCAATGATTGACATTCTTGATTTAAAAATTTTCAGTTACATTTGTCACACTGATAAAATTTTGCATCCATGATGGTGTATCTCAAAACATATTACAAAAAACGAATTGTTTATAATTACATAAATCTGGGTACAAGACGGTACTGAAACTTGCTTTTTTGATAAAAGATAAAATTTGCAAAAAAGTATAAAAATAATAAGGAACTATAGAATAGTTTTTTTGTTACTCTAAAATTTCATTCCAAATAATATTTTTAATTTCAAATTTGTTTTCTGATTCAATTTGGATAAAAATTTTTTTTTAGTTTCTACATCTAGACAATGCAACATATAATTGCCCATGAGAAAATAATAGTTTTCTAAGGTATACTCCTAAGGCATCAAAACTTTGACCTTGAGATTTATTGATAGTCATAGAAAAAGCTAAGGTAAATGGAAATTGTTTTCTGTACAATATAAATGGTAGAGAAGAAGAATTGTTTGTTTGTAGTGTTATTCTTGGAATGAAGACTTTATTTCTTTTTGTTGACCTGTGATTATTTCAGCTTTGATGTTGTATTTAAATAATTTTGTAATTCGTAATCTTGTACCATTGCAAAGTCCTTCTGATATGTTTAAGTTTCGTATCAACATAACAATAGAGTTAATTTTTAAATTTAATTTATGTGGAGGAAGACCTTCTTTCATACTAGTTAAATATTCTGTTGGGGAATTAATATAAACATCATTGTCTGATTTGTCTACTCCTTTGTGAGTTGCTTTATCAATACTATAGTACGTTACCAATGTTCCTACCATATTATTTAAAATGTTTTTGTTCAAAAAATAAGTGTATTCATTGTGAGATGTTAATATAGCTTTACTTTTAAAAGAATCTTTATTATTATTTAAAATTTTAGAACATACATCATTTGTTTTCTATGTCTGAGAAATTATAAAAATTTTAATTTTGCCTTCTACTATATGCAGTAGCAATAAAGAAAATTTTTTATCAATTGAACGTATGTTATTTTTTATATAAAAAAAATTAAATAAAGGCCAAAAATTAGAAAATTTTGTGGTTTCTTGAACAGTAGTAATTTTGCTTCCGTTTTTTACTACTGGGAGAATTTGACGAAAGTCTCGTCCTAAAATTATTATTTTATTTCCAAAAGGTTTATTACTACTAGGTAAATCTTTTAAAGTCCTATCACCGATTTCTAACGCTCTTTTCGGTATCATAAAAGCTTCATCTTAAATAATTACTTCTACATTACGTAATTTTTGTTTATCTGGCTCAAACTGGAAGAATGCACTTTCTATAGTGCTTAAGTCTAAAGAAAGTCTGAAAGTTCTGTATGTGGTCATTCCCTTTGGGAGCAGATTAGAAGCAATACCTGTCCAAGCCATTGAAAGAATTTTTTTTTCAATTGATATAAAATAATAAATTAATGTTTTGTATAGAAAAGTTTTTCCAGATCCACCAGGACCATCGATGAAAAAAATTTTTTTTTCAAATTTTATTATTTCTTGAAAAATTCGACGTTGATCATGACTGAGTTGTGAAAACATTTCATGGAATTTATGTTTACAAAATATTCTTTTATCATTGTCGGTATCGATATTTTTTTTTATCGCTTCTGTTGGTTCTGGTAAACTGAAATCTTTACAAGACATATTTTCAGAATTAAAAATTTCGTTTCAATGTAAAAGAGCTTTATTTTAATCATCTTTACAATCTTCAATGAAAAATTCTGTGTATTTGTTCCAAATAATATTACCAAAAAAATTTTCAGACATAATAAACCGTGCGAAAAATTTTCGTAGTTAAAAAGGCAGCATAACGTTACATGCTTCTTCAAAAATTATATCGTTTTGAAAATCGTGTTCGACTTATCCCATAGAAATAGCTGTTATTAGTCAGAAAATATAAAAAGTGATTGTTAAAAATTCATGTAATTAATTATGATTAACGTACATTTTTTTCATATATAAATTTTAAGCAACAATAAATATATAATTCGGCTTTTTTTCCATACTTTGTAAATCTAATTTACAATTACGGGGGCTGGTGCACAGAGCGCGCAGGGGCATATATATTTATAAGAGCTTATAAATATCTATTGACACATACAGGATAGACAGCTCATTTAAAAAAAGGAGCCACTAGAAGAAATAATAAAGCTCACTAACAAAAAGTCAAGGGGCACATCTCTCTGTTTATATAAACTTTACCAGTTTTATTTGAAATTAGCAGCTTGTTCTTTATATTTTCTTAAAAGCAGACCAGTAATCATTCCCCAGCGTAGAAAATTTATTCCCGAGTATTTTAGGAAAATGCCATAGTCTTCCGAATTCTGTAAAATATACTTTAACATATTATTTTTATACTAACAATTAATTTTATCATTTTTTAAGGCTTTAATAAATATTAACACAAACCTTATTTTAAAAAAGGTACACTTATAACACAATAAAAGGAGGGTTAGCGCGTGGAGCACGCGGGTGGGTGGAGCCCCACTAGC
The DNA here is from genome assembly GCF_036245765.1 of Copidosoma floridanum. Lineage (NCBI taxonomy): Eukaryota > Metazoa > Arthropoda > Insecta > Hymenoptera > Encyrtidae > Copidosoma > Copidosoma floridanum. The sequence goes on from NW_028321881.1 coordinate 30,958,185, forward strand.
ATATGTGTATAGTTACTTAAGAAGGGCATTCCATATATCACTTTCACAGACCCCCCACAGCCCCCCCCCCCACAAATAAGCTGAAATTCGACCGTTTTAATTGCTAATTTAACATTTTCTAACTTTTTCCTAAGCCCCTCCACAGCCCCCCACTCAATTTTGCCTGTCTCTCTACAGACCCTCCACAGGCCTTCCACACCATTTTTCATACATTATGTGATGTACACTTGTTAAATAATAAAATATTAATGAGTGACTTTCAATTTATTACCATAAATACTGCCAATTTATCCATAAAAATCATCAAGTAAAGTCAATAATTTATGTAAAAGTCTCTTTCTACACAATATTTTCTATTCCTGTATTTTTTTGCCTTTCTACTTGAATAAATGAATTATTTTTATCTTTGGAACTTGATAAAGCCACATATAATTGATCATAAGAAAATAGGAGTTTTCTTAAATACAAACCTACATTATCGAAACTTTGACCTTGGGATTTGTTTATTGTCATAGCAAATACCACAACGACTGAAAATCGCTTACGATACAAAATAAACAGTAATGTTGAGGAATTTCCTGTGTCTTGAGTTATTCTTGGAATTAAGACTCTATTTCCAATTTTTTTGCCAGGTATTATTTCTCCTTCTATATATTACTTTTATAATTTTGTAATTCGTAAACGTGTTCCATCACAGAGTCCATCTGATATACTCAAATTTCTCAGTAACATTACTATTGTACCAATTTTTAAATTTAGTTCATGAGGTGGTAATCCTTTACAAATATTGTTGAACATTTCCACCGGAAAATTTAAATGAATATTATCGTCTGATTTATCAACCCCTTTATAAGTTGCGTAATCCATACTATAGTAAGTTTAAATTCCTCCAGTTAATTTTTTAAGAATTTTATTATTTAAACAAAAGGTGTTCTCGTTGTGTGATGTAAGTATAACACTTCTGATCGGACAATTGTAGATATTAAAAAATATTTAAGAACATTCATCAATTGAGAACCGATTTCTAGGAATGTTAAAGGTTTTCATTTCCCCTTTTCCAATTTTTAATAATAATTTTGAAAATTCTTTATTGTTAGGACGAATATTGATTTCTAATTTTAAAATTTGGAATGAGTTCCTTAAAAAAAAAAAACTAATTGTTTTTTCAAGTATAATTTTTCTATTACCGTTTTTTATCAGTGGGAGAATCTGGCAAAAATCACTTTTCAGCATAACATAAATCTCTTAAAGTTCTGTCTACAATTTCTAATGCTTTTTTTTGAATCATTCAGGTATCATCCCAAATAATTAAATTAACTTCTTTTCATCTTTTTTTATCTGACTCGAATTCTAAAAATGCACTCTCTATATTATCAAGAACTGAAGGAAGTCTAAAAGTTATATGACTGGTCATCCCCTTTGGAAGCAAAATTGATGCTATGTCAGTCCATGCCATTGACATGATTTTTTTATTTTAAGAAATAAAAAAATTAATTAACTTTTTGTATAAATGAGTTTTTCCTGACTCTCCAGGACCATCTATAAAAAAAATATTATTTTTTTGTTCGCAAACAATATGAAATATATTTTTTTGGTGATGATCCAAATTTTCATACATCGAGTTAAACATTTCTTTACTGAAACGTATTTCATCATCTATATCTTTTTTTTACCCTCCATTTTTATTGGTGTAGGTAAATTGATGCATCCTAATGATTTATCTTCTGATTTTAAAATTTGGCAAATACGTAAAAAAGCTAAATTATCTTTATTATTAGGCAAACCCTTCATAAAAAATTCTTAGTAATTTTTTTTTTTTTTTTTTTTTTTTTATATCGGGTCACCGCGACAGCCTAATGGCCCAGTTTCCGGGGCCACCCACTCACCACCTATGTGTGGGGGTGTATTGCCACACCCATTTACCCCAAATCTTCTCTTTTAACTGATACCATACAAATCATATCATGGGCCCAGTGGAAGTTTCTCCGGTGTAACACACCTTGTCAGTTAAGCTGACACTCTCTGCACCGGGGGGAAGTGCATCGAGTCAACTCGCCACTGTGTAGCCTGGGTCCGAAGCATCGGATCCAGGCTAATTAGCATCCCCGGAGAAGCCCCGTGTTTCAGGGGCCACTCCTCGCCGGTAATGCCGGCGATCCCTGCCTGGCATCGGGCCCACTAATCCCTACCTATTAGGCCCTAACACTGTTTCGCATTTACCCAGGCCCGAAGACCTGTGGAGCAAGGAAAAAACCCTGGAATTACTCTGAAGGAAAATTCCACGGAAAAACCCGCCCCGAAACAGCCGGGGTTACATAGGAACTTTTTCCGGTGAATACAGTTTTTGAAAAAATCTGCACTTACCGGGAATCGAACCCACGACCCGTAGAACAGCGTTGTATCAGTAGCAAGCACGCTTACCACTGAGCCAAAGCCGCTCTCTCAAAATTCTTTGTATTTATTCCATATTTTATCACCTTGAACGTTTTCTAAAATTAAAAACCAAGCAAAAAATTGTCTTATGTGATATGAAAACATAACAGCAGTTGCTTCTTTAAAAATGTCATCGATTTTTTCATCATTGTCTATTGAACCCATTGCAATTGCAGTATCTTTACAAGTTTCATAAGTTTATTCCTTTATATGTTCTAATGTCTTTGAACGATGTTGAACCAGTAACTTTTTTTAATACGAGTTTTAAAGAACTAAAATGACGAAGCAGTGAAAAAATACTACTGTAGCGAAGTTAATTAACGCGCCATTCTAGCGAAAAGGAGGCCCAGGTTTGACTCCTTACTGAAATGGATGTTTTTTTAACTGCTCTGTAATTTTAATTCAAAGTTTTTTTCGCACTTCAGCGATTTTTTATTTAGAAAAAAATTTGCAGCAATTTAACAGGAAAAATTTAGTCCATAATAATTTGACTTATTTTGAATTATTAAATCAAGAATTTCGATAATTAAGTAAGAGAACAAATAAGAATACTACATTTCTAATAATAAATTTAAAGTTCGTTTCAATTTATTTGAACTTATTTCCCCGAGTACCCTGAATAACAAACTGTAAACCTAAACCTCATTTAACTCAGCGATTTGAGTAGTTAATAATCATACATTAATAATCAATTTTTTTAGTTGTAGTAAAATAAGAAATCATTTGGTAAAAACAATTGTTGGAGTAACTTATACATCACTTTTACAATTTTCATATGTATTTTTGTAATAAATAATTTTTTATTGTGAGAATTCCTTCGGTATTGATACTGTAATTTGGAATGTTTGAATTTTATCAATAAATATAAAAGACATAATAATATAAGCTACTTAGATAAATGACAAATTCAGGGTTTTCGATGTGAATAATTACTAAGTATTTTATCTAAAAATTTTGTTGGGAGGAGTAATTAAATTTATGTAGTTAGCTTAAAGACAATTGCTAGAAATTATATGATAAAGTAGTTTAATAAAAGAAAGAAAAAGAAGCAAGCATCTTAGATAAAAATCCTGAAACTGTATTTTTAAAGACAATTAATTTCGTTTGGTAAATTTACAAACTATTTGCACGAATTAACCTCTGCACTTATTTATATATTCAAATTATTTTCAAACGAGCCACTTTGAATGGACATTTAGTGAGACTGTAGTAAATCACCATAAAGATATTGTACAGTCTTCGTTTCTATCCAGTAATTTGTAATATGAGCGATATCTAATGTTATTAAGTTTTTTAAAATGAAAATTTAAACATGGTATTTTCCTAAAAAGTTATTATATCCCTTTAAAAAAAGCTTTTAACAAAACTAAAATGTTAGGTAAGTTTGATGTGTTGAGTTATTCTTCCTAATAAATCTGTAGCTTTGAAAAATTCTAAAATCAAAATATAAAAACGGTAGATTTCTTTTTTTTTTGTGCAGCGTACATTTTGTGTGACATTCGTAGCATTATACTGTATAGTACTCATACTTTAACTAAATGAAACTAAGTAAAATTGACTTTAAAATAGTACTTCACGCAAACCTCACATCAAATATATTTATGCCTTGCTATTTCGAAAGTGTATAAGAGTGTTAGGGCAAAGGTCAATATAACTTAGTTTGATTTTGTAATGTACGAATACTAAATAGTATTATACGACGAATGTCGTACAACATGTATGCCACACCCAAAAAAAAAAAGCTTTACCTATTCCATATTTTGATTTCAGAACTTTTCAAGGCTACAAATTTATTAGAAAGAATAATATTTATTGCCAGTGTGTATAAAGATTTAGAAATTCCTTACAATATATGAACTCAACACATCACACTTACCTGACATTTCAGTTTTGTTACAAGCTGCTTTTAAAAAGATAAAATTTACTTCAGTTTTTTTCTTTTTGCTATGGCCATCAATGAATCTCAACATAAAAATTTTATAACATTGATTTATACTTAAAAAAACCTTCATTTTACCATGGTCTACTTTATGTAGCATTATCAAGATGCATAAATGAAAGTAGGATTTTACAGGGCTCCCTAATATGGTTCATAAAAGTGAGTTATACTTATAGGGCGAAATTCCCACAATTTCTATTATTTTTTAACTCTGAAACATCTAGGCACATATTTATATGATGTTACGAACAAAAAAAAAATTAACGTACCAACAACTTTGTACTTACTAACGAAAGTTTTTAACATTGTTTCATAAGACTTACTATTACAATAAGTATTGGAGATTAATCATCATGTACTTTTATGAATATTATTAGTATGTATAAAAACAATCTTTTTGCCTCCTGGATGGTGTGGAAAAATAGATACACAATTTTTAAATTTTAAAAGAACTTTTCTGAACGTAGAAAGGAATTTATAATGAAAAGCAAAATTTTTCAAGAAGTATGTTCAAATGTACCTAAATAAAAAAGTAGGGCTTAAGGTCATATTGTATAGTCAATTTACAAAAAAGATTCTTACTTTCAAAGTAAAAATGGCATCCGTTGATGTATACATCGTCTATCTTGTAGTCTTCCTATATTATTTTGTGTTGCTATGACATTTGGTATTTGGTAATCAGTTGTGTTGACAAATCATAAGAACTTTTTTTGTAGTACTATACGTTTTATGAAATAGTCTGTTTAACGATTTATATTGTATAATGTATTGAAATTAGGATACTGTAACTAAAATTAGGGAATTTCATGGTTAAATTTTGGCATTCTGATGTCTTGTAATTCGCTGAACATTTAAGGCACGCAATATTATTTGTGCATTTACATACATTGTGCCCAAATCTACCAGTTTAGAGCAACCTTTGACATTGATTATGTTGTACACTTTGCAGCACTGATATCCGACAAGCGGTTTTTTTTCTCTTATCTCTTACCTCTCATTGACACTTTCGCAATGTATGCAGCCTATAATTAGTTCTTTATTTTTTAGGTATATATTTTTCATTTGCATGCCTTTAATACTAGTGAGTATCTGTTTGACAAGATTTTGCAAGCTTCACGTTACTATTATCTTAGATAAAGAACTTTTCGCTAAACATTTTAGAACAATGATTTTCTCTGTTTGTTTGACATAGTGACACAACATGTGTTTTTAAAACCCATTTGTTCTTTTAAAAAAGCCTTTCCACTTTTCTTGCATATTTTTTTTCACGTTTTTTATGAATTAATGTATTTAACTTGCATCTGTGTAAATGTATCTTAGCTTATTTAAATTAAATGTTGCTAGAATTAGTGATGTGCATAGATACAATTTTATTTCCTGTAAACATTCTTTATATTTATTCGGCTGTAATAAATGCACATTTTTCCCTGTATAGTTATATAAGGCTTCTAACATAATCGCTGACCTGGAAATGTACTATTAAAAACATTTTCAAAACGTTTTTCATAACTTTTTTATCTCTACTTTATAAGTAATGAGTATTTTTAATATAAATCTCTGCGCAGTACTTATAAAAACGCATGTTGAAGACACTAAATACTAGTAACTTTGTAAATTTTTTCGCAAAATATGTAGACGCGATTCTGTTTAAACGTAGTCAGCACATTTACAAAATGTAAAACTATAGCAAATTTTTTTCATGATATTCTTAGTGTTGGGTAATTTCTTTTCTAACTTCTTTACCCTAAAACTATGTTACAACATATTTAAGTAGCTGCAACCATAATATATGTAGTACATGAAATTCCACAAAGTGCATTCGTGAATAAAAAACTATTTATTTTTACACTGCATCCATCATCATTGATGTTTGAGCAAAATAATATACAATAAGGTTTCAATCGCAGTCTTTACATTTTTTTAAGGTTTTACTTGTAGTTTTAAATTTATTAAAGTCAAATCGATAGCCCGTGTGAAAAAATCTCTTTTTTTTATCTGAACTTACTTAAGCAAGTAAGCATAGGCAATAAGGATCCCAGCAGTTCTTTAGTAATATAATGAGACAAAATACCACTTCAGGCAAGTAAGCGTCGTTGTTTAGAAACCCATTAATTGTTTAGTATAAGTAATTTATAAAATACGCTCTGAGGTTAGTAAGCATCGGCAATTAAAAACCCAACAGTTGTTTAATGTTAATTATCAATAAAATACGATCTAAGGCGAGTAACAAAAACTAGTTGAAACCCTGATAGCTTCTCATCAGTATTAACAAATAAAATACAATCTTAGGCAAGTAAGCAATAGAAAATACACAACCAATAGTTTTTTAGTACAAATGATGAATGAAATACACTCGTAGGCAAGTAAGCATCAGTGATTAGAAACCCAACATTTTGTTCGTTTTATTCTTAAGTAAAATACGATCTTAGGTCCATAAATGCTGGTGGTTAAAAAATAAAACATTTTTTTAAATTGTTGATAATTAATATAGTTTTTTAGTCGAGTAAGCATCAGTGATTAGGAACCCAACAGTCTTTTAGTACTAGTGATAATTGTATAACAATAACCAGGCAGTAAGCGCTTGTGCTTAGAAATTGATTAGTTTTGAAGTATTATTATTGAATTAAACGTCTTTTTGGGCGAGAAAAGATAAGCCAATACCAATTAAACTATCATTGCATACATTAATTTAAAACAACATATGCTTAGTCGGGCAAGTGCCGGTAATAAGAAACCCCACTCTTCGTTTAAAAAAGCTTATCACGTAGTAAAAAATTACACAGCCACGCAAATAACAACACATAGTAAAAGCTACGGACCAGACCATGTACACCCTATGTTTATGGGGTCGCTGAATCTGAATCCAGGGTAATTTTGGTCATCACCTCAAGGTGGAGGTCATTTAAAGGTTAAATTCTAAAAATTAATGGCAGTCTTATTCTATAAGTTCATAAATTTATATTTTTTAGGGTTGCTGAATCTGAATTCGGGGTCGATTTAGTTTTATGACCTTAAGATAAGGGTCATTGTAAGGTTAAATCTCAATAATTATAGGTGGTCATACTTTGACTGTACATACATCTGTTTATAGGTTCGATGAATCTAAATCTAGGATGGATTTGATACCATCATTTTAGGTCAAAGCCATTTTAAGATCAAATTTAAAAAATTAAACGCAGTCATACTTTTACAGTTCATACTTATGTTTATGGGGTCGCTGAATCCGATTCTGGGGTCTAATTAGACCCATCATCTCCGGGTCAGGGTCATTTCAAGGTTAAATCCAAGAAATATAGCAGTTATATCTTAATAGTACATACATTTAGTTATAGGGTCGCTAAGTCTATATTCGAGCTTAATTTCGTCTCGTTATTTAAAGTCAAGGTCATTCTGAGGTCAAATTTGAAAAAATATGGCAGATATATTTTAACAGTACTTACATATGTTTTTCGGGATCGCTGCCACTGAATCCAGGGTCGATTTGGCCTTATCACCTCAGAGTCAAGGTCATTTTGAAGTTAAATTTGAATAATAAGTGGTATTTATACTTTGACACTACATACATATGTTGTTAGGGTTGCTGAATCTGTATCTGTGGTCGATTCGGTCGCTTCGCCTCTGGGTCATGGTCTTTTCGAGGTCCAGTTTAAAAAATCAATGACAATCATGTTCTTATATTTTATACATATATTTTCAAGTTCGCTCAATCTGAATTCGGGGATAATTTTGTCCCATCACTTCAGAGTCATGGTCATTTCAGAGGTCAAATCTAACACATTAATGGCAGTCAAACTTTAACTAGTCATTAATTTGTTTGAAGGGTCGCTGAATCTAAATCTAGGATAAATTTGGTTATATTACTCCAGAGGTAAGGTCAATTCAAAGTCAAATAAAACTTTTCAATAGCAGTCATACTCTATCAGATTATACAGATGTTTTAAAGGTCACTTCATCTGAATCTAGGATCAATTTAGTCTCATCACCTGAGGGTTAATGTCATTTTTAGGTCGAATCCTCAACGATAAGGGCAGTTATACTTAAACAGTTCATACATATGTTTTTGGAGTCGCTAAATCTGAACCTGAGGTTAATTTGATCGTATCAACTCGAGGTCGAGGTCATTTGAATATCATTCTTAAAAAATTAATTGCAGTCATAATCTTATAGTTTTGAATATGTTTTTGGGGTCGCTAAATTTGAATCTGGGTTCGATTTTATTTTATTGCCCTTAGGTCAAGGTTATTTCAAGGTCAAATCTAAAAAATTTATGGCAGTCATGCTTTGACAGTGTTGACATTTTTTGGGGGTTGCTAAATCCGAATTCAGGATTGATTTGGTCTTTTTACTTAAGAATCAAAGTCATTTTGAAGTCAAATCCAAAAAATTATTGGCAGTTATATTTTAACAGTATATACATACTTTCTTGAAGTTGCTAGATCTAAATACGGGTTCGATTTTCTCCAAGTATCTCAAAGTCAAGGTAATTAAAAGGTCAAACTCAAAAATTTAATGATAGTCATATTTTCACAATTCATTCATATACTTTCAGGGTCACTAAATCTGATTCTGTGGTTGGATTTGTCGCGTCACCTCATAGTGATGGTCATTTTAAAGGTCAAATTTAAATAATTCATGGCAGTCATACTTTACAAGTACATACAATCGTTTTCATGGTCACTGAATCCGATTCTGTGGTCGATTTGGTCCCATCACTTCGAAAACAAGGTCATTCTGGAGTCAAATTTAAAAGAATGAGGCAGTTATATCTTAACAGTACACACATACGTTTTTAGGGTCGCTACCTCTGAATCCAGGCTCGATTGAGTCCCATCACTTCAGGATCAAGGTCATTCCAAAGTTTAATCTAAATAATTCTGGCAGTTATACTTTATCAGTTTATACATATATTTATGGGGTCACTGAAGCTGAAGCTAGGGTTGATTTGGTCTTATTATTTTAGAGTCAAGGTCTCTTTGAGGTCAAATTCGAAAAGTTAATGACAGTCATGCTCTCATAGTTCATACATATGTGTTTGGTCAACTTAGTAGCATCACCTTAGAGTCATTTCAAAGGTCAAACCTGAAAAGTTCATTGCAGTTATATTCTAGCAGTACATAAATTTTTTTTGTGATCCTAAAATTTCAATTTTGGATCGGTTTGGTCGTATCACCTTAAACTCAAGCTTGCTTTGAGGTCAAACTCATAAAATAATGGCAATCATACGCTAACACTATATTTATTTGTTTTTGGAGTGGCTGAATCCGAATGTGGAGTTGATTTGGTCGCTTTACCTCAGGGTCAAGATCTTTAGAGTTCAAATTTTAAAAATTGATGGCAGTCGTAATCTTGTAGTTTATAAATACGATTTCAGGGGTTGCTAAATCTGAATCTGGGGTCAATTTAATTTCATTACCTTCTGGATAAGGTCATTTCAAAGTCAAATCTAAAAAATTAATGACAGTCCTACTCTCACAATTTATACATATATTTTTGGAGTTGCTAAATCTAAATCTAGGTTCGATTTAGTACCATCACCTTTAGGTCAAGGTTATTTTAAGGTCAAATTCAAAAAGCTTAACGCAGTCATACTGTAACAGTTTGTACATATGTTTTGTGGGGTTGATGAATCTGAATCTGGGGTCGGTTTGGCCTTAGGGTCAAGGTGTTTTTAAGGTCAAATCTAAAAAATTAATGACAGTTTTACTGTCACAGTTGATACATATGTTTTTGGGGTCACTAAATCCGAATTTGGGATTGATTTGGTCGTATCACCTCAGGGTCATGGTCATTTCAAAGGTCAAATCTAAAAAATTAATGGCAGTCGTACCTTAACAGTACGCATATTTTTTTTGGGGTCGCTGAATCTGAATTCGTTGTTAATTTGGTCGCACTACCCCATGGTTAACGTTATTTTAAAGTCAAATCTAAGAAATTAATGGTAGTCATATTTTAACATTACATACATATATTTTGAGTGTATCGTATGTTTTTATAATGTAGTAGAGTATGCTATAGGAACTGAGGCACGGTTATTTCAAGATTAAAAGTACGAAACTCTTGCAAAACGAATTTAAACCATGGTATCTTGGGCCTTTTGTACAATTTATTATAATTTTAATTTGATTCAAGATTACTTTGAAGTATACAAGATTTTACCTGATTTTCTCGTATTTGTGATATCGTACATCTTACAATTTTAAAATACATTAGAGTTTTCTGTAATATGCGTAAAGAATTTCGTAGAAAGCTAGCATGCGTTTTTTCACTGTATAAATGTACGGTTAAATGAATAAGGAACAATGCAGGGGGATGTTCGGGTGTGAGAATAAAGCTGTAGTGTTTCCGACGACAAGTTTACACTGTCCTCATCAAAGTCGGAAAGCTCTTATACTTTACCTCGGAGAGGTATAAGAGTTATTATCTGTGGGACAGTGGACTCACCTGCGTTCGCACCATGATCCTGTTACGTCCAAACTTCTATAAGTGAAAATTGGAACTTGAAGATTCGTACTACAAACAATTAAATTTAATTTTCGTTCGTCAGGAATCAGCCGTTGGCCCGAAGGCCTTATTTGCTTTCACGTTCAGTATATTTTTCTTTTAAATCTTTGAATCGGCGTTGTGGTGTTAAGTTTCACCGAGCGATATGTATAAAGTGGTATAGGCTGAGCTGGCGTTGACTTACTGTTAGAGTTTATGTCTTATGTTATACGGTTTAGCGTATCTTAATCGTCTTTCTATCTCACGTCCTTGTAAAGGTCTTTATCATACTTTCTCTATTTAATTTTTCCTTGATATTCAATTTATTTATCAAGGTAAAAATTATGTGTCAATAAATTGGAATATTGGATCTTAGAATGTTTCATATCATTTAGTAATTGGAATGTTTTAGAATTAAGTAAATTAATGTAATCAACAACCAAGTTATGTTTTATCTGATGATTCAATGAATTTAAAAAAGCCACAAATAGTTAATTTTACAAATAGTATAAATAATGAAGTTTCAGATTCACATTTACAATGTTTATACAATTTATAGTTTCATTGACTAACTTCTATGATCGTTGGTTAGCTGCTGCTTGCGTGCGCAGCCGCAAGATCTTACAAGGTTGACTGCAACGATGTTTCTAATCCTACACGAGAGTACTCGTGGCGATGACAATAATTAGGCTTCTGCTTTTAACGTCGGAACCCAAGTCCACGGTCCTTTTTTTCTTGTTTTTCCTTGATTCACTTTCAGGTGAGTTTACAGTGACCTGGTTTGCTCGAGCTTTTCTCACACCGTTTAGTCACCGAACTGAATCTTACATTTGCTTGAAATGCACGCTTTTAACACGTAGCTTAATTACCGAACTAAGTCTTACAGCTGCTTAAAAGATGCAACAGAACTCACTCTCCAACCTGTATAGTTACTTTGGAGCACTTGATAAAAGAGAAAAGGCGAATATTGTTATGTTCAAGAAGTTTTATACTCTTGCGTTCAAAGCGGACGCGTCAAGTTGGGGATCCAAACAACCAATCAAAGCTAGATCTTATTACCCTCGATTGACACGAGCACAGTTGTGGTGCAATAATTTCACAGTAATTTATGGTTAAAACTGCTGATCTCTCGGATTTTACATTAAGTACAAGTTGCTGTCAAAATTGCGTATGACATGTCTTGTGTTCATCCACAGTAGAGAATGTTAAAATTGTTGATTAATCTTATTATTTGATGTTCTTGTGCTAATTGATTTTGTAAGATGAGCGTTTTATAAGATTGTGTGAGGTTGCTCGCGTAGTTCGAGTTTTGCGACGGTAGCTTGTTTCAAAAGAAGTAAGTTATATGTCACTTGATTGCAGAAGCAGGTATACCGCTTGATGGTTCGAGATCGTTGAGCTTTTGCTTTTCATAATTTAAAAACGAAACACTGTGTTTACAAGTAACAAATTTTAAGTATATGACATAGGATAACACAATCCCTGACGTGCGGGGTTTTCCTGAAAATCATGGATCATTTACCTTCTACATCTCGAGGGCATATTTGCCTAAAAAATTGTAATCTTTTTGTTTTGTCTATGGAGTATTCACTCCACTGAAAATCTCGAAGACATTTTAATAAGGTACTCAGAAACATTTACAAAACTTGCTTCAACTTAGAAACAGATACAGTTATAGAAAAGTGGACTCCAGGTATTTTCTGCAAACAATATCGTGAAATGCTTTATAAGTGGAATGCAACAAAAGAAGATGACGAAGTTAAATTTAATCCCAATGAAATGGTATGAACTACCTGGGAGAGAGGATTGTTACGTCTGTAATACCGACATTTTTGGAATATATAGAAAAATTAGAACAACAGTGAATTACGCTGATGTTATTTCTGTAAAAAAAACCTATCGAAAAATTGAGAAGCGATGAAGAGCTTAATTTTTTTGAGAGGTTATGAATTGAATCGGATACCAACGATAAAAAACATGATGTCAAATTGTTTTAATTTTGTCTTGAAGAGATCTTGACCGTGAGGTGATGAGACCAAATTGACTGTAGATTCAGATTCAGTGACCGCAAAAACATATGTACGCACTGGTAAAGTATAACTCTGTTGAATTTTTTGAATGTGACCTCAACATGGCCTTCACCTGAGGGTGATCGTACCAAATCTGTCCTGGATTCAAATTCAGCAACCCTAAAACCATATGTAAATACTGTCAAAGTATTACTGCCAATAATTATTTAAATTTAACCTTGGAATGACCTTGATCCTGAGGTGACTGGATCTAGTCGACCCAACATTCACATTTAGCAATATCAAAAAAGTATGTATGTACTGTTAAAGTATGACTACCGTTAATTTTTTAGACTCGACTCTGAAATGACATTAATCTTGAGGTGATAAGACCAAATCAACCCTGGTTTTAGATTCAGTGACCTCAAAAAAAATGTACACACTGGCAAAGTATGACTGCCATTAATTTTCTAGATTTAACCTTAACCCAAAGGTGATAAGATTAATTCAACCTTAGATTCAGATTCAGCGACCCCAAAAATATTTTTATGAACTATAAGATTATGACTGCTATTTATTTCTAAATAATGACCTTTAAATGGTCTTGACCCTAAGGTGATGCGATAAAATTGACCTCAGGTTCAGATTTAGTGAGTTCAAAAACATATGGGTAAAGTCAAAAAACTCTGTGAGCAATTTTGAGTCGATGTCTTAGAATTCGCTCAAAATTGAACTACACACTTCCTACCATCTGCTGAGTTAACCAATCAATTTTTAACTAAAAATAATAAATACAGCCACAGTTATGGACTGTTCCGTAAACTATGCGTTTTTTCACAATTTTTTATTATAGCTCTAATAATGCTAAAAAAAAATTTTTTAAAGCGTATGCAGACGTTAAATTTTCTGCTCTTTCCAATGGCAATGTCCATTTTGTGCCATCTGCATAAATACTGTGGAAAAAATTGATGTTGTTGAAAAAAACAGATTTTTCAGTATTATTCTATCAAGTAAGCTATAATCTAAATTCACCATTGGAAAGAGCGGAAAATTTTACGTGAATGACAGTTGTAAAAATGGGGATTCGCATTAGGATTCAGGTGAAAAAATTCAATTTCAAACGTTGAAAAACGTGGTAATCAAAATTTTTTATCGAAACTAATTTTTTTACGGAACAACGACTATTTAGTATCAACATTTTATATTTACATAAGAGGTTATTTTTTCTTATACTTCATAATCCATTACATGACCAAAATTACACGTGAAAGGGTAATATTTATAATTTGATTATGATAGTTAGAAATAAGAGTTTTTTTATGTAGATTACATACTTGTTACTTTCATTCGAGTTTGAAATGGTCCTAACACTATGATTTTTATTGTTTTCGTATAGTATGAACGCGTGATAACTTAAAGTACCCTTAACAGTCTTTAGATTTGAGAATCTTGTTTCGAAAAAATTAGAGAAAAAAATTTCAACATTTTTCATCGTATCTTTAGCCCACTTATATAAGGAGAAAGCGTTCAAAATAGTTTGATTTCTTAAACTAGCTCTTGATGCATTACACTTGACGGTTGTTCCTAATCCATCGCATGGCCCTTTTCCGTGAGAGGTAGCAAATAAGTACCACTCTGCATGGATACCAAAATCTTTATGATGCAATGATAGATTTTTAAAAGCATTGTTATTTTTGAACTGTTGTGGAGCGCCATCAGAAAAATAAAAAATCCTATCAAGCATTGTGCATGTACTCTTCAAATAGCTAATTATTTTTGTTTACAACATGTAGACAGCAATTGTATTATGTGTGAGACAATCTGACAGGAAAACCATGCTAATATTTTTAAGCTTGCGAATTTGTTTGTAGTAAATAATTACTGTAAATATTGTACACTGATTGTTGTTTCAGTGAAAAGTTTGAGCTGATTCTTGACAAATAAACGCATAATTCTAGGAAAAATAAAGCACAATAAGAAACTCGTTTTCTTTCAAGTTATTTTTCTGTTCAATAAAAAATTTACTTTGTGATTTCGAAACAAGGTCATGAGGCACTAATTTTTTCAAACGTTCCATTAAGTTCTATATAAAGTTTTCAATATTGCATATTACTTCCAGTAGTGTACATCGTTTTTCAATACACCAAAATTTGTATATAATTTCAGTCATTGATGATCCATCGAAAATTTGCTGTAATTGTTGTCTTAAATCGTCGATTGGTGGTCAGTTTTTACATTTTCGAGAAAAACACTCTTCTGTTGGATCAATGCGCACCAGTTTCAGGAGCAACTGTTTGTATAGCGATTTCTTATCACCTGCATTGTTAATCCATTCGTTACTTCTGATTGAAGAGAGTAATTTACTTCGTAAAAATAATAAACAATGAAAAATGAATAAAACCGTAGATTTTTTTTTTTTTAATTGCAGCACGAATTGTTAATTAATTACTGTTCAAATAATATAGAAAATTTTAAAAGAAAATCGGTTTTAATATTTTATTCTTAAAGTAATTTTTTATTCTTAAAACAAATTTATGAAAAATTCTTACCGTCTAACATTAGTTTTACATTTTGATGATACGTGCAAACTCATACTGTATGTGTGCCACTACTTTCAGCCAATACGCAATGTTAAGGTCTTAAAAAGGTGAATGATGTTAAAAAAATTTTGTGATCGGGATGGTCTGCTTTAAATTTTTCAAATAGTTTTTTCAAATTCAACAATATTAACTTTTTTGGCACTCAATGTCTTTCTCCAGTTAAATCCTTAACAGATTTGACATCTTTTTTTTCATTTAATTGACGAGAATTGTCTTCTCCTTCATAAAAATTAACAACATCTTTTTTCATTTCAGTAGATTTTTCTGATCTTTCTGTTTTCTCATAAAAAGTCTCAACATTAAAGTTACGACCTGGAGGGATGACAATTTTATTTATTTCGATCACAGAGCTTACTGATATTTTTGTACTAGAGACATATTCAAAACATTTTTCATTGATTGCGTCAAGCATTCATAGGGAGATTGACTTTTGAGAGTTTGACTTTCAGTTGACGTTTTTTGTGATTGACTATCTGAGGATTCGCTCTTGATAGATAAAACTTCAGAGTCTTTTCGACAAACCGAACATGTAAAACTATTATCTAACGCTTCAGAAAACTGAATTCTCACATCATCAGTTACTTTTTTTAAATCAGCCTCACTTAGATCGTCTAACATACATTAAGTTATTTTTTTTCACAATTGCATGTAATAACTCCAATACAGGTTAACTAGAGATAAAATTACTTACGAGCTGATTTCCAAAATGGATTAAGACAGCCTTTTACGAGAATCTATAATATCAGAGTAATTTTTAAAGATAACACTTATTTTTTAATGAAATAGTGCTTTTTTCAATGCGGAAATAAGGATTCAGAAAGCAGTAAATATTAAAGTCGCATGTCATAGTACCTACACAGTGACGTTTGCTATGAGTCTGCAGAACAAGTAACCAAGAATCAAGAGTGCCACCTGCAATAAGTAAGGAGTACGACTCAAAAAACGTGGTTTTTTTTTTTTAATATTAAAAAAAAATTTTTTAATTTAAAAAATGCATATATATAAGTTTTATTGGGTGATGGGACTATATTGACCCCAGATTCAGATTAAACAACCATAAAAATATGTATATATATGAAGTGTTAGAGTATGACTGCCATTGAATTTTTTTATTTGACATTGAATTAATCGTAACCCTGGAGTAACATGACCGAATCGACCCCGGATTCAGATTCAGCGACCCTTAATGTGATGTTTGTATTGTCAAAGTATGACTGCCATTAATTTGTTAGATTTGACTTCTGAAATAACCATGACTCTGAGGTGATGCGACCAAATTAACCCTGAATTCAGATTTAGTGAACCCGAAAATACATGTATAAACTATGAGAGAATGACTGTCATTAGGTTTTTAAATTTGACTTTGGAAAGACCTTGACCCTGAGGCGATGAGACCGAATTGACCACAGGTACAGGTTCAGCAACCCAAAAAACATTTGTTACGTGGGAAGGAGATTGGTAAGGAGGTGCTTCGCTAGAATGACCAACACTTGTTATTTCGAAGACCTTTATTCCAGTTACCGTAATCATAGACAAAGTAGCGCGTGTATTTTCCCCGAAGGCTAGTCATGTACTCTCAATTCCCGAATGCGCGAATGCCCGACTGCCGCGATTGTCCGTCTGTCCGACTTCTTGACTGCCTGACTGCCTGACTGCCGTGATTTGAGGCTCACAGGGCCTTATATTAGCTTGTTCCCCACCTGTCGATGCCTTCTTGATAAAGTAGCCTCGCTGTTATTAGGGAGAGTCAGTATGATATGCCTTGCATATCGTACGTTACACGTCCGAGGCCGCGATGTCGTTGCCCTCGACGACGCTGACCTTTCAATTTAGCCATAGTTGAGCCCGTAGACTTGCTTACGATTGTACGTGTTTGTGCTGTGCTGTATTCTGTCGTCTGTGTTGTTTATGTAGTTGAGTATTTCACACTTATCCTTTCATTCCATTGTAGAGAACCGCTGTTCCCTTTACATTAATACTTTCGCCCTTCTAATCATTCAGTCTTCTCTCATTGTGTGTTGAGTGTATATCAATATTGATTTTGTATGCGCTTTGCCTTATATTACAATTATATTTGAAATTGCCGCTAATTGGGCATCTGCTTACGACTACTTTACATTAATAGTTGTTTCACATACAAAATAATAAATTTGGAATTATACATTACGTTATTTTACATGGAGTTTCTATTTTATCCTGTCCCATACACTTATTTATCGTTTGTTTATTTTGCAAAAAAAAAAATTCCCCTACAAATTTCTTACCATTCGTTTAAACAAGAAAAGAAAGTTCTTTCTTGTCTTTGTCCTATGGACTGCGCCCCCCGATACAGTCGAGCGACTCCTGGCGCTCATATCTACTTATTTTCTTATTGATTTACTTCATGTGTAGTGGTTGACGGTAGTACTTTTTGTATAAAATTAAACTTAACATATTTTACTGTCATCACGTATTTCGGAAAAAAGAAAATTCTTTCTGAGTCTCGTCCTACAGACTGCACCCCCCGATACAGTCGAGTGACTCCCGGCGCTCATTCTCGTTTTTCTCATAAATATTATTGTTATAATTACTCTCATGATATTATTATCTTTTTACTTATATTATCATTACAGAATTGTTGTTAAAACATAAATATTATTGCCATTGCAATACACTCGTCATTTTACTTATGTATTACTTATTATTTTATATTCCTTAATTTTATTTATTTTTCCTTTGGAAATGAGAATCGCTGTACTACGTCACGTGTTTTAT
Source organism: Copidosoma floridanum (assembly GCF_036245765.1). Lineage (NCBI taxonomy): Eukaryota > Metazoa > Arthropoda > Insecta > Hymenoptera > Encyrtidae > Copidosoma > Copidosoma floridanum. The sequence continues at coordinate 30,976,400 of NW_028321881.1, forward strand.
GCGGACTCGCGACCCTTGAAGGATGTTTGCGTGCTGATTACTGGGATGTTAATTAGGCATCTTGGAGTCTTTTGCATTTCGATGGATTTTGGCTGCGGTGCTGACGAGTTTACTTCCATGGCTCCATCTCTTACAGAGTTATTTTCACGCTGATTACCTGCGAACATTCTATAACAAATTAGTAGTAGGGTCCCCCGATAGAGAAGGTACTTAAACATAAAAAAAAGAAACCCCATTCCCGCGATTATCAGTCCTGCCATTAGGTAAACGAGCCATCTGAAATTTGTAACTTCTCTTCGTGTTTGTTGAATTTCCGCGAACCCGCGAGCCTTTTGAATAATCTCCCCTAAGGGTGTCCCATCGGCTAGAGGGTTGATCCTAGAGTGCCCATGTTTATTAATTAACTTAAGTTCCCCTTGTGCTAATAGTGTGTTGACACCATCCGAAACCCCCTTATTTTTCAATGTTCCGTCTAGTTCTTCTAATATTCCATTGATGTTCATATTTGCCATCGCAAAGTAGGTGGTATTTAGCCTTTCCTCTATACTTGACGGAGCTGATATGCGCACATTTGTGTTGTGAGCAGCACAGCCTTTATGAAGTTGTAAAATGCCGGTGCCTTTGAATAAAATTGTCCTATGGTTTGAGCCATAGCACTCTGTAAACAGTGGCTCCTCTCGTACTGTTGTAAAAGCCCAAAGGTTTGGTGCATAGAATCGGGCCCAGTATGTATCTTGTACTTTGACGATTTTAACCAAACATTCTTTCCAATCGCTTATGTTGTGCTGTACTATAAGCCGCGCTTCGCACGAATGATATTGCCTTATCTCTCTTATTGGTTCCGCAGGTCGCAGATAAATAACTCGCGCAATTTTTTACAGATGAAGACTTCGAGAGCCGTTATTTTCATGTATGTGTTGATTTTTTTATTTATGGCCATGTATTCGTGCTCCGGCCATATATAGGATTAAGTATTTGAACTGACTAGGCCTTCCTGCTTTATCGGTAGGGGCGAAATTCTGTATAAATCGACGTAGTCTTTATCTAATAGCGGGATGCTTATGTAGTATATTAACTGATTGTTTTGCATCAAAATTGTTAATCTAGATGTATCTATTATTTCAAGCGGACTTATCTGAGATCCCGCTACCGGAAAAATAAGCTCAGGTCTGGCTAGTTTTGCCTGTATTCTGGAGTTATCAAAAATCGCAGGTGATATGAGCCTCGGATGTACTAGTCCTTTTGCCGCAAAGAGGACTGCATTTATTATAGAGTCGCAGTCTGTCATGTATTGCTTTAATTGTTGAACTATCTATTTTCTGCAAGTTGTTTATGTTTTTCAACTTCTTTATATCTGCTTCTATTTCTTGCACTCTGTCTTCTACATCGCTTACTCTGTTAGACATTAATTCTGTATGTGTGGCCAGAAGTTTTGTTATATTATGTGTACTGTTTTCATTCACGTCGAGCGCATCTGTTAATGCTTCATTATCGCTACTGTCCTACGTTCCGAATAGAAATTTTAGAATACTCCCCCCCCCCAGGGCATCATTGCTCTTTTACGGCGGTTGTTTATTCCCTGTAGCAGATTTGTTAATTGCTTGTTGGACTCCATTGCTTGCGTTATTTCATCTCCTATTGTTTGTAGTCTGAATTTCTGAGCGGCTTTAGGTGCTAGTTGTTCACTTTTTTTCCACAATTGTCTGCATATCAATTTTAATTTGGGTCCTAGCGAGAGATGGAATGATAAGTCTAATTTTTGTACGATTTTCCAATTCGTACTAGTTGTAGCCAATGGGTAAATCTTTTCCGAGATTCATCCTGAATTATTTTGTATTTGTGTAATCGACCACTGTAGCTGTTCTAGTACCTCCAATTGTGCCCTGCAATACATAAAGCTGTTAGCTATACATTGCGCACTACCGGCCCGTGCTTTTGGTTCTGTGGTAAATACTTGTCCTAACACTATTTATACCCCATCGATATTTGTTTATTTAAGTGTATTTTCGTATGTCCCTTATCCTTTCTCTCATATTTCCCCTTTATTTGGTCAGCGTTGAGCTGCGAGTGTGGCTCTCTCCTTACATAGAAGGTATACGATAGCAAACGTATTTTTATTTTTTTTTTTTTTTATTTGCTTTCCTTTTGTACTAATATTATTACCTGTTTACTATTTTTGTTCATGTAAGTATTCATGTAATTTTTCCCGTGCGGCTTTTGCCCTAAAACTTACAACAACAAAAAAAGGATACTTCCCATTATGAATTTTACGTTTCGCCTCTTTGCAAACTATTTCATAAACCATTTAAAGAGACAGAAAAGAGAGAGAAAAAAATTCACCCGTGAGCGTGCCCTATGCGCAGCTCCTAATTATCCTTTTAAAGCTTAATATTTCGTACCGGCAATGAAAATAGCAGAAGCACTATTTTTACTACACGAGAAGGTTGTATATCGCATGTCAAGTTGGGAGTATAGCTCTACCTTTACATATCGTGGTGCTTATGCGCTACTTAAAAGCTGTATGCTATATGATGAAATATTGATTACATCATTGTAGTGCTAAAAACAAAGAACAAATACGTGTTAGTTGATAACGATCATACAGAGCTGCCCGCATTCGACATTTTTATAAAACTTTTACGAAGAAGGAAGAAAAAAGAGGAGAAAGAAAAATTTCTTTTTTCCCGTTTTTCCAAGATAACGTATTGAATACTTCTTTCTTCTCTCTTAAATAGCTACAGCTCATAGTAATTACGTAAAATACTAGCCTAGTTGTAATTCCCTTATGCGCGCTGTTCAACATCCATGCAAACGTGTTCGGAGGAAGTGTACGCGTGTGTTGACATTTATGGGTAAGATGAGCAGATTGTTGAATCTACTTTGCTCTATCGCATCCTATGACGCTGTGTGTCATTCATAACAGAAAGGCGCATGTTGTGCTGCGGAATTTTTTTGTCTACCTTCCTTCCCTCCTAAGTTTCTTTATCTGTTCTCGCTCTGGACCTGTCGAATTTCATTCTCTGGATTTCTCTCCAGTGCTCTTTGGTTATTTTACTTGTCAAGCATTCGGTGTCCATTGATTTTGGCCCTTGCTTATTCCGTTCGACACACTTTTTTCCCTTAAACGTTACTTCCCTTTTATTGTTTCTCTTTTTCGTATAATTTCATGTCATCCCTTTTTTCAAACGCGTCTGGTTTTGTGAGCCACCTCCGAGACTTCGTGAGCTTGCCTCACGATAGTACACGCAATCCCGGGTTCGTGGTTGGAAATGGCAGCGTGTGCGCTGTCTTGGACAGTGCAGCGATGGAGGAGGCGTTGCTGTGCCGCGAATGCTCCCATGTAAGTACCGCTTAACTTTCTTTGTATTAATTAGTTCTTACGTGTAACCGTCTGTAAATTTTTTGCCTTTCTTCTTTAGTCCATTGTGCTGTATATCTGCCGGTGGCTGCCATCCGTCGGTCGTCCCCGAGGTGCCCAACTTGTGGTCCTCGAGGGGCAGACGGCGATGGCACCAATTATCCGCCCGACTCATGGAGCGGTAGGTGTCGTGCTAAATATATCTACTTATTTATTTATCCCTTTCTTCCCTTATGTGTGCATCTCGTGATCTTCCTGGTTTTCGTATTATAGTTGGGGACGCGGTTCGTCGTCGACCCTTATGAGTTTTTCGGCCTCCCTTGTCCCCTTCGTCAGCCTGGATGGCCGTCCGATGCCCTGCCTCTGCCGGTGCAGAGGTATAAGTACCGTGGAGGCGTCGCGCGCTGTGACGTCTACTGCCCGTCTGGGCAGTCGTTTGTGGTGGTATTCCAGGACTGCCCCCGGGGTCCCCCTCTACCTTCTTCGGGCCGGGTCGTCCGAATGCGGTGTGACGTCCTGGAGTCCGGGACGTCCTATGCCGTCATGTTGGGCTGTGGGTGCCATGGCACCTTTCTAGCCCTGGTGGTCGATGTGGTGGCAGAAGATCCTGGCGGATTCCCCTTGGAAGGGCGGCCTTGCATCCGCGTGAGTACTGGTTTTCTTTTTTTCTTTTTTTTTTTTTTTTTTTTTTTTTTAGCTCACGTTAGTTTTACTGTTTATTTTTGGATTTCTCCATTTTTATGTAGGTTCAGTCCACAGACGGTGGGCTATTCGTTGTGAGTCGAGAGGCTGCGGCGCTCCCTTCTTGCGCGAATTGCCCGAATTGCCACGGTGTCCTCAGTACCCGGCCGACTTTGCCCGAATTGCTTTCCCCTATGGCGGGAACGTCGGGGGCAGCCATCACACGTCAATCCCGGGGGCGGGGACGAATACGGGAGGATGCTTGAATGGGCAAATATAAAAAAGCGGAAAGGAAAAAAAAACAACAAAAAAAATAACGTGAAAAAATAAATTTTAACGATAGAACTCGCGTGTATATGTGAAAAGAAATACACCTCTTTTTTTTTAAGTAAATAAAAAAAAATTTTTTTAAATTAACCGAAACCAACGGCTCTCAAGTTTTATTGTACCGCTCTTCCACTTAAACTTTGTGCGCCGTTCTGATATAAAACTTTTCTTTTCGGTTTCGAGAAAAGAACACTTAGTTCTATATAAATTCTGATAACTTATACAATAATTTTTATAAGACCGTAGCATTAGTTTGTTAGTATCTTTTTATTTCCGTGCTGCACTTGTCTTAGTATGTATATAATACCGCGCTATAGTGCGTGTCCAGAAAAAAAGAGCTGTTAAAAAAGATTCTCTTTTCCCCTGTACGTAGATGCAAAATGATGTACTATGTAGATGACTCTCTAAGTATTTCAGGGGATACGCTTTTTTCGTTTTATTTATTTTTCTTTTCTTTTTTTTATTATTATTCTTTTTTTTCATTATTATTATTTTTTCTTTTTTACTAGTTACTTTATTTATTATCCTAGAGACTGCTTTCCCCTTTTTGATTAACAAATTACTTGAATAAGGTAGCGCTATTTACGCCCCACTCTTGTGTTGCTTAAGTAATTTGATATATTGAAGTCGTATTTTATTCGTTTACAATTCGTTTGTGGGTGGAATGATGTGCTGCCCATTTTGTCTATTTTAAACAGCCTTGCAAGTTCATCCATACTCTTATTCATAAAGTGTGTGCCTCGGTCCGATAGTAAATGTTCTGGCGGCTCAAAGTACGCTATAAACTTATCTGTTATCGCTCTTACCGTTTCTTCGGCTGTTGCTCTTTTCACAGGTGCGAGAAGTATAAATCTCGTTACCCAGTCTTGTATAGATAAAATATGTGTATACTGATTTGCTGAGGGTTTACTAATGGGCCCATAGAAGTCTATAGAAATTTTTTCGAACGGAGTTTTTTTGTTTGGCATGATGTGCATCCCAAGATAACTTTTCTCACATCTGGGCTCATGTTTCTCCAATAGTAGTCTTTGGCGATCCTGTTATATGTGTTATTCATTTCCCTATGTCCACCTATTGCCGCTTCGTGGTATTCTCTGATGACTTTTAATCTTTGATCTGCTGGTGGGATTACTAGAGTGTTCGTGTAGAGTACCGCTGCTAGTCTAATATTTCCGAATATTTCCTCAAAGGTATCGACAAAGTATCCCCACTGGGTAAGATTGAGAATCGCTAGATCCCTGACAATTCTAACCGTTTTTATTTCGTTTGCTACTACTACCTCTTTAAGGGCCTTAATACACTTTTTAATGTTTGATTTAAGCGCCGTTTCTTCAAAGTGCTCCTTTACATACCTGTGCATAATTTTTGTTCTTCTTGCATTTGTCATTTTGGCTTCTCCTACGCTTCTTGCTTCATTGTTCATGCGTGTCGAATTAATGTATCCCCTCTCGTGCAGCGCATCTATGACCTCTATGTTGGGTACTGCTTCTGTTATCATCATAAACGCTAGATTGTCTAAGTACTTAAATGGGTGGTCTTCGATCCTGTTTAGTTTTTGTAGTAGGGGTGGATCTTCCCCCTGTTTTGGTGCCCATGGTGGCCTTGTCGTTGGTAGGCGTGTTCTGCACACTCTATATTTTTCCATCAATGGTTAGTGTATGACTGTGTTGGCTTCGTCCTCGCTCTCTGTTTCGCATAGCGCGTCATTCAACTCGTTGGCTTGCTCTCCTTCTTCCTCTGCTGTACTTTCATTGCTGTCATCGTCGCTGCTTGTTTGCTGTCTGTTCTCTCCCCGTTTTTCCGTATGCTTACTCGTATTCGCTGCACTTTCAGAAGTGTCTTGCTCCTTTTCTGAATGACTTTTGTCCTCCTTCCCTCGCTTGCTTCTGTCCATTCTCTTGTCTAGTTCGGACCTATGCTTACGCTTCTCACTTTCCTCGGTACTACTACGGTCTCTTTGCGAGGTCTCTACCCCTGACTCAAGTTCTGTATTTATCGCGCTAGAAACTTGTATAAGAGGCGTGTAATGTGCATTTTCACCTGCGCCTTCTAGATGTAAATGGCCAAATTCACCGTCTGTCGTAGCAATCTAATGAGTATAAATATAATTTCCATTGGTTAATGCAAAATGTACGCAAATATTTTTCTTCAATTCTTGTGAGAACAGATAAGTACAATCGCTGTTCCTATACATTATTTGTGACTCCAAAATTTTCTTAGTTTCTTCTGGCTCTCTGCATTTCTGTAATAAATTAGGATTGTGAAGAATCATTCGTAACTTAGTAGTTGAGATGTCGAGTTCGTACAACCATATAAGGCTATGAAACAAACAGTTTCCGGGTGGGTCGGATGGTACTTCCGGTATTTTTGTCAGAGTGCTATCAGGTGGTGTGCATTCACAAGTTTCCCTTCGCGTTTCGTCTTTTAAATATTCTAGCCATTTATCTGGGGGTGCAACTTTTTCTAGCTGCTCATTGCGTTCGATTCGTACCGTGTTCTCATTTTTCTCTGATTGAGCCATACTCCCCCCGTTATGTGTGTTTTCGTTTACTTCATCCCTTGTGCGTAGCGCTGCTTTATCTGTCGTTACTATCTCGCTAGGCTCCCACATATTTATCCTCATTCCTGGTCTGCCTTCTACATCTTGCTTTTTAATGTCGATCATAACTAGAGCCCGCAATTCATAAGACCTTCCCTCCAATAAGTCATGTATATTCGGCTTTTCTTGTTTGTCTGTTGAAAATTCCTTCGCTTGTTTCGTGCTTCCTTCTTTTTCTCCTATATCAGTTCTTTGCTCTTCTGTAATTAACTCTTAATTTTTAGTTGCAACGCTAGGTAATGATGTGTCACAATTCGCTATTATTATTTCTTTTGACGAGTTCGTCGTCAGTTGCGTGGCTGAAAAATATGGTTTGTGTCTGTGCAAAGTGTCAAGTTGTCATTCACGTGCTTTCCGTAATTTTTCTTTTTGTTTTAATATTGCTGGCGTGCTTGTAGTAGTTATCTTCTTTCGAAAGCCTGACTCTTTCTTAATGTAGCCTAATTTTCCGTCTGCTGGCCCCTGTGAAATAAGTCCTCCTTCATCTGCAACTTCTCGCACTTCCCACTCGTTTCGATCCTTTATTGCTTGTGGTGGCGGCGAATTCTTTTCGTAGGGCTCCTCTGATTCAGAGTCCGCATCGCCGTTTTCTTGACCTTCTGTTCTCATATCTGAACCTTTTTCACTATTTTCACTGTGATATCGTGTCTTTTTTCGTGTTATAACGTTCGAGTTTTCTGAGTCAGTGCCATGGATTTTTATTTTCTTCGAATCACCTTGAATTCTTGTCTTACGAGTTACCCGTACTTTAAATATGCGCGCCGGTGGTCCGTAGCTATCGGCCAGTTCTTCATTTTCTTGTTCGTCCGCCAGCTGAAATAACTCTTGGCGAGGCCGTTCGGGATTCACTTTCCCCTCTTGTAGTACTGGATTTCGTGATAATGCGTCAGGTGGTCTATTTTTTACGCCCGGTTGGTATACAACTTCGAACTCATACCCTCTCAGTTACGCTTTAAGTCTGAATACCAGGTTTTTGAGACGAATGAAAATGCTTAAGTGGCTCATGGTCTGTAACCACCGTAAACTTGCATCCGTATGAATACGGTCTAAATTGCTCTTTTGCAAATACAATTGCCAATAGTTCCATGTCGAAGGTCGGGTAGCGGAGTTCGCTCCCTTTAAGGCAGCGAGACGCGTATTCGCACGGCTTATCTTTTCCGATCTCACTCTGACTCAAAATTGCTCCGATCGCGTAATCTGATGCGTCCGTCGTAACGATAAAGGGTTTTTCCAAATCTGGGGCGATGAGTACAGGTCCACTGCACAGTGTATCTACGAGAGTTTTAAATGCCTTCTCCTTTAGGTCACTCAATTTGAATGCAGTGCCTGCTTTTAGGAGACTCGATATAGGCTGGGCAATTCGTGCATAATTTTTGACAAATCGCCTGTAGTAACCTACGAATCCTAAAAATTGTTTTACTTTCTTTACGTTTGTCGGTCGAGGATCATTTCTAGCCGCTTCAAGTTTCTTGGGGTTAGTCATTATTTGTCCATTGCCTACGATGTGGCCGAGCACTTTCGCTTCTTTTTTCAAAAATTGACACTTTTTAGGTTCAATTGTAAGGTTTGCAGCTGCCGGCCGTTTTAACAATTTCGTAAATCGTCTCTCATGTTCCTCAAGGTCCGGGGCAAAGACCATTATGTCATCAAGATACACTTCTATTTCATGGCCTTGTAATCCTGCGAGTGCTAGTGCAATAGCCGTTAGAAATGTGTTTGGCGAGTCTTTTCATCCCATTGGCATTCTCTTGTATTGGTAGTGCCCGTCTGGGCCTGAAAATGCTGTTTTATGTGCATCGTCTTCGTGAATTTCCACCTGGAAAAATTCCGATTTGAGATCTCATACCGTGATGTAACATGCCGACGCTATGTTCTCTAAGATATCACTTTGAAACGGTAGTGAGTAACATGAGCCTACCGTAAGTTCGTTTAGTAGTCGAAAATCCGTGACTTCTCTCACTTTTTTTTCATTGTTTGGCCTCGGTTGTTTTACCACTATCCAGGTGTTCGAGCTATGTGGCGAGGTGGAGGGTTCAATTATCCCTTGTTCAAGCGTTTTCTTTATTTCGATTTTCATCTAATCCCTTATCGCTGGTGCATATCTAAATCTTTTTGCCACGATGGGTTTGTCCGACGTCGTTATAATTCGATGTTTTAATAGGTGTGTTGCTTTGAGAGGTTCTCCATCAAGGCCAAATACGTAAGGGTTTGACTCGATCAATCTTCTCACATGTTCTATTTCTTCATCGTTGCAACCGGCTGTGTCTACGAGTTGCATTATTTTGTCCACCCTTTTTTGTTTTTCGAAAAATTTTCCGTTTTTTCTTTATCATAGTTTTTTTCCCCATTAAATAACCTTATCACTGCCTCCCCCAAGTTTTCGACATTGTCCCCTTCAACGTCTTTTGTGTGATCCTGGTAAATTTCTTCGTAATCTAGCAGCTCTACTTCCGGAACAGGCACGTATTTTATCTCTTCACTCATATTAATACATTCAGCAACTATTTTCCCGTTAATATTTCTCGCTATAAAGTTCCCAAATAATATTCCTTCCTCCATCTCTTGGAGGGGTATCCAGCCATATTCTGCTTCATTCTTGCTATTTATTATTCGCGCATAAATTATTTGTCTTGATTTCGCAGGTATTTTAAAACACTCCGGCTTCAACAGTAGTATCTCTACATCATCTTATCCAATCATATTCTCGCGCTTATCTGGCCCCGATATCGTTTAAAAGTATCCCACCCTATGATTCCTTCCGCGTCAATAGGGAAGTCATGGGGGACAACATGTAATGTGCACTCCAGCCCTTGTAACTGAGCCTGTACTGTGCCCAAAGTTTTGCGTGCTCCGTAAGTCATGCCGATAATAGCCACTCGATACCTACTGTCTATTAGCATGTCTGTGCTAAGAAAATTTTCCTTTATAATCGAAATCTCTGCACCTGTATCCGCATAAAAAGTCGCCTTTCCATTCTTTAACTGTGGTCCCCGTAACTGGACCGATGGTGACATATACCCTGTTCCCAAAAGTTTTATAGTTATTTTGGAAAGTTGCTCTGTTTCTTTGTCACACTCTGAAAGCTTGGGCTCGTCATTCTTTATATGTGTATCCGGCGCCTTTATCCGATTACTCTTTCTGCGGGCCCTCCTGCCTTCCCTCGTGCGTCTGCCCCCCTGTTGTGTAGGAGTGTCTTCGCACTCTGCAGTGTTGCATTCTATACTTCCCCGCTCTGCGTAAGTACTCGGGCTGTTCATGTGCGATTCTGCCTCCACTATTTTTTGCTCCGCCTCTTGTGGCCTCTCTCTCGCACCTTCTCTCTCGCCGGACACGCTTCTCTCCGTTTATTTCTCTAATTCATGTTCAATGTTTGAGGAGCACGCCAAACATCTTGCGAGTTTAAAGCTGCGGGTGCGTCTCTCCTATTGTTAGGACCGTAAGTTCCGTTTTCTTGCTGCTGTGGGCCCCCATCCTGTGTGTGCCCGTTCCTAACTGGGTCCCTATTATAGCCCTTCCTGCTGTCTTGATTCTTATTGTTGTTTCCATAACGGTTGAATGTTTCCCCGTTATTGTTATTATAAGGATCACCGTAGCCGCGGTTGAAGTAACAATTACTACCCGTGGAATTGTAGTTATTGTACCTGTTATTGTAATCATTCCTATCATTATAATTAGTAATTCTCTTGTTGTAATTGCTGTTTCCGTTATTTCCAGTATTGTAATTGTTGTTTCTGTTATTGTAGTTGTTGTTTCTGTTGTACTAGTTATTATTCCTGTTACAAGGCTCCGTTGGGCCACTGTTATCGCCCCTGTTATAATTATTATCATTATAATTGTAAGCATTATCATTTCCATTCCCGTAATTATAGGCGTTTCTGTTGGTATTGGTATTATCTACGGGTTGGTTATGCCCCTCGTTTCGCTGTCTCTTCTCCTCCTCCCTGTCCTACTTACTTGAGCGGCAGTCTTTCGCATAGTGTCCCGGTTTCTGACAATAATTGCAGTTTCCCTTTGGTTCCTCCCGTTATCTCTTGGTGTTTTTCGGTCTTTTATCATCGCAAGCAGTTTCCGGCATTCCTCGACTGAATGCCCGGTTTGGCCGTCGCAGTATGTACAGCATTTTACGTTTGCTGCTGCTGCTGCTGCTGCTCCTTGTGCCCCATTGGTGGTTTCTGTTGTTCTTTCTCCTATATTTTCCAGGTTTACTATTGGCCGCCATTCGGTTCTTGCTTTATTGGGTGCGGGCAGTGTACGTACTGGTATTGCATGCCGTAAGCTAAGATCGCTCTCTATTTTCAGTGCCTCTATAATGGCTTCGCAGAGGGTCCTTGGGTTTAAACATGTAATTTTACATCTATATGTTGGGTGCAAGCCGTATGTTAATTGCTTTACCGCCTCTGCCTTTGCACTTTCTTTCAGAACCTGCTTCTGAATAGGGAGTAGGCTTGGGTTAGAATCATGCAGCATCGTCAGCCTATTATGCAGTCGTTGTACTCTTCCGCCGTAATCCTCTATCGATTCCCGGTTTTGCTGTCTAATTATCTTTAGCTGTGCCATCAGCGTGCCCGAATTATTTATGCTACCATATCTCCTCGAAAGTTCCCGAAGAAATTCCTGAACTGTTGCGAATTAAGCCAGTCTGGGCGCGAAATGTTCAGCCGCTTTTCCCTTTAGTCTGCTCGCAAGTGTGCCGAGAAAAAGTAATTCATTTTCTGGGCCCACCCTTTCCGCAGTCATCCTTACCATCTTTTTGAATAGTGGCAGGTTGATTGGGTCTCCATCAAAGAACGGAATGTTGCTTGCCATATGACTGAGCGTGGGCAGAATGTTTAGTTGCGCGTTCTGCGGTCTACGTGGGTGAGTATGATTGTGTGTAGCGTACGTATCTTCTGTACATTAGGGCGCGGTAAGTGCTATATCACTCCGTAGTCTATCCCTACTCGTATCCGAGTTGGCCCAATTTAGGTAGTTATCAATTAGTGGCGGTATCGTTACCCTAAACGCGGCTTCTTTCATTTTTTTAAGTTCCTCTCTCATATCTTTTATTTTGTCCCATAGCTGTAGATCATGTACGTCTCCTGACCGGGGTTTCTTGAACTTTTATATTCGTAACAGGATGCAACGGTTGGCCACTCCGGTTTTCCTGGCATTTCCCATTGCGTCGGTAGCACGTTTGTTTTGTCTGTTCGAGCTCCGCATATCTCTTCAGCTCTCCTCGCATTTCGCTAGGTGACTCCTCCGTCAGCAAGAAGATCCGCTTCTTTGTTCATGTGTCCTACGTTTACGTCTGTGTCACCAGATATATCCCTGTAATCCCTACCTATCGGTGGCGAATTTCGAATGCTCTCTGTGACCACCTTATGAGGGACACACATGCCATGCTTTCTTTAGCTTCGCTCTAATTTTCGAAAATAACTCTATCATTATTACTTTAGTCTTTTCATCTAGGGCATCTAGTTTTTCGCACCCATCTAGTTCAAGCTCTAATTTTAAAATTTGTTCTGTCATACTTTCTCTTTACTGCTCTTAACTGGGTCCTGGCCTGCTCATTTTGGTTATCATATTATCACCCGGGCCCTCGTTATCGCTTTCCAACTCATGGTTCATATCGCTAAAATAAATCATTTTTCTTTCCTACCTATATATATGTATATATATATATGTATATATATATATATATATTGTGATGTGTCGCGTCTTGCTCGCCTTGCAGTCAGAAGCAAGACGCTGTTCATCTTATATTTATTAATAATTATCCTTGAGCGCCAGTAGGATAGGTGGGTAGCTGGCATTCAAACACCTACAATTAAGGAAAACACATCTATTTATCTACAAAGATAATGCGTTTATTATACAAAAGAATGTCAACGTCCAGCCATCCGACAAGACCTATCAACTAACAATTCGGCCCTGTGGGTCCGGCAGTTGCTGTTCGGCACAGTGCTCTCACGGTAGGGACAGGATTAAGGGACACAGGCCTACCGTTAACACTCCTATGGCGAGGTACACCGCAACTTGACCACGGGCACTGGGAGATCCGTCTGGCAGGTATCAGCACTCGGATGGCACGAGTCCCAGCAGAAGCCGCGTGTATACGCCTGCAACCGGTCGGGTCAGCAACAGGTAACCGTGGCTGCATCTCCTGTTGTCACCTGATACCGAGCTCGCCTCACTAGCTTACGCAAAACTCAACCGACGTATATCAGAGTACGACTTTACGGTGAGCAGACAAGAGAGAGAGTGTCTCTCCTCCCGGCCCGCTGATCCGTGCTGCCTTGGCACCTCAGCCACTTACACAGGTGTGTGTTGCGTTGTTACACACACACACACACCAGGTGTTACCCACAGTCGGGAATCGGTTATGTTGCCCATAGTAGGGATGGATACCTATGTATGGGTTTGGGATAAGGTAGGGGTAGTGCGCACTGTACCGCCTCTCCTCCTGTCTGCTATCACAAAACCGGTATTCTGACTGTGACGGTGACTCGTCACGTCACAATATATATATATATATATCGTGAGTCGTATCTTCCTTTTTGATTATACTAGATTTTATGTCTTCTCCTATAGTTGCGGGGCTGCGTTCAATTACCTATGTCGCAGCTTAATAATAATCGGACGAGAGGAAAAAAAAATTGTAGAGGACAAGGTAAGAGAGTACAAGAGCGATATTCGTCTCTCACTTAGTTTCTTTGATTTTACCCTGTATTCTCGTTTAGAGGTAAATAAGGAAAAAAATTTTTTGGAAAATCTGTCGTCTATTGTCTTTAAAAAAAAAATGGAAATAAATTTTTCAGCCGATATGGATGTGAGTTGTGATTTCCGGATGTTTCCTGTGCCTTACCAAGCCTACTAATAAAATCCCTCTGATTTACGTTCATTGTGCAAAAATTTTCCTAGTCCACTGCTTGTTTAAGTCTATTATTTTGCGTGATTTTTGTTTCGGACTTTTTTTTAAGAAAAGAACACACTAAAAAGGAGCGAACGAATTAATAAATATATGTATCAATAATAAAAATTTCCCACGACCTAATCTTCTCCTAGTGAGTGTCTTCTCTATCTTGCCTTGGGGGTAAGGGATCGAATCAATTTTATTATAAATGTACTAACGTGCTTGTAGATATGCACGAGAATAAGAATAAAATTTTGGCAACCATTTCCCTTCAGTGCTCGCCACTTGTTTCCTGGATTCTGGGATTATCTGCAATTGGTATCCTGATCCTGTTGGCTTCCAGGTTTTTGTCACAGCTGCTTGTCGAATATGACCGGAACTGTCATCTTTGATCGGCTCCTCTGCTTCCCGATTTTCAATCGTCGTATTCTTGCAGCACTGCACCATGTGTGCTACTCGGTGGAATTTTTTTTGAAACACGTGCAATGAAAGAAAAAAAAATTCCGACTCTTACCAGACCCCACACTTAGCACTAAAAACTGTTACGTGGGAAAGAGATTTCTAAGGAGGTATGTCGTGAGAATGACCATCACTTGTTATTTCAAAGACCTTTATTCAAGTTACCGTAATCATAATCAAAGTAGCGTGTATGTTTCCCTGGAAGGCTAGTCGTGTACTCTCAATTCCCGAATGCGCGAATGCCCGACTGCCGCGATTGTCCGACTGCTTGACTGCTTGACTGCTTGACTGCCTGACTGCGTAACTGCCGCGATTTAAGGCTCGCTGGGCCTTATATCAGCTTGTTCCCCACCTGTCGATGCCTTCTTGATATAGTAGCCTCCCTGTTACTAGCGAGAGTCAGTGTCAGTATAATATGCCTTGCATATCGTACGTTACACATATGTATAAGTAGTTATAGTTTGATTTCGTTAAATTTTTTGAATTTGACCTTGAAATGACCTTGACCTTAGGGTGATGGTACCAAATCGATCCCGGATTCAGATTCAGTGATCCCAAAAACGTATGTACAAACTGCTAAAGTATGACTGCTATATTTTTTCAGATTTGACCTCAGAATAACCTTGACCTTGAGGTGATTGGATAAAATTGAGCTCGGATTTTGATTTAGCGACCCTATAATTATACGTATGTACTTTTAAGATATAACTGCTTTATTTCTCAGATTCAACCTTAAAATGACCTAGACCCGAAGATGATGGGTCCAAATCGACTCCAGAATCAGAATCAGCGACCCCAAAAACATATGTATAAACTATAAGAGTATGACTGCGTTTAATTTTTTTAATTTGATCTTAAAATGGCCTTGACCTGAAGGTGATGGTAACAAATTGATCCTAAATTTAGATTTATTGACCCTATAAACAGATGGATGTACTGAGTATCACCGCCTATAATTATTTAGATATAACCTTAAAATGACCCTAATCCTAAGGTCATGAAACTAAATGGACCCTGGATTCAGATTTGGCGGCCCTAAAAAATATATTTATAAACCTATAAAAATACGACTGCCATTAATTTTTGGAATTCGACCTTAAAATGACCTCGTCCCTGAGGTGATGACCAAATCAACCCTGGACTCAGACTCAGCGACCCCATAAACATAGGGTGTACATGGTCTGGTCCGTGGCTTTTACTATTTGTTGTTATTTGTGTGGCTGTGTAGTTTTTTACTACGTGATCAGCTTTTTTTAACAAACAGCGGGGTTTCTAATTACCGGCTCTTGCCCGACCAAGAATATGTTGTTTAAAGTTAATGTACGCAATAATAGTTGAATTGCTATTGGTTTATCTTTGCTCGCCTAAGGGCACATTTCATTTAATAATAATACTTTAAAACTGATAGGTTTCTAAGCACAGATACTTGCTGGCTAGTTACTGTATTATAATTGTCTATAGTACTAACAAACTGTTGGGTTTCTAATCACTGATGCTCACTTGACTGAAATACCATATTAATCATTAACAGCTTTAAAAAACGTTTGGATTTTTAACCACCAGCATTTATGTGCCTAAGATCGTATTTTACTTATCAATAACACGAACAAAATGTTGGACTTCTAATCACTGATGCTTACTTGTTTACGAGTATATTTTATTTATCATTCATACTAAAAAACTATTGGTTTTCTAATATCTAATGCTTACTTGCCTAAGATAGTATTGTAGTTATCAATAATACTTCAAAAATAATGGTTCTTGAATCGAAGATGCTGACGCACCTAAAAGTATATTTTGTTTATTGACAATACAAAATAATTGTTAAGCTTTCAACTGCCAGCACTGACTTGCCTGAGATCGTATTTTACTTATCAATAATTCTAAAAAAGCTGCTGGATTTGTTATTGCCTATACTAACTCGCTTAAGAGGGTACATCTTTTGTCAATAATACTAAAGAATTAATTATTGTCTTATCACTAATACTTACTCATTCAAAAGCATATTTTATTCATCATTAATACTGAAGAAAACCATTAGGTTTCTGATCGCTGTTGATTACTTGCCTAAGATTGTATTTTATTCGTTATGAGTGATAAGAAGCTATCAGGTTTTAAACTATTTGTTGTTACTTGCCTCAGATCGTATTTTATTTATAATTAAGATTAAACAACTGTTAGGTTTCTAATTACCGATGCTAACTTACCTCAGAGCGTACTTTATTAATTATTTGTACTAAAAAATTAATGGGTTTCCAAACGACGACGCTTACTTGCCTGAAGTGGTATTTTATCTCATTATATTACTAAAGAACTGTTGGGATCCTTATTGCCTATGCTTACTTGCTTAAAAGCACATTCTATTTATTATTAATACAAAAAAACTTCTGGGTTTTCAGTTGCCGTTGCTTACCTGTCAAAAAGCGTTTTTTATCCAATAACAATACTAAAAAACTGTTGGATTCATTGTCACGGATGCTTACTCGCCTATGCCTGTTTTTATTTACAAATAATTCAAAAAAAACAAGAACAGATGATTTATATTTAGCATTATAATACAGAATGTATGTATACGATTTATTGAAGTGCAACTTCTTGTTGAGTAACTTTTTAACCTCTCAAAAATAATTTAGTGTAATATTCATAGAACTGTTTTTTTATATTATTAATTTTATAGCGAGAAAGTCATCAAAGTACTCATTAAATATTGTGAACAATTATTTGACGTAATTAAGTTATCATACTTTCAGTCTTATCATGTAAGCAGCCTGAATGAAAAGCCGTGCTTGTTTCCATGCGAACGCTCGAGCTGTACTTCTTTTTGTCTGAAAGCGATGAGCCGTACTTTTTTTCATCTGAATGTGTGAGCTATGCCTCTTTTTGTCTTAATGTATCAGCTGTGCTCCCTTACAGCTGAAAACAAGAGCACCGTTTTTTTTTCATCTGAACGTGCAAGCAGTGTTCTTTTTCTCCTGAACCTGAGATGCCCTTTTTTTCATCTGATCTTTCAAGGTATGCTAATGTTCATGAAGGCTCCTAGGCCATGCTCTTTTTAAACGGGCCATCAATTTGACTTCAATAAGTATAGTTTTGAAGTATTTAATAGTCATAAGCAAATTATTTGGGTATTCATGTGACAGAATGTTTGATTAATTTAATAAGAAATTCATGGTTAGGATAACAGTATATTGAATTATTTTAGATATTTAAATTTTCATTTATTTTTAAAATTTTTTGACAAGTCCGTATCCTAACTTAGCAACACCACATCTTGTCTGTCATTGTTTAAATGGGTGGGTAAGTTTCACATGCTTATAATTGCAAACATACACATCCGACTTCTATTTGCCACATATATGTCATTATTTGTATTATTGATCATTTAGTAGACGATTTCACTATAAGATAGTCGTATCCACCACCTCTCTCTTCTGAGGCATCGTTGCTTCTTATACTTAATAGTATAAGAGTATTAAGTACATGTTTGAATGCCACGACCAAATGCTATGTACCAGTACTCTATTCGTTTGATATCCTTGTGATTAGGTTATATTAAAAACACCACCTAGTTACCTGGGAGGAAGTGATGGAGCGGAGTCTCGAACCTAAGCCTTCTAGGCGGGAAGCAAGCGCTCTACCATCTTAGCCACAGAGAACTCCTAACGCTGCACGCTATTTACTGTGGAATTAGGAAGTATCTGTTGGCAATATCACACTGTGGGCAGCTCTGCTTGATTTCAAGAACACACCTTTCCTTATTATACACCGGAAAAATTTGGTTTGCAGCTAACTTAATGATAAGACCATTTCTCGGAGACTGGATGGAATCAAAGTATAAAGTGTATTTTTTTATATATTTATAAAGGAGGTAATAAAGCATTATGTCAAATAACAAAAACAGATACTCGTGATAAAGAAGACGATACCGAAATTTTTTATGAAATATCAATGTAAGTAGATGGTTGATAATTAAGCCCGACGGAAGCAGCATGGCGGTTGCAAGAGTATTATTTATGTGGACGAAAAAGTCATTCTGTATAAAACTTACCTGTACATATTGAGATTCGAAAAAGAAAATACATTTTTTACAATTTGAAACAGTTAAAGTATAAAGTATATTTTTGATTACATTCATAAAGCTGGAGATATTACTTACCAGTATATATTAAAAATCGACAAAAATAATTTTTCAAGAAAATAGTGTGTTTGAAACTATAGAAAATTCCGAAATAGCATTAATGACGCATCGCAACGCGAAAAAATTGGGTGAGAAGAAACAGAGTTAGACGTAATTTAACAATATGGTGATTGAATATAGTGTTGCATAAGGACTCTGAGTGTTTTCTTGTTTTTTTAAAATCAATTTTAAATCAGGCAAGTGGAGCTAAATCCTTCGAAAGTTTGAAAACAGTTAATAACGTGCGTAACAGTACGTTTAGAGATACTGCTATTGCTTACGCTTTAGTTGAACACGACTCTCGAGCATATAAAATATTCAAAGAAGCTTGCAACGTTATGCTACCAGAGATAAGTATATTATTAACACTAAATAACAAACTATATTATAAAAATCTGCCAAAAGTTTTTGTTTATTATTTACTTTCACCTTCTCAATTTCCAAAATGTTGAATCATGAGGTTAAAGCAAGTTAGTTGAATAGTATATTATACTTATATGTATAGTTAAGGTTCAAGTAGCGAGGAAGACTCGTCGCAGTCGTTGTTGTTGCTTGCTTTTGTTACGTGCTCAGCTATACAGCTATGGCTGATATTTCCACTCCTCTTTTTGTAGACGCACATTCGGTACATCCTTTCCAAGCATCTCCAAAATGTGCGTCTATATGCACATTTCTACACGAATCCACGTCTATTCTTGTAGGCGCATACCCTTACCATACTTCTCAAATAAAAAAAAAATGTACGCTTAGTTCGTCCTCTTGGCCGCATTGAAGCGCTCGAACCGGTAGAATGAAGCGGGCACGCTGCATAGCGTTGCAGTTAGCAATCTCCCTACTAATCTCTGATGCTGCCATATCAACTCAGAAAATTTTTTGCATGGTTTTTAATATCCACAGAAATTTGTGGTAAGACTAATAGTGAATCATTCTAAAACCTTTTATTGAAGATTCAAAAAACGTTTAACAAAATAATGCTTTAGTACATTTATATGACATCTTTAAATTAAAAAAAAAATCATGTAAGGATTATGGATAACTAGATCTGAATGAAACTATAACATCTGAAGGTATTGAGGACAGTGAAACTATAAATAATTTTGGAACAAGTTTTAAGGACTTATTTGTTGAACTGAGTAGTGGTAAAAAAAAATTTTAAATGAAATCTTTAATAGTGATACAAAATTATATCTTATTGATGATCCAGGAGGTTCTGGAAGACCATGTTTGTATAAAACATGAAATTTTATTTTATGTTAAAAAAGAAAAAAGTTATATCTATGGCTTGGACAGGAGTTGCTTACATTTTATTACCCAAAGAGATGACAAGTCATAGAACATTTCGATTACCATAATATTTAAATAACATTAAAAGTTCTTTGTAGGACACGAAACTGATAAAAAAAAATTAGAAGAAGTAAATGTAATTATTTGGGATGAAGCTTTAATGATCCCTAAAAAAGCTTTGGAAATAGTGGATAAAACTTTAAAAGATTTTGTGTTTATTTGTTTTGGGAGGCTATTTTAGACAATTGGAAGGCAATTTGAAGAATATTTTGTATTTCAAATATAATAAAATAACGTTATACAAAACTTTATTTTGTAGCACAAACTAAGTTAAAGTTAAACAAACTGAGTAACACTTGTTAGAACTCGACTATATAACTAACAAGTCCATCATTTTGTAGATATTGAGCTATTAAATTTTTAAGTTTAAGATCATTCGTGACGGTTAACGGACAAGGTGTAGAAGGGGGCAAAGCCCCGCGAATGGATACATATATATAAATTCTTATTTTATATTCTTGTTTTGTGTGGACCAGGCACGATTCTCCCCCCCCCCCCTTCCCACACACAAAAAAGTTTGCTACACATAGCCTCCCCTCACAAAAGAAAGTGAGATTCAATTTTTCTTTATATAATTTTGGCACAGGAGAAAAAACGTTAGCACCGCAATTAGCTTCCTTACTCCCCCTATGCCCCCCATAGCCCCCTAAATTTTTTTCTGTCCCCTGTGCTCCCGCTCACACTATTTTAACGTGCCAAGCATGAAAATTAAATTTATGCACCTTTTGTTTTCTAAACATAGAGAAAAGTTGATTATTCTACTATAGATTTCATTTGTTGTATAACCTTATTTTAAAACGTGATTTAACTTATATCAAATAAATACATGCACCTAAAGTACAGAGTACTTTCGAGTAATTGAAATATACATCTATAAATAAGCGTGTTTAAAATAAATGTGCCTGGGAAAATTAATACTTTATAACATCTTCCATAATAGACTTGAATTTATTAATATTAATACTCCATGTATTATATGAGGCATCTTTCCTCAGCAACGGTTATCTATACACTGAATATACGTATCGTCATCAAACATGTATCAATCACAGAACTAGAGAGCTTCTACGCATGCTCAATGCCTTAGCATCCCAGCGTCACACGCGTAATTTAAAATTCACTTATATTCTAACACGCCTCCTTAAATTTGAAATTTTATGATGTTACAAATTTTCACTAATCATGTTTTTATTATGAATCAATCTTAAATCCTTTTTAAACTTAACAAATTTAATTCTCTCCAATGCCTTCGTAAAAATATCTACTTTATTATCTTCTGAGTTTACTTTAACTATATTTGTTATACCGTTTGAACAATTCTCGTTTACAAAGCAAGAATGTGTTTCGAAATATTTCAAGTTTTTCGTATAGTTATGAAATTTATCAATACTAATCGCACCAGAGTTACGTTTAAAAACATTTATTAGTTCATTAAAAACAATCAAGAAATCTTTTAATATCTCTCTTATCCATAAGATTTCGCTTAAGCTTTCAGACAACGCCACATACTCAGCTGCTGTCGAAGATTTTGTTACACTTCCTTGTTTTTTAGATTTCCAGTATATTACATTATTAAACAGCTTTATAACGTAACTAGTAATTGATTTTCTATCAACTGCATCACCTGCCCAGTCTGCATCCACAGAACAAGTCAAGATATCTACTTTAAAATTTCTTTCATACGTTAACTTATTGATTTTTGTTAAAAACAAAATTTTTATAATTCTTTTTGCATATTAGTAATAAGTTTGATTTGAACAGTTGTGAAATCTACTTAAATAATTTACGCTATAACTAGTACCTGGTCTTGTTCCTGAGCATATATATAAAAAAACTCCTATCAAATTTCTGTAGTTTTTAAATTCAGATGCTGACTGTGCGGGCACACATTTTAAGTTTTGCTCCATTAGAGTTTCATATAATTTTGCGTTTATTACATCATACTTTTTTTCTAAAGATTCTATGTATTTTTCCTGATCTTATGTCATTATACCACTTTTACGATCATAATCAATACTTAAACCAAGATATGTATTAACATCACCTATGTCTTTTATCTTAAATTTATTTTTTAATACCCTTTTAGTTTCGTTAATTTTATTTTGACTTTTACTATATATTAATAAATTATCCACAAAAATAATTACATAAATTAAATTATATCCATCATGTATACAATACAAACAATAATATTTCTCTTCTTTTGAGATTTAAACTTTTTAAATATGTATCCAGATACTCGTACCACGCTTTAGAGCTCTCTCTTAAACCATATAATCCTTTTTTTAACGTGCGTACTCTGCCTGTTCCATCATTATAACCTTCTGGTTTTTTAACATACACTTCAGATTCTACATTCCCATTTGAAAAAGCTGATTCCATATTCATTTAATTAATAATTAGATTATTTTGTAACCAGTAAGCCAATAAAATTTTTAAAGTTTGTGTTTTTGCTACAGTTGAATATATGTCATCAATTTTTTCATTTTGTTGAAAACCTTTTACAACTAATCTAGCTTTAAATCTATTTTCTGATTTCTTGGTATACACCCATTTTGAACTAATAATTTTCTTACCTTCTGGTCTATCTACTAATTCATAAGTTTTTTTTTTTGATAATGCAATTTATTTCCTTGTCCATAGCTTCTTTCTAATTTACACACTCTTCATCACTTATTGCTTCATGATAATTTTGTGGAGTGCTTGCACTAACATAATTTACGTAAATACATGATGCATAATTTTCTATTTTATACCTTTCTGGTTCTTTACGCGTTCTACTAGACGTTCTTATTGTACTGTTATTTTTATTTGTAGTTTCATAAGTCTTAACAGTTTAAATATTTTCATCAAGAACCGAATCATTATCGCTACTATCATTATTATCATTTTTTTACTGTATAAATTTTCATTGACTTCACCATTAAAACCTACTTATTTAACATCCTCCTCTACAACATTAGCATGTCTAGCAATTATAATTTTATTAATAATGAGTACTTTGTAACCAACACTTTCATACCCTACTAATATTCCTACTTCTGCCTTTTTATCCAATTTAGTATTTTGTTTAACCTCTGGCACTCTTACAAGTATTTTACTTCCATACAATTTTATATTATTAAAGTTTTGCTTGGCTCCCATCATAATTTCATATGGAGTTTTACTTTTAACAGTATTTGCCAAGGTTCTGTTTTTTAAGTAAACGGCCGTTTTTACTATTTTTGGCCAAAATTTTGTTATCTAATTTTGCGTCAGATAATAAACAATTTGCTGTATCCATTACTGATCGATTGTATCTTTCTGCAGATCCATTTAACTCATGCACATATGGAGGGCATGGATCTATTATAATACCTTTATGCTTTGCAAATTCATAAATATTTTTGCTTCGGAATTCTTTTCCATTATTACATCTCAACCTTCTTACTCTTTTCCCTGGCAAGTTTTCTAATTTATTTATATAATCTACTGAACAATCATAAGTTTCATTCATACACTTCATTATGTATACTTAAGCAATTTTACTGTAATCGTCAACAATAATTAGAAAATATTTATCTCCATTATAACTATCCCTATGAGGCTCATTCAAATTTGTATGTAAGATTTCTGAGGACATTATTTGCTCGATGTCTATCGTTATTAAATTTAACATTATGCATTTTATTTTGAATTCAACTGCCACATTTCAAATAATCATTCTCTAAATTATTAGGCCGACCTTCAACTAACTTTTCTTTACACAAAATATTTAAATAATCAACATTAATATGGCCTAGCATTCTATGATATTTTTTTTTTGACTCATATTACATGTTACATCTTATGCCAGTTTATTATCTACTTTACTGAAAATCTTGTGTACATCAATCATTTTGTATGGTGTTGTAAGCAATTTATTCTTTTTATTAAATATTTTCGCAGTATTATTTTCCATAGTAATTTTATTATAATTTGTTATTTAACACTCATCAGATTTTTATCCATTTTTTCAACATAGTAAACGTTTTTCATATGGATTTCTTGAATCTTATCGTTTTTAACTGAATAATAGATTTACATTTTCTATTTTTGTAGCTTTTGAAGTTTTTCCATCGCCTATTTTAACATTGATTGGATTTTGAAAATTTATGTATTCGGAAAAATAATTCAAGTTAATAATGATATGATCAGTACAACCACTATCCAAAATCCATTCAATTTTATTACTACAATTATTCGCTTCGCAATGGGCAAGATTTTGATTTTTATTCATACTCACATTATTATCTAAAATTGTACAAAATAAGTATTTGTTAGTACTTTGATTTTCGCTATCGCTTCTACCATAATTGGCACTGTTATCTTGATAATGTTGTTGTTGCCAATGTTGATTCTGCTACTGTTGATATTCATCACAACCACGCTGTGCTCTGCCATGGCCACTGTTATCGTTGTGAAAGTTTCGCTGCTGTTGGTTGCCAAACTGACCTCGTCCGCCTCCTCTCTGTTGATTATCTGTTGATTACTTCTTTCTCTGTTTACATTTGAAACACCAATCCACGATCCTCTTGATGTGTTTTGTCGTTGATTATAGTTGTATTATAACACTGATTTGGAAAATTTCCTGGTTTACCACACTTTTAACAGTTTTTATTTTTTTTCTTTTCCACTTTGAACGCACTTGAATTTTCACTATTATATTTATTTTTGTACGTTTGATCTTTTATCTCGTACATTTTAATTTTGTTGTTAACATATTCAACTGTTTGTTCTTCTTTTTTCAAAATGTCTGTGAAATCTTAATTCAATTATTATCTTTTCAAACTCACTAAAAAAGTCACTACACTTTCCAAAATCACTCAGTTTGATTTTATCTAATTTATTTCTCACACTTATTTGTAATGCTGTTGATTAAGTATAACTTATCTAATTTTTCAATAATATTATACGAGTTTGTTTCTTCATGTATCAATTTAAATTGATCCACAGTTAACGCACTACATATGTTATTCATCGCTTTCAAATCTTTTTTTTCCCAAGCTGATTCTGTTTCGTTTTGATTTCTTGTTTCTTGATTCATTACATTTTCACATTTTCTCAACCTTAAATACATCGATATTCTCTTTTTCTACAAACTATAATTACTACCATCAAAAATTCGTAACATAAATTTAATATCGTCCACCATCTAGTCTTCTTCTTTTTCGCTTTTGACTACTTTTAATATACACAGCACGTTTTTTAAATTTTCAAAACACTTTTCCTCACGTAGTCTCTGTCTTCCTTTTTTAACTCAAAATTTTCACAGTTTATCTCTTTTAAGATTTTCTCGTTGTTAATCTGTTAAGTTTTTTCTCTTCCTTGTATATTTTTCATTTACCTATACTCGAACATTGATTTTACACTTCTTTCCATTAAACACGTGCTGAACTTTCCCTTTCATAAAGCCTTTTAATCCTTTTGCATCTCAATAAATTTTCCACTTAAATACATGTGGAACATATCACTGCACACGTTTTGTACTAATCTTTTTAATACTTCACAGATTTTTTATCTATTGTTGATTCTACACTTTCACTTACAAGTGATTGTCACGTGCCTCCAAAGAGACACGTGAAAAATCAAAAAACGAGAACGAAACAGGCAACTCAAATCACTGACTGCTACCATGTTAAAAAATAAATGAGCCTGAGAAAATAAGTACTTTATAACTGTTGAGTATATTGTACACTTATACCAACGAATATATGTGCATACGTATAAGAAATGGACTCGCGGCACCATCTCTGGCCAACTACAGTTGTAAGATACTTGCGGACGCTTGGCGCTCGAACGCGGGCGCAAGGTAGATCTCGTCTGTCTGTCAAAGCATGCGGTCACGCATGCAAGCAGCCGTTTGTCGTTGGCTGTGATGTATATCGCTCTTTTAAGTATATTCTTCTTTAATTAAATATTACTAACTATTACAAGGTGTGTTTTCTCATTCCCCGATCCACGGAAAAAATCCCTCAGTATATTAACATGGTAGCAAAGGTCGGCGATTACTTGTGATTAGAGTGTAAATCCAACACTGAAAATCGAGAAAAAGTTCTTGTTAAAGTGTACCGTTGTTATTCACGTCTTCCGTTTAAGTTTTGAAAATTGAAGAGATTATGTGCAAGCGATCACAGATAAAAAGAGTGTTAATCCAACACAGAATTTCAAGAAAAATTTTGGTAAATGTGATCAAAGACATACTGGTGCTGAAAAAGTATATTTTCAAGGAAACAGAAAAATTGAAAATTCTAGAAGATTTAAGAGAGAAAATGAGCAATTCCAAAATGGCGAAAATTTCAATTTTCCTGTGTTTGATGGCCAAAATGATGCACATTGGAAGAAAAGTATAACGATGTTTTTAAGGTTAAGGAAATGTGCAACGGTGATAGAAAGAGAAAAAGCATCGACGGACAAAGAAGATGAATGGGCCGAGAACGACTTAAAGGCCATAAATTATATTTACAGTGCTATTTCGAATAAGCAGTGGGAATTTGTTGTTGATTTGGATTCGGCATTCAAGATTATAAAAAAGTTTGATACTATGTATTTAAATGAATCAACAGCTTTGCAGATAATATACCAGAGTAAGCTGGAGAAAATCAAGTTAAAGGATTTTCAAGAATCATCAGTCTCTATAAGTGAATTTGAAAAATCAGTTAGTTGAAATCAGCTGGTGCTACAGTGAATGAAAAACAAAAGTTAAATTATTTATTGAGTACATTACCAGAATCGTATAGTTATATTGGCGATGTAATAAACACGTTAAAACCAGAGGATCAAACAGTTACTTATGTGATCGATAAAATAAAAATGTTGTAAATTAAATATAAAAGTGAAAGTGCTAGTGTAAGTGTAAAATCAATTGCTTTCATATCGAAACCAAAAGGTCACGAGAAACAAAAAAAAACAAGAAAGAGCCTGTTACAGCTGTGGTGAAATTGGACATTTCAAGAAAGATTGCCCGAATGTAAACAATGCTGGCTATGGAGGCCGAGCACAAAGGGACGGACGCCAACAATTTCGTGGAAACAACACGCAACAAGGAGCTTCAAGAGGCAGAGGCTACGCGTCGCAACAAGAAATGTGGCAGCAAAGCAACAGCTCGTTCGGCGCTTTCTCTGCGAAGATCGTCGAGTCTACTGCAATGCATAGCGAAACGCAAGGTAAACGCATTGACTGGCTTTTAGATAGCGGTTGTACTGATCATGTGGTAAATCAAGATGATGTTTTTGTAAATTTTATTGAATAAAAAAATCTGGTTAACGTAAATATAGGAGATCGTAAAAGTTAAAAAAAAGACTAAAATAGAAAAAATTTCGAGTTACTTTGAAGTATACGATAAATTAGTGAGAATTGAAATGTCTAATGTGTACTTTGTCAAAGAAATAAAAGAAAATTTATTAAGTTTATCAAAAGTTACAGATATAAATAAAGTTAGTGCTTAAAACAATGCGGCAAAAATTTATAACAGTAAGGGTACGCTTTTAGCTATCGCGTATAAAACAGATAAATTGTACAGAATGCACAGTGAAATTTGAAATGAACATAAGATTACCGTTAATACTATGAGTACCGAAAATAATGATAAAATTACTTTAAAGGAAAAATGGCATCGTATTTTGGGGCATGTAAACTTGAAATATTTAAATGTTTTATGTACAAATGAGCTAGCAGAAGGTCTGACAGAAGAAATTGAGAGTGACTATATAAAATGCGCTATTTGTATGGAAAATAAAATGCACAATTTACCATTTGGAAATAATAGACAAAAGGCCAAGGAAATTTTACAAATAGTACATACTGATCTGAATGGGCCTCATAATACTTCTGGATTAAATAGGGAAAAATGTTTTTTAATTTTTATCGACGACTATAGCAAAATAGCCAGAGTATATCCAATTAAATCAAAAGATCAAGTCTATGATTGTTTTGTGTCATATATGACTGAAGTTGATAATATTACTAGGAAAAGAATAAAAAAAATAAGGTGTGATAACGGTAAGGAATATGTGAATAGAAGAATTTTCGATCTAATAAAAAAAAAAGAAATAAGTCTAGATGCATATCCACCGTATGTGCTCGAATTAAATCGTACTGACGAAAGATATAAGAGCATTATGGACATTGCTAGATGTTTGTTATCTGAAGCTAGAATGAATAGTAGATTTTGGCCAAAAAATGGATGCGTGGCAGTATATTTAAAGATCAGGACACGTGCAAATACTGCTGATTTAAAAACTACTTTTGAGATGTTTTTTGGTATGAAACCTAATGTTAAATACTTAAAAATGTTGATTATAATGTAGAGAAAAATGTAAAGTTTTTGAGTCAAACAAATTATATTGAATCTTTGGCAAATAAGTACAAACTAGAAAATGCTAAATTATATGATACACCAATGGAAATAAATTTAAAGCTAGAACAAGCAAAAGGAATTAGAAATGATTTGAAGTATAGAAATTTGATTGGCGAACTTTTGTATATTAGTTCAGGCAGGGGACCTGATATAAGTTATAGCGTTAGTTATTTAAGTCGATTTCAAAATTTTTATAATGAAACACATTTTAAGTATGCGATGAGGATTTTGAAATACTTGTACCGAACAAGAGATTTAAACCTAATGTATACGAAAAATGATAGTGCAGATATATTAGATTGCTTTGTTGATTCCACTGATCAGGTAAAAGTCTTGATAGAAAATTCACATCAGGCTATGTAATGAGATTTTTAGGTAATGTGGTTTATTGGAAAACGCAAAAACAAAATAGTGTAACAAAGTCTTCGACTTCAACGGAGTATGTTACTTTGTCACAGGCTGTAAGTGAATTAAAGTTTATAAAAGATTTGGTAGACATTTTTAAGTTAAAGTTAAATGAACCAATGAAAATTTATGAAGGTAATTCAGGAGCCTTAAGGATTGCAAAATTTGGAAATTTTATAAAAAACTCGAAATATATTGAGGTGCATTATCATTATGCTTATGAAAGTGACTTAAAAGGAATTATTGATGTTGTAAAAGTAGAATAACACAAAGTAATATTGCAGATATTTTTACGAAATCTCTGGGAAGGCTAAAACTTGAGAAATTTAGAAGTATGTTAAATTTGGTATAAATGTAAGGAGGCGTGTTAAGTATATTGTACATTTATACCAATGAATATATATGTATACGAATGAGAAATGGACTCGTGCTGCCATCTCTGGCCCACTACAGTTGTAAGATATTTGTGGATGCTTGGCGCTCGACCGCGGACCCAAGGTAGATCTCGTCTGTCCGTCAAAGTATGCGGTCACGCATGCAAGCAGCCGTTTGTCGTTGGCTGTGATGTGTATCGTTCTTATAAGTATGTTTTTTTATTTAATACTATTAACTATTTCAAGGTGTGTTTGCTCATTTTCTGATCCACGGAATAAATCCCTCAATTTATTAACAATAACATCATCTATAATAGACTTGAATTTATTAATATTAATACTCCATGTATTACATGAGGCATCTTTCCTCAGCAACGGTTATCTATGCGCTGAATATGCGTATCTTTATCAAACATGTATCAATCACAGAACTCGAAAGCTTATTTTCATGCTCAATGCCCTAGCATCTCAGCATCGCGCGCATTATTTCAAATTTACTTATATTCTAACAAAGTGCACTCTTCCAAAATGTTAAATCCTCGTTCTTTTGTAAAACATTATAATAATAACAATATATTTTTGTTGTTATGAAAGCTTATGTACATTTTAAATTTACTAAGAACCAAACAATCTTACATTTTTGTTATGTTGAGATGACATTGTTTCATACTCAAAGTGCGTAAAATAAGCCTTCTTGTATATGTTAAATCTTATTGAATCTATAATGTACTGTTACTAAGACATCAATAGCATAAGAAAATGTAGCTACTTTGTTTACCGTCCGAATACATTGAAACTTATTCCTAAACAAACTTATTACATATATACTAAAGGCTGTGGTTACACAGGAAGAAAAAAGCCAGTGAACCGTCACAGCATAAGAAAGACAAGTTGATTTTTCTATTACTATTTTCATTTATTGTGGGAACCTTTTTTCTGACGTCATCTATTAGAGGCGGTAAGGTAAAATGAGGTATAGTGGGACAACACAGAAATTGCAGGGTATAGTGAGACAGGAGGAGAAAACTTCATTTGTCAAAAAATATCCTTTAAAAAATTTTCTAATATTCCTTTCTCTTTTAGCTAGATAAGACTCCTAAAATTGACTGTGGTAAACGTTCAAGGAAGAATGAAAAAAATATTTTATCAAGCTGTCCCAGCACTCGTTTGATGCATACGTCTTAAACGAGGCATTTCGCCTATTTTAGATGTGACACTAAAGTTGACTATCAAGATGATATACCGAAAATAAAATTTTTTTCGTACGTTCAAACTACTTATAAGTAATAATATGACACTAAAGAACAAGTTTTGTTAATTAGATCTTTAAAACAATTATTTCGTCATAATATTTAGCCTGCCCTAGTAAACCCTTATTTTCAGCAAACACCATGTAAAAGTGGGACGAGGCTTATCATTGCTGTCCCACTACTGCATCCTTTTTTTTAAAAACTGAGTAGTAGTGAGACAAGTACTTGACAAGACCAAATTCTATTTTTAACGACTGTGATTTCATGCTTTTTACCATAGTAATCGTGCAAGTGTCATCAGTCTAATCTTTAATAGTAAAATTAAACTCAAATATATTTGTAGGATTAGTAGTGAAGTGAGTGAGAGCATTGTTTCCTGGTAAATAGACATAATCTGATACCTAACCTCAATGCAATCTGTATTAATCCATCCTACCAGATGTAAAAAAATCAACTTTGCAGGAAATGATGTATATTTTTATTAATTAATTTACATCATACTAATATTTAATATTTAAAATAAACTAAACAAAATCAATACCTCTGAAAATTGTCAACAGAAAAATACAGGTATTAGTTTACTCACATTATATTTTCATTTAGTATTTCAGTTTTTAAAACTTGTTTCTCATTGAAAAAGCAGTAGGTTTTAGTTAATAAGCAAGACAAAGAAGAAATAAAAACGCTAAAGAGTACGAAAAAAATTTAAACAAGAAGTTTCAAGAGAGTAAGAAAACTGTTAGGAAAAAAAAGAAATTAACTTGAAAATTAAAAATTAAAAAAAAATTTTTAAATAAGAAAACTGGAATGCGAATAGTGGCTCAATAGTACAGGAAATAAAAAAAATGTTAATCTAAACTAGAAGACAATGAAAAAGCATTAAGTGCGTGTGAAGTTCATTTATTGCAGAGTAAAATAAAAAGGAAAAAAGGAAAGTTTTAAGACCTTAGAAACTAGTGTTTGTTTTAAACTTGTGTTTACTATTATTATTTTCGTAGTTTGCATTATTAATAGTTATATTATTAAGTTTATGTTGTATTAGACAATGTTTTTTCCTTTATTATTAACGGACATAGTAAGTAGGGATTTTGTGATATCGTTGAAAAAATATATATAAAATAGAAATCCCTAATAATCTATTATTTTTAATATTTATATACTCTTAAAAGCGATACTTCACCTCTTACAAATAAAAAATTGTATTCTTACATATGCAAATAACATTCTCATCTACTGTGCCACTACTATCACATACAGTGTCCTACTACTGCCGTAATCCTCAAATACTACGTCCTGCTACTGCAGATTTCACGACTTATTTGAAAAATTATTTAATTAAATGGATAATGATAAGCACAGTCAAAAAATATTGTTTCCTAAAGTAAAGACCTATATTTGCAATTTAAAAAAAAATTTAGGTGAGTTAGCATTGGTGGAACTTCAAAAATAAGAAATAAATATTTTTTGCTTAAAAAAGTGTCCCACTGTACTCCATTTTACCTTACCATATAACTTTTGTTGCTCCGTGGCCCTATGTTATAACATAGGCTGATGTACACATATATACTTACATTTTAGGTGTAGTTGTTTGTTCCATTTCTACTGAGGGCTACACCAGTGTAACGTCACAGCTCAGAGAGAAAAGTTCATTCCCCTACAACTTTTTTCATTTTTTGTGAGAACCTTTGGGAGCGTTCGATTTTCGATCCAATCAGTTGGTTGGGTCGTTCCCTTTTTGAAGTGAAACTTTTCTAGACTCGCCTTATATGGGGAGTTAACCCGTGAAATGAACAAGGGAGTAAACGCAGGCCTGTATACCTATAGCTATATGCTTAATATGCCAATGCAGAAGTTATTGTAAGTCAGTAGGCTGGCAGTACTAGAGAGAACGACAACAACCAGCGTACAACAACATTCTTGTTCTCCCTCACCTTTTTACTGCACAGCCAAGAAACGAACACCATATGATCTAGCACATACTTAAATATGTGTGTGTGCGCGCGCAATCGTGCATGTATATATGTATTCCGCTATTGATGCTTGTCCAGCTTTATTTTGCTCAGGCATACGAAGTGCCTTGCAGCAGCTCTAGCTCTATACATCTATATACAGGGCCTCTCTTTATACTGTTGGTGCGTAGTGAAAACCGTAAAGTATAATACTAGACTTGTTCGACTCAAGTGCTCTGAGTGCTCCAGGCAATCCAAGAGTCATTGAGGTGTACGTTTATACTTACAGTCTTGGCCATTAATACATATATACACCTCAATGACTCCTGGGTCGCTCGGAGTCCTTGAATGAAACAAGTCTTAACGTGTACGTAAATAATTTTATTTGGCAAAATCAGTTAAAATGATCATAAGAATCTAAAAAATAAATCATAATAGACTTTTACCAATCAAGTCAAAGAAAATTCACCGGGGGTTTCATTAGAGTCAAAGTATCATTATTTAAAATGGGGATTGACGCACGAAGCGCGCAGGGAGAGCCCCACTAATACATATATACATATATACATTTATATATTTATATATTTCGGTCTGTATTTTGTACATAAGTGCATGTAAAACAACGAGACCCAGCTGCTCACATACGCCATGCGTACAAGTGACTGTAAGGCTAAGTCGCGCCTATCAGGCACCTCACACACACCTGACTAACAATCTACAAGCTGCCTGACGTATATCGAGGGGAAAAGAGATGGCATTTTTATGTGCTGTTCGTGGGAGACAGAGCACCGCTTACTGCAACCGCACCACTGCAACGACGTTGGGTCACGCGGGTTAAACAAAACGTCCCCAAACTCACCTTGCCCCTCCGCTGTCTGTCCACGCTAGCAACCACAGCGTAGCAGCACGTAACCCCCTACGTCTACCTATCTCTCTTCTCAAAGCGAGTCTCAACGCCTGCTTGTCCTCCGTTAACTTCCCTAGAAAACAAGCAAAACTCCCAGTACATGTTGATACGTGTATACGAAAAAACTCTTGTACTCGTTGTAGATAAAGATAAAATAAGCGTTTCGTAACGTTATACCCGGACAGCTTGAAACATGCACACAACTGCTCCGAGTACAACGCTACGGATACATCTGTGCAGCTCCAGCCTCTGTGATACGACTGCCGTGCTCCAGCGCCGTAACCCAAAGTACTCTGCACAACTGTGGATTATTTTCCACTTTAAAATTACACCACTGGCTCTTCGACGAGCCACTACAATGCCCTTGAGAAGCCACTTATCGCTCGAGCAGGGTACGAAGTGCATCTCACGACCCAACTTACACGTAGCCACTAACTCTCGGCCCCAGACACTAACTCAAAGTGAAATACGCACAAACTTGTCGTTCTCGCTGTTTCACGTACCTAGAGCACTCTGCAGCCACTGTCTGTTCAGAGAAACCGTACTCACCCTGGTGCTCACGAGTCTCCGGTTCCTTAGGACTCCTGGTACTCGATGTCGGCTCGGGCCTCGGTATTCTTGTAACCCTTACAGCCACCGATCACATTCAGCCAGCCAAGACTCAATAATCTGTTATCCAACAAACAAGGTCCATGGGAAAAAGCCAAAGTTACAAGCCCCTCGAACTTTTCGAGGAGCGTACAAAACTCTTTCGTACACGTTAGTCAAGAAGAAGATTCTAAACCCGCGCAATGAAAATCAAATCTACTACTGACTAGCCCAGCTACCTTTTTCTGCTCGATACTTGGGAAAAGTCCCTACCAACAACTCTTGATCAATCACCTACCGTCGATAAATAATTGCGGATTGGCCGATTATACACCAGCGCCATCTTTTGTTTATTTAATCGTCCTTTACCCCTTATTAGCATAATGATTTGACCGGAAAATTCTACCGGCGCCTCTACCGGTCTGGTCCTCATGTTTCAGACTGTTCCACTCTCTCAAGAGTGGAGGCGCCGTCACGAATTATCTACCCACCACCAACCAACAAGCCACACTTCTCATACCTGAGTCACATCAGCGCCTCTCACTTAACACGTGCGCACGAATTCTGGGTTGAGAGGTATTATCCGATCGTACCTATCACATACAGAGACATACACACATAAAACTCAGGTATTCACCATAGCCAGGCATCTGCGTGCGTGTGGTCGACGCTGTGACTACGTCGTAACGTACATTTGGACTAAGTTGCCACTTCCACCATCGACACTGGTGCCAGAGGATTATGATGCTGCTGCTAACCTTTGTCAGCAGATCCACTATCGATCTCAACGATAGGAATAGCCAATAACTCCTCTACACTTTCTGATCCAGGGAGAGACGCTAGGTCGTCATCTATGAGGGACCTCTCAAGCTTGGGGGCAGCATTTTCTTCTTGACCTAACTTTTATGTATTAAGCCGCAGTGACACAGAAAAAAAGGAGATCAGCGAGAGTCTGACTTCCACCATAAACCCGTGCAGTGGCAAAAGGGCGTGGGCCCATAAATTAATAAATATTTTATTGAGATGGATGAGATTTCAGTGGGTTGTTTTTTCACTATTAAATCTCAATACTATACTAACACAATGTTAAGAATTTTTTGTTATTCTACAGTGTTAAACGCAATGAAATTAATTTTGGAGAGGTCTAAGGTATTGTCAATAAATACAACACAATGTTGATTATTTAAAAAATCAATGATCCGTCGGCCCGGTTTATTCTGCTATACAACAAAAAATGAAAAAGAGGAAAGAAAAAAAAATTAAATACATAGGTGTCAGTTAAAATGAATGTATGGAATATTACTAAGAAAAAACATTCTTGTACCTTTTGGATGAGACTATCGACTTGTGCTCAGCTATTCGTAGTTGAAACTCATGTTATTACTGGCGCTGTTATAAAGGCCAGTGGCTTTCAGAGCATAAATTTATCTTGTATCATACAAACAGTTTTACAATACATGTATATATATGAAAGTTTTACGTTTGTACATAAATATGCTCTAGTGGTATATCATAAATGTTGCCTAGTCTTGTAAAGTCTGCTTTCAAACTTAATGTATTAGGATTAACGTTGATAAATATTATTTCAATAATAATACATTTATATCCATCTCTTTTTATGTCCAACACTTTTAAATTCTTAAAATCAAATTTATGACCGATTTTTTATTTATGTATTGAAACAACCGATTTTTTATTGTATCTTTTTGTGTTCATTCATTCTATCTTTTACAGCACGTTTGGTTTCCCCAAGATATGTTAATGAGAAGCTTTTGCGGGGAAATTAATGGACAGTGTCTGTTAAATCGAACTTATCTGTTTCATCTTTTCCCGTTTTTACTATATTATCAACTTTTTGTATGATCATGGGAGTGTTTTAGAAATTATATTTAGAAGCTAATCTTGCGATATTATTATAGATCGTTTTTTTTTTATAAAGCGTACACCTAATAAAAGTTTTTGGATTGGCGAAGTTGTGTTATAAGGACTATTATGAGTGTTATTTTAATAAGATTTCAGAGCAGATAACTGGTTGCGTACATTTTAATCAACAAATTTTTAGTGATATGAATTCTTGAGCGTCATCTGTTTCACAAGTTTTAAGTTAAATATTTTATTATATGGCTCTTCATTAAGAGGTTTATTAAGATAAGCAAAGAAAAGACACTTTCACGTTTCAGTTAAGGTTTAAGTGTGTTCTGTAAAATAATATTAATATACCAATACAGATACTTACATCAACTAAAGAGCGTGAGTAGGCTAATAAACATTTGTGATGTGTTGTCTAATAGAATCCTGAACCATAATAGACTCGTGATATCGCGTATGTGTAACTCTCAGTAGATACTCGGTTTCAAATTTCGTTGTTTGAAAAAATTTTTTTTTTCTAATATTCTGTGCAATAATTAAAATCCATCTTGCTTTCAAATTCCTTGATAAATCTATGTCAATTTATCAGCACAAAGCTTCTGCATACTTTTTAAAATTATATTCTTTATTTTTAATTACAGTTTTAAATAGTTTGTCCAGCTATACTGTGGTGCCCTCATCCTGATCCTGTAACAGCAGGACGCCTATGCATGTCATATCCTTATATTAATTTTATGTTGACAAATTTTTTTTCTGCCTCCAATCAATGCGATTAAATTGAAAAAAAATACGTCAAAAACATATTATTCTGTCAGCACAAATTATAATAAAAATCTTGATACAAAAAAAGCCATTATTACGTGGGGTTTACGGTGCGGGAATAAATAATAGGCCGACTTATGGTTAACTTGTGCTTTATTGTAATTACTTATATTCGAGGAAAGCCGGGTGTGTCCTAATCCCGTAGGTCGGGCCTTTTGCTCTCTTGTCTCTCGCTGATCTCCCCTTTACTCTGTCCCTTCGCTCTCCTTTTTCTATCACTTCTCCTCTCTATTCCCCTACCTTTTTGGGCCCAAGCCAGCGAAGGCGCACGTACGCATAGTTGTATGCTATCGTACGTAACACGTCCGAGGCCGCGACACCGACGTCCTTGGCGGCGATTTTCTCCTCTATCTGCATGTTTGTGGTAGAGTAGTGTCTGTATTACGTTGTTTGTGTTGCATACTATTTTCGGTTAGAGAGAAGAGGGTGGTTTGAAGCGCTCTGTCCCTATTTCCTTTAATGGTTTATTTTGCTGTAATTTATGTGTATACATTTTTGCTTAATGTTTACGCGTTTTCCTCGTACAAAAAATTTTTTCTAAGATTCTCTTAATTACTTATATTACATAATCGCTTAACTATACATTTCTTGCTTTTTATTTATGTACATATGCACTATACAATGGTCTATGATAACAATTTGTTTTCGCATTACACAATCATTATTATAACTGTCAATTTCAAGCCTTTTTTTTCATTGTCAAGGATGTCGAGGGTCAAAAACTTACTGTTTAACTTATTTCTAGTTGTGTTGATATTAATTGTGGTCAAGGATGTTAAGGGTCAAGAACTTACTGTTTATCATATTTCTAATGTTGTTACTATTTTTGCTAATCCTACTATAAATTTTTATCGACTTTATAATTATTTTTAATGTTGTTATTATTATTATTTTTATTATTATTATTATTACTAGTATTATTATATTTTTATTATTATTATATACATATTTTTCTCCTTTTTTTTATCACTACTTGTATTTTATATTATATTTTACGATATATTCGCTTCGAAAATGTCTGTGATAGAGTACATTTATTATCATATTTAAATTACACAAAAAATCCATAATTTCGCTCATTTTCTGTCTATTTGTATAACATACTAATATCAGCAATTTTGACCCACAGATGTTTTATGATCGTTGTCAAGTATGCGCTGGTCATTGAAAAATTTTTTTTTGTTATTGTTTATACCTATTTATTCTTCTCTAAGTATTATTTTATAATTAGCACTATCCTTCCTTTCCATTATTTCTATTAATCTTTCAAGTTGATCCATGAGTCGCCGAGTGGTGTTGCTCTCCGATGTTGTCTCATCTACTGTTCGCTTTCGTTGGTGTGTTGGTCCTTATCTGTAACCAATCTATAACACGCATTAGTAAAAGGGGCCCCCCCATGGGAAACAGCACTTGGATGCAACCGTTGCAATGAAGAAAGAGAAGATGTGTTGAGTAAATATACTGAATCTTCGCACCCAACGTACTACGGTAAAGTTAATCTGTTTATAACTTATTATGTGAGTAAAATTCTTCCATTCGGTTTTTTGTAATGCTTATACAAATTTTCTTATAAAGTATAGCATCGGTTTTTTCTTTTTTTTTTTTTTTTTTTTTTGTTCATTACTTTTATTAGTGGAGTCTAAAGGATGTGTTGATTGTGAACGCGATTCAATCATATACAAAATGTATATTTTTCCCTTTTTTTCTCCCGATGTCGGTTAAAAATGTTTCTCAGCCATAATAAATGTTTGGTTCTTTTCTGATTTGGGACTATGTACATTGTTGGAAGGGAAAATTTACAGGCAATTCGTAGGTATTTTTAGGCAAAAGTTGATTGTTTTTTTTTTCCTCATTTCTGCATAACACGCAAATGCTTGGCGTTTTTTCTACCAGGCACCTACTCTAGTTAGCCAATACTAGGGTCTTTGGCTTCTCTTTACGTCGTCATTTATCAAGCTGTGCTTTTTTCTTTTTTTTTTTTTGCTATGCGTATGTTTTCTGCCATTGTAGTGTTGATATTCACTGATGATACCGTGTGGTGTTTCCGTAGCAGGGTTTCTCAATCATTCTGGGAATCTATGTTTTATTCTCACTACGGATTCTTAAGAATTATATCACAGGTATCTGCTCAAGATGTTCTGTCTTCTTTTATGAGACTGTTGACTCGTATTATTCCCTTGAGCAGGATTTTTCCCGTATAAATAAACATGTATGTACGTACACACAAATTTTTTCTTTGACATATATTTTACAGCCATTGTATTTTCTTTTGATAACTGTGTCTTGTAGTCTCTACAATATTGTGTTACTATGCATGAATATGCTGTTGTCATTGGCATTGTGAAATACTGCCTTACATTTTATTGTGACTTTAATCCCTTCCACAGTGGAGAAGACTTTATCTTAATTGTCTTCCAAACCAAATGTGTGTGAGTATTTCCCTTGTTTAATTTTATTTTAGTCTCGTTGTTTAAAAGGAAACTCCAGAATTTCCAGTTGTTGTTATTGTCCTCTGATAACTGTTCAGTCTGAATCTTATGATCAATTATGCAATCATATTTTTTTTTCTCTGTGATCTCCAATAGAAGATTCCTTAAGTTGAACTAGGGTCTATCTATTTTGACATTTTGATAGTAGGTAAGGAACATCGGAGTAACCATGAATAGAGTAATTGACGAATTATAGCTGAGGGCGCGTTTGGTAAAAATTTTCAATTGTAGCTGTATTTCTTGGTAATTAAAATCGAAATAATTTGAAAATAAGATCTTTTTTCTTGGAACTTTGCATATCTCACCTCCTTTAAAATCTACTAACTATTCTGAAGTGTATCACATATAATTTTAGGTGTACTTGAAAATGTTTTGTTATTAACTATCTTTTTTTATTTATTTTTTTTTTTAATAGGGTTTTTCTTTTCCATGTTTTTATTTCTTACAGCAATACAATACTAATAATTATTATTTATTTATTAATTATCATTACTATCATCATATTTTTTCCTATAGTTTCCTATAAGCATTAATCTCATTATAAACAATATCTCTCATTGTTTTTTTTTTTTTTTTTTTTTTTTTTGACAATGCCTTTCCTGTTGAGGGTTGCAACATTTAATTCCTTATCATTTATCTTAATATTTATTTTCCCATGCGTTGGGTGTTGTGCAGCCAGAAAAATTTGACATACGTGTATTCTTCTCTTCCTTTTTTTTTTGCTTTTACTTTGCGCGTGCGTCCAAGGGCTACGATGAGGGAGAATTTCTTTTTTTTGTACGTATTTTATGAATATTACTTCTTTAGAAAGGGGGGTGTTGATTGATTGAATGTCTGTTGGTTACGCGGTTATTTGTTATTTTATATTTTCTTACCTCATAATTGGTTGTTCTCTCGTGGCTCGTCCGAGGGCCACGAAATAAAAAGAGGTTCCTTTCTAATGAGTTCCATACGTACTTGTTGGCGTTAGTTTCGTAAGGAGAAGTTCCCGATTTCTAAAACGTCTGTACGTTACGTTTATGCGTGCATTTTTCAGTATCTGTTTACATATTTAATTATTTATTCTCTATATTTCTGCACTTTCGTTTTTGTCCTTCCAAGGGCCAAAAGAAGGAAACAAGACACGTGTTTATTTTGTAGTGTCTTGCTCCATTTCCTTCTCGTTTTCCGCTGGGTGTAGGGATTTTAATATACACGCCTTTTTGATTTTGTCTACCTATGCTACGCGTATTTTGTTGTCTCTTTGTAATTTTACATAGTGATTTTTGTAATCTATGTCCGTTATTTAATATGGCTCCTCAAAATGGTCATCGTACTTCCCTTTGGACGGTTCTTTTAATATGTATACTATTCCTCTTCCATGAAGAACTTTGTATTTAGTTTCTTGTCGTAAAAGTATTTTGATCTGTACTTATTTTGCGTCTGAGTCATTGCTGCTAGCGTTCGTAATTGTGTGAGGTTCCCTGTCATTTGTTCTAGTAAGTCTGTGTATGTATGTCCTTTTTTCGGCTGCTGAAAGCTTGACGGAAGTTTTGCACGTTGGCCGAATACGAGCTCATGTGGGGAGTAGCCTGTGCTCTCGTGCTCTGATGTATTGTATGCCAGTTCGCACAGTGGTAGTACCTCGTCCCATTTTTCAGTTTGGCTACCGTATACCTTCAAATATTCTGTCAGTACGTGGTGCATACGCTCGATTGCACCGTTGCTTTGCGGATAGTAAGCTGTGTTCCCGATTTTGTCGACTTTAAATAGTTTGGCGAATTCCTCCATAGTTCTGTTCATTAAGTGTGTCCCCCTATCCGATAATAATTTCTCTGGGGCTCCAAAGCATGCAATCAATCTGTCTGTTAGGGCTATCACTGTTTCCTCTGCCGTTGCTTCCTGAACGGGGGCCAGCACTATATATTTGGTTAGCCAATTTTGTATTGATAAAATGTGTGTATTGTTACGAGCTGATGGTTGGTTTATTGGTACATAGAAGTCTATCGATATCTTTTCGAATGGTCTGCTCGAAGTGTCAGTGATCACCATGGCTTGTTTTGTTTTTACTCGCACTAGCTTTTTCGTTTGGCATGAAGAGCAGTCGAGTACGTATTGCCTTACGTCTGGCCTCATATTTCGCCAATAATAATCTTTCACTCTTTTGCTATATGATTTATTTATACCACGGGTCCTCCTACTGCCGACTCGTGATATTCTCTTATTAACTTATATCTCTGACCTACTGGTGGCACTATCAATGTATTTGTGTATAACGTAGCGTTCATTTTTATGTCTTTGAAGATTTACTCAAACTGTTCGACTACGTACGTCCATTGGTTAAGATTTAGTATTGCTAAGTCTCTTACCAGTCCTATCGTTTTTAATTTGTTTACCATTACCAGTGATATTAGGGCTATCACGCATTTCTTTATGTCGGATTTCAGCGCTGAATCCTCGAAGTAAGTTTTCACGTACATTCGAATAACTCACACTTTCCTTATTTTGGATAGCATGACGTTGCCAACTGCCTTCGTCTCGTTATTCATGACTAACGAGTTTATATAGCCTCGCTCGTACAACGCATTGATAGTCTCTGTGCCCGTAATATCGTCTGTTATTGTGAAGAACGCTAGGTTATCGATATATTTGAACAGCTGATCTTCGACTTTTCTCATTTTTTGAAATGGGGTGGGGTCTGTGTTGTCTTGCGGGGCCCATAAAGGTATGTCGCGTGGCAACCGTGTCCTACATACTCTATACTTTTCCATTGTGCCCGCTTTGTCGAAAATTTTTCTTTCCTCACCGGGACTATCGTCGCTATTTTCTATTAAAGCTTTGTTTAGGCCCCGGTCGCTACCCGGGGAAAGAGAGTCTTGTTTGGTATTAGTATTCAATGGTGATGGAGGTTTAGGTGGGGGCATGATGCGCTTTTCATCAGCCTTCTTTCTTGCATTCTTCTTCGCTCTCCGTATCCCATGCGCTCTGTTCACCATCATCTCCGTCTCTTTTGTTTACATATTGTTCGTTGCTGTTTTCTTCAAGATTTTCCTCTGTGTTATCTTGAGATTTCTGGTTATCGGTGTCGTCCTCTTGATTTTCATTACTATTTTTAGGTGAAGCGTTGCTATGGGTTTCTTCTACAAGGGCTTGGTAGTGTAGGCTTTCAAGGTGTATGTGCTTGAATTCTGCGTCTTTCCCCCCCATAAAGTATTGGTATACTGTCCTACCGGATGCCACTTCTTGGTGTATGCATATGTTTGCTTCATACTGTTGTGAGAATATAAAAGCGCATTCCCCGTCGCCGAATTCATGGTTGTTATTAAGTATTGTTTTTGCTTCTTTTGGGTCTTTACATTTATTTATCCTTTTTGACTCGCGTAGTGCTTTTCTAAGTTCGTCTGTTGATTCTGCCAACCCGTACAGGAGCATTAGGCAATGAAACAGACAGCTCCCATCTCTAGGGACGTCGATCGTTCTTAGCCGTTTGTAGGGTTCTGCGCATTGGGTCCCTGATATTCGAGTCTTCGCATCTTCTTCGTTGTTCATCACGATTTGTATATCATCGTTTTCCCATACGTCGATTCTTATGCCTTCTTTTCCCCTAATGTATTTTTTTTCAACGTCGATTGAGACCTTTGCTCAAAATCGATTTGTTGATTCGTTAAGTATTAATTTTAAATTGGTAATTGGACCTCTGTTGTTATTATAGTTTTTTTTTCGCTGTCAGGTTTTTGTGCATGTGGCGGTCGTTGGCTCGCATGTTTGTTTGGTGCCGTTCGACTTGGTTCGGTCATTTCCGTCCCTTGCTCGTCTACCTGCTGTCTACCTTTGGCTCTACTGTCCCTCTGCTGGTCCTGTACCCCTCTTTTAAATTCCGATCTCTCTTTACCTTCTTGGTCTCTGTCAGATGTTTCTGTGGTTGCCGATTCCTCTATTGCCTCCCTAGCTTTCCGCTCTCTCTCTTTTTCTACTCTCTTCGCAGCCTTGCTATTCCGCGCTAGTTGGAATCCACAATGTTTTGCCAGCTTAGTTTTCCTTTGTGTTGCCGCTGGTGAATTGCAATGCTCAATAATAATCTCTTCCGAGTTGTGTGAATGCTCGACAGTATTAGAAAAGTCTGGGATTTTCCTATGAAGTGTATCCAATTGACGTTTATGAGTTCTATGTCGTATTTTTCCTGCGGTACCATCGTTTATACATGGTGTGCTCGTTGTTTTCACCTCATTTTCCATATTTTTTTCTTTGCGTATGTACGCTAGTTTGTTGTCTGCTGGTCTTTGCAACAAAATTTTCTCTTAGCTGCTTATCGCTGTAAGGTTGTCTTTTTTTGTCTTATTTCTCAGTTTTTACGTCATTTCCTGTTCTAATCCTGTGTCTGTATCATTGTTACTGCTAGTGCTTGATACGTGTTCGCTTCCTCTAAGTTCTCTAGGCTTCTTTTTAATTACTTTCTCGTCTGACTCCTCTGAGTCGGATGTTTCTATTTTGGCTTCCTTATTTTTTCGTATTAGATACCTCTGTCTCCTTGTACGCATTTTATATAGTCGTGTCAGTGGCACGTTTACGTCTTCATGATTTTTCCTTTCCTGTATTTCCACGAGCTCATACAGCTCCCAGCGTGATAGTTCTGGGTTGTCCTCCCCTTCTTTTATTATTGGGTTACGAGACAGGGCATCTGGTGCCTTGTTTATTAGTCCAGATCTGTAAACAACATCAAACTCGTATCCTCGAAGTTCTGCCTTCAACCTTGTCAATCTTGAGTCCGGCTTCTTTGATGTGTTAAAATGCTTGAGCGGTTCGTGGTCTATTACGACTGTAAATTTACGATTGAACAAATATGGCCTAAATTGCTCTTTGGCGTACCTACACTATCACCAACAATTCCTTGTCGTAGGTTGGGTATCGTAATTTATTGTCTTTCAAGCATCTGAATGCATATCTATTCACAAGGGTGATCTCTCCCTGGCTTGAAATTGCTCCGATGGCGTAGTCAGATGCGTCGGTTGTTATGATGAAAGGTTCGTTTATATCTGGGGCTATTAGTACTGGCTTACTGCACAGAGCATTTTTAAGTTCTATAAACGCATGTTCTTTTTCTTTCTCCCATTTAAATTCGGGTGTTTTTCTTGTAAGCTTCGAGAGAGGTTGGGCTATTTTTGCGTAACCCTTGATGAAGCGTCGATAGTATCGTGCTAGCCCGAGAAATTGTTTCATTTTTCTCGCATTTTTCGGTTTAGGAAAACTTCTTACCGCTTCAATTTTTTCTGGATTTGTTTTGATCTGGCCATTAACTACAATATAACCGAGCACTTTTGCTTCTTTCCTAAGAAATTGGCATTTTTTCGGTTCTATTATGAGGTTTTCTTTGGCTAACCGTTTTAAGAGCCTTTTAAATCTTATCCCGTGGTGTTCCAAGTTTTCTGCGAATACCATGATGTCATCTATATATATCTTTATCTCACGTCCTTGTAGGCCCGCTAGTGCTAGTGTTATCACTTGCATGAATGTACTTGGGGAGTCTATGCATACCATCGGCATTCGTTTATATTGGTAATGTCCGTTTGGTCCTGAGAACGCAGTTTTATGAGCATCTTCCTCATGAATTTCTACTTGGAAAAATCCGCTCTTCAAATCTACCACGGTCATATATTTTGCAGCTGCTAAATTCTCCAAAGTTTCATTCTCGAATGGCAGCGGATAACATGTACTGACCATTATTTCGTTTAATAGCCGGAAATCTATTACTACCCTTAAGCGTTTTTCTTCGTTTGGTCCCACGTTTTTCGGGACAATCCTTCTATTTAAGTTATATT
This sequence comes from Copidosoma floridanum, assembly GCF_036245765.1. Classification (NCBI taxonomy): domain Eukaryota; kingdom Metazoa; phylum Arthropoda; class Insecta; order Hymenoptera; family Encyrtidae; genus Copidosoma; species Copidosoma floridanum. The sequence continues at coordinate 31,021,062 of NW_028321881.1, forward strand.
GTGATGTCTCGGGTTCAATTATTTGTTGTTCTAGTAGCTTGTCTATTTCTATTTGCATCTGCTCCTTTAGTTTTATTTGATAACGTACCCTTTTGGCAACGATTAGCTTCTCTGTTGACGTTGTTATTCTATGTTTAAGTAAGTTAATAGCCTTCAGTGGCTCGCCGTCGAGGCCAAATACGAAAGGATTGTACTTTGTAAGATCCCGGATGTGGTCTAATTCCTTCATGTTGCAGCCGGATGTGTCAACAATTTTCATCATTTTGTTTATTCGAGCTGTTATATCCGATTTTTTGATATTTCCGAAATTTTGAATGTCGCTCTTTATATTGTACTTATTTTTACTGCTTGTGACACTTTTTTCTTTTATAACTTCATTATTTTCTTTATTTTTATCCGAATTTTTAGTGTTAAAAAGCCCGATCATTGCTGCGTTCAACCCTTAGCGTTGTCCCCAGCAATGCTGATTCTTTCCACCCCTTGTCTTGTTTCACATTCGAAGACATATACCTCTGGTACTGGCGCGTCAATTTGTTTGTCTGTTATGTTTGTAATTTCCGCACATATTTTTGAGTTTTTATTTTCTCCTATAAAGTTTCCAAATAAGATTCCCTTTTTTATGTTTTGTAGCGGGACCCAGCTGACTTGTACGTGGCTGCTATAATCTTTTATACGCGCAAATATTATTTTCCTTGTCTTTGCGGGGATTTTGAAATATTCTGGTCTTAGCAATCGGATTCTGATGCCTTTTAATTCTAAATAATTTTCTTTGGCGCTTATGAGGCCATTATACAACTTAATAATGTCCCAGCCAATAATGCCTTCCATCTCTATCGGAAAGGTATCTGGGACTACATGCAGATTTATTATGATAACGTTAAGAGGTATTTTAGTGGTTCCTAATGTGCAGCGTGCTCCATGTGTGACGCCAGTTATTAGGACTTTTTCTCTGCTCTCTATATGCGTGTCTGTAGTGAGGCAGCATTCTTTTATAATTGATACTTCGGCACCAGTATCTGTGTAAAACTTTGCACTATATGATTGTAGTTGTTGATTGCTGCTTAATATTACTGATGGTGGTGTGCTTCCAGTACTCATAATATTTACCCTGCGGATAGGTAGGTTCGTGTTTTTCTTGATGTTTTCTCAGTCAGCTAGAGGGCTACTAGTCATAGGTTCTATTTCAACTCTTTTTTCTTCGTAAATATTTTTAGCCGTTCAAGGAGCCTACTCGGGGTCTGTTTTACCGATGTGTGTTTTGTCTGATTCTGTTGGCTCCTTCTCTCTCTTGGCTGCCTCTGTCTCATTCTTACGCTCTATCTCTCTTTCTATTCTCGGGGCCCGCTCAGCGCTTGGAGAGCACGACGAGCGTCCTGCGAGTTTAAATGTCCCATACTATGCGTAAATATTTTTCGTAAATAAATCAACGTTCCTGTTGTAGTTGCTATATCTGTTGAAACCCGCATTATTATAGGGGTTTCTTCTATAATCGTTGTTATAGTTTTAGTTATATGTATTAGAGGGGTAATTATAATTATTTCGGTAGTTGAAATTTCCTTCCGTATTTTCCCTGTTATCGTTGTTGAATTGTTCGCGTTCGTTGCTCCGATTTATTCTCCCATTCTCTGCGTCTCTTACTAGTGTGCGACATTCGCTTGTATCGTGCCCCCTGCGTTTGCAGTAATATTCCTACAGAATTATGATCATTACAGTGCACAATAAAAGAGGTGTTGAGTTATGTCAAAACATAACCTCAAATTTCAATGCTTCTCGTATACTTTCAGAAAATAAAGGGAAATTTAAAAAAATTATTGTATGATTAGAACAGAACTCGAATATTGCAGAAATGATTTCTCATGGTCAGATGGGCACATAACCTCAAAAAATTAAAAAATACGCCATATCTTAAAAAGGAAGTAAGGTAGACCAAGAATCGTAATTCTTACGGCTTTCCTAAACGGAAAAAAAGTATTGAATTATGTAATAATATACTCTTAAATTTCAGTGTTTTGGAAATTTATCTATAAAGATAAGGTCAGAATTTTCGTAAAAATTATAACATACTTAAAAAATTATTCCAAATGTGTAGAACATGTTTTTCATTCTTTTGCCCAAACATAACCCTTACAATTATTTACATACAGAAAAATTATTTAGAATACAGAATAGATTTCGACTAAAAATAACAATTTACGTGAGTACGCGCGGGTGTGCCATTAAAGTAAGCAATTTTTCTTGAATGAACATTATGTCCGTGCATTTTACAAACTACTAGACTTCTATAGCCACAGTACTATGCATTTTCTTGAACACAAATAAATGAACATGATTATAAACATCCTTAACATACAAGCCCTCACTTTTTCAATTACAAACTCTTGTTCCCTCTGTTCTTTTAAGTGTATTTTTGTAAAAACGAAAAATAACGTTATCAGTACGATCACTTTACACAACAGGTAAAAGTTAAAAGAGTTTTTTGATGGCAAACATTGTCAGCGTATTTGAGTTTACAATTAATCATTAATCATACTGTAACACTTTTGGTGCATGATGGTTATCGTTGTCCTAAAAAACTCAATGATGTATGATCAACTGATATCAGGCAATAGAAACCCTTGTGGACAACGTACAAAGCTGCGGGAGAAGGTTCTTATCAAATGCGCTATTTAGTTGGGTGATTCTTGTATAAAAATATTTGATCCAAACAAAGTAAATATTGAATATTAATGAACAATAAAATGCATATTGAATATGCTAAAGAATATATATGTATATATACAAATATATGTACGTCTTACTCCAAGAGTTCGTTAAATAATATACATTAGCAGTATAAGGTATGATTGAAATAGTATTGTCTCTTATCGGTTACATATTAAAGATTTGTATTAAAAACTGATGTGAGTAGGTATGCTTATTGAAAAGGAATGACAGCCCTTTTAATGGAAGTAAGTGATAATTAAATAGAATACTTTTTTTGATCTCTAAATGGCTACTTCGATACAGTCAATCAATCTCCGAACATTTTCAAAGTTTTCAAAACATTATGATGTGTTCTTTTAAGAGGTTCTGGCGATAAACGAAAAATGTTAGGTAACGTTTAGGAAAAATTGTGATCGTTTCAAGAACATTAAATATGCGTGTGAATTTTTCCAACATTTTTACCAGTTCTATTTTTTAATTTTAATTAAGAATAGGAGAAATTGAAAAAACTTTACAAACAATAGAAACAGTAGTTTTGCAAAATATTGACATCTGTTTCTCTGTAATAAAATATTTACCTTATTTAAATATTGCAATAGTTGTAATATAAATTTATGATAATGTTTAAGAACTTGACTTATTTTTGTTGATCTCATTAGTTTGTCAATATTTTATTTTGTTTTGTAAAATTTTTCTTTTACTCAGATATCTTGATAAAGATATATTCTTAAATATTAAATCATTTTTTGTGAGTAACAACTTTCTCATGTAGTAATAAACTGGGCTATTTATTATTAATCTCATAACTTATAAAATCTAGTAACATTAGAAATATTATATATCTTTGAAGAGGCACTTAATATTATCATCGCTTCTGTTATTAAAATGACTACTGTATTACATACCGCTGTATTACTTTATTCTATGCGCTTATTGGTCATTATAATACTTAATTAAATTTATCAATTAATAATGCAAGTGCTAATCACCGCACAACCCAGAGCGCTTACTGGTCATTGTAATAACTAGTAAAATTTATTAATTTATAATGCAAGTGCCAATCACTGCAAAACCCAGCGTGCTTACTGGTTGCTTTGTTAATTAATAAAATAACACTGTAGTACTTAAGGTGTTCCGGCCAGAGCAGTCTCGAAGCAACGCACAAAGATACTTATACTAACTCGCCAATGACTACACTGCACCTGTAACGCGAAATTAGTCCCCCACGCCAATGATGCTCGCTGCTTGGCTCCTGGAGACTCTTACCTAGAGAAGGTCTCGCCGGTGGTAGCCCGTTAGGAACGAGCTACTTTTCTAGGGAAAAACGATCTACGCGACCTGAGAACGACGTTGTCCTAAAGGCGGCATGCATAAAAGGCGACAAAGACGGAATTGTTTATTCAAGCAAACATTTTTTTTTGGCACAAAAGAAAATATACGTGGGCGTTTTGGTCCAAAAATCTCGGCACAATCCGGTACTATGCATGTGGCTCAACATGCGACAATCACGCTTCTCTCTCTCTCTCTCTCGCTCTCTCGCTTCCACGATCCCTGAGGCCGTCTCGAGTGGCTCACTCGCACTCGCGCGAGCACTACTTTTCACCACGACACTACCTATCAATTCTTTACTTCTGGGTCCACCATATCTTTTCAATGCCTCAACGCTACCTCTCGGCAAAGCCTTGGTGACAGTGACCTTGTCGTCGTATGTCCCTTGTCCTCAGTGTCGTCGTCCTGTGGCAGGATGGTAGTGGGTCAGTGTTCTGTTACTAGGCTGACGGTAGTAATGGCCTAAGACGCGATAGTGGGCACGAGGGTGGAGATGACTTGACAAAAGGTCGTTTAGTTGGCTTTTTTTTCACTCTCCCTTTTCCACTTTCTCTTTTACAGCTTAATTACGTGGGTCACTGGGGAGCTCTGGTTCCCACAAGTGCTACGACATAAGTGACGGGTCAAGCCTACCGATTGGTGTGGCCTTGCACATCACTGCACTGTATAGATAGTCACACTTCCGAGTTCCTTGATGGGACACCACGCGCGTGCGCACACATACACACACATACTCACACACACGCGAACACGGCGAAATTAATAGTGACGACGCGATGGATAGTACAGGTATTCACCTGAATCGTTCACTCGGTGTCGATACAAGCAACACTTAACATATTACAGCAGGCGCGAAAATTACAAATATTCTACAATGTGATAACCACATACGTATATTAATATATAGCATCTTCTCAATGCAGGGGTCTGATTGAGTGCTTCGATACACGTAGTAGCTTCCGAGATTTACTGTTATAATGTACCTTTGAACTTCAAGGAGTTACCTTTCTGTTACGTTTTCGTCTTTGGTTTCTCTTTAGCGCTATATCTTCTCTTCGATTTCTCACAAATGAAACAAATATCAGATCAGACCCACGTCTGAATTAGTATTACGACAATCATTTAGAAAATGAATGATTTAACACATCACCTGTTTTAGTGGGATGACGATTTAAAACATAAAATACCTAGCACATAAAATACAGAAATATTAAAGTAAAGGAACTAAGAATACAATATTTTATGTGTTCATAATTAAGGGACATCATTCCAACGAAGTATATTTGGAATTTGTAAATACTTAATTAATGGATATTTTGTAAAAAAACATGGACATTTATCAATTTCGTTTGGTAAGATGGCGGATGATGTACAGTTAGATTCTCTACCGACTCCAAAGTCTTTTACCAGTTGTAACGAAAAACCAAAATCAGGAGTGGATGTATGCTTACTGTGTGGTTTCATTTATCACATAAGTTGGTCGGAAAAGAAAAAAATAAAAGGCGTCCGAGGTGTATTTGTGTTGTGTGGATGCAATGAAAGTATAACCTACAACTTCACAAAATGTACTAACTTATACGAGGGAGCAGGTAATATAGTTTGCAAAATAAAAAAAAAAACTGGACAAATGTAATAATGAATTGATGATTATGACTAAGAAAAATGAACAGCGAAAGAAAGAAAATCATATTTTAAAAGCTGAGAAAAATAGACACTACGACACAGGAAATACATGGTGAAAAACAAAAAGAACAAAATGAACATGATGACGATAAAGATGACGATAATCTGAAAGAAATTGAAAAACTACGGGAAAGTAACTTTTTACTAAAGGAATTAAATATAGAGCTAAAGAGAAAAAACGATCTACTATAACAACATATTGAACTTATAAAACAGAAAGGTACATATACACAGGTAGTAGAAATGTCTTATGGTATTCAAAATAGTAATCAAAACAAAACATTTATGAGGCCTAAAGAGAATACAACAGAAATAGTGATACAAAGTAATGATCAAAACGAAACAGATAAAGTATTAAAGAAAGTAAAATCTAAGCTAAAAAAAATGTCAAAGTTAATTTATTTAAAAAAGTTACTAATGAAAAAATAGTATCAAAGTGTGAAACTGATAATGAGATTGTAACGCTAACAAAAAAATTTTCTAACATAAAGAATGCTAAAGTTGACTTAAAAAGGCTCAAACATCCAATACTTAAGATAATATGAGGAAATATGTCTGATGTTTTAAATAAGGATGAATTGCAAAAAAAACTATGTGAGAAAAACGATATACGAGAAGATGATGTTAAAGTTAATCATATTTTCAAACCAAATGTACACGGATATGTTAATTGCAAATGTTATAATGAAAGTGAAAAGAAGTGCATACTTAACTCTGATGAGTGGTGGACATGTATACATTGGGTGTCAAAAATGTTAAATCTTTGATGAGTATAACTTAATAAAATGTAAAAAATGTTGTAGATATTTTCATAATATAAGTAAATGTGATCATGCGCCAAAATATGCAAAGTGTGATGATGGTCATGAAACTAGTAAGTGCAACAACTCTGAACACAATGTTGTAAAATGTACTCTATGCAATGAGGCTAATGAAAAATATGGTCTCAAAATTGATGAAAGGTATAAGGTGAGTGAAATTGAAAAGTGTTCTTCTTTTAAGGGACTACCTAATATAGTAATCGAAGAAACTGATTATCTATTTGAACCTGATATAAAATTCATAAAAAATAAGTAAAATGTATTTTACTACATTTACACTACAGTCAGATGTGCTAATATGCACAGAAGCTTGGTTAGAAACTAATCCAGCATTCGTTAATATTGAGGGATACAACTACTACACAAATAAAAGCAACATAAACAAGGTGTATGGTCTCATCACGTATATTAAAAATAATGTTAAGCATAAAATTGATACCCAAGTACATAATAAACTAAAAACTGATAGTTTTATCGTGGAATGGTAAACAGATGACTAAAGTAACGGGTATATATAGATGTTTTGACTATAAAAACACATATTTTTTTATAGATCTTAATAAATTTTTTCAAGCAACAGCGACAGAAAAACAACACATACTCATAGGTGATGTGAATATAAATATACTGGAAGAAAACGATATATCTACAGAGTATCAATTCAACTTCCTAGAAAAGGACTTTATACCAGGAGTGCAAAATATAACAAGGCCAAAGTGTGATAATGAAGAGGAAGGAACATGTATAGATCCAAGCGCGGATCCAAGGAACATTTTAGAGGGGGGTGGTCTGGAGCACATGCTATTGAACAAAAAAAAGGTTATTTATTCAAGTTGATATGAAACGGTTAGGTAATGAAAATCTTTTTCATGTATGTCAGTACTTCATTTGGTATGTACTTTATTTGGACTAGTTTGGAAAAATAATACGGTAAAATCAACGTTTTTAAAGTTTTTGTTTTTTATAAAAATTAATTTTAAATTTAATAATGTATCAATAAGATTTTGATAAAAAACACTTGAAGTGCAAACTCATGTCAATGTTTTCTTTTTTTCAGCATAACTATCTATAATTTGATATGCAGTTATTTCAATATTGCAATGAGTGTAATAATTCTAAAAAGCTTTCAGCAGTGGCTGCTCATAACAGTAAAGTTACCAAAACCCAAAGTAAGAAATGTATGCATGGGTAAATATCTTTCTCGCAAGACTTTGAAAGATGAATTGTACTGAGTGAACTTATGTTAGACTCTCACTTTCACTTCTGCTTCCAAGACTCCAACCCTAACGTTAGTAGCTGATTTAGGAAATCGGCCGGCTTATTGTAATGCATCACGTATGTTTCTGCAATTTCATTAATTTTTTCTGTGTTATCTTTATAAAAGTCTTTAGAATCTAGGAAAAAATACATAAGTTAAAGAATTTTAATGTAGACTCTGAAAAACGTGATTTTAAGTTTTCTTTAACGTTTTCCATAAGCGGGATGTAAAGTGACTGTCTGAAATAATCAATGAGATTACTTGTTGAATAATTTTCTCTGTTAGTTTGCTTATCAACTTGACGAGGCAACTTCAAATGAATATCTAATTTCTCGGCTGTTCCACTAATCTCTTTCAATAAGGACTGGAATTTAACCTCACACAACTCGCGTTTGCGATCAAGAATTTTGATAATATCGCTCATCATGTCTTGTGCCGATTTTAAATCAATTTTGTTCGTTGAAAAAATTTACTAGCTGAAAGTGTGGAAGATAGCAGGTCTGATAGGCAAACTATTGCAAACAAGGTATTACAGTCACAAAGAGATGTGCGTAATGCGTTTCCTTTTGCAGCAGTTTTATTATCATCCCACGTTGCAATTAAATCTAATGCTGATATAATTTTTGGTAGTGCGTACCTGAATTGCATAACGCCGTCGTGTCATTCAATCTAGCGTGTTTCACATAGACCTGAAAGTTGATGTCTGAGAATGTTCTTCAAAGTCCCAATCCTTTTAGCTGATGGCGTAAAAAAACTAATAGTTGGTATCTTTGAAGATTGAGAAATCAATAAATTTAGTATGTGATTATGACAAGGCGTATGCAGCGCATTGATTGTTTCTTTTATCATAGTGAAAGCAGCTCCACGAATTTCTGATACCATGAAGCTACAGGTATCCGTAGGTACGCTTACACAATTTTTGATATCTAAATTCAACTTCTTAATTGCATCAACTACTACTTGTCCTAATTTTTCTCCGGTCAGCTTTAATTTCTTAGGCTCTTTTTCGGCTTCAGGTGATTCGTGTATTACATTGTAGCAATCTATGAATTCTACAAAAGATTATTTTACGACTCTATTTAGACCATACCTAAAAACTAACGACATTTGTGAGGTATGAGAAACGTCGGTCGTTTCATCAAAAACTATCCGGAAAATTTTTGCTTCGTGTATTTCTTTTATTATTTGCGACGAAATGGCTCCTCGACAGCAATCAATTAACTCATTTTGAGTTGCTTCACTTGTTAAAAGTGGCCGTTGGGGTTGGGCGACTTTGAGTGGGGAAGTACGGTTGGAAGAGATCAGAGTCACTCTCGAGTGACTCGAGCCGTCCCTTTAAGTCGAACAACGACGGTGGCACTGCTTCCGATGTTGTTGGCGTTGTGGCTCCGTTTGATTCATTGGAATCTAACTCATCGGAGAGGTGCGGCGATTGGGCGGTAATTCGTAGAGGCCTTGACGAGTTGGTCGCCAGGTTGACTAGTGTGTGTCTAGTTTTTTTTTTATTATTTATTTATTTACTACATTATTACAAGACACCATCTCTCCTACCCTCGCCGGGGTCTCTTGGACTCGACTCGGTGATCTTCTCGATGTCGAGAGATCTCGGGATCTTGAAGTGGGGGTTATACCTGGAATATAATCCGGATGAGCGGCTTGGGAGCCTCCAACACCTCTGGGCTCGTAGCTGAAGAGGTGTAGTAGGTGGAGGCGGACGTCGGGGGGGGGGAAGGTACTTGGTTTTAAGGGGGTGGTCCGTATCCTCTGAGTGGGATCACTTCTAGTGGGACCAGCGGAAGGTTGGGTTATATAGAAAATATAGACAAGAGTCTTATATTAGTACAGTGATATTTATTGAATATGTACTTATCTACCACTGCTTTAAGTAACTTGAGTTGCTTAAGAGATATGCATTACACGTATTTACAAACCTCGGATCGACCCTAATCAGTCGTCACACAGTCCGTCTTATGTACTTTACGTCGCTTTCTTACTTGCGATTTTCGCTAAAGACTAGTGGTTGTTATAGGGGTTGCCGCAATAGTCAATTAAGCGCTACGTTTTTATGGAATTCATTTGCATTCGCTGGTATAAATAAAGCACAATATCTACAATAAAATCCCTTTCTAACTTCATAAAACACTAACCACTTAGAATTATCCAAATGTTTATGGCTTACGAAACAATTTTCTACTTTACCCTGCCTATTATGATTCGAAAACAGGAAAGAGTAATTTTTAGGAGGAACCCAAGGATTCGAAATCAAGCTTTTTTTATTGAATCATCTACAGGTTTTCCTAAGAAATTTCCAATATTGAAGGCCAATTCCTGGTGGGCTGAGTCATCTCGATTTTCATTCATCTACTTAACTTCCTGGTTATTATAATCTTCATTGAATTTCTCAACTAACAAAAGAGCTGCAGGATTATCTAAAGTTGTCGTAATCTTGGGATCAGACTTTTGGACTGTAGCACTTGTCGATTCATCAGAAACGCATAATTTTTTAGATGACTGAAAATATGAGTTGATTGTTTTGGCACTTTTTCGCTTGGCTTCGCGATTCACATTTTTTTCCTAAAGTAATATTGAATTATTAAATTTTCATATAAATGTTTGAAAAATAATTTTATCTTATTTGTTAATTCTGGTAGTGAGATTTACAATGAGATAAAGGACGATCAAGATATGATTACTTAAAATGAACGTATATTTTATAAGAATATTGTTTTATTAAAAATTATTATTCGCTTCACTTTTGTGAGTAAATAAATTAATGAAAACTGAAAACTAAAATCGAGGTAAGTTGATACAGTAGAGCATATGTATGCTTTTAAACTATAAAACATGGGAACTTTACGTTAAAACTACAATAGGTTATAATATAACTATGGTTCCAGTTGGGTGGTTCCATGCATGGAGATGTAAGCACAGGCTCGGAAAAAAAGTCGATGCACTGCACTGACTGCCAACTGTTCGAGAAAACAACGTTCACTATAGCTCGAAAGTGCATGCGTACATCAATTTGATTTCAGTGCGTCATAATCTGTGTTTACATCTCTCCATGTAGGTTTCATATATCTATACATAGGTTATACATACCTACAAGTATATTAAACTTGGAACTCCCTCACTCTTCACTCTTGTTAAAGCAGTATTATGCTTAGCTTAATGCAAAGATAACTTACACGTGTAGGTGCACTAAACGTACTAAACACATTATGCATGTGGCCCGGAAAACCGACAAGAGAATGCACCGATAGCTCACGAAAATTATAAGATAACTGAAATGTTTTTCGATCTCGTATGATAAAAATATTATAAAAACTCAAAGATGGTTTGATATTACTATCTCATTTTGAAAGCAGAAAACCTAAAGAGGTTTAGTATACAAAATGAAAAAAACTTACCATTTGGAAGCCAGCTGATGATACTTGACTTATTGAGCAATATGACTGACTGATGTTTACTTTTCTTCATAGGATAATATTTCATACAAGAGCAAAACAAAGTTGCCACTCTTAAAAAATAATTAACCTTCTAGGTAACGCTTACAGTTTACATGTTGGCACACGACTATAAGTATTACATCATTAACACAATACTCAGGTGATATTTTTCCAAGCAGAGCCCTGATCAAGTCCATATTTTTTTGCGAGTCGTGTACATAATAAGGTATAACACAAAACGAAAAAATCCGCAGCGGAACTCTAGTCAACCAACAAGAGCAAAGATCCCCCTGTAGATCCTTCCAAAGCTTCACCCTAATTGGCCTACCAAAATGTCCGAAATTCCAGATTTTTCGCACCTTTTAAACGCAGCGTGATGTCGAGTCCGTTACCAGTCCTCCCCACTCCTCAACTGGAATATTCATCTAGCCAGACGCTTGCGCCGTGTGCCGTATGCGCATACCTAAGCATTTACTTACTCGTATTTAAGAAGTCACAGAGAGTAGTTACCATACAGCTGCGCTCCTTTATCAGCTCCCGGCCTTCACCATTTTTTTAATTGTCCATTCGCAAAAATATTTATTTACGAAGAAGTTATTTTCAATTATTTTTCACACATTGGTAGTTCACGTGATTAAGCTCTTAATTTAAAAATCTTATAAGCTTATCAGCTAAGCTGATTGTACTAACGTTGAAGTGAACATTACTCAAAGTTAGGACAAGCATTAGAGTACCATAAAGATTTTTTGGGTGTTGAGATGATTGGTTTGCAAAATATCCGCTTTTGCACAAGTACCAGGACTCAAGATTATTAAAAGCTGGGGGAGGCTATCGACCCTACCACCCCCCCCCCCGCCTTGGATCTGCACCTGTAACATTCAAGTGCTACTTGAAACAAGTTTTAAGAGGTATTAAAATACATTACAAGTTTTCTTCCAAATTTACCCGTTGAAGTATCATGTGTGAAAAAACTTTTACGAATTATAATTAATACTGTTTAAATTACTATCTTATTTTTTACAGCATAGCTTAGTAATGATCACCTACTACATAGGTATAATTGATTAGCATTTATTTTATACAACATGTTGTATTGAATATTAAAATGCACCAATTTTAAAAGATGTTGAAACCCATGAATAAAACAATAAGTATTTTAATACCATAGACAAAAGTGACAGTGATCATGTATTATTTGACGAAGGTATGAAACTTGTTGGATATCCCATCTATTTAAAAAAATAATTAACTGAAGTGCAGGATTAGTGTATCAAAACTTTTACGTAACAATGAATAATCACGGTGACATAATAATTGTTCTAGGTAAAAATGTGGGGTGAAAATTTTCTTACAATGCTAATTAATCCTGTGGAAAAAGGATTGAGAGCACACACCTACTTACTAAGAGACATTTTTAATGTTATGTATTGAAATATTATATCTTTAAAACAAAGGTTTAAATATTTATGGGTAAGTAAATCAAACTGTTTCACCATATTAACTAATATCATTCCTGTCATTGAGCATTTTAAAAAGATGTACTGAAAAAAAATGATAATCAACATATTATTTACAGGTAATGTAGTAAATTTTTATGTCAGAAACTGCGCTAATGATCCGAAGGAGTTTCCTTTAAGTATTTTTTATAAAATAGTTCATAATCATGTAGGGACCGATGAAGAATTACTACTGCTTGCAGTTCTTGATTTCAAGACATCTTATAGGACGAAACGAAGTAACGAGCTTGGTGAAGTAATAGGTCACTATAATTAATATGTTTACCGTAGAGGTAATGAATTATGGATGCATTGTCATGATAATAAATCAAATAGAATAGTAGTTCCTCGATTGCTCTTATATATTAACAAGTCAAAGAACTGAGAATAACGTTGTATGATAAAAAAGTAAAGTATTATTATAAATTAAGAAAACAATTTCATAAGATAATGTATACATGTATGCAGAATAGACTGATTCAAAATTTTGATCTCTGAATGTATTAAATGAATATTTTTAAAAATATTTGGCAAGTATCAATTTAATTTATTTAAATATGTTGTACAATGTTTAAGAAGCCTCTCCTAGAAACAACGCGTTTGTAGCTTGATGTCTTTTTTAATCATCCATTTTCATGCTTCAAACTACTGAACAAAAAAATCATAAGAAGAAGTACACGTGAAAATTTGCATGTGTAATAAAGTCTAATTTGTAAAAGAAATGTATATAATTTCATTGCTTTAGGCCGTAAATATTTAACGTCACGATTTATAGTAACTCATTTATATGGGACGTTCTTTTACAAACCGAACAGATTTGAAAAAAAATTGACCGACACATTTTAGATTTAACTGAAACTTTTCTTACGGGTTCTATATCAAAAAAAAAGATACGTGTAAGAGGATTTTTTTTTTAATTTTCGATGTTTTGAAAAATAAACAAGATCGAAAATTCGTGAATTTGATGATTCATCGATAATAGCCTATTTTTAAAAAATTCGTAACTCCAGTTCTATTTAAGCTAAAAAATTCATTTTTTTATTTTTATTTTGAAGGTAAAAAGACAAGTTTCAAGAAAAAAGTACTTACAAAACAAATGGTCGAAAAATTCAAATTGTTATTAACAATTTAAACGTTTATATCAGATTTTAACAGTGGTGCCACCCACGAATCAACTTTTTACTATTTTTATCGTATTCTGCTTCAAATTTTCTATCGAAAACGCTTTTAAAAACCATGGAGAAGTTATTGTTACTGTGAGAAAAAAATTAATTAATTTAGCGCGGTACGTCTCATTGACACGTGGGTCACATTTTATGGCTCATATTCTTGTTTTACACCGTATATCTCTGACATAAAAATAATTGTTTAATTTTTTTAATTAAAAAATATATTTTATTAGCCAAAAAGATGGGAAAAAATAAAAAAATACATAAATAAAAATAAATAAATGAATAACGATAAAATATTTTGAATCAAATAGTATAAAATTTTAATGTTGAATATTAATTTGAGCAATGAAAATATTAACTTATATTTCTTAAAGATTTTAAATTTCCTACGCGTTTGGTAAATACTGTTGGTAGCTTTGGCAGCACTGCCAGGGATTCAATTTTAAGGAGTAGGGACAGTAGAAGGGAGAAGCAGTAGACTATTGTTATATGAATCAGCTGTGCAGTGACCGTTTGTCGCTTACGCATTCAGTGCTCCACGTACTTTTTAATAGCTTATTTCTAACATTTCGAATTTTACTGCTTTCAACAGTTTGCACCATCTTGTTCTTTCTCCATAAGTGAAAGTGGCCTTTCGTTGTTTGAGTACAGCAAGAAATTAAAGGCAAATTGTAGATGAAAACATACAACAATGCCTAAAACAAAGTTTAAAAAATCATTATCTATAAATTTTCATACTGATGTATGTTTTAATCCATTTATATACATTTATCTATTCATATATGTATGAAGTAAACTACAGTTGTTATTTACTGTGGAATATCAGTCAATTGGTGCTTTTTTAACGTCTCAATGTTCTGAAATACAGGTTCATTTGTGAAATTTTTTACTTTCTTCGGTGTAAACTTAATAAATTGAAAATACATACCACAAGAATTTTTTAATTCACTAATTAAGTAATGATAAAGTAGTATGTTACTCACGAAGAAAGGAAAAAAAAATAGTTCTGCATCGAGAAGTGGACTTTTTTCGTGCAATACCCTAAAAAAGATTTTTTTTCAGGGCAGTGTGGTAAAAAGTAATTGTTAAATTTGTTGAATGAAAACGTTTTATAAGTACTTAATAAATTATATCATGATTGATTTTATTTTTTTTTTCGTAACAGATTTAAAATAACTCTTTAGGACTACAGCTTTTAATACTAATTACGTTTTGCAAAGTTTTATTATGTACCTTAAAACTCACGTCAAAAGCTTTATTTCTATACGTAAAAACATTTTTCAGCATTCTGTAGCTTAGTTTTTATTTATTGATACATTAAATGCTGATTTCTTTTCCTCGTATTGGAAAGCTTTGTGATTAATAAAAAAATAATCAATGACAAATAATGTTAAAAAAAAAATGTTTCTGTTAACAATTCGAAAATAACAATAAATTTTGAAATTTTATACTATAATTACAAAGGACAGTTGGTGGAATCTAGATCAATCCATTCAAATCAACAACATGCAGTAATTAACGGTCTTAATACCAATTTGAAAATGTCTAATAAAAATTGATAAAACTTTTTTTTTCTATTTATATTCGGTTTTTGCACTAGGGAAACCACACAAAAAACAATAACGTTCAAAAGTTTATTTTTCTCATATCTATTTTTTTACCAGCACAAGATTGAGCATAAGAAAATTGACAACTTAAGTACTATCATCTGGATGGCAACACTAAAACAGGGGGGTTCATGTGTTTTACGTGGAATTGTAATAAAAAAAATTTTTCATACTTTTTTTAAGATTCCATGTAAAATACTTAAACCCCTCTGTTTTGGTGTTGCCATCCGGATAGTGCAACTTAATTTATCAATTTACTTGTGTTCAATCTTATGCTAGTAAATAAATAGGTATGAGAAAAATTAACTTTCGAACGTTATTGTTTTTTATGTAGTTTTCATAGTGCAAAAACCGAATAGAAACAGATAAAAAAGTGTTTTATCAGTTTTTATTAGACATTTTCAATTGGGTAAGCTATATTTAACTGAATCTCAATGACGATAATAGATAGACCAAATGAGCAGATGAGGGTTATGTTGACTTTACGGAAAAATTAACGTAGTATTATTGAAAATTAAAAAATATTCCAAGAGTAACCTTTGTGCTAATGAATCGCAGGGGCTTACATATTATATTAATCGCAACTGTTCTAAAAACAGTCTTAATAAATCCTTCCTACACCAAAAATAGAAAAAGCTGCATTCCATTTATACAATATTCTTCCAATTTTTCTAATTAGCATTACTGACATAAGGCGTATTTTATAATTTATTTTTGATACCTGTAAGTTTGCTGTGCACCTCTCCTACGGAAAGGTACGCAGAGTGTAGTCCTAGCTTGATATCAGACTAGTACTACGTTGATTTATTATAAACTGGCTAGAGCGACAAATTTCTTAATTTGGCAAAAAATTAGCGACAAATGAGTGACAAATTATGTTGTTTATGAGAAATGGAAAATTGAACTTAGTAGTACTAGCTTGCTATATCCGAATTTAACGGTCAGTTTGTATATTTAAGTATGTAGGACATCTTTGGTGGGAGGCCCAATTTTCGTACAAGCTGCTGTGACGAAAAGAAAATAAAAATTAGAAGCTGTGGATTACTGGAATCTGTTGATAGGATCTTACTGGTTATTTCAAAAAATTTTAATGTTTTATTAAGGGTTACTACAAGTTGTCACAATACAAGATTTTAAAATATTTGTCTTGTTCTTGAAAAATGCTAAAAATTTGAGTCTTGTTATGTTTTATAATATTTTTGTGCATATAATATTGAGTGATACTATGTTGATATGCAACCACGATCTTGTCAAGATGTCTAAATCGTATTTTTATTGTTGTCATTAACATAAATAACAATATCATACACACATTTTCTCGTGTAGACTTCTATATAATAAGATTTAATATAGTGGTTACTACAAAAATAATTTTTTTACTTGTTCACAACATGAATTCTATATTAAATATTTCAATTGTTGTGTATTTACTTAAGGATCAAGTACAGAAGCACATTGTAGATGTAACTTTACAATCCGTTTATTCAATGCTCCTAATTACATATTAGCACTAGTAGGCAGCTACTTACAAACTGACTTGCTGGTTGCTCGCTTTACATATTCGCACTCGCAACCAATACCATTCACACTTTTACACCATACAAATATACAGACCTTACGCACATACTCTTCCGCGTTCGCTCATATGTGCGTTAGTATTGACTTTCACTTAACAGCTTACCCTGACAAAGAATTCCTCTTTTCGTATAAGGTAATGTTTAATATGTAATATAATCCTTCAAATAAGTTGAAATTTTTCGTCCTCTTACTGAATTTATGCGAATTATTTTTGATACTTGAAATTCTTCCTCACTTGTGGAATTATCGTTATTTTGTTGCGGCACATCTATTCTTAGTCTTTTTTGCCCGTCCTCTGGCTCGTCTGACGGGTGGTCTACCGTCTTCTCTTAACTCTGTGGAGACATTGCTGCCGATAAACGAGGTTGACTCTAAAGACATTGAAGTATTAGGGTTGTTCTTTATTACTTTTGGTTTCTTGTGTAATGGCTATCTGTCTCCAAAACAAAAAATTCTAGACATTTTTCTTTTTCTCCTATAAACCGCAATTGATTTATATGTCTCAACTATACTCTCCCGTCATGTAATATAACTGCATAATGCAATTTACCTGTTCGACGCACTATTTTACCGAAAATCCATTTTTGTTTTTTTCCGTACTTTCTTTCTACCAAGCTATCTTTAACTAGAAGTTCTCTGTATTTTTTACTGTCATTAAATTCTGCTTTTTTTGTAATTTTACTTAGTTAAATTAACTCCAACCTACGCCTTATTTTTCTGCTAAACATTAATTCTTTTGGCAGAACCCCTGTAATTGCGTGAGGCATTTGACGATATTCTGCCAAAGTGAATTGCAAATTCAATTCAAGTTTTTGTTTGAGCTGTTATTTTTTCAGTGCTCATTTTGTTGTTTGAACGTAACTTTCGGCTTGACCGTTCAACGCTAGATGGAACGGAGCTGTTCTTTTATGTACAATACCGTTGTTCTTTAAAAATTCCTGGAACGTTGTGGAAGTAAAAATTCTACCATTATTAGACACTAAAATCTCAGGAATTCAAAACGCAATATACACTCACTGCCACTTCAAAAACGCATCTTCTAAAATAATAAAATATTTTCCAAGAAATGGTCCGGCAAAATCTATGTGGACGCGATAGACGAGTGCTTTTGCTGGTGCCAATATACTTCGATATAATTATTCTTGTACATTTGGCATTGTAAACAGTCTTTCGAAATTTTTTCTATATTTTTACTTATGTTTGGTCTCCAGCAATGCCCTCTAGCTAGACCTGTCATTTTTACTATTCAAAAATTATCGTTATGTAATTCTTACAAAATCGTATTTCGTGATTCTTTCGATATTACAACTTGATGTTTTCGCATCAGTACACGTTGTTTCAAAGTAAATTCACGTTGATCAATATACCATGTTTCCTTCGCCGTAAGACTTTTACTGTTTTTCAATGCAGTCATCACGATCTTTATGTCATCTTTCTTAGATGGTATCTGCATCAACCGATAAGGTCTCAAAAGTATCAATAACAAATTAAAAGTATCAATATTTTCTGCTTCAACTGCTGGTAGTCTAGATAGTAATAGAAATTTTACAAACAATTATTTATTTATTTGTTGTAAAATTGATAGTTAAATGACAATAAAATAAGTTTTTAGAAATAAATTAAGAATATTAATTTCTGAGTTATGAAACAATTATTTACTTGTATAAAAGAATATTATGGTAAGAATAATTAATCAATTAATAAAATCAATTAACGAAACTAATTATTTAATAAACAGTAAATGAATATTAAAATTAGAGATAAGTTACAAACAATTCTGTAACAAGGAGAAAGACGATAATCTATAATAAACATTACCCGTAAGTGTATTAGAAAATCAGTGGTTTGACCCTCGAGGAATTTTTTTTTTTTTAGGTGTAGAATAAAGAATCGAAATTTAAAACTTTTCTTTCTTCGCATATGTGCTTTGGTGGTGCGGTGTAGCATGGCGGAATCAACGACATGAGAGGAAAAATTCCATTTTACAACGCATTTTCTTTAAGTCATTAGTCTGGAATCGTCAGTTTCAAAAATCGAAAATTCCGATTTTAAATGTTTTTATTTTATATATTAAATTGAAAGACTTTTCTTTTCAGCTAGAGTAGTAGGAGTTGACACGTGGTTCGCACATGGGACGGAGCTTTACTACTATACTAGTGGGACTTCGTCCCCCGGCACTCTTTGCGTCCCAACCCCCCCCCCCCCCCAATACTTTATCTCAAAGTGAGAGTTGTGTGATTTAAGATAACTACTTTAATTTTAATCTTTAATTATGAGTCATGTGATTTCTGACTTTAAAAAGTAACTTATATTACATATAAATGTTTTCATGAAAAGAAATGAAATTTTTGGAACAGAAGTTCAGTAAAAAGTTTTGTTGCAATTTATAAAATTTTTGTTACAATTAAATATAAAAATTAAAATTTCTCTTATAGCATTGAAAATAATTCAAGTAATTCGAATTAAGAACTTTTTTCTGGGAATAACGACAGCGGGCATTATGACTTATTACAATACACTTATATTAGAATTAACAAACAACTAAGGAAAATCATGGACAAAAATTATTATCATTTAAAAAAACGTTGGAAGATAATTTAACCATTACAACTTTAAAAAAAAGTTTTGTAGTGTCACAAATGGTAAAACATGATAAAACATAATAGTTCGAGAAAAAAAAATTTGTCAACAAATGGATCAGATACAAATAAAAATGATATACACAAAAAACAAGAAATTATAACAACAAGCTATTTTGGGAAACGTTTTTTTACAAAAATAAAGACATCACATGTGTAGTTGACTGTGAAAAGTATTACTAGAATTGTTTTTAATACATATAGGTTGAATGTGATAAACTTGACCTTAAATTTTTTAATTATAAATAGCTTTTTTCTCTTAATTCACAAAATTGGCTCTAAATGATGCAAAAGGAAAAAGATTATTGTAATATCCAATTAAATATTTGAAATCATCATCGTTTAACATAAATTCCAAGTATCATAGGCATCTTCAATATGTCTGCCTATAATAAGACATACATCTTTTTTTAGTGGCATATGTCTTCGCGGGATGTCTGTATAGTGGCTGAAAGATTGCATGGAGTAGTGAGTGGTAGGGTGGGGTGGTTTTTAGTATGTTTTTTTTTAAATCACGTAAGAACAAGCAGAATTTTCTGTGACTTGGTGTGTTGGGCTAGTAAACGAATTTAATAATTTCCAAGAAAGTTTTCAGTTGTTAAAATTCTAGTCGCAAACAATAACCTTAACGTTCGCTCCTACCTCAAATAAAGCCCTCAAGATTTCAAACACAATACCGTACAGGTCTTTGCAGAATGCGCCGTATTCATTTAAACCGTAAGACAATAATGAGCTCCAAGAATTCTTTGCATTGATACGATCCAAACAGAATAATAACTCGTGGTCTGCTAATTTAGATTTCCTTTGATTCTCACCCATGTCAGAAAACTCTTCAATAAAATCTTGGGCTTTCAAATAGTCTTCAAGGATTTTATGGACATAACATCGAATTTTACAACACACATGCATTCTTTGAAGGGTAACGACGTAAGCATGTTTTCAAGCATTTGCAATACTACATTTTTTAATCCGGGTTAAACATCGTACTCAGTTATCTACTCTCTAATTGTTGATTCTTTGGCCAACCACTCTTTAAGGTCCTGTAACACGATGTTAAATAATGAAATAATTTTGCGAAGGTTTCTTTCCTATTTATTGTATTTCTTATTATGTCATTTTGATTGCATTTTTATTACAGTAAGTTGCAGATTTAAAAAGATTATTGCCTTTTGAATATCGCTGATGGTACAAGTTTCTATTTTTATTATATTTTGGATGGAGTGCTTTGTATGTTTAATTTGTCTTAAATTTTCAACTACTCTCTGGTATTTGTCATTGTCGTCTTCTAAATCTGCAACTCTTTTTTGAGGTCGAAAAATTATCTGTCTAACTTAAAGTAAAGTAGGTTTTGATTTTGTGTTTGAAAAAGTTGTGTCAGACAGTTTAAAATTAGTCGTTGGAATATCACAAACATTGAAAACATGTTAATGCGACTATCAAATTTTTCAATCTCACTTTCTTGACTATCTCTCTCATAACATTTTCAAAATCGAAAAATAATCTTTTACTGGACGGATCCCTTCCAACGCTTGGTTTTTTTTAAATCACAATTTTTTCTACTACGTCTTTCACGCCTAAACTTTGTTCACTATTAACAACAAAACTTTGTTTAATATGAATAACAATTAATGCTACTTTGATGGGATGGATTTGAACGCCTTCACATTCATCTAGCGATTCTGATAACCTTTTAGCATTAACTGATAAAATATCAGCATTACTAAATGATGCTGAAGACACATTGTGAACCGAAGTCGTTGTTTCTATAGATACCTTATTTTCTACTTTGAATAGCTGCTGTGTGTGTGCTACCTGATATTTTGCATATATCATTTTCATAAACAAGTTTTGCTTCAGGAGCCTGACAATAAATAAGAGTGTTGTTCCGTTTTAAACGCTTTATTTTTCTGGTATTATCTTTTATTAAATCAACATTATTAAAATGTCTGTTATAAGTTGCCGTACATCGCTTATAAGAAGGTGCCCAGTATTTTAGAGTAGTGTTACCTATTATGGAAAAAATATATTTTTAGCTGGTATAATCAGTTTTGATTATAAGAATCATTCTTGATTGATTTAATTACGTCTTTTACGTATTTAAATGATCGCCAAACATTTTAAAATATCTGAATATTTCAAATAATTTTTTTATTATGAACGGAAAAATACTAAACTTGAAATTCTTCGGATTTTGTATCTTTCCTAGTAGCACAACATAAGTTTTCAGAAGCAGATACGTGCACTTCTAACGCACGTGCCTGCTTCTCAAAACTTACGATGTGCTACAAGGGTTAGTATTTTCAACTAACAAAAGAATTTTTCTTAGAAAAATATCCATTAATTTAAAAAAAATTCTATTTATTTATTAAAAAAGGCTTTTGATATGTAATTTAAAGTTAAACTATCAACATTATTAAAAATAGTTCAAATGGGGCTCATTTTTGTAGCCTAGATATCTATTTTATGAATCTGTTAAAAGCGTATCGAGTATGAATAATTTCGTGTGTCAAAATGGAATGAACAACATTGCTACTGTTTAGAGCAGCAATTTTTGGTGATAATTTGACAAAAAATTAAGGTATGAGCATGATTTTCAAATTTGGTACCTGATAATAAAAAATAAAAAAAATGTAAAAATAAAGTTTCCCTAAAACTTATGAAAGATGAGATAATATTTTAAAATGTTAACTGTGCCACTTGGAATAAAAATATAAATTTTTAAATTTTTCTAGTAGCATAGAATCTCAAAGTAATTGTTGTACACATTGTTGTTTTCGCTAACTAAAAACATTGTATTCAAGTCTTCAACTGTAACCAAATCAAACAAGTTTAATATTTTCTAGTAAAATATTTTCGCAAATATTGACAAGTAAATCTAGACATTGTAATTCAGATTTTGTGTATTCTACTAAGGTTGAGTATGTTGCTAAAATTTTTTCATATTTCTTCACCACAATAAACCAGTGCTACAGGCGCGCAAATTTTTAACCATAAAGATCCAACTATATGGGAGCTTGGCTGATCGTGGTCCACAGATCTACCTCATTTGATTCTCAACGTTTTGACCCCTTAAATTCGAAAATCACGAATGGCTCACTAGAATCGTTGCCGTACAATTTTTATAAACGAAGTTTAATAATAAATTAATCAAAGCGATATTTTGCTCTGAAAAAAAAGTACACTAATATTCTTTAGAATATTTTTAGGAAAAAAATTAATTGGAATTTATGTACCTAAGCATATTCGTCATGGGACAAAAAATTCCAAAAGCTAAAAAAGTCATAAGATTTCAAAATTTGGACTAAACATTATTAAAAATCTTCTTTTTTATAGTCTACAATCACTGTTTAGTGTATTAGTAGTAACAGTCGAATGAGTCAGACTCTTTTTTTTTTTTTTTTTTTTTTTTACCTCCTTGATTTACGCGCATTATAAACGTTTTTCTTAAGACTGATCTTTGTGACGACGAAAACGCAAATATGCCTGGCCAGAAATCCCAGAAATTTTGAGCAATGGCTTATGATAGCTAACCTTTCCCCTTGGAATAGAGTTTGATCTTCAACTTCTTCGTATGTTACTTTTATTATTATTTAATTATATTTTAACATTTTTATACATTACACTCAGTTACAAACTTTCATTTATTATTGTGTTTTAATTAAAATGCAATTCTTTGTTTCAAATTATTCATCTTTGCCAAAAGGCTTTTTCCTGCCAAAGCAATTTTTTTCAATGTGTTGACGATAGCCATAAGTGATTAAAATTTTTAAACATGTAAGTATCAACCGAGAAAGCACCGCCAGACCTCTGGGGTCATACTTTTTTGTAACAGATACATGAATTTTTATAAATGATTTTTCACAATTTTTTGGACCTCACAAAATAAAAGTCGTTGGAAACGCAGCAATAGCTTTAACTGTTTTTTTTTAACACACAGTTTTGGATAGAAAAACATTTTCATTTCTATGTGTTATAGCAATTGTAGTATAAAAAAACGGACGTGTGTTTTTGATTCTATCACGAAACACATCGTTTGGTATTAGTTTTGGGACTTGTAGTTTTCTATATGGAATGAAAATTCAGTGTTGCACGAATCCAACTGTTAACGTAACTCTTACCATTACAATGTGGTATGAGACTGACAATAGCAAGTGTATTTTAACTTTTATAGATTTAGGTATGAATTATCGTTCGATCCAATCTAAAAGATGTGGTATCAAAGAACTTACTTTGTACATATACAATGTAAAAAGCTTTTTCGTGTTAATTTTAGAAAAAATATTATTTATATTTTTTGATAAAAATTTTTGCACACATATCTTTGTAACTTACATTACAGATAGTGAAGGTTCAGTAAGAGTTAATATTCTGCAACAATGAATTTCTATTCTATAAGAAAAGCTTCAAGTACCAAAAATAATGATGAGCAACTCGTTGAACGCTTGTAACAAGAGCACGCAGGTTTTTGTTATGCATAGTTGAAATTGTAAAAATTCATGACTTGTCCAAGTTTTGAAATTTTAGTTATGAAAAAGTTAAATTTTTTTTTACAAAAAGTAGCATTTTCAAGTACCTTATTAAAATTTATTGATAACAATTGAACGTTAGGTTACTTACCTTTACTTTTTATACTTAGGGGTCAAACAGCATAAAAATATAAGTTACACCGGTAGGCCTCGATCAGACGCTCGCACTTACGTCCAGACTTGGACTACACATTATGTTCAGTCTCTCTAAAACAAAACTTTTGAATCTGTAACGTTCAACAATCCAGTATATCTTTGCAAGGCTTTAAATTATCGATTCAAAAATGGATAAATCTGAATATCACTGTTAGTACATGATGTAAGTTCAAGGACAAAGTTCAATATTCATTCAATCTATCACACTATTAATTTTTTTTTTTTTTAATTTTATGAGAGCTCGTAACGCTTGTAATTTTCTGAAGATAACGTCATTTAAATTAAGAAAGTTGTAAAACTTTTATCGTACAGATTAAGTGGGTCCCAAAAATGTTTAAATTTTTTCCGGTTATGGACTAAACGTTAAATATATTAGAATGGTTGAAAATCCATTATAAGTATTTGTCTGTTTCGCCCCTTACAATACGCAGGTTTTCGTAGAATGATCCATATACGTGACAACTAATTACATATATAAACACACACATACATACGTAAATAAACATAAGTATGCATTTGGAGACATATGTTTTTACCAGACTACTTAATATTAATTCAAACTTGATGAGCACGCATTTACTAATATAGCCAATTCAATACTTAAATTCGTAATTCCAACAGATTGTCGCTTTTCGTCTATAAGAAATTGATGCAACTTATGTCCATTGTGAGGGCTCTTGTAGCAGTGACGATTTTGGCACCCTTCATAAACAGTATTGTTTTCTATTTTTTCGTTTTAGCCACTTTGACGGTAACTTAACTAACTGTTGTTTGAAAAGTGCTGTGACTACATATGATATAAATGAATGACAATGCTGAATATATTTATTAAATTCACGAAAACTTAAGAGCTGTCACCGTAAGAGTGTACTCAGTAATGAGAATTAATAATTTTTATGAGCATTTGCAAGACAAATGATGAAAAATTAAAATATTTTTTTAAAGACACAACATTTCAAAAGTTTAAAAATTATTTATACAAATGAGTAAAAAAAGTCAACGTAATAAATTGTATTAACTACTTGAAATAATTACAAATACAACTTTAACACAATTTGTTAATTCTTATTATTACAATTAAATTCATTTTATTTTTTAGAAAAATCCTCAAATTGTATCATACAATAAGAAACTTGTAGTAAAAGTACAATGCTCCTACATGTTACCATTATCTGGTAATGGCAGTTGGTAAGTGGAGCGTGCAGGAAGGCGAAACCTCACGTGTGTGTGTGTGTGTGCATTTGTGCATACATGTGCACGTGTATGTGTGTAATGGTACTTCTTAACAGGAGTGTTTTCAAATGTCTTTGCTCCCATGGGTTCCAAATTGTTAAAAAAAAGTTCTCTCGAAATTTGAGCTCCTAATATTGAGTCTTAGATAGTCCTTATTCCAACCTAAGTTTCTCATAGGAAAACATGAAATATTTCCTTTAGTATTTAGAATTATTAAATTTGGGGATACGTGGATCTATAATAAAGAATCATACATATTTTTGTATGAAATTCAACGCTCTACAAAAAGGTAGTTTATGATTTTTCGTTAAGTTTATTGGTTCGAAAGTTATTCGGGCTTGAAGTCTAATTTTTATATAATTGTTAATATTGTCAGGTATTCTGACACAATAATTACTTGTATTGAAAAGTGTATTTCATTTTCATTATTGAAATATGCATTTAAGTTTATACAATTACATAAATTATATTTTTGAATCAAAAAAGCCTATATGCTGATGCTGTTTATAGAAATAAATGTTAAATTGGAGATATATTTATTTATTTTGCGTTGATACTCACTGAACCTTAACACTAAGTTTTCGATCTTCAAAAGATAATTTTTTCAGTTGATCTAATGGCTTACCAAAAATGTTTTTCATAATAATTTTTAAAGTTATGAATAAGAGATGCTTCCTGCATCCTTTATTTATAGAGTGTATTGATTTTTCAATAGTTATGTCTATGAGGGAATAAATAAGCAGCTTTTTATAATTTCTTAAGGTAAGAGACAAAATTTATTCTAAAAAAGCAAATGTGTTTCATGACTTAAAATCAGCAGTCGCTACATTGTGAGACACATCCGACTATACTGTCAGAATAAATCCCTCTACTTTTTATGTAACTGAGTTTTTTTCATATTCTAAAAATTAAGACTGATTCTAAAATTAGACTAATAAAGTAATCCTGAGCTGAGATTCGTACTCAGCAACTTGATAAACACAGTATATACACTATACTGTTTTGTCTTCATGTCTTTTTTTGTGGCTTATGTAATAAGTTCTTAATTTTATATCTAAAAATAATTGTGTCTATTATTTATGGTTTTAAAATAAATTTTAGATTTGATTCCTGTATATATCCTGCCAATACACAAGATGTTGTTACTTCTCCATATAATGTTCTGTTGTCAACTAGGAAACTTATTGAACATGCAACTTGCGTATTTCCAGCTGAAAATCAAGCACTTCAAGATATGTGTAACGTATATATGAACAACAAATATGAAAATATAGATCAAATGAAGTACAGTACCTTACGCCTACCGTTTCAAGATATGAACAGTATCATCGTAAATATGCTTCTTCATTTAACAAGGTAGATAAACATTTACGCTTCTTTATATTCATTTTGTTACACTGTAATTTTATTACAGTCAATTCCAAAAACTGTCCAACAAACTTTTTTATTTTTGGCCTAATTTTGACATTTTATAAGGGAATACTATGCTTGACAGTACCCAGTAACTGGTAGAGTAGTTGCTAGGTACCTAAAGATAGAGGAAATATTCGAACCTATCGACGTGCCCATGGCGTAAATACAATTGTAAATGTATTACTATACATATGTAAAATGACAAGCTAATAATGTTAAATAAAAAATTTTCTACTGCTTAAATTTTTGGGGGTCTTAGTTTCGACAAAAATATTCCCAAAAATCCGTTTTTTGTGCTCATACCCAAGTTTAGTATTATGCATAAAGTAATTGAAGTTAACAAATTTGTTTACAGGGTCACAGTGTAGCTATGTAAGGTTTGTATACATTACAGTAATGAGTAAATTTTACTCATTTTAATCTTGTTTATGTACTAGTACTCAATTGTATAGCACTACGAGTATCGTAAGGTAATTATACTGCACCTAAAGTAAATTAGATTAGACAATTTCATTGTCTACATTTTAATTCTACAGTCTTCTACCATTCATTCAAAAGTATAAAATTAATTTTAACTTCATCAGGGCTTCAAGAGATCTTAACAATTTTTTCAATTCATTACAAAAAACTAACTTCTTATTTTTAACTCACTTTTTATTTTTGATAAAAGATAAATTTAAAGTGTATTTTTTACATAGTTTTCTACTTCTCTTAAAATTTTATATTTAAACTACATAATGACATATTTCGATACATAGCATTTCATTCAGAACTATTATCATTTATCATCATAAACTCTATGTATCATGGCAAGTAGAATTGAATATGAATTTAAGTGTATAGTACACGTTAAACTCTGAGCATTATTACGTATTACTTATAAGTAACTCTCAGTTCACTCAATTAATAATCTACATATTACTTACACACGGTGAACGCAAGCAACAAAAGTGTATTGTGAGGCCTCTTGATAGGCCTATTCTCTGTCACAAGATCATTTAGAATATCATAAAAATATAGATATAGGAGCGGTGTTAGCTAAATGGTTAAGGTGCTTGGTACTGATACAACATCGTTCTAGGGGTCATAAGTTCGAACCCGATGAGTGCTGATTTAAAAAAAAAACTATTTTCATCAAAAAAAGTTACCATGAGCCCCGGCTGTTTTGGGGTAGATTTTTCGGTAGAGTTTCTATTTAGTGTGGTTTACAGTTTTTTCCTTGCCCCACAGGTCTTCCTTACCCCGAGGCTGGGTGAATATGAAATAGTGCTTAGGCTAGGTAGGGATTAGTGGATCCAATGCCAGGTGCCAGGCAGGGAGCGATGGCTTTACTGGCGAGGAGTGATCCCTGAAGCTTAGGGCTTCTCTGGGGATGTTAAGGTGGCTCCTCACTATAAATCCCACAAGAAGAGTAAGCGTACTGCAACACAGCTTTTCATTGGCTGTGGAGGTTCTTGACTAAAAATGGATAGGTACCTATAGTCCCTTCAAAAAAAGTTTAGTCACATCTGCACCGTTGACCTATATCGTACAATACAGTGACCCGAGCAGACGTATGTATACAAATCAAAAAAGTACATAAGTCAGCCCCGCATTAAATTATTTTCTTAGTTCAGCGTCTCATTTATTTTTATTATAATTACGATTCCCCACAACTCCTATTCATTTTACGTACAACTTTCTGACCAATTCAAACTACGCGGGCTACCGCTCTTCGGTGTAGCAGACGCCCCACACTTTTCCTCTGTTCCGTGACTTGCACAGTTATCTACTATTTTCACAAAATATCCTATAAAACCCATGGTGATGTCCAAGTACCTGAATGTCGTTAGAAAGATTCTGATTTCTTCTATCTGCTACATAGTTTTCTATTAAGAACTACAGCATCTTTGCTGAGATATCATACAACCTGCGCCACCAATTTGACGACCCTCCATAAGAGGCTATGTTACAGGGTCTATTTTCCAGTTAGTTTTTTTCAACAATTTTGGTGGTGACGAGGTCTAAAATTTTGGGAAAAGACTCCTTGCACTTTCAAGAATCATCCTTTAAAATATCATTTAATACTCCAGTGTTTTGATTTAGTGAGGAGCCACCTTAACTAGTTTGGATCCGATGCTTTGAAAGAGAGCGTTGGCTTAACTAAAAAGGAGTGGATGACAAAGATATGGAGTTTTCTTCGCAAAAAGGGTACGTAGTAACTAGTGGTCCTGATGAACCATTTGTGCAGAGGGTGCAAGCTTAACTGGCAAGATGCGGTGTATAGTAACGAATCCTACTGGAGAAACTCTCACTGTGCCCATGGTGTCAGCTGATTTGTAAATGGGTGTGGAAATACACTCCTATACATAAGTGGTGAATGGGTTGCCCCGCTGACTAGACTAGTAGGCTCTCGCGGTAATACGGGAAAAAATGTAGAAATCTCCATTTCATAGTCCAAATTAGTGTGATCTTTGTTGAGTTAGTAACAAAGTCCCAATTGTTCTGTGGCTTATGAACGAACATTTTTATATTCATCACTTGACTTGAGGTCGTAAAATTCGGAGTTATTACTGAACCAAACGCTGAGTCCAAAATAATTCTACTGAGTAATCCTAAGACCATGTACGTACCAATGATCAGTGCTTTAGGGAAATTGTATGCCTTAGCAGGCTTGTTTACTTCCATTAAACAGATTTTATAAAACCTGAAGGGAGCTAGTATCTATGAATTTTCAGAAAGCTTCGCCAAATACTCTCATTTTTCGAGTTATAACTGTACGTATTTCGTAAAAATGACTTGCACATTTCTTAAAAGAATAGTGAGCTGTATCAGATCTCTGATTTTCTTAAACTGATATTTTCCACAATATCCCAAAAACTGAAATGACAAATACGGTCGTATACCGGCAGATCCTGGAACAGAGAAAAGGTGATATGACACTACCACTTCTTAAAACGATGACTTGGTCATAGTAAATTCTCGCCTCTTAGAACTCTGCTTACCCTTAGAAAGCTGCTCCTTAAAATCTGAGATTCCGAAAGTCCCGAATCTGCTTGATCTCCAGAATCTTGAACTCTGTGTTTCCTGTACAAAGAGAAATAATATCCTTTTTCATTAAGTTACTCTATATGCGAAACATGTGTAGATCTTACCATGTATTTCAGATAAGGAATTGAATGCTTGATGTATGCATATTATCTACTTTAAACATTTAAGTAATGTTGCCTCTCTAAACTTTTCGTGTTATGGCCTGAGAATAGACCGTTTAGCAAAATATGATATTATTCTTACTTTTTAACTAATTTTAGCACTAGAAAAAATCCCTACGTACATAGCAGTTTTCAGTGGTACTTTTAAATTAAAAACGAAGGCCAACGTTACCTTAAAAAGATCTTTTTCTTTTCAAAAACTATCATGTTTACCTGTAAGATTGGGTAACGCATCAATATTTCTAAGGTATCGTTAATGGCAAAAAGTTAAAGTGCAACGTTTTTTCTCTACTATGCATCGTATGTTTTTCACCATTTCATTTAAAGAAAAATATTTTTTATATACTTAATAGTTGGAATTATTCTCATACTTTGCATGATCGAAAAAAGCACTACTATTCTTGAATGATCCTAATCATAAACTGTGTTATTAAAGTTTACTTTAAGATTCAAACTCAACTCTTTTTAATTCAAAAATATTTATTGAATAATATCAATAACTAAATACCCATTCAGTACTTACTGCAAGTGATATGTACGTTTATTTGGCTTTTTTAGTTTATTACACAACTTTTTACACTGCCACTGAAGTATCGTGCATGGTGGGTTATATTTTTCATGCAGTGAAGCTTTACTGTAAGCCATGCAACACTGTTAATATTTTGAACGGATTTTTGGGAATAAGTTATAAGTTAACGTACTTTCTACTGTTTATGTTTACACACAAAAATTAATGAATTGTATATTGTTTGAAAATGAATCATTGCTAAGTGAACACAATTATGAGTACTATTTATATAGCATCTCGAATCAAAGTTTATTTTAATGCAAACTGCAGCAAATTTTTATTTCAGAATTTCATTGATAGAGCAAGTAAATAAAATGTCTTCTACAATTTACATAACAGTTGAAATTTATCTTTGTCAGTTTTCTTTAATAACAACATGCATAGTATTCATATTATAAAGTGTTGTCAGTATTGTTGAATCACTTCTAAATAACATCTGATATAAGATAAATAGTACAAAAGCTAGAAACTACTTGCGTACTTTTATGCATGCAATAAGATTCGAGATTGATGATCACATACCTACTAAAATTTTACGAAAATGTACCAACATCCCCCGCGCATGCGCTGCATGCTCCACGTTAGTTGTAAAACCACCAATCTCTAATTTTATGGCGTACATCAAAGCACACAATTAGACCCCAGACTTAATAACATTTTCAACTGTCTTTTTATAAATTTCTAAAATTCCTTCTATCAATGCATTCGAATTTTCAAACGTTCATTTAAATAAAAATATCGCAAAGGCTTCAGTAATATCCATATTATCAGGTTTTCTTATTGTTAATAATTCATTAAGTTAAAAGTCATCTCCCACAAATAAAATTGCTTTTGAAGTAATAGTTTTTAAAAGGTTATAAAGATATGTTTAATTTCACCGTATACATATTCATCTATTAAATTGTAAATTAAGTGCTAACTCGATACTTGGTTTGATGAAATTTGGTTTGACTCTTGTTAAAATTATACCAATTTTTTGATAACAAATGAGATGTTCTTACTTTGTCACGATTGATCGAAACTTTCCGCGGAGCTAGAGATAGTTCTGTATTATCATTTTTTAGTTGTGTTCAAATTGTCTGTTCTAACAAACACGTATGTGATTAGACTACAAACTTCTTAACAAACATTTAGCGTATTTTGCTTATTACGACTCTTAATTTTGCGAAGCACTTTTCGTGCTAGATGAAAGCTCTTTACAGTCTGGAAAATGGTTGTCTTCCTCAGTGGCATTTAAATTTAACGTATTTTAAAATCTTACTAATAAAGAATTTTTTAAAATTGTATGCAGACACATTCGTGTATAAACGCACTAAATAGCATTGTAAAAGTTCTGCTTAACACAGCTCATAATACTGTACGATATTGAAACTGTGTTAAAAAACGAGCATCTACTGGGATTTATTAAACATTGTTTCAAACGATGGCTTATCTTTATGAATAATAAAAGATGACATGTCCTTATATGACTACATAAGGTTTTGGTCCCAATGTGAAAAAAGTTTACATCTTGAAAAACTCTCTTAACAGCTTTTAACGTGTAGAAAATAGTCCTTATTTCATCAGTTTTTTCATACTAAATTTATGGTGTGAAATTAGTTAAAATGTTTCATTTTTACACTTTCTCAAAAATCTAAAAGTTGAAGAAACCGCGTTTCTTACTAAAAACCTGTACATCACCCTATTGTTGCGGTCCAATAAAAACCAATAAAAAATTCTTTGATTTTACCATAGGATTTTTCTATTGGTTTGTTATCGGTATTTGCACCCGTAAATCCAAATAAAATCCGAAATGGTCAAAAATAGATTTTCTATATCATTTATTATAACTAGGACATGATTGAACAAAAATAAATTGACAAATTTATGTCATACCATCCGGATGGTAACACCAAAACGGGGGGACTAAAGTATTTTTTACAAAATTCTAATAAAAATTAATAACTAACTTTTCTTTCAATTTACATATAAAATACTCTAATCCCCCCGTTTTGATGTTACCATCCGGATGGTATGACATAAATTTGTCAATTTATTTTTGTTCAATCATGTCCTAGTTATAATAAATGATATAGAAAATCTATTTTTAACCATTTCGGATTTTATTTGGATTTACGGGTGCAAATACCGATAAGAAACTAATAGAAAAATCCCATTGTAAAATTTTATTGGTTTTTATTGGACCGCAACAACAGGGCAGTATTAGTTTTTCATTCCAAATGTGCCAAAGAATAAGTAAATATTTTTTTTAAGACCAAAAAAAGATCATTGACTAATTTGTTTGAAAAAAAATTTTGAAGCAATACCTGACCTTATTTTTGTCTGGCAACGTACACTTTCAGGTGAAGTAGTACATTCCAAACAAGATTACATCAAAAATTACAAATGTCTAATCTACCCCAGATTAGTAGTGTTTTTCAGCCATCTGTGCAAAACTTAAGTTATGACCAGACTGTTACACGTATAAACATCAGAACAAATTTAATAACACCTTTAATCACTTTGAAAAAGCGTAAGAGAAACAGTTAATCAACCCTCAAATATCAACAGCACATACGAAATGGTGAGATTGAAATAGTCAACCATCCAAGTACAAACCGTGCCATGTGCTGCTTAACTTCGGACATCGACGAAACTGCGAATCTATTGTTGCGCCACCGTGACCGTTTATAATTATAGTTATAAATAAAAGCTACAGTTATGGCTATACCTTACCTATGCATACAGCTACATTGAACTTCAAAGAAGCTATTAACCACGAGCACATCTAAGGTAACGCCCCCAGTGCCAGAGCTCAGTATCAAGTTTGCCAATTTGAAAGCATTAGTCTTATAGAAACAGTTTTATTTCAACTAACTACAATTCAACTTTTATGTAGTAGTTGAGAAACTGGTACTAATGACAAGACATTAAAAATTTTATTAGAATAACATAACTCAAGAGTAACAAAATCATAGAAAGACAGTACTCGGAGCCAAAATATTTATTCCAAGGATGGAAGGTATAAGTTGGTAGCACCTTTCAGCTTGGATTCCAGTTTCCAAGTCCGAACCGTTCCCGTCCTAGAGCGCCACAATTGAAATAACAGCTTTGAAATTTAGAAAAAATAATAATATAACAATAGTAAAGCCGTTGCAAGTTATATCAGAAAAAGTAATAGGATGATAATGTATGCCTGCTTAATGTGTATTTATAAGTGTGTAATTGAAAGTCAAATTAAAATATTTGTTAATCATGAGAACAAGTTTTTTGTTTTAAAACTTGCAACTGCAGTACAAAAATAACTAATTGTCTATTATAGCAATAATAAGAATAATAATAACAATAGTGATACTAATGACAATAATAACATAAATAATAACAATAATAATAAAATTAATTTTAAATACATTGTGACATGCGATTTCAATTAATTCTTCATTATTCAGCGTATGTAGTAGGAGTAGTAGTAGCAACGATAAATTTTTTCTTTCTACAGTGATAAATGATGTACAAATAGCTGTAACGACACACTACTTTTTGTGCAACACACTAGCTGTACTACTTTTTCTGCAACTCACGAGCTTAACACATTTTTTGCTTACATAGCAAGAAATAAAATTTACGTACTAGTTACAGGTACAGCAGTAGTAAGTAGCGGTAAAAAAGTAGTAGAAGTAGCAGAAGCTCTGGCAGTCTTTTTTTTTTTTTTAAAGTGTATGATGCTATACAAAAAACATAACTTCTTTTTTATTTTTACAGCCCATAAAGATTCTTATACAGGTGGTATTTGGCTTTTTTAAAATATATTTTACAGCCATTTCTGAGAACCATTCCTAATAGGCTTACCATTGCTGTGTTACTCTGCATGTATTTTAACCTAATAAACGAAGCTCTAAAGTCTCTTGAAAATGTATTCGGCTGAAATTTGGATTTTATTACGTAATATTCCACACTTATCACGATAATAATAGTAACAATACTCTCATTATTAGACTTCATTGTAAAGATAACGTTTTTTCGTAAAATTTTACAAAAAACGCTATTACGCGAGGACGAAAGTACGTAGTGGAAAATGGCTTGCACTAATCGAAAGAGTATGAAAAGATGCAAAAGAATACATCTTTTACATACATACAGGGACAAACAAGAGGGAGCAGATATATATATGTATACACATGTACACACCCACATGTATAATACGTTATACCCATACAGAGAGTGGTGAGAGAAGAAAAAAAGGCAGCAGTATAACAAAACGTACATGCGGCTCGCTGGATCGGATTCTCGTTTTTCAGTCAGCGGACTGCGTACCTTATTTTTAAGTCCAAAAAATAAGTATTGTCAATAGTGAAAAAAAACGTCTTAGTGGAAAGAGTTTTTTTATGTTCTTCAGAATTTTGTATCAATTGGGCATAGTCTCGAGTAAGATTTTTTTTTTTTTTAACAAACTCACCTGAATTAACTTGTTTTTATTGATAATAAACGATGATTTTGCGCTTGTGCAATCATTTTTATATTACTTCAAATTTATCTAAGATACTTCCTATTTCGTTTTGAGGATGTTATTGTATAAGAACAAGTGCTAGCAATGAGGAGCTTATCTATGTATTACTTTTTATGAATAATGAATTATTTTTGAGATGCACAAAAATAAAAAGCAGTACTACTTTTTGTCACCAGCACCTGGTTGCCTAAAAGTTAAACCATTTACCATTACAACTAATCTGTAGTTGGGCTACTCATTGACAGTGCTCACGTGCTTAGAAAAAAATGATTTTCTATAAAAACTAATAAACTGTTGAGCTACTCATGACCAAAACTTTCTTCCCTAAAAAATAATTTATTTTGTATAAATAACTAATATGCAGTAAAGCTTCTCATTGCTAGCACTTGCTTGCCCAAAATCAAATTTATTTTCTATTAAAAACTAATCTATAGTTGGGTTAATCACCATCACTGCTAGCTTGCCTGTGAATAAATTTGTTTTCTATTAAAACTTATACACAGATCAGCTCAGATCAGATACAGTTGTTAAAAAGTATGAAGAACCTGTGGATGTTTAATGTATATGTATAGTATATAGTCTATCCAAACGTTGCATCAGCTCGGTGTTTTGTTTTCCGTGTTTCTATACAAAGTAAACCAGACGTAAAAAACAGTTTTTGCTTGAGTTTATCAAACTTTTAACAGTTGTAATGCTAGAATGCCAGTACTGGTTTTTTACATGGAATCAAAAGGTACTTACTAAAGATGAAATTGACTGCATATTTTACACTTTATGTACCATGATAAAATGCTTACTTTTTGAGATAGTAAATGATATCTACAAACTACCTGGATTTAATGCTACTTGCTTCCTTCTGAGTTTCACTCAATTGACATCATGGGCGCTGGCACATATCGTTTCATCCCATCTAGGTTTATGCTTGAAGCGAATAGTTAAGTAACTCATTGCTACTGCTCGCTCGCCTACAAATAAATTTATTTTCTATAAAAACTAATACAAAGGTAAGTTTTTTTATCACCAGCATTAGCTTACGAGCGAACTAATTACTTTTCTATTAATAACTAATCTATGGTTGGGCTACTCTCTACCAGTTTTTGTGTGCCAAAAAATAAAGTTATTTTTTACATAAAGCTAATTCATAGTTGAGTCTATTGGAAGTATTTGCTTGCCTGAAGATCAATCTATTATCTGTGAAAAGCTCATCTATAGATGATTTTTTAATTACCAGCAATTCTTGCCTCAATATTAATTTATGTCTACAAAAAAACTTGTTACGTGATGACTTGCACAAATTCACTTTTCTCTTTCTCAATGATGAAATTTTATGATAATCATAATTATTTAACAAAACTAATTTATAGTATTATTTTTAGTAACTTAAAAAAATGCAACTCGTATATTCAGTCAAAGAAAGTATATTATAAATTTAACATTTTCTTCGTACAACGTTGTTCCATAAAGTCTCAGGGGTACATGCATGACTTTTCAGGTTATAATATTCAGCAAAAACAATTCGGGAGCTATTCAGTAGAATACATTGGCTCTACTATTTACATCTTAAGCAAAATATGTCTTGATAACAGATTGATCATACGGTCCTTTGTATGAAGTAGCTTTACTTGGGAAAACGATGGGCTGTGTTCCCACGATTTCTAGTCATTTATCTGTACTATTTATATTGCTATTGTGTATTATCTTAACATTTGTATTTTGAGAACTATGGTTATTAACGGCCGAAATTTTCAAGCTCAGTGATTGGCTTTATAAGGAAGGTTTTAAATGGTCTTAACGTCTATTTCAAACTAAATTATCTTCCAAAACAATATCATGTGTTACGGAACGGGTCTTGTTAAAAAATTTTTTATTTTTCAACAATTATTTCTAAAATCTTAAGCCATTATCAAATCGTTAATGATTATATTTTCTCGAAAATAACACTTATGTTTGTTCTGCGTTTTGCAAACAAAATTAACAACATTTAATTCTTACTAATGCTCACTGTTACTTTATATGCGCTTATTAAATTTCAAAAGTTTTGTTATTTCACTAAGCATGGGCCGGAGATACGTTTTCATAAACTATGTAAGCCTATAAATGCTTATTTCTCGATACGATGTTCTTTGCACTAATAACTCAACACCCACTAAATTGGCAAGACCTATCTTCTGGGACACCCGGCTTGCAATACACTTTTGCATTAATACTTCGAGCCACGGCCATGAAGTGTTGACCATTGACGTGGCTTTCCATCTGAGTGTCATTACCGTCGTGATGTTGCCTTCTCTTTATTCCGTCTGGTCGTCTGCTGTTTTACAGGAATATCAATTCCCGTTGCCTCCCCTTGGTGATGGCTCGGGTAAGTCAACGCAGCTCGGGTCTGCAATGGTCAATCAGATTCCATCCTCTTAAACTCTATCTGCGTCCAATAGGCACCTTACTTTTGGCCTCTTTTAGGGCCTTTTTAAATGCTAGGCAGCTGCCGCTACCTGCTCCGTGTTTGGCACCTTCTGTTCCGCAAACAAAACATCGGGCCTCCTTCTTGCAATCTTTCTTACGGTGATTGTAGCTACCACATCGAAAGCATAGCTTCAACCGGTCCTGCTTGTAGCAGTTCCAGGCTATGTGTCTATATCCCAGACACTACTAGCATCTGAGGACTTCAACCCGTCTGCTCACTTGGCATCTTGTAACACCTATTAACAGCCTCTTCATTTCTTCTATATATCTGGCATCAGTCTCTCCAGTATTCACCAAAGCTACCTTCTGCCATCTCTTACTCATTCTTAGTAGCGTCACAGTTCTCATCTGTGGCGAGCAACTAGGGATTCTACTTGATACGAGTTCGACGTCAGCTTTCTAGGTAATCGCATCTAGATCTTTGATTTTCAGCATTACCCTTTTCTCGTCTGTTTTAACGGATGCTAGCCCTTTAACGGTCTTTGCTGTACTGCTAACCAGGGTCTCTCTGTCCTTCACTTCTTTCACTTTAAGAAGAAGGTCTCCTGTTTTAGTCTTAGTGACTCCTTTGACTGTGATCTTGTCCTTTTTTGCCTTAAAATCAGTCCTCATCTACTTCAGGACCTCAGCAAAACTCTGCCTTTCTGCAACCTTAACGAGTATTTTCTCCTCCTTCTTTCTGGCATTATCTCGTTTGCCACTGTCACTGCCATGAATTCTTATCTTGGGGATAAGCTCTTGATTTTCCTGGGTCTTTTTTCCTTTTTTTAGAAGGGGGGTTAGAGGTGTCCTTCGGAGCTTCTGGGCTCCTGTTCTGCTTGCCTGTCAGCACCGTTTCCACGAATCTAGATTGAATAGAGCGTGTAATTCTTTCCCTTTTTTCTGATCTGTACTTCTTTTGCATCAAATTATCAATGGCTTGTTCTAGGAGGTTTTCCATCTTCTTCCTAGATCCTTCACGACTATTCTTAAACTTATGCAGATAGTTTAATGCCACTTTCATACCTTCTTTTATTGTCATTGCTGTTTTTGTGTAGGTTGTTGGTGCTACTCCCACGATATTTTTGATTATTTCCTGAAATTCTGTGAATACGGTATCCTCCTTTGTCTGCTCTATAGGAAGTTATAATCTTAAGTTGCTAGTAAATTTCAGATCTATCTCGGTTTTATTACTGAAAAATCTGATAGTACTGACGTCACTTGCCCCGCTTCCAGTGCTTAGTAGCCTGTCTCGTCCTAGGGAATATGAAGCCCTTCTGTGAGTGTTTTTTTATGTCAGGCTATCTCCTCGCTTTCGTTCTAGATGCCTTTGTGGCCTTCCCCGGAATCCGAGATGCCAACACCAGTCACCCGGGCTTTCACCAGAGTGAAACTGGAGGTGGATTTTCTCGGAGAGGTTACCACCTGGAATACTAGGTTTTTATTAGCATCACCTACTGTAGGATTATTATTAGTATTATTCTTATTATTATTCTTATTATTATTATTATTATTATTATAATCATTTTATTATTAATATTATCATAATAATAATTATTATACTTATTATTATTATTATTATTTATTTTTTTTTTTTTCTTCATCCGAGGTCGACCAGAATGCCTTGATGCACAGCAGAATGGGTTCCGAACCTATCTTCTGGTACACCCAGCTTGAAGTCCGCTTTCGCATTTATACTTTAAGCCAGTCCGCGAAGTCTAAGCCCTTGTTATGGGATTTTTCGAATGTTTTGTTACCAACGCGTGTTGTAACTTATCGCGTTGACTAAGTATTTTCTAGTTCCCGTCTAGTTCCCATCATACATCTGAGTAGTTGCTCCCTGTTTTGCTGAAGAGAAGGAATAGACACTCCCCAGCACAAGCACAGGCCTGGACACTCTCGCCCGAGACGCGAAAAATGCACTCGCCACAGACCCCACGGAGTGAGAGCAAAGGCTACCAAGGCACAGCCGCTCATCGGCAGTAAGATAATAGAGCGAAGCGGTCTGCAGAAGCCGCCCCACATTCAGGCACCCATATAGGCCTGCATACCGTATACCAACTCCCCTGTAGCCAGACAACGAGAGCCCAGCCCTCACAAATAA
Source organism: Copidosoma floridanum (assembly GCF_036245765.1). NCBI lineage: Eukaryota > Metazoa > Arthropoda > Insecta > Hymenoptera > Encyrtidae > Copidosoma > Copidosoma floridanum. The sequence goes on from NW_028321881.1 coordinate 31,060,910, forward strand.
AAAAAAAAAAAAAAAAAAAGGCCACGGAAGCGGAGCACCAGATGCAAGGGCCAACAAGCCGCAGTCGCTCATTGGCAGTGAGATAATAGAACCAAGCAGTCTGCAGAAGCCTGCACGCATTTAAGAATCCACTCAGGCCCCCACTCCAAGGCCACGACCCGGTGACCCCAACTTACCGCCGCTACCCCCCCCCCACCTTGGAACCCGACGAGCATTGCAGCAGGAACACTACCCCATGCCCCTGACAAAGGCACTAGCCCCACGTGCGCAACACAGAGTATCCATCAGTTCCACTCAGTCGTCCAGAAAACCATCTTTTTTTGGCATAGAGAACTGTATGTATGTATTGAGCTTCTACTGTCCATATTTCCTTATTAGGCAGTATTTTATCTAATAAGGTACCGGGTTCAAACATTTCAATATTTTCTTGCAGCTCATTTTATTCGGCTTGCCACTTGGCATAGGCAAAGAACGAATACTCTGCGTCATTCTTATCGTGTCCGCAGTACTTGCATGCAGATGTCTGTATTTTCTGAATCTTATTTCCGTAAGAGCAGAAATACCCGTGATTTGAGAGGATCTGAGTGAGATAGTAATCTACCTTCCCGTGTTTTCGCTCAGTTCATTTCTTAATATCGTTTATCAGGCATGCTGTCCATCTACCTTTAGTATCCTATTGCCATCTATGTTGCCAGCGTTCCCAGATCCTTTCCCAGGCTTTTTCTCTGGCCTTCATTCTTCCTAAAACATGCTCTGTGAGGTAATTCAACCGTCGTTCTCTTGCCAGGAGATCGATAGGGATTATGCCTGCTATCAACATTATCGCAGGCTCTGAGACTGTGTGATAGGCGCTGACCATTCTTAAGACTCCCATTCTTTAAACTTGGGTGATTCTCACTCTCTTTCTTTTGATGCTCATTTCATCTCCCTAAATTTTAGCCTCGTACAGCATAATAGACTAGGGAGTGGACATAAGGAGCCTGCGCTTTGCAGGTTTTGGGCCTCTAACGTTTGGCATGACTTGGCTCAAGGCCACTACTTTTGCCGCCGCCTTCTCTGCTACTTGCCTGAGGTGATTTCAGAACGTGAGCTTTCTATCTAGTGTCAACCCTAGATATTTCACGATATTCTTGATCATTACTTCCTCTTCTTGTACCTCGGGGGGAAATGATGGTATCTATCTCTTTCCTCGTCAATAGTACCATCTCTGTCTTACTTGTTGCGACTTCGAGCCCGTAAGACTTCTCTATTCATAGGACTACTCTCCGCATAACCTGGTTGCCTCGTATCTGGACAAGTGCCCTTGTACGTTCGACGATACCTATAGCAGAATTGTCCACGTATCCAACAAAGAACGTCCCCCTGGAATTTCCTGGTAGAGCAGCCCATTGTATGACACGTTCCACAGATCGAGTCTAAGTATGAATCCCTGGAATGTCCCTGCAGTGGTTTTCTTCTTGGCTTCTTCTTCTGTTGTTGTATAGGTCAAGAAGCGGTCCATTAGATAATTTCTCAATACTCTTAAGAAATAGTCTGGTATTCTGAATGTGTGTCTTAGAGCGTGGAGCATGTCGTTCCATCGTGCTTAGTTGAAAGCATTCTTCACAGAGTTCCAGGAGAACGATGGGTCTTACTCCGTGGTATATGCCTCTGGTGCCGTAGACCACTTTTACTACTTTCTCTACTGCTCCTATAGTAGATTTTCCTTCTCTAAATCCGTACTACCTGTCGAATAAATTTTTCGCGTTTAGTAAGCCTGTTGAAGATGGGCCCAAAGCAGCTTTCATATAACTTGTTTGCAGACGTATCCAGCACGCATAATGGCCTTAGTGAAGACAGAGAGTTAGGCTCACACTTGCTTTTATCAATCAGTACCAGCCGTGCATTATTCCAGGAAGTTGGAAACAACCTCTTCCGTAAGCATGCATTGCATAGATTCAAAAGCAGTTGTGAGTGTTTTTCCACCACTGTCTTGATGACTTCTCCTGTTATACCATCTGATCGAGGAGTTTTTCCGTTTTTAAGCGATGCTGCTGCTAGCTCCAGTTTCTTTTGGGTGAAAAAAGGTACATCTTCTGTAAGCTCCGAATCTGCTAGATCCTCGAGTTGTGGATGCGTTAGGAATATCGTATCCATGATATGCCTCATGGTGTCCGCGTCTTTGTTTCCAGTTCGTACCAAACTTCTCAATCTGCCCATCACTGTCTTATATGCTCTCCCCCAGGGATCGTTATTTACTTCCTGGCACAGAATCATTTGGCACTGCCTTTTACTATTCTTGATAGCAGTTTGCATCGTCTTTCTTGCAAGCTGGTACTCCGCGTACTTTTGTCCGGCCTCTGGTCTATTTCTGGCTCTTTGATAGAGACGTCTTTATTTGAGACATTGACTCCTTAGTTCGGCAATTTTCTGGTTCCACTAGTAAGTTGAGTGTTTGCCATTTCCACTTTTTTTCTAGGTATGGAAGTGTTAGCAGTATGGATATTTGGGTATGTAATCGGGCAATAAAATGTACAACACTATCACTTTCATTACAAAGTACGAACACGTTTATTCTCACTATATTGAGTAAATGCTATCTTCAGTCCTTACAATCAAAGATACAATCGTAAGCTGAATTTAAATGAAGCAAGATCAAATCAAATAAGGAAATATGAAAGCAGGAAATGCGTATTGACAGGCTGACCGCGCAAGAATAAATCAAGCTATACGTTTTCGATGTTGCAGTACAGCGTCGCAGCGTCTCGACTCCTTGTTACTACGCATGCGCTGAAATTCAGTTACGAGTGCGAAATATATATCTCACAGGAAGCCTTAGATATATTTTTTAGGAGTTGCATGATGTCTCAGTGAGCTTTTTCTGTCATATTCATGTTTGGTTCATCGCTTTGGATAGCAGCAGGGCCATTCTCGACTTTTTTCGCTAGTTGTTCTGTATTCAGCTTCTTAACACTCCATCCTATTTTTCGTGCATTACTTCTTATCTCTATTGTATTGATGATTTCAAAGACGATATATTAGTGATTGCTACCATTGTAGTCCAGAATCACGTGCCATTCCTTCACTCTTGGGACAAGGCTCTCCGAAGCCAGTATAATGTCTGGTGTTGACTCACCAAATCCCGGCTTTCGGAAAGTCGTGATCCTTCTTTTGTTTACAACGACTAGTCCTAGCCTTGCCGCTATGCCTAAGACTGCCCGGCCTTTATAATTCGTTGTAGACATTTCCCATGCTACCGCTCTTGCATTAAAGTCTCCAGGGACTATAAGGTTGCCTTCCATGCAATTTCTGATAGTATCTTCGAGGTATCTTCGAGGCTATTCTACTTCTGTATTCCTCAATACTGGTGTTTGGTGAGAAGTAGCAGCTAACAGAAGTTTTGCCTCCATTTTTTAACCAGACAAAATTTTAATTTTTTCTGGTTTAAGAACTGAGATATCCAACACATTTTCCGCGTCGTTAAGACACTTAGGTGGTTAATAGTTCCTGTACTGCTTACTCATAAGCGCTATGTCTACTTTTCTTTCGCATAATATTTGTGGCAGAATGGCATCTGCGTCATCGCTCTGCTCATTTTTCCTTGAAGAACTCTGGGCATTATGTCTAGTTTCTATTTCTTTTGTCCAGGGCCTGTCTAAAGGCCCTGCGCGCTCCACGATTGATACCTTCTCTTCCATGTGCAGATTCCTTTCATAGAACACATTTTGGTTCGGCCTTGCAGTCCTTAGATATGTGCTTGTCGTTCCCACATCTCAAGCAGAGGCCTGATCGGTCCGGGCCTCTACAGCCGTATCTTTTGTGCCCATATCTCAGGCATCTGAAGCATCAAATTGGTTGACCTTAAGAACATTTTCATGGATACACAGTAATGTGCCTATCGAAATTCGATATACATACACATAAAAAACACATACATAATAAGTTGTCACAGGACTGAGGGAAATGGATTCTTGTAGGTTATGGTCTTAGTGGTAAAATAAGCCCAAAATTGATTTAATTGACTGAAAACTCACGGGAAGCACGAACTTTGATAATTTTTTCAGCATTTGGGACCACTGTGCGTCGTCGTCGTCGTCGTTGTCATTATTATTATCGTTAAGTTTATTTTTGTTTCTCATTTGAATGACTAAACAGCATTACTATGGAATGGGGGGGGGGAGTCTGAAATATCGACAGTACACTTTAATTTTGTAGTAAAACTATGAATATTCATTTCAGTGACGTGTATTCCGACGTCAGCGATAGCTCAGTGCTACGACTATTCATTATTTTGACAGCCAATCACGGAGCAGTATAAGTGGAAAGTCAAAGCGAACTGCCTGGTGATTGGCTGTCAAAGTAATGAACAATCGCTGTATTGAGCTAAATTAAAGAGCTGTCGTTGTTTTGGACCCCCCCCCCCCGTATTCAATAACGTTTTTGTACAAAGAAGCATAAATCTGCACAATGTCGTTTTGTTTCGTTCTATTTTTATAAAATCTAACGGCTGATTTGATACAATGATAAAAAAATTATTGTTTATAAGAGAAACTATTTTTGCTATTCTATGGAAGATAAACAGTGCAAAATAGTAGTTCTCTTTGAATAAGTGCCATCGTCTCTGAGGCTGTTCTGCAGATGTTACGTAGCCGCAATGCAATGGTACTCATGTCGCTTATCCTATTTTTTCTACCGAGGGCACACAAGCTTTTCAAAAACGCCCGAGGTAGAAAATAGTACATTACGTCACTGGGGGCCAAAGTAAGACGAGCGCGTCAGTGTACTTTAATACCCGAGTGGCGCATATTGTTCTTATGTGCAGAACAAAAGTAAATACTTTCATCTCGCGGTGTATAATAAAAGAACATATTTTATCCTGTAGGAACACGTCAAATTGTATTTTTTCCGTGCAGAAATCTGAACAGCTAAACTTTAAAAATTAGAAAAACTTGGTCACGTGAGAATATAGTTGTAACACCAAGCCGACGCGACGCAAAGTGGTCCAGAAAGCCCAAAAAGCGGTCAAAATTCTTGCTTCTCCTGGATTTTCACTCTATCCTCCTGATTTTGGTCTCATTTTGTTCGTAAGATGATAGGCTTCAAGGATCCGTTTCCCTCAGAGGTTGGAAAATTCGATATATATATAAAGATATATATATATATATATATATATGTGTTAAATTTTGGTAGTCACATTACTCAGGGTACATAAAAACGTGGTAAAAATGAATGAATTTGCACCAAATTGAGTATTCAGGGGTTTTTCTGGTCGCTGATCACGAATACGGCGTTCAATTAGCCAAATTCAAGATGGCGGATCCAAGATGGCGGAGAAAATTATCAAAAATCAACCGATTTGTACCAAATTTGATATTCAAGGATTTTTCGGGTCGCTGATTACGAATTCAGGGTCAAGTTAGCCAAATTTAAGATAGCGGATCCAAGATGGTGGCTAAAATTATCAAAAATCAACCGATTTGTACTAAATTTGGTATTCAGAGATTTTTCGGATCGCTGATCACGAATTCGGGGTCAATTTAGCCAAATTGAAGATGGCGGCAAAATTTATCAAAAATTAACAGATTTGTGTCAAGTTTGGTTTTCAAGGTGATTATGGATCGCTGATTACGAATCCAGGGTCCAATTAGCCAAGTTCGAATTGTTGGATCCAAGATGGTGGCGAATATCATAAAAAATTAACCAATTTGTACAAATTGCAGTAAATTTCAATTTACTTTATTCCAGAAAGCCCAAAAACGGCTATAATTCTACTTTTTACGAATTCTCACTCCATCCACCTAATTTTGGGCTTATTTTGTTCCTTAGACAATAGGCTACAAGGATCCAACACTCAGGGTTAAAAAAATCTGTTCAGTACATGCATATAATGTGTATGTACATTTATATACATTATTATAGTGAATTCGGAAAATCTACTGACTTTCTATCGATAAAGACAGAATGCAATTTGAGTACGTCCATATCTTGGCTTTTTTCTGTTGAATTTTGCTTATAAAAGCACTTCTTATTTTTTTGGCTGTCAAAAACCTGAAAAAACATTGTATTTCGGTATTTGGAGCATTCCTCTCTATTTATCGAACAGCAAATAAAATTTATTAAAATCTGTAGTCTATTTGATTATAAGAAAAACGTATCAGACTAAAGTACATATCTTATATTTCCTTTCGTTAAATCGATGAATAATTTTTGTTTAGTATCTTACAGATCGCCCCTCCTCTCCCTTTAGAACATTTTGATTGTTTTTTAGACGGATGAATTTTAAAAACTTTTTAGATCTTTTTTCTATAGCCTTTAACATTGAAAGCACGATACATCTAGATGAATGACAAATTTATACTTATCCATATATTGATGCAAACCTTCAAATGCACATACATTTGGCATTACACAGTAACTGTAGTGGGAAACAATTCATTTTTAAACTCTACCAGAATGGCTACTTTAATAAGGTGTAATGAGACTGAATTTTTCTTAGAAATTAAATTTCAAAATTAACTTATCTTATTCTAATAGCAACGACATCGCCATCTTGAATTTGGCTAATTTGATCCCGAATTCGTGATCAGCGATCCGAAAAATCTCTGAATATCAAATTTAGTACAAATCGGTTGATTTTTGATAATTTTAGCCGCCATCTTGGATCCGCTATCTTAAATTTGGTAAATTGACCCTGAATTCGTAATCAGCGACCCGAAAAACCATTGAATATCAAATTTGGTACAAATCGGTTGATTTTTGATCATTTTCTCCGCCATCTTAAATTTGGCTAATTGAACGCCGTATTCGTGATCAGCGACCAGAAAAACCCCTGAATACTAAATTTGGTGCAAATTCATTCATTTTTACCACGTTTTTATGTACCCTGAGTAATCGGACTACCGAAATTTAACATATGTATACCATTTTTATATATATACATATCGAATTTTCCAACCCCTGAGGGAAACGGATCCTTGAAGCCTATCATCTTACGAACAAAATGAGACCAAAATCAGGATAGAGTGAAAATCCAAGGGAAGCAAGAATTTTGACCGCTTTTTAGGCTTTCTGGACCACTGTGCGCCGTGTCCTCGTCGTCTGGATCCTTCTTAGCGACAGTGCGTTCGTGCACGCCGTTTCCTTGTCGTCCTGATCCTGTTAAGTGGCAGTGCGTTTGCGCACGCCGTATCCACGTTGTCTATCTCCTTATTTCCCTGATTTTTCTGAGCAACTGTGCGGTTGTGCATGTTGCGTTCTTTTCCTGTAGCTACATTCAGGTCGTACACACCACGTTATTCGTATTTATTGTGCAAAAGTATAATAGTGGGACAAGCGTGCGAGTAACATTGTTACCCGACTATGTAAAGGTGCAATATATTGTATTGCATCTCCAACCATCATTAAGTTGCATGTTGGTAACATAATTACCTTTTTCCATGCGTCTTTAAAAAAATTTTCTGCTGCCATCACGTTTTAAGTGTTTATAATTAGAGTACTGTACACACTGTAATCTTGAGTGGGTGCATTTAATTCAAACGGATGTGTAAATTTAAATTGATTATCTTTGAGCATGAATCAGATTTGCTTTAAGTATGATAGTCTCGTCAGCCATGTCACTGACTGGTGATCCACCGTGAACATGGTTGGTAAACGCATGGCGGGAGAGGCCGGGCCAGTCAGTGGTCACGTGATACAGGATACCGGGTTCGCGATAGCAGGGGAGCGCACTCTGAGCAGTGAAGGACCTGGACATGTATTCTGGGATCGGCCCAGATCGCGACGGCAGACATGCCCTTCTCGAGCAGTGAAGGTCTGAGTGTGCTGGCGAGACGAAGCCTATCGTAAGGGAGGTTGAGATTTCCTTGGTGGGAAGCCGTATTAGTTGATCTCATTCGAGCAAAGTCTTCTCTTGTAGGTTTAGCACATCAGTTATTGATATTATCGAGACTTTCAAAATTGTCTGTTATTAGATTCTACTATTTCTAGTTGTCAATTTAGTATAGCTCAGAAAAAACATTCGTTATAAGGTGTAGATTGTTTAGGACATGAGATAAACATGTGAATGCACATGAAGTTTAGATGTTTGTTTTTGCAGTATGAATGTGATACGATTGGGACACATTTAGTAGTAACAAAAGAGCATGTTTTTATTTTTGTATCTTTGACGAACCATAGTCAGGATCTTCCAGAAGTCGCTTATTACAGCTAATAAAAAAAAAATGGTTTCTCTTTCTTAAATTTCTCAAATTTAGACTTTTATAATCACAATCTTCCAGAACTATCTCAATTCGAATGGTTATTTCAAGAGAAGTTCTCTTTTGTTTCGATGGAGTTGGCACTTGGACAGAGAGATCGAAAGTGAGATCAATCTGTGGCTTGATTGGCAGTGATACTCACCAAGGAGTCTCTGGTTTACGATGGATTGTAGTTTGAAACACATTTTATTTTTAATAGTTATGGCTGTTGACATCTGAATTAAAAATGAGAAATTTTGTATTATTTAAAAAATTGAAAAGTGTTTGCAAAGACAGTCGTTTTAACACTCACGATTAAAAGGAGTCGTTTGTGTGAGCTGTAGTGTTACGAAAACTCTGAGAGGTATCGGGAGCACATCCCCTGTAGATCCTAGGGGCACGGGGTAACAAGCGTAGAGTCTTGTTGCAGACGGTAAGCTGTGAGGCGATTGTCTTGGCATATTTTAAGTTGTTCAATGAAAGACTTCATCTTTTGAAATCAATTTGTTTTCTATGAATTAAATGAACCCACCCATCAATTGTAGACAATTTATAATTTATCATGATTTTAAGTTTGAATTGTTCGACTCTATGAAACTACTCATACCCCTACCACATTATTCAGTTTTAATATATGGTACAAACCTAATGTTTGTACGGGGGGAAGATGTTCCGGATAGATCAAGCTTATATTTTTAAAGTGAAATATGTGAAAGTTTGTCTGTCATGTATGTGTAGTGAAGTAAGATAAATGTGTTCGAATGAAAATGACTAGCGTTGTCATGTAAAAAAGATGTTGTTGATTTTGGTTAAAAACGTTCAGTTTTTCCAATAACTTCAATGACTCTGAGTCACATTTTGTTTGGCAGAAATAAATAGCCTTAAAATTTGATAACTTCCGAAAGATATGTTTCTTTCTTTGCGCAAAGCTGATTTTGTCAGCTACACAAATTGTAAAAGAAAACAAAAACAAGACAAACAAAAAAGAAATATAAATCGTGTTTTGGAATCCAATGTAAAACTTAAATTACTTAAATTGATGATTCCACTAACTCAAAAAAAAACATTTTTAGTATTGAAATAAGTAAATGGACACAATATCAAAAAAAAACTTTCCGTTGTTGAATAATTAAAGAAGAAGTCGTAAAAAGCATTAATTTTAAAATTCTTATAACTGCATTAAATTTTATGCCAAAATATAAAATAAAAAAGACCCAGTATTCGGGTTCAACTACGTTCCGTTAAGTAATTGAACGATATAAAATTAACAGAAAAAGAATGTCAAGAAAGTAATGCTTTACACATAACAAATTTCGTGGAATACTCCGTATACATTCCCAATCTAACTTCGTAACTTTTTCCGGACAAAGTTGTTTTCCCTACTACTAAGCTTACAAACTACTTTAAAGTAGAAATCAACAATGGAACGCCATTAATAGTAGAATACGTGACATTTCATATTTACAATGGGAAATAGTAAGATATAATCGTCAATTCAAGAGAGCGATACATAATGATACGCAGACTTAGAATGTACTAGGGCTTAATTCTCTACTATTTTCTTAATGAACCAAAATTCAAAAATTCGAAACAAAAAATAAAAAAAATACAGATGTTTCATACACGTACAGGTAATACTATTGCTTGGCCCGCAACACAAGAACGTCGTCCATACGATCAAAGACCCCACAAATAAAATTGATTTCCAATAAGAAAAATAAAAGACCCCTAGGGATGACCGAGAAAGTGGTCAGTAGGTCACCTCTCGGTTGACTGATCAGCCGGGGATTTTAACCTACCAACTAAATGATCTCACAAAGTTAGAGCAACGTTTGTCATTTACCTTTTAAAAAGAAGACAGACTCCATTTCCAACCACGAATCGAATAATAATCCCATGAGAAATGCGACACCAGAAAGCAAAAACACAAGGAAACACCGGAAAACCCCTTCTAATCAAAACCACTGCACCTCGAGAAACTTAGCACAAAAAATAGCCCTCCTTTGTTACTGGTCGCCGACTCTGGACCATCACTTGGTTGAATCAATTAAGCAACCAGGGATAGTTTCTGTCCTTTGTCTGAACTCATCAACAAATGATAATGAGAAGACGATACCAGAATACGAAGGGAGCACTTACTATTCTTAACCGTGCAGCAACGTGTAGTGGTGGCGTTAGCTTCATCTGGAAATACTCGGTGGCAGACAAGAAGCACTGGATGTGTATTGACCCCACACGGACCCTTGGTATTGATGCCTTGCGTCGTCCCCTTTTCGAACTCGACCTCTCCGTTCGGACCTTGAGTCCCCTCTTAAGAAGCGATTCTCCGAGACTACTCTTCCGAGCCCTTGGCTCCAAGCTCTCTCAAGTGAGTCCCCTCTCCCGGTCGACCGCTAAACGCCACCGCAGCTAATGCTCGTCCATTGTCGAACCGAGGCTTCGCGCATTCCGTAAACCAGTTCGTCCCTTTACGTTCTCGTGCACACACACACATACATCACCCCTTATACGTGTACTATCAATGAACTATAATTGTACTGTTTCTGAGCTTGTTCTTCTTTCTAGCTCGTTCTTTATGTTTCTCTCTCTCTGGATGTATTTGTTAGCCCTGTTTGTAAATATACATTGGTAAAAATGTGTTTCATTTGTAACTTGGAATTTTTCTTCCTCTGTTTATCCACAAAACATTAAGATTGATGAATGGGAATTAACTTATCTGGTTTTGAAAGCTTATTATTACTTCAAATTATTTATTTTTAATGTTCAATCTTGGAAACATCAAAAGTGAAATTCCAAATCTATTTAAAAGCGTTTAAAGTTTTGTAACACTTAAAATATTTGTTCACATCATAGAGGTCAGTCATTTTTTAATATTTTCAAGTAAATCCACCAGCGAAGCCTTTTTTTATTTGTATTTTGTATGCTCTATAGTTCTGTGCTTATCAAGAAGTCCTTTTGAAAACGAAATAGGCCCATCGGGGAGGTTAGTCATTTTTGTATTTTTTAGTGAATCCACCAGTGTAGCCTTTTTTTATTTTTTTATTTCATATATTTTACAGGTCTGTGCTCATCTACAAGTCCTCTGGAAAACGCAAAATAGGTCCATCAGAAAGGTTAGTCATTTTTGTATTTTTTCAACTTAACTTGTTTTAGGTGTACAAGGTGCCTTTTTAGTTCTTACAGACCACAGACAATAAAGAGCAGTATCTATCAATACCCTTATCTAACCTGTCCATCAACCAAACTGATTTCTGCTATCCCGTATTGTAAACATTAAAAATTAATTTTTTACAGTTATGTGATCATCTACAAGTCCTTTCGAAAACACAATAGGTCAACTGATGTTAATGCATTGGTATTGAGAAACTGTCAGTAACAGATTACAACTCTCTTCTTTAAACGTTTGATGCCCTTTATTATATCTCAATTGCAAAAACTAAAAAGGCACCTTGTGTATCCGACAAAATTGATATACTGAAAATTTATTCACTGTCCAAAAGTTTCGCACAAGCCAATTTTTAATTAATAAGTGTTTCCAATAGCTGTTGCACTTTCTAATAGGAAACTTGAATATTCTTGTAGATTCTCAGTAAAAAAAATACGTCATGATTTAAATAAAACACATTCTTTCCATTTTTTATCCGTCAACAGCCAATAAATCAAAGTTACCTATCTAACAGTTCATAATAAGCTGTTTACCTTTCTTAGTGATAACATTTGCACTATTAACGTTTAACCATGTGTGTATCATTTAGATGTATTGTTTGAGTCTATTTTCGTTTTTCTATTTTCAAAATCAAATAGTCCATTTCTTCATTTGAAATACCTATTGTAATCTTTGTATCTGTACTTACTGTCCTGTTTTTCATTTTTTTTACTATTTATACCTATTATCAAATCAATCGAAATGCTCATTTTGATCTTTTATGTATTGAATCTACTCAATTCTGTCCACATTGTACTTCATTTACTTATGCATAATTTTATAAAATAATTTTGTGTTACTTGCAGGATAATTTAATGATGTTCGTTTAAGAGCCAAAGATGTATGCAAAATATCTATAACTATGGAATCAAGGTAATAATAGATCTTGAAATATTCTGCAACTTTAGACTTACGATCATCCGTTGACAAAGAACTACCAGTTTATCAGAAGTATTCCTTCAACGAGTACTATAATTTGGATGTCCTAGTGTTTTACATCTTCCAATACGTGTCTTCACCACTTAAGTAGAAAATAAGCAGTTGTTTTACCTAACTTTTAGTATTGCATAATGTTTTTTACTATGCTTCTACCAATAATGAGAAGTAATATAGTTATACAGGTCATTAATCGTAATTTTTTATTTTTAAGACAATAATTAACAATTATTGTGATTTTATTTAAAAAATTGTAAAACACAGTGTGTAGAAGTACAAGTATTGGATTATGATGATTTTATTCATTATTAGATTATCAGAAGTTAAAAAACGAAGAAAGGGCAGATTTATTCGAACAAGACAATATACAGATTATAAAATTACAATTTTAGTAAAAAAAAAATCAATTTAGTATCGTGTATACGCACCATTATATTTTATAACTTTGCGTAAGCGTGTTGGCATTGAGTTGTTTGAATATGTAAAGTAATTTGGCACATTGTTTAAATTAAATCAAGAGTTTCTAATCCTTTCGATAAAGTCAGTGTTGTTGTTTATTTGGGTAGATTGTCACTCTTTGGTCATTCTTGCTTAAACAATTTCAATGTAATTTAAGTCTGGAGATTTTGGTGGATGAGGAAATCTTACGAGACGTGGCTGCTATTGGTACCATTCCCTGACCACCGCAGCAGTGTGTACTCGGCTATTGTCTTCTACTATAAAAATCGGACCCTTGGGAAATCTGCTCGTGACAGATGGCAGAAAACATTCTTGCAGAATGTTAATGTATTGGTCAGCATTTAGCCGTCTCTTAATCTACGCCAGATCACCTGGACCTTCAGCTGACACTCATCCAAAAAAGTTACCTGTTAGTTGTTTCAATAACTTTACCAATCTAATATCTTGTATTGGGTACTCGCCAAATTCTACTTCTACCTGTGGTGCATGAAATTGAAATTGAAAAAAATTTTGAAAAGGGATTTTCGTAACAATAGCCACTTAGTGGCAAATTTAAATGTATTTACTATTTTTAGCAGTTGAGAAAACTTTTTCGTCCATGAAGACACTCTGATGCCACTCTTCGACTGGTCTATTAACGAAAACCCTAGCATATTTTAGTCTTGATTCCAAATTGTCATTCATTGCAAGCTTTCATACTGCATTTCTATACCTCATTTCCGTTTGTTTATGTAATAAACATGTTTTTTCACAACAATGTTTTTTCACGAACATCAATATCAATCAAATTTGGTAGCTGTTAAACACTTTAAAATGGATTATCTTTCAAGAAACCAGCGATTTGATCCAAATATTTATTAGGAATAACATATTTTCAGCATCAAACAATCTTTTCTTACTAATATACATAGCAAAGTTGCTAAAACCGTTGTAATCGCTAACCGCGAAAACTACTGAACCGATTTTGCTGAAATTTTGCATTCTGATTCTTGATGATTCGAAGATGGTTTTTGCATAGTTTTTTTTTCATGAAAAAAATTATCACAATAGTAATAAATAAGATCAAAGCTTTGCTAAATTAAGCTAGCTTTGCACTTTAGTTCAGTAGGATCCGCTAGGTAGCGTCAAGGTGAAATTAAAGCTACCCACAATCAAAGATAGTGAAGAAAGGTCATAAGATGCCCCATCGAGTTATCGATTGTTGTAGTCGTTCATCAGCAGTACACCAAAAACAGAGTTATAAGTCATGCAGCTGGGCATTCCGGCTACCGGTGACACTCTTTTTTCATAGGCAAGCGAAATAAATTGGTTTTTACCCCAGATTAACAAGATAACAGAGTGCCACGGAAAAATAGGTGGTTGAAACGTCAACGTCTCCAGCGGAATACCAGGAGATGTGTCTAGCCAGAGCACATCCTGCTCCAATATTTTAGAGTTTTGTGGCTGTTGAACAATCCGGCCTAGAGCCGTCAGAGAATTTTTTACTTTGAATGCAAGCCAGGGAAGACAGCCCTGAAGAGTACGAGCAGTCACAACGACCTCCTTCTTAGTAATCGTCCCAACGGCATACCTACAGAGAAGGTATTCTCCGGGCCCACTTTCCCAACTAACGATGAACGGTTGACTATCTGGGAAACGACCTCAAGACGAGATATTCTTTGGATAGCGGCGTACCTCCCTCATGTACGGTCTCCGTACGGAGAGACTCCAAGGATAAGAGTCAAGCTACCCACAACTGGCACTCTATCAATAAGAATAATATTAAAGAGTAACTGGAAATTTTACGGCTGGCTTTTTTCAGGACCATTATAAGTATTTATGTTCCCTACTTGACCATCAATCTCATTGGTTCTTTTAAGGGCCACCTAAGTTTAAACTACCTTGTCAACAAATACATTTTTACTACCATTTCTGGAAACGATTCGTTGACTAAAAGACTATGTAAAACCGGTCACTATTAAACCAAGTCAGTCATTCACTGGCAGATGTCACGAGCGAAGTTGTACATCGCAAGGCTAGGAACCCCGATGACCGATGACCCCATATTACCCTCTTGACTCTAAGCATTTAAAGGTAGGAAAGGAATCACCGAGCCTCTCCAAGGTCTGCGACAGGAGAATCTAACATCTATGAAGGAAAAATAAACTGAAGCCAACGGGACAGTTTCGAACGATCAAGCATCACGAACTAATCTCTCCACCTTGGATCGCCAAAAGAATTGAGTCTGCAAATAAAAGGTGCTTTAGACACTAAGGTCTTCGACGTCGTACCAGAAGATATTGGGAATGGGCTTTACAACTAGCTCCAAAGCTTCAAACGTTGTAGTTTTTCTCCGGATTAGAGTGGTGCTACAATAACAGGCCAGAGAAGATCACCCTGAGGTATAGAGGCAATCACGTTTGCTGGAAACTTTAGTCAAGACAGAGTTTACTTAAGAAGCTCACTGGTCCTCTTCAGGTTCATCGGACGTTGAACAACATTGCCAATAAATTTATTACAACCTTATAAATTTGTCAAAGTAGCCTTTATGGCTTACAAAAGTCTTAACTATGCCAAAAGTCGCAAGAAGTCGAATTGGAAGGAAAACTTCAAATGCATCTAATGAATACAATTTTAGGCGTCAACAAAATGACGCTGAATATTTATCGAGATTAAAGCAGCATAAGAATTGACAAATAAAGAATTCATTAAGTAAGAGATTAGCTTTTTACCGTATTCCTTAAAGTGATCTCTTGAATCTTCCAGATTCTTAAATAGGTAGAATATGTATTTGTATTTTTGTGGCGATAAATAATGTTATAAATTTGTGCTATAAAAGAAAAACATTTGTTTTAATTACATATTTTTTGTAAGTTTTAAATCTTTACAGCTTTAAAAAATAGCTCTGTTCATAGAATATACGGGAGAAACTAAAAACCAACAGCCTTTTAGAGTTAACGATTATGTCATGGCATAAGGAATAAACGGTACTTTCAAGCATAATCATTTTTTTTTCACTTTTTACAGCTTTTTGCTTGGTCAAATAATCTGTATGGATTTCTAACAAGTATGTTTTTAGTAAGAAGATTTTTGTTCTGAGAAGTGCCTAAAATAGATGTAAAATTTTTAACTAAAAACGTTTCACATTACAACCTAATTGATGTAAAACGCTTTTGAAAAAAAAGGTACATTTTATCGGTAAAAATAAAAGTAATAACTTTTGCATTTTCAGTTGTACGACTACGGGAGTCGACTTATATTGTAGCTGCTATTTTTCTAAAAATTTTTTTGAAAAAACCGTCACTATACAAATCTTAAGAGCTAAGATATTTTTATTTGTTTTTATTGTATTTTGGTAAAAAATGAATGTTTTTCTTTGAAATTTGCACAGTGCATGCTTTGACTGCTCATCTTTGTAATACTCACATTGCAAATTAAAATACCCGGCCATTGTTGCATGACGGCCTATTTAGTAGCAACGGTTTTTCAATCGATTACGACAGATTTGCGAGTGATGACGTCACAATCGCAGTCTTACGGCGTGCGAAGATCGTTTTATTGACTTCAAAACGGCACGAGCCAAAAATTTAGGAATATCTTGGGAACCGTAGGTTGTATAGCGACGTTTTTTTTAAATTTGGAATAGCTAGTCAAAATAATTATAGTAAACGTAATGTTGACATTCAAAAGTGTATTGCTAATTATTTATTTAACAATCAATGGTCGTCAAAGAACGCAGTCATCGTTTTTCTCGGTTTAAACTTGTGTGACGATTAAAATCGTGCAAAATATTTTTTTTTTTATTGTGCTATGCCAGACATTGTTAGTGTAATATTAAGCACATACGGTTATATTCTATTGTTGAAACAGTTGTTTAAAATGTTAGGTATGGCGCACAAAAAATACACACTAATATATTGGTATGTCATGTATCTTACTAATATATAAATCAAAGTCACTAAAACCGTTGTAATCGCTAACCACGAAAACTACTGAACCGATTTTGCTGAAATTTTGCATACCAATTCTTTACACTTCCTAGATAGTTTTAGTACAGTACGTATCTTAAAAAATTTAATAACAATAGCAACAAACGAGCTTAAAGTTTTGCAAAAATACGCCAGCTTTTATTTTTAGTTCAGTAGGATTCGATAGGTGGCGTCGACATAAAATCAAAGCTACCTGCAACAAAATTAAATAAGTGTGGTTATAATACGCTAGAGCATCTCAAAAATTTCTGTAATCAGATACCGTTAGTTCATCGAACTGCATCGAGAATACCGATGATAGTCGTGCAGCTAGATGTCCCAGTTACCGACGATACTTTTCTCCAATGAGCAAGTGACCTAGGTCCACTTCCACCTTGAACCTCCAGGATTGACGAGTGCCAGCAATAAAAAATTATACAAACTAATAATGTCTCCGGCGGAAGGTCAGGCGACGCATCTAGCCAGAGTACAACCTGCTGCAACACTTTAGAGTTGTGTGGCCGTTCCACCATTCCATCTGGTACCGTCAGAGAATTTTTACTACAAATGCAAGCCAAGGAAGATAGCCCTGAGGAGTACGAGCAGCCACAATGTCCTCCTTCTCAAAGGTCGCCCCAACGGCATACCCACAGTAAAGGTATTCTCCAGGTCCACTTTCCCAACGAACGATGAGTGGTTGGTTATCCGGGGAACGACCCAAAGACAAGATATTCTTTGGTCAGTGGAGTACATCCCTCCATCACGGTCTCCATACACGAAGACTTCGAGGGTACAAGTCAAGCTACCCGTAGCCAACTCCTTATAATCAGAAATAATAAAAAGAAATAGCTAGAAGTTTCACCACTGGCCCTTTTCAGGGCTATTATAAGTATTTACGTTCCCTACTTAACCATTAATCTTATCGGTTCTTTTAAGGGTCACCTAAGTTTAAACTACCTTTCCAACAAATACATTTTTACTACCATTTTCGGAAGCGATTCGTCGACTAAAAGACTATGTTAACTAAAGATGGCCACTATTGAACCAAGTCAGTCATTCACTGGCAGACATCACGAGTAGAGTTGGTCGTCACAAGGCTGGAAACCCCAGTGACCGACGACCCTGTATGATCATCTCGACTCTAAGCATTCAACCAGGAATCACCGATTCTTTTCAAAGTCTGTGCTGGGTGAACCTAACAGCTATGAATGGAAAAAAAAACTTGAGCCAACGGGACAGTCTCCAACGGGCAAGATCACGAACCAATCTCCCCATCTTAGATCACCAAAACAACTGAGTCTGCAAAAAAAAGGTGCTTTAGACACCAACTTCTTCGGTGTTATACCAGGAGACGTTGGAAAAGATCTCTACAACTAGCTCCAAAGCTTTGGACTTTGTAGTTCTTCTCCTGATCAGTCTGGGGTTTTAATAGCAGGCCAGAGAAGATCACCCTCAGGTATCCAGGCAGCCACATTTGCTAGAAACTTCAGTCAAGAAAGAGTTTACTTCAAAAGCTCACCGGTCTTTTTTAGAGCCATAAGACGTCGAACTACCTTGCCAACAAATATAGTAGAACTTAACAAAGTTGACAAAAAACAGCTTTTAGGGGTCACAAAAGTCTTAAGCATGCCAAAAAATACATGAGGGTGAATTGGAAGAAAAACTTCAAATGTATCTAATAAATACAATTTTATGCGTGAAGAAACTGACACAAAAAATTTATCGAGACTGGAACAACAGAGTCAAAATTGACAAATAAAGAATCCATTACGTGAGAGATCAGCTTTTCATTGTACCCTGACAGTAATCTGTTAAATCTTTCAGATTCTTAAATAAGTAGAAAATGTATTCGTATTTTTGTGGTATTAAAAAATAAAGAGATTAAGCTCTAGGACTTTGTTGCTCTGGTAATATAGTTGTGAGATAATAAAAAAAAAATTTTTTTTTAATGTATTTTTTTTTGAGAGTTTTAAATCTTAACAGTTTTAAAAAATAGCCCTTTTCGTAAATTATACTGGAGAAACTACAAGTCAACGGCCCCTGATGGCCAACGATTACTTTATGGCATAAGGAACAAACAGTACTTTTTAGCATAATTATATTTTTTTTTTTAATTTTTACAGCTGATTCTTTGACCAAATAAACTGTATGGATTTTAAACAAATACATTTTTAATTAGAAGATTTTTGTTCCGAGAAGTGCCAGGAATAGTTGTAAAATTTCCAACTGAAAACGTTTTACATTACATGTCAACTCACTACGGAGTTTTATTTAGTAAGTTTCCGTCGAAGCCGTGACGGCAGGCCGCTAGTTCTTTATAATTGTAAAAGTATACATACAATGCTGTTAACAAAGTAATGACTGTTTAATAACGTAGAAAAACTTGATCTAGCACTTCTTGTTCTTCCATTCTGTAGATAACGAGGAAGAAGAGAGGAAAAACAAGAAGTGCTTGGATAAGTTTTTTTATTTTACAAAACAGTTATTACATTGATGACAGCGATGTATGTATACATTTGCAAATATAAAGAATAAATGACATGCAAATATGTTGATCTGTATTTTTTGTACGCTCTACCTAAAATTTTATAACAACTATTTCAACAATAGAATAGAACCGTGTGTGCTTATTATTACAGTAATAATGTCTGGCATAATAAAATAAAAAAAGTAAATATTTTGCACGATTATAATTGTCAAAGAAGTTCAAACCGATAAAAACGATGCCCGCGTTCTTTGATGAACATTGATTGTTAAATAAATAATTAACAATGCATTTTTAAAAATCAAAATTGCCTTTAAAATTGTTATTTGGACGAGCTACCCCAAATAAAAAATAAAAAAAACGTCGCTCTACGACCTATGGTTCTAAAGATATTACTAAACTTTTTGGCCAGTGCCGTTTTGGAGCGAATAGAACGATTTCCGTGCGCCGCGGCCGCAAGAGTGTGGTTGTGACGTCATCACTCGCAAATCTGCCGTAATCGATTGAAAAACCATTTTGACTGAATATGCTGTCATGTGAAAATGGTCAGGTATTTTAATTTCCAATGTGAGTATTACAAAGATAAGCAGTCAAATCATGCACTGTGCAAATTTCAAAGAAAAATTTTTATTTTTCACCGAGATACAATAGAAACAGAAAAAAATCTTGTCTTAAATTATCTTAGCTCCTAAGATACGTAGAGTGACGTTTTTTTCAAAAAAATTTGTAGAAAAATAGCAGCTACAATATGAGTCGACTTCCGTAGACAAACAACTGAAAATGCAAAAGTTATTACATTTATTTCTACCGATAAAATGTACCTATTTTTCAAAAGCGTTTTACATCATATAAATTTGCGAAAATCAATAAAATTAACGTTGTACTTGATAAAGTAACTGTTAACGAAGAGAATACAATAAAAATTGATAGTGTTAGTTGTTAAAAAATATCGAGAGGGATCTTACAAAAGTATCTATTTATCAAGCAAATCTTGTTTTATCATGACTATGAGTTATATAGATTTAAAAATTTGCAGGTTTATTAACATTGTCAATGTGCACAATTTTAAATTATTTTAGGAACATTTGCAGTACGCTGTTGTTTGTTAATAACAATAGAAGAAAATGCTATTTTTAGTGGTTTTTTTTACTTTGCAGGTGAATGGCATTACCAACTTTATCCATTTTTTTTCATTTTGCAGGTGTTTTGAAGGGCTACAGTTTCTAAATGAATCACTTTTTCGTATGATTTACAGTTTTTACGTGATGTTGAAAATAGTAATTCTCGCAGCTTCCTGAATTTTTTAAACTATGCTGCACTAGTAATTAGCTATTCCTGAAGATGGATATTTAAAAGACTAGGTTTCTTGGGTATAACAAAATTTTTTTTGCTCTAGTATCTGTGAGTTTTCATCGAAACCATACATCTCTTCCACTACAGGCCAATATCTTTGATCTCAAACTTCGCGAAATTTTTTGAAAAATTAATTTACAATAATTTGTGCATTTTTTTGACTTCTAATAAACTAATATCGGATAAACAATGTGGATTTTAAAACAATAACGGCTTTACCGATGTTTTCGCCTTATTAAATGATTACATAAATACAGAACTTGACTTATTACAACTTACTGCAGTAGCTTTACTGGATTTATGTAAACCTTTTGATTCCGTTATTTATTAACTGCTATTGAGTGAACTTGAGAACTATAGAATGCGGGGAATAACGCTGAAACTCTTTAAAAGCTATCTACATGATAGACTTATCAACAATTTTTGATAATACTACTAGTCATTATGAAATCATCAATATTGGTGTCCCAGACAGAGTACCATACTTGGTCCAGTGTTGTTCTTGTATACATTAACTAATTCCCGAGTAGAAATGAACCTACAGTTTGGATCCAGTCTAGATCTATCTACTGTAGCTTTGGATCCAGCCTGGACACATTAAATGAATTAATTGTTCTCGCAATTTTAGGTCAATAATAGACCCAGGAAGCTGAACTCATAGATAATGGATGAAAAATAGATCAAGCCTTGATCTAGATGCTGTATTATTCAGCGTGTTGTTTATTGTGAAAAGAAGTATTGTTATTTATAATGTAGAAATTATGTCATAAGTTACTTTTGGACAGTGATTGTAATTTGATTGTACATAAAAATAGAATTTATTGAACGACATGTAAATAAATAAATGTTAAACTATTTTACTCTTTACATATTTAAAAGTTAATAAGAACATCTGTAATAAAACAGAACTAGCTTTCGTTTATCGACTTGTAAATGTTATTTTCAATAGCAATCCAATTTGTTATAAACAGTAAATCCTGGTTAAACAAATAGTTACTTTTGTACACTCCAAAACTTCGATCATTAAATACATACAGCCAGCTTGGTTTTTACTATTTTAACTCAACTTGCCAGGTAATATAATCTTATTACTTTTATTTATAATTACAGGATTTATATTGTTTAGACTTTCCGACGATACTTAATATGAATAGTGTCAACTGTAGTACGCCAACGGGGTGACATTTTCAATGGCTAATTTGTAACTTAAGTCATAGCTCCATACATTAATTGTGCATGCAAGAATATATATATATATATATATATATATATATATATCCATCATCGGTAGGCTAGGACAGATAGGGAAAGAGGGAAGAGAGAAAAAGCGAAGAGGACAGGTAGAAAAAGAGGAAAGAGGATAAAAGCAAAGAGGTCAGATGAGCTTGTGCTTCCAAACGCGCGTAAACTTGAGAAGCGTTTTGTTGCAGTGATCTTTTTCATTTGTTGACTTTGTTGTCTTTGGGTATCGTGTAGCCTGCGTAGTCTGCTCGGTTTGCGATTTTGCGCCGCGTGCACACCGAGCATTCGCGCTCGACGTGCGTACACACATACACACACCTATATACGCAGATACCGGATAATGGATCACATCTGGATCCAATCATCCGTTTTCCTTAACACATTTATATTCCGGTTACTCATACAGATTGAGGGAGTTACTTCCTTTGCTGATGACACAGCTATGACTATTATTGTATTCTAGTTCAGACTTATGGGATCATTTAGAAGACGTATTAACAGATTTATTAGACATATTTTAGTGGTTCTACATCAATAAACTAGCTACTAATATTGATCAAACGTCCATTATTACTTTTGTTAAATATTGTAATTCAATGCCACGTAATTTTTACATAATTGTAAATAATCATAAAATTAATATAAAAAGTGAGGCCAAGTATCTGGGACTGATCTTGGATAATAAGTTTCGATGAAATAGTTACATTAATAATATTGTTGGAAAAACTAAATACTTGCTGTTTGTCTTTTACAAGATTAAGTTTGTACTGAGAACCGATCAGTTACTTACTGTATACTACGCTTTATATCACAGTGCCGCCACTTATGGCATCTTCCCTTGGGGATCAGCATATGACAACGTTTTGAGTCCATTACGATCTTAACAAATGAAAATCATTAAAAATGTTTTTGACAAAAATATGAACAGATAAAACTTAAAATAAGACCACTTCAAAGGACCCCACACCAACCCAATGGGATTACGGTTCCCAATAAAATGGTCTGAAATTTTAATATATTATATAGACAGTTTATGAAAAAATAATTATTTAAGTCGCTAATTTTAGAAAAGGTTAGTTTAACACGCAGCGCAATTCAGCATATATATTTTATATAGCTTGCTCGATGTACAGGGATGTGGACAGAAAGGGTTATGTCAAAATCATCCACTATTCTTGACTATCAATGGGCATTACATAAGATATTTTAGTTTAGTCAGTAGTAGCGTAGCTCCTTGGCATGATTTTCCTGTATGGTAGATCTATATCTAGGTAATAAGAAGAATCACTAGTACGAGAAAGTTCTTATCGTAAGTAACCGACAAATAATGGGCTTTACAATTTTTTAACTCTAGATAGCCGAAACAACACTCAATCAGGTTCATTAATATGAGTTGTCATCACAATAATTCTTATTCAAATAGATAAACTGACTCTACTTTACAATTATATGTCGATTATTTAACAACATTATTACTTAAGGAATCTATGATATTATGAATAAGATTAATCATTTGCTAACGAAGAATATGTTTTACATTTAAACTTCTCTAACTATTTTATTTTTACTATTGCTTACAAGTATGGTGAGCTTGGATCTCGACTACACCGCCACTTCTTCGTCTAGTTCCAAAGACCTACTGTTTGTTGATCCTGCGTTATGAACCTTTTTCGGTGGGAATTCTGATTTCTATACACAAGATCAAGTTTCTCTAAAATAAATAATTATCTCTTGCAAGACACAATATCTTTATCATTACAACTTTTTTTAAAAAGATTGATTAAAACATGTTGTCTTTACATTACAAAGACATTTTAAAAATTTATTAGTATTACAATTTTTTAACTTTAATAAATGATAATGTTAAAAAAATTGATGTAGAACCCTGCAACCCAATAATTAATTACAATTATAAATATATTTTAAGCTGTGCGCAGCTGATATGTTTGATGAACTTTAATTAAAAATAAAAAATAAAAACAACAAACCAGGGGGGATAAATGGGTCATGGGACCCACGGTAAGAACGAAGTTCGTTAAACATGACATGAGTATAAAAACACAATTTCTCAGGTAACAAGGGGGTCGCCAGACCCGTAAGAAGAACGAAGCTCTATGAACGTTAGTACTGCATTCATGTAGTTCACTAAACAAAAACTTGAAAAACGAATAAAATAAAAAAAATAAAACAAACAGTTCAGTACTCACGATGGTTGAACTTCGTGAGTACTGTATTTATGCACGACGTTCTCACGAAGTTAAACCATCGTGAGTACTGAACTATTTTTTTATTTATTTTTTTTATTCGTTTTTCAAGTTTTTGTTTAGTGAACTACATGGATGCAGTACTAACGTTTATAGAGCTTCGTTCTTCCTACGGGTCTGGCGACCCCCTTGTTACCTGAGAAATTGAGTTTTTATACTCATGTCATGTTTAAAGAACTTCGTTTTTACCGTGGGTCCCATGACCCATTTATCCCCCCCGGTTTGTTGTTTCTTTTTTTTTTAATTTTTTGTTTTTTTTTTTCTTTATTTCTTGTTTCTTTTTTTTTTCCATTTCTTGTTTTATTTTTTTTTATATTTCATTTTATTACATTTTTTTTCATTTTTTTCTTTATTTCTTGTTTCATTTTATTTTTTTCGTTTCTTGTTTTATTATTTTTCATATTTTATTTTATTACATTTTTTTTCAATTTTTTTGTATTTCCTTTATTTATTTTCTTTTATATTTTCATATTTAATCATTTTTTTTTCATTCCCTTTTTTTTCACACACATCATTCCTTTTTTTTCATATTTAATTTCATTACTTTTATTTTTCATTCTTTTGTATTTCCTTTATTTTTTTTTTATTTTTCTATTTATATTTATTCTTTTGTATTTCCTTTATTTCATTTCTTTTTTTATGTTTCATTTCATTATTTTTTAATATAACATTTTATTTGTTCAAATTTCATTTAATTTTAAATATTATGTTTTTCATATTTCATTGTTTCATGTTTCGTTTCTTTTTTTTTTTCATATTTCATTTCATTACTTCTTTTTATTTATAACAGTAATTATTAGCATTACTGTAATGCCAAAAAAACCTCAGGTTCAATAAAAATCGGTCGGTATTTTATGCATCAAATGCATAAAATACAAATATTTAATGCGTAATAACGCGCCTTATTATATTTAATCTACATAACCATATTTATGCTAATTATATTTTTTTTTTTTTTTTTTTTTAGATGTATTGTTTAGAAAACGAATACATAATTTATCATAAATTAAATGTAGTGAATCATATAAAAATGGAAATTAAATCAGTGAATGCATATAAAAATGGAATATTATAGTTACGAACCACAAGATAAGTACAAGAAACCAAGTTACTATAGCCGGCAGCGCTCGTAGCAGAGTGGGTAAGGTACAGGACTCATGTGCAGGAGGTCGAGGGTTCAAAGAATTGTAAAAGAAGAAATTTCCAAGTCAAAGACAAATATTGCGAGAAAATAAAATTAAAATTTGTTTAAAAATTAATCTTTTGGGAGTGTGAGGGGGAATTGTGGGTAAAGGTGTGCAGAAGAGTAACACGGCACGGTTGGCAGATATACATATATAGTGAGGAGAGGGGAAGTGTGTAGAGAACAGTAGGTGAGGGGGACGGGGTAAGGGGAGAAACTTGAGAGGAAGAGACTTCTGATTAAAAAAAAAAAAAAATCTGTTGGTTTTAAAATTCCAGCCCCCCGAGTAACGTGACATAAAGAACTTCGTTCTAAAAAAAAAAAACATAAAAAAAGAAACGACCTACGTCAGAGTTTTCTGGACGAACATCTTCGAGAACTCGTTACTTTGCGATAAACACTGTAAAATAAAACAACTTCTTATAGACTTTTAACTCTAACTATCTAATGTCTTCGATAAAATCTACTCTTATTTTAAAGTCAAGTTTCCAGCGTGGGGATCTTTGATAACGTGTTTCTTTGAGAGGTCCACTATCAAATAATATTTTAAGCATTGTCCAGCTGAAACGTTCGATAAGCTTTACTTAAGGCCCAGTTCCCTGAGCGAAGATCTTCGGTAGCTCAAAACTTTGCATTTTACACTGTAGTAAGATCGACTCGTGGTTTTAAGTCAAGGTTTCCCTCGCGGGCATGTTTGACAGCGTGTATTTTCGTAAGAAACGCTGTCAAATAAGATTTTTAGCAGTTCCTAGCTGAAATGGTTAATGAGCTTTACACAAGAACCATTCTTAAATACTGTAATAAGATCGACTAGTGGTTTAAAGTCGAGGATCTTTGATAGCGTGTATCTTTGTAAGAAACACTATCAAATAAAATTTTGAGCAGTGCCCAGCTGATATGGTTGATGAGCTTTATACAAGTACCACAGTCAAATTCTGTAACAAGATCGACTCGTGGTTTAAAGTGGTTTAAAGACTGGAGATTTTCCGCGTGGGGATCTCAATTAGCTTGTTTTTTTTGCGAGAAACGCTGTCTGATAATATTGTCAGCATTTCTCAGCTGATATCTTCTACAAGATTGACTCATCGTCGAAGTCTTCTGTGCACCAACGTTTCATAACATTTTTCATAATTTTTCTTCTTTGCAGGCAAAGTTGTAAGATAAAATCAGTTCTTTAAGCTTAGCTTGAGAGCCGTTGTCAAAGTTTTTCTTGCGGGGATCTTTGACAACGTATAACTTTGCCATAACCACTGTCGAATAAAACCTCTTGATGCAGATTTTTAGCTTGGTCTAGCCAAATTCTTTAATAAGCTCGACTCATGGTCTCAAATCAAAGATTCCCACGAAGGGATCTTTACTAATTTTCTTTCGCAAGAATCACAGTCCAATGAAACCAATTCTTACTGATTTTCAGCAGTACCTAGCTTACACCCCTGTAAGTTTGACTCAAGATTTAAAGTCAAAGATTACCGCACGGGAATCTTTAATATCGTATATTTTTGTTATAAATACTGTCGAGCAAAATTTTTAGCAGTGCCCTGCTAATATGGCTGATGAGCTTTGTACAAAAACCATTGTCAAACACTGTAATGAGATTGACTTGTGGTTTGAAGTCGAGTTTTCCCGCGCGGCGATTTTTGATAGCATGTATCTTTGAAAGAAACACTGTCAAATATGATTTTTAGCAGTGCCCTGCTGATATGGTTGATGAGTTTTACTCGAGAACCATTGTCAAAGTTTCTTGGGCAAACATCGGCTATAGCTCGTTACTTTACGATAAACACTGTAATAAAATCGTCTCGTGATTTGAAGTCGAGGTGTCTCGCGCGGAGATCTTTGATAGAGTGTATCTTTATTAGAAATAATGTCAAAAAAGATTTTTAGCAGTGCTCAATTAATACGGTTAATGAGTTTTACTCAAGAACCATTATCAAACGCTTTTATAAGATTGACTCGTGGTTTAAAGTTGAAGTTTTCCGCGCGGGGATCTTTGATAACCTTTTTTTTTTTTTTTTTGCGAGAAACGATGTCTGAAAATATTGTCAGCATTTCTTAGTTGATATCTGCCGTAAGCTTGACTTATTGTCCAAGTTTCGTGTGCTGCAACTTTTCATCACTTTTTTCATACTTTTTTCTTTGCAGAAAAAATTGTCAGATAACACCTGTTCCATCAGCTCAAGCATCATTGTCAAAGCTTCCTGCGCAGGAATCATTGATAGAGTATTTTCTTTACAATAATCACTGCCTTAGGGTGAGATTGCATGGAGTCTTGCAGTTTACACTCTGGCAGAGTCGCTTTCATTCCAATAGTCCAAGTTTGACTTTTTTTCAAAGTCCAAGTTTCCCGCGCAAAGACAGCTTTTAGTGCCAAAAAACGTACGTGAATCAGTACGAACAGTCTTTCTTGGTTACGAAAAATACTTACGTCATCATTATGTACAATTTCACTGTATTTTTAACCTGTTCAGAAAATTCGATTTAATTTAATTTATCTTGTTTAATTATATATTTTTTACCATTGAATAAGTAGACTCATCTTTCAAATGCACTGTATTAATTAAGTTTAGAGAAAAGATCATACTATTCTGTGTATTAACTGTTATAGTCCATACATTTAGCCGGACAATATGTCAGTCATGTAGCCAGACATTTACCCATACTTGTAGCCGTCAATTTAGCCACAAATTGAGCCATACGTTGAACCATACCTTGTTCCATACTTCCACCCATACGTTTAGATATACGTTTAACCATATATTCAGCCACCATTGAGCCAGACATTGTGTCATACTTTGAGCTGCACTTAAAGCCATACCTGGAGCTGTTTTTTAAGCAGTCATAATTTAAGCCTCACTTTTAGCCATACTTCGAGCCATACTGTTACCGATACATTTAGCCAGACTTTGAGCTAGACTTTCAGCCAGACATTAGATATACATTTAGCAAGACATTAAGCCGTACTTCAAGCCATGGCTTTAGCAGTACTTTAGGACAGTCTCTTAGCAAAATGAGCACTGCAAATTGATTTTTTTTATGTTACATTTTAACAACTGAATTTTATGAAGTGTCATTAATCTTTGGTGTTTGAGGTGTGATGACCGAAGCAATAACTATTGATTGGTTCCAAAGATCAACAAACCCCTAAGCTGTAACGTGAACCTGCAGTTAAAATATCCAATCGCAGTGTTTGCAGTGTGAGGGCCAAAAAGTAAGAAAATCAAAAGTCGGCACTGGTTAAAAACAGCCTTAAAATCTGGCTTCAATGATTAACGGCATCATCATTAACATGAATACGGAACATTTCATCACTGCATTTTAATTACGTATAAGTACCTATACGTTCTCAAGGCATCGTCTAAGTCAGTTACATTGGAATCACTCATATGCATATGGGTATACTTATGTGACCAACTCTGATCATACGCGTACAAGGTAAGAAAATTGTTTTACATTTCCAACACACATTTTTAAGTACCTGAAAACTTGTGTTAATTATCGCGGAAAGTTTTTCTTGGCTACAAAGAATAATTATATCATCATTAGGTACAACTTTACTGCGTTCGTAACCTGTAAAAAAAAAACCAAATGACCAAGTTTGAAGTCCGAAATTACTTTGAGTGCAGCTTAAAGTATGACACAAGGTCTGGCTCAATGGTGGCTGAATGTACGGCTAAATGTATGGCTCAAAATATGACTCAATATATGGCTTAACGTATGTGTGGAAGTATAGAACAAAGTATGGCTCAATTTGTGGCTGAATTGATGGCTACAAGTATGGGTAAATGTCTGGCTACATAACTGGCATATTGTCCGGCTAAATGTATGGACTTTAACAGTTAATATACAGAATAGTGTGATCTTTTCTCTTAACTTAATCAATACAGTGCATTTAAAAGAGAATTCTATTCATTCAATGGTAAAAAGTATACAATTAAACGCAACGCTGGACCTTGGACTTTAAACTTTGTAATTTGTGTTTTCTGTACAGGTTCAAAACACAGTGAAATTGTACATAATGATGATATAATTATTTTTCGCATCCACGATGGACTTTTGGTACTAATTCACGTATGTTTTTTAGCATAAAAAGCTGTCTTTTCGTGGGTAATTTTGACTTTAAAAAAAGAGTCAAACTTACAGAGGTTTAGACTGGGTACTGCTAAACTTTAGCAATAACTGGTTTTATAAGGGTAAAATTACGTGGAGTCTGGCAGCCTGCAGACTGGCAGACTCGCTTCCATTACAGCTCACTAGACTGAGAGAGAGATCCAATCACGTGATCACATACAACTCTCTCGAACGTCTCTCTCACTCTAGTAAGCTGTAATAGAAGCGAGTCTGCCAGTCTGCAAACTGCCATGAAATATCACCCTAAAACAACACTATCAATGATCCCTGCGCAAGAAACTTTGACTATGATGCTTGAGCTCTGCTAATGGAACAGGTGTTATCTGACAATTTGTTTTGCAAAGAAAAAAAGTATGAAAAAAGTTATGAAAAGTTGCTGCACAGGAAACTTTGACGATAAGTCAAGCTTACGGCAGATATCAACTGAGAAATGCTGACAATATTATTAGACATTGTTCCTCGCAAAAAAGTAGGTTATCAAAGACCCTGCGAGGTAAAGCTTGACTTCAAACCACGAGTCAATCTTATTACAATTTTTGACAATGGTTTTCAAGTAAAGCTTTACTACATGAGCTGGGCACTGCTAAAAATCTTATTTGACAGTGATTCTTACAAAGATACACGCTATCAAAAATCCCCGCGCACGAAACCTCTACTTTAAACCACGAGTCGATTTTATTGAGGTGTTTGACAAAGGTTCTAAAGTAAAGCTCATCAATAACATTAGCTGGGCACTGCTAAAAATCTTATTTGACAGTGTTTCTTACAAAAATACACGCTATCAAAGATCCCCGCACGGAAATCTTTGACTTTAAATCACGAGTCAAACTTACAGGGGTGTGAGAAAGCTACTGCTAAAAATCAGTTAAAAACTAGTTTCATCAGACTTTGATTCTTGCGGTAAAAAGCTATCTAAGATTTCTCCGTGGGAATCTTTGACTTTAGACCATAAGTCGAGGTTATTAAAGGTATTAGCGAGGCATAGCTAAAAATCCGTACTAAGAAGTTTTATCCAATAGTGATTATAGCAAGGCGTCAAAGACCACTGCAAGAAAAACTTTGCCAATAGCTTTCAAGTTATGCTTAAAGAACATATTATATCTGACAACTTTTTCTGCTAAGAAGAAAAACTGTAAAAAAAGTTGTGAAACGTTGCTGCACAAGAAGCTTATGGCAGATATCACCTGAGAAATGCTGACAATATTATCAGACAGCGTTTCTCACCAATAAAATACGCTATCAAAGATTTCTGCGCGGGAAACCTTGACTTAAAACCACGAGTTGATCTTACTACAGTGTTTATCGCAAAATTACGAGCTATCAAAGATCTTTGCCTGGAAAACTGGCCCTTGAGTAAAGCTCCTCAAACATTACAGCTGGACATTGCTTAAAATATTATTTGACAGTAGATCTAAAGAAACACGTTATCAAAGATTCGCACTCAGGAAACTTTGACTTTAAAACTCGAGTAGATCTTGTCAAAGATATTAGCTAGGTAGTGCTAAAATCTATAAGACCTTGTTTCATTTGACAGTGTTCATCGCAAAGTAATGAGTTATCGATCGAAGATGTTTGTCCAGAAAACTCTGACGTAGGTCATTTTTTTATGTTTTTTTTTTATGTTTTTTTTTTTTTTTTTTTTTTTAGTAAAGTTCATCAAACATATCAGCTGCGCACAGTTTAAAATATTTTTTGATAATTGTAATTAATTAATGGGTTTCAGAATTCTACATCAATTTTTTTAACATTATCATTCATTAAAGTTAAAAAATTGTAATACTAATAAATTTTAACAATGTCTTTGTAATGTAAAGATAACGTTTTTTAATCAATCATTTTAAAAAAAGTTGAAAGGATAAAGGTATTGTGTCTTGCAAGAGATAATGATTTGTTTTAGAGAAAATTGATCTTGTGTCTCGAAATCAGAATTCCCACAGAAGAAGGTTCAAGATAACGCAGGATCAACAAATAGTAGGTTTTTGGAACTGGACGAGGAAGTGGCGGTTTAGTTGAGATCCAAGCTCACTGTACTTTGTAAGCAATAGTGGAAAAAAAATAGTTAGAGAAGTTTAAATGTAAAATATATTCTTCGTTAGCAAATGATTAATCTTATTCATAATAGCATAGATTCCTTAAATAATAATGTTGTTAAATAATCGACGTATAATTGTAAAGTAGAGTCAGTTTATCTATTTGAATAAGAATTATTGTGATGACAACTTATATTAATGAACCTGATTGAGTATTGTTTCGGCTATCTATAGTTAGAAAATTGTAAAGCCAATCATTTGTCGGTTACTTACGATACGCACTTTCTCGTACTAGTGATTTTTTTTATTACCTAGATATAGATCTACAAGACAGTCATGCCAATGAGCTACGTTACTACTGATCAAACTAGAATATGATATATAGCGCCCATTGATAGTCAAAAATGGTAGATGCTTTCGACATAACCCTTTCCGATCATATCCCTGTACATCGAGCGTGCTATGTACATTTTATATACTGAATTGCGCCGCCTGTCAAATTAAACTTATCCAAAATCGGTGACTTAAATACTTATTTTTTCAAAAACCGTCCATTTTCGGGTCTTGCTTTTATAGTAACTTTTGTTCAGAAAGTAATAAACTATAGCATTAAAATTTCAGACCATTTCATTGGGAACCACAATCTCATTGGGTTGGTGCGGGGTCCTTTAGCAGGCATATACTTTTAAATGTCTAGTCTGAGAATATGAGACTTCACAGAACATGTACTTGACTGGTTCAAGCAAATTTAAAAATAAAAGCATTTAGTATTGAAAATGTAATTTGAACAGTGAAAAATACCGTTACAAATACAAGGCCATTTTATTATTTAATAAACTGCCGCACGAACTGAAAGTTTTGAAGAATGTTAAAGGGAAAAGAGACAAAAAAGTTCTGAAAGAGCCGTGTAAAAAATTATTAATATGTTTATAAACAAGATAACTAAATCGAAAAAGCCATCGGTCGTACTTCATTACTTTGTAAAGTTTGTTTGTAAAAAGGAAATCACTGCATTGTCTCTCTTCTAACTTCCTTTTGTTTGTTTGAGATAAGTTTTTTTTATTAGTTTTAAGATACCCATTCTAGTGTACAGGCATACTCAATGCCTCCTTGCTGGAATGTACGTAGTTATAGTTTCATAATAATATACCATTATAGATTAGTTAAAGAAAAAAAATCTTGAAAAGCTGTAAATTCATTGTTATATCTATGTATATTGTGTAATAAATAAATAAAAAATAAATAAAGAAATTGATATATATACAATGTAGTCATTCATTTCTCAGCTTTTTTAATTTGGCATTCGATTCATTACTAGCAGTCTTTTTTTTTGTCCCGGTAATCACGAATTAGCCGTTTGAATTTAGCAACTATGTTAACTCTGACACAAAATTTGATAGTACTTTCGTAATGTGATTTGCAAAGTCCATCAATGGTCCAAATTAAAATTTTTCATTATATAAGAGATAATGTTTTTTACTAATATTTCCCTAACATTTCTTTTGCAAGAAACACTATCAATAATAAGATTAAACGTTTTTACACACAACTCAATCACATGTAGAAAATCATTTGTGGGAATGTTACACTTGCAGTACAGTTAGAACATCTTGATTTTGCAATACTTTTCATAGACATATAGCCTGCGACATACTTAATTGAAGCACGCAAGGGTGCATAAAATCAATTGGATTCAGGCAAAAAATTAGCAACTTGGCATTGCTTTATCAAAGAGCTTTAGTACTCATTAGTGCTTTTAGAAAAAATTACTTGCAAAACATTTTGTTCATTGACAACTGAGGTCTTAGTTGGGTTAAGACGATCGTCCTCTTACATCTAGCTTACTTACAGTTTGTTGTTGAAGAGGAAGTAGCGTTTGAAGTTACACTGTACTGCAAGTTTCGTCTCATTTGAAGAAATGTAGGATTACTATTATGACTAGAGCTGGCTTACAATGCTGCAAAAAGATTTTCCAGTGGATCTTGATTGAAACGACTAGTTAGCCGATAAATTTCTTCATTACTTTTTGTATTTTCCGATTGCAAAAAATACTTTTAGTGCTTTAATAAAATCTTTTAAAATATCTTATCTATGATTTAAATACTTTAATATTTAAGGTTTTTTTATCATACATTGATTTTTTTTACGAAATTTGCCGTTGAGATGCCATTACGGTATATTTGTGGATTCTCTAATGCTAATGCTTCTATACTTAAGGCTGCATACAAGGAATTTCTAAAATTTGCGTAGCTAATCTAACATTTATCAAATCAATATGTCAATCGGTTAATTTCAACACAGCTTTGCAGGGTCAATTTCGTTCCCAATTCTGTACCTCTTGAATGGCATTCCAAGACATGCGACCGTTGCCAACTTTTATTTCCCAATTTTTTAGAATGTATCGAAGGCATTTTATAAAGTGTGATGCATTATAGTTAAAAAAATTGTTTGCTCAAAAAAGTAGGTACATGGCTTTTTACTGGAAATTCCAAGTTTTTCTACAACTGTACAATTTTTGGACCCTAAATCACAAATCATGAACTTAGCATAAATCCCGTTTCTTTAACATAATTGACAATATCTAGTATGATTATGTTTATTTTCATCCATAAATGCATCATGTTAATGCCTATTGTGTGAGAATAT